>NC_139402.1:1287500-2537500 GCF_054392235.1 Sus scrofa
CCCACCACACCATCAGCCCCACCACTGAGCCTGCACCTGCTGCCTTGGAGCTCCACCTGGGTCCAGAAGGAACCCTGGCACTATCTTTGGACATCTGCTCTAACAGCCACACTCAGGTTTTCTGCCTCTCTCTGGCTCAGCAGCCCCCCTGGAGCTGCAGTGGCCTGGGGGCAATGTGCTGGTTGGATTTCCTTCCTCCACTTTCTTGAAATACCAAGAAGTGCCCTTCCAAGTGGGCTATTTCTCTCACAAAGTCTTTCAGAGCCCTGAGGCCAACCTACCCCATGCCACACCTTTCAAACCCTTAGCTCCCAACCCATCATGTCATGACACGCTTCTTCCTTTTTTATATCTTCCTGCACTTATGTATTTACAAATATAGGTGTGTATATATGTAACTATTGATTTTTCTTAATTTTCCAACTGTTATTCCTTCATTGATACAATAATATCTTGCTTTTTTTCCTTTTTTTTCTGTTTCTTTCATTCCATCCTTCTTGATTATCTTATTGACCCCACCTGAAGTGAGACTAAGTGGTCTGCCCATCGATTGTTTTCAAGCCACAGAGGTTACCAAACCCAGCACAGAGACAAAGAGAAATCTTTAACTCAGGGAGCTAAGAGGGATCTCCATGAGAGTTTTCTTTATATCAATCTACTGGCCTTAATTCACCCAACCAGGCTTTAGATCAGGTCTTCATACCTGGTGTATAAAGAGAAAAAAAGAGGCTCACATGGAAAGAAAAGGATGGAGATTCAGGAGACCTCTTGAGAGAAAGCACAGGAATTAGTGTAGCTACTCACCAAAATATCACCATTTACCACCTTCCATGGATAAGCCTCAGGCACTTTATCTGGATCCTAAAGCACAGGTCAGGCTGGGGTTTCAAAATTACCAGCTCAACAACTGATACAACCCAACAGCAAAACTATAAAGCAAGAACCAAATTGAAAAATGGGCAAAACACCTGAATAGACATTTCCCTAAACCAGATACAGAGGGCAACATGAACCTGAAAAAAATGATCGCCCTCAGTCATTAGGAGAGAAACACAAATCAAAACTAGTCTGAGGTACCACCTCACCCCAAATGAACAGCCATCATCAGTAAGTCTACAAATAATGAATCCTGGAGAGGGTATGGAGAAGAGGGTGCCTATAGATGCCTATTTACATACCTATAGTGTGGGTGGGTATGTAAATTGATACAACCACTGTGGACAAGAGGATCAAGGTAAATCTGAAAACTACATGTAGAACGACTGTATGAACCAACAATCCCACTCTTGGGCATATGTCTGCATGAAGGTTCTTTTAAAAAGATACATGCCCTGCTATGTTCTTTGCAGCACTATTTACAACAGCCAAAACATGGAAACAAACACAATGTCCATGGACAGATGAATGGATTAGGAAGATATTGTACATATACACAATGGAATACTATTCAGCCATAAAAAAGAACAAGACGTCATTTGCAGCCATATAGATGGAACTAGAAACTCTCATCTTAAGTGAAAGAAGTCCAAAAGAGAGGGACAAATGCCATAGGATACCCTTTCTATCTGGAATCTAACAAATGGCACAAATGAACCTTTCTACAGAAAAGAAACTCATGGACTGGGAAACAGACTTGTGGTTCCCTAATCGGAGGGGAGGGTGTGGGAAGGACTGGGATTTGGAGCGTACTAGAGGCAAACTCAGCACTAGGATTGATATAGCAATGACATCCTGCTTTATAGCAAAGGGAATTATTTCTAGTCACTTTTTTTTTGGAATGAGATGGAGGATAATGTGAGAAAAAGAATATGTATATTCATGTATGACCGGATTACTTTTCGGTTAAGGTGAAATTGAGCACTATAAATCCACTATAATGGAAATTAAAAATGATTTAAAACAACAATTTACTGGCTTAGCGTTCACCAGAGAAGGTGTCTAGGTCTAGTTCTTGCCTCTTGAGGAAAAAAAGAAAAAAAAAAGCAAGCTGGCTCTGATGAACCTGTCAAGATTTCTTAGCAATGTGACTGTGACATCTGACCAGAAGTAAGTACCTAGGGTGTATGAATTTCCAGATTAACATTATTATTTATTTGTTTTAACTTACCCATTTATTTTTCTGCACCCATTTGTGGCAGGCAGATATTGTCTGCCGAGTAATTGAATCCACGCCACTGCTGTACAACACCAGGCTCATCCTTAAAACCCTCTGCCACCAGAGATATGTGTCAGGAGACCCTTTACGATGGCCTTCTCTGTCGATTCCCTTAGCTACTCTGTAGCAATGTATATATGACTTCTTCATCAATTGAGCTCATTCTTTTAAATTTCTATATTATTAATAAATTTATTTGGATGCCACCTGCAACATTGGGATGTTGACTGGCTAGGATTTGATCTCCCAATGCAGTTTGTTTTTTTCTGTTTGTTTGTTTGTTTTTGTCTTTTACTATGGCTACACTCATGGCCAGTGGAGGTTCCCAGGCTAGGGGTCTAATTGGAGCTATAGCTGCCAGCCTACACCAGAGCCACAGCAACACCAGATCCAAGTTGCGTCTGCGACCTATACCATAGCTCACAGCAATGCCAGATCCTTAACCCACTGAGTGAGGCCAGGGATTGAACCCGCAACCTCATGGTTCCTAGTCAGATTTGTTAACCACTGAACCACAATGGGAACTCCTCCCAATTCAGTTCTTACCACAGCCACAGCAGTGACAGAGAGGCTCTAAAGCTAGGCGGCCATGAGGAAACTCCCATGAGAGCTTTCTTGATGATACCAATCGATCCTGCTTAATCCGCCAGACCTGCTTTCGGTCAGGCCTCCATGTCCTGGTGCTGTCCTGAAAAGCGAGGCTCATCTGGAAAGTCAAGAAGCCTATTTCATGAGGTTTCTGGAGTGAAAAAAAGCACAGGGATTGGCACAGCTGCCCACCATAATGCCACCTAAGTCCCCCATTCAATCATCTGCACCAACCTGTCTCTCCACCTACCTAAACCCCTGACAGTCAGGGGTTTCTAAAATGGCCAGCTCATGATTCACACAGACACTGTATGTGCCTTGGCTCCTGCTTCTGGGGGAACACAAGGCATTCTGAAACCCAGTGAATCCCTCAAGCATTTAAAACACACTGCCACTCAACCAGGCTGCCAATCCACCTCAAATACCGAAGGGGCACTTGTGTCCTCTGCCTGAAATGAGGCATCTTGGAGCAGAGTCCCAGGTGCCCTCATCTAAACTTATCCCCTCACCCTAATCTTAACCATAACCCTAACCCCTAACCCTAACCCGAATCCTAACCCTAGCCCTAACTCCAACCCTAACCGCTAACCTCTAACCCCTAACCTCTAACCCTAACTAAAGCCCTGTACTGGCTCCAACTATACTCCTGCACTGTCTCCTTCTAGAGCCCCTTACACTGTCCCTAACAAGAGCCCTCCTCTGTCCCTAACTACAACCCTGCATTATCCCTAAGCAGAGTCCTTATCTGTCCCTAACAGAGCTCTGCCCTGTCCCTAATTGCAGCCCGGCCCTGACCCCTACATGAACCCTTATCTGTCTCTAACTAGAGCCTTGCCCTGCTCCTCAGTAGAGCCCTGCTCCATCCCTAACTGCAGCCCTAACTGTCCCTAACTAGAGTCCTGCTCTGTCCCTAAGTAGAGCCCTGAACTCTCTCCCAATAGAGCCCTGCTCTGCTGCTAACTAAAGGCATACAACATTTCTAACTAGAGCCCAGCTCTGTCCCTAACTTGGATAGGCGCTCTCTCTCACTAGAGCCCTGCTTTGTTCCTAACTTGGGCCCTGATGAGTCCCAAACTAGGGCTTTCACCGTCTCTAACCAGGGCCAAGTTCTGTCCCTAACTAGGGTACAGCTCTGCCATAACTACGGCCCTGCACTGGCTCTAAGGAGGGCCCTGCGTTGTCCCTAACCATAGGCCTTCTCCACGTAAAACTCCGTGCTATCCACACTTAGAGCCCAGCACTGTGGGTAACTGGGACCCTGCACTGTCTCTACCTAGATCACTGCTCTGTCCCTAACTAGAGCCTGCAGTGTCCATAAATAAAGCCCTCTACTGACCCTAACTGCAGTCCTGCACTGCCTTTAACTAAGACCCTACAGTGTCCCAAAGTAGATCCCTGATCTTTCCGTAAATAGGGCCTCCATGGTCCCTAACTAGAGCCCTGTGCTATGTGTAACTGAAGTCGTGTGCTGTCCCTAATTAAAGCCCTGACCTGTCCCTACTTACAGTCGTGCTGTTTTGCCAACGAAAGCCCCGTGCTGACTCTAACTGAGGCCCTGCCCTTGCCCCTAACTAGAGCTCTGAACTGCCCCTACCTAGGGCTCTGGGTGATGCCTCCCTAGAGCCCCACACTCTCCCAAACTAGAGCCTGAAGCCGTTCCTAATTAGAGCCATGCATCCTGCCGACTAGAGTCAGGCACCGTCTCTCCCTAGAGTCCTGCCCTGTCCCGAACTAGAATCCAGTGCTGTCCCTGACCAGAACCTTGCCCGCTCCCTACCGAGGGCCTTCTTCTGTCCCTAACTAGAGTCCTACGCTGTCGCTAAGTAGAACAACGACGCGCTCGCCCTCATCAGGGCACCAGACTGTCCCTGATGGAACCTGAGACCCTACACAGTCTCTGAGGCCCTTTGCCGTCCCTCCCTGGAATCTAGTGCTGTACCTGACGAGACATCTTACACTCGAACTCGAGCTCTGCACGGTCCCTAACTGCACCCCAGCTCTGCTCCTTCCGAGGGCCCTGCCCTGTCTCAAACTGGAGCCCAGCTGTGTCCATGCCTAGAAGACTCTTCTGTTCCTAAGGCCCTTCTCTGTCCTCACTAGACCCCTGCACTGTCTCTGACACAAGCCCTGCTTTGTCCCTACCTGTGGCCCTAAGTTGTCCCAAACTACGGCCATAACTAACTGCACTCTCTCTAACTAGAGCCCTGCTCTGTCCCTACCTGGAATCCTGTTGTGGCCCCAACTAGGGCCATGTCCTGTCCCTAAATAATGACATTTGCATTCTCTTATTAAAACTCTGTGGTCTCCCTACTTAGAGCTCAGCACTGTCCCCAACTAGGACCCTGTACTGTCTCTGGATATAGCCCTACTCTGTCCCCAACTGGGCCCTGCTCTGTCCCTAAATCTAACCCTGGGCTGTTCCAAACTAGGGCTATGCACTCTCTCTGACTAGGGCCCCGCAGTATCCCTAAGAAAAAGCCTGTCTCTATCCCTAGCTAAATCTCTACCCTGTCCCTAATTAAAGCCCTGCTCTGTCCCTAACTAAAACCCTGTACTGACTCTACCTGCGGCCCTGCACTTATCCCCACTTAGAGCTTGGACCTGTCCCTAACTAGGGCCCTGTGATCTCCCCAAATAGGGCCACATGCCTCCCTAACGAGAGCCCTGCCCTCTTCCTAACCAGAGCCTGGCACTGTCTCTAACTAGAGCCCTACTCTGTCCCTAAATAAAGCCTTCTGCTGTCCCAAACTGGAGGCCTGTGATGCCTCTAAGACCCTATATTGTCCCTAACTAAATCTCTGATTTTTCCCTAAATAGAGCCCTGCACTAACTCTCGTTTTAACCCATAGACTAAACTTATCCACCATTATTGTACTAACTTTAGCCCTTAACCTAAACCATAGCCTACCTGATCTGTAACCCATACATTAAGCCTTACGTTAACCTTACCCCTTACCTTAACCCAAAACTAACTGGATCCCTATGTCTGAAACCAGAACCTAGGAGTTCTCATCGTGGTGCAGCAGAAACAAATCCGACCAGGAACCATAAGGGTGCGGGTTCCATCCCTGGCCTCCACTCTGTGGGTTAAGGATCCAGCGTTGCCATGAGCTGGGGTGTAGGTGACAGAGGCGGATCAGATCTGGCGTTGCTGTGGCTGTGGTGTAGGCTGGCAGCTACAGCTCCAATTAGACCCCTAGTCTGGGAACCTCCAAATGCCGTGCGTGCAGCCCTAAAAAGACAAAAAGACGAAAAAAAATTTTTTTAAATGAAACCAGAACCTGAACCCTAACCCAAATCCTAACTCCTAATCTGTAACCCCTAATCCATAAATCATAACCAACCCTAACCCTAAGACCAGAAAGAATATAACAGAGATTGAAGTCACTCATATCCAGAACAGAGACTAGGAGTTTGGAAACACACAGGACACCAAGGAAATTTCTTACCGTGTGCTGATCTCTAGATTACTTACCATCACGTCCAATCCCCTTGCCAGGAACTTGTCCAACCAGATGGTCAATTATTTATCTCACCCACTACTAGAGGGTCAGCTTGATTCAGAAGACCAACCACTCCGTCCAGTCCTCTCAATAGAGGTCTCACTCCAACCAGATGGCCAGATTCCTTTCCCTTAATCTGCCCACCCCTATAACCAACCTTGGCTTTATTGGCTTGAGTGGGGTCATCACCCCATGTAATTTGGTTCCTCAACACAAACCCAATCCAGAGCAAGCATCTTTGTTTTAGATGTGCCAGGGTGGAGGAGGGTCTTTACCTGGGGAGCATTTCAAATAACCTTTGACTGCTTTTGATCTCAGAATGAATCCAGGAGCCCTCCCTGGCCCAGAGGTCCAGGACTGGGGCAAACTGTCATTATTTAACCAGTTTCGTTGATTCCAGGTCAGTGAGCAAGGACTTGCTGAGTTACTGGATGGAACAGCAGAGCCAAGCCTGGCCTCCTACCTGGCTCATCAAATTTCATTACAGAGTTACGTCATGCAGACCTCCGAGGAGGGGCCCATGTAACTTAATCTGGCAATAGAAGCAGTATGTACATGCAATGCAATCTTTCCAATATTCAAAGGGTATTTTTCACAGAAACAGAACAAAAAGTCCTACCATTTGTATGCAACACTGAAGAACACTGAATAGCCTAAATGATTCTGAACAACAAGAACACAGCTGGAGGCATCTCCCTCCCTGACTTTATAGGACACTATGAAGCTACTGTCACCAAAACACTGTGGCATTGGCACAGGAACAGGTACATAGACAAGAGGAACAGAATAGAGAGCACAGAAATAAATCCATTGGTATGTCAACAGTTACCTCACAACAAAGGAGCCAAGAACACAAACCAGGGAAAGGACAATCCTTTCAATAAATGGTGCCAGGACACCACACACCAAAGAACCCTGGACACCATAAGCACCACATAGGAAACCGATTAAAATCTATGATTTTTCACATCAACCCCTTCCTCTGCTGGATCCTCTGAAAATAGACGCCCCCTCCCATGACACTAAGCCAGATAGAGAAATCTCCCAGCACCCCCTTTTCCTCCCACGGTGGGGCCACATGGTAGATCTTGAAGACATGTGTTTCCTGCCTGCATGGACTCGCCTGAGTGTAGTCCCAAAGCTGAAACCGTGGCAGACCCTGAAGAGACCGAGCTTCTTTCCGCAACATGAGGAGCCAAGTTCCTTCATGAGCCAGGTCCACCCGTGGACCACACAGGAACCTCGAGGGTAAGAGAGGCGAGCTTGGCGCCCCCTGCTGGCCAGCTGGGACATGCAGGCCACAAACTCTCAGTTCAGTGGAGGCCATGCTCTGAGAAGGCAAGACTGCAGGATCCACTACATTTGGAAATTCAAACTGAAAGAGAGCCACATATACCATGCCTTCTTCAAAAATAGTTACAGAATAATTCACTGGAAACCATATGCAATCAAGAGAATGTAAACACAAACATTACAACTTACACCAGAATTTACGCAAAACTGTCCATAGGGAAAATTTAAAATGCAGAACTGTAAAACCTGTAGATGGGGATCCAGGATCAAACGGTGGGGTACGATGTGGAGCTCCCCTTCTCCCACCAACATTTTTAAAAATCTACGTTTAAAATGATTCTCATAGAATATGTGCTGAATGCTAGAAGACCTCAGACTTCCAAAACGGGCAAAATAAAAACAAAAAAGCAACAACAACAAAAACCCCTGCCACATGACTGGGTAGAACAAAAGGGAAAAAGAGAGAGAAGTGGGGAAAAGAGAATTCAGGACGTGACCAACACTCCTGAGAAGCACCTGTGCAAGAGGAAAGGAATCTGCACCCTGGGAGGCCCCTGACTGGCAGGGAAATCAGCTGGGATGGAGGAGGCGCCTCAAAGCCTCAGACAAAAGCACAGCAACCGGTCTGAGGAAGGAAAAGCAGAGAGCCGCACAGATGATCAGTGCCACTGCCCAGCACACCACTGCCTGAGACACTCAGGCGGGGCCTGGGTGCTGAGGTTCAGGCTTTGGAAGTCAGTGCCACGGAAAGAACTAGGGTTGGCTGTATGGAAGTAGCATAGGGGGCACCTAGAGAGTGGTGCCCCCATAACCGAGGCACTGTGGGAGGAGGCCTGGGACCACCACAGAAGCAAGGCACCATTGCTGGGGAGGGTGAGAAAAGGGGGAGCTGGACCACCACGGGAACTTCCTTCTCTATACACAGAGACCCTCAGGCAGCAGGGTGCCTCTTTCATGGGCTACGGGGGCAGGTGCAAACCTCTGCAGCCAACTCTGACTCCAGAGGTGGGCACAGTCCGCCAGCACTGAGGGTCCCATGACCAGGCACTGCCTACTGCCCCAGTCACCCCAGAGGTTGCCACTGCAGAGGACCACGCAACTGAGCACTGCCATTGCACCCACCTTCCTGGGAATGCACACACCACACTGTTACCAGTGCCAAGGGCTCCAGACACCTCCCCCACCTCCTAGGGGGTCCCTGCCACTGCCAAGGGCCTTACAACCAGGCACAGCCTGCCACCCTCACCTCACCAGGTCACCAAGGATAAAGGATAAAGACATTCTCAGACAAACAAAAGCTAAAGGAATACAGCAATACTAAATCTATCCAAGCAGAAATATTGAATGGTCTCCTCAAAAGAGGAAAGAAGTAAGAAGATACAGGATGGAGGAGATCATGCTGGAAAGCAAGCACTTGAATAAGTCGGTACACAGACCTACAAGGAAGAAAAGCTATTCGTGAAAGCAGAGACAAACACAAGGAACAGCAAAAGGGTAAACATGAAGAGGTAAACAAGGACATCAACGTCATAAAATGCGGGGAAGGAGAGGAAGAAAATCTAGACTTTTTTTTTACAATGTGTTTGACACTATACGACTATCAGTCTAAAGTGAGCAAATATAAGAAAGGGCTAACACACCTAAAAACAGGGCAATAAAAAATCCAAAACAAACAACAGATTAAAAAAACAACAACAACAAGAGGAGGAGACAAGCATAAAATAAAAGGAAACCATCAAACCACAAAAAGAAAAAGAAAGGAACAAAGAGAAAACACAGAATCAACTGGAAAACAAGGTTTAAAATGGCAATGAATACATGTTAGTAATTACCTTAGATGGAAACACTACGAAATTGGATTGTTGTTTTTTTAATTTAATTTAATTTTTATTTTTTAATTTTAATTTTTTTTTTTTTTTTTTTGGTCTTTCCTAGGGCTGCACCCACGGCACATGGAGGTTCCCAGACTAGGGGTCTAATGGGAGCTGCAGCCGCCAGCCTATGCCAGAGCCACAGAAACACCAGGTCCAAGCTGCATCTGTGACCTACACCACAGCTCATAGCCACACCAGAGCCTTAACCCACTGAGCGAGGCCAGAGATCAAACGCACAACCTCGTAGTTCCTAGTTGGATTCCTAAACCACTGAGCCATGACAGGAACTCCTAATTGGGTTTTGATGATCATTGTACAACTATAAATGTAATAGAATTCATTGAGTAAAAAAAAAATATTACCTTAAATATCAATGGACTGGCTGCTCCATCAGAAGACATAGAGTGGCACACTGGATTAAAAAAAAACAAAACAAAAAACCACAAAAGCCAACAATATGATGCCTAAAAGAGACCCTCCTTAGGACAAAGGACACACAAAGATTGAAAGTGAGGGATGGAAAAAGACATTTCAAGGAAATGGAAATTGCAAGAAAGGAGGAGTCACAATACAAAATATAATTTAAACAAAGGCCATCAAGAAAGATAAAGACACTATTCAAAGTTAAAACGATCAATTCAAGAGCATATTACACGCGGCAACATATATGCACCTAATATAAGAGCACTCAAATACAAAAAACAAACAGAAAAAGAGAATTTGATGGGAATACAATTATAGCAGGGTTAGGAGATTTTACCACCCCACTCCCATCAAAGGACAGATCCTCCAGACAGAAAATCAATTAGACAACAGAGATTCTAAATGACACAATAGAACGGTTACATTTGATGGATGTTTTCAGGGCATTGCATCCAAAAAAATCAGAAAATATATTCTTTTCAAGTGGACATAGGACATTCTCTAGGACTGACCACTGGGGCACAAAACTAACCTCAACAAGTTTAAAAACAGAGATTTTATATATTTTGCCCTCTCTGTGGGCAAGCGAACCTGCACCACACGCCCAGGTACAATGGCTTTTCCACGAGGTCAGCGCAGGCACAGAGGGGCCTCCAGGTGCCTGCCAGTGTGTCTCTTCCAGTGACCACGGACCACAGTGTCCTGCTCTGCCCACGAGAACAAGGCCAATGAGGGGACAACAGGGGGTGGGAAAAAGTCGGGCCAAGGTCAGGCCAGGTGAGAAAGGGCCCAAAGAGTGAAAATGTGGCTGCCCTTGCCTGGTGACCCAAGACCTGACTCCACCCTGTGGTCAGGCACACATCCCCCCATCCTGCGCTAGGGCTGCTTTTCCTGCATGAGGCAGGGTCACACATGTGTATACAGCAGGACACACAGCAGTGCATGCAGCAGGCCTGGTGCCCGCTCCTGCCACGCAGCTAGGAGCTGGGTGATGGTGGAACATCCTGGCAGGACATGGGGCTGATCCCAGAAGGATGTCGGGGTGAAGCTTTGGGAGCGTCTGGAGGGAGCCCTCACCTTTCAGCGCAGGTGGATTGAAGACACAGAGCTGGACACTGTGCCCGACAGGAGGGCAGGGAAACCACGGGGCGGAGCCACAGGCCAGGATATCCTAGCTGCTCACTCTGGCAGGCAGCCTGGCACCGTAACGCCCAGCGCCTGGGCAGGCTCCGCCCCCGCATCCAGAACCCGGCCTGTCCCGGCCCCCAGCGCCCGAGCCCAGCTCCGCAAAGAGCGCTGGGGCCCGTCATCGCCCCCGGCGCCGGCCCCAGCCTCCGCTCCCAGCGTCCGCACCCGCTCCAACCCCCAGCCCCCGCCCCAGCGCCCGGGCCGGGCCCCCGAGCCCTTCCGCAAAGCCCGAGCCCGGCTCCGCCCCAGAGCCCGCCCCCGCCCCCAGAGCCCGTCCCCGCCCCCAGAGCCCCTGGGCCCCGGGTCCTAGGCCCGCCCTCAGCCACCGCCCTCAGAGCCCGACCCGCCCTGGCTCCGCCCTCAGCCCCTCCCCAGGTCCCGAACCCGCCCCCGCCCTCAGCCCCCGCCCCCAGCGCCCGGGCCGACCCCCAAGCCCGCCCCCAACTCTCGAGTCCTCCACCGACCCCGGAGCCCAAGCCGGCCAGCGGCGCCCAGCGCCCGCCTCCGGCGCCCGCCCTCAGAGCGGGACCCGCCCTGGCTCCACCCCCCGGCTCCGCCCCAGAGCCCGAGCCCACCCTCGCTCTCAGTCCCCCTCCCAGCGCCCGGCCTGCCCCCAGCGCCCAGATGCCAGCTCCCGTCCCCAGCGCCTGCCCCCCAGCTCTCAGATCCCAGCTCCCGAGCCCGCTTCCGCCTCGGCCCCAGGCTCCTTGGCCGCAGGAAACACCCCATGTCGAGCCAGACGTGGGCTAGGAGCGGAAGTGTAGCCCCATCTACACTGCTGAAAACAGCTTCGTCTTCACTGGGCAGAGAGACACCCGACGGTGACTTGGACAGCGACGGTCTTGAGGTTGGAAAGTGAGCGCTGGGAGCCTAGAGAGGAAGGATTCCTTGGGTTCGAGACCACAGGGGGCCGGAGAGGGACAGGGATGGATGCGGACAGACAGGGGGTTGGGCCTAGGACAGGGGGACACGCAGAGGGAGGGTCAATGAGTGTCCTACACTACCGCACGTCCGTCCTCCCTCAGGCTGGTTCCCCGCCCCCCAAGGCGGGGCCTCTGGAAGGGGGTGTCCATCTGGCTGGTTCCCTGCGGCTGGACATGGGTGGGGACACGGGCACGTCTGGTGGCCTGGTGAAGACATGGTTCTCTCAGCCCCTGGTCTGCTGATAGCCTACTCCTTGGGGAGTCACGTGCTTCCTTAGGGGGTCAGCCAAGAATGCTTCCCAAATGATTGGAAGCATTTGCTGCTTTGACCTGCATGGCCGAGGGGTCATGGGGACAGTTTGTAGTTAACACAGCAGGGCGGCACTTGCAAACAGGAGGTGCTGTGTCACAGTTCATGAATAGGGAACTGGGCTCATCCGTGTTCACTGTTTGGGAACTAACAGCATAGAGGCCCCCTGGTCCTAATAACTCTTAAATGGTCTTTTTTTTTTTTTTTTTTTTGGATCTTTTTTGCCTTTTCTAGGGCTGCTCCCGCGGCATATGGAGGTTCCCAGGCTAGAGGTTGTGTCGGAGCCATAGCCGCCAGCCTACACCACAGCCACAGCAAACGTGGGATCCGAGCCATGTCTGCGACCTACACCACAGATCCTTAACCCGCTGAGCAAGGCCAGGGATCAAACCCACAACCTCATGGTTCCTAGTCGGATTTGTTAACCACTGCGCCACGATGGGAACTCCTAAAAAGTCTATGAACTAGAAGGGCCTTGAGGACAGAGAAGTGAGTGACCACACAGCACAGTCCTGGGTGGGGTCCGTGCACAGACAGGAGGAGCTGGAGGGGCCCAGGGTGCGTCAGTTATGCTGACAGCCTCACAGGAGGGAGAAAGGGCTTCAGGAGGCACAGATGTGAGTCCTGCAGGTGCCACAGCAAAGGGACGCGGGCCAGGCAGTGGGCAGGCCTTGCTCCGCCAGCAGGACAGGGGCCATGGCCCTAAGAAGGTGACCTCACACGTGCTGGTAGGGACCCAGCTGTGCACAGGGGACATACCTGTGTCCAGGTCCATGTGCTGCTTCTTTGGGGCTAGACTGCTCAGACCTCGGCGTGACCTCCATGTGACCTCTGCATGACCTCTACAGGCTGGCCTGAGCTGGAGCATCGTGTCCAGGGTCTTAGGCAGGTCACATCCCCAGGGTGCAGGGAGGCCCCCCAGGAGACCTTGGAGGCCACTTCTGGGGGAAGGACTCAACTCTGCCCACTGAGGGAGGGTAAGCAGGGCAGGGGTGTCCACGTGGACGGGCAGTGTTACAAGCTCACCTCAGAAAATTCCTTCCATGGTTCCGGGTGTTACGGTAAAAATCTTGTTTCTACCGTGTGTGTTTTCGAGTAACAGGAGGTGTTCCCGCCCTACTCTGCAGCCACACCCGTGTCCCCGCACCTCCCATGGACTGACTGCAGGGCCGTCTGCTTCACCTGGCAGGTGCCATCCTCGGGGTGAAAGGAATCAGGACACGGCCCCCCGGCGTCAGCCTGTGCGGGGGGGCCCCTACCCCACGGGGCTGGTCACAGCGCAATGATAGAGCTGGCCCCGCCCCTGGTGGCTTCTGTCCTGCGCTGCCGGCGCACATGAACATGCAGGCTGAACAGTGGGTCTGCCTCTGGACCGTCCTGGTGAGGGTTGTTCACGCCCTCGTTTACACTCCATAACCCCCCATGTTGCCACCCAGGTACCACCTGGGCAAGCAGATGGGGGTCTCTGTGCAGAAGCGGGAATTCCCTGCGGTGTCAAGTTGTCGATGTGACAAACCACAGGAACCCGAGGGCAGGCTGTTCAGAGACCAGAGAAGGAGGAGCGAACAAAACTGGGGGCAGGGCTGGGGGCTGCCAGGATGGATACCACGGGGCTGCGGGAGCTGTGGGGGGGAGTGGGGGACGTCCACCGTGGGCTCAGGGCCCAGATGGGGGGACATCCAGAGTGAGGTCAGGGCCCAGATGGGGGGATGCCCACTTAGGTCAGGGCCCAGGTCGGGGGGATGTCCAGATAGTTCAGGGCTCAGGTGGGGGGATACCCACTTAGGTCAGGGCCCAGATGGGGGGATGCCCACTTAGGTCAGGGCCCAGGTGGGGGGATGTTCACAGTAGGGTCAGGGCCCAGCTGGGAAATGTCTACATAGGTCAGGGCCCAGATGGGGGGACGTCTAGAGTAAGGTCAGGGCCCAGGTCGGGGGGTAAGGGGTGATGCAGTGTCCCCTGACTCTCCACTCCAGGCCCTCCGCCTCATGGGCACCCCTCACCTTTACCTGGGTCCCCTCTCCGCCATGTGATGCTCTATTGGGAGGGGACATCACGTGTGTTTGTTCAGATCCCCAATAGGACCCTGGAATGTCCTGAAGCTGCATTGTCCTCCCTGAGGTTGCTCCGTCATCAGAATGGGATGTGCAGGTTGTCACATCGATTTGAACCCATAACAGTTACTCTCATTCCTTGATGGAATATTACTCAGCCATGAAAAGCAATGAAGTTCCAACACTTGCTTACAAAGTGGGTGAACCCTGAGGACACAATGCTCAGCGAGAGAAGCCAGTCACAAAAGTCACACTTTTTTTAAAGAAACTTTTTATTATAGTTGATTTATAATGTCCTGTCAATTTTTGCTGTACAGCCAAGTGAAAACCCACATTTTCTTGATTCCGTTTAATATGAGCCATCCAGAGCAGACAAATCCATGGAGACAGAAGCAATCTGGTGTTTTCAGGTGGAGGGGCGAGGACACTGAGAGTGATTAACGGGACAGGGTCTCCTCCAGGGGGATGAGGATGTGCTGGAACCAGATAGAGGTGGTGCTGGCACAACATTGGGAATGGGCTAAATGCCCCCAAATTGTTCTCTTTAACACAAAAAAATTTTTAGCAATAAAAAACCCACACCAAGGTTTTGGGTTGTTTTTGTTTTTTGCTTTCTAAGGCCACATCTGTGGCATATGGAGGCTCCCAGGCTAGGGGGCCAGCCTACACCACAGCCATAGCAATGTCCGATCCTTAACCCACTGAGCAAGGCCAGGGATGGAACCTGCAACCTCATGGAGACTGTGTCAAGTTCGTTTCCACTGAGCCACAACTAGAATTCCATAAAACCCACACCAGGGTTTTATAGAAAAGTTGCCCACCGCCCAGGCTTGGGAAGTCGCAGTGCCTGTCACCTTGGGTGATGTCAGGGTCTTTGTCCGGGAGAGGCATCTGCTGATTCTCTGAAGGAGGCATTGCGCTGAGTGTCTGGGCTACAACATACATGGGACCTGTTCCCTGCTCCCTGTGGGAGTAGCTTTCATCCCGGATGGCAGGTGTGAATGGCTGTGGGAGGGCTGCATGGAGGAGGCAGCCTCTCAGCCGGGACTGGAGGAAGGAGGTGGAGGGCGGGGTCGGACAGGACGAACAGCTGCAGGAAAGAGACCTTGCATTTGTTAGTTCCCTGCAGGCGCTGTAACTGCTTCCACAAAGGTCTGGTTGGTCACTAGTGCCACGTGGCCTCCCTGGGCTGGTGCACGTGTGGGCAGGCTGGTTCCTTCTGGGGGCTCCTGGGGGAGGATGCTGTCCTGCCTTTCCAGCTTCTGGAGCCTTGCATCCTTGGCTGGAGGCCCTTCCTCCGTATGCAAAGCCAGCAATGGCTGAGGAGTCCTTCCCACAGAATCACTGATGCTCCTTCCGGTCCCTCATCCACATTTCAGCCCGGTGTTTGCACCGCCGGCCTGGGTGAAGAGGGGACGCTCTCTGCCTCACGCTCAGCTGTTCTGCAACCTGATTCCCCTCTGCCACGGAGCCTGATGAAGTAAGTCATAGGTTCTGGAGATCTGGACAACTTTGGGCGGTGATTTCGCCCCCTGGAGGCAGGAGGGTGAAGGGCAGGAGAAGACCTCTCGGGGAGGAGGACGCCTGAAGGCGGGCGGTCAGGAAGCCCCGCCCAGACCGGAGGGAGGGTCTATTATGCAGGCAGTGGAGGGGGGTGGGCAGGCCCATTTTTACCAGCTCCACCTGGGATCCTGGGCTGTGGAAGGGGCCAGAGCGGAGAACAAGGGACCGGTGAGAAGCTGCAGGCAGGGAAGGGGTGGGAGAGCTGAGGGGGCGGGGCAGGAAATGTGAGGGTGGGAGGGGGAGGGAAGGAGGGAGGGAGCCTCTGGGGCCTGCGTTTGGATGAGGCAGGGAGAGAGGAGCCAGCCAGGTGCTTTGACGTCCCCATGAGAGACCAGAAGCCCCAAGTCCGCCAGCAGCAATGACAGAGGGATGAGGGTTCTGAACGGAGGGGAGAGAGGCCCCCTGGAGAATTCACCCCTGTCGGCCTCTGAGCCATCCCAACATTTGTCCACTCTGTTCCTTGACTTCCCGCCGGTGTGGGGGGTGCGGGTGGGCAAGACTCTTCGCTGAGCGGAGGACTCACGAAGAAGGGCAGACAGGAATGAGGAGAGGGGGAGGGACCCCCCTCCTGGGCTGTAGTCACCTTGGGGTCAGCGTCAGGGGCAGGGGGTCTGCAGGTGTGGACGTGCCCTGGGGATCCACTTCCACCCACTGAGGCCACACCATCATAGGAGCTGAGACAAGGGCCGGCCACTTAGGGCAGAAGGAAGGACACTTCAGTGGAGGAACTGGCCGTTTGCCGATCCGTGGGCTCCGAGATCAAAGGCATGGGTGCCTCCAGGATGATGCAACTGGGCTCTGGGGTGAGAGTCTAGTTCGCTCCAGCCCTGGGGTCCAGCGACTGCTATAATGGATAGCGGCCAGAGCTCAGCCAGGCACACGTGACTCAGATTGGTCACATCCAGTCCACTGACCACAGGGCCCTGGGGTCACACTCAGGACACACTCATGTCCCTATCCTCTGACCACTGGACCCTGTGGGCACACCCAGGACATCTTCATCTCACCATCCTCTGGCCACTGGCCCCAAGGTCACAGTCAGGACACCTTCATAACCCTATCCTCTGACTCCTGGATTCAGTGGTCACACTCGGGACATCCTTCCGTCCCTGTCCTCTGACCCCTGGACCTCGAGGTGGTCACCCTCAGAATGTCCTCACATCCCACCATCCGACCACTGGATGCCATGGGCCCGGTCAGGACGTCCTCACGGAGTCCCCTGCGGGGGTCTGGTCCCTGCAGACTGTCTGCCCGAGGAGTCGAGGACCCCCAGCTGGGCAGCGCAGTCCCCACAGTGGGGTCCCTTCCAGAGGTGGCGAGGTTGCTGCGGTGGGGTCCCTTCAGGAGGTGGGGGGAGGGATGCGTGCTGGGGTGGGGGCGGGTCAGCCCTGGGAGGTGGCTCCGCCCACACCTTCCAGGAGTGGGCGTTTGCATCCAATCAGCGCCCGAGCGTTGGAGGAAGTGCCCTGGGCTCCCAGCCGAGGCGGGGAGCCGGTGGAGCTGCGGCCAGAAGCCCGCGGGACTCGGCGGTCGCGGTGAGTGCCACCGTCAGTCTGAATTCTGAGACCCCTGACAGTCCGCCGGGGAGTCGGGCAGGTCGGCTCCCGAGGCCGGACGGGTGTCGAGGGTGGTCCACGCGCCCATCCTTCAGCCCCGGCTCCGCTTTCCTTCCCGGGACCCTGGGGCTGCAGGGGCCGCTGGAGGGGCTGGAGGGCCGGGGCCCCGGGGGGCAGCGTCCCCCTCTTGGGCTCTGGTGGCCCCGGCGCGGAGGGTGGGGAGCTCCCTGGGTCAGAGCCCCTGAGCCCGCCGTCTCCTGTGCTGCTGACCTAGTCGGCAAGAACTCGATGGCTGAAGTTTCCTTTACCAGCCCTGCGGCGTCGGGGGTTGGGGAGTCGGTGTGGATGAGCATTTTCGGAGCTCACCGAGCATTCGGGAGCTTGCTAAGCGTTTGGGGAGCCTGGTGGTGGTGGGGGAACAGCGAGCGTTGCAGGGGAGGGGTCCGGGGAGTGTTGAGGGGTGAGCATTCGGGGGTCCAGGTGTAAAGGACTTCGGGAGCATCAGGTGGGTTTGCCGTCTATGTGCACGTCCATCCGTCCCTTCCCCTGACAACTATTTCCTGAGTGTCACTATGTGCCAGTCACCACCTGCGGATGTGCGTGGGGCGGAAGGCGCCTCCCTGTGGCGTCCCCGCGGCTCAGGTCAGAGCAGGGTCAGCTCATCCTGCTGCGTTTTGTGAAAGCCTCTCCTCGTGGCCACTGCGGGGTGGCGCTGACTGAGAAGCCAGAGGGTGGAGTGGATCCAGCTGAGGAAGTGCTGGGGGCGGGGGCGGGGAGCCCTGGCTCACCCCGCTGACTCCCGGAGGTGCTGCGGAGATCTCGAGACTGAGGAGTGGGGTCACCCCGGTGGTTCTGGGTGTGCTGAACACACCTGAATCTGTACCTGGAAAGCAGAGAGCTGAGGTCTGCAGCAAGGGCGAGGACGGGTCCACACCTGTGCACCTGGGAGGAGGGGAGTGCTTGGCAAATGCAGGACTGGTGTCCACGGGCATGGGACCATTTTCCTCCCGTCATGGACAATCTCATGACCTTCTCAGGTGTGCAGGGGCCGATGGGGGGATGAAGGGCTTGTTACAAAGCGACCCATGTTCTCATGAACCAGAGGCCTGGGGACATGGGGACAGGACACCCAATGGGCAGGTGACCTAGGTCATGGGGACAGGACACTCTTGGTGTTACGTATCTTGTGTTTGGGCAGAGGTCTCCTTTGTGATAGGAAGACAGACACATACCCACAGGTGCCCCCACTATGGTGACACAGGCACACACCATGCATCATGGGGGACATGCATCCACAGCTGCCTCATACACCCACGCCTGGGCCCTACAGCAAGTGTTTTGATGTATGTCACCCTTGCAGTCCCTTGAGGCTGATGAAATAAATTCAAATCCAGGAAAATTTTTTCTTTCTTTTTTTCTGTTTACTCGTTTATCTATTTCATACATTTATTTGACAGATATTTATTGAGCATCTACTATAGCTGAGTGGGAAACATTGCAAAGGAATTACTGCAAGAAGGAACGGGGACTAATATAAGGGGATGTGAAGGGGGAGGGACTCTTACTGTAGCAGGGGGACTATTACTGTAAAGGGAGGAATGGTACAGTGGGGCACTGTGATAATGTGGGGGCTGTTACAGTAGTGGAGGGACTATGACAGTAGAGGGGGCCTATTCCGTGGAGATGGACTAGTATAGCAAAGGCAGCGTTATGTCATTAGAGAGTGGACTCTTATAATGGGGGAGACTCTTACCATTGTGAGGGGACTATTACAGTATAGCAAGACTATTAAAATAAAGGGGGGTCTATTGCTATAGAGAGAGGCCTATTACAAAAGAAGGAGAACTATTGCAGTAGAGGAAGACTATTACTGAAGAGGGGGGACTGTTACTATAGAGGGGCGATTACAGTGCAGGAGGGCTGTTAGTGCAGAGGAACTGTGAAGTGTTAGTACATAGGGGAATAGGGGAGTTTTACTCTAGAGAAGCAGACTATGACAATAGAGGGGGACTGTCACACTAGAAAAGGGTCTATGGCAATCCAGGAGGACTATCACTGCAGAGGGGGGACTGATTATAAAGTAGCTCTGTTACTGTAGGGGAGAAACTGACAATAGAGAGGAGACTTTTACTGTAGAGGAGAGACTGTTACTGTGGAGAGAGGTCTGTGACAATAGAGTGGGTCTATTACAGTAGAGGAGAGACTGTTACTGCAGAGGGGGGACTATGACATGACATAGCACTGTTACTGTAGAGGAGAAACTTTGAAAAGGAGAAGAGTCTTTTACTGTAGAGGAGGGACTCTGACTGCAGAGTGAGGACTGTGACAATAGAATGGCTCTATTACAGTAGAGGGGAGACTGTTACTGCAGAGGGGGGACTATGGCAATGGAAGAGAACTATTACTCTATAGGGAGAACTGTTACTGTAGAGGGAGGACAGTGTCGATAGAGGAGGACCATTCCTGTAGAAGAGGGACAGTGACATAGATATTATTATGGTGGAAGAGACGCTCTCCTGTCCAGGGGGAATCTGACAATACAGGAAGACCGTTACTGTAGAGGGGACTGTTACTGTGAAGGGGGGATGTAAACATAGAGATATCAAATGCCGAAACCCGGCCTCTGGGCACTGACACGGAATTGAACCTCAGAGACAGAGTTTGGGGTGAGGTAGAAGAGAAGAGCTTGGTTGCTTTGCCAGGCAGAGGCAGCCACAGCAGGCTCGTGCCCTCGAAGCTGTGTGTCCCCAACCCCGGGGGGGGGGGGGAGGAGTTTTATAGCAGATTCAGGGGCAGGATTGCTGATAAGGATCAGGGTGTGTGCAGGGCCTGTTCCTTCAGTCTGTTCAGTCTGGACTCGGGGTGGCTCCTGATGAGCTTCAGCATTTCTCAAAGTGGGACTTTCTCTCTGGAATGAGGAACGGGCGCGCCTCGTGTCTGCATCTCCTCCCTTCCTGGATCAGCAGCTATTTGAAGCTGCCCTTCAGAACTCAGGGAAGGTCCTGGAGGTTGAATGAAGCCTGTTTCCTACAAACAAGAAGGCAGGACAGGGGAGGGGGGACACTGAAAGCCTTCTGTGCCCAGGAGCCCCATGGGGCCCTACTCGGTTTCAGGACTATTGCTGTAGAGGGGGGACTAATACTGCACAAAGCGGATGGTTAGAATAGAGGAGGATTACTACTAGAGAGGAGGGATATTACTACAGAATGGGGACGATAGCAGTAGAGGAGGACTGTTACTGTAGAGGGGGGAATATCGCTGTAGAGTGGGAACTGTAATGGTAGAGGAGGACTATTATTATAGAGGGGGGATATTACTGTAGAGTGGGGACTATAACAGCTGAGGAGCACGGTCACTGTAGAGGAGGAACTATGACAGTGGAGAAGGAACTATTGCTGTAGAGTGAGGACTGTGACACTAAAGTGGACCTATTAGTGTAGGGGGGATAGGCCAGTAGAGAAGGACTCTTATTCTTTTGGGGGGGCTGTCACTCTGGGGGCAGGAGAGAACAATAGGGGTAATATGACAATAGAGGAGGACGCTTGCTGTAAAGGGGAGACTGTCGCTCTAGGGGTAGTATGACAATAGAGGAGAGCTGTTGTCATAGAGGGGGGACTGTGACACCAGAGGTAACTGCTGACAAGGTCTGCAGGCATCTGGAGACTTGGAGCAAAGGGGGTTTCTCCGTGGAGAGGCGCAAACGCAGGCGCAGGGGCCCAGGCGCGGGGCTGGCGTGAAGGTGGCTGAAGGTACGTGGATCAGAGGCCCCGACGCAGGAGGTGCCCCGAGAGGGGCTTCTGCCCAGGTGGAGGGCAGGGGCTGCAGGTGGGCAGGGAGGAGGGGGACAGGTGGGTAACCAGCCTTGTTCGGACCAGTCCTGGGAAGGAGCGGGTCACCCCCTGGCTGAGGAGCCCAGAGGGCCTGGGCCTGTGTGGCCTGGTCAGGAAGGGGGTCCTGAGGCTCAGCCGGGTCTTTGTGGGGAAGGGTCTTTGTGGGAAGACCTTTCCAGATGCAGAGGGGGAGGGGGTTTCTGGTCCTTCAGGCCACCTTCACTGTTGTGGAAAGGCCGTGGGCTGTAACAGGAGGAGGGGACACTCAGCCCCGGGCTGTGACAGGAGGAGGGGACACTCAGCCCCAGGCTGTGGCAGGAGGAGGGGACACTAAAACCCAGGTCTTTTGTGGGGACGAAGTCACAGGAAGGCAGCCGGGAAACCACAGATGACCAGGGAGTGAGACGCTAATGGGCATCTCCTCTTTAAACGTAAATGTCCTTGGCGGGAGGAATGCCTGCGCTCTGTTCTAGAGCGTTCTCTGTGTCCGCCTCCAACCTCTCTTCCCCTCCCCCTCCTTCGGGGTCTGTGTGTCTGTCTGTCTCCCTTTCCATCTCAGTCTGTCTCTCTCCTGACGTCTTCTGCACCCTCGTGCCCACCCTCTCCCGTCCACCCGTTGGAAGGGAGCTCTGCTGGTTCCTTTTACGCGGACACGACCTCGTTTCCTCCCAGGTCACCCAGAGCTGCCTCTGATGGGCGGACAGGCGAGCACATCTGGCAGCTTCCCGCGTGGGCCCTGCCCCAGGGATGTGAACGCGGACTGGATGTCGGCGCTGTGCCCGCGGCTCTGGGACGTGCCCCTCCACCACCTGTCCATCCCAGGTGAGTGCCCTGCGTGCCTGGTGGGGGCACCTGCGGTCAGCTGGGTCCAGGGTGCGGGGAAGCCTCAGGTGCCGTAGGCGTGCACACACAGATGTGCACACACAGGCATGCACACACAGATGTGCACACACAGGCATGCACACACAGATGCGCACAGGCACACACCCACACTCACAGGCAGCACACATGCACCCAGAGGCATGCACATGCATTCACATGCATGCACCCACAGGCAGGCACATAAGCGTCTTCCTTCCTCTGTCTACCTCATTCCCCCTCGGCCCGGGAGGCACATGGTGCACCTCCAAGAACGCGGCTTCAGGAGACGTGACAGCCCCTCAGCCAGGCTGTCCTGGCCCCTTTCAGCCCCTCATCTGCACACCCACGTTTTCCATCAGAGCTGGTGTAGTGTCTTCTGCACTTGGACCTGGAGAGTCCAGAGTTGGGTCAGACCCCCCCTGAGATGCAGTAAGGTGGTCCAAGACTTTCTCATCGAGCTGAGGAGCCTTTGACTCAAGCCCTTTTTGGAGCAGAAAGTGCTGCAAAGCTCAGCCCTGGACAGGCGTCTCGCCGGGGGCTGCCCCGTGGGGACAGGCAGGTGGGCAGTTCCAGGGTGCGCATCTGTGCTCGGGTCATTGGAGAGATGCTTACGGCTCTGTGGCCTGGGTGTGGGTGCACGCGCTCCCCATCGTCCACCCGCACTCCTCCAGCTACGCGGACGCAGGCCCCTTGCACCTCTGCGACCCTGGCGCTGCCCGCCGGCTGCCTTGGCCTGTCTTTCGTTTGCAGGGCTGTCGGACAGATGCAAAACACTGATTCACTTGGATACCCGGCCTGACACTGTCTCTCACTGTTGGAAGTTTTCTGTTTGCTTTGTTTTCTTGACCACCGCTGGGCTCTGTGCTGCCTGTTCCCCCTCTGTGGGACGAGAGGGCCCCACTGCCCACCCGTCCCTTCAGGGTGTGGGGCCGACAGGGAACCGCCTGCCCACCCAGCACAGGGTCATCCAGCCACAGCCCCGTGCCCTCGGCCCCTGCCATGTGCTTCCCAGTGGGAACGCCACAGGAAGGATGCTTCCAGTGCTCAGGCCTCCGTCCCCAGGAGCAGCCCTTTGTGGGTCTCCTGGCTGAGGCCCCGGCAAGACCACCAGACTCTTTGGGGATGTGGGGCCGCGGGACCCCAGCTGCAGGCACAGCCAGGCTAAGCGCAGCCGGGATGAAAGCTGCACAGCAGGGAGAGAAGGCTGAGGCGGGGGAGCCTTGGGGACTCTGAACAGGGCTCTGGCCCCTCCCTCCTGGGGGGCCCTGTCTCCCAGCCCCTGGCCCGCACCCCAGGGGGCCAGGCTCAGGCCTGCAGGCCCTGTCTCTGCCCTCCGTCCTTGGAGAGGCATAATTTGATGGAGGAGTAAGTTACACACTCCTGGATAGGTTTTTTTTTTTTTACAGTTTTATTGAGACGCAGCTTGCATACGATGCAGTTCACCCGTTTATAATATTTATTTATTTACTTATTTATTTATTTTCTTTGTATGGCCACACCCACGGTATATGGAAATTCCCGGGCTAGGTGTCAAATCAGAGCCGCAACTGCCAGCCTACACCACAGCCCAGCCATGGCAACACCAGATCCAAGCTGCCTCTGTGACCTACACCACAGCTGACAGCACTGCCGGATCCTTAACCCACTGAGCGAGGCCAGGAATTGAACCCCCCTCCTTATGGATACTAGTCGGGTTCTTAACCTACTGAGCCACACCGGGAACTCCTCACCCACGCAAACTGAAGAGTTTGGGGGCTTTGAGCATGTTCACAGCTCTGTGCCACCACCCCTCCTGTGTAGGTCCAGAACGCCCTGTAACCCCTGGTACTGTTACGTAATCTCCCATTCACGCTCCTCAAGCCCTGACAAAACCTAACTGCTTCTGTCTCGGTCAGCTTGCCTCTTCTGGACATTTTTCTTTTCTTTTCTTTTCTTTTTTTTTTTGTCTTTTGTCTTTTTAGGGCCGCCCCTGCGGCATATGGAGGTTCCCAGGCTAGGGGTCGAATTAGAGCTACAGCTGCCGGCCTATGCCACAGCCACAGCAATGCCAGATCCGAGCCACATCTGCGACCTACACCACAGCTCATGGCAACGCCGGATCTTTAACTCACTGGGCGAGGCCAGGGATCGAACCTACGACCTCATCGTTCCTAGTCGGATTCGTTTCCGCTGTGCCACGATGGGAACTCCTGGGCATTTTTCTAAATGGTTACACAAAATATGTCCTTCTGGGTCTGGCTTTGTTCCCGGAGCATCGTGGGTGCCAGGCTGCCACCTGGCAGCCTGTGTCCAAGCCTCACTCATTTTCATGGCTGAGTCACAGTCCACCTTGTGCATGGACCCCATGCTGTGTTTCCACCCATGAGTTCCTGGACATTTGAGTGGTTTCCGTCTGCTTTGCTGCTGTGAATAGTGCCGCTGTATCCAAAGGCGTGTTGGAGCGCCCGCGTTAGGGGGTGTCTGCTGTCGGCCAGCAGCGTTTGGGGGCGGAACCCAATCTGTTTGTTTCCCCATCCGCGGGCCCAGTGTCCCACCGGCCGTGACCTGAATCCAGTCACTGCAGCGGTCTGATCATTCGCAGAGGACAGAGGCCCCGGGGTCTCAGGCGCGGCCCCGATGCTCCTAAGGCTGGGCTGGGGGGCGGGGGGCGGGGGACACCACACACCTGACCGTGGGAGTGACCACGCGCTGTGTGTGCTGCCACATTCACGCCCCTCTGACCCTGTGAACAGGACCTTATTTGGAAGCAGGGTCTTTGCAGATGTGCGGAAGTGAAGGACCTGATGTGACGGCTCCTGGATCCTGTCAAGTGAAGAAGCAGATTCAAATGGCATAGTTTGATTCTGTTGTTTGTTTAAAATATATATATATATGTACACACACACACATATATATATAAATGAATGGTCTCCACATATAAATGGACCCAGATGTATAACATATATGCGATATATAAAAATATACATAGAAATATGTGTATGTCAATAGGAGGACATATTTTATTTTTTGCTTACCTGTGTATTCTCATTGTTCTGCAACCAACGTGTGTTCCTGGGAGTGTGTTTCCTGTTCCCGTCTTTGCCTCCATCTTCCCGTGGCTTCTGCTCTGTGTCTGGGTCTCCTCTCTGTCTCTTAGGAGGACCCTGTCCTTGGAGGGAGGGGCCCCCTCATCCCGGAGGACCTCCTCTCAGACCCTTCCCTTCCTCACACCTGCAAAGACCCCATTTCTAGACATGGTCCCATTCCCACGTCCTGGTGGATGAGAGTTCGGGGGCCACGGAGTGCCCCCAGGGCTGCGCGTGTGTTTCCTGTGTGTGGCGCGGGGCCCAGAGCAGGAGGAAGGAGTAATGAGATGTCCCTCGGGTGTCGCCCAGGGAGCCATGACACGATGACCTACTGCTTGAACAAGAAATCGCCCATTTCCCACAACGAGTCGCGGCTGCTGCAGCTTCTGGCCAAGATCCTGCCCTGCGTCACCCTCCCCGTGGTGCTCCGGTGGTCCATCACCCAGGTGAGGCTCTGTGGGCATCTGGCCAGCTTGGACGCGAGTTCCTGCCAGCGTCACCCACAGGGACTGACATCCTTGTCCCTGGTGGGGACATAGGATGGAAAACGAACCCCCTGCACCCGCAAAGCCTCCTGGGCAGGTAGGAGAGAAGGAGTGTGCTTTCACCCTGGAACCAGTGTGGAGCCAGAGGGGACGCATCACAGGTGGCTTCACGGGTGGCCTCGGAGAGGCTGCAGAGACAAGGGTCTCGCGCTTTGTGCAGCTGAGCAGGGACCACCCTGCCGCCCGGTTCCCAGATCAGCGATGCCCCTCGTCCTCAGGAGGTGGGTTTGTGTTTGGAGCCAGGCCTCTCCTCCCAGGAGCCAGGAGCGGGGCCTTTGCCTCTGCATCACGGGTCAGATGTTGACTTTTAAAACGTGCACGACCTGAGAGTCGAGAGTTCGGTTTTCCTGGGGGAAAGTCTGGACTGCAGCCCGGGAGGCAGCATCCCAGGAACTCCGATGAACCGCTCCGAAGAGGCAGGGGGAGGGCAGAGTGTCTGATCTTGGTGAAGGGGGAGTCCCTGCCACCAAGCTCACATTGTGCAGAAGGTCCCTGCTGGTCTCGTGAGGGTCACTGCTGGTCATGAGGAGCAGACGTCATCGTGAATGATTTTAGGGCTTTCCTAGATCCAAAGAGATGCTTGGGCTCCAAAAATCTTCTCCTGAAAATGTCTAACCACCTGAAGACCGGTTCTTCTGGTTTTCCTAGAGCACAGAGTCCTCACTCCTGGTCCCCACCCTGAGCTCCTGTCAGGGGTGGGGGGCGGCAGTGGCAGCGGCTCAGGATTCAGTCCCCGTAGAGACAGGTGGCACACCTCAGGTTCACACAGAGATGCACCCTGGCCTGGAAGAGACACGTTCAGAGTTGTGGGACTGGCCACAGGCCTGTTTTTAAAGGTTCACGGACATTTGAAAAAGTTAAGAAATCACCAGCACGTGTGCATTTTCTCGGGGGGGGGGGGGAACGCTGGCCGTGCCCTATTTTCAGTGGGAGAATGAAGTTTCTCCTTCCTACTTTGCCCCTCATCCTTCACCCACAGCCTCTGCCCACCTGGGTGGGGCTTTTAGGGTCTGGAGAGAAGCTGGGATGGGGTGGTTCTTGGGGGTCGAGAGGAAGGGGACTTCCCCTTCTGGGGTCGATCAGGGGCAGGGCTGCCCAAGGGACCCTGCTGCCCTGCGCACGTGTTGGCCAGCAGGGCGCGGGGTGGGGGGTGGGGAGCCCACCTGGGCGCGGAGGCAGGAGCACAGCCGCCTGGGGCGCTGCCCACCCCCAGCCCCCCTCCCCCCATGTGGTGTCCCTCTGGAGGGTAGCAGGATCACTCCTGAGACTCGGTCCTTTGTAATTGCTTCCGGCTGGGAGTGTCTGTCACACACGCATCTGGAATCCCTCTGGATCCGCAGGGGTGGAGAGCGAGGGCTGGAATGTTGGGAGACCACATTCCCAAATGTGTCAGGTGCTTGCAGCCTCTCAAGGGTGCGTGGGAGCCCGCTGGGAGTGGGGAGCAGGTCCCCTGGAGCCCAGGAGTCCCCCGTCGAGCTGGGGTCGCATCATGCTGGCGACAAGGAGGTCTGGAGGGGGTGTTGGGGGCCAGTGGCACTGCGGGGAAGGCTGGGAGCCTGCAGCGGATCCAGCAGAGGACATAAGCAGAAAGCTTGTGCGGAGGCTCCAGCCCCAGAGCACGAGTCTGGGAATCAGAAAGTTCCTCTGACACTGGAAGTGGTTTCTCTCCTGAACATGCTGTGTCATCAGAACGGGGCAAATGCAGAACATCCACAGGATGACCCGGGGTGGGGGCATCATTTAATTTTGTGTCGGGGCACCTGGGGAAAGTGGGTGGCAATGCACCCTCCTGCCTCCCAGCAATTGCCTGTGATGTCCTGTCCCCAGGTCTCAGCGCCGGTCAGCGCTGGGCCACAGGCCGCAGGTACATTTCTTCATCCTCTTCAGGCTCTGCTACCAAAAGGCTCTGCTGCTTTTGTTTTTTTAAATTAATTTACTTATTATTTTGCTTTTCAGGGGCATTCCTGCGGCATATGGAGGTTCCCAGGCTAGGGGTCGAATCGGAGCTGCAGCTGCTGGCCTACACCACAACCACAGCAACCTGGGGTCCGAGCCACATCTGCGACCTGCAGCACAGCCCACGGCAACGCCAGATCCTTAACCCACGGAGTGAGGCCAAGGATCGAACCCACAACCTCGTGGTTCCTAGTCGGATTCGTTTCCACTGAGCCGCGACAGGAACTCTCTCTGCTGCTTTTAATATTGTTTTCCAAATAGTAAAAGATGAGCGCCTGTTTCATCGTCTGAAAAACACTGTAAATTCCCAAAGGAGATGTTAGCGGATACAGTGGTCCCTCCACCCAGAGCCTCAACCAAAGGAAAGGCCACAGGATTGAAGGCCTGTGCCCTGCAGCCTGGGTGACCCCGGGTCCCCACGGCAGGGACACTGACCTAGGTGTCAATGAAAATATGCACAACCTAAAAGTTGAGAGTTCAGGAGTTCCTGTCGTGGCGCAGCGGAAACAAATCCGACTAGGATTCATGAGGTTGCAGGTTTGATCCCTGGCCTCACTCAGTGGGTTAAGAATCCGGTGTTGCCGTGAGCTGTGGTGTAGGTCGCAGACACAGCTCAGATCCCACGTGGCTGTGGCTGTGGCGTAGGCCGGTAGCTACAGCTCCTATTCGACCTCTAGCCTGGGAGCTTCCACAAGTTGCAGGTGCAGCCCTAAAAGACAAAAGACAAAAGACAAAAAAAAAAAAAGTTGAGATTTCAGTTTGACTGGGGGCAAAATCAGGACTAGAGCCCAGGAGGCAGCATCCCAGGAGCTCTGAGAAACTGCTCCTGAGAGGCAGGGGGAGGGCAGTGTCTGTGGTCTTAGTGAAGGGGTGGGGGGTCCCTGCCACCAAACATACATTGTGCAGCGGGTCACTGCTGGTCTCGTGAAGGTCACTGCGGGTCACGAGGAGCAGACGTCACCACGAAGGATGTTCGTGCTTTTCTAGATACGAGGAGATGCCAAAAGCTTTTCCTGAAAATCTCCAACCCTCTGGGGACCGGTCCTTCCAGTTTTCCCAGAGCACAGAGTCCGCACTCCTGGTCTCCACCCTGAGCTCCTGTCAGGGGTGTTGGGGGTGGGCAGCTGCAGCAGCTCAGGATTCAGTCTGTGTGGAGACAGGTGGCACGTGCCCATCTCCAGCTCACACAGGGCAGACCCTCGGTCCCAGGGCCCCTCTGGGCAGCTCTGCATGGAGGCTGGGGCTGGAGTGTAGGGCCGGCCACGCGCCTGGGGGCCCCTTCATAGCCCCCAAGCCTCAGTCCTTACCTGCCAGTAGGGGTCCAGCAGGAGGAACCTGAGCTCCCTGCAGGGCCACAGAGAGCGTGAGAATTATTTCCACTGTAATTCCTGTCCTTTTCATCATTTTGTGTAGAGGGGACGCGGTACTGTTTCTTTTATTTTTTAGGTTAACAGTACCATGCGTTTTCTTTGATTTTGGATAGAGAGGCCACCGTTTCCTTATATTTTTCTTTCCCTTCATTGGTCTGTGCACAGTGCCTGGCACCGTTTTCCTCTCCTAATTTATATCGTTTTTCTCTCTCTGTTCCTTGTGCGTCCCAGAGGGTCTTTTTGTCCCTCTATCTGCCCTCTGGATTCTGTCTTGTCTTTCCTACCACTGTGGTTGGGCAGAACCGTCCCCTCTGCAGGTGCCTGTCCCTGTGCACCCTGGGGTGTCCTGGAGCCTGGCCTGGGGCCGCTGCACCCAGAGGGGGTTCCACCCAGGGACTGCCTGGAAAAAGGCAAGGCTGGACCCTGCAGGGACCTCCAGGGACCCAGCATCAGGGCTGAGGGGCACCCACTGCCAGACGGACCTCACCAGGCAGGTCTTTGGCCCCACGTGGCCACAGTCCCTGCAGAGCTGGTTCCAGATGCAGGACTCAAGCCCTGCAGGCACCACGGCTACTGATCGGACACTGGACAACACGGCCCTCAGCTGGGCGCCGTCCCCCTGGCATTCCCTGCCCCTGAGGGGGGCGATGAGCCAGGTGGGAGCTGCCCTCCTTCCCCAGCGGGGGTGACCAACCTTGTGCGCAGGTGCTGGACGTCACGGAGCAGCTGGACGCGGGGGTGCGGTACCTGGACCTGCGGATCGCGCACATGTTGGAGGGCGCCCAGAGGAACCTGCACTTCGTCCACATGCTGTACACCACCGCGCTGGTGGAGGTAGGGCGGGGGAGCCGGGGGCCAGCAGCTGCGGACACACGTCCGCTCCAGGCAGGGGGTGGAGGCCTGAGCTCCGATGGGACAGACCCCCGTCCTCTGCAGGCAGGAGAGGCTGACCCTGGCCGTCATCAGTTAGAATTCCTGACCGGCGTGCGTCTCTGAACTCACCCCTGTACCCCTGGCCACTGCGGTGGCTCCTGGAGTTCTGCATAAGTGGGTCCCTGATCCGTCTTCCTGTGTCCAGTTGAGGGGTATCCAGTCCAATGTCTCGGCTGCTGGATACATCACCTCCTACTTTGCACTGGTTTTGGTCCCCTGTGTCCCCAGGCCCCCAGGATCCTTTAGGTCTGGAGGCGCCTTCCTGGGGACCTCGTTCTGCAGGTCACCAGCTGGCCTCACAAGCTCCCTGGAGCTTCCAGACCTCAGGCAACTGCACAAGCCGTGCCCTCTGGAGCGGGTATGCACACGCATGCATATTTGTGCACACACAGGCACTGATGTATGTGCGCACGTGTGCACCTACAGGCACAAACGCATGCGAGCACACACACACATGCCCACGTCTCCCCCACAGCAAGGGCAACGCAGGCCAGGCTGGCACTGCGACGAGGCTGCGGCCCTGGAGGGCTGCTGCTGTGCTCTGGCTCTGCGTTTGTTTAGGACCGGGCGGATGGGGAGGGGTGCGCTTCCCGCCCAGCGGCTCTCAAGACGACGACGGCGACGACGTAGCGCCCCTCCCCCCAGGACACGCTGACGCAGCCCCCCCTCCCCCCAGGACACGCTCACGGAGATCTCCGGGTGGCTGGAAAACCACCCCCGGGAGGTGGTGGTCCTGGCCTGCAGGGACTTCGAGGGGATGACCGAGGACCTGCACGAGTACCTGGTCGCCTGCATCAAGAACATCTTTGGGGACATGCTGTGCCCCCGAGGGGTGAGCAGGGGTCACGCCATCCCCACACTCTCCGCGGCAGCGGCAGCGGGACGGCGGGGAGGGCGGGCTGGCTTCTCATCACAGACTCCATCTGCGGGCTTGGTGCTGAGAGGATGCTGGGGCCAGGTGAGGCCGCTGGCGGGGTCCCCTCGATGCCCAGGGAGGAGGGAGCCACTGCCCTCAGAGGCACGGCACCTACCGCCTGGTGCCTGCACCCGTCCCGCGTGGCATCACATGAAGCAGCTGCTTCCCATGACCTTGGGTTGCCCTTGGCACCCGTTTAGAAGAATTCCCAGCATTTTCACACCCTGCGTGCGTATGTGCTGGGTACCTGGCTGCTGTACACAATCCAGGAGGCTCAGTTTATTCCCTCCCGGTCCTGGAGGCTGGAGTCTGAGCCTCAGGGGCGAGCAGGGCCGGTCCCTCCTGAGTCGTCTCTCCTGGGCGTGTCAGTGGCCGTGTTCTCACAGGGCCGCCCCTCTGTGTCTGTGTCCTAACCTCCTCTTCTTCTAAGGGCCCCTGTTCTGGGGGATCAGGACCCACCCCTGTGACCTCATTCACCGCCCTCTCCTCTTGAAAGACCCGTCTCCCAACACAGCCCCATCTGGAGGTCCTGGGGTCAGGGCTTCAGCCTGGGAATCTTGAGGACACAGTTGAGCCTGTAATACAAGCTGTGGTTTGGTTATGTCCATAGTTCTCTCCATTTGGTGCTAGTGGCTGATGTGCACCCTCCCTCCGTCCCCCAGGAGCCCGAAAGTTTAAGCCCACATCCGTTTTGGTTGTGTTTACATCAATTCATGTCACATCCTTATGTTTGGCATTTCTCCAGTCCACTCTGTGACAGCAGCAGGTGCATCCAGGGCTGAGTATTTGGGGTTAAAACAGAGACCACAGCATGCACGGCCGTGAGCCTGGGACGGCCGGGCACTCAGGGCCCGAGAGGACATGCCCGAGACGCTGTCCTGGGGACATGCCAACCACTCTGAGCCCCACCGAGGACGTCCCAGTGCTGGGGAGGAAGGCTGGGAAGTGTGTCACAGGGCAAGGTGACTGTCCTGTGATGTGTAAAATCATCACAGAATCTGTTACATACTTGTAACTAATCAAGGGTCAGTGTGAGCTCAGGTGCTTTGAAGATGAGTGTCTGTGAGCTTGTGGGAATCAGGGTGCCGGGATGCTTTTGGGACGGAGTCCCCACCCCCGCAAGGCACCCCAATAACCCACCACCCTGTCCACACAAACACCCCAATAACCCACTTCTGTCTAGCCTCACAGACTACCCCAACAACCCACCACCCTTTCTCCACACAGACACCCCGATAACTCACCGCCCTGTCCATGCAGACACCCCAATAATCCACCACTGTCTCCTCTCAGGCACCCCAATAACTGACCACTGTCTAGCCTCACAGACGCCCTAATAACCCACCACCCCCCTCCATGCAGAGAGCTCAATAACCCACCACCGTCTCCTCTCACAGACACCCCAGTAACCCACCCACTGTCTCCCCTCAAGATACCCCAATAACTCACTACCCTCTCTCCATGCAGACACCCAAATAACTCACTACCCTCTCTCCATGCAGACACCCCAATAACCCACCACCCTTTCCCCGTGCAGACACCCCAATAACCCACCACCCTGTCTCCTCTCACAGACCCCCCAGTAACCGCCCACCCCATCTCAGGGCACCCCCCCATCCCCCGCTGCAGGAGATGCCGACGCTGCGCCAGCTGTGGTCGCGGGGCCAGCAGGTGATCCTGTCCTACGAGGACGAGGCGTCCGTGAGCCGGCATGCGGAGCTGTGGCCGGGGATCCCCTACTGGTGGGGGAACAAGGTGAAACCCCAGGACCTCGTCTGCTACCTGGAACGCATGAAGAGCTGCGGGCGCCCAGGTGCGTGCTGCCGTCACACGTGTGCTGCCGGCCGGGGTTTGCTTTGGGGGTCCAGTGAAGGAAATGCAGAGCAGCGTCTGCCCGTGTGTGCACGTACGTACACGAACATCTGTGCCTGCATGTACACACCCGTGCGTGGCCATGCCCGTGCGCCTGTATATGTACAAATGTGGCCTTGACCCAGGTGTGTATGGGGAGCCTTGCAGGCAGACCCATGGCCCTGGCTCTCTCTGCGGGTGAGGCCAGCAGGACCAAGCGTGTCCCCGCGCACCGTGGTTTCGCGGTCACGCTGTCTTATTTCCCTGCACACGGGCCTCAGGGACAGGAGACGTCAGGGTTTCCACCGACTGGGCACTGCTAAGGGTTTACACGCGTGAGCCCGTCCATCTGCACGGCTGACCTGGAGCTGGCCCGTGGCCCTGCCCAGTGGTGGGTCAGGAGGGGGACAGTGGCCCCCGAGCCCGGCAGCTCCACCTCCGCCCCATCTCTCTGTGTCTGTCTCTGTGTCTCTCACCTTGTGTCTCTGTCAAATTTCACTTGCTCAGTTCCGGGGCGTCCGCCGGGCCGTGCGCTGTGTGCCGGCCTCCCGCTGCGGGGGATCAGCCGGGGTCGTGGGCTCGGCGTGTGCCCAGCTGCCATGTTGCCTCCCAGCTTTGTCTCCTGCTTTGTCCCAGGGGTTTGTTGGTTTCTTGAAGACGATCAGCTTTGAGGATCTCTGGGGTTTTTGCTTGGTGTAGCCATCGGTTTGGTGAAGGGGAACTTCTCCTGCTGACGGGTCCACGGCTTAGGGGTTTAATGTTTGCAGTCAACGTGGACCCTTGACTCCAGGGTCTGCCGTCAGATTCCTGTCCTTGGCCAACAGCCGCTGATCAAGCTCTATCCTGTGTCACACTCGGTACCCCAGGGAGGGCGTCACTGGCGGTTTTCTCTGAGCCAACGCGATAGATGATGGTTTTTACAAAAGCATCGGTCACTGCAGACACATCTGAGGGAGTTTGGCGCCTGCTCCTGAGCATCGGGCCCCCTTTCCCCCAAGGCAGCTGTTTCACCCTGGACACTATATGGACCTTTAGGGTTTCTGTTTCCTTGTCCATGTTCGTAGAAGGAAACCTGGCTGTGGTGACGCAGTTCGGGGCAGTGTTGATGAGGCTGCCAGGTGGCAGGGTCTGGGGGAGGGAGGCCCTGGCCCCCAGCCTGGCTGGACCTGGAATCAGCTCCGTCCCGGCTCTGGGGTGAGGTTTGGGGAATGTTCAGGGTGGGAACGACCCGAATGCCTGTGGCTGGAGAGACGGACTATCACATGTGCCCCATCCACACAGTGGAAGATGGTTCGTGAAAGGGAATGAGGAGATGCAGATGGGCCTTGAAAACAGGGTTCAAGGAGTCAGACCCCGAAGGACACACCGTGTGTGATTCCACCGAGAGGAAATGTCCAGAAGGGGCAGATCCACAGGGACGGAAAGTGGGTTTGTGGTGCCAGGGGCTGGAGGAGGGGCTGGGGGTGACAGCTCATGGGTTTCCTTAGGGGATGAGAATGATCGGGAACCAGGAGTTCCCATGGTGGCTCAGTGGATTAAGAACCCGCATAGTGTCATGACGGAGCAGATTCCATCTCTGGCTTTGCTCAGCAGGTTAAGGATCTAGCGTTGCTGGGAGCTGCGGTGGGGGTCACAGATGTGGCTCAGATCCCGCATTGCTGTGGCAGTGATGGGTATAGACCTGCAGCTGCAGCTCCGATTCAGTGTCTAGCCTGGGAACTGCCACATGCTGCAGGTGTGGCCATAAAAAGATTAAAAGCAAAGATCAGGAGCCAGAAGCGATGGTGGTTGCCCAGCGCCGTGCATGTGCTACGTGGCCCTGCTGTAAAATGGTTGATTTTACGTTACACGGATTTCACCTCTAGTTTCAAAAAACAGGACCAGGGAGTTCCCACGGTGGCTCAGCAGTTTCGAACCTGACTAGTATCCATGAGGATGCGGGTTTGATCCCTGGCCTTGCTCTGTGGGTTAAGGGTCCAGCATTGCTGTGGCTGTGGCATCGGTTGGCAGCTGCAGCTCTAACTCGACCCCTAGCCTGGGAACTTCCATATGCCGCAGGTGCAGCTCTAAAAAGCAAAAAGCAAACAAACCCCCAAAAACAGGACCGGAGAGTTCACACTCCCCCCACCCCAAGGAAGGCTGTGCATTTACACCACGTGGGGCGCCTACCCTCCACTGGGCCCGGGCCACCCTCCCAGACTCTTGATTTGGCAGGTCTGGGCTGGGCCTGAGTCTGCATTTCGAAGATTCTGGGGACCCCCTTGAAAATCAGCTGCTGATACACTCTGTGGGGGGGGGGTCTCCTTTTGCTGCTGTGACACAACTACAGACCTCTTGGCCTACAAGCGCAGGCAGATGTGTTGTCCTGGTTCTGGGAAGTCATGGGTGGGCTTTTGGAGAGAACAGCCGGGCGGAGTATGGCGGGATCTGGTCCTGTGGGCCGGCTGGTCCTGGGGGGCGGAGCTCGTCCTGAGGGGCGGGGCTGGTCCTGGGGGCGGGGCTGGTCCTGGGGGGCGGGGTTGGTCCTGAGGGGCGGGGCTGGTCCTGGGGCGGGGCTGGTCCTGGGGGCGGGGCTGGTCCTGGGGGGCGGGGCTGGTCCTTCTGAGGCTCTGAGGAATCTGCCTCCTGCCCTTCCAGCTTCCAGGGGCACTGCGTTCAGTGCCTCTGCCTCCCATCGTGTTTTCTCCCCAGTTGCCATCCTGCCATCCCCTTCTCCCTGTTCTGTCTCCAGGCTCCCTCTGCCTGCGTCTTACCAGGACCCTGTGATGACATGTAGGGCCCCCCAGATAATCCAGCATCATCCACCATCTCGAGATCCTTAAAGTCATCCCAGCTGCACAGTCCCTTTTTTGTCACATAAGGTCACTTACTCACAGGTTCCAGGAATCAGGATGTGGAATTGGGGATGTTAGTCCATCCCCCACGTGGGAATCGGGACATGGACGTGTTTGGGGACAGTTCTGTCCATCATCATCTGCAACAGGAGAAATTCAATGAGTCGACATCCCTTTGAGCCCCTGTGTCAGCTCTCATCTCGGTCTGAGATCGGAGAGTCTGAAGCTGACCCAGGGCAGCCCAGGGAGGGCTGGCCCAGTGGGCGGCACTGCGGGCACCAGCCCCCTCCCCTCTCTGTTCCAGGTGGGCTGTTTGTGGCCGGCATCAACCTGACAGAGAACCTGGAGTACGTCCTGGGGCACCTGGCTGGGTCCCTGGAGAGGATGACGCTGCCCAGCCTGCCCTACCTAGACGCGTGGGTGCGGGCCCAGTGCCCAGGGTCGGGCGTCCGCTGCACCAACATCATCGCGGGCGACTTCATCGGGGCAGACACGTTCGTCAGCGACGTCATAAGACTCAACGAGAAGCTGTTTCGGGGCTGAGGGTGCTCCTGGCAAACCCGGCCTCCAGGCACCACCAAGGCTGCTCCTCCATCCTGTGGGATGGCCGCCAGCCACCTGGGTGAGCAGAGCGGTGGGGCCCCTGGCCTCCCCTCTGAGGCGGTGCCCCTCAGCGCACCCAGCCCGGGAGGTCCCCGGTGGGTCTAGGGAGGTATCCACATGTAGGGGGAGATTAAAGGTGGTGGTTTGCGCCTTCCTCAAGGAGAATTACCTGGATCGTGGGTCTGTGTGGGCTCGGCCCAGCTCTGCTGTGGTTGCCGATGGGACAGGCTCAGGGCTGTTCCCTCCCGGGGGTGGGGTGGGCGCGGGAGTGGGGGCAGCAGAGGGTGTCCCCCCCGCTCAGGGTCTGTAATGTCATGTCCATAGGACAGGACTGAGCGTGTTGGAATCCTATCAAGAGAACTATTTTATTAACTCATGGGGGACCACCTGTTTCTCATTCTAAAAGGGAACCAGCACCTGCTCCCTTTTCCCAGGATTCCTAGGGGTCGGCTGGTATTCCCTGGCTGTTGCAGGAATGAAGGGTCTGTTTGGGGGGTTGTTACAGAGATACGTGTAAGCGATGTTGCACACGTGCCCCCCCCATCCCCAGACCCCCACTGTAACCTTGTCTTTACACAGGACGTAAATGTGAGGACACAGGTGTAGGGACACGGGTGCGGGCAGAAAGAGGCAGGTGTAAGGACAGACGTGTACGTGATATGGTGCAGGTGTAAGCGGGATGACTCAGGTGTAAGGACACAGGTCTCAGCACAGTGGTGCAGGTGTGCGGACGCGGGTGAAACGATGTGACGTCCGTGCCTGTGCAGGTGCAGGCACACGGCCCTCGCAGCCTCGTCCTCCTCACGGCTGTCTCTTGTGTGTGCTCACATCGCCTCCCCCAGCTCCCCAGCCCAGGTGTGCGGCTGCCCTGCACCCTCAGGTATCGAACCTGAGGTGACGTGTTTTTCTCTGCATTTGGCCTCTTTGCTGCAGCTGGATCCACACCTGTAGCTCTTCCTGTTCTCCCAAAGCCCTAGGCGGTGTTTCTCTGTTTCCCAACTTGCCCCGTGTTCTGCCGTTCCGTTCACTCTGTTCACTGTCTGTTCACTTTGTGTTTTCTTATTTTCTGTGTTCTTGATGCTCTCGTTTGGGGGCCTTGTAGACCCAGGGGGGCTGCCCCCAGGGTGCTCGCTGACCCTGAGGATAAATCCACCAACTTGGGGGTCCTCTGGCCCATGGGCACCCACTACCCTGCTGTCCAGGGCTCACACACCAGGCTGGTTCACCGCCCCCGCCCCCAACACCCAGTGCCAGGTCCAGAAGCCCAGTGGCCGTCTCGGCAGCCCAGAGCCCCAGAACCAATCAGAGGGTCCAGTGCTGCGTGGCCCACCCTGCCCCTGCTGTGCACAGTCCATGGCCTCGGGCATCGTCCTCCCGCCCCACACAGGCTCCCCGGTGGCCCTGCACGGCGGCCTGGCTCCTGGGCACGGGAACATACTGCTGTGCAGCTTTCTGCTGCTCTGGGTTGGCTCAGGCACCTCCGTAAGTTAAAACCCCGTGGAACAATGAGACCTGGTGTTGACTCCGGTCCTGAGGGAGGCTGGCCATCGTCCACGAGGCCTCTGCTCTCTTCCCGCAATGAGCAGGAGTTTCCCAAACTCAGAGGTTGTGAAAGCATATTCTTTTGCCTGCGCCTCAGCCAAAGGAGAGACCCCAACTGGGCTTTTAATGGAATGTCCGGCTTTAGAGAGACCTGGAGGCCGGGGCGTGTGTGTGTGTGTGTCCTTGTGTGGCTCATGTTCTGGAACATTCTTCCTGTAAAGGGATCAGGTTCTTAGGATAGTCTTGAAAATGACCATTTAATCCACATTGGAAGACATACTCTTTGGGACCCCATCAGCCCTTTTCCTTAAGAAAACCTGCTTCTGCTTTGAGTGAAGGCACCTGAAATCCAGAAAGAAACTCACAGGCCACCCCAGGGGCTACCCTGGCCTGAGCTTTGCTGAGCTTGCGGCTGGCGTGTGGAGCTGGTGCAGGGGAGCAACAGAGGCAAGGGTGGGTGTTGACGGCTGCCCCTGGCCAGTGGCTCCCGCTGAACCTCACACTTGTGTCCGGAACGGGTCAATGTGGATCATTTAATTCTGGAGAATGATTAAAAGACCTTAAAGTCAGTTGTGTTTGTGGCATTTTTTAAAATAAATATTTGCTTGCTTTCTTTTAAATTGGGTTTACTTTTATTTTTGGACATGGCTGCAGCAAGTGGAAGTCCACCAGCCAGGGCCTGAATCCACAACAGCAGCAACTAAGCTGCTGCAGCAGCAAGGCCAAACCCTTAATCATCGGGGAACTTCTTGTCTGTGGCTCAGCTGCCGGCCTGCACCACAGTCACAGCAATGCAGGATCCAAGCCGCGTGGGTGACCTGCTGCAGGGCTCAAGGCAATGCCGGATCTTAACTCACTCAACAAGGCCAGGGACCAAACCCGCATCCTCATGGATACCAGTCAGGTTTGTAACCCGCCGAGCCACAATGGGAACTCCCGTTTGTGGATTTTCTGTGGCCACGCAAACAACTAGAAAGTCGTGGCGGCTTTTGTGGTGCCACACAGGAAGCAATTCAATGCTGATGGAGCACTTGCCCAGGTCATAGTGAGTTTAAAAAAAAAACCAAGTCACGCCTCCATCCTCCTGTTTATTTTTGCTTTATAGTTTTAGCTTCCCACGGGGACATGAAGCAGAGGTCCTGCATCTGTGCTGAAGATGAATTTTTGAGCCTTCCGTATTCGAGGAGGGAGTTCTGGCAGAAGGATGTTGCTAGCGGGGCAGCTTCCAGGCCACGTGCTCAGGCTGCCACCCGTGAAGTGGGGCTGGCCACACACATTCACCTCTTCTCAGCCAGTGTGTGAGCCCAAGTGCATCTGCTGAATAAGCCACCGGCCAACACGATGGAGGCTCTCAACCCTCAAAACCATCTTGAGGCCACCTCCCCATCAGATATGTGATGGGGCGCCCCAGGGGCTGCCTGGCCCAACCCCCTTCCTCTAACAGGAGCGTCCTGTGTCCTGTCCATCCACCTGGGCCTGTCCTCAGAGCCCCCAGCATCTCTGGACCCAGTGGACCCCAACTGGGAGGGGAGACCCTGTCCACAGATGGAGGGTCTTGTGCGAATCTGGGGCAGGGTCTTATACCTGTTCTCACCCACTGGGAGCCTGAACCCTCTCTCTGGGGTCCCATGAAATCTGGGCTCCCTGAGGCCCTCCCTTCCCCCAGGCCCCACCTTATCCTTCCCTCCCGGGCCTGCAGGATAAGCTCCAGCAGAGGCTGTCTGGCCCTGCTCCCCCCAGTCCTTGGGTGGGGCTTCTGGGGCTGGGGGTGGGGAGGAGCTGGGCAGTGGGAGGGGGTACCAGGAGAGGAGGGGACCAGAGGCCATAACCGACCCCCACAGCCCGCCCTCACATATTGTAGATGGGGAGGAATTGGAGGGGTGGACCTGGGAGGAGGTGGGTGGCCAGGCACAGGGACCAGGCTGAGAGGACGCTGAGGGAGCCCTGGGGGACTTGAGGGCACGTGGGGGCAACCATGCCTGGCAAACGACCGAGCAGGATCCTCCCCACCCACCAGGGTGCCAGCAGTCTGGGAGCCCTGGAGCCTCTCAGATGTTAGGAAGGGGTCCCCAAGGGGTCTTCTTGGAAGCTGGGCTCCAAGACGTGACTTCCTGCTTGTGGACAAGAAGCCTGAACTTGTATTTCCCTTGGCGTGATGGGTTCGTCTCTCTGGCCCTGCAAAGGGGGAGACTCTTCCGCCTGCTGGGCTGTCCTGTTAATTACACCCCTGCCGCTACCACAGGACAGGGCAAAGCCTGGCCGCCGTGACCTTGTGGACACACAGCGCATTTGCTGAATAAGCCACCAGCCAACACGATGGAGGAGTCCACCTGCCTCCCTCATGGCCACTGTTCACAGGGCTTTGCTGAACAATCAGAAAGGCTGGTTTACAAACACACATGCAGAATTTTTAGGGTCTCGAGGCTCAGTCATCCTGTAAGGGAATCGCTCTTCAGATGCCCTAACAGTTGACAGGAGCCCTCAGAGTCCCACCAGGAAGGCCGAATCCCACTCGGAGTCCCACGAGCCCCCTGCCAGGTGAAGGGGTACAGGGAGGGAGGCCCCCACACAGCGCCTGCTTCTCCTGGAGGCTATAACGCGCAGTCCAGCCCAGGCCCTTGCGTGTCTTTCACTCGGGGAAGAGCTTCCGGAACCTGCCGTATGCCGAGTGGCTTATGATGACCTTGACGTCGGCCGCTCCAGCCTCGGGCATCACATCCACCGCCTGCACCGTGGCCTCCTTATGCAGCCAGCTGGGAGGAAGACACGTGTAATGAGAACAGGTACCCCCAAAGGAGCCCCGAGCCAGGGCTGAGCCGACAGCTCGGATGTGGACAAGGCGCGTGGATGAGCGTGGCCACCGGCTCACACGTGGCGGTTAAACGGGATTGGCCGCGTCGCCGCTCCCCCGCCACCCCCTCGCCCCAGCCCCTCCCCCGCGCCCCCCACGCACCTCAGCTGCGCCCCCGCCAGCCGCACGCGGAGGGTGAGGACCCGCCTCCCCGTGGCTGTCAGCACCGCATCCTCCAGCCTGGCTTTCAGCTCCTCCAGCCCGAGCCCCAGGAGGGCGGACACGGCCACAGCGTGCGGTCCCATGGGTTTGTACCTGGGGATGGGGGTGGGGGGCAGGGGCAGACCCGGCTCAGAGGGGGACCCGGGCCTGGGTCCACAGTCCCCCACCCGGTGAGGACCTGGCCCCGCCAGGAGGTAAAAGGGGGCAATGTGAAGAGACGCGCGTTCCCGGCCGGGGTGCGGGGTGAAGGGGTCGAACACGCCAGCCCCGAACGCGTGCTCCGCTGGGGCGGACCCTGGGTTACGGCTCTGACCGGCAGCGGGTGCGGGGGGACACGCCCGGGAGCAGGAAGGGGCTCTCGGGCCCTGGCGACGTGGGGCAGCAGGCGGCGGGGCGCTCACCCGGGCACCAGGTCCACTTTGTTGTGAACCTCCAGGACGTTGTCCAGGAGCACGGCCGGCAGGCGCAGGCCCCGCAGGGCGGACAGGACGCTGTCCTTCTGCAGCTCCGTCTCGGGGTGGCTCACGTCTCGCACATGGACGATCAGATCCTGGGACCAGGTGGTCGGGCGGTCAGGGGGCTTGGGGTCGGCGACGCCCGCCCCCACCCAGGAGGGCCCGCCAGGTGGGGGACCGGGCTCTTAGGGCACCGCTCAACCGGATGGGGTGGAGCCGGCGTGGGGCCGGTGCGGGGTGTGTGGCTGAGACCGCAGAGCTGGCCTGCAGGGGACTGAGGCCCTGCCCCGTTGCTGGGGATCCGCCCTGGGCAGGCCGCTCCCGGTGCACCTGGACCGAGGGGCCCTCAAGCCCACCCCACCTCCTGCCCCACGGGTACCGGCTGCACCTGGGCGCAGCCAGTTACCAGCACCCAGCCCCCCGACAGGGGCTTCGGTCAGCGCTCTGGGCTGTTGCATGTTTCTGTGAAACCTTCAGGTTCCCGTTTTAAAGAAGGTGTTTCTCCTTATCTTGTGCTTTATGTGTAGTTCTTATGCAACATTTGGAAAATACAGAAAAGGAGGAAATAACAGCCCAGGGCAATTCTGCCTGGAAAGAAGGTGGCCTGTAAGATGTGGGGGACTCACTTCCGGGTTCTTTTTTGAGAGGAACCTAACTTTTCCTTAACGTTTCATTTCAGAAGTTGTAGGATTTCAGAACGGAGCAAGGACCTAAGCCTGTGCTTGGGCTACTGTGGCCTCTAAGGTGCTGGAGCGTCAGGGACACCCGAGTCCCTGTCTGCTGACGAAACCCCAGATTCTGTAGGGGTCACTGTCTCTCCTTCATGCCTCTGTCCAGGGCCCCCAACATCCCAAAAGGGAACTCCTTTTGGTTGGCATTTACTTTAGAAAAGAGCAGACGTCTGCTCCCTGGAGTGGTTGAGGAGGACTCAGCCCGTGTGATGGCACCTGTGAGGGGACCGGGACCCCATGGACTGTGTTGACTGGACCAGGCCCTCCCACCGTGTGGTGTGGCGATGAGAGGACCCCCCCCCCATCCCGTGTGGTGTGGTGATGAGGGCGCCAGGCCCCTGCTGGCTGGTATTTGAAATGACTGGGCCCTGGCCCCACCCTGCTCACCGAATGGGCCACGTCCTCCAGAGTGGCCGAGAAGGACTCGATCAGGCTGTGGGGCAGCTGGGACAGGAAGCCGATGGTGTCCATGTAGATGACAGCCATGCGGGAGGGCAGCGACCCCGCGTGGGCCGTGACGTCCAGTGTGGCAAAGAGCTGATCCCGGGGCTGGACGGCGGCGTCCCCCGTCAGGGCCTTGATCAGCGTGGTTTTTCCTGCAAGTGGGTCACAAGAGGAGGGTGCCCATGTCCCCACCATCCACTGTGACCTTGCAGCGACGGGATCGCTGACCACAGGCCGCTGGAGGCTGGGCCAGGGGGAGGGTCTTTGAGCCCAGCGGGCTCTGCAGGACCCTGGCGATGCCATGCTCAGGCGCATGAGGACACAGCTGCCGCTGTCTAGGCTTCCAGGAGAGAGGGACCAGAGCCAGGGGCACAGGCACCTGTGTAGGCGAGGGTGGTGGTGTAGACAGTAGGGACGTGTGTATGAGGTGGGCACAGACAGAGGGAAGGTATGGTGTGTGAGTGTGGCGTGGGTGTCTGTGTAGACAGGGGGTGCTGGGGTCGGGTGGGTGCAGAGTGTGTGTGTGACATGGGGCAGGTGTCTGTGTAGACAGGGGATCCGTGTGAGGTGGGGTGGATGTCTGTGTAGACAGGGGGAGGGTGTAGACAGACACGACTGTGTTCTGAGGTGGCCCCTCCACGGCCTTTCCTGGCAAGGTGGACGCTCTCCCCAGCTGACCCCAAGTTCAGGGTCACAGCCATCCGGTCGAGGATGACCCACTGGTGAGCTCTGGGTACCAAGCCCTGCCCCAAGTCCACGGAAGGTGCTGACTGTCCCTGCCCTGGAGGGACCAGGTAGGTCAGCTCAGCCTAGACGCTCTCGGCTCAGCCGGCGACCCCGAATCCCCAGCAGCGGGTGTCGGGACCCGCAGGCCGCTCCCTGGGAATCTCAGAAACAGAGAGGCGGCCCCCACACCCTCTCCCACCCTCTGAGCGACTCCGCCAGAAGGTGCTGGGTTTCCTGGCACGTGCGAGGTCATACCCTGGTGCTTCCCACTGAGGGACCAGGTGCTTCCTACTGCGTTCAGGGCCCTGTGACTTCAGGGCTTTGGGACCCTAAAGGACACCTGAGCTCTGTCACGTGCCCACAGCTTTCTCAATATGCTCCTAAAGACGGACCTTAAAACACACTGTTAAGTTTTACTTTGTAAAATCAGAATTTTTGGATTCCTTTAAGATGAAGTCTCTTTTGCACATGGACTTGAAAACGAAAAACATCCAATTCCCTCTTTCTCAGCATTTGGAGGGCATCCGCTAAGAGGGGCGTCAGCCCCCACCGCCCCCCCCCCGCCCTGCCCTCAGCAGACAGGCTGGGCTCCAGCCGTGGCCCCTGCGACGGCCGGAGACAGGCACACACCCAGTCTTTCCCACTATCCAGGAGCCTTCAGCGAAACCTGGGTGTCGTTGGCTCTGCAGGTGGATTCCCCTAAAATACCTGGGGGCCCCACCGCTCACCACAGTTTGTGTATCCGACCACAGAGATCACGGGGAACTCCCGCCGCCTCCGCTGCCTCCCCAGGAGCAGCCTCTTCCCCCGCAGCCTCTCCAGCGCGCGCCGAATCCTCACCTCCTTGTCCTTGAGGAGACGCTGCTGCACCTGCAAGGAAGACTCCCCTGCAAACATCCAAGACGGCAAGTCAGTGAGCAGACACGGGAGCAAAGAGGCCCGAGCCCCAGCAGGCTTCCCCCTCGAACCCACCCCACGCCACAGAGGGGGATATGGACCGGCTGGCTCTGGGGGTGGGAAGCCTACTCGCACAGCAGCCACAGCCTGACACCTGTTCCAAGACAGCTCTGCCTGGCGGCCGGCAGCCTTACTACACACTGCCCTTGACCCCTGACCTCAGATGCCTGGTCTCCAAGGCTACCAGGGGATGAAGGTATGTGGTTTTAAGGCGCTGGTTCGCATTCCTTTCTTACTGCCACCCTAGGAAGCACCCTAATGCCCTGCTTTGTCAGAACATGACCACAGATGAGGCCCATGGGCAGCCCTGGCCCCGTTAGGGCCTTTCTGGGACACTGCGCCCTTTTTAGGGGCAGCCATGACAACCCCGTTCCAAGTGCCCGCTGAGGAGACCTCCATCGCATTACCTGACCCCATGATGTAGCGAGAGCCCCCTCCTCGTCCGTCCAGGTGGCCAATATCACTTTTCAGGTGGGACCTGGCGTGGATAAGGGTGGGCTCAGTAGATGTGCACATGCGCTTCCAGCATCAGACACGGGGCAGAGGATGCAGCCCGGGGTGGGGGAGGTGTGTCTGGACAGAGAGAACAGGCTCACTGGGGGCCTTCCTCCTGCGGAAGCCTCCACTGTTAGGGGATCCAGGGTGCGGAGCTGGGCGACATTCCTCGTGGAGGACCCACCCCAGCAGACTGCTGCTCGGCCCCGCCCACCACAAGCTCGGGGTCCACATGCCGCCCTCACATCTGGCAAGAGTCTAGATATATGAAAACAAGGGGTCCTTCCGCCAGAGCGGCGCTCTGCAGGCACCTGAGCAGCGGGAGCTCGGCCAGCGCCACCTGCAGCCGTGCCTCCTTGGTGCGCGCATTGCAGCGGAAGATGTGCAGAACCACGGTGAATCGGTCGAACACCTGCACGCCCCAGGTGGCTTCCAGTTCTTTCTAGAAGAGGAAGGCGTGACGGCTGTGTCCTCACAGCAGGGGGCTGACCGGGTGGGGGAGGGGAGCCAGCGTCCACCCCCCCTACCTTGGTGGGCGTGGCCATCCTCTCCACGTTCAGGAAGACAGCGGAGACTTCCCGGGACCCCCTGATTTTCTCTAAGGAAAGAGGACGCCCATCAGACTCGTGATGTCTGTCCGGGGATGGACCTGCACTTTATTTGGCAGTGTTCCCCGGGCATGACTCTCTGGGTGCCGTATTTGGCGAGTGCGGGTTGGGTCCATGGGGAGGCCCGCGTCCACCTTCAGGGGCACAGGTCTCACGCATGGGGATCCCGTGAGCCTGAGCACCTTTTAAACTCGGGGTAAAACCCGGGCGCTAAGCACCCTCCCCCGCGCGTCTCCTGCTCTGAGCTGTGAGCCAGGCAGCGGTGTGGGGCGCAGTCCCTGGGCCCTGAGAGCGGGTGGTGGGCTGGGCTGCACAGCTGACACGCGCCCAATTCTCTCAAGATCCTGACTCTCGGGGCCTCTCCTGAATTCTGACGCAGACCTGGTGGCCTTCTATGTCTGGCTCAAGTTGCCATGAGGCCCAGAGGGACAGCCATGCTTGCTCTGTTTCCAGGAGGGGGCGGGAACACGTGCGCTGGACCCACCCGTCAGGTGCTCCAGGGTCCCTTTGCCGAAGATGAGCCTCCTGTCTGGGGTCTTGGTGGGTACCACTGCCGTGTCCACCACTGACCAGCCATCCAGCGTGCGCACCAGTGCCTGGGCCTCTGCCACCTGCCACTCAGCTGTGGGGAGAGACAGGCCAGTGTGAGGTCAATTTCTGGCCAAGTCAGCCCAGGCCTTGTCCTGTCCTGCCAGGTGCCCCTGGCCACATGCCCAAGGCTGGAATGGTGCTGCCTACACAATGGTGCCAGGAAAGCACCTGAATCAGCATTTGTTGTAAACGCAGCTCCATCCTTCTGGGCAGACTGTCGGCGGGCAGGCAGGGCAGGGTGCCCATGAGTCCTCTGAGCCCTGATGGGGGTGGACAGGGTGGCTGCAGGTCTCGAGGGACCTGAGGGCTGGTGGATGGCTCTGCGAGGACCCTGGTTTGTTCCCTGGTACTGAGTGGCTTTTTTTTTTGGCTGTGTCCCCAGTATATGGAAGTTCGGGAGCTGCTACAGTGACAATGCCAGATCTTTAACCCCTGCCACATGGGAACTCCCTGGTTACACATGGAATAAGTGCCATGAGCCCTGCCTTTGCACAGAAGCTCAGAGAAACAGCCGGTTCATGGCGCCTCCTGCTTCATGGTCCTCACTCCTGGGACCCTTGGTGCTGCTGTCTCTGGGGTCACCCGACCCTCTTCAAGGCACAGTGAGGACACAGGTAAGAAGAGGCTGTTGAGACAAGGCTGATGGGGGCCAAGGCCACAGAGCAGAGTCCTCTGTGCTCTGGGCCATGGGAGGAGGGGGTCACCCATCCTCAGGGCAGTGTCCTCACCCTTGGAGCTATGTGAGGCGGGGTCCCCACCCCTGGGCCATGAGAACCAGTCTTCTCGGACGCCTCCCCAGGGACCCGCGGCCACACCTCACCTCCACCTGCTTGCGCGGGGTCTGGCCCATCAGCAAACACTCAGGCGACCCCAGGGGCTGCGTGCCGGCCCCATCGTGAATCCCTACTGCTGTCCCTGCCTCTTCTGGTCGCTCCCATGGCTGCCTGCCTGGGGGTCTGGTCAAAACAACACAGGGGATCCCACCACCTGCCCCTAGGTATCCATCAGTGGGAATGAAAACAGAGAAGCATGTGTGGAGACCCCAGTCCAGGGGCACAGGCTCCATGAGAGACTGAGTCCTGAGCCTAGGACCACAGAAGGTGCCCAGGCCTTGGCTCCATGTCACTAAAGCCTGCTCAACATATGGAAAAATGCTCCATGTTACGTGTCATCGGCGAAATGCAAACTAAAACAGCCATGAGACATCACTACACAACTCGGAGAATGGCTGGCATCCAGAACCCTGGCCACGCCAGGTGCTGATGAGGGTGTGAAGCAACAGGAACTCCCGTTTGGGGCTGCTGAGGACTAGAGAAGGGTGCCGCCACTTTGTAAGATGGTTTGGCCATTTCTGAAAAGACTAAATAAACTCTTACCATGTGATCCAGCAATCACGCTCCCTGGTATGTACCCAAAGGAGATGAAAGCTTATGTCCACACAGAAACCTGCACACAGATGCTTATAGCGGTTTCACTCCTAATTGCCAAAACGAAAGCAGCCAGATGTCCTTCAGTAGGTGACTGGATAAACTGTGGTCCATCCAGACAGTAGAATGTTATTGCAGCACCGAAAAAAAATGAGCCATCGCACGGTGAAAAGTCATGGAGGAACCTGAAATGCGTGTTTCTATGTGAAAGAAGCCAGCGAGAAAAGGCAGCAGACTCTGGGATTCCAGCTCTGTTCCTTCCGGAAAATACACAACTGTGGATACAGTTGTGGGGGTGGGGGGGGGAACGGGCAGAGCCCAGAGGGTGTTTAGGGAAGAGAAAATACCATGTGTGACACTATAATGATGGATCCATGATGTACACTTGTCCAAACCCACAGCAAGAGTGAGCCCCGAGATAGACGGTGGCCTCTGAGTGATGGTGACATGTCCCCATAGGGTCATCAACTGTAACAAATGCACCATCGGGTGAGGGTGTTGATGGGAGGAGGCGGTAAATGTGAGTGCGTTTAAGAGGCATCTCTGTACCTGCCTCTCAGTTTTGCTGTGAAACTCAAACTGCTCTTTAAAAAAAAAGTCTAAGAAAAATTTTTAAAAGGCCGACACAGGCTACAGCATAAACAAGCCTGGAAAACATGCTCCTTGGACAGTAAAGACCACGTATCATCTATTCCACTTACGTGAAATGTCCAGGACAGGACCATCCACAGGGACAGAAAGCCCCTGGTTTCCAGGGGCCGGGGGATGGATGGGGGTGAGATGGGGGAGGCCTGCTGTTAAGGCTACAGGGTTGTTAAGGGTACACAGTCTAGACAGAGGTCGTGGCTGCACAGCACTGTGAATGGACGACATGCCACTGAATTGCATCCTAGGTGGTTCATCGTATGCTCAATAAAGTGCTAACAAAAGAGGGGGAGGAAAGGATTAAGGTGACCGACCCCTCCCCCACCGTGGGTCCCTGCTCTGCTTAAACCCAGAGTCCCTGTGCTGACCCGAGGCCATGCATGGCCTGCACCACTGGAGAGACGTGGTTTTAAAAGCCCCCAAAAGCCTACAGGCAGTGGTCCCAGGAGGCCCCAGGACATGCTCCTTCGGGAGCCCTCTCTGGACACTTGTCCCTATTTTTCTGTGGGGTCCCTCTTCCCAGGCCATCCAGACCCACTCTAAAGAGATGGCCCCCTCCCCACCTGCGTCTGTCTTCCTACTCGGTTCTGAACACAGCACTCAGGCCAGGTGGCAGGCTCCTGCTCCGTGTGTCTGCTGTCCCTACCCCGCAGCCCGACTGGGGTGGGGACAATGGGGTTCCTGATGGATGAGGGCGCTGGATGCCGGTCCCAGGCGGACAGCCGCGCAGGGGCTCAGCGGGGTTCATGGTTTCTGCTACAAAGAGCGGGTGAACACCTTTGTACACAATCTTGGGCTTAGTATTCAGTCACACAGAGTGAAACGCGGCTGATAAAAGCCTCAAAACTCTGGGACACAAGGGACCCTGTGCACACGGGTGTCACTGGCTGGATGCTTTTCCTTTCGGGACGGCGGAGGATGCGGAAGAAGCAGGGAAAAGCGATAACCCAGGGCGCGGCTGAAAGGGGAGGGGGCCCAGGACCCGCAGGGGGGCAGAGCGCTCAGGTACGGCGACCCCGCCCAGAATTAGGATTTACAGCAGAGCCTCGGCGCCCCGCCCCCACAGGCCAGCCATCGGTGCCCCGCCCCCACGAGCCCCTCCCCCGGCCGCCCCGCCCTCTGGGCTTCAGCCCCAGGAGTCCCGCCCCAGAGCCCCGCCCCCGCCGGCCCCAACCTATGAGCGCCAGCCCTCGGAGTCCCTCCCCAGCGCTTCCGCCCTATGGGCTGCAGCCTCCAGCGCCCCGCCCCCCTGCGTCCCAGCCGGCGGCCGCGCTCCCAGTTACCTCGGGTCCCTTGTGGTTTCCTGGGTCCCCACTTGACCTCAGGGTGAATCAAGAACACGCGCTGGGTCCCCGCCGGTAACAAAGGGTCCCTCCTCAGCAGCTCCTCTTCCTCCTCTTCCTCCTCCGCATCTTCTGGCTCCTCCTCCTCTTCTCCAGCCCGACTTCTCCAGCCATTCGCACCTGGGCTCCACCTTCCACCCTCTCGCCCCTCTGGGCCCCCCGCACCCCCGCGGAAGGCGGCGACCGTGCGCTTGGGGCAGGGCGGCAGCGGCGGCGCGGCCTTTGGAGCCCCGCAGCCGCGAACCACGCGGGAGAGCCGGGCCCCCGGGCGGACGGCGGCCCGTAGGGCCCACATCCCGTGCGCGCCTGTACGCAACGGGGCGTGGCCTCGGGGGCGTGCTTCCGGGCGGGCTGTCCATTGGCCGCCGGAGTCACGTGTTCTCCGCCGCCTGATTGGTGCGAGTGGCCCGGGCCCGGACACCGCCTCCCCGGACTTGCTCCTTTTTCTCCTGGATGCTGGCGGTTATGCTCCCAGGCCACGTAGCGCTGGAGCGGAGCCCGGCGGGATACCTGGCGGCGCTTCCCCACAGTCACCACCTCCCTGCGCCTCTCTCCGGCCTCCACGCAGCGTAGGAGGTCTGGCCCTGGAGGTCTAGCTCTGTTCATTGGAGCCCCGAACTCTGCCTTGCGGGTCCGAGTGCGGCCTTGGGAGCCCTAAACTGTGCTTTAGGGCCCGAGTGCGTTTCGGGTGTCTCACATCCTACTTTAGGGGTTCAAGGGCGGCCCCGGCGGGTCCTAGACCTTGCCTTCGGGGTCTCAGTACGTCTCGGGGGTCCCAGACCCTGGCTTAGGGGTCCCAGTGCAGCCCTTGGGTTCAAGATCCTGTCTTGGGAGTCCAAGCGCATTTATGAGGATCCCAGACTCTGCCTTGGGGCGTCTGAGTGCAGTCGCGGGGGTTCTGAACTCTGCCTTAGTGCAGTCCGGAGCCCAGGCCCTACCTTAGGGTCCAAGTGCAGCCCTAGGGGGTCCTAGACCTTGCCCTGAGGGTCCTGGACTTTGCCTTGGGGTCTGGAATCTGGCCTGGGGGTATTGTGAACACCGTTTGGGTTTCCAAATCCAGTCCAGCGGTCCAAAGTATATGCTGTATCTCGACTGTGGTCCTGGGGATCCAGGCCTGTGCCTGTGAGTCCTACATTCTGCCTTAGGGCTTCATGTCTGTTGCAGAGGCCCCAAACTTGGCCATGGCTTGTCTTGTCTGGTCCTGAGGGTATAGTCTGTGTTATTAGCTAAGGGTGGGAATGTAGCCAGAGGGGGGGCCGGGACTCTACCCTGGGCGAGGTTTCCGAGTGCAGTCTGGGTGGGTCCCAAACCCTGCCTTGCAGGTCCAAGTCTGTCACTGTTCATCTAAGCCCTGGTTTACGGGGCACAAGCTCCGAGCCCCCTAACCTTATGGGCCCCTAACTTTGTCATGGATGTCAAATGCTATCCTCCCTCAGGGGTCCCAAATACTGTTTGGGACTTCCCAGTAGGAAGGGTGGGGGGGTGTTCTTAAGTCTGCATTGGCACCCTGAGTGCACCCTTGGGGGCAAGAGTCTGGCCAGGGGTCCCCAGCTTTGTGGGATCCAAATCCAGCTGGCAGATGTGGGCCGGGAGATGAAGTGGTAGGAAGACTGCTTCCAAAGTACCCTCTTGGCAAAACTCAAAACCCGTGGTGCAGAGAGAAAACTTGTTTTTTACACAGGAGAACCATTTCTGTTGGTGTTTTTGTTTTCAAATATCTTTTATCAGGGACAAAAGTTTCAAAGCAAAAAACTTCGAGAGCCATTCCTCTAGATGGTCTGGCTTCAGGACAGCATGGAATCGCAGGAGCTCCCCTCCCATAAGAGCTGCCTTTAAATATTTACGCATTTTTGGGGTTCTTTTCTCCAGGGTTTCTACCCCCATGAGCCACATCATCTCCTCAACATTAGTATAGGAGAACAGCTTTTTGTTGTTGTTTTGTTTCTTTGCTTTTTAGGGCCGCATCCAAGGCATAGGGAAGTTTCCAGGGTAGGGGCTGAATCGGAGCTACAGCTGCCCCACAGACACAAAACAGCAACTCAGGATCCGAGCCTCGTCTTCGACCTACACCACAGCTCACGGCAACGCTGTATCCTTAACCCCCTGAGCAAGGCCACGGGTGGAACCTGCATCCTCATGGATACGAGTGGGGTTCATTTCCGCTGCTCGGCAATGGGAACTCCGGAGAGAAGAGTTTTAACTGAGATGTTGCTTCTTAGGTGTCTGCAGAAAGCCATAGCCTTTCAGATGTTTCCAGAGGCGCTGTTTAGGCTTGTCTTTGATCATAGAGCAGGAAGGAGACCCCAGAGGAGTGTGGAGAAGTGTTGTCGGAAACAGGGTACAGACACAATTTCCCTTTGGGAATGGGTGGAACATGGAAGGGGCCTCTGAGGCCAGGACCTGTCGCATACACTGCCTGGCAAGTGTGATGAGGCTGTGCAGCATCACAAGCTTCAATTCAGAGGGAGACGATCAGCCTTCAGGCACACCCGAAGCCTTAGAATCTTCATCTGCAGCTGCCTGTGGCGCCCCTCCCTCCCCGGTGGTTATTCCTAGGGGCCATTTCCCTGTAGGTAGGATGAGAAGCTCAATGAAGACAATGAATCAATGGTGAATTCACAGGTGTATGAGTTCTGGTGGCTGGTCCTTTTGTGGCTGGTCTCTGCCCTCCCCCCGTCACAAACGGCTGGAGACAGCCTTGCGGCCCAAGAGATGTCATGGACGGGGCTCATGATCAAGCCACCAGGTCGTCTGTCCCAGCAAGGGCGCCTCTGCAGGGCTGGCTCTGATGCCTGGGTGGCACCCAGCTCTGCAGAAGGAAGGCGGTCAAGAGCAGGCGGCAGCGTGGTCTGCTCCTGCCACGCCACCTGGCGGGAGATTCGGGTAGGTCACCTCGTTCCTAAGCGCAGCTTTATGGGGCGCCGGGGGCGGACGTTGAAAAAAGACGGGAAACTCCCGAGCGTGTGGCCCAAGCACAGCGCTGGGCTCCTTGTGCAACCAGACCTCTCAGCTCTTCTCTGCACTGTGATCTATCTCCGTGCCATCCCCGCGGCATCACCGGCGCTGTCCCCCGGAGCCAGTCTTCTCCGAGGTTTCAAGGGGTGTGTGTGGGAGGGAACCTCAAGGATTAACAGGCTTGATCATGAGGCAATGCGGTTTTTTTTTACTGCCTTGTTATTGATCACGTGTCGAATGGCTGCTGATAGAGGGTAGATGGTTTCCTTCCAAGGAAGCTGTGAACCTAAAACCCTAAAACCTCGTTGAGATGAAAATCCAGACGTCCCAGAGACCTCTCAGCAGACAGTTGGGGAACATCTACCACTGACTATAAACGAGGAGACGCCGGTGTGGCGACGGCGGTGACGAAGCTGCTGGAGGACCTGGGGAACCAGGTGGGGAGAAGCGGCAGCTGCCAGACGTGCTGGAAGGCATGGCAGGTTTAGGAAGGTGCTCTGGGAGCCAGGCGGCTGTGCCTGGGCTTAGCCTGGAGCCGGCTGTGCAGGGTTCTATTGCATTGATTGGCACATGCTCATGATTTTATTGGTATGTTTTTGACTTTTTAAAGTATAGTTGAGGGAGTTCCCACTGCGGCACGGCAGAAACAAACCTGACTACTATCCGTGAGGTTATGGGTTCGATCCCTGGCCTTGCTCAGTGCATCAGGGTTCTGGTGTTGCTTTGAGCTGTGGTGTAGGTCTCAGATGCTGTTTGGATCCTGCAGTGCTGTGGCTGTGGTGTAGACCTGCAGCTGTAGCTCCGACTCAACCCCTAGGCTGGGAACTTCCATATGCCTCAGGTGCGGCCCTAAAAGTAAGGAAGGAAGGAAGGAAGGAAGGAAGGAAGGAATGAAGGAAGAAAGAAAGAAAGAAAGAAAGAAAGAAATTGACTTACAATGTTGTGCCAATTTCTGCTGTCCAGCAAAGTGACTCAGCCTCTCAAATAGATATATTTACTTCATATTATTTATGTATATATACACATTCTTTGTATTAGTTTCTTTTTTCTTGATTAAGCTGTGTACTTTTTATTTTAAAAATTTTTCAATTTAAAAACATTTTCACTAAAGTATAGTTGATCTGCAATGTTGTACCAATTTCTGCTGTCCAGCAAAGTGATCCAGTCCTACATATACATACATTCCCTTTCTCAGATTCTCTTCCATCCTGGTCTATCCCAGGAGATGGATAGAGTCTCCTGTGCGGTACAGCAGGACCTCATTGCCGATCCATTCTCAGTGTCCTAGTTTGCGTCTACGAACCCCAAATGCCCCGACTATCCCACTCCCTCCCCCTCCACCTTGTCAACCACCAGTCTGTTCTCCACATGTGTGAGACTGTTTCTCTTCTGTAGACAGGTTCATCTGTGCTATAGTTTAGATTCCACATATAAGTGATATCATGTAGTGTTTGTATTTCTCCCTCTGACTTCATTTAGTCTGACCATCTCTGGCCATTCATCTTGCTGCAAATGGCATTATTTCACTCTTTTTCATGGCTGAGTAGTATTCCATGGTGTAGATGAACCACATCTTCCTTATCCATTCCTCTGTCAGTGGATATTTAATTTGCTTTCATGGTCTTGGCTGTTGTGAACAGTGCTGCAGTGAACATAGGCTGCATCACATGCCAGGAATTTTTGTTTTTTTTTTCTCTTTTTGCCTTTTCTAGGGCGGCTCCCGTAGCATATGGAGGTTCCCAGGCTAGGGGTCTAATTGGAGCTGTAGCCACCGGCATGTGCAACAGCCACAGCAACACGGGATCCGAGCTGCGTCTGCAACCTATACCGCAGCTCACGGCAACACCGGATCCTTAACCCACTGAACAAGGGCAGGGATCAAACTTGCAACCTCATGGTTCCTAGTCAGATTCGTTAACCACTGCGCCACGACGGCAACTCCACATGCCAGTAATTCTTAAGAATTAACACATTGAGGAGTTCCCATCGTGGTGCAGTGGTTAACGAATCCGACTAGGAACCATGAGGTTGACGGTTCGGTCCCTGCCCTTGCTCAGTGGGTTAAGGATGTGGCGTTGCCGTGAGCTGTGGTGTAGGTTGCAGACACGGCTCGGATCCAGCGTTGCTGTGGCTCTGGTGTAGGCCGGTGGCTGCAGCTCCGATTCAACCCCTAGCCTGGGAACTTTCATTTGCCACAGGAGCGGCCCAAGAAATAGCAAAAAGATGAAAAAATAAATAAATAAAAGAATTAACACATTGATTTCACTTCTTTGTGAGAAGCAGCAACAAAGCAGACAAAACCCAGCCATGAAAGACTAGCTTGGGTGGGGAGAAGTCTCCTCAGTCATGGGGCATCCAAGAGCCAGGGGAGCTGGCAGGACCCCTCCCCCACCCCCAGAAGAGGTGATGCAGGACTTGGCTAGGGCATCTCAGGCACTGGGGGCACTGCCAGTTTCCTCCCATTGGCTCCTGTTTGTAGCTTTCTTCCTCTGCTGACAAGAACGGGAAGGTGTCTACTGCTGGAGTAAGCCCCTGAAATCCCAGGGCTTGAGATGGCCTGTGTCCTCGGGAAAGACGTCGTGGTGGAGTTGGGGGGGTCGTGTCCTTAGGTGGCGCACAGCTTCAGGGGCTGCATTTAGCACCTTGACTGCAGTGCTTCAGGGGCTGCATTTAGCACCTTGACTGCAGTGTCTCAGACGAAGGTCAGGACAAGATGTGGGGAATTCAGGGCCTGTCTCAAAATGCGGTGGCCCTGAGCATGTGTTGGAAATGCTCCTTAGTAGGGATTTTGTCACGAGGACAACCTGCCATATGGATTTCTTCTCTTGGCTGCTCTTGCAGCATGTGGAAGTTCCAGGGCGAGGGCTTGAATCGGAGCTGCAGCTCCCAGCTGACACCCCAGCCAGAGCCACATGGGATCCGAGCCACATGTGTAACCTATACCACAGCTCATGGCAATGCCGGATCCTGAACCCACTGAGCAAGGCTGGGGATCAGCCCTGCATCCTTGTGGATACTGGTTGGGTTTGTAACCTGCCTGAGGCACAACGGGAACTCCCTCCTGTGTCACATGTTAGATTCCTCGTGTCAGGGATCTCATAGGCTATTTGTCTTTCTCTGACTGACTTCACTTACCATGAGAATCTGTAACTTTGTTCTTTTTTTGTCCAACGTGTTTTGCGTGTTTATATTCCTTCCTCTTCCATATCCATTTGAGAATCCATTTGTTATATCCTCAGAAAGTATGCTGAGATTTTGATTGGGGTGGTGTTGAATTTACAGATCAATTTGGAAGACTGCACATCTTAGCACAGATGTATCTTCCAGCCCGTGAACGTGGTATATCTTGGTGTCTCTCTCTTTTTTATTTTTCTTTTTCATCTTTTTGCTATTTCTTTGGGCCGCTCCCGTGGCATATGGAGGTTCCCAGGCTAGGGGTCCAATCGGACCTGTAGCCACCAGCCTACGCCAGAGCCACAGCAACGCGGGATCCGAGCCGCGTCTGCAACCTACACCACAGCTCACGGCAACGCCGGATCGTTAACCCACTGAGCAAGGGCAGGGACCGAACCCGCAACCTCATGGTTCCTAGTCGGATTCGTTAACCACTGCGCCACGACGGGAACTCCCGCTGTGTCTTTTTTTCCCCAGTTTTTTTATCATGGTATAAGATACATGACATAGAATTTACCGTCATAACTCTCCTTAACTATATACCGTCTCATAATGGGTAACCATCCTCTCGACCCATCTCGGTAACTCATCCTTTTCATCTTGTAAACCTGAAAGTGTTCACCCATCAAATACTAACTGCCCATCCCCTGCCCCCCAGCCCCTGGTACCCAGCCCTCTGCTTTCTGTCTCTGTGATGTGACAGCTCTGAGGACCTGGAGTCACATGTCATGTGCCTCTTTGTGATGGGCTTGTGTCATCAGGGTAACATCGTCCTCAAGGTTCCTCAGGTCAGAGCATCTTGCAGGACGGTCTTTCCTTGGAAGACTGAATGGCCCTCCCTGGCGTGTCCGAATTACAGGCTGCTTATCCGTTCATTGGCTGACGGGCACTGGGGGCTTCCGTGTTTTAGCTGCTGTGAACAGGAGAGTACCGCTGTCTCCTCCAGACCTTGCTGCCCACTCTTTGGGTGTATACACCTGGGAACGAATTGTTGGATCCTATGGTAATTCTTTTTTATTTTTTATTTTTTCCTTTTTCTAGGCTGCATCTGTGGCACATGGAGGTTCCCAGGCTAGGGGTCCATCAGAGCTGAAGCTGCCGGCCTATGCCACAGCCACTGCAACGCCAGATCTGAGCCACGTTGGCGACCTACACCACAGCTCATGGCAATGCTGGTTCCCTAAAACCAGTGAGCGAGGCCAAGGATCGAACCAGCAACCTCATGGTTCTTAGTTGGATTCCTTAACCACTGAGCCACAACGGGAACTCCCGGCTCTGGTTTTCTTGTTCAAAGTAGTTTTAGCTCTTTGGGGTCCCTTGAGATTTCATATGAAGTTTAGGAGGAGTTTTTATATTTCTCCAACAAACAAATTTTTTGTTTTGCTTTTTGGTCTATTTATTTATTTATTTATTTTTTTGTCTTTTTGTCTTTATAGGGCTGCACACACAGGAAATGGAAGTTCCTGGCCTAGGGGTCCAATTGGAGCTGTAGCCACCAGCCTACGCCACAGCCACAGCCATGCCAGATCCCACCTGCATCTGCAACCCACACCACAGCTCACGGCAATGCCGGATCCTTAGCCCACTGAGTGAGGGCAGTGATTGAACCCACAAACTCATGATTCCTAGTCAGATGCATTTCTACTCTGCCGTGAGGGGATCTCCTGTTTTGACTTTGTCGGGCTGCACCTGAGGCAGATGGAGCTTCCCAGGTTAGGGCTTGAATCAGAGCTAAGCTGCCAGCCGAAGCCACAGCCACAGCAACGTGGGATTGGAGCCGCCTCTGTGACCTACACCCCAGCTCCCAGCTGTGCTGGGTCTTTAACCCACTGAGCAAGGCCAAGGATCCAACCTGTGTGTTCATGGACACTAGTCAGATTCGTTTCCAATGAGTCGCAACAGGAACTCCAGACTCTCTGAGATTTGGACAGTGATGGCGTGGAATCCCCAAGTTGCTTTGGGAAGAACTGACAGTTTAACAGCTTCATATTCTTCAGGCCATGAACATGGGCTGTGGGATTTTTCTTTTCTTTTTTGTTTTTGTTTTGGGAGGCGGGGTTGCTCCTGAAACCTATGGAAGTTCCCAGGCTAGGGGTGGAATTGGAACTGCAGCTGCTAGCTTACCCACAGCCAGAGCAACCCTGGATCCTCACCCCACTGAGCGAGGCCGGGGATCGAACCAGCATCCTCATGGGCACTATGTCAGGTTCTTGACCCTTGAGCCCCTACGGGAACTCTGTGTTTATATTTCTGTCTTCTTTCTTTCAGCAGTGTTTTGTAATGTTCTTCGTACAAGTCTTTCACCTCCTTGATGAAGGTACTTCCAAAAGATTTCATTCTTTTTGATGCTGCTTTGTGTGTGTGTGTGTGTGTGTGTGTGTGTGTGTGTGTGTTTTAAAGGCTGCACTGGCGGCATATGGAGGTTCCCGGGCTAGGGGTCTGGTAGAAGCTGTAGTCCCGGCCTTCGCCGCAGGCACAGCAAGGCAGGATCTGAGCTGAGTCTGTGACCCACAGCACGGTTCATAGCAACACCTGATCCTTACCTCAGGGAGCAAGGCCAGGGATTGCACCTGCATCCTCATGGATGCTAGTCAGATTTGTTTCCGCTGAGCCACGTCGAAAGCTCCTTTTGGATGCAATTATAAGGAGAACTATTTGTGTAATTTCTTTATCAGATTGTTTAGTGTTTGCAGATAGGAATGCAACTGATTTCTGTGTGTGGACTTCATATCCTGCTCCTTTGCTGAATGTATTTATTAGCCCAACAGTTTTTGTGTGTGTGGAATCTTTGGGTTTTCTACACATAAAATCCTTTCATCATTCCACTTTCCTTTCTGATTTTAGTTTTTGAGCCATCACTGTTTGCTCCTTCGTGTTCGGAACTAAAGCTTTGTCAACTTTGTGGCCTCTTGGGAGGACCAGCGTTCAGTCTTTCATTGAGTTTTTTTTTTTCCTCCTGCTTTTCTCTTATCTATTTGGCTAATTTCTCCTCCAATCATTGGTATTTTCTTCTTTCTGCTAGCCGCATCTGGTGTGTCCTTGCGGGAGCCTGGGCTGCACTGGGAGAAGCTGCTGGCGGAGCCCTGGTCCTGACCTCACGTGGCCAGAGGAATCTGGAAGGGTTTTCGTTTTCGTGTTGCATGTTGAAGTGTTTCATTTCGGGAAGGTTTTGAGCAGCTTCCTGACGGGATGAGGTGTGGAGGCTGATCCTGACGTATTGATTTCTTTTCCAAGAAAGGGACACCCCACTTCTCGCCAGGGCTGAGCCCCTGTCCAGAGATGAGAGACCCCACATGGGTGACTTGTGTCTCCCGGGGGAGCAGCCCTAAGCTCGTTTCAACCCGACCAAGTTCTGTCTACACGGTAGATTCAGACCTCTCCATGTGCTGTCTGCACTGTGTCTCCACCTGACCGTGCGCTGTCCACACCGAGTGTGTTTGGACCTGACTGTGCACTGTCTTCAGTGAGAACTTTACACCTGACCGAGTTCTGCAAACACTGTGATATGAGGACCCGGGGGAGAGCCGGCCTCCGTCCAGAGCTTCAGGGGGACGTGGGGACCTTGGGGAGACCCAGCCTCCGCCCTCGGAGATTCAGGGGGATATACGGACCTGGGGGAGACCCGGCCTCAGTGCTCTCACTTCAGGGAGGATGTGGGACCCTGGAGGAGAACTGGCCTCAGTCCTGGCGATTCGGGGGGGATGTGGGGACCTGGGGGGGAAGCCGGCCTCCGTCCTGGGAAGCTCCGTGCCTCTGTCTGAATGTCAGTGCTTCAGTGTTGGCTCTAGGGCTGTGTGGGCTTGTCTGTTCGCAGTTTCTGCTCTGAGTGGGGTGACCTGGGCTCCAGGGGTGAGTGCCATGGGAGGGCCCGAGTCCTGCCCCTGAACAGGTCACCTTCCTGGGGCTGGTGCAGCCCCCTCACCTGGGCTACCTCACGTGACTCCAATTCCCCAGCCGCCCCGGGGTGAGGAGAGGCAGGTTTCCCTGGCGAACTGATTGCTGGGCTCGTGGATCTCCATTTAAGGCCACAGGGCAGCAGGGGAGGCAGCCTCTGGAGTCTCCTTCCACTTGCCCGCCCACTCGGCCGAGCCCAGGCCTGCACCTCCTCTTGCAGCTCTGCTGTCCCGCGAGGCTTCTCGTCACCTCAGTGAGACGAAGGGCCTGAGCCAGCCAGACCAAGGTCCTGTGTTCCGCTTTGTCCCGAAAGCTTTAAAAGCAGCGCAGATCCCCCAGAAGCAAGTGAGAAAAGAGGCCTGGCTTCTCTGGGGCGAGCGTTTCGGGGGCCCTCCACCTCGTCTGCACAGAAGGGCCTCCTGAGGCCAGGCCGAGGTCACAGGTGAGAGGAGGGGGAGGGGTGAGAAGGGGAGGGGTCACCCGCCCCCTCCGCCCGGACCCCTCCCTGCAAACCCAGAGGGCTTTCCTGGGCCTCCTCTTCCCAGATTTGGGGTTTTTTCATGTGCTTTCAATCACATCCTAACCCGAGGACCTCCTGGAGGCCTCACTGAAATCGGGCTTCGTTTTACAGATTCCTTGGTGGTTCACCCTGAAGGGATTGAATTCACCTGCTTGAGCTCCCCTACAAAACAAAACAAAACAAAACAATCCCCCAGATGGGGTGGCTTCAGCAACAGGCATTTATCCCTCCTGGTCCCGGAGGCTGGAGGCTGGAGGCTGGAGGCTGGAGGCTGGAGGCTGGAGCCTGAGCCCTGGGGTGGGAATGGCTGGTCCCCACCGAGGCCTCTCTCCTGGGCCCGTCGATGGCCGTCTCCTCCCCACGTCCTCACACGGCCGGCCCTCTGTGTGTGTGTCTGTGTCCCAACATCCTCTTCCTCTAAGGACCCCCGTCCTGGGGGCTCAGGACCACCCCTGTGACCTCATTAACCTCCACCCCCTCTCAAAAGACCCGTCTCCCAATGCAGCCCCATCTGGAGGTCCCGGGGCTCAGGGCTTCAGCCTGTGAATTTTGGGGTCCCTTCAACCCCCAGCCTGTGAATTTGGGGACAAAGTTCAGCCCATATCAGGCATTTTTCTGCCAAGGGTGAGAGCTGTAAAAGCACACACTGGGGGTGCTCCCTGGATGCTGATGCCCGGCTGGGGGCACGGCAAAGGCAGACCTCGCTGCCCTTGAACTTGGAGGCGAGAACACCCCCGTTCAGGGCTGACCCCGGTTTCTCGCAGCACCTCAGCGCCAGGACACACTGCGCCCGTGCATTCCCGTTCCTGGGACGGAAGTCCAGGTGGGCAGTTGGCACAGGCCGGGCAAGCTCCCCCTGAGCATAGACTCTGGGTGGGGCGTGGAAATGGCTTTCTGTCTCCGTGGCGACGCGCATCCGTCCTGTCCTCTGACCTAACCAGCCCCCGAAGCACTCTGGGTGAGACGGGTGTTTAGTCAGTGTGGTTTCTGGTCCGCGCCCGTGGCACACAGAGGGTCCCAGGCCAGGGGTCAGACCGGCCCTGCGGCTGTGACCTGAGCAGGGACGGCACCAGACCCTTGACTGGCTGTCCACCAAGGAGCTCCCCAAACACATGCTTTGCAGCTCCCACCCTGTCCAGGGACATGGCCGACGAGCGTGGTGGTCTCAGCCACGTGGCTTGCCCAGCGGGTCTGCCTGAGGTGACAAAACCCAAAGACTTAAATGTCCTGGTCATCCCCCTCGGGGTCACCCAAGGACACGGTCTGGCGGAATTCTATTCATCCCGTGTCTACACCTGTGGCTCTCAACTGGGGACACTTGGTGATGTCAGGGGACATGTGGGTGTCACACTGGGCAGGGGTCCTTCTGGCATGTGGGGGGGTGGACATTGCACAGGACGCCCCCATCAGGGTCCTGCAGCCCAGAACTTCAGCGGTGCTGTGACTGAGGCCCCTGTCTCAGCCTGGGGACTTCCTGTCAATGACCTGTCACCTGTCTGTGTTATAACCCCATGTCAGTCATGTGTCATTCCGCTGTCAATCCGTCTATGGACCCTCCATCCCTGCATCTGTCCGAAGAAATTGTACTTATCTGGGGCTGTCTTACCCCTCAGGGGACACTGAGCCATGTATGGGGACATTCTGGTTGTCCCATGAGGGGAGCGGGAGCTGCTGGCACCTGGTGGGTGAGACGAGGGACCCTGCTCCGAATGCCCCACCCGGTGTGGTCCAGCCCAGCTGTCCCTGGTGCCGAGGGGAGAGCCCCCACCGTGGACGAAGGCAGGACGCGGTCTCAGGAGCCACCACATTAGGGGGGGAGGTGGGAGCGGGGCTGGTCCACCCGGGGCCCTGGAAGGGGCAGAACCCGCTTTGCTGCTGGACCTGGGGTGGGGGTGGTGGGGAGCATGTCCCTGAGGGAGGTGGGGGTCCTGGGTCTCTAAAGGGCCCCAGTCACCCTGCTGGGGTCAGAGGTCAGACTGGGCCGTTCTGTCCAGCGGTGACTGGAACGAGCTTGCTCCTGACCGTTGCTCTGCTCCTGCAGAAACGCGTCCTGTCTGATGCAGGACCGCCAACCAGAAGGCGCTTCCGGGTAAGTGACCTCTTCTCTGATGTGCATCCAGGTGCTGGGCCGAGGGTGTGGGGGCAGAAACGTCTGGAATCAAGCAGGTCCCTGTGGGCCTTTGGGCTGGGGTGACGGGCTCTGTTTCGCTGGGATGTTCAGCCCTCTGGGGGTGCGGCCACCTGGTTATGGTTGTGGATGGGACAGTGTGAGAGCAGCTGGAGGGGGTGGTGGGCAAGGCCACGTGGGGTCCCGTTAACCCTGCCCCTTTCTGCTATCCAGCGCTGGTGCTAGCGGGCCATCTGGGGTCCCCAAGGCTGAGTGTCTGCACACGGTGTTACCTGTCTGTCCCCAAGATGTAACTGGACGTCCACCCAGGAGCTGCGGACGGGCGATAAATCAGCTGCTTTAGAGAGGAAGCCATCGAGGGAGTTCCTGTTGTGGCTCAGTGGGTTAAGAACCCGACTAGGGTCCCTGAGGACACAGGTTTGATCCCTTGACTCGCTCATTGCATTGAGGATCCAGCGTTGCCATGAACTGTGGTGTAGGCTGCAGACATGGCTTGGATCTGGCATTGCTGTGGCTGTGGGGTCGGCTGGGAGTGGCAGCTCTGATTTGATCTCTAGACTTGGGAACCTCCTTATGGCACACCGTCAGGGTTCCTGCACTTGCAGCAGATCTCTTGAGCTCTGACAGGTGCCCTCTGAGTCTCCACTGGGGGGCCTTGTTGTGGGTGCAGCTGTCCTGCAGTAGGGGCATTCTTAATCCACTGGTTGAGGCCAGGGATTGAACCTGTGTCCTCATGGAAGCTAGTCAGATTAGTTTCTGCTGAGCCACAATGAAAAGGCTCTCTGTTTTCTTCTTTGGCATGTGGCAATGTGGTTTTCCCAGCACCACATGCTAAAAAGACAGTACTTTTTTGTTTTGGTGGTTTCCGAGCTGTGGCAGGGGCATCTGCAGGTTCCCAGGCCAGGGTGCAACCTGAAATGCAGCTGCCAGCTTACCCAGCGACCAGAGCCCACTGGAGCCTTCACCCCATGAGTGTGGTCAGGGATCAGACCAGTCTCCTCATGGGCTCTGTGTCCTGCCCTTGCCCCACAGAGCCCCAGTGGGAACGCGGTGGATCCATTGAGTTCCATCTGCTTGCATTTAGCCATGTTTCATCATTTTCTTTGGACAGGTCGTTTGCCTCTTGGATGGTTGCTTCCTCATATTTCTTTCCTGTTGATGCTTTTCTTTTGAGGGGGGTGGACTTTTCAGGGCTGCAGCAGCAGTATACGGAGGTTTCCACGCCTGAGGGCGCTTCGGAGCTGTAGTCCTCAGCTGACACCACAGCCAAAGCCCTATGGGGTCTGAGGCGAGTCTGCCACCTACACCACAGCTCATGGCAACACCAGACCCTTCCCCCAGTGAGCAAGTCCGTTTATTCCACCCGCATCCTCACAGATGCTGGTCGGATTTGTCTCCACGGATGCACATCAGCAACTCCATTGTGATGCTCGTCCAAGTGGCATCACGTGTGTGATTTTGTTATCGGATGGTTTACTATTGGTGCAGAGAAATGCAGCCGTTTTCTGTGTGTGGACTTCACATCGTGAGACTTTGCTGAATGTCTTTATGGGCCCAGCAGGTCTTCTGTGTGCAGACTCTTTGGGTTTTCTACCCAGAAACTCCTCGCATCCTTCTACTTTCATTTGTGGTGGTAGGTTTTGCGTCTTCACCCTTGTTTCCTTGGTATATGTAATGAAATCTTGGTCAACTTTGCTGATCTATCAGGGGGACCAGCTCTCCGTGTCACTGATTTTTCTCTCTGGTTTTTCTATTCTCATGTTTGCGCCTTGTGACTCTAATCACGATTAAATCAGATTGAATTTTTTCTAGTTAGTTCCTTCAGTTGTAACGTAGGTGGTTGATTTGAGCTCTGTTTTGTTTTGTTTCCTTTGTTTTTTATTGTCTACACCCGAGGAAGGTGGAAGTTCCCAGGCTAGAGGTCTTTGCTGTGAGTGAATCACTCTTGGTTTTTTGTTTTTCCGGCTTTGATGACTCCCCAAATCTTCTTCCAGTGATAAGGGTACACTGATCAACACCCTCCAGCTTTATACGTCTTCCATCCACAGCCCCAGTGCTTGGCCCCACGCACCAAGCTGTCTCCCTTGGAAAGCATACATTTTTTGAAGTCTGCGAATCTGTATCTGTTCTACAAATAAGTTCATACTGTCCTTGTTTTAGATTCCCCATTTTGTGGTAGCATTTTATGTGGGTGTCTCACTGTCTGTCTGACTTCACTCAGCATGATCATGTCTAGGTCCATCCATGTTGCTGCCAGCGCCATGACATCTTCCCTTTTAATGACTGAGTAATATTCCATCGTGTATTTGGATCACATTTTCTTTATGCTCACCTCTGAGGATGGACACTGAGTTGTTTCCCTGTCTTGGTTGTGTAGACTGCTGCAGTGAAAATTTTTACATATGTGTCTTTTGTAGTCATTGTTTTCTCCGGATAGATCCCCAAGTGTGGGATTGCTTGATCAAACTGTAGTTCAATTTTTAGTTTTTTGAGCAATCTCCGTAGAGTTTTCCACATTCCAAACACCAATGAATTACCCACCAGTTTTGCAAAAGGTTCCCCTTTTCTCCACACGCTCTGTAGCTTTTATTGTTGGTAGACACTGTGGTGAGGGTCATTCTGGCTGGTGTAAGGTGGTACCTCAGGGTGGACTCATGTGCATTTTTCTCATAATGAGGGACGTTGGACATGGTTTCATGTGTTTTTTCCCATCTGTGTTTCTTCTTTGGAGAATTGTCTATTTAGATCGTCTGCCCATTTTTTGATGGGGTTGTTTGATGTGGGGGTATAGAGCTGCAGAAGGGGTTGATAAATTTGGGAGCTGAATCTGTTGTTCGTTTCTTCATTTGCAAATATATTCTCTGATTTTGTGGGTTGTCTTTTTGTGTTGTTTAGGGGTCTGCTTTGCTGTGCAGAAACTTTGAAGTTTAATTAAGTCCCATTTGTTCATTTTTGGTTTTATTGACATTACCCTAGGAGGTGGATCTGAGAAGAGGTTGCCGTGGTTTATGTCGGAAGGTGTTTGGCCTATTTTTCCTCTAAGCGTTTTATAGTATCTGGTCTTAGATTTAGGTCTTTCACTCACTTTGAGTTTATTTTTCTGTATGGTGTTAGGAAGTGTTCTTTTTTTTTTTTTGAATTGGTAATGATTTTTAATTTTTTTCATTAGAGCTGGTTTAGAGTGTTCTGTTGATTTTCTACTGTACAGCATGGTGACCCAGTTACACATACATGTATACATTCTTTGGCTCACATTATCCTGCTCCATCACTAGTGACCAGACCTAGTTCCCAAGTGCTACACAGCAGGATCTCACTGCTCATCCATTCCAAAGGCAATAGTCTGCATCTGTGAACCCCAAGCATTGCATCCATCTCCCTCCCCCTTGGCAACCACAAGTCTGTTCTCCAAGGCCACGATTTTCATTTCTGTGGAAAGGTTCTTTTGTGCCATATATTAGATTCCAGATAGAAGTGATATCATAGGGTATTTGTCTTTCTGACTTACTTCAGTCAGTATGTGAGTCTCTAGTTCCATCCATGTTGCTGTGAAGGGCATTATTTTGTTCTGTTTTATGGCCGAGTCGTATTCCATTGTGCATATATACCACATCTTCTGAATCCAGTCACCTCTTGAATGGACATTTGGGCTGTTTCCATGTCTTGGCTATTGTGAATAGAGCTGCAGTGAACACACAGGTGCATGTGTCTTTTTCAAGGAAAGTTTTGTCTGGATAGATGCCCAAGAGTGGGATTGGTGGGTCAAATGGTAGTTCTATGTATAGATTTCTAAGGTACCTCCATACAGTTCTCCATAGTGGTTGTACCAGCTTCCATTCCCACCCACAGTGCAGGAGGGTTCCCTTTTCTCTACACCCCCTCCAGCACTTGTTATCTGTGGACTTAGGAATGTTGGCCATTCTGATTGGTGTGAGGTGGTATCTCGTTGTCGTTTTGATTTGCATTTCTCTAATCATCAGGGATGGTGAGCATTGCTCCGTGTCCTTGTTGGCCATCTGTCTATCTTCTTTGGAGAAACGTCTCTTGGGGTCTTTTGCCCATTTTCCCATTGGTTGGTTGGCATTTTTGGGGTTGAGTTGTATTAAGTTGTTTGTATATTTTAGAGATCAGGCCCTTGTCAGTTGCATCATTTGAAACTCTTTTCTCCCATTCTGCAAGCTGTCTTTTTGTTTTCGTTTTGGTTTCCTTTGCTGTGTAAAAGCTTGTCCGTTTGATGAGGTTCCATCGACTTATTTTTGCTTTTCTTTCTGTTGCTTGGGGAGACTGACCTGAGAACACTTTTGTAAGGTTGATGTCAGAGAATGTTTTGCCTATGTTCTCTTCCAGGAGTTGGATGGTGTCTTGTCTTACATTTAAGTCTTTCAGCCATTTGGAGTTTATTTGTGTGCATGGCGTGAGGTATGTTCTAGTTTCATTGCTTTGCAGGCTGCTGTCCAGGTTTCCCAGGAGCAGTTTGCTGAAAAGACTTTTTTCCATTTACTGTTCTTGCCTCCTTTGCCAAAGATTAATTGACCCTAGGTGTTTGGGTTTCTTTCTGGGTTCTCTACTCTGTACGATTGATCTGTCTGTTTGTTTTGGTACCAATACCACACTGTCTTGATGACTGTGGCTTTGTAATATTGCCTGAAATCTGGGAGAGTTATGCCTCCTGCTTGGATTTTGTTTCTCAGGATTGCTTTGGCAATTCTGGGTCTTTTGTGGTTCCATATAAATGTTTGGATTGTTTGTTCTAGTTTTGTGAAAAATGTCATGGGTCATATGGTAGCTATTGCATTGAATCTCTAGATTCCTTTGGGTAGTATGGCCATTTTTACAATGTTAATTTTTCCAGCCCAGGATAATCGAGTATCTTTCCATTTCTTTACATCTTCTTTAATTTCCTTGATTAATGTTTTACAGTTCTTAGCTTGTAGGTCTTTTCCCTTCTTGGTCAAATGGGAGTTCTATGTATAGATTTCTAAGGTACCTCCATACTGTTTCCATGGTATAGGATTTTCCTGACCCCAGGTATAGGATTTTTTTTGGTGCAATTTTAAAAGGTATTGTATTTCTGTATGCCTTTTCTAATATTTCCTTGTTAGTATACAAAAATACAACTGATTTGTGAATGTGAATCTCATATCTTACTACTTTGCTGAATTTCTCGATCAGATCAAGCAGTTGTTGGGTTTGGTCCTTAGGGTGTTCTATGTATAGTATCATGGCATCTGCATACAGTGACATTTTACCTCTTCTCTTCCGATTTGGATAGTTTTTATTTCTTTCGTTTGTCTGATTGCTGTGGCCAGGCTTTCCAATACTATGTTGAATAGCAGAGGTGATTGTGGGCATCCCCGTCTTGTTCCAGATTTTCGTGGGAAGGCTCTCAGCTTTTCTCCATTGAGTATTCTATTTTCTGTGGTTTTGTCATAAGGGATTTTAATTATGTGAAGGGATGTTCCCTCTATACCCACTTGGGTACGAGTTTTAACCCTGAATGGATGTTGGACTTTGTCAGATGCTTTTTCGGCATCAGGGAGATGCTCATGTGCTTCTTGCCTTTTCCTTTGTTGCTGTGATAATGATGATGATTGATTTGCTTGTGATGAACCGTCCTTGTGAACCTGGGATGAATCCCACCTGGTGGTGTTGTATGATCTTTTCTAAATGTTGTTGGATTCCGTTGGCAAAAATTTCATTGATAATTTTTGCATCTATATTCATCAGACATTGGCCTATAGTTTTCTTTTTTGGTGGTATTTTTGATTTTGGAACTAGGGTGATGGTGGCATCATAGAGTGTCTCTGCGAGTGTCTCTTCTTCTTCAAGCTTCTGAAAAGTTTAAGGAGGCTGGGTGTGAGTTCCTCTTTGTATGTTTGGTAGAATTCGCCTGTGAAGCCATCTGGACCTGGACTTGAATTTGTAGGGAGTGATTTTATGACCCATTCAATTTCATTTCTAGTGGTTGGTCTGTTGAGTTGATCTACGTCTTCTTGATTCATTCTTGGCAGGCTGTCGGTCTCTAGAAAGATGTCCGTTTCTTCCACATGGTGAAATTTGTTGGCATTTAGTTGTTGATAGTATTCTGTTGTGGTTTTTGTATTTCTGCAGCATCTGTTGTGACTTCTTCTATTTCATTTCTCATTTTATTTGGGTTTTTTCTCTCCCCTCTTGGTGGGTCCATCCCGAAGTTTGTCTATTTTGTTGACCTTTTTAAAGAACCAGCTCTTGGTTTGATCGATGTTGTCTCTGGTTTTTTGAATCTCTTAATGATTTCCTCTCTGATCTTTATGATTTCTTTTCTTCTGTTGAATTTAGGTTTCGCTTGTTCTTCTTTCTCTCTTTCATTTTGGTGGTGAGTTAAATTGTCGATTGGATATTTTTCTTCTTTTTTGAGGAAGGCCTGTCCTGCTATGAACTTCCCTCTGATGACTGCTTTTGTGGCATCCCCTAGATTTTGAGTGGTTGTGTTTTCATGATCATATTTCTCAAGGTATTTTTTTTCCCCACTGTACAGCAAGGGGATCAAATTATCCTTACGTATATACATTACAATTACATTTTTTCCCCACCCTTTGTTCTCTTGCAACATGAGTATCTAGACAAAGTTCTCAATGCTACTCAGCAGGATCTCCTTGAAAATCTCTTCTAAGTTGTGTCTGATAGCCCCAAGCTCCCGATCCCTCCCACTCCCTCTCCTTCCCATCAGGCAGCCACAAGTCTTTTCTCCAAGTCCATGATTTTCTTTTCTGAGGAGATGTTCATTTGTGCTGGATATTAGATTCCACTTATAAGTGATATCATATGGTATTTGTCTTTGTCTTTCTGGCTCATTTCACTCAGTATGAGATTCTCTAGTTCCATTCATGTTGCTGCACATGGCATTATGTCATTCTTTTTTATGGCTGACTAGTATTCCCTTGTGTATATATACCACATCTTCCGAATCCAATCATCTGCTGATGGACATTTGGGTTGTTTCCATGTCCTGGCTATTGTGAATAGTGCTGCAATGAACATGCGGGTGCATGTGTCTCTTTTAAGGAGAGTTTTGTCCGGACATATGCCCAAGGGTGGGATTGCGGGGTCATATGGAAGTTCTATGCATAGATGTCTAAGGTATCTCCAAACTGTTCTCCATAGTGGCTGTACCAGTTGACATTCCCACCAGCAGTGCAGGAGGGTTCCCTTTTCTGCACAGCCCCTCCAGCACTTGTTCTTTGTGGACTTATGAATGATGGCCATTCTGACTGGTGTGAGGTGGTATCTCATGTTCATTTTGATTTGCATTTCTCTTATAATCAGCGATGTTGAGTATTTTCTCATGTGTTTGTTGGCCATCTGTATATCTTCTTTGGAGAAATGTCTATTCAGGTCTTTTGCCCATTTTTCCATTGATTGATTGGCTTTTTTGCTGTTGGGTTGTATAAGTTGTTTGTATATTCTAGAGAGTAAGCCCTTGTCCATTGCATCATTTGAAACTATTTTCTCCCATTCTATAAGTTGTCTTTTTGTTTTCTTTTTGGTTTCCTTTGCTGTGCAAAAGCTTTTCAGTTTGATGAGGTCCCATGGCTTTATTTTTGCTCTAATTTCTATTGCTTTGGGAGACTGACCTGAGAAAATATTCATGATGTTGATGTCAGAGAGTGTTTTGCCTATGTTCTCTTATAGGCGTTTGATGGTGTCCTGTCGTATATTTAAGTCTTTCAGCCATTTTGAGTTTATTTGTGTGCATGGTGTGAGGGTGTGTTCTAGTTTCATTGCTTTGCATGCAGCTGTCCAAGTTTCCCAGCAATGCTTGCTGAACAGACTTTCTTTTTCCCATTTTATCTTCTTGCCTCCCTTGTCCAAGATTAATTGACCATAGGTGTCAGGGTTTTTTTCTGGGTTCTCTAGTCTGTTCCATTGGTCTGTCTGTCTGTCTGTTTTGATACCAGTACCACACTGTTTTGATGACTGTGGCTTTGTAGTATTTCTTGAAGTCTGGGAGCGTTATGCCTCCTGCTTGGTTTTTGTTTCTCAGGATTGCTTTAGTGATTCTGGGTCTTTTGTTGTTCCATATATATGTTTGGATTGTTTGTTCTAGTTCTGTGAAAAATGTCATGGGTCACTAGATAGGGATTGCCTTGAATCTGTGGATTGCATTGGGTAGGATGGCCATTTTTACAATATTGATTTTCCCAATCCAGGAACATGGACTATCTTTCCATTTCTTTACATCTTCTTTGATTTCTTTGATTAAAGTTTTATAGTTCTGGGAATATAGGTCCTTTACCTCCTTGGTCAGGTGTATTCTGAGGTATTTGATTTTGTGAGGTGCAATTTTAAAAGGTATCGTATTTTTGTATTCCTTTTCTAATGTTTCATTGCTAGTACACAGAAATGCAAGTGACTTCTGAATGTGAATCTTATATCCTGCTACCTTGCTGAATTTATTAATCAGTTCAAGTAGTTTTGGGATTGAGTCCTTAGGATTTTCTATGTATCGCATCATGTCATCTGCATACAGTGACAGTTTTATCTCTTCTCTTCCTATATGGATGCCTATTATTTCTTTTGTTTGTCTAATTGCTGTGGCCAGGACTTCCAGAACTATGTTGAAGAGCAGTGGTGAGAGTGGGCATCCCTGTCTTGTTCCAGATTTGAGCGAGAAAGCTTTCAGTTTTCCCCCATTGAGTAATATATTTGCTGTGGGTTTATCATAAATAGCTTTGATTATATTCAGGAATGTTCCCTCTATACCCACTTTGGCGAGGGTCTTGATCATGAATGGATGTTGGACTTTGTCAAATGCTTTTGCTGCGTCTACTGAGATGATCATGTGGTTCTGACTTTTCTTTTGGTAATGTGGTGTATGATGCTGATTGATTTGCATATGTTGAACCATCCTTGTGAACCTGGGATGAACCCAACCTGGTCATGGTGTATAATTTTTTTGGTATGTTGTTGGATTCGGTTGGCTAAGATTTTGTTGAGAATGTTTGCATCTATATTCATCAATGATATTGGGCGATAGTTTTCTTTTATGTTGGTATCTCTGCCTGGTTTTGGAATGAAGGTGATGGTGGCCTCATAGAATGTCTTTGGGAGTATTCCTTCTTCTTCAACCCTTTGAAAGAGTTTAAGGAGGATGGGCACAAATTCCTCTTTATATGTTTGATAGAATTCGCCTGTGAAGCCATCTGGTCCTGGACTTTTATTTGTAGGGAGTGATTTTATGACCTCTTCAATTTCATTTCTGGTGATCGGTCTGTTCAGTTGGTCTGTTTCTTCCTGATTCAGTTTTGGCAGGCTGTAAGATTCTAGAAAATTATCCATTTCTTCCAGATTGTCAACCTTGTTGCCATATAGTTGTTCATAGTATTCTCTTATGGTTTTTTGTATTTCTGCTGTATCCGTAGTGATTTCTCCTTTTTCATTTATAATTTTGTTTATTTGGGTTTTTTCTCTCCTCTTTTTAGTGAGTCTGGCCTGGGGTTGTCAATTTTGTTTACCTTTTCAAAGAACCAGCTCTTGGTTTTATTAATTTTCTCTATGGTTTTGTGAATCTCTCTTTTATTGATTTCTTCTTTGATCTGTATAGTGTCCTTCCTTCTGCTGACTTTAGGTCTTTTTTTTCTTCTTTTTCTAATTCGTTTAAGTGGAGGGTTAAGTTGTCAATTTGGGATCTTTCTTCTTTTTTGAGGAAGGCCTGCATTGCTATAAATTTCCCTCTGAGCACTGCTTTCACAGCATCCCATTGATTTTGAGAGGTTGTGTCTTCATTATCATTTGTTTCAAGGTATTTTTTAATTTCCTTCTTGATTTCCTCATTGACCCATTGGTTTTTTAGTAGCATGTTGTTGAGTCTCCATGTAGTAGGTTTTTCTCATTGCTTTTCCCGTGGTTGATTTCTAGTTTCATGGCGTTGTTGTCAGAGAAGGTGCTTGAGATAATTTCTATGCTCTTAAATTTATTGAGGTTAACTTTCTATGCTCTTAAATTTATTGAGGTTAGCTTTGTGTCCCAGGATCTGGTCGATTCTTGAGAATATTCCATGTGCATTTGAGAAGAATGTGTATTCTGATTTTTTTCGATGTAGTGTCCTGAAGATATCAATTAAATCTAACTTTTCTATTGTTTCCTTTAGGCTCTCTGTTGCTTTATTGGTTTTCTGTCTAGAGGATCTGTCCATTGATGTGAGGGGGGTATTAAGGTCTCCTACTGCGATTGTATTCTGATCACTTTCTCCCTTTGTGTCTGTTCGTATTTGTTGTATGTATCTGGGTGCTCCTGTATGTGGGGCATATATGTTGACGATAGTAACATCCTCTCCTTGGATGGATCCCTTAATCATTAAGTAGTGTCCTTCTTTGTCTTTCTTTATGTCTTTTGTTTTAAAGTCTATTTTGTCTGATATGAGTGTTGCGACTCCTGCTTTTCCGTCATGTCTGTTGGCGTGAGATATTTTTCCCCACCCTTTCACTTTCAATCTATATGTATCCTTTGTCCTAAGGTGAGTTTCTTGTAGGAAACATATTGAAGGTTTTTGCCTTTTTATCCACTCAGCCACTCTGTGTCTTTTGATTGGGGCATTCAGTCCATTGACATTTAAGGTGATAATTGATAGACGATTATTTATTGCCATTTTGAACCTCAAGTTCCAGTTGATTCTATGGTTCTCCATTCTTCCTTTCTTGTTTTGCTTGGGTGATTCCCATTTATTTTATGCTCAAATACTTTTCTTTTCAGTTTTTGTGACTGTAATGTTCAGTTTTGATTTGGGGTTGCCCTGCTTTTGAAGAATGTTCTCCCCTTCCTGTATCTGCTTGCTCTGGCCTCATAATCATACAGGCTCAAACACATCCTTAAAAGCAATGAAAATGAATCTAATTTTTCTAAGTTCCCTTGCCCACAGTGTATGAATTTGCTGTCTTTGTTTTTCATTTTCTTTTGACAGCTTCATGGTTAGATCTGTATGTTGGCTTATTTAAGTGACTGAGTTCCAACTGTGGTTTCCTCCACCCTAGATTTTCCTCTTTTTTTGTTTTAATTTAGAGAAGCCCTTTCAGTGTTTCTTTTAGAATGGGTTTTGTATTGCTGTAGTCTTAGCTCGTGTTGTTGTTGGAGAAATGCGTTATTTCCCCTTCTATTTTCAATGATATTCTTGCTGGATAGAGTCTTCTAGATTGCAGATTTTTTCCTTTCAGCACTTTGAAGATATTTTGCCACTCCCTTGTGGCCTGTACGTGTTTCTGTGGAGAAATGAGCTGATAGCCTTGTTGGGGTTCCCTTATAATTAACGCTTTGCTTTTCTCTTGCTGCTTTTAGAATCCTCTCTTTATCTGTAATTTAGCCATATTTATGATAATATGCCTTGATTGGTTCACTTCGGATTCAATTTCTTTGTGGCCGTCTGTGCTTCCTCTATCTTGACATCTGTTTCCTTTAGATTTGGAAAGTTTCTGGACATAATTCTTCAAATATGTTTTCAACCCCCCTGTCTTTTGCTTCTCCTTGTGGAATTTCTGTTGTGCATAGTTTGGCCCGGTTTATATTACCGAATAGGTCTCTTAAATGGTTTTCATGTTTTTCCATTTGGTTTTCTGTCTGCTGTCCTGTTTGGGTGAGTTCCACTGTTCTATCTTCCACCTCACTAATTCCTTCCTCTGCATTATTCCGTCTGGTCTTTATTGCCTTTCGCTCAGTTTGTGTCTCTGCCAATGAATTTTCTAGTTTTTCTTGGCTCCTCCTCATATGCTCCAGTTCCTTTCGGAGGGACTCTGCACTCCTGTTCATATCCTGTCTTAACTCCGTCTGTCTTTTCACCATCTCCCTTTTGAAGTCAACGTCGGTGAGACTGCGTAGGTCTGTCAATGTTCGGAACATTCCTGAAGCTTGATTTCTCGCCCAGCATGGGATCCAGCCTAGTGGATGTTCCATGCGCCCTTGAGGAGAATGTGTGTTCTGCTGCTTTTGGATGGAATGTCCTAGAAATCTCTCTGAAGTCCCTCTGATCTAATGCTTCATGTAGGGCCTGTGCTTCCTTGTTGATTTTCTATCTGGAAGATGTGTCCATTGCTGTAAGTGGGGTGTTACGGCCCCCCGCTCTTGGTGGGCTATTGTCAGTTTCTCCGTTTAAGGTGGTCAGCACTTGCCGTATGTATTGAGATGATCCTGGGTTGGAAGCATTTATATGTACACGTGTTATACCTTCTTCTCGGATGGACCCTTTGACCCTTATGGAATGTCCTACCTTGTCTCTTATAACAGTCTTCATTTTAAGGTCTACTTTGCTGATGGGAGTGTTGCTACTCCAGCTTTCTTTGGATTCCCGTTGCCATGGAGGAGTTTCTCCCATCCTCTCACTTTCAGTGTATGTGTGTCCGTGGAAGTGAGGTGGGCCTCTTGAGGACAGGATACGTATGGATCTTGTGTTCATATCCATTCAGCCAGCCGATGTCTGCTCCAGCCCACACTTTCCGACCCACCAGGTCATGGCAGCCTTTGGGTTGGGGCATTGAGTCCATTTACATTGGAGGTAATTATGTGTATGTTCTTGCCATTTTATTAGCTGTTTTGGATTTGTTTTTGTGGCTCTTTTTTCTCCTCTTCTTCTCTTGTTCTCTCCTCTTGTGGTTTGATGACTCTGTTTAGTCTTGTATTTGAGTTGATTCTTCTTATTTGTGTGTGTATCAATTGCAGGTTTTGGGTTTGCAGTAGCCCTGTAGTTTTGATATAGGCGTCTATATACATATGAGTTTAAGTTGTTCGTCTCTTAATTGCAAGTGTGTCTCCAGGGTCCTGCATTTGTACCCGCCTCTTCTCACGAATTTCTGGCTTTGGGAGCACTTTTGTGTGTGGACGGTTTCCTACCTTCACTGTATGTATGCCTTTCCTGGTGAGCCTTGTCATTTTTGCTGTTTTTGTTTCCTGTTGCGGCCTTGCCTTTTTTGCCTGGAGAGGTTCCCTTAGCCTTTGTTGTAAAGCTTGTTTAGAGGTGCTGAATTCTCTCAGCTTTTGTTTATCTGTAAAGCCTTTATTTTCTCCTTTTAATCTGAATGAGAGTCTTGCTGTGTAAAGTCCTCTTGGTTGGAGGTTTTTTCCTTTCATCGCCGTAAGTATATGATGCCACTCCCTTACGGCCGGCAGAGTTCCTGCTGAAAATCTGCCCATAACCTTATCAGGGTTCCCTTGTACGTTATTTGTGTCTTTTCCCTAGCTGCTCTCCGTATTTTCTCATTTTTGTAGTTACTTTTGGTCAGTGTGATTAATATGTATCTCAGGGTATTTCTCCTTGGGTTTATTTTACATGGTGCTCACTGAGCTTCTTGGATTTGAATGAGTGGTTTCCCATAGGGAAATTTTATTCTATGTTCTCTTTGAGTATTTTTTCTGTCCCTTTCTCTCTCTCTTCTTCTTGTGGTAACCCCATAATAGGGATTTTGCTGAGTTTCACACTGAGAGTTCTCTGAGACTCGCTTCATTTCCTTTCTTTCTTTTTTCTTTTGTTTTTTCCTTCTTTTTTTTTTTTTTGGCTTTTTAGGGCTGGACACATGGCATGTGGAGTATCCCAGGTTAGGGGTCTCCACATGCCAATTAGGGGTCTGGTTGGAGCTGTATCTGCCAGCCTACACTGCAGTCTCAGCAATGGCAGATTCCCAGGTTAGCGGTCTCCACATGCTCCAAGTAGGGGTCTAATAGGACCTGTAGCTGCCAGCCTACACCACCGCCTCAGCAATGGCAGATTCGAGCCACATCTCCAATCTACACCACAGCTCAGAACAATGCAGGACCATTAACCCACTGAGCAAGGCCAGGGATTAAACCCATAACTTCTTGGTTCCTAGACAGATTCATTTCCACTGTGTAACAATAGGAACTCATTCAATTCTTTTCAATATTTGTCTCATTTCTGTTCCACATCCATGGTTTCCACTAGTCACTGCTCCTCCTCACTTATTCATTCTTCTGCCTTTTGTATTCTGCTGGTGGTTGCTTCTAATGAACTTTTTGTTTCAGTTATTGTATTTTGCATCTCTGCTTGCTTAACTTTTAAATTTTGTATTTCTTTGTTCAGTATTTGCTGTAAATTATCAATCTTCGCATCCAGGCTCTTTCCAAAGTCCTGCTTCATCTTTGCTATCATCCGTCTAATGTCTTTTTCCTGGAGGCTGATAATCTCCAGATCACTTAGCTGTATTTCTGGGGGTTTTCGTTCTCCCTTATCTGAGGTATATGTCTCTGCCTTTTCATTTTTATAGGTTTTTGGGGCAGTCTCCTTTTATCAGCCAAGAGAGTTGTAGCCTCTCTTACTTGTGATTTGGGCCCCCCCTGGTGGCTGAAGTCAGTACCCGGAGCTTGCTGTAGGCTTCCTGATGGGAGGGACATGGTTCTGCCCTGTGGCAGGTGGAGCTGCTGCCTGTCCCTCTTGTGGGTGGGGCTTTGTCTCTGGGTGTGATTGGAGGTGGCTGTGTGCCTGAGGGCCTTTAGGCAGCCTGTTTCTTGATGGGTGGGGCTGTGATGCCACTTGGTTGGCTTGAAGCTGCTCAGTGCTGATGGGTGTGTTCAGATTTTTCCATAATGGCCCCCTCTAGAGGAGCAACACCCGCTGAATATTCCCGAGACCTTTGCCTGCAATGTCCTCCCACAATGAGCCACAGTCACCCCCGGTTTTTCCAGGAGATCCTGCAAGAACTGCAGTCAGGCCCAACCCAGATGCCTATGGAGTCTGTGCTTTGCCCTGGGACCCAGGGCATGTGAAAGTCTGTGTGTGCCTTTTAAGAATCGGGTCTTAGTTTCCCCCAGTCCTGTGGAGCTCCCATGCACAAGCCCCACTGGCCTTCAATACCAGATGCTCTAGGGTCTCTCTGTCCCAGTGCCAGATCCCCAGGTGTGGGGACCTGATGTTCAGCTCAGATCTATCACTCCTGCAGCTGAGTCTGTGTGATACAGTTCCTTTCCAGTCTGTGAGCATCCCACCCCGCAGGTATGGGATGTTTCTATTGTGTAATCACCCCTCCTACCTTTTGATGTGGGCTCCTCTTTGTCATCTGGAGTAGGATACCTTTTTGAGAGTTTCCAGTCCTTTTGGTTGAAGGTTGTTCAGCATGTGGTTGTAACTTTGTTTTTTGTTAGATTTTAATGTCTTCTGGGCTGGTAAATGTTTTAGTTTTTTTTTTTTTAATGGCCCTAGTGAATTTATCACATCTGTAGTTGTATAATGATCATAACAATCTGATTTCACAGGATTTCCATCCCACAGCCCAAGCTCATCCCCCACCCCACAGACTGTCTCCTCCAGAGACCATAAGTTTTTCAGTGTCTGTGAGTCAGTATCTGTTCTGCAAAGCCGTTCCGTCTGTCCTTTTTTCAGATTCCACATGTCAGTGAAAGCATTTGATGTTGGTGTCTCATTGTATGGCTGACTTCACTTCGCATGATAGTTTCTAGGTCCATCCATGTTGCAAAAAATGCTGGTATTTTGTTCTTTTTAATGGCTGAGTAATATTCCATTGTGTATATGGACCACATCTTCTGGATCCACTCCTCTGTCGATGGACATTTAGGTGGTTTCCATGTCTTGGCTATTGTAAATAGTGCTGCAATGAACATTGGAGTTCATGTGTCTTTGTGAGTCGTGGTTTTCTCTGGGTAGATGCCCAGGAGTGGGATTGCTGGATCAAATGGTAGTTCTATGTTTAGTTTTCTGAGGAATCTCCATACTGCTTTCCACAGTGGTTGCACCAATTGACAATCCCACCAACTGTGTACTAGGGTTCCTTTTTCTCCCCTCCCTCTCCAGCACGTATCGTTTGTAGACCTTTATATGATGGCCATTCTGGCTGGTGTAAGGTGATACCTCAGAGTGGTTTTGATTTGCATCTCCCTAAAAATGAGTGATGTTGAACATCCTTTCATGTGTTTCTCAGGTTTCTCGGCCATCTGTATGTCTTCTTTGGAGAACTGTCTGTTTGGATCTTCTGCCCATGTTTTGATAGGCTTGTTTGTTATTTTGGTATGGAGCTGCAGAAGTTGTTTATGCATTTTGGAGATGAATCCCTTATCAGTCGATTCACTTGCAAAGATTTTCTCCATTCTGTGGGATGTGTTTTTGTGTTGTTTAGGGTTTCCTTTGCTGTGCAGAAACTTTGAAGTTGATTAGGTCCCATTTATTTATTTTTGTTTTTGTTGTCAATACTCTGAGAGGTGGATCTGGGAAGATGCTGCTGTGGTTTATGTCAGAGTTGTTTGGCCTATGGTTTCCTCTAAGAGTTTGATAGTGTCTGGTCTTATATATAGGTCGTTCATCCATTTGGAGTTGATTTTTGTGTCTGGTGTTAGGGAGTGTTCTACATGCATTCTTTTGCATGTGGCTGTCCAGTTTTCCCAGCACCACTTAATGAACAAGCTGTCCTTTCTCCATTGTATAGTCTTGCCTCCTTTGTCAGAGATGAGTTGGCTGTAGGTGCATGGGTTGAATTCTGGGCTTTCTATCCTGTTCCACTGATCTCTATGTCTGTCTTTGTGCCAGTGCCATGTGGTTTTGATGATTGTTGCTTTGTAGTAGAGTCTGAAGTCTGGGAGCCTGCTTCCTCCAGCTCCATTTTTCTTTTTCAGGATGTCTTTGGCTCTTCTGGGTCTTTTGTGCTTCCAAACAAACTTTAAACTCTTTTGTTCGAGTTCTGTGAAATATGTCCTTGATCATTGGATAGGGATTGCATTGAATCTGTAGATTGCCTTAGGTAGTATAGTCATTTGGATAATACTAACTCTTCTGATCCACGAGCATGGTCTATCTTTTCATCTATTTGTGTCCTCTTTGATTTCTTTCATCAGTGGCTTATAGTTTTCAGAGTACAGGTCTTTTGTCTCTTTAGGTGGGTTTACTCCTAGGTATTTTATTCTTTTGGATGCAATGGTAAACAGGATTGCTTCTCTAATTTCTTTTTCTGCTCTTTCATTGCTAGTGCATAGAAATGCTGTCAATTTCTGTGTATTGATTTTGTCTCCTGCGACTTTGCCAAATTCGTGGATGAGCTCTAACAGTTTTCTGGTTAGAGTCTTTAGGATTCTCTAAGTATGGTATATGTCATCTGCAAAGAGGGATAGTTTGACTTCTTCCTTTCCAACTTGGATTCCTTTTATTTCTTTTCCTTCTCTGATTGCTGTGGCTAGGACTTCCAGAACTATGTTGAAGAGTAGGGGCAAGAGTGGACATCCTTGTCTTGTTCCTGATCTTGGCGGGAATTCTTTCAGCTTTTCAGCATTGAGAATGAGGTTCGCTGTGGGCTTGTCATATACGGCCTTTATCATGTTGAGGTAGGTTCCCATTATGCCCACTTTATGAAGGGTTTTTTTTTTAATCCGATATGGGTATTAGATTTTGTCAAAGGCTTTGTCTGCATCTATTTAGAGGATCCCAGTCTTTATTCTTAAGTTTGTTAATGTGGTGTTTCCCACTAACTGATTTGAGGATATTGAAGAACACTTGTGTCCCTGGGATAAATCCCACTTGATCATGATGTCCAATCAATTTAATGGATTGTTGGATGTGGTTTTCTGGTATTTTGTTGAGGATTTTTGCCTCAATGTTCATCAGTGAAATGGGCCTGTCTTTTTATTTATTTATTTTTTTTTTGTGGAATCTTTGTCTGGTTTTGGTATCAGGGTGATGGTGGCCTCATAGAATGAGTTCGGGAGTATCCCCGCTTCTGCCATTTTTTGAAATAGTTTCAGAAAGAGGGGTGTTAGCCCTTCTCTAAATGTTTGATAGAATTCGCCTGTGAAGCCATCTGGTCCTGGAGTTTTGTTTGTTGGAAGTTTCTTGGTTTGTTTCTTTTTTTGTTTTGTCTTTTTGCCTTTTCTAGGGCTGCTCCCGCGGCACAAGGAGGTTCCCAGGCTAGGGGTCCAACCGGAGCTGCAGCCACTGGCCTACGCCACAGCCACAGCAACTCGGGATCTGAGCCGCGTCCGCAACCTACTCCACAGCTCACGGCAATGCCGGATCATCAACCCACTGAGCAAGGGCGGAGACTGAACCCGCTACCCCATGGTTGCTAGTCGGATCCGTTAACCACTGCGCCATGATGGGAACTCCTGTTTGTTGGAAGTTTTTTAATCACAGTTTCCATTCCAGTTCTTGAAATGTGTCCATTCATCTTTTCTATTTCATCTTGGTTTAGTCTTGGAAGACTGTGCTTTTCTAAGAATTTGCCCATTTCTTCTAGGTTTGCATTTTATTGGCGTGAGGTTGCATATAGTAGTCTCTTAGGATCCTTTGTATTTCTGTGGTGTCTGTTGTTACTTCTCCTTTTCCATTTCTAATTTGACTGATTTGAGTCCTCTCTCTTTTTTGCTTGATCAGTCTGGCTAGGGGGTTATCAATTTTGTGGATCTTTTCAAAGAACCAGCTTTTCGTTTCATCATCTTTTCTATGGTTTTCTTTGTTTCTACTTCATTGATTTCTACTCTCATCTTTATGACTTCTTTCCTTCTACTAACTTTAGGTCTTGTCTGTCCTCCTCTCTCGAGCTGCTTTAGATGTAAAGTTAGCTTGTTTGTTTCAGCTTTTTCTTGTTTCCTGAGGTGGGCTTGTATTGCTATAAACTTTCCTCTTAGAACAGCTTCTGCTGCATCCCATAGGTTTTGCGTGTCGTATCTTCATTGTCATTTGCTGCTAGGTATTTTTTAATTTCCTCTTTGATTTCGTCAGTGATCCATTGGTTGTTGAGTAGCACGTTGTTTAGTGTCCACGTGTTTGTGTTTTTTGCAGTTTTTTTCTTGTTGTTGATTTCCAGTCATATAGCGTTGTGGTCGGAAAAGATGCTTGATAGGATTTCAATTTTCTTAAAGTTACCAAGGTTGGATTTGTAGCCCAGGATATGCTCCATCTTGGAGCATATTCCATATGTACTTGAGAAGAAGGTGTATTCTGTTTCTTTTGGATGGAATGTGCTATAAATATCTATTAAGTTCATCTGGTTTAATGCATCATTCAGGGCCCGTGTTTCCTAATTGACTTTCTGTCTGGTTGATCTGTCCATTGCTGTCAGTGGGGTGTTACAGTCCCCCACTATGATTGTGTTCTTGTCGATTTCTCTTTTTAAGGTTGTTAGCAGTTGCCTTATACATGGTGGTGAACCTGTGTTTGGTGCGTCAGATTCGTTTCCACTGTTCAGGAAGGGAACTCCTGCTTCTCCATTCTCAATGTCACAGTTTGCAGCTAATGACCCCAAACTAACTCTCCCCCACCCACACCCTCACCCTTGTCAACAAAAATCCGTGCTCCATGTCTGTGAGCTGGTTTCTGCTCTGTAGACAGGTTCATTTGTGCCATGTTTTAAGGTCCAGATATAAGTGATCTCCGATGGTATTTGTCTTCCTGTATCTGCCTTCACTCAGTATGGGAATCTCTAGGTCCAACCGTGTTGCTGCAGATGCCATCATTTCACTCTCTTAAGGCTGATTTTCCATTGTGTGTGTGTCTATTTATTGAGGCTCTGCTTTGGGGGCAACATTTTGGGGTGCAGGCCTTCTATATCCCCTGTGCTCCCTGCAGAGGCTCCAGGAGAGGGTCCTTCCTGCCTCTTGCAGCTTCTGAGGGCGCCAGGTGGCTCTGGACTGGTGGCCGCCTTCCTCCCGTCTCTGCCTCTATCTTCCCGTGGCCTCTCCTCTGTGTCTGTTTTTCCACTTCTCTCTTTTGGAGGACACTGTCCTTGGAGGGAGGGCCCCCTCATCCAGGAGGACCTCCTCCCAGACCCTTCCTGTGGCTTCTCCTCTGTGTCTTCTCTGTTATGGGGATACTCGTTATTAGGTTGAGGGCCCGTCTTCATCCAGGAGGACCTGGTCCCTGGCACACAGCTCTTAAACCACAGCAAGTTCTTGATCCCTGTGAGCAGAGCATCTTGAGTTTTTCCTGAGAAACCCAGGCTCACCTGTTTATGCTAATGAGGTGGGGCTGGTGCCAGAGGAACCACCCAGGGAATGAAAGGGTTGGCTCTTTTAGCTCCACCCCAAACCTTGAGACTTGCTGAGGGGTCAACCTTTAATCAGGCCTGCCTACTGGGCCCTCCCAAAAAAGGGGGCTCAGAGAGCTTTCAGGTTGGGGAGCCCACAGTTGGGAGGGTCTAGAACCGCCAAGTCCAAGGAGACAGAAGCTCCTGCATGTGGGACCCACTCCCACCCTCCCCTCCCCCTCTGGCTGTTCCCCCCTTGATGAGCAACGGGTAAGTCAGGTGTTCCAGGAGTTCTTTGGGGGGAGGATATGGGGACCCTCCATCTGTGGGCATGTTAGAAGTGGGGGGGCCTGTGTTTGCTGGTGATTTTGGGGTGGGGGATCTCCTGTGGGCCCTGGGCCCTCTTTTGTGAATTAAACCAACTCAGGGTGCTTTCTGCGGTAAATTGAATTGGAGGACACCCAGCTGGGCTCCAAAGGGCACTGGAGGATTCCTTGGGGTGGAAATGCCCCACAGTGGGTGTCAGAAGCAATGTGAGCAAAGAAAACATTTTGTTTGAACAACTAAACTTGTTTACCCTTTTCATTCAAACATCTCCTGGCAGACCTCCGAGATCTCACCCTTTTTCCTGTCACCCATTGTTCTCTCTGATCAGAGTGAATTCTCTAGAACACCAATTAAGGCATGTCCATATCTGCTTAAAACCTTCAGTGGTTTTCACGGCTGTTAGAAAAGGACAAACGGCCTCCCCTGTCCTGCTGCCCAAGGCAGGGTGGGCATGGATTTCGAGCACGCTTGAGGGATGGTGGCAGTGACCTCCCTCTGGTTCATCCTGGGACAGTGTTTTATGACTTGTGTCTGACCCGGGAAAGTGATGACAACACTGGGGACTCGTGGTGGTGCCCAGTCGTCTCAGGTTGGACTCTTTGCTTTTGCAAGGCTGAGGTTCTTAGTCACTGCAAATAAGTAGTTATATGTCGCTGGTGTCTCCTGACAGGTGTGTTTTTACAGTGTAAGTTTGCATTTGTTGATTCTCACGGACGTAGTGATTGGTTGTGTTTGCCCCATAAATGGGTTTCGTGGGCTTGTGACAATAAATGACCACATACCACACAGGTTTCCACCACAGGAACCCACCCTCCCCCAGCACTGGAGACCAGATGACTGAGGTCAGGGTGTCCCAGGGTCTTACACCGGCTTCCTGGAGAGAGAGGTGGTGACCCTCTTAGCTCCCTCCATCCAACCGGGACCTGGAGGGTGTGGTGTTGGGTGAGATAAGTCAGAGAAAGACACATCCTTACATCATCATCACCCATATGCAGAGTCTAAAAATAAGGCGTTCCCTTTGTGGCCCAGGGGTTGTGGCTCAATGGTTGAAGACCTTGACAAAGTGTCGGAGAAGATGCAAGGTCAGTCACTGGCTTTGATGAGGGCTTAAGGATCCAGCATTGCCACAAGGTGAGGTTGACTTAGAGCATGTGGCTCAGGTCCTGTGTTGCCGATAGCTGTTGTATAGGCTGGCAGCTGCAGCTCTGACTTGACGCCTGGCCCAGGAAAGTCCACGTGCTGAGGTTGGGACCCTAAAAAGCAAACAAGAGAACAATGAAACTTGTCATGTGTGGGTGGTCTGTACCTAATCAGTTGAGGACCAATGGAGGGAAAAGACTGAGGTCCCGGAGGTGGGGAGAATTCTGCCTCCAGACAGATGGCAGCTTCAAGCTACAGCATCGCCTGTTCCCTGGGGCCTTCCAGCTTGCCAGGCTGCCTGCAACCTCTGGACCTGCCATCCTTCATAACCGCATGAGATGATTCTTTAAAATGAGTCTGTGTCTCCCTCTCCTTCCAAACATTGTATTGGTTCAGCTGCTCTGCAGGCCCTGACACTCCATCCTCCATCCCTCAGGGGTCTGGCAGAGGTGCCTGAGGAGTTTGGGGATGTATTTGCCTGAGTAATGCTGGGGGCACCAAGCTGAGGGAATGGTATGGGGTTTGATTTTGTGAGCTTGTTTGGGATGAAGGAAAGATCGGTGAATAATGGGGCTGGGCAGAGATATGAGCTACTAGAAGGACAGCAGCAGCAGCAGGATCTGGAGAAGGGGGAGGGAACGGCCCCAGAGGCCCCTCCCACAGCAGGTTTGAGGGTCCCCGCCTTGGTCATGTGGTGCCCTGGGGCCTGGCAACCCTGGAGCAGTGAGTAGACATGGGTGTGGAAGGAGGTTGGAGCTGTGCTGCAGAACCAGCTTCTAGCCCCGGCCAGCAGGGCTGTGCAGAGCCTGGGAAGATGGGCCTTTTTCTTGTTGATCGTTATGTTCCATTTACGTTTGTTGTAAAATAATGGCTCTCTTCCCTGTGCTGTACAGGATCCCCTTTGCAACATGTATATTTTAAACATAGCAGGTTGTACTTTTCACTCCCTTCCCCCACTTCCCCCACCCCCAGTGGTTCACCCCTAGTTTTCTGTATCTGTGAGTCTGGTGCTTTTGTGTCATACACACTCGTCTGCTGTATTTTTTACATTCCATATTTAAGTGCTATGATACAGTATTGGTCTTTCTCTGGCTGACTCATGTCACTTAATATAATGCCCTCCACGTCCTTCCCTGCTGCTGCAAGTGGCACGGTTTCATTCTTTGTCTTGGCGAGTAGTGTTCCCTTGTGCATATGCACCATGTCCCTTTTCACCACTCCTCTGTTGTTGGACACTTAGGTTGTTCAGGTCTCGGCGATTGTGAATAGTGCTGCTGTCAACTTAGGGGTGCGTGGATCTTTTTAGAGTGTGTATATTTTCTGGATGTGTGTCCAGGCATGGGGTTACTGGATCATGGGGTCAGTTTTCCCTTCCTTGGTGGACTTAATGGTAGTGCATTCAAAGTGAAAATAAACACATCCTTTTCTAGTTAGCATTGCCTAATTTTCTTGGGGGGGTGCTCCGTGAAATGGGGCCACCTCTGCACCTTCTTCGTCGTCACGTTTCCCTTCCTGCTCTTCTCATCCATCCTTCCCAATGTTTCCACCTCTGTCACCTTCTCGAGTGTCTGTAGTTAGGACCTGGAGTCTCGCATTTTGGGGTTTGACGCAGTTGCGCATTTGTCTGCCCCTCTGCATTTCTGCGTCTGATCCCAAAGTGTGGGGGTGAGACTTGGTGAAGAACCCAGATGATGGAACTGGCCTGTGCTTGACACAGTGTCTGCTTCCTGAGGGCCTGGACCTCTGACCTGTGCTCCCAGTGGGAAAAGCAGTGGACTTTCTGTGTCGTTCCCCCCTCCCCATGTCTTGTTTTCAGGGGATAGGCTTCAGCCTTGAGGCACCTCCCTGAGCCCCAAAGGGCAGGTGCCCACAGGTGCTGATCAGGGAAGGGAGGGGATGCAGGGAGGGGCCGTCAGGGACAACAGTGCAGCCTGGGGGCAGGTCCTGGTTTCCCCCTCAAGGAGTACACACAGCAATGTCTTGAGCTCTCCTGCAGACCTGAACCGCCAACAATTGAAAGCCAGGGAGCCCAAGTCCGCCAGGACCAGTCCTGGGGCCACCAAACACCAGGTCTGAAGAACGCAAACTTGCACCCACCCTGATCCTCACCTGTGGCCCTGTTTTCTATTCCCTACCAGAAAACCACCACCTCATCTCTCCCAAAGGAGGGCCACGTCACAAGGGCATGAGCTGACTATGTCCCCCCTCTGCCTGGAAAAGCCATGACAGCTGTTTTTTCCCTTTGCCCAAAACACTATCTCGGCTATAGACAGCGGCCGCGTTTCAACAGCACCCTCAGAGAACAATCTAGATGGACGTCAGCCTCAGCCTTGGGGTTTCTTTCTCCCAGAAACCTCCCTCCTCCTCCCGGCTGCTTGTGGCCACAGCTCAGGGCCTCCCATTCGTCTGTCCCTCTTTGATCCAGACTTCATCTCAAGAGGTTTCGTCCTGTACCACCAGATGCACCGTCTCTCGTGTTCTGATGTGGACACACTTTTTTCTCCCTACTTGGTGAAGTGTATGTATGGTCGTTGCCCCAAAGGCTAGAATATAATAACAAGCCAGAAACAGCTTTCATTTCTGCAGTTCCTCCTGGCTAATTGGATGGAAACGTAGAAGCTGTTAATTTTCCAGGAAGAGTGTGTCCAGAAGGGAGTTCCCTTGTGGCCTAGGGGTTCAGACTCGGTACTTTCACATCTGTGGCCCATATTCAATCCCTGGCCTGGGAACGGAGATCCCACATCAGTCCTCTGCACGCCACAGGCAAAAAACAAGAAAAAGGAAAAATCCAAAAATGAATACATGAAAAAAACCCCTCTAAGCAAATATAGGATTGATGGTTTTAGATTTAATTATAAAGTTTTGAGATTTTAATGTTCGATTATCCGATTAGGTTTAACTTTTCATCTGCTTTCACTGAGATGTCCAGCAGAGTGAAGTGACTGTCCTCCCAAAATGACGTCCACACTAAATGTAGATACAGAATGAAAGAGGGAGAAAATTTTCTCCTTGTGATAAGAACTCTTATGATTTAAAAAAAAAACATTTTCCCAGTAGAATATTTTTCTACTGTACAGCACGGTGGCCCAGTCACACATACATGTACCCATTCTCATTTCTCCCATGCTCAGGCTCCGTCATAAGTGACGAGACACGGTTCTCATTGCTCCACAGCAGGACCTCATTGCTCATCCATTCCAAAGGCAATAGTTTGCATCCAAGAACCTTAAGCTCCCCAAACACCCCACTCCCTACCCGCCCCATCGGGCAACCACAAGTCTGTTCTCCAAGTCCATGACTTTCATTTCTGTGCAAAGGTCCAATTGTGTCATATATTAGATATCAGATATGTGACATCATATGGTATTGCTTTGTCTGACTTCACTCAGGATGGGAGTCTATAATTCCATATTGCTGCAAATGGCATTGTTTTTTCATTTTTATGGCTGAGTAGTATTCCATTGTGTATATATATGACATCTTCCTAATCCAATCATGTGTTGATGGACATTTGGGTTGTTTGTATGTCTTGGTATTGGGAGTAGAGCTGCAATGAATATGCGGGTGCATGTGTCTTTTTGAATGACCGTTTTGTCCAGGTACATGCCCAAGAGGGGGACTGCTGGGTCACATGGTTGTTCTATGTATAGATTTCTGAGGTATCTCCATACTGTTTTCCGTAGTGGTTGTACCAGCTTCCATTCCCAGCAGCAGTGCAGGAGGGTTCCCTTTTCTCCACACCCCCTCCAGCACTTGCTATTTGTGGACGTATGAATGACGGCCATTCTGACTGGTGTGAGGTGGTATCTCGTGGTCGTGTTGGTTGGCATTTCTCTACTCATCAGGGATGTGGAGGGTGTTTACATGTGCTTATTGGCCATCTGTCTGTCTTCCTTGGAGAAATGTCTATTGCGGTCTCTTGCCCATTTTTCCATTGGGTTGTTGGCTTTTTTTGCTGTTGTACAAGGTGCTTGCATATTGTAGAGATGGGGCTGTTGCCAGTTGGCTCATTTGAAAGGATTTTCTCCCATTGTGTAAGGTGTCCTTTTGTTTTCTTTTTGTTTTCCTTTGCTGTGCAAGATCTTGTCCGTTTGATGAGGTCCCAGTGGGTAATTTCAACGTTTATGTCTGTTTCTTTGGGAGACTGACCTGAGAAAACACTTGTAAGATTGATGTCAGAATGTTTTGCCTGTGTTCTCTTCCAGGAATTGCATGGTGCCATGTCTTATATTTAAGTGTTTCATCCATGTTGAGGTTCTTGTTCGTGGTGTGAGGGTGTGTTCTACTTTCATTGATTCGACTGGTCTCTGCTCCAGCTGAGAGGCAGGAGGGGTGAAGCCAGGGTCTGGGACCGAGCAGTGTTGTGTTCATACGCCTGAGGCACCCTGCTTCCTCCTCCTGCAATAGGACAATTCTGGGCATGAGTGGGAAGCCCTCAAAGAGGATGGGTGACCCCACAAGGGAAACCCCTGTCCATACTCCAGCGACAACCTAAGTAGGAGATATGTAGCCTCTACCCTAGTTTTCTGGGCACTCAGCTCCCCAAAGCCTTGGAATCTCTGAAGGGATAAGGTCTTTTGTAGGCTGACCTGGTGGCTCGTTAACCTACAGGTATGTCAGAATAGGATGTGTGTGTTTCCATATATACTGAATGTTTGTCTTCTCTTTCTGACTGACTTGACTTCCACTGGGAATCTCTAGGTTCATCCACGTGGCTGCAAACGGATGGTTTCATTCTTTTTTGTTGCTGAGTAATATTCCATTGTGATTATGCCCCACTGCTTCTTTCTCATTCTCTTCCATCAAGTTCTATCCCAAATGACTGGATAGAGTTCCCTGTGCTGGACAGCAGGACCTCATTGCTCATCCAGTGTGTTTTTTTTTTTTTTTCCTTATAGAGGGTCTGTTTTGTGGACTCTTACTTTTTTTAGGGCCACCCCCAAGGCATATGGAGGTTCCCAGGCTAGGGGTCAAATAGCAGCTACAGCTGCTGGCCTACACCACAGCCGCAGCAGTGCTGGATTTGAGCCACATCTGTGACCTACACCCCAGCTCACGGCAATGTCAGATCCTTAAGCCACTGAGTGAGGCCAGGGATGGAATCTGCAACCTCCTGGTTCCTGGTTGATTCGTTTCCACTGTGTCACAAGGGGAAGTCCTGCTTATCCATTCTCAATGTCACAGTTTGCCGCTAATGACCCCAAAACCTGCCCCAACCCACTCCCTCCCCCTTGGCAACCAAAAGTCTGTGCTCTATGTCTGTGAGCTGGTTTCTGTTGTGTATACAGGTTCATTTGTGCCAGATTTTAAGGTCCAGATATAAGTGATCTCCGATGGTATTTGTCTTCCTGTATCTGCCATCACTTACTATGAGACTCTGGGTCCAACCGTGTTGCTGCAAATGCCATCATTTCACTGCTCCTTATGACTGATATCCCACTGTGTGTGTGTTTATTTATTGAGGCTCTGCTTTGGGGGCAACATTTTGGGGCACAGGCCCCCTATGTCCCCTGTGCTCCCTGCAGAGGCTCCAGGTCAGGGTCATTCCAGCCTTGTCCAGCTTATGGGGACTCCAGTTGGCCCTGGTCTGCTGGCCGCCTCCCTCCCATCTCTGCATCCGTCTTCGTGTGGCGTCTCCTATTCTGTCTCTTAGGAGGACACTGTCCTTGGAGGGAGGGCCCCCCTCATCCAGGAGGACCTCCTCTCAGACCTGTCCCATGGTTTCTCCTCTCTGTCTTCTCTGTTATAGGGATACCTGTTAGTAGTTTGAGGGCCCGTCTTCATCCAGGAGGACCTGGTCCCTGGCACACAGCTCTTAAACCACAGCAAGTTCTTGATCCCTGTGAGCAGAGCATCTTGAGTTTTTCCTGAGAAACCCAGGCTCACCTGTTTATGCTAATGAGGTGGGGCTGGTGCCAGAGGAACCAACCAGGGAATGAAAGGGTTGGCTCTTTTAGCTCCACCCCAAACCTTGAGACTTGCTGAGGGGTCAGTCTTTAATCGGTCCTGCCTAGTGGACCCTCCCCAAAAAGGGGGTCCAGAGAGCTTTCAGGTTGGGGAGCCCACGGTTGGGAGGGTGCAGCCCCTACAGTCCAAGGAGACAGAAGCTCCTGATGTGGGAATGGTATGGGGTTTGATTTTGTGAGCTTGTTTGGGATGAAGGAAGGATCCGTGAATAATGGGGCTGGGAAGAGACGCGAGCTACTTATTAGAAGAACAGCAGCAGCAGAATCTGGAGAAGGGAGAGGGAATGGTCCCAGAGGCCCCTCCCACAGCAGGTTGGAGGGTCCCCGCCTTGGTCATGTGGTGGCCTGGGTCCTGGTGACCCTGGAGCAGTGACTACACACGGGTGTGGAAGGAGGTTGGAGCTGTGCTGCAGAACCAGCTTCTAGCCCCGGCCAGCACGGCTGTGCAGAGCCTGGGAAGATGGGCCTTTTTCTTGTTTGATGACATATTCCATTCATGTTTATTGTAACCTATGGGCTCTCTTCCCTGTGCTGTACAGGATCCCCTTGCAGCTTGTATATTTGCTACATAGTCGTTTGTATCTCTTACTCCCTTCCCCCTATGCTCCCCCCCAGATAGTTCACTCCAAGTTTTCTGTATCTGAGTCTGGTACTTCTGTTATACTCACTCGTCTGCTGTGTTTCCTACATTCTATATTTGAGTGCTGTGATACAGCATTGGTCTTTCTCTGACTGACTCTTGTCACTTAACATAATGCCCTGCACGTCCATCCCTGTTGCTGCAAATGGCACAGTTTCACTCTTTTTTATGGCTGAGTGGGCTTCCACTGGGCATATGCACCACATCTTCTCATCCATTGCCCTGTCGTGGACATTTAGGTTGTTTCCGGGCCTTGGCTCTTGGGAATACTTCTGCCATGAACATGGGGGTGCATGGATCTTTTGGATTTAGACTGTGTATTTTCTGGGTGTGTGACCAGGAGTGGGGTCACGGGATCATATGGTCGGTTTTCTCTTCCCTGGTTGAATTCACGGTAGAGCTTTCAAAAGTGTAACACATCTTCTCCAGGTTCTAATGTTAGACCCCGGAGCCTCTGAGGTTGGACATTTCACCCAGTAGCATATATGTCTGTCTCTCTATTTTTTTTTGTCTGATCCCAAAGGGTAGGGATGAGATTTTGCGAAGAACCCGGACAATGTACCTGACCTGTGCTTGACTCAGTGTCTGCTTCCTGAGGGCCTGGGCCTCAGGCCTGTGGCCCCACTGGGAAAAGCACCAGCCTCGCTGTGTCTCCCATGTCTTGTGTTTAGGGAATACGCTTCAGCCTCCAGGCCCTTCCCTGAGCCCTGAAGGACAGGTGCCCACAGATGCTGATGAGGGGGGAGAGGGGATGCAGAGACCAGGGAAGGGTTGGCAGGGGACCTCAGTACCGCCTGGGGGGCAAGTCCTGGTTCCCCTCAAGGGATACACAGAGAACAAAGCCTTTGAGCTCTTGTGCAGAACTAAACCCCCAACCAATGACAGCCAGAGAGGAGGACCCCCAGGACCTGTCCTGGGGACCCTAAACACCAGCTCTGGAGAAGAGTGCAGGCTTGCACCCACCCTGCACCTTGTCTGGGGCCGTATTTTCTACTCCCCAAACTGTAAACCCACCCCCACCTCATCTCTCCCAAAGGGGGACCCAGTCTTTAGGGCAGCAGCCTGCTGTGACCCCCTTTGCCTGGCAAAGCAATTTAAGTTACTACTTCCTCCTTCCCCCAAAATCCATGTCCACGGTAGACGGAGGCTGAGTTTTGGCAGCATCCTATCCTCAGAACAATCTAGATGGACATGAGCCTCGCCTTGGGGTTTTTTCTCACAGAAACATCCCCACTTCTGCTGTTTGTGGCCAGAGCTCAGGGCCTCCCACTGACCTGTCTGTCCTTTATCCAGAGTTTATCTCATCAGATGTCGTCTTTCACCAGCTGGTGCACCATCTCTGGGGTTCTGACGTGGACACACTTTTCTCCCTACTTTGTGATGTGTTTTTATGGTTGTTGCCCCAAAGACAGGGACGAGAATACAATAACAAGGCAGCAATGTCTTTCGTTTCTGCTGTTCTTCCTGGCTAATTGGATGGAAAGGTAGAAGCTGTTGATTTCCCAGGAAGAATACCTCCAGAAGGGAGTTCCCTGGGGTGGGGTGGGGGTGTCTACAGGTTCAGACCCGACACTTTTTACCACAGAGGCCCATGGTCCATCCCTGGTTGGGAACTGAGATCCCACATCAAGCCTCTGCACACCTCAGGCAAAATCAGAAATAAAAATGAGAAACATCCAAAGTGAATATATGAAGGACATTCATATAAGCAACCATAGGGTTAATTTCTTAGATTTAATCAATTTATGGTTTTTAGGTTTAATTTTTGAACACTAGAGTTACTCTTCAACAGGTTTCATCGCGGTGTCCAGCCGAGAGATGGGACTCGCATCCTGAAATGATGTCCACAGTCAGTTAAGGGAACCTCCATCCTCTCCTGCAGATTCAAAGTGAAAGAGGCAAAACGTTCTTATCCTTGTGATAAGAACTCTCAGGATTGGCTCTCAACACCCTTGGCGCATAAGGTGATTTGGTGTTGATATTTGTCATGTACGTTTCATCCCAGGACCAACGTGTCTGATACCCTGTCGGTGGTACCTTCCCTCCCCCTCCGGCCTCTGGGAACCAGAGATCTCATCTCTCTTGCTGTGAGTTTGTTTTTGAAATAAAATAGACCTTCAGCACTCGATTCGTTCCTCCTAGACAACATTGTGACTTGATAGTGCTTTTTTCTTTTTTTTTTTACAGCGGCACCTGTGGCATATGGCAGTTCCTAGACCAGGGGTCAGACTGGAGCGACAGCTGCTAGTTGACACCACAGCCACCCCAGATCCTACCACATGTGTGACCTACACCATAGCTCACGGCAACGCCAGATCCTTAACCCACTGAGCGAGGCCAGGGATCAAACCCACATCCCCACGGATCCTACTCAGGTTCCTTATCACTGAGCCACGAGGGGGAACTCCCCCATCTCATTTTCTAGAGTTGGTGTTTGGAATAGAACTGACCATCTGCACTGTTTTAGTGCCTGTTACACAGCAGAGCGACTCCCTATTTCTAGACACACCTGACCCAAGCTTTCCTTCACGCCCTCTTATCTCCTACTGGGTCTGAAAAGTTGCACAAGTCTGCAGAGATGCAAAGTAGTGGTCAATATATTATGCCACTTTTCTGCAACGTTTGCCGTAGAAGAGACACACAGCACCGGGTTAGCCTCACGTGTCCAGCATGGCCATGTGACTTACATCGTGAGATGACAGCTAGAACAAATTTAGGGAACGTCCATTTCCTGGAGAACCCAAATTCAGGACTGAGAATTTTCTTCTTGTGATGAGAGCTCTTGAGGTTGACTTAGAATAAACCTGCTCTACAGTGTCCAGCCGTGTAGGTTTCACGTATCCTGTTGGCCGTCACACCCCTAGGACTGAGTCGTCCTCTAACTGGAGGGGGTCCCTTTGCACCAGCTTCCCCCAGTTCCCCCACCCCCTGTGACCACAAGGCTCATCTTGTTCTCTGCCTCTCACTTGAATGCTGTTGGCTTTTGGTCTTGGCTGTAACTTAGAAGGGAGCTTTCTTCCAGAGGCTTGGGCTTGGCTCAGGAAGCTGCACCGTCCTGCCTGTGTTCCCAAGATGCTGTCTGCAGATGGTTTCCTCTGGGGCTGAGGGTCCTTCTTGACTGGTTTCTGCTCCAGCCGAGGGGCAGGAGCGGTGAGGCCAGAGTCTGGGACCGAGCAGTGTCGTGTTCATATGCCTGAAGGACAATTCCGGGCATGAGTGGGAAGCCCCCAGATGGACGGGTGATCCCACAAGGGAAACCCCAGTCTACACTCCAGTGACTACCTAATAATGAGGTATGTAGCCACTACCCCTGTTTTCTGGGCACTCAGCTGCCCAAAGCCTTGGAATCTGTGAAGGGATAAGGTCTTTTGTAGGCTGACCTGGTGGCTCGTTAACCTACAGGTTTGTCAGAGCAGGATGTGTGTGTCCATATATACTGAGGTGTTGTTTTCTCTCCCTGAATGACTTGACTTCCTATGGGAATCTCCAGGTTCATCCACATGGCTGCGAATAGGATGGTTGCATTCCTTTTTTGTGGTTGAGTAATATTCCATTGTGATTATGCCCCACTGCTTCTTTCTCATTCTCTTCCATCAAGTTTTATCCGAAGAGACAGGACAGATTCCCTGTGCTGGACAGCAGGACCTCATTGCTTATCCGGTCTTTCTATTTTTTTTTTCCTCCTTTTTGTGGGTCTGTTTCTGGACTGTTACCGTTTTTAGGGCCACCCCCAAGGCCTATGGAGGTTCCCAGGCTGGGAGTAAAATAGCAGCTACAGCTGCTGGCCTACACCACAGCCACAGCAGTGCTGGGTTTAAGGCATATCTGTGATCTACACCCCAGCTCATGGCAATGTCAGATCCTTAACCCACTGAGCAAGGCCAGGGACTGAACCCACAACCTCATGGTACCTGGTTGGATTCATTTCCACTGTCACAAGGGGAACTCCTGCTTAGCCATTCTCAGTGTCACAGTTGGCAGCTACTGACCCCAAAGCCCCACTCCCTCCCTCTTGGCAACCACAGTTGCATGCTCCATGTCTGTGAGCTGGTTTCTGTTGTGTACACAGGTTCATTTGCGCCAGATTTTAAGGTCCAGATATGTGATCTCCGACGGTATTTGTCTTCCTGTATCTGGCTTAACTTCGTATGAGACTCTCTAGGTCCAACCGTGTTGCTGCAAATGCCAGTATTTCACTCTTTTTCTATGGCTGATACTCCATTGTGTGTCTATTTATTGAGGCTCTGCTTTGGGGGAAACATTTTGGGGTGCAGGCCACCTATATCCAGTGTAGTCCTTCCATAGGCTCCAGAGGAAGGTCCTTCCTGCCTCTTCCAGTGCCTGGGGCTCCAGGTGGCCCTGGGCTGGTGGCCACCTCCCTCCCATTTCTGCCTCCATCTTCACGTGGCATCTCCTCTTGTGTCTCTTAGGAGGACACGGTCCTTGGATGGAGGGCCCCCCTCATCCAGGAGGACCTCCTCTCAGACCCTTACCATGGCTTCTCCTCTGTACCTCGGTCTCCTCTTGTGTCTCTTAGGAGGACACGGTCCTTGCAGGGAGGGCCACCTTATCCAGGAAGACCTGGTCCCTGGCGCCCAGCTCCTAAATCACAGCAAGTTCTTGATCCCTGTGAGCAGAGCATCTTTAGTTTTTCCTGAGAAACCCAGGCTCACCTGTTTATGCTAATGAGGTGGGGCTGGTGCCAGAGGAACCACCCAGGGGATGAAAGGGTAGGCTCTTTTAGCTCCACCCCAAACCTTGAGACTTGCTGAGGGGTCGTCCTTTAATCAGGCCTTCCTAGTGGACTCTCCCTAAAAAGGGGGTTCAGAAAGCTTTCAGGTTGTGGAGCCCACAGTTGGGAGGGTGCAGCCCTGCCAAGTCCAAGGAGAGAGAAGCTCCTGCATGTGGGACCCACTCCCACCCTCCCCTTCCCCTCTGGCTGTTCCCCCCTTGATGAGCAACGGGTAAGTTAGGTGTTTCCTGAGTTCTTTGGGGGGAGGACTTGAGGACCCTCCATCTGTGGGCGTGTTGGACACAAGTGTGGGGGCGTATGTTTGGAGACGGGGCGGGGGATCTCTTCTGGGCCTGGGCCCTCTTGTTGGCATTTCAACCAACTCAGGGTGCTTTCCGAGGTAAATTGAATTGGAGCACACACAGCTGGGGTCTAAAGGGAACTGGAGAATTCCTTGGGGTTGAAATGCCCCAGATTGGGTGTCAGAAGCAATGTGCGCAAAGAAAACATTTTGTTTGAACAATTAAATGTGTTTACCCTTTTCAGTCAAACACCTCCTCCTGGCAGACCTCCGAGATCTCACCCTTTTCCCTGTCACCCATTGTTCTCGCTAATCAGAGTGAATTCTCTAGAACACCAATTAAGGCATGTCCATATCTGCTTAAAACCTTCGGTGGTTTTCATGGCTGTTAAAAAAGGAGAGATGGCCTCCCCTGTCCTGCTGACCAAGGCAGGGTGGGCATGGATTTGGAGCATGCTTTAGGGATGGTGGCAGTGACCTCCCTCTGGTTCATCCTGGGACAGTGTTTTATGACTTTTGTCTGACACGGGAAAGTGATGACAACACTGGGGACTCATTGTGGTGCCCAACCGTCTCAGGTTGGACTCTTAGCTTTTTCACGGCTGAGGCCCTTATTCCGTGTAAATAGTTACATGTCGCTGGTGTCTCCTGACAGGTGTGTTTCTACAATGTAAGATGGCATTTGTTGATTCTCACGGACATAGAGATTGGTTGTGTATGCTCCATAAATGTATTTCGTGGGCTTGTGACAATAAATGACCACACACCACCCAGGTTACCACCACAGGAACCCACCCTCCCCCAGCCCTGGAGACCAGATGCCTGAGGTCAGGGTGTCCCAGGGTCTTATGCCGGCTTCCTGGAGAGAGAGGTGGTGACCCTCTCAGCTCCCTCCCTCCAACCGGGACCTGGAGGGTGTGGTGTTGGGTGAGATAAGTCAGAGAAAGACACATCCTTATATCATCATCACCCATATGCAGAGTCTAAAAATAAGGCGTTCCCTTTGTGGCTCAGGGTTTGTGGCTTAATGGATGAAGACTTTGACAGTGTTGGTGAAGATGCAAGGTCAGTCACTGGCTTTGATGAGGGCTTAAGGATCCAGCATTGCCACAAGGTGAGGTATAATTAGATCATGTGGCTCAGATCCCGTGTTGGCAGTGGCTGTGGTGTAGGCTGGCAGCTGCAGCTCTGATTTGACCCCTGGCCCAAGAACGTCCATGTGCTGAGGTTGGGACCCTAAGAAGCAAACAAATAAGAGAACAAAGAAGTATGTGTGTCCTGTGTGGGTGGTCCGTACCTAATCAGTTGAGGACCTTTAAAGGGAAAAGACTGAGGTCCCCGAGGTAGGGGGAATTCTGCCTCCAGACAGATGGCAGCTTCAAGCTACAGCATTGCCTGTTCCCTATACCTCCAGCTTTCCAGGCTGCCTGCAACCTCTGGACCTGCCATCCTTCATAACTGCCTGAGATGATTCTGTAAAATGAATCTGCCTCTGCTACTTCCAAACATTGTATTGGTTCAGCTGCTCTGCAGGCCCTGATACACCATCCTAAGTCCCTCAGGGGTCTGGCAGAGGTGTCTGAGGAGTTTGGGGATGTATTTGCCTGAGTAATGCTGGGGGCACCAAGCCTGAGGGAATGGTATGGGGTTTGATTTTGTGAGCCTGTTTGGGATGAAGGAAGGATCAGTTAATAATGGGGCTGGGAAGAGACATGAGCTACTAGAAGAGCAGCAGCAGCAGAATCTGGAGAAGGGAGAGGGAAAGGCCCCAGAGGCCCCTCCCACAGCAGGTTTGAGGGTCCCCGCCTTGGTCATGTGCCCTGGGTCCTGGTGACCCTGGAGCAGTGAGTACACACAGGTGTGGAAGGAGGTTGGAGCTGTGCTGCAGAACCAGCTTCTAGCCCCGGCCAGCACGGCTGTGCAGAGCCTGGGAAGATGGGCCTTTTTCTTGTTGGACGTTATGTTCCGTTTACGTTTGTTGTACAATACTGGCTCTCTTCCCTGTGCTGTACAGGATCCCCCTTTGCAACATGTATATTTTAAACATAGCAGTTTGTACCCCTCACTCCCTTCCCCCTATTTCCCCCACCACCCATGTGGGTCACCTCTAGTTTTCTGTTCCTGTGAGTCTGGTGCTTTTGGGTCATACTCATCCGCTGTATTTTTTACATTCCATATTTAAGTGCTATGATACAGTATTTGTCTTTCTCTGGCTGACTCACGTCACTTAACCTAATTCTCTCCAAGTCCATCCCTGCTGCTGCAAGTGGCACAATTTCATTCTTTGTCTTGGCTGAGTAGTTTTCCATTGTGCATACCCACAATGTCCTCTTTGTCCACTCCTCTGTTGTTGGACATTTAGGTTGTTCATGTCTCGGTGATTGTGAATAGTGCTGCTGTCAATTTAGGGGTGCGTGGATCTTTTTTATTTAGAGTGTATTTTCTGGATGTGTGTCCAAGCGTGGGGTTACTGGATCATGGGGTCAGTTTTCCCTTTCTTGGTGGAATTAATGGTAGTGCATTCCAAGTGAAAATAATCACATCCTTTTCTAGTTAGCTTTTGCTGATTTTCTTGGGGGGGGTGCTCCGTGAAATGGGGCCACCTCTGTACCTTCTTCGTCGTCACGTTTCCCTTCCTGCTCTTCTCATCCATCTTTCCGATGTTTCCACCTCTGTCACCTTCTCGAGTGTCTGTAGTTAGGACCTGGAGTCTCTCATGTTGGGATTTGACACAGTGGCGTATTTGTCTGCCTCTCTGTATTTCTGCGTCTGATCCCAAAGGGTGGGGATGAGACTTGGTGAAGAACCCAGATGATGGAACTGGCCTGTGCTTGACACAGTGTCTGCTTCCTGAGGGCCTGGGCCTCTGACCTGTGCTCCCAGTGGGAAAAGCAGTGGACTTTCTGTGTCGTTCCCCCCTCCCCATGTCTTGTTTTCAGGGGACAAGCTTGGGCCACTTACCTGAGCCCAAAAGGGCAGGTGCCCGCAGGTGCTGATCAGGGAAGGGAGGGGATGCAGAGAGGGGTAGGGGCCATCAGGAGAAAATAGTGCAGCCTGGGGGCAGGTCCTGGTTTCCCCCTCAAGGGGTACACACAGCAATGTCTTGAGCTCTCCTGCAGACCTGAACTGCCACCAATTGAAAGCCAGGGAGCCCAAGTCCGCCAGGACCAGTCCTGGGGCCACCAAACACCAGCTCTGAAGAACACAAACTTGCACCCACCCTGATCCTCACCTGTGGCCCTGTTTTCTATTCCCGGCCAGAAAACCACCACCTCATCTTTCCCAAAGGAGGGCCACGTCACAAGGGCATGAGCCGACTATGTCCCCCCTCTGCCTGGGAAAGCCATGACAGCTGTTTTTTTCCCCTCCTTTCCCCAAAACACTATCTCGACTATAGACAGCGGCCGCGTTTCAACAGCACCCTCAGAGAACAATCTAGATGGACGTCAGCCTCAGCCTTGGGGGTTCTTTCTCCCAGAAACCTCCCTCCTCCTCCCGGCTGCTTGTGGCCACAGCTCAGGGCTTCCCATTTGTCTGTCCCTCTTTGATCCAGACTGCATCTCACGAGATTTCTTCTCTCACCAGCAGATGCACCATCTCTGGGGTTCTGACGTGGACACACTTTTTCTCCCTACTTGGTGATGTGTATATATGGTCGTTGCCCCAAAGGCTAGAATATAATAAGCCAGAAATGGCTTTCATTTCTGCAGTTCCTCCTGGCTAATTGGATGGAAAGGTAGAAGCTGTTAATTTTCCAGGAAGTGTGTCCGGAAGGGAGTTCCCTGGTGGTCTAGGGGTTCAGACTCGGTGCTTTCATATCCGTGGCCTGTGTTCAATCCCTGGCCTGGGAATGGAGATTCCACATCAGTCCTCTGCACGCCACAGGCAAAAAACAAGAAAAAGGAAAAATCCAAAATGAATACATGGAAAAAAACCCCTCTAAGCAAATATAGGATTGATGGTTTTAGATTTAATGATAAAGTTTTGAGATTTTAATGTTTGATTATCCGATTAGGTTTAATGAACTTTTCGTCTCCTCTCACTGAGATGTCCAGCAGTGAAGTGACTTTGCTCCTGAAATCACGTCCACACTAAATGTAGTGAAGCTCCGTCATCTCCTGTAGATATAGAATGAAAGAGGAAAAAAAGATTTTTTCCTTGTGATAAGAACTCTTAGGCTTTAAAAAAAAACATATTTTCCCAGTAGAATATTTTTTCTACTGTACAGCACAGTGACCCAGTTACACATACAGGTACACATTCTCATTTCTCCCATGCTCAGGCTGCGTCAAAAGTGACGAGACATAGTTCTCACTGCTCCACAGCAGGACCTCATTGCTCATCCATTCCGAAGGCAATAGTTTGCATCCAAGAACCCCAAACACCCCACTCCATACCCCACCCCATGGGGCAACCACAGGTCTATTCTCCAAGTCCACGATTTTGTCTGTGGAAAGGTCCAATTGTGACATATATTAGATATCAGATATGTGACATCAAATGGTATTTGTCTTTGTCTTTCTGGCTCATTTCACTCAGGGTGAGATTCTCTAGTTCCATCCATGTTGCTGCAAATGGCATTGTTTCGTTCATTTTTATGGCTGAGTACTCCCTTGTGTATATATACCACATCTTCCTAATCCAATCATGTGTTGATGGACATTTGGGTTGTTTGCATGTCTTAGCTATTGTGAATAGTGCTGCAATGAACATGCGGGTGCATGTGTCTTTTTGAATGACCGTTTTGTCCAGATATATGCCCAAGAGGGAGACTGCTGGGTCACATGGTTGTTCTATGTATAGTTTTCTAAGGTATCTCCATACTGTTTTCCCTAGTGGTAGTACCAGCTTCCATTCCCAGCAGCAGTGCAGGAGGGTTCCCTTTTCTCCACACCCCCTCCAGCACTTGCTATTTGTGGACGTATGAATGACGGCCATTCTGACTGGTACGAGGTGGTATCTCATGGTCGTGTTGGTTGGCATTTCTCTACTCATCAGGGATGTGGAGGGTGTTTTCATGTGCTTGTTGGCCATCTATCTTCCTTGGAGAAATGTCTATTGCGGTCTCTTGCCCGTTGTTCCATTGGGTTGTTGGCTATTTTGCTGTTGTATAAGGTGCTTGTATATTGTAGAGATTGGGCTCTTGCCAGTTGCATCATTTGAAAGGATTTTCTCCCATTGTGTAAGGTGTCCTTTTGTTTTCTTTTTGTTTTCCTTTGCTGTGCAAGATCTTGTCCGTTTGATGAGGTACCATTGGTTTATTTCAACGTTTATGTCTGTTTCTTTGGGAGACTGATCTGAGAAAACACTTGTAAGGTTGATGTCAGAGAATGTTTTGCCTGTGTTCTCTTCTTATATTTAAGTCTTTCATCAATCTTGAGTTTCTTCTGTGTGGTGTGAGGGCGTGTTCTAATTTCATTGATTTGACTGGTTTCTGCTCCAGTCGAGAGGCAGGAGTGGTGAGGCCAGAGTCTGGGACCCAGCAGTGTCGGGTTCATATGCCTGGGGGACTCTGCTTCCTCCTCCTGCAGGAGGACAATTCTGGGCATGAGTGGGGTGACCCCACAAGAGAAAACCCTGTCCACACTCCAGCGACAACCTAAGGAGGAGATATGTAGCCTATAGCCCTGTTTTCTGGGCACTCAGCTCCCCAAAGCCTTGGAATCTCTGAAGCGATAAGGTCTTTTGTAAGCTGACCTGGTGGCTCGTTAACCTACAGGTTTGTCAGAGCAGGATGTGTGTGTCCATATATACTGAATGTTTGTCTTCTCTTTCTGACGGACTTGACTCCCATTGGGAATCTCTAGTTTCATCCACATGGCTGCAAACAGATGGTTTCATTCTTTTTTGTGGTTGAGTAATATTCCATTGTGATTATGCCCCACTGTTTCTTTCTCATTCTCTTCCATCAAGTTCTATCCCAAATGACTGGATAGAGTTCCCTGTGATGGACAGCAGGACCTCATGCTTACCAGTGTTTTTTTTTTGTTTGTTTGTTTGTTTTGTGGGTCTGTTTCTGGACTTTTTCTTTTTTCTTGGGGGGGGCACCCCCAGGGATATGGAGGTTCCCAGGCTAGGGGTCAAATAGCAGCCGCAACAGTGCTGGATTTGAGGCACATCTGTGATCTACACCCCAGCTCACGGCAATGTCAGATCCTTAAGCCCCTGAGTGAGGCCAGGGATGGAATCTGCAACCTCCTGGTTCCTGGTGGATTCGTTTCCACTGTGTCACGAGGGGAACTCCTGCTTATCCATTCTCCATTTCAGAGTTGGCATCTACTGACCCCACAACCCTCCCCCAACCCACTCCGTCCCCCTTGGCAACCACAAGTATGTGCTCCATATTTGTGAGCTGGTTTCTCTTGTGTACACAGGTTCATTTGTGCCATATTTTAAAGTCCAGATATAAGTGATCTCCGATGGTATTTGTCTTTCTGTATCTTCCATCACTTACTATGAGACTCTCTAGGTCCAATCGTGTTGCTACAAATGCCAGTATTTCACTCTTTATTATGCCTGATACCCCATTGTTTGTGTGTGTCTATTTATTGAGGCTCTGCTTTGAGGGCAACATTTTGGGGCACAGGCCCCCTATGTCCCCTGTGCTCCCTGCAGAGGCTCCAGGGCAGTGTCTTTCTTGCCTCTTCCAGCTTCTGGGGTCTCCAGTTGGCCCTGGTCTGCTGGCCGCCTCCCTCCCATCTATGCCTCTGTCTTCATGTGGAGTCTCCTGTCTCTTAGGACACTGTCCTTGGAGGGAGGGCCCCCTGATCCAGGAGGACCTCCTCTCAGACCCTTCCTGTGGCTTCTCCTCTGTGTCTTCTCTGTTGTGGGGATACTTTTTATTAGGTTGAGGGCCCCTCCTCATCCAGGAGGACCTGGTCCCTGGAACACAGCTCTTAAACCACAGCAAGTTCTTCATCCCTGTGAGCAGTGCATCTTGAGTTTTTCCTGAGAAACCCAGGCTCACCTGTTTATGCTAATGAGGTGGGGCTGGTGCCAGAGGAACCACCCAGGGGATGAAAGTACTGGCTTTTTTAGCTCCACCCCCAACCTTGAGACTTGCTGAGGGGTCAGTCTTTAATCGGTCCTGCCTAGTGGACCCTCCCCAAAAAGGGGGTCCAGAGAGCTTTCAGGTTGGGGCGCCCATGGTTGGGAGTGTTGCAGCCCCGCCAAGTCCAAGGAGAGAGAAGCTCCTGCATGTGGGACCCACTCCCACCCTCCCCTCCCCCTCTGGCTGTTCCCCCCTTGATGAGCAACAGGTATGTCAGGTGTTTGCTGAGTTCTTTGGGGGGAGGATGTGGGGACCCTCCATCTGTGGGCGTGTTGGACAGAAGTGTGGTGGCCCGTGATTGCTGGTGATGGTTGGGTTGGGTGATCTCCTGTGGGCCCTGGGCCCTCTTGTTGGCATTTCGACCAACTCAGGGTGCTTTCTGAGGTAAACAGAATTGGAGGCCACCCAGCTGGGCTCCAAAGGGGAACTGGAGGATTCCTTGGGGTGGAAATGCCCCACACTGGGTGACAGAAGAAATGTGAGCGAAGATGACATTTTGTTTGAACAATTAAATGTGTTTACCCTTTTCAGTCAAACACCTCCTCCTGGCAGACCCCCGAGATCTCACCCTTTTCCCTGTCACCCATTGTTCTCTCTGATCAGAGTGAATTCTCTAGAACACCAATTAAGGCATGTCCATACCTGCTTACAACCCGCGGTGGTTTTCATGGCTGTTAGAAGAGAACAAATGGCCTCCCCTGTCCTGCTGACCGAGGCAGGGTGGGCACGGATTTGGAGCACACTTTAGGGATGGTGGCAGTGACCTCCCTCTGGTTCATCCTGGGACAGTGTTTGTGACTTGTGTCTGACACAGGAAAGAGGTGACAACACTGGGGACCCGTGGTGGTGCCCAACGTCTCAGGTTGGACTCTTTGCTTTAGCAAGGCTGAGGCTCTTAGTCCCTGCAAATAGTTACATGTCGCTGTTGTCTCTTGACAGGTGTGTTTCTACAATGTAAGCTGGCATTTGTTGATTCTCATGGACGTAGAGATTGGTTGTGTTTGCTCCATAAAGGGGTTTTGTGCGCTTGTGACAAAAAATGATCACAAACCCCACAGGTTTCCACCACAGGAACCCACCCTCCCCCAGCCCTGGAGACCAGATGCCTGAGGTCAGGGTGTCCCAGGGTCTTACGCAGGCTTCCTGGAGAGAGAGGTGGAGACCCTCTCAGCTCCCTCCATCCAACCGGGACCTGGAGGTAAGGTGTTGGGTGGAATAAGTCACAGAAAGACACATCCTTATATCATCACCACCCATATGCAGAGTCTAAAAATAAGGCGTTCCCTTTGTGGCTCAATGGTTGAAGACCTTGACAAAGTGTCCGTGAAGATGCATGGTCAGTCACTGGCTTTGATGAGGGCTTAAGGATCCAGCATTGTCACAAGATGAGACATACTTCGCAGATGTGACTCAGGTCCTGTGTTGCCAGTGGCTGTGGTGTAGTTTGGCAGCTGCAGCTCTGATTTGAACCCTGACCCACCACATGCTGAGGTTGTGACCCTAAGAAGGAAGCAGATAAGTAGAATAAACAATGAAACTTGTCACATGTGGGTGGACCGTACCTAATCAGTTGAGGACCTTTAGAGGGAAAAGACTGAGGTCCCCGAGGTAGGGGGAATTCTGCCTCCAGACAGATGGCAGCTTCAAGCTACAGCATCGCCTGTTCCGTGGGCCTGCAGCTTGCCAGGCTGCCTACAAGCTCTGGACCTGCCATCCTTCACAACTACATGAGACGATTCCTTAAAATGACTCTGTCTCTCCCTCTGCTTTCAAACATTCTATTGGTTCGGCTGCTCTGCAGGCCCTGATACACCATTTAATTCCCTCAGCGGTCTGGCAGAGGTGCCTGAGGAGTTTGGGGATGTGTTTTCCTGAGTAATGGTGTGGGTATCAAGCCTGAGGGAATGGTATGGGGTTTGATTTTGTGAGCCTCTTTGGGATGAAGGAAGATTCTTTGGACCGGTGAATAATGGGGCTGGGAAGAGACGTGAGCTACTTAGGGCAGCAGTAGCAGCAGGATCTGGAGAAGGGAGAGGGAATGGCCCCAGATTCCCCTCCCACAGCAGGTTGGAGGGTCCCTGCCTTGCTCATGTGGTGCCCTGGGTCCTGGCGACCCTGGAGCAGTGAGTACACACGGGTGTGGAAGGAGGTTGGAGCTGTGCTGCAGAACCAGCTTCTAGCCCCGGCCAGCACGGCTGTGCAGAGCCTGGGAAGATGGGCCTTTTTCTTGTTTGACGACATATTCCATTCATGTTTACTGTAAACTATGGGCTCTTTCCTGTGCTGTACAGGATCCCCTTGCAGCTTGTATATTTTCTACATAGTCATTTGTATCTCTTACTCCCTTCCCCCTATGCTCCCCCCCAGATGGGTCACCCCAAGTTTTCTGAGAGTCTGGTACTTCTGTTATTCTCACTGGTCTGCTGTATTGTCTACATTCCATATTTGAGTGCTGTGATAGAGTATTGGTCTTTCTCTGGCTGACTCATGTCACTTAACATAATGCCCTGCACGTCCATCCCTGTTGCTGCAGTGGCAGAGTTTCACTCTTTGTCTTGGCTGAGTGGGCTTCCACTGTGCATATGCACCACATCTTCTCATCCAGTCCCCTGTCGTGGACATTTAGGTTGTTTCTGGGCCTTGGCTCTTGGGAATACTTCTGCCATGAACATGGGGGTGCATGGATCTTTTTGATTTAGACTTTGTGTATTTTCTGGATGTGTGTCCAGGAGTGGGGTCACGGGGTCATATGGTCGGTTTTCTCTTTCATGGTTGAATTCACGGTAGAGCTTTCAAAAGTGTAACACATCTTCTCCAGGTTCTAATGTTAGGCCCCGGAGCCTCTGGGGTTGGGCATTTCACCCAGTAGCATATTTGTCTGTCTCTCTGCTTTTCTCTGTCTGATGCCAAAGGGTAGGGATGAGACTTTGCGAAGAACCCGGACAATGTACCTGACCTGTGCTTGACTCAGTGTCTGCTTCCTGAGGGCCTGGGCCTCAGGCCTGTGGCCCCAGTGGGAAAAGCACCAGCCTCGCTGTGTCTCCCATGTCTTGTGTTGAGGGAATACGCTTCAGCCTCCAGGCCCTTCCCTGAGCCCTGAAGGACAGGTGCCCACAGGTGCTGATGAGGGGAGAGAGGGGATGCAGAAACCAGGGAGGGGTTGGCAGGGGACCTCAGTGCCGCCTGGGGGCAGGTCCTGGTTCCCCCTCAAGGGATACACAGAGAACAAAGCCTTTGAGCTCTTGTGCAGAACTAAACCCCCAACTAATGACAGCCAGAGAGGAGGACCCCAGCACCTGTCCTGGGGACCCTAAACACCAGCTCTGAAGAAGAATGCAAGCTTGCACCCACCCTGAACCTTACTTGTGGCCCTACTTAATACTCCCAAACTGTAAACCCACCCCCTCATCTCTCCCAAAGGGGGCCAGTCTTTAGGGCAGCAGCCTGCTGTGACCCCCTTTGCCTGGCAAAGCAATTTAAGTTATTTCTTCCTCCTTCCCCCAAAAATCCTTCTCCAAGGTAAACAGTGGCTGAGTTTTGGCAGCATCCTTACAGAATAAGCTAGGTGGACATGAGCCTTAGCCTTGGGGTTTCTTTCTCCCAGAAACCTCCCTCCTGCTGCTTGTGGCCGCAGCTCAGGGCCTCCCACTCGCCTGCCTCTCTCTCACCCAGAGTTCATCTCATGAGATGTCTTCTTTCACCAGCAGGTGCACTGTCTCTGGGTTCTGACGGAGACACACTTTTTCCTCCCAGCTTTGTGATTTGTACTTAGGGTTGTTGCGCCAAAGACAGGGACAAGGATACAATAACAAGCCAGAAAATTGTCTTCCATTTCTATAGTTCTTCCTGGCTAATTGGATGGAAATGCAGAAGCTCTTAATTTTCTAATAAGAGTGCGTCCAGAAGGGAGTTCTCTGGGGGTCTAGGGTTCAGTTTCAGCTCGTTTGACTGCCGTGGCCCATGTTCCATCCCTGGGCTGGGAACTGAGATCCCACATCAAGCCTCTGTACACCTCAGGGGGGAAACAAAAGCAAGATAGAAAAACACCCAAAAAGGAACATATGAAGGACATTCATCTACGCAAACGTGGGGTGAATTTTTTAGAGTTAATACATAGACGGTTCTTAGATTTCATTTTTTACCATTAGATTTACCTTGTCCTTCATCCAGTTTCACTGAGGTGTCCAGCCTCGCGATGTGACTCACATCCTGACGTGACGTCTAGAGTAAGTTTTCTGAAGCTCTGTCACCTCCTGTAGATACAAAATGAAAGAAAAGGAAAACCGTTTTTCCTCTGGTAGGAACTCTGAGGATTGGCCGTCTCAACGACTCTGGGGACGACGTGCGTGGGTGTTAGTGGCATTGATCATGCACATTTCATCCCGGGACAAGTTTATCTCACGACAGGATGGCGGTACATTCCCCGCCTCCGCCCTCCCGCCTGCGGGAACCAGAGCTCTCATCTCTCTTTCTGCGAGTTGGTGTCTGGAACAGAATGGACCTTCAGCACTGTTTTAGTGCCTGTAACACAACAGAGCGACTCCCTATATCTAGGCAACCTGACCCCCCATTTGCCTTCATGCCCTCAGGACCCCTCTTGGCTCATAAAAGTCATACAACTCTGCAGAGCTGCAAAGCACTGTGGAATATATTCCCCCACTTTTCCTCCAGTTTTGAGGTAGAACGGACACACGGCACCAGGTAAGCCACACGTGTCCAGCAGGGAGATATGACTTATATCATGAAATCACGTCCAGAACAATTTTAGGGAACATCGATCATTTCCTGGAGAAACCCAATTCAGAAATAGAAAAAAACTTTTTCCCTTGTGATGAGAACTCTTAAGAATAAGACTTTGAATAAGCTTGCTCTACAGTGTCCGGCCGTGTAGGTTACACATATCCTGCTGGCCGTCACACCCCTAGGACTCGGTCATCTTCTAAGTGGAGGGGGACCTTTTGCACCAGCTTCCCCCAGTTCCCCCACCCCCCTGTGACCACAAGGCTCATCTTGGTCTCTGCCTCTCACTTGAATGGTGTTGGCTTTTGGTCTCGGCTGTAACGTAGAAGGGAGCTTTCTTCCAGAGGCTTGGGCTTGGCTCAGGAGGCTGCACTGTCCTGCCTGTGTCCCCGAGACGCTGTCTGCAGATGGTTTCCTCTGGGGCTGAGGGTCCTTCCTGACTGGTTTCTGCTCCAGCTGAGAGGCAGGAGGGGTGAGGCCAGAGTCTGGGACCGAGCTGTTGTTGTGCTCATATGCCTGAGGGACCCTGCTTCCTCCTCCTGCAGGGGGACAATTCTGGGCACGAGTGGGAAACCCCTGTGCACACTCCAGTGACAACCTAAGAAGGAGGTATGTAGCCTCTACCCCTGTTTTCTGGGTGCTCAGCTCCCTCTGAAGGGATAAGCTGTTTAGGAGGCTGACCCAGGGGCTCCTGGGTGCCCTCCAGGGTGGAGCTGGTTGCCATCGAGACCAGCCTGGACTGGAGGGTTGGCTCCAGCAATCCAGCTCCCTGACCCCCCAGGACAGGTGAGGGGCTGGAGGTGGAGTTTGATCCCCCACGGCCAGTTGATTTCATCCATCCTCAAGCCTACAGTCCTGGGCACCCAAACTCTCCCCTGTGCTGACTGAGAGAAAACGATGCACCAGCTAAACATTGAGAATTAGGTTTTATGGAGTGGACAGGATTGAGGCTGTCCATGCAGAAGCCAGCGTCTGGGAGAGCAGTGAGGGGCCAGGGAGGAACCAGGATATGTAGGAGCTTGTGCTGGAAAATGGAAAAAAGCAACCTGTAATCCCTCATGAAAACACGTCGTCATTCAACCAGGCCCCTCAAGGACCTGGGCGCTTTTCTCTGCGTCAGAAGAGCCAGAATGAGGCTGGTTTCCACCCTGGCCTCTCGCAGGCTCCTGTGGGGGTGGAGGCAGCGGTGGATGGCTGGGTGCCCACAGCACCCCTAGTTCCTGAGGCAGGATTTCCTCATTCCCACCTGCCACTGCTGTCCACAGAGGATGCGGCGGCCACCGAGCCCGCAGCCCCTACAGCTGCCCCAGACACTGCCCCTGAGGGGCCGCAGGTGGAGACCAGCAGGACGCTGTACCCAGACCACTAAGGTGCAGCTCCAGGAACTGAGTCCACGCGCCCAGACTCTGGGGATGTCCCCCACACAGAGAAGCACGCAGTCCATGGACTTGGCGTGTCTGCTTTCCCCATGGAAGTCCCCTTTCCGGGGATGTTGGACAAGGCGGATTGTTTTCCAGCAAAAACGCCTGTGTGTGCTGGCTCCTCCCTGGCCTCTTGGGACCCGTCTGCCAGAGAAATCTGCAGGCTGCCTCCTGGGCTGCTGTCCTCAGGACTCTCCCAGTGGCACCTCATTCTCAGCCTCAGGGTTGGGCATGGTTTCCAGTTGGCAGTGGGAAGCCTCCCTCAGAATCCCTGGCCTGTGGGGTTCAAAGAGTGTCTGGGTTGAGGGGCTGGAGGAGGCCATGCCCTGCCCCACTCAGGCTCCCACCTGGCGATGCCCGATTGGCATCCTGTCCTAACAGACCTGTAGTTTAATGAGTGCATTGTTTTTCTGAGTTCCATGGGCCTCTGTAGGGTTGACTTAAATATGCACAACTTAAAAGCTGAGGGTTCCATTAGATTTGGGGCCAAATGAGGACTAGAGCGTGGGAGGCAGCATCTCAGGAGCTCTGAGAAACCGGTGGCCCCAAAGAGGCAGAGGAGGGCAGTGGGTCTGTGATCTTGGTGAGGGGGGAGGTCCACGCAGCCAGGCACCCCTTCTACAGAAGGTCACTGCTGGTCACGAGGAGCAGACGTCACCACGAAGCATGTTGGTGGTATTTTAGGCACGAGGAGATGCAAGACTCGGGCTCCTGAAACCTCTAACCCCCTGAAGCCCTGTTCTGCCAGGTTTCCCAGAGCACAGGGTCCTCCCTCCTGGTGCCCGTGCTGAGCTCCTTTCAGAGGGGTTGAGGGTTGGCAGCTGCAGCCACTCAGGATTTAATCTGCATAGAGGCGGGTGGCACATGCCCGTCTCCAGCTCCCAGGAGGAGATGATGGAACCTGGCACGGGCGTCCTGGGAAGGGGAAAGGGAACATGAACCAGAACGGGTGCTGGGAACCCCCAGTTCATACCTGGTCACTCAGAAGCACTAGTGACCTGCCAGGATGGTCAGATGTGGCCAGTTTTACAGGCGAAGCCCTTGACCTCTGGGGTCAGACCCTCGCTCCAATGCAGTGTCTGGACTGAGTACCGTTAATTCCCTTGCAGAAGGCCTGTCTGGCATCTCAAAACTTGGAGAAAGGTTAGGTTCAGGGGTCAGCGGTCTTGAGAGTATGATGCTATCTGAACAGGGAAGCCCCTCCCTCCTGCCCCCCCCCCCAAGCCCTGGTGCTTGTGACTGTCTCACAAGTGAGTTCCACGCACCTACCCCTTGGCCAAAGGTCTGCTTTTTGTGAAAAACACCTATGTATAGAGTTCCCATGTGACTCCGCAGGTGAAAGACCCAGCGTGGTCACTGTGGTGCCATGGGCTGGATCCCTGGCCCGGGCACTTCCACATGCCGCTGGCGAGGTTAAAAAATTTTTCTCTGTAGAGTGGTGTGTATCTGCTGATGCTAAACTCCTCATTCCTCCCCTCTCTCTTCCCTTGGCAAGTCTGTTTTCTGTGTCTGTTAGTCTGTTTCTGTTCTGTAGGTCAGGGCGTCTGTGCCCTAGTTTAGATTCCACACGCATGTGGTCTCATGGGGTGTTTTCCTCTGACTTCCTTCACTTAGGAGGAGGGTCTCTAGGTCCATCCATGCTGCTGTGAATGGCATGCTTTCGTTCTTTTTGAGGGCTGAGTAATACTCCACCGTGTGTATGGACCACAGCTTCTTACTATCTTCTCTCTTGCTCTATCCCAAGAGACTGGATAGAGTTCCCTGTGCTGGAGAGCAGGACCTCAGCTTATCCTTCTATATATACATATATTTCTGGGTTTGCTCCTGGACTCTTCCTTTTCTTAGGGCTGCACCCGTGGCATATGGAAGTTCCCTGGCTAGGGGTCAAAGAGGGGCTATAACTGCTGGCCTTTGCCACAGCACCGCTGGGTCTGAGCCTTGTCTGCTGCCTACAACACAGCTCACACCAACACGGATCCTTAGCCCACTGAGCGAGGCCAGGGATGGAACCCACAACCTCAGGTTCCTAGTTGGATTCATTTCCACTGCACCACAAGGGAACTCCTGCTTGTCCATTCTCAGTGTCATACTTTGCATCTACTCACCCCACAGTTCCCGTCCATCCCACTCCCTCCCGCTTGGCGACCACACGTCGGTTCCCCATGTCTGTGGCTCTGTGTCTGTTCTGTAGACAGGTTCATTTGTGCCAGATTTTAGATTCCAGACACAAGTGATCTCCTGTGGTATTTGTGTCTGTCTGACTGACTTCACTTAGTGTGAGAATCTCTAGCTCCAACCGTGTTGCTGCAAATGCCCTCATTTCATTCTATTTCATGGCTGATAGTCCATTGTGTGTGTATTTACTGAGGCTCTGCTTTGGGGGCAACATTTTGAGGTGCAGGCCCCCTACATCCCCTGTGCTCCCTCCAGAGGCTCCAGGCGAGGGTCCATCCTGCCTCTGCCAGCTTCTGGGGGCTCCAGGTGGCCCTGGGCTGGTGGCCACCTCCCTCCCATCTCTCTCCCCATCTCAAGTGGCTTCTCTTCTGTGTCTGGGTCTCCCCTTCGGTCTCTTAGGAAGACACTGTCCTTGGATGGAGGGCCCCCCCTCCTCCAGGAGAACCTCCTCTCAGACCCTGCCCATGGCTTCTCCTGTGTGTCTTCTCTGTTAGAAGGACACGTGTTATGAGATGTAGGGGCAACCTTCATCCATGAGGACCTGGTCCCTGGCACCCAGACCCAAAAACCATAGCACTTTCTTGATCCCTTTGAGCAGAGCACCTGTGGTTTTTCCCAAGAAAGCCAAGCACACCTGTTTCTGCTAATGAGGTGGGACTGCTTGTCTGAGGACCATCCACGTGGTGAGACGGTTGGCTTTTTTAGCTCCACCCCCAACCTCCAGGGCCAAGGCTTTTCCCCTCTAGAGGGGAACCTCCCTAAAAAAAAGGGTTCGTAGAGCTTCTGGGTTGGGGAGCCCACAGTTGGGAGAATGCTGCACCCCACACTCCATGGGGACAGAAGCCCCTGAATGTGGGACCCTCACCCACTCCTACCCCGACCTCGCCCTCCCCCTCTGGCTGTTCACCCCTTTATCAGCAACAGGGAAGTCACGGGTTTCCTGACCTCTGTGGGGAGGGCACCCTCTGTCTGCAGGCGGTTGTACAGAAGTGGGGGTGATCTGGGCCCTGCCTATGGCTGGTGTTGAGGTGGGGGCTGTTTGCGGCGGCTTGGCCCCCCTCTTGACACAGGTTTGCATCAACTCGGGGTTTCGGAGGTGAATCAAATTGGAGGCCACCCAGCTGGGGTCCAAAGGGAACTGGAGGATTCCTTGGGGTGGAAACACAGCACGTTGGGTGTCAGAAGCCCTGCGAGCAGAGAAACAATTTTCCTTTAACAAGCAAAACTGTGTTTATGCATGTTGAGCTAACACCTCCACCTGGAGGACCTCCCTGATTTCTCCCTTTCCCTGTAAGACACTCTGCCTTGAAAAGTCAGAAGCAGTCAGCTCAAGCACCAATTAGATCATTCCCGAACCTGCTTCACACCCTTGGTGGTTTCCATGGAAGTTAGAAAAAGACAAATGGTTTCCCCTGTCCTGCTGACCCAGGCGGGGTGGCTGGTGCAGGGTGGGCACGGATTTGGAACACGCTTTCGGCTGGTGGCAACCAACTCCCCTGGTCCATCTCAGGTTATAATCTGTGTGCTATGCCTTCATGACAGTGACACTATTTCATGACTTGTGTGTGACACAGGGAAGGGATGACAACACTGGGGACTCGTCCTTGTGCCCAACCTTCTAAGAGCAGACACTTTGCTTTTGCAAGACTGAGGTTCATCGTCTCTGGAAATAAAGCTGCCTGTTTTTTGGTTTCTCCTGACAGGTGTGTCTCTGCAATGTAAGATTGCATGAGTTGAGTCTCGAGGAAGTCACAGTAACACCTGTGATTTGTAGTCTTTGTATTTTTGGTTTTTGGGGGTGGTGGTAATTAATGACCACAAATCAGTGGGGTTAAAAGCACAGTACCCATCCTCCCCCAACATGGAGAGCCGAGGTCTAAGGCCAAGGGGTCCCAGGGCTGTGTACCCCCCAGAAGCCCCAGGGGAGGGTCCTTCCTGTCCCTTCCAGGTCTGGGTGCTCCTGGGCTGGTGGCCACCTCCCTCCCATCTCTGGCTCCATCTTCTTGTGGCTTCGGCTTTCTTATCTCTTTTGTGATAATTATTCCACTGAAGGAGCATCTTCATCCTTGAGGATCTGGTCCCTCGCGCAGAGCTCAAAGAACCGTAGCAATTTCTTGATCCCTTTGAGGAGAGCATCTCTTTTGGTTTTTCCTAAGAAACCCAAGCACACCTGTGTTCATGCTCATGCGATTTATGCTAATGAGGTGGGCTGGTTGCCAGAGGAACCAACAAGGTGATTAAAGGGTTGGCTTTTTAAGCTCCTCCCCAAACCTCGGGAGTTGCTGAGGGGCCAAGGCTTGAACCAGTCCTACTTGGCAGAAGCTCCCTCAAAAGGGGTTCATAGAGCTTCCAGACTAGGGAGCCCACAGTTGGGAGGGTGCTGCACCCAAGCTCCTGCACATGGAGACTTCCCAACCTTGCTCTTGCCCTTCTCTTCTGGGTGTTAATCTCTTTATGAGCAACAGGTAAGTCAAGGGTTTGTGGGGGGCTGTGGGGAGCCTGTGGTGGAGTTGGGACAGAAGTGTGGGTGACCTGGATCCTGCCTGTGGTTGGTAGTGAGGGGGGACAGTGTTGGGGCCCTGGGGCCCTCTCTCAATACACGTTTGCCACAACTTGGGGTCCCTTGAGAGGTAAATTGGAGGACACCGAGCTGGGGTCCAAAGGGAACTGGAGGATTCCTTGGTGTGGAAATGCCCCACGCTGGGTGTCAGAAGCACTGTGAGCAGGGAAATCATTTTCCCTTAACAGTGAAATGTGTTTCTGCTTTTCCACAAACATCTCCTCCTGGCAGACCTCCGAGACCTCAGCCTTCTCCCTGTTCCCCATTCTTCTCTCTATAATCAGAGTGGAGTCTCTAAAACACGAATTAGATCCTGTCCTCATGTGCTTCACACCCCTGGTGGATTTCATGGCTGTTAGAAAAGGACAAATGGCCTCAGCTGTCCTGCTGACTGAGGCGGGGTGGCTGGTGAAGGGCGGGCACAGATTTGGACACACTTTGGGACTGGTGGCAACCACCTCCCCTGGTACATCTCGGGTTATAATCTGTGTACTGTGGCTACATGACCTTGACAATATTTCATGACTTGTGTCTGACACAGGGAAGAGGTGACAACACTGGGGAATCATCCCTGTGCCCAAACGTCTAAGAGTAGGTGCTTTGCTTTTGCAAGACTGAGGCTCACAGACTCTATAAGTAAATAGTTGCCTGTTTTTTGGTTTCTCCTGACAGGTGTGTCTATGAAATTTAATTTTCAATGTTGACTGTCATGGAATGAGAGATGATTTTCCTTGCTCTATAAATTGGTTTCAGGCGTGGGGGGGGAGGTTGTGATAATAAAGGAGCACAAACATGTGGGGTAAAACCCCAGGAACCCTCCCTCCCCCAGCCTGGAGAGTAAATGCCTGAGGTCAAGGCGTCCCAGGGCCGCGCTCCTTCCAGAGGCCCCGGGGAGGGTCCGTCCTGCCTCTTCCAGCTTCTGGGGGCTCCAGGTGGCCCTGGGCTGGTGGCCACCTCACTCCTGTCTCTGCCTCCGTCTCCCTATGGCCTCTCTGCATGGTCGCTTTTGTTACAAGCCCCCTTGTTACGGATTTAGGGAGCATCTTCCTCCATGAGGACCTGGTCCCTGGCCCACAGCTCCTAAAACAATAAAACTTTCTTGATGCCTTTGAGCAGGGCATCTCTGGTTTTTCCTAAGAAAGCCAAGCACACCTGTGTTCATGCTCTTGCGAGTTATGCTAATGAGGTGGGGCTGGTTGCCAGAGGAACCAACAAGGTAATTAAAGAGTTGGCTTTTTAAGCTCCACCCCAAACCTCGGGAGTTGCTGAGGGGCCAAGGCTTGACCCAGTCCTACTTGGCAGAAGCTCCCTAAAAAGGGGTTCATAGAGCTTCCAGATTGGGGAGCCGACATGTGGCAGGGTGCTGCACCCCAAATTCTATGAAGACAAGGTCCTGCACGTGGGGACTCCCCCAACCTTGCCCTCGCTCTCCTGTGGGTGTTGACCTCTTTATGAGCAACAGGTAAGTGTTTGTGGGGGGCTGTGGGGACCCCGTCTCAGTTTGGACACAAGTGTAAGTGACGTGGATGCTGCCTGTGTTTGGTGGTGAGGTGGGGACAGTCCTGGGGGCCTGGGGCCTCCTCTCAATACACGTTTGCTCCAACTCAGGGTCCTTCCAGAGGTAAATTGATTGGAAGACACACAGCTGGGGTCCAAAGGGAAGTGGAGGATTCCCTGGTGTGGAAATGCCCCATGCTGGGTGTCACAAGTGCTGTGAGCAGGGAAGTAATTTTCCTGTAACAGTGAAATGTGTTTCCGCTTTTCTATCAAACACCTCCTCCTGGCAGATGTCTGAGATTTCACCTTTTCCCTTGTTAGCCGTTTTTTCCTCTGTAATCAGTGAATTCTCAAAAACACCAGGTAGATCATTCCCGAACCTGCTTCAAACTCTCGGTGGTTTCCATGGCGTTAGGAAAGGACAAATGGCCTCGGCTGTCCTGCTGACCCAGGCGGGGTGGCTTGTGCGGGGCGGCAAGGATTTGTAACACGCTTTCGGGCTGGTGGCAACTACCTCCCCTGGTACATCTCAGGTTATAATCTGTGTGCTATGCCTTCATGACAGTGACAATATTTCATGACTTGTGTGTGACACAGGGAAGGGATGACAACACTGGGGACTAGTGCGTGTGCCCAACCTTCTAAGAGCAGACACTTTGCTTTTGCAAGGCTGAGGCTCACATCTCTGGAAATAAAGTTGCCTGTTTTTTGGTTTCTCCCGACAGGTGTGTCTGCAATGTAAGATTGCATGTGTTGAGTCTCGAAGTAACAGTAACACCTGTGATTTGTAGTCTTTGCTCTGAAACTTGGTTTTCTGGGGTGGTATTAATAAATGACCACAAAAATCGTATGGGTTAAAACCACAGTACCCATCCTCCCCCAACATGGAGAGCCGAGGTCTAAGGCCAAGGGGTCTCGGGACTGTGTACCCCCCAGAAGCTCCAGGGAGGGACCTTCCTGCCCCTTCCAGGTCTGGGGGCTCCTGGTGGCCCTGGGTTGGTGGCCACCTCCCTCCCATTTCTGGCTCCATCTTGTGCCTTCGGCTCTGTGTCATCTCTTTTGTGGTAAACATATTATTCGATTGAGAGCAATTCATCATTGAGAATCTGGTCCCTTGCACAGAGCTCGAGAAAACTTAGCAATGTTTTGATCCTTTTGAGGAGAGCAACTCTGTTTTTCGTAAGAAACCAAAGAACACCTGTGTTCATGCTCATGCCACTTATGCTAATGAGGTGGGGCTGGTTGCCAGAGGAACCAACAAGGTGATTAAAGGGTTGGCTTTTTAAGCCCCACCCCAAACCTCGGGAGTTGCTGAGGGGCCAAGGCTTGAACCAGTCCTACTTGGCAGAAGCTCCCTCAAAAGGGGTTCATAGAGCTTCCAGAGTGGGGAGCCCACAGTTGGGAGGGTGCTGCACCCCAAACTCCATGAAGACAAGCTCCTGTACGTGGGGACTCCCCAAACCTTGCCCTTGCCCTCCTCTTCTGGGTGTTGACCTCTTTATGAGCAACAGGTAAGTCACGGGTCTCCTGAGTTGTATGAGGGGGGCCGTGGGGAGCCTGTGGTGGAGTTGGGACAGAAGTGTGGATGACCTGGACCCCTGCCTGTGGTTGGTGGTGAGGTGGGGAGAGTCTTGGGGGCCTGGGGCTCCCTCTCAATACACACTGGCACCAACTCAGGGTCCTTTCCGAGGGGAATTGATTGGTAGGACACCCAGCTGGGGTTGGAAGGGAACTAGAAGATTCCTTGGTGTGGAAACGCCCCATGCTGGGTGTCAGAAGCCCTGTGAGCAGAGAAACAACTTTAACAATTAACAATGTGGTTACGTCTTTCGAGCAAACACCTCCACCTGGAGGACCTCCCTGATTTCTCCCTTTGCCCTGTAAGCCTTTCTTGTCTCATCAGAGCCAGTCATCTCAAACCCCAATCAGATAGTGCCTGTACCTGCTTAGACCGCTCGGCCCTTTTCCTGCCTGTTAGAAAAAGACAGATGGCTTCACCTGATTTGCTGACCGAGGCTGCTTCTCTGTATCTTGTCTGTGGTTCTAAGCACACTTCTTACTGGATTTAGGGCCACCCTCATCCATGAGGACCTGGTCCCTGCACACAGCTCCCCAAACCATAGCAAATTTTTGAGTGATCCCTTTGAGGAGAGCGTCTTTTGTTATTTCTAAGAAACCCAAGCACATCTGTGTTCATGCTCATGCGATTTATGCTAATGAGGTGGGGTGGTTGCCAGAGGAACCAACAAGGTGATTAAAAGGTTGGCTTTTTAAGCTCCACCCCCAAACCTCGGGAGTTGCTGAGGGGCCAAGGCTTGAACCAGTCCTACTTGGCAGAACCTCCCTAAACAGGGGTTCATAAAGCTTCCAGATTGGGGAGCCCACAGTTGGCAGGGTGCTGCACCCCAAACATCCATGAAGACAAGCTCCTGCACGTGGCAGTCCCCAAACCTTGCTCTTGCCCTCCTCTTCTGGGTGTTGACCTCTTTATGAGCAACAGGTAAGTCACTTGTTTTCTGAGTTGTGTAAGGGGGGCTGTGGGGAGCCTGTGTAGCAGTTTAGAGACAAATGTGAGTGAACTGGAACCCCTGCCTGTGGTTGGTGGTGAGGTGGGAACAGTAGTGGGGCCTGGGGCCCCTTCGCGACACACGTTAGCATCAACTCGGGGTTGTTTCCGAGGTGAATTGAATTGGACGACACCCAGCCGGTATCCGAGGGGAACTGGAGGATTCCTTGGTGTGGAAATGCCCCACGCTGGGTGTCAGAAGTGCTGTGAGCAGGGAAATAATTTTCCTTTAACAATAAAATGTGTTTCTGCTTTTCCACAAACACATCCTCCTGGCAGACGTCCGAGATCTCGCCCTTTTCCCTATTGCCAGTTCTCCCTAATCGAAGTCTCTAGAAATCAATTAAGTCTTGTTCGTACCTGCTTCAGACTCTCTGTGCTGTTCATGGAAGTTAGAAACGGACAAATGGCTTCACCTGCCCTGCTGACCGAGGCAGGGTGGCTGGTGCAGGGCAGGCACGGATTTGGAACAGGCTTTGGGGCTGGTGGCATCGACCTCCCCCAGGTACCTCTCAGGTTATAATCAGGGTTCTAAGGCATCACGATGTGGACACTATTTCATGACTTGCGTCTGACACAGGGAAGAGGGGACAACACTGGGAACTAGTCCCGTGGCCGACCGTCTAAGAGCAGACGCTTTGCTTTTTCAAGGCTGAGGCTCACCTCTGTAAACAGTTACCTGGCTCGTTTCTCCTGACAGGTGTATCTCTGCAAGTTAATTGTCATGTGTTAATTCTGATGTATGTAGAGATTGGTCGTCTTAGCTCCGTAAATTGGTTTTGGAGGGGGGTGGGGGTGATAATGACCACAAATCACGTGGGTTCAAACCACAGGAACCCACCCTCCTCCATCCTGGGGACCAGACATCTGAGGTCAAGGGGTCCCAGGACTGTGCTCCCTCCAGGAGGCGGCTCCCTCTGGGGGCTCCAGGCAGCCCTCGGCTGGAGGCCACCTCTCTCCCGTCTCTGCCTCCATCTTCCCGTGGCTTCTCCTCTGTTTCCTCTCGTGTCTCTTAGGAGGATACTGTCCTTGGATGGAGGGCCCCCCTCATCCAGGAGGACCTCCTCTCAGACCCTTCCTGGGGCTGCTCTGTGCCTTCTCTGTTAAGACACTTGGTGGCCCCTAAATGTAGTCACCTCATCCACGAGGACTTGGTCCCTGGCACACAGGTCGTAAAACCATAGCAATGTCTTGACCCCTCGAGCAGAGCATCCCTGGTTTTTCCTATGAATCCTAAGCTCACCAGGTTATGCCAATGAGGCAGGACTGGTTGGCAGAGAAACCAACCAGGTTATGAAAAGCCTTTTTTAGCTCCACCCCCAACCTCCAGAGCTGCTGAGGGGCCAAGCCTTTAATCAGTCCTGCCGAGGGGAACCTCCCTAAAACGAGGGTTCAGAGAGCATCTGGATTGGGGAGCCCACAGTTGGGAGGGGGCTGCACCCCAATTCCATGGAGACAGAAGTTCCAGCAGGGGAGACCCACACCCACCTCGCCCTGCACTTCCCCGTCTGGCTGTTCACCCCTTGCTGAGCAACAGGTAAGTCTCGTGTGTCCTGAGTTCTGGGGGGCACCCTCCATGTGCAGGAGGTTGGACAGAAGTGTGGGAGACTTGGGTCCCTGCCGGTGGTTAGTGGTGAGATGGGCGTGGTCCTGGGGGGCTGGGCCCTTCTCGGCTGGGTCTTCGCCCAATCGGGGCCCTTTCTGAGGTGAACTGAATTGGAGGACCCCCAGCTGGGGTCCGAAGGGAACTGGAGGATTCCCTGGTGTGGAAATGCCCCACGCTGGGTGTCAGAAGCACTGTGAGCAGAGAAATAATCTATTAACAATGAAATGTTTCTGCTTTTCCATCAAAACCTCCTCCTGGCAGACCTCCGAGATCTCACCCTTTCCCCTGTTAGCCGTTCTTCTCTCTGTAATCAGAGTGATTTCTCCAAAACACCAATTAATTCGTGTCTGTACCTGCTTCAAACCCTCTGGTGTTTTCATGGTTGTTGGAAAAGGCCAAAGGGCTTCAGCTGTCCTGCTGACCGAGGTGGGTGGCTGGTGCAGAGCAGGCACAGATTTTAACCCGTTTTGGGTCTGATGGGAATGACGTGCCCCAGATACATCTCGGGACAGTGTTGTATGACTTGTCTGACACAGGAGAGAGATGACAACCCTGGGGATGAGTCAGTGTGCCCAACCGTCTAAGAGCAGATGCCCTGCTTTTGCAAGGCTGAGGTTCGCCGTCTCTGTAAATAACTCGTTCCCTGTCTCTGGATCTCCCGACAGGTGCATTCCTGCCACAGAACTTTGCCTGGGTTGATTCTCATGGAAGTGGAGATGGGTTTTCTTTGCTCTATAAATTGGTTTCGTGTGGTCTGAGGTCAAGGGGTCCCAGGGCTGTGCTCCCTTCAGAGGTGCCAGGGGAGGGTCCTTCCTGCCTCTTCCAGCTTCTGGGGGCTCCAGGCAGCCCTGGGCTAGCGGTCACCTTCCTCCTGGCTCTGCCTCCGCCTTCCTGTGGCTTCTCCTCTGTGTTTCCCCTTGTGTCTCTTAGGTGGACAGTGTCCTTGGAGGGAGGGCCCCCTCATCCAGGAGGACTTCCTATCACACCCTTCCTGTGGCTGCTCTTGTGTCTTTTGTTATAAGCACACTCATGACTGGATGCAGGGCTCAACCTCATCCATGAGGATCTGGTCCCTAGAACACATTTCCTGAAACCCTAGCCATTTCCTGAGAGATATCTTTGAGCAGAGCCTCTCTGATTATTCCTGAGAAACCCAGGCTCACTTGTTGATGCAAATGAGTTTATTCAAATGAGATTTATGCTAATGAGGCAGGGCTGGTTGCCTGGGGAACCCACCTAGAGGTTAGAAGGTTGGCTTTTGAGCCCCAACCCCAACCTCCAGAGCTGCTGAGGGGCCAAGGCTTTTCCAGTCCTGCCTAGTGGAAGGAACCTCCCTACAAAGGGGGTTCAGAGAGCTTCTTGGTTGAGCTTACAGTTGGGAGGGTGCCACACCCCAAACTCCTAGGAGACTGAAGCTTCTGCTTGTGGGACCTGCCACCACCCCCAGCTCCTCCTCTGGCTGCTCACCCTTTAGGGAGAGTAGTGAATTCACAAGGTTCCTGAGTTATGTGACCAAGGCTGGCGACACCGTCCGTCTGAAGTAGGTTAGGCAGAAGTGTGGGGGACCTGGGCCTGTGGTTGGTGGTTCGGCAGGTGCAGTCCTGGGGGTTGGGACCCCCATCTATCTCAGCGTTGGCATCAACCCGGTCCTGAGGTGAACTGAAGTAGAGGACACCCAGCTGGGGTCCGAAGGGACCTGCTGGGTTCCTTGGTGTGGAAACGCCCCACGTTGGGGGTCAGAAGCTCTCTGAGCAGAGAAAAAATTTTTCTTCAATTAAATGTGTTTCCACTTTTCCATCAAACACCTTGTGGCCGACCTCCGAGATCTCACTTTTTTCCCTGTTAGCCATTTGTTCTCTGTAATCAGAGCGAATTCTCTACACCCCCAATTAGACTGTGTCCTTATGTATTTCAAACCCTCGATTTTCATGGCAGTCAGAAAAGGACAAATGGCTTCACCTGTCCTGCTGACTGAAGAAGCGGGGTGGCTGGTGCAGAGTGGGCACGGATTTGGAACACACTTTGGGGTTGCTGGTTGCGACCTCCCCCCGGGTGCATCTCAGGGCAATGTTCTAATACTTGTGTCTCACCCGGGAAAGAGATGACTGTGCTGGGGACTCTTCCCTGGGCCCAGCTGCCTAAGAGCGGGCACTCGTTTGCAAGGCTGAGGCTCAGGCTCTGGAAATACGTAGTTAGCTATCTGGCTTCTCCTTCCAGATGGATCTTTGCTGCATAACTGCATGTGTTGAGGCTCATGGAAGTAGAAATGGGTTTTCGTTGCTCTGGAATTTGGTCTTGTGGGCTTGTGATAATAAATGGCCACAAATCACGCAGGTTAACACCCCAGGAACCCACCCTCCCCCAGCCCTGGAGACAGATGACTGAGGTCAAGGAGTCCCAGAGCCGCGCTCCCTCCAGAGGCTCCAGGGCAGGGTCCTTCGAGTTTCTGGGGCTCCAGGCAGCCTTGGGCTGCTGGTCGCCTCACTGCCCACTCCATCTAAACATGGCTCTTCTTCTGTGTCTCCTCTGCTGTCTCAGGAGGACAGTGTTCTTGGATGGAGGGACCCCTCATCCAGGAGGCCCTCCTCCCAGACCTTTCCCGTGGCTTCTCTGTGTCTGGGTGTCTTCTGTCTCTCAGGAGGACTCTGTCCTTGGACAGAGGGACTCCTCATCCAGGAGGACTTCCTCCCAGATCCTTCCCATGGCTTCTCTGCATCTTCTGTTACAAGGCCACTGATGATTGCCTTCAGGGCTGAGTTTCATCCATGAGGATCTGGTCCCTAAAGCACATTTCCTAAAGCCCTAGCCGTTTCCTGAGACATACCATTGAGCAGAGCCTCTTTGATTTTTCCTGAGAAACGCAAGCTCACCTGTGTTTATGCTAGTGAGGTGGGGCTGGTTGCCTGAGGAACCCACCTAGAGGTTAGAAGGTTGGCTTTTGAGCCCCAGCCTCCAGAGCTGCCAAGGCTTCTCAGTCCTGCCAATGGGAACCTCCCTACAATAAGGACTCGGCTTCTGGGTTGGGGAGCCCACAGTTGGGAGGGTGTTGCACCCCAAGCTCCAGAGGGACAGCAACTTCAGCTTTTGGGGGCCCCCTAGATCTTGCTCTCTGCCTCCCCCTCTGGCTGTTCACCCCTTGATGAGCAGCAGAGAAGTCCCATGTTGCCCGAGTTCTGTGTGGTGGGGGGCTCGGGGACCCTGTGTCTGCAGGAGGTTGGACAGAAGTGGGGGTGACCTGGGCCCCTGCCTGTGGTTGTGGGTGAGGTGGGGCCAGTCCTGTGGGCTGGGCCCTCCCCTGCTGGTTGGTGCCAACTGGGGGGTCGTTTCCCAGGTGAATTGAAGTAGAGGACACTCAGCTGGAGTCCGAAGGGAACTGGGGGATTTCTTGGTGTGGAAATGCCCCACATTGGGTGGCAGAAGCACCGTGAGGCCTCAACTTTGAGAAACGTCCCTAGGTCGTGAGTCCCTGTGACTGACCCAGGGCAACCCGGTGTTAAGGCGGGATGTGCAGGGTAGCTCAGGGTCTGGGCGTTTGGATCTTGGCAAAGAGAAGCATTTTCTTAGCTCAAGATTCTGCACATGGTCTGGGCGAAGCCAATGCCCTGTGGCTTCTAGGAATCGACAAGAGCGTGCAGGAGTTCCTGCAGTGGCTCAGCAGGAATGACTCGTATCCATGAGGACATGGGTTCAATCCCTGGCCTCGATCAGTTGGTTAAGGATCCGGCCTTGCTGTGAGCTGTGGTGTATGTAGGTCACAGACAAAGGCCTGATCCAGCAAGGCTGTGGCTGTGGTGTAGACTAGTAGCCTCGGCTCCAGTGCGACCCCTGGCTTGGGAACCTCCATGTGACACAGATCCAGCCCTAAAAAGTGTGCATTTGAAGGATCCTGTGTGGGGGATGGGGTGTCCAGGAGACGTGGGGGTGACCTCAGGGTTTCATGACCAGATGGGGTTCACGGATCTTGTTTGTGGTCTTTGATTTTGTGTGTGTGTGTGTTGTTGGCCTCACCCAAGGTATATGGAGGTTCCCATGCCAGGGGTCGAATTGGAGCTGTAGCCAGTGGTCTACACCACAGCCATAGCACCTTGGGATCCAAGCTGCATCTGCGACCTACACCACAGTGCAAGGCAACTTGGCATCCTTAACCCATTGAGCAAGGCCAGGGATTGAATCTGCATCCTCATGGATGCTGGTCAGATTGGTTTCCGCTGAGCCACGACAGGAACTCCCTGGTCTTTGATGATTTTAATGTGACTCTGAGGGTCCCCGTTTCTCCTACGCTAAGACGGTTGTTTTGGGCACCTGAGGATTCAGGAAGAGGCTTTGTGTTTTATTTTTTTATTTTTTATTTTCTTATTTTCCCACTGTACAGCAAGGGGGTCAGGTTATCCTTACATGTATACATTACAATTACATTTTTTCCCTCACCCTTTGTTCTGTTGCAAAATGAGTATCTAGACATAGTTCTCAATGCTATTCAGCAGGATCTCCTTGTAAATCTATTCTAAGTTGTGTCTGATAAGCCCTTTGTTTCAGTCACTGGTGTTGCCGGCCATTTCTGGAACTGACAAGGGGCTCAGGGGTCTTTATTGCTCAGCTGGCATCTTGGTCTTCGGCCCCCAGGGCTGAGCTCCTGCAAGGCACCCAGGCTTCCTGCAACAGCCAGAAAGGCAGAGCTGTGTCCTCTCCATTGGAGCAGATACCTGGGCAGAGCTGCTGAGTGGCTTCGTCACCTGCAGGTCACCCCAGTGCAGAGTGGAGAGTCTGGGCTTCTTAGGGAATTCTCACCCCTTGTAAGTCTTCTCACTTGGCTGGGAAAGCCTGTGAGGGTGAGGGGACCCCTCTCTGTACAGGTCTCTCTGTGTTTATGTATCTGCATCTATGGTCCTGCACTTAAGAGTATCTGCAATTGTCTGTGTGTGTCTGTTCATTGCTGCATCTGCCTGTCTTTGTTTGACTATATTCCTGCACCTGTGTGTCTGTGTAGCAACTGCCTTACTGCATCCATGTGTGTTTATAGGTTTGTGTCTATACCCCTGCATCTGTTGCTGTTTTTGGATCCCTGTGTTTACATTCTGTGTCTATATTCCTGTTTGTGTTTCTATTCCTGCATCTGTGGGTCTGCTTATACATCTGTGTGTCTTCATAGGTCTGTGTGTGTCTATATTTATTCTGTGCCTGGGCATCTATGTTCTTAGGTCTGTGTACGTTTATGTGTGTTTTCCTCTGTGTCTGTGCACACCCCTGTGGCCTCCCCCAGGCTTCTGTCGGCAGCCCCTTGTCATTCTTCCTCCCCCCATGGCTGTGTCACTCAGGATGGTCTCTCTGGGCCCAGGGGGCTCTGCCCCTATAGCTTGATTTGGGGGTGATGATGCTGCATTTCCTGCAGGGCTGTGTGAGCCATGTTCCCTGCCCTGAATGGTCCTTCTGTTTCAGGTGGTGAGGCCACAGGGCCAGGGTGGCCGGGATTGGACAGAGATTGATTAGGAAGCAGAACACACAGCTGTCTCCCCTCCTAAGAGAACAGCCCAGCCCTGCATGGTGACACCCTGGCTGGGAGGGTTCACAAGGCCATAAGGATGGCAGTGAAAAAGGTCTAGTTCAGAAGGGGTTCACTTGTTAAATAAAATGCCTTCTTAAATATTTCGTGAATTAAACTTATTTTTAAAAATTTTAGAATTCTTTTAATTTTTAAAGGTTTGTTTATTGTGGCTGCCTGAGGCATATGGAGTTTCCAGGCCTGGGATCAGATCTGAGCCACAGTAGAAATCTATATCACAATGCTGGATCCTTAACCAACTGTGCCAGCTGGGTGTCAAACCCACGTCCCAGGGCTCCAGAGATGCCACTGATCCTGTTGCCTCAGAGCGGGAACTCCTCTATTCATTTTTTTTAACTTATATTTCATTGGAGTATAGTGAATTACAGTGCTGTGTTTCAGGTGTATTGCAAAGGGTGTCAGTTATACATGTATCACTTTGAGTACCTTACCTCATGTAGGTTATTACGGGCTATTGAATATAGTTTCTTAGGTTGTATAGGAGAGCCTTGATGCTTACTGAGTTTATACTAGAGTGTATGTTGACCCCAAACAACTAATATTCCTCCCCCAGCTGTTGCCGTTTGGTAACCATACGTACTCCATGTCTGAGTCTCATTTCTACGTAAGTTCGTTGGTGTCATATATGAGATTCCACATGGCAGTGAGCTCAGCTGGTGTTTGTCCTTCCCTTTCTGACCAACATCTTAGTATGATCCCCTGTATGTGCACCCATGTTGCTGAAGATGTTATCATTTTATCCTTCTTTATGGCTGAGTAATACTCCATTGTGGGTATGGAGCACATCTTTTTTATTCATGCTCTGTTGGGCATTTAGGTTGGTTCCATGTCTTGTCTATTGGGAATAGTGCTGCTGTGAACACAGGAGTGCAGGTAGCTTTTCCAATTACGGCTTTTTCTGGACAGATGCCCAGGAGTGGGATTGATGGATCATGTGGTCGTTCTATTTTCAGTTCTCTTGAGTTTGTTTTTTGGTGCTGGTGGGTTTTTTCTTTTTCCTTCTATTTGTCAGGGCCATACCTGCAGGTTATGGAAGTTCCCAGGCTAGGGTTCAGCTCATATATGCAGCTGCTGTTCTGTGCCACAGCCCCAGCCAGATCCTTAACCCATTGAGCGAGGCCAGGGATCAAACCCAGATCCTCACGGACCCTACTCAGGTTCCTTATCACTGAGCCACGAGGGGGAACTCCGCCATCTCATTTTCTACGAGTTGGTGTTTGGAATAGACCCTCAGCACTGTTTTAGTGCCTGTTACACAGCAGAGTGACTCCATATTTCTAGACACACCTGACCCAAGCTTTCCTTCATGCTCTTTTACCTCCTATTGGGTCTGAGTCTGCACAAGTCTGCAGAGCTGCAAAGTACTGGTGAATACATTCCCCCACTTTTCTTCCACGTTTGCAGTAGAAGGGACACAGCACCAGGTTAGCCTCACGTCTCCAGCATGGTCATGTGACTTACATCATGAGATGATGGCTAGAACAATTTTACGGAATGACTATTTCCTGGAGAAACCCAAATCAAGACTGACAAATTTTTTTTTCTTGTGATAAGAACTCTTAACGTTGACTTTGAATAAACCTGCTCTACAGTGTCTGGCCGTGTAGGTTACACGTATCCTGTTGGCCGTCACACCCCTAGGACTGAGTCATCCTCTAAGTGGAGGGGGTCCCTTTGCACCAGCTTCCCCCAGTTCCCCCACCCCCTGTGACCACAAGGCTCATCTAGTTTGCCTCTCACTTGAATGGTCTTGGGTTTTGCTCTCGGCTGTTACTTGGAAGGGTGCTTTCTTCCAGAGGCTTGGGCTTGGCTCAGGAGGCTGCACCATCCTGCCTGTGTCCAGGACTGGCCATCTGCAAACAGTTTGCTCTGGGGCTGAGGGTCCTTCTTAACCGGGTTCTGCTCCAGCCAAGGGGCAGGAGAGGTGAGGCCAGAGTCTGGGACCGAGCAGTGTCGTGTTCATACACCTGAGAGACCCTGCTTCCTCCTCCTGCAGGAGGACAATTCTGGGCACGACTGGGAAGCCCCCAGAAGGGACGGGTGAGCCCACAAGGGAAACACCTGTCCACACTCCAGTGACAACCTAAGAAGGAGGTATGTAGCCTCTACCCCTGTTTTCTGGTCCCACAGCTCCCCAAAGCTTTGGAATCTCCAAAGGGATAAAGTCTTTGGTAGTTTGACCTGGTGGTTTGTGGACCTACAGGTTTGTTAGAACAGGATGTGTGTGTCCATATACACTGAGGTGTTTGTCTTCTCTTTACGACTGACTTGACTTCCTATGGGAATCTCTAGGGCATGCACAGGGCTGCAAATGGCATGGTTTCATTCTTTTTGTGGTTGAGTAATATTCCATTGCGATTAAGCCCCACTGCTTCTTTCTTACTCTCTTCCATCGAGTTCTATCCCAAGAGACTCCATAGAATTCATTGTGTTGTACAACAGGACCTCATTTCTTATACAGGTTTTTTCTTTTTGGTCTTTGCCTTTTCCAGGGGTGCTCCCATGGCATATGGAGGTTCCCAGGCTAGGGGTCTAATCGGAACTGTAGCCACTGGCCTGTGCAAGAGCAACAGCAACATGGGATCTGAGCTGCTTCTGTGACCTACACCCCAGCTCACGGCAATGCAAGATTCTTAACCCACTGAGCAAGGCCAGGGATTGAACCCACAACTTCATGGTTCTCCATCAGATTTGTTTCCACTGACTTATGAAGGGAACTCCTGCTTATCCATCTCAATGTCACACTTTGCAGCTACTGACCCCAAACTAAAGCCCCCCAACCCACTCCCTCCCCCTTGGAAACCACAAATCTGTGATCCATTTCTGTGAGCTGGTTTTTCTGTTCTGTACACAGGTTCATTTGTGCCGTGTTTTAAGTTCCAGATATAAGTGATCTCTGATGGTATTTGTCTTCCTGTATCTACCTGCCCTCACTTTATATGAGAATCTCTAGGTCCAACTGTGTTGCTGCAAATGCCAGTGTTTCACTCTTTTTTTATGGCTGATACTCCATTGTGTGTGTGTCTATTTATTGAGGCTCTGCTTTGGGGCAACATTTTGGGGTGCAGGCCCCCTATGTCACCTGTGCTCCCTCCAGAGGCTCCAGGAGAGGGTCCTTCCTGCTTCTTCCAGCATCTGGGGGTTCCAGGTGGCTCTGGGCTAGTGGCTGCCTTCCTCCTGTCTCTGCCTCCATCTTCATGGGGCTTCTCCTCTGTGTCTGTGTCTCCTCCTGTGTCTACTAAGAGGACACTGTCCTTGGAGGGCCCCCTCATCCAGGAGGACCTCCTCTCCAATCCTTCCCGTGGCTTCTCCTCTGTGTCTTCTCTGTTGTAAGGATACTTGTTACCAGGTTGAGGCCCCTCCTCATTCATGAGGACCTGGTCCCTGGCACACAGCTCTTAAACCATAGCAAGTTCTTGATCCATTTGAGCAGAGCATCTTTGGTTTTTCCTAAGACAACCAAGCTCACCTGTTTATGCTAATGACCTGGGGCTGGTTGTATTTATTTCCACACCTGTGTGTGTCTGTGATGCATCTATTAATGCATCTGTGTGTCTTTTTAGGTGTCTCTGCCTGTGTTTATAGGCTTGTGTCTATATTCCTGCATTTGTTGCTTTTTTTAGATTCCTGTGTTTTCATTCTGTGCTTATATTCCTGTCTGTGTTTCTAGTCCTGCATCTGTGGGTCTGCTTATACATTTGGGTCTGTGTGTGTGTATGTGTGTGTCCCTCTGTGCCTGTCCCTCTGTCCCACCATCCTCTGCCAGGCCTCTCGGCAGGCCCTTGTCAATTCTTCTCTCTCCGTTGCTGTGTCACCCAGGATGGTGTCTCTGGGCCCAGGGGGCTCTGCCCCTAAAGCCTGATTTGGGGCCAATGCTGCATTTCTTGCAGGGCTGTGTGAGCCCTGTTCCCTGCCCTGTGTGGTCCTCCTGTTTCAGGCAGCGAGGACACAGGGCTGGGGTGGCTGGGATTGGACAGAAACTAATTAGGAAGCAGAACACACAGCTGTCTCCCCTCCTAAGAGAACAGCCCAGCCCTGCACAGTGACGCCCTAGCCAGGAGGGTTCGCTAGGCTGTAAGGATGGCAGTGAAAAAGGTCTAGTTCAGAAGGTGTTCCCTTGTTAAAATGACTTTTTGAATTTTGATTTTGTGAATTAAAATTTTTTTCAACTTTTAGAATTCTTTCAATTTTTAAAATTTTGTTTTTTTTTGGTTGCCTGAGGCATATGGAGTTCCTAGGCCGGGAATCAGATCTGAGCCACAGTTGAAAACTCTATCACAATGCTGGATCCTTAACCTACTGTGCCAGCTGGGTGTCAAACCCACGTCCCAGGGCTCCAGAGATGCTGCTGAACCTGTTGCCCCACAGTGGAAACTCCTCTATCCTTTCCTTAAAAAGGCGTTTGTGTTATATTGGAGTATAGCTGATTCACAATGTTGTGTTTCAAGTGCATGGCAAAGGCTATGAATTATATCATTCTGAGAGTCTTGCCTTGTATAGGTGATGACGGGATATTGAATATAGCTTCTTAGGCTGTACAGGAGAGCCTTGATGCTTACTGAGTTTATCTATACTAGTGTGTATGTTGTTGATCCCAAACAGCTAATTTATTCCTCCCCCAGCCGTTCCTGTTTGGTAACCATACGTTCTCTATGAATCTGTTTCTCTTTTCTACACAAGTTCTTTGGTGTCATATGAGATTCCACATGGCAGTGAGCTCAGCTGGTGTTTGCCTCTCCCTCTCTGACTTCCATCTTACTATGGTCGGCAGTATGTCCATCCATGTCACTGAAAATGGCATCGTTTTGTTCTTTTTATGGGGCTGAGTAATATTCCATTGTGGGTATGGAGCACATCTTTTTTTTACTCATGCTCTGTCGATGGGCACTTAGGCTGTTTCCATGTCTTGTCTATTGCGAATAGTGCTGCTGTGAACATAGGGGCACAGGTATGTTTTGCAGTTAGTTTTCTCCGGATAGATGTCCAGGAGGTGGGATTGTTGGATCATGTGGTAGTTCTAGTTTCAGTTCTGTTGAGTTTGGTGGTGGTTGTTTTTTTTTCTTTCTTGAGGGCCATACCTGCAGGCTATAGAAGCTCCCAGGCTAGGGGTCAAATTCTAGCTGCAGCTGCTGTTCTGTGCTACAGCCCCAGTAATGCCAGATCGGAGCCCCATCTGCAACCTACACTACAGCTCATGGCAACCCCAGATCCTTCACCCACTGAGTGAGCCCAGGGATCCAAGGTGGGTCCTCATGGACTCCATCCCAGGTTGTTTCTGCTGAGTCACTGTGGAAATGCCTACTTTCAGTTTTTGAAGGAACCCCCACACTCTTTGCTGTCCTGGCAGCACCAAGTTCCCTTCCCACCATCAGTGCAGGCGGGGACCTGAGGGGCTCTTGCAAGGCTTTTCCTTTTAAATCTCAGGGAAAGGATGGCCTGGGATTGAATAAATGGTAAAGGTCAATAAAGGCCTGTTTATACTGGAATTGCCCTCTAATGAAATCAAAGAGGAAGAAGTTCCTAATTATTGGTAGACGTCAAACTAGCATCCCCGACTTCCCCTCACCCCCCCCAAAGACACTTGGTGACAAGGTCCCTCAGGAAATGCAGGGACATCTAGATTGTCAGCCAGGACCTTGGATAGAGGGGGAGGGAGATGTCCAACAGGTGTGGCCGCCCAGCCTGGTTTCTTCTCCCTGCGTTGAGTCACCTGCGAGAGAAGAGAGGGTTTCAGGGGAGAAGTGGAAAAATTGAGCAAAAAGAAAAGGAAGCAGAGGTCCTGTTGTGGCCAGTGGTTAACGAATCCAAGTAGGAACTATGACGTTGCGGGTTTGACCCCTGCTTTTGCTCAGTGGGTTAACGATCCAGCGTTGCCGTCAGCTGTGGTGTAGGTCACAGACGCAGCTCGGATTCTGCGTTGCTGAGGCTCTGGCACAGGCTGGTGGCTGCAGCCCTGATAGGACCCCTAGCCTGGGAACCTCCATATGCCACGGAAGCAGCCCAAGAGATGGCAAAAAGTCAAAAAAAAAAAAGAAAGCGGGGATGGGGGTGATTGTGAAAACTCAAGATGCCAACGTTCAAAAATGGCTGTGACACCACGGCTGCCAGGAGCAGCTGAGGGTGGAGCAGAAAGACCTTTGGCTCCAACCTCACAGATGATCCAAACTTCGGGGGATGGAACTGCACAAGGGCTTCCTGGAGAGAGGGAGGGGGAGCCTCTCAGGTCCTCCATCCAAGCAGGACCTGCAGGGTGTGGTGGTCAGTGAAGTTTAACTCAGGGGAAAACAGGTCCTCTGTGATGATAACCTATATGCAGAGTCTGAAAATGAAACTAGGAGTTCCCGTTGTGGCTCAGTGGTTTCAGAACTTGACATAGTGTCTGTGAGGATGCAGGTTTGATCCCTGGCCTCACTGAGTGGGTTAAGGAGCTGGCGTTGCCCCAAGGTGCAACATAGTCTACAGATGTGGCTCCGATTCTGTGTTGCCAGTGGCTGTCATGTAGGTTGGCAGCTGCTGCTCTGATTTGACCCCTTGCCCAGGATTGTCCACATGCTGAGGTTGTGACCCTAAAAAGGAAACAAATAAGTGGAATAAACAATGGTACGTGTCATGTGTGGGTGGTCCGTACCTAATCAGTTGAGGACCATTAGAGGAAGAAGATTGAGGTCCCCGGGGGGGGGGGGGGGGAATTCTGCCTCCAGACAGATGGCAGCTTCAAGCTACAGCATCGCTGTTCCCTGGGCCTCCAGTTTGCCAGGCTGCCTGCAAACTCTGGACTTGGCATCCTTCATAACTTCATGAGATAATTCTATAAGAAGAATCTCCGTCTCCCTCTCCTTCCAAACATTCTGTTCTGCTGCTCTGCAGGGCCTGATAGACCATCCTAAGTCTCTCAGGGGTCTGGCCGAGGTGCCTGAGGAGTTTGGGGATGTGTTTGCCTGAGTAATTGTCTGTGCACCAAGCCTGAGGGAATAGCATAGGGTTTCATATTTGGGAGCCTCTTTGGATGAAGGAAGATCCTTTGGATCAGTGAATAATGGGGCTGGGAAGAGACATGAGCTACTAGAAGGACAGCAGGATCTGGAGACGGGAGAGGGAATGGCCCCAGAGGCCCCCCCCCCCCACAGCAGGTTGGAGGGTCCCCGCCTTGGTCATGTGGTGCCCTGGGTCCTGGCGACCCTGGAGCAGTGAGTACACACGGGTGTGGAAGGAGGTTGGAGCTGTGCTGCAGAACCAGCTTCTAGCCCCGGCCAGCACGGCTGTGCAGAGCCTGGGAAGATGGGCCTTTTTCTTGTTTGACGACATATTCCATTCATGTTTATTGTAAACTATGGGCTCTCTTTCCTGAGCTGTACAGGATCCCCTTGCAGCTTGTATATTTTCTACATAGTCATTTGTATCTCTTACTCCCTTCCCCCTATGCTCCCCCCCAGATGGGTCACCCCAAGTTTTCTGAGAGTCTGGTACTTCTGTTATTCTCACTGGTCTGCTGTATTTTTTACATTCCATATTTGAGTGCTATGATACAGTATGTGTCTCTCTCTGGCTGACTCCTCTCACTTAACATAATGCCCTGCACGTCCATCCCTGTTGCTGCAAGTGGCACAGTTTCACTTTGTCTTGGCTGAGTGGGCTTCCACTGTGCATATGCACCACATCTTCTCATCCATTGCCCTGTCGTGGACATTTAGGTTGTTTCCGGGCCTTGGCTCTTGGGAATACTTCTGCCATGAACATGGGGGTGCATGGATCTTTGGGATTTAGACTCTGTATTTTCTGGGTGTGTGACCAGGAGTGGGGTCACGGGATCATAGGGTCGGTTTTCTCTTTCATGGTTGAATTCACGGTAGAGCTTTCAAAACTGTAACACATCTTCTCCAGGTTCTAATGTGAGACCCCGGAGCCTCTGAGGTTGGGCATTTCACACAGTAGCATATTTGTCTGTCTCTCTGCTTTTCTCTGTCTGATGCCAAAGGGTAGGGATGAGACTTTGTGAAGAACCCGGACAATGCACCTGACCTGTGCTTGACTCAGTGTCTGCTTCCTGAGGGCCTGGGCCTCAGGCCTGTGGCCCCACTGGGAAAAGCACCAGCCTCGCTGTGTCTCCCATGTCTTGTGTTTAGGGAATACGCTTCAGCCTCCAGGCCCTTCCCTGAGCCCTGAAGGACAGGTGCCCACAGGTGTTGATGAGGGGGGAGAGGAGATGCAGAGACCCCGAGGTGCCAGCAGGGGACCTCAGTACTGCCTGGGGAGCAGGTCCTGGTTCCCCCTCAAGGGATACACACAGAACGAAGCCTTTGAACTCTTGTGCAGAACTAAACCCCCAACCAATGACAGCCAGAAAGGAGGACCCCCAGGACCTGTCCTGGGGCCCCTAAACACCAACTCTGGAGAAGAGTGCAGGCTTGCACCCACCCTGCACCTTGTCTGGGGCCGTATTTTCTACTCCCCAAACTGTAAACCCACCCCCTCCTCATCTCTCCCAAAGGTGGACCCAGTCTTTAGGGCAGCAGCCTGCTGTGACCCCCTTTGCCTGGCAAGGCAATTTAAGTTTTTTTTTTTCCCTCCTTCCCCCAAAACTCCATCTCCACGGTAGACAGAGGCTGAGTTTTGGCAGCATCCTCAGAGAAAAATCTAGCTGGACCTCAGCCTCGCCTTGGGGTTTCTTTCTCCCAGAAACATCCCTTCTGCTGTGGCCAGAGCTCAGGGCCTCCCACTGGCCTGTCTCTCCTTTATCCAGAATTCATCTCATGAGATTTCTTCTCTCACCAGCAGATGCACCATCTCTGGGGTTCTGACGTGGACATATTTCTCCCTACTTGGTGGTGTGTGTTTATGGTATTGCCCCAAAGAGACGAGCATATAGTAACAAGCCAGCAATGTCTTTCATTTCTGCTGTTCTTCCTGTCTAATTGGATGGAAAGGTAGAAGCTGTTGATTTTCCAGGAAGGATAGGTCCAGAAGGGAGTTCCCTGGGGTGGGGGGTAGGGATCTATGGGTTCAGACCCGACGCTTTTTACCACAGAGGCCCATGTTCCATCCCTGGTCTGGGAACTGAGATCCCATATCAAGCCTCTGCACACCTCAGGCAAGAAACAAAGGGAGAAAGAGAAAAAATGCAGAAATGAATATATGAAGGACATTCATCTAAGCAAACATAGGGTTAATTTCTTAGATTTTATCAATTTACGGTTTTTAGATTTAAGTTTTGAGCACTAGATCAGATTTAAGTTACTCTTCATCCAGTTTCATCGCGGTGTCCAGCCGAGAGATGGGACTCGCATCCTGAAATGATGTCCACAGTCAGTTTAGGGAACCTCCATCCTCTCCTGCAGATTCAAAGTGAAAGAGGAAAAACATTCTTCTCCTTGTGATAAGAGCTCTCAGGATTGGCTCTCAACAAGCATAAGGTGCGTTGGTACATAAGGTGCGTTGGTGCTGATGCCATTCGTCCTGTACGTTTCATCCCAGGACCAACGTGTCTGATACCCAGTTGGTGGTACCTCCCCCTCCGGCCTCTGGGAACCAGAGATCTCATCTCTTTTGCTGTGAGTTTGTTTTTGGAACAACATTGACTTGAGAGTACTTTTTCTATTTTTGCTTTTTTACAGCCACACCTGTGGCATATGGAGGTTGCCAGATGAGGGGTCAAAGTCACAGCTGTCTGGCTCCACAACAGCCACCCCAATCCCACCACATCTGTGACCTATACCACAGCTCACGGCAACGCCAGATCCTTAACCCTCTTAGTGAGGCCAGGGGTCAAACCCACATCGTCATGGATCCTAGTCAGGTTCCTTATCACTGAGCCACGAGGGGGAACTCCCCCATCTCATTTTCTACGAGTTGGTGTTTGGAATAGAACTGACCACCTGCACTGTTTTAGTACCTGTTACACAGCAGAGCGACTCCCTATTTCTAGACACACCTGACCCCCCACTTGCCTTCAGGCCCTCAGGCCTCCTGTTGGGTCTGAAAAGTCACACGAGTCTGCAGAGCTGCAAAGAATATATTCCCCGTATTCTTCCAGTTTTGATGTAGAAGACACACAGCACTGGGTTGGCCTCACGAGTCCAGCATGGCCATGTGACTTACATCGTGAGATGACAGCTAGAACAATTTTAGGGAACGTCCATCATTTCCTGGCAAAACCCAATTCAACAATGAGGAAAAAATAACTTTTTCACTTGTGATGAGAACATTTAAGGTTTACCTTGAATAAACCTGCTCTACAGTGTCCGGCCGTGTAGGTTACATGTATCCTGTTGGCCGTCACACCCCTTGGACTCAGTCTTCCTCTAACTGGAGGGGGTTCCTTTGACCAGCTTCCCCCAGTTCCCCCACCCCTTGTGACCATAAGGCTCATCTTGTTCTCTGCCTCTCACTTGAATGCTGTTGGCTTTTTGTCTCAACTGTTACTCAGAAGGGAGCTTTCTTCCAGAGGCTTGGGCTTGCTTGGCTCAGCAGGCTGCACCGTCCAGCCTCTGTCCCCGAGACGCTGCCTGCAGATGGTTTCCTCTGGGGCTGAGGGTCCTTCTTGACTGGATTCTGCTCCAGCTGAGAGCCAGGAGGAGTGAGGCCAGAGTCTGGGACCGAGCAGCGTTGGGCTCATACGCCTGAGGGACCCTGCTTCCTCCTCCTGCAGGAGGATAATTCTGGGCACAAGTGGGAAGCCCCCAGAGGGGACGGGTGACCCCACAAGGGAAGCCCCTGTCCACACTCCAGTGACAACCTAAGAAGGAGGTATGTAGCCTCTACCCCTGTTTTCTGGGTGATCAGCTCCCCAAAGCCTTGGAATCTGTGAAGGGATAAGGTCTTTTGTAGGCTGACCTGGTGGCTCATGAACCTACAGGATTGTCAGAATAGGATGTGTGTGTGTCCATATACACTGAGGTATTTGTCTTCTCTTTCTGACCGACTTGACTTCCATTGGGAATCTCTAGGTTCATCCACTTGGCTCAAATGGGATGGTTTCATTATTTTTTATGGTTGAGTAATATTCCATTGTGTGTATGCCCCACTGCTTCTTTATCATTCTCTTCCATCAAGTTCTATCTGAAGAGACAGGCTAGAATTCCCTGTGCTGTTAGGCTGAACCTCATTGCTTATCCAGTCTGTTTTTTTCTTTCTCTTTTTTTTTTTTTTTTTTTTGGCTTTTCTAGGGCTGCTCCCATGACACTTGGAGGTTCCCAAGCCAGGGGTCTAATCAGAGCTGTAGCCACTGGCCTGTGCAAGAGCCAGAGCAACACGGGATCTGAGCTGCTTCTGCGACCGGCACCCCAGCTCATGGCAATGTCAGAATCTTAATCCACTGAGCAAGGCCAGGTGTTGAACCTGCAACCTCATGGTTCCCCGTCAGATTTGTTTCCACTGCCCCACAGGGGAAGCTCCTGCTTATCCATTCTCAATGTCACACTTTGCAGCTACTGACCCCAAACCCCCACCCCCAGGCCACTCTCTCCCCGTCAGCAACCACAAGTCCGTGCTCCATGTCTGTGAGTTGGTTACTGTTCTGCAGACAGGTTCATCTGGGCCATGTTTTAAGTTCCAGATATAAGTGATCTCTGATGGTATTTGTTGTCCTGTATCTGCCTGCCCTCACTTAGTGTGAGAATAGGTCCAACCGTGTTGCTGCAAATGCCAGTGTTTCACTCTTTTATGGCTGATATTCCATCTGTGTGTGTGTCTATTTATTGAGGCTCTGTTTTGGGGGCAACATTTTGGGGTGCAGGCACCCTATATCCCCTTGCTCCCTGCAGAGGCTCCAGGGGAGGGTCCTTCCTGCCTCTTTTAGCATCTGGGGGCTGCAGGTGGCCCTGGGCTGGTGGCCGCTTCTCTCCTATCTCTGCTTCCATCTTCACATGGCTTCTCCTCTCTGTCTGTTTCTCTCGTGTGTCTCTTAGGAGGACACTGTCCTTGGATAGTAGGGCCCCTCTCATCCAGGAGGACCTCCTCTCAGACCCTTCCCATGACTTTTCCTCTGTGTCTTCTCTGTTGTAAGGATACTTGTTATTAGGTTGAGGGCCCTTCTTCATCCATGTGGACCTGGTCCCTGGCACACAGCTCTTAAACCACAGCAAGCTGTTGATCCCTGTGAGCAGAGCATCTTTAGTTTTTCCTAAGACAGCCAAGCACACCTGTTTATGCTAATGAGCTGGGGCTGGTTGCCTGTGTGTCTGTGATGCATCTATTACTGCGTTTGATTCTCTTTTTAGGTCTCTCTGCCTGTGTTGATAGGTTTGTGTCTATATTTTCACATCTGTTGCTATTTTTAGATTCCTGTGTTTATATTCTGTGTCTATATTCCTGCATCTGTGGGTCTGCTTATACATCTGTGTCTGTGTTCATAGGTCTGTGTGTGTCCCTTTGTGTCTGTGCACATCCCTGTGGCCCCCAGGCCTCTCTTGGCAGCCCCTTGTCAACTCTCCTCTCCCCACAGCTGTGGCACCAAGGATGTTTTCTCTGGGCCAGTGGGCTCTGGCCTTAAAGCTTGATTTGGGGCCAATGCTGCATTTCCTGTGGGGCTGTGTCAGCCCTGTTCTCTGCCCTGCATGGTCCTTCTGTTTCAGGCAGTGAGGACACAGGGCCAGGGTGGTTGGGATTGGACAGATTAACTAGAAAGCAGAATACACAGCTGTCTTCCCTCCTAAGAGAACAGGCCAGCCGTGCACAGTGATGCCATAGCTGGGAGGGTTCACAAAGCTGTAAGGATAGCAGTGAAGAAGGTCTAGTTCAAGTTCAGAAGCTGTGCGCTTGGTAAAATGACTTTTAAATTGTAATTTTGTGAATTAAACCTATTTTTTTAAATTTTAGAATTCTTTCCATTTTTAAAATTGTATTTTGGCTGCCCGAGGCCTATGGAGTTCCTGGGACAGGGATCAGATCTGAGCCACAGTGGAAACCTATATCACAATGCTGGATCCTTAAGCGACTGTGCGGGCTGGGTGTCAAACCCACGTCCCAGGGCTCCAGAGACACTGCCAATCCTGTGCCCCACAGTGGGAACTCCTCTATCCTTTTCTTAAAAAAAAAACTTTTATATTGTGTTGGAGTATAGTTGATTTTCAAGGTTATTTTTAAGGTGTATGGCAAAGGGTATGAGTTTTACATGCATCATTTTGACATTTTTGCCTCGTATGGGTTATTACAGGATATTGAATATAGTGTTATAGGCTGTACAGGAGAGCCTTGATGCTTAGTGAGTTTATACTAGTGTGTATGTTGTTGACCCCAAACAACTCATACATCCCTCCCCCCAGCCATTCCCCTTTGGTAACCATACATTTTCTATGAGTCTGTTTCTCTTTTCTAAATAAGTTCATTGGTGTCATACAAGTTTCCACATAGCAGTGAGCTCAGCTGGTGTTTCTCTCCCTTTCTGACTTAGATCTCTTAGCATGATCCCCTGTATGTCCATCCATGTCACTGAAAATGGCATCATTTTGTTCTTTTTCATAGCTGAGTAATATTCCATTGTGTGTATGGAGCACATCTTCTTTATTCATCCTCTGTCAGTGGCTACTTAGGTTGGTTCTCTGTCTTGCCTATTGTCAATAGTGCTACTGTGAACATAGGCGTGCAGGTACCTTTTTGGGTTATGGTTTTCTCTGGATATGTGCCCAGGAGTTGGGATTGCTGGATCATGTGGTCATTCTATTTTCAGATTTGTCGAGTTGCTTGTTCTTCTTTTTGTCAGGGCCATACCTGCAGGGTATGGAAGTCCCCAGGCGAGGGTTCAAATCAGCTGCAGCTGCTGTTCTATGCCATAGCCCCAGTAATGCCAGATCGGAGCCACATCTGCAACCTACACTACAGCTCATGGCAACCCCGGATGCTTCACCCCACTGAGTGAGCCCAGGGATCCAAGGTGGGTCCTCAAGGATCCCATCCCAGGTTGTTTTTGCTGAGTCACAGTGGGAACGCCTACTTTCACTTTTTCAAGGAACCCCCACACTGGTATCTGTCGTGGCTGCACCAAGTTCCCTTCCCACCCACAGTGCAGGCCGGGGGCCTGAGGGGCTCTTGGAAGGCTTTACTTCTTAACTCTCAGGGAAAGTGTGGCCTGGGTTGATCAATAGGAAAGATCAGTAAAGGCCTGTTTATACTGGAATTGCCTTCTAATATATTCAAAGTGGAAAAAGTTCCTAATTATTGGTAGAAGGCAAACTAGTGTCCCCCAACTCCCCTCACCCCCCCCAAAGAAATTTGGTGACAAGGTCCCTCAGGAAATGTAGAGACGGCTGGATTGTGAGCCAGGACCTTGGATAGAGAGGGAGGGAGACGTCCAACAGGGTGTGGCCGCCCAGCCTGGTTTCTTCTCCCTGCATTGAGTCACCTGCGAGAGAAGAGAGGGTTTGAGGGGAGAAGTGGAAAAATTGAGCAAAAAGCAAAGGAAGCAGGATGGGGTGATGGTGAAAACTCAAGATGCCAACGTTCAAAAATGGCTGTGAAACCACGGCCACCAGGAACAGCTGAGGGTGGAGCAGAAAGACCTTTGGCTCCAACCTCACAGATGAGCCAAACCTCGGGGGATGGAACTGCACAAGGGCTTCCTGGAGAGAGGGAGGGGGAGCCTCTCAGGTCCTCCATCCAAGCAGGACCTGGAGGGTGTGGGGTTCAGTGATGTTTAGTCAGAGAACAACACATCCTATGTGATTATAACCTATATGCAGAGTCTGACAATTAAACTAGGAGTTCCCGTTGTGGCTCAGTAGGTTAAGAACTTGACAACATGTCTGTGAGGATGCAGCTTTGATCCCTGGCCTCACTGAGTGGGTTAAGGATCTGGCGTTGCCCCAATGTGCAACATAGTTTACAGATGTGGCTCAGATTCTGTTTTGCTATGGCTGTGGCGTAGGCTGGATGTTGCAGCTCTGATTTGACCCCTGGCCCAGGAATGTCCATATGCTGCAGCTGTGGCCCTAAAAAGGGAAACAAATACAGGAAGAAATGAAACTAGACATGGCACACAGCGGGTGGTCCTTACCTAATCAGTCGACGACCTTCAGAGGAGAAAGACTGAGGTCCAAGGAGGAGGGAATCCTGTCTCCAGACAGATGTCAGCTTCAAGGTATGGCATTGCCTGTTCCCTGGGCCTCCAGCTCGCCAGGCTGCCTGCAACCTCTGGACCTGCCATCCTTCATAACCGCATGAGATGATTCTTTAAAATGAGTCTGCCTCTCCCTCCTTCCAAACATTCTATTGGTTCAGCTGCTCTGCAGGCCCTGATACACCATCCTACATCCCTCGGGGGTCTGGCCGAGGTGCCTGAGGAGTTTGTGGGTGTATTGGCCTAAATAATGCTGGGGGCACCAAGCCTGAGGGAATAACATGGGGTTTGATTTTGTGAGCCTGTTTGGGATGAGGGTAGATCCTTTGGATCAGTGAATAATGGGGCTGGGAAGAGACATGAGCTACTAGAAGGACAGCAGGATCTGGAGAAGGGAGAGGGAAAGGCCCCAGAGGCCCCTCCCACAGCAGGTTGGAGGGTCCCCGCCTTGGTCATGTGGTGCCCTGGGTCCTGGCGACCCTGGAACATTGAGTACACATGGGTGTGGAAGGAGGTTGGAGCTGTGCTGCAGAACCAGCTTCTAGCCCCGGCCAGCCTGGCTGTGCAGAGCCTGGGAAGATGGGGCTATTTCTTGATTGAAGTTATGGTGTCGGCTTTTTGTCTCGGCTGTTACTTATAAGGGAGCTTTCTTCGAGACTTGGGCTTCTCTCAGGAGGCTGCACCGCCCTGCCTGTGTCCCCGAGATGCTGTCTGCAAACTGTTTGCTCTGGGGCTGAGGGTCCTTCTTGACGGGTTTCTGCTCCAGCCGAGAGGCAGGAGGGGTGAGGCCAGAGTCTGGGACCCAGCAGTGTTGGGTTCATATGCCTAAGGGACCCTGCTTCCTCCTCCTGCAGGAGGACAATGCTGGGCATGATTGAGAAGCCCCAGAGGGGACGGGTGACCCCACAAGAGAAACTCCTGTCCACACTCCCTGACAACACAAGAATGATGTATGTAGCCTCTACCCCTGTTCTCTGGGCGCTCAGCTCCCCAAAGCCTTGAATCTGTGAAGGGATAAGGTCTGGTGTAGGCTGACCTGGTGGCTCATTAACCCACAGGTTTGTCAGAGCAGGATGTGTGTTCCCATATATACTGAGGTGTTTGTCTTCTCCTTATGACTGACTTGACTTCCTATGGGAATCTCTAGGTTCCTCCACGTGGCTGCAAATGGGGTGGTTTCATTCTTTTTTATGGTTGAGTAATATTCCATTGTGATTATGCCCCACTGCTTCTTTATCATTCTCTTCCATCAAGTTCTACCGCAAATGACTGGATAGAGTTCCCTGTTTTGGACAGCAGGACCTCATGCTTATCCAGTGTTGTTTATTTTTTTCCCTGTTTTTGGGTCTGTTTCTGGACTCTTACTGTTTTTAGGGACACCCCCAAGGCCTATGGAGGTTCTCAGGCTAGGGGTCAAATAGCAGCTACATCTGCTGGCCTACACCACAGCCGCAGCAGTGCTGGATTTGAGCCACATCTGTGACCTACACCCAGCTCACGGCAATGTCAGATCCTTAACCCACTGAGTGAGGCCAGGGATGGAATCCGCAACCTCCTGGTTCCTGGTGGATTCGTTTCCACTGTGTCACGTGGGGAACTCCTGCTTATCCCTTCTCCATTTCAGAGTTTGCGTCTACTGACCCCCAAACTCTGTCCCCAACCCACTCCCTCCCCCTTGGCAACCACAAGTCAGTGCTCCATGTCTGTGAGATGGTTTCTGTTATTACACAGGTTCATTTGTGCCAGATTTTAAGGTCCAGATATAAGTGATCTCCGATGGTATTTGTCTTTCTGTATCTGCCATCACTTACTATGAGACTCTGGGTCCAACCGTGTTGCTGCAACTGCCATCGTTTCACTGTTGCTTATGCCTGATATCCCATTGTGTGTGTCTATTGAGGCTCTGCTTTGGGGGCAACATTTTGGGGTGCAGGCCCCCTATATCCCCTGTGCTCCCTCCAGAGGCTCCAGGGCAGGGTCTTTCTTGCCTCGTCCAGCTTGTGGGGGCTCCAGGTGGCCACCTCCCTCCCATCTCTGCCTCCGTCTTCTCGTGGTGTCTCCTCTTGTGTCTCTTAGGAGGACCCTGTCCTTGGAGGGAGGGCCCCCCTCATCCAGGAGGACCTCCTCTCAGACCCTTCCCGTGGCTTCTCCTCTGTGTCTTCTCTGTTATGGGGATACTTGTTAGTAGATTGAGGGTCCTTCTTCATCCAGGAGGACCTGGTCCCTGGCACACAGCTCTTAAACCACAGCAAGTTCTTCATCCCTTTGAGCACAGCATCTTTAGTTTTCCCAAGAAACCCAGGCTCACCCGTTTATGCTAAGGAGTTGTGGGTGGTACCAGGGGATGAAAGGGTAGGCTCTTTTGGCTCCACCCCAAACCTCCATACTTGCTGAGGGGTCAACCTTTAATCAGGCCTGCCTAGTGGACCCTCTCAAAAAAGGTGGTCCAGAGAGCTTTCAGGTGGGGGAGCCCATGGTTGGGAGGGTTGCAGCCCCGCCAAGTCCAAGGAGACAGAAGCTCCTGCATGTGGGACCCACTCCCACCCTCCCCTTCCCCTCTGCCTATTCCCCACTTGATGAGCAACAGCTAAGTGGGGTGTTTCCTGAGTTCTTCGGGGGGAGGACATGGGGACCCTCCATCTGTGGGCGTGTTGGGCAGAAGTGTGGGGGCCTGTGTTTGCTGGTGTTGGTGGGGTTGGGGGATCTCCTGTGGGCATTTCGACCAACTCAGGGTGCTTTCTGAGGTAAATTGGAGGCCACCCAGCTGGGGTCCAAAGGGAACTGGAGGATCTTTGGTGTGGAAATGCCCCACAGTGGGTGTCAGTAGCAATGTGAGCAAAGAAGACATTTTGTTTGAACAATTAAACGTGTTTACCCTTTTCAGTCAAACACCTCCTCCTGGCAGACCCCCGAGATCTCACCCTTTTTCCTGTCACCCATTGTTCTCCCTAATCAGAGTGAATTCTCTAGAACACCAATCAAGGTGTGTCTATACCTGCTTAAAACCCGCAGTGGTTTTCATGGCTGTTAGAAAAGGAGAAATGGCCTCCCCTGTCCTGCTGCCCAAGGCAGGGCGGCTGGTGCAGGGTGGGCATGGATTTGGAGCACGCTTGAGGGATGGTGGCAGTGACCTCCTTCTTGTTCATCCTGGGACAGTGTTTTGTGACTTGTGTCTGACACAGGAAAGAGGTGACAACACTGGGGACCTGTGGTGGTGCCCAACCGTCTCAGGTTGGACTCTTTGCTTTTGCAAGGCTTGAGGCTCTTAGTCCCTGTAAATAAATAGTTACATGTCGCTGGTTTCTCTTAACAGGTGTGTTTCTACAATGTAAGTTGGCGTTTGTTGATTCTCATGGAAAAAGAGATTGGTTGTCTTTGCTCCATAAAGGGGTTTCATGGGATTGTGACAATAAATGACCACACACCACCCAGGTTACCACCACAGGAACCCACCCTCCCCCAGCCCTGGAGACCAGATGCCTGAGGTCAGGGTGTCCCAGGGTCTTACACCAGCCTCCTGGAGACAGAGGTGGAGACTCTCTCAGCTCCCTCCCTCCAACCGGGACCTGGAGGGTGTGGTGTTGGGTGAGATAAGTCAGAGAAAGGCACTTCCTGTGTGATTATCACCCATATGCAGAGTCTAAAAATAAGGCATTCCCTTTGTGGCTCAGGGGTTGTGGCTCAATGGTTGAAGACCTTGACAAAGTGTTGAAGATGCAAGGTCAGTCACTGGCTTTGATGAGGGCTTAAGGATCCAGCATTGCCACAAGGTGAGACATAGTTCGCAGATGTGACTCAGATTCTGTGTTGCCAGTGGCTGTGGTGTAGACTGGGAGCTGCAGCTCTGATTTGACCCCTGGCGCAGGAACATCCACGTGCTGAGGTTGGGACCCTAAAAAGGAAACAAATAAGAGAACAAAGAAGTATGTGTGTCCTGTGTGGGTGGTCCGTACATAATCAGTTGAGGACCTTTAGAGGGAAAAGACTGAGGTCCCTGAGGGAGGGGAATTCTGCCTCCAGACAGATGGCAGCTTCAAGCTACAGCATCGCCTGTTCCCTGGGCCTGCAGCTTGCCAGGCTGCCTGCAACCTCTGGACCTGCCATCCTTCACAACTACATGAGACGATTCCTTAAAATGACTCTGTCTCTCCCTCTGCTTTCAAACATTCCATTGGTTCGGCTGCTCTGCAGGCCCTGATACACTATTTAAGTCCCTCAGGGGTCTGGCAGAGGTGCCTGAGGAGTTTGGGGATGTGTTTGCCTGAGTAATTATCTGTGCACCAAGCCTGAGGGAATAGCATGGGGTTTGATTTTGTGAGCCTGTTTGGGATGAAGGAAGATCCTTTGGATCAGTGAATAATGGGGCTGGGAAGAGACATGAGCTACTAGAAGGACAGCAGGATCTGGAGACGGGAGAGGGAATGGCCCCAGAGGCCCCCCCCCCCCCACAGCAGGTTGGAGGGTCCCTGCCTTGGTCATGTGGTGCCCTGGGTCCTGGCGACCCTGGAGCAGTGAGTACACACGGGTGTGGAAGGAGGTTGGGGCTGTGCTGCTGAACCAGTTTCTAGCCCCGCCAGCAGGGCCGTGCAGAGCCTGGGAAGATGGGCCTTTTTCTTGTTTGACGACATATTCCATTCATGTTTATTGTAAACTATGGGCTCTCTTTCCTGAGCTGTACAGGATCCCCTTGCAGCTTGTATATTTTCTACATAGTCATTTGTATCTGTTACTCCCTTCCCCCTATGCTCCCCCCCAGATGGGTCACCCCAAGTTTTCTGAGAGTCTGGTACTTCTGTTATTCTCACTGGTCTGCTGTATTTTTTACATTCCATATTTGAGTGCTATGATACAGTATGTGTCTTTCTCTGGCTGACTCCTGTCACTTAACATAATGCCCTGCACGTCCATCCCTGTTGCTGCAAGTGGCACAGTTTCACTTTGTCTTGGCTGAGTGGGCTTCCACTGTGCATATGCACCACATCTCATCCATTGCCCTGTCGTGGACATTTAGGTTGTTTCCGGGCCTTGGCTCTTGGGAATACTTCTGCCATGAACATGGGGGTGCATGGATCTTTGGGATTTAGACTCTGTATTTTCTGGGTGTGTGTCCAGGAGTGGGGTCACGGGGTCATATGGTCGGTTTTCTCCTCCTTGGTTGAGTTCATGGTAGAGCTTTCAAAAGTGTAACACATCTTCTCCAGGTTCTAATGTTAGGCCCCGGAGCCTCTGAGGTTGGGCATTTCACCCAGTAGCATATATGTCTGTCTCTCTGCTTTTCTCTGTCTGATGCCAAAGGGTAGGGATGAGACTTTGTGAAGAACCCGGACAATGCACCTGACCTGTGCTTGACTCAGTGTCTGCTTCCTGAGGGCCTGGGCCTCAGGCCTGTGGCCCCACTGGGAAAAGCACCAGCCTCGCTGTGTCTCCCATGTCTTGTGTTTAGGGAATACGCTTCAGCCTCCAGGCCCTTCCCTGAGCCCTGAAGGACAGGTGCCCACAGGTGTTGATGAGGGGGGAGAGGAGATGCAGAGACCCCGAGGTGCCAGCAGGGGACCTCAGTACTGCCTGGGGAGCAGGTCCTGGTTCCCCCTCAAGGGATACACAGAGAACAAAGCCTTTGAGCTCTTGTGCAGAACTAAACCCCCAACCAATGACAGCCAGAGAGGAGGACCCCCAGGACCTGTCCTGGGGCCCTTAAACACCAACTCTGGAGTAGAGTGCAAGCTTGCACCCACCCTGCACCTTCTCTGGGGCCGTATTTTCTACTCCCCAAACTGTAAACCCACCCCCCTCCTCATCTCTCCCAAAGGTGGACCCAGTCTTTAGGGCAGCAGCCTGCTGTGACCCCATTTGCCTGGCAAAGCAATTTAAGTTATTTCTTCCTCCTTCCCCCAAAAATCCATATCCACGGTAGACGGAGGCTGATTTTTGCCAGCATCCTATCCTCAGAGAAGAATCTAGCTGGACCTCAGCCTTGCCTTGGGGTTTCTTTGTTCCAGAAACATCACCCCCACCCCTTCTGCTGTTTGTGGCCACAGCTCAAGGCCTGCCAGTTGCCTGTCTGTCCTTGATCCAGAGTTCGTCTCATGAGATTTCTTCTCTCACCAGCAGATCCTCCATCTCTGGGGTTCTGACGTGGACACACTTTTTGCTCCCTACTTTGTGATGTGTGTTTATGGTTGTTGCCGAAAGACAGAGACGAGAATATAATAAGCCAGCAATGTCCTTTATTTCTGCTCTTCTTCCTGGCTAATTGGATGGAAATACAGAAGCTTTTAATTTTCCAGGAAGAATACGTCCAGAAGGAAATTCACTGGTGTGTGGGGGGGTTTATGGTTTCAGACCCGACACTTGTTACCACAGAGGCCCATGTTCCGTCCCTGGTCTGGGAACTGAGATCCCACATCAAGCCTCTCCCCACCTCAGGCAAGAAACAAAAACAAAGGAAGAAAAAAATCCAAAAATGGGTATATGAAGGACATGCACCTAAGCAAAGATAGGATTGATTTCTTAGGTTTAATCAATTTACGGTTTTTAGATTTAATTTCTGAACACTAGATCAGATTTAAGTTACTCTTCATCGGGTTTCATCGCGGTGTCCAGCCGAGAGATGGGACTCGCATCCTGAAATGATGTCCACAGTCAGTTTAGGGAACCTCCATCCTCTCCTGGCGATACGAAGTGAAGGAGGAAAAATGTTCTTCTCCTTGTGATAAGAACTCTGAGGATTGGCTCTCAACACCCTTGGTGCATAAGGTGCATTGGTGCTGATGCCATTCATCCTGTACGTTTCATCCCAGGACCAACGTGTCTGATGCCCTGTCGGTGGTACCTTCCCCTCCCCCTCCAGCCTCTGGGAACCACACATGTCTTCCCTTCTGCTGTGAGTTTGTTTTTGGAACAACATTGACTTGAGAGTACTTTTTCTTTTTTTCTATTTTTGCTTTTTTATAGCCACACCTGTGGCATAAGGAGGTTGCCAGATGAGGGGTCAAAGTCACAGCTGCCAGGCTACACCACAGCCACCCCAGATCCCACCACATGTGTGACCTACACCCCAGCTCACAGCAATGCAAGATTCTTAACCCACTGAGCAAGGCCCAGGATTGAACCCGCAACCTCATATTTCTCCGTCAGATTTGTTTCCACTGACTCCATTCTCACTGTCACAGTTTTCAGCTACTGACCCCAAACTAACTCCCCACAACCCACTCACTCCCCCTTGGAAACCACAAATCTGTGATCCATGTCTGTGAGCTGGTTTCTGTTGTGTAGACAGGTTCATTTGTGCCATGTTTTAAGGTCCAGATATAAGTGATCTCTGATGGTATTTGTCTTCCTGTATCTGCCTTGACTCAGTATGAGAATTTCTAGGTCCAACCATGTTGCTGCAACTTCCAGTATTTCACTCTTTTTTATGGCTGATACTCCATTGTGTGTGTCTATTTATTGAGGCTCTGCTTTGGGGCAACATTTTGGGGTGCAGGCCCCCTATGTCACCTGTGCTCCCTCCAGAGGCTCCAGGAGAGGGTCCTTCCTGCTTCTTCCAGCGTCTGGGGGTTCCAGGTGGCTCTGGGCTGGTGGCTGCCTTCCTCCCGTCTCTGCCTCCATCTTCACGGGGCTTCTCCTCTGTGTCTGTGTCTCCTCCTGTGTCTACTAAGAGGACACTGTCCTTGGAGGGCCCCCTCATCCAGGAGGACCTCCTCTCCAATCCTTCCCGTGGCTTCTCCTCTGTGCCTTCTCTGTTGTAAGGATACTTGTTACCAGGTTGAGGCCCCTCCTCATTCATGAGGACCTGGTCCCTGGCACACAGCTCTTAAACCATAGCAAGTTCTTGATCCATTTGAGCAGAGCATCTTTGGTTTTTCCTAAGACAACCAAGCTCACCTGTTTATGCTAATGACCTGGGGCTGGTTGTATTTATTTCCACACCTGTGTGTGTCTGTGATGCATCTATTAATGCATCTGTGTGTCTTTTTAGGTGTCTCTGCCTGTGTTTATAGGCTTGTGTCTATATTCCTGCATTTGTTGCTTTTTTTAGATTCCTGTGTTTTCATTCTGTGCTTATATTCCTGTCTGTGTTTCTAGTCCTGCATCTGTGGGTCTGCTTATACATTTGGGTCTGTGTGTGTGTATGTGTGTGTCCCTCTGTGCCTGTCCCTCTGTCCCACCATCCTCTGCCAGGCCTCTCGGCAGGCCCTTGTCAATTCTTCTCTCTCCGTTGCTGTGTCACCCAGGATGGTGTCTCTGGGCCCAGGGGGCTCTGCCCCTAAAGCCTGATTTGGGGCCAATGCTGCATTTCTTGCAGGGCTGTGTGAGCCCTGTTCCCTGCCCTGTGTGGTCCTCCTGTTTCAGGCAGCGAGGACACAGGGCTGGGGTGGCTGGGATTGGACAGAAACTAATTAGGAAGCAGAACACACAGCTGTCTCCCCTCCTAAGAGAACAGCCCAGCCCTGCACAGTGACGCCCTAGCCAGGAGGGTTCGCTAGGCTGTAAGGATGGCAGTGAAAAAGGTCTAGTTCAGAAGGTGTTCCCTTGTTAAAATGACTTTTTGAATTTTGATTTTGTGAATTAAAATTTTTTTCAACTTTTAGAATTCTTTCAATTTTTAAAATTTTGTTTTTTTTTGGTTGCCTGAGGCATATGGAGTTCCTAGGCCGGGAATCAGATCTGAGCCACAGTTGAAAACTCTATCACAATGCTGGATCCTTAACCTACTGTGCCAGCTGGGTGTCAAACCCACGTCCCAGGGCTCCAGAGATGCTGCTGAACCTGTTGCCCCACAGTGGAAACTCCTCTATCCTTTCCTTAAAAAGGCGTTTGTGTTATATTGGAGTATAGCTGATTCACAATGTTGTGTTTCAAGTGCATGGCAAAGGCTATGAATTATATCATTCTGAGAGTCTTGCCTTGTATAGGTGATGACGGGATATTGAATATAGCTTCTTAGGCTGTACAGGAGAGCCTTGATGCTTACTGAGTTTATCTATACTAGTGTGTATGTTGTTGATCCCAAACAGCTAATTTATTCCTCCCCCAGCCGTTCCTGTTTGGTAACCATACGTTCTCTATGAATCTGTTTCTCTTTTCTACACAAGTTCTTTGGTGTCATATGAGATTCCACATGGCAGTGAGCTCAGCTGGTGTTTGCCTCTCCCTCTCTGACTTCCATCTTACTATGGTCGGCAGTATGTCCATCCATGTCACTGAAAATGGCATCGTTTTGTTCTTTTTATGGGGCTGAGTAATATTCCATTGTGGGTATGGAGCACATCTTTTTTTTACTCATGCTCTGTCGATGGGCACTTAGGCTGTTTCCATGTCTTGTCTATTGCGAATAGTGCTGCTGTGAACATAGGGGCACAGGTATGTTTTGCAGTTAGTTTTCTCCGGATAGATGTCCAGGAGGTGGGATTGTTGGATCATGTGGTAGTTCTAGTTTCAGTTCTGTTGAGTTTGGTGGTGGTTGTTTTTTTTTCTTTCTTGAGGGCCATACCTGCAGGCTATAGAAGCTCCCAGGCTAGGGGTCAAATTCTAGCTGCAGCTGCTGTTCTGTGCTACAGCCCCAGTAATGCCAGATCGGAGCCCCATCTGCAACCTACACTACAGCTCATGGCAACCCCAGATCCTTCACCCACTGAGTGAGCCCAGGGATCCAAGGTGGGTCCTCATGGACTCCATCCCAGGTTGTTTCTGCTGAGTCACTGTGGAAATGCCTACTTTCAGTTTTTGAAGGAACCCCCACACTCTTTGCTGTCCTGGCAGCACCAAGTTCCCTTCCCACCATCAGTGCAGGCGGGGACCTGAGGGGCTCTTGCAAGGCTTTTCCTTTTAAATCTCAGGGAAAGGATGGCCTGGGATTGAATAAATGGTAAAGGTCAATAAAGGCCTGTTTATACTGGAATTGCCCTCTAATGAAATCAAAGAGGAAGAAGTTCCTAATTATTGGTAGACGTCAAACTAGCATCCCCGACTTCCCCTCACCCCCCCCAAAGACACTTGGTGACAAGGTCCCTCAGGAAATGCAGGGACATCTAGATTGTCAGCCAGGACTTTGGATAGAGGGGGAGGGAGATGTCCAACAGGTGTGGCCGCCCAGCCTGGTTTCTTCTCCCTGCGTTGAGTCACCTGCGAGAGAAGAGAGGGTTTCAGGGGAGAAGTGGAAAAATTGAGCAAAAAGAAAAGGAAGCAGAGGTCCCGTTGTGGCCAGTGGTTAACGAATCCAAGTAGGAACTATGACGTTGCGGGTTTGACCCCTGCTTTTGCTCAGTGGGTTAACGATCCAGCGTTGCCGTCAGCTGTGGTGTAGGTCACAGACGCAGCTCGGATTCTGCGTTGCTGAGGCTCTGGCACAGGCTGGTGGCTGCAGCCCTGATAGGACCCCTAGCCTGGGAACCTCCATATGCCACGGAAGCAGCCCAAGAGATGGCAAAAAGTCAAAAAAAAAAAAGAAAGCGGGGATGGGGGTGATTGTGAAAACTCAAGATGCCAACGTTCAAAAATGGCTGTGACACCACGGCTGCCAGGAGCAGCTGAGGGTGGAGCAGAAAGACCTTTGGCTCCAACCTCACAGATGATCCAAACTTCGGGGGATGGAACTGCACAAGGGCTTCCTGGAGAGAGGGAGGGGGAGCCTCTCAGGTCCTCCATCCAAGCAGGACCTGCAGGGTGTGGTGGTCAGTGAAGTTTAACTCAGGGGAAAACAGGTCCTCTGTGATGATAACCTATATGCAGAGTCTGAAAATGAAACTAGGAGTTCCCGTTGTGGCTCAGTGGTTTCAGAACTTGACATAGTGTCTGTGAGGATGCAGGTTTGATCCCTGGCCTCACTGAGTGGGTTAAGGAGCTGGCGTTGCCCCAAGGTGCAACATAGTCTACAGATGTGGCTCCGATTCTGTGTTGCCAGTGGCTGTCATGTAGGTTGGCAGCTGCTGCTCTGATTTGACCCCTTGCCCAGGATTGTCCACATGCTGAGGTTGTGACCCTAAAAAGGAAACAAATAAGTGGAATAAACAATGGTACGTGTCATGTGTGGGTGGTCCGTACCTAATCAGTTGAGGACCATTAGAGGAAGAAGATTGAGGTCCCCGGGGGGGGGGGGAATTCTGCCTCCAGACAGATGGCAGCTTCAAGCTACAGCATCGCTGTTCCCTGGGCCTCCAGTTTGCCAGGCTGCCTGCAAACTCTGGACTTGGCATCCTTCATAACTTCATGAGATAATTCTATAAGAAGAATCTCCGTCTCCCTCTCCTTCCAAACATTCTGTTCTGCTGCTCTGCAGGGCCTGATAGACCATCCTAAGTCTCTCAGGGGTCTGGCCGAGGTGCCTGAGGAGTTTGGGGATGTGTTTGCCTGAGTAATTGTGCACCAAGCCTGAGGGAATAGCATAGGGTTTCATATTTGGGAGCCTCTTTGGATGAAGGAAGATCATTTGGATGAGTGAATAATGGGGCTGGGAAGAGACGTGAGCTACTAGAAGGACAGCAGGATCTGGAGACGGGAGAGGGAATGGCCCCAGAGGCCCCCCCCCCCCACAGCAGGTTGGAGGGTCCCCGCCTTGGTCATGTGGTGCCCTGGGTCCTGGCGACCCTGGAGCAGTGAGTACACACGGGTGTGGAAGGAGGTTGGAGCTGTGCTGCAGAACCAGCTTCTAGCCCCGGCCAGCACGGCTGTGCAGAGCCTGGGAAGATGGGCCTTTTTCTTGTTTGACGACATATTCCATTCATGTTTATTGTAAACTATGGGCTCTCTTTCCTGAGCTGTACAGGATCCCCTTGCAGCTTGTATATTTTCTACATAGTCATTTGTATCTCTTACTCCCTTCCCCCTATGCTCCCCCCCAGATGGGTCACCCCAAGTTTTCTGAGAGTCTGGTACTTCTGTTATTCTCACTGGTCTGCTGTATTTTTTACATTCCATATTTGAGTGCTATGATACAGTATGTGTCTCTCTCTGGCTGACTCCTCTCACTTAACATAATGCCCTGCACGTCCATCCCTGTTGCTGCAAGTGGCACAGTTTCACTTTGTCTTGGCTGAGTGGGCTTCCACTGTGCATATGCACCACATCTTCTCATCCATTGCCCTGTCGTGGACATTTAGGTTGTTTCCGGGCCTTGGCTCTTGGGAATACTTCTGCCATGAACATGGGGGTGCATGGATCTTTTGGATTTAGACTCTGTATTTTCTGGGTGTGTGACCAGGAGTGGGGTCACGGGATCATAGGGTCGGTTTTCTCTTTCATGGTCGAATTCATGGTAGAGCTTTCAAAACTGTAACACATCTTCTCCAGGTTCTAATGTGAGGCCCCGGAGCCTCTGAGGTTGGGCATTTCACACAGTAGCATATTTGTCTGTCTCTCTGCTTTTCTCTGTCTGATGCCAAAGGGTAGGGATGAGACTTTGTGAAGAACCCTGACAATGCACCTGACCTATGCTTGACTCAGTGTCTGCTTCCTGAGGGCCTGGGCCTCAGGCCTGTGGCCCCACCGGGAAAAGCACCAGCCTCGCTGTGTCTCCCATGTCTTGTGTTTAGGGAATACGCTTCAGCCTCCAGGCCCTTCCCTGAGCCCTGAAGGACAGGTGCCCACAGGTGTTGATGAGGGGGGAGAGGAGATGCAGAGACCCCGAGGTGCCAGCAGGGGACCTCAATGCCGCCTGGGAGCAGGTCCTGGTTCCCCCTCAAGGGATACACACAGAACGAAGCCTTTGAACTCTTGTGCAGAACTAAACCCCCAACCAATGACAGCCAGAAAGGAGGACCCCCAGGACCTGTCCTGGGGCCCCTAAACACCAACTCTGGAGAAGAGTGCAGGCTTGCACCCACCCTGCACCTTGTCTGGGGCCGTATTTTCTACTCCCCAAACTGTAAACCCACCCCCTCCTCATCTCTCCCAAAGGGGGACCCAGTCTTTAGGGCAGCAGCCTGCTGTGACCCCCTTTGCCTGGCAAGGCAATTTAAGTTTTTTTTTTTTCCCTCCTTCACCCAAAACTCCATCTCCACGGTAGACAGAGGCTGAGTTTTGGCAGCATCCTCAGAGAAAAATCTAGCTGGACCTCAGCCTCGCCTTGGGGTTTCTTTCTCCCAGAAACATCCCTTCTGCTGTGGCCAGAGCTCAGGGCCTCCCACTGGCCTGTCTCTCCTTTATCCAGAATTCATCTCATGAGATTTCTTCTCTCACCAGCAGATGCACCATCTCTGGGGTTCTGACGTGGACATATTTCTCCCTACTTTGTGGTGTGTGTTTATGGTCATTGCCCCAAAGAGACGAGCATATAGTAACAAGCCAGCAATGTCTTTCATTTCTGCTGTTCTTCCTGTCTAATTGGATGGAAAGGTAGAAGCTGTTGATTTTCCAGGAAGGATACATCCAGAAGGGAGTTCCCTGGGGTGGGGGGTAGGGATCTATGGGTTCAGACCCGACGCTTTTTACCACAGAGGCCCATGTTCCATCCCTGGTCTGGGAACTGAGATCCCATATCAAGCCTCTGCACACCTCAGGCAAGAAACAAAGGGAGAAAGAGAAAAAATGCAGAAATGAATATATGAAGGACATTCATCTAAGCAAACATAGGGTTAATTTCTTAGATTTTATCAATTTACGGTTTTTAGATTTAAGTTTTGAGCACTAGATCAGATTTAAGTTACTCTTCATCCAGTTTCATCGCGGTGTCCAGCCGAGAGATGGGACTCGCATCCTGAAATGATGTCCACAGTCAGTTTAGGGAACCTCCATCCTCTCCTGCAGATTCAAAGTGAAAGAGGAAAAACATTCTTCTCCTTGTGATAAGAGCTCTCAGGATTGGCTCTCAACAAGCATAAGGTGCGTTGGTACATAAGGTGCGTTGGTGCTGATGCCATTCGTCCTGTACGTTTCATCCCAGGACCAACGTGTCTGATACCCAGTTGGTGGTACCTCCCCCTCCGGCCTCTGGGAACCAGAGATCTCATCTCTTTTGCTGTGAGTTTGTTTTTGGAACAACATTGACTTGAGAGTACTTTTTCTATTTTTGCTTTTTTACAGCCACACCTGTGGCATATGGAGGTTGCCAGATGAGGGGTCAAAGTCACAGCTGTCTGGCTCCACAACAGCCACCCCAATCCCACCACATCTGTGACCTACACCACAGCTCATGGCAACGCCAGATCCTTAACCCTCTTAGTGAGGCCAGGGGTCAAACCCACATCCTCATGGATCCTAGTCAGGTTCCTTATCACTGAGCCACGAGGGGGAACTCCCCCATCTCATTTTCTACGAGTTGGTGTTTGGAATAGAACTGACCACCTGCACTGTTTTAGTACCTGTTACACAGCAGAGCGACTCCCTATTTCTAGACACACCTGACCCCCCACTTGCCTTCAGGCCCTCAGGCCTCCTGTTGGGTCTGAAAAGTCACACGAGTCTGCAGAGCTGCAAAGAATATATTCCCCGTATTCTTCCAGTTTTGATGTAGAAGACACACAGCACTGGGTTGGCCTCACGAGTCCAGCATGGCCATGTGACTTACATCGTGAGATGACAGCTAGAACAATTTTAGGGAACGTCCATCATTTCCTGGCGAAACCCAATTCAACAATGAGGAAAAAATAACTTTTTCACTTGTGATGAGAACTTTTAAGGTTTACCTTGAATAAACCTGCTCTACAGTGTCCGGCCGTGTAGGTTACATGTATCCTGTTGGCCGTCACACCCCTTGGACTCAGTCTTCCTCTAACTGGAGGGGGTTCCTTTGACCAGCTTCCCCCAGTTCCCCCACCCCTTGTGACCATAAGGCTCATCTTGTTCTCTGCCTCTCACTTGAATGCTGTTGGCTTTTTGTCTCGACTGTTACTCAGAAGGGAGCTTTCTTCCAGAGGCTTGGGCTTGCTTGGCTCAGCAGGCTGCACCGTCCAGCCTCTGTCCCCGAGACGCTGCCTGCTGATGGTTTCCTCTGGGGCTGAGGGTCCTTCTTGACTGGATTCTGCTCCAGCTGAGAGCCAGGAGGAGTGAGGCCAGAGTCTGGGACCGAGCAGCGTTGGGCTCATACGCCTGAGGGACCCTGCTTCCTCCTCCTGCAGGAGGATAATTCTGGGCACAAGTGGGAAGCCCCCAGAGGGGACGGGTGACCCCACAAGGGAAGCCCCTGTCCACACTCCAGTGACAACCTAAGAAGGAGGTATGTAGCCTCTACCCCTGTTTTCTGGGTGATCAGCTCCCCAAAGCCTTGGAATCTGTGAAGGGATAAGGTCTTTTGTAGGCTGACCTGGTGGCTCATGAACCTACAGGATTGTCAGAATAGGATGTGTGTGTGTCCATATACACTGAGGTATTTGTCTTCTCTTTCTGACCGACTCGACTTCCATTGGGAATCTCTAGGTTCATCCACTTGGCTCAAATGGGATGGTTTCATTATTTTTTATGGTTGAGTAATATTCCATTGTGTGTATGCCCCACTGCTTCTTTATCATTCTCTTCCATCAAGTTCTATCTGAAGAGACAGGCTAGAATTCCCTGTGCTGTTAGGCTGAACCTCATTGCTTATCCAGTCTGTTTTTTTCTTTTTTTTGGCTTTTCTAGGGCTGCTCCCATGACACTTGGAGGTTCCCAAGCCAGGGGTCTAATCAGAGCTGTAGCCACTGGCCTGTGCAAGAGCCAGAGCAACACGGGATCTGAGCTGCTTCTGCGACCGGCACCCCAGCTCATGGCAATGTCAGAATCTTAATCCACTGAGCAAGGCCAGGTGTTGAACCTGCAACCTCATGGTTCCCCGTCAGATTTGTTTCCACTGCCCCACAGGGGAAGCTCCTGCTTATCCATTCTCAATGTCACACTTTGCAGCTACTGACCCCAAACCCCCACCCCCAGGCCACTCTCTCCCCGTCAGCAACCACAAGTCCGTGCTCCATGTCTGTGAGTTGGTTACTGTTCTGCAGACAGGTTCATCTGGGCCATGTTTTAAGTTCCAGATATAAGTGATCTCTGATGGTATTTGTTGTCCTGTATCTGCCTGCCCTCACTTAGTGTGAGAATAGGTCCAACCGTGTTGCTGCAAATGCCAGTGTTTCACTCTTTTATGGCTGATATTCCATCTGTGTGTGTCTATTTATTGAGGCTCTGTTTTGGGGGCAACATTTTGGGGTGCAGGCACCCTATATCCCCTTGCTCCCTGCAGAGGCTCCAGGGGAGGGTCCTTCCTGCCTCTTTTAGCATCTGGGGGCTGCAGGTGGCCCTGGGCTGGTGGCCGCTTCTCTCCTATCTCTGCTTCCATCTTCACATGGCTTCTCCTCTCTGTCTGTTTCTCTCGTGTGTCTCTTAGGAGGACACTGTCCTTGGATAGTAGGGCCCCTCTCATCCAGGAGGACCTCCTCTCAGACCCTTCCCATGACTTTTCCTCTGTGTCTTCTCTGTTGTAAGGATACTTGTTATTAGGTTGAGGGCCCTTCTTCATCCATGTGGACCTGGTCCCTGGCACACAGCTCTTAAACCACAGCAAGCTGTTGATCCCTGTGAGCAGAGCATCTTTAGTTTTTCCTAAGACAGCCAAGCACACCTGTTTATGCTAATGAGCTGGGGCTGGTTGCCTGTGTGTCTGTGATGCATCTATTACTGCGTTTGATTCTCTTTTTAGGTCTCTCTGCCTGTGTTGATAGGTTTGTGTCTATATTTTCACATCTGTTGCTATTTTTAGATTCCTGTGTTTATATTCTGTGTCTATATTCCTGCATCTGTGGGTCTGCTTATACATCTGTGTCTGTGTTCATAGGTCTGTGTGTGTCCCTTTGTGTCTGTGCACATCCCTGTGGCCCCCAGGCCTCTCTTGGCAGCCCCTTGTCAACTCTCCTCTCCCCACAGCTGTGGCACCAAGGATGTTTTCTCTGGGCCAGTGGGCTCTGGCCTTAAAGCTTGATTTGGGGCCAATGCTGCATTTCCTGTGGGGCTGTGTCAGCCCTGTTCTCTGCCCTGCATGGTCCTTCTGTTTCAGGCAGTGAGGACACAGGGCCAGGGTGGTTGGGATTGGACAGATTAACTAGAAAGCAGAATACACAGCTGTCTTCCCTCCTAAGAGAACAGGCCAGCCGTGCACAGTGATGCCATAGCTGGGAGGGTTCACAAAGCTGTAAGGATAGCAGTGAAGAAGGTCTAGTTCAAGTTCAGAAGCTGTGCGCTTGGTAAAATGACTTTTAAATTGTAATTTTGTGAATTAAACCTATTTTTTTAAATTTTAGAATTCTTTCCATTTTTAAAATTGTATTTTGGCTGCCCGAGGCCTATGGAGTTCCTGGGACAGGGATCAGATCTGAGCCACAGTGGAAACCTATATCACAATGCTGGATCCTTAAGCGACTGTGCGGGCTGGGTGTCAAACCCACGTCCCAGGGCTCCAGAGACACTGCCAATCCTGTGCCCCACAGTGGGAACTCCTCTATCCTTTTCTTAAAAAAAAAACTTTTATATTGTGTTGGAGTATAGTTGATTTTCAAGGTTATTTTTAAGGTGTATGGCAAAGGGTATGAGTTTTACATGCATCATTTTGACATTTTTGCCTCGTATGGGTTATTACAGGATATTGAATATAGTGTTATAGGCTGTACAGGAGAGCCTTGATGCTTAGTGAGTTTATACTAGTGTGTATGTTGTTGACCCCAAACAACTCATACATCCCTCCCCCCAGCCATTCCCCTTTGGTAACCATACATTTTCTATGAGTCTGTTTCTCTTTTCTAAATAAGTTCATTGGTGTCATACAAGTTTCCACATAGCAGTGAGCTCAGCTGGTGTTTCTCTCCCTTTCTGACTTAGATCTCTTAGCATGATCCCCTGTATGTCCATCCATGTCACTGAAAATGGCATCATTTTGTTCTTTTTCATAGCTGAGTAATATTCCATTGTGTGTATGGAGCACATCTTCTTTATTCATCCTCTGTCAGTGGCTACTTAGGTTGGTTCTCTGTCTTGCCTATTGTCAATAGTGCTACTGTGAACATAGGCGTGCAGGTACCTTTTTGGGTTATGGTTTTCTCTGGATATGTGCCCAGGAGTTGGGATTGCTGGATCATGTGGTCATTCTATTTTCAGATTTGTCGAGTTGCTTGTTCTTCTTTTTGTCAGGGCCATACCTGCAGGGTATGGAAGTCCCCAGGCGAGGGTTCAAATCAGCTGCAGCTGCTGTTCTATGCCATAGCCCCAGTAATGCCAGATCGGAGCCACATCTGCAACCTACACTACAGCTCATGGCAACCCCGGATGCTTCACCCCACTGAGTGAGCCCAGGGATCCAAGGTGGGTCCTCAAGGATCCCATCCCAGGTTGTTTTTGCTGAGTCACAGTGGGAACGCCTACTTTCACTTTTTCAAGGAACCCCCACACTGGTATCTGTCGTGGCTGCACCAAGTTCCCTTCCCACCCACAGTGCAGGCCGGGGGCCTGAGGGGCTCTTGGAAGGCTTTACTTCTTAACTCTCAGGGAAAGTGTGGCCTGGGTTGATCAATAGGAAAGATCAGTAAAGGCCTGTTTATACTGGAATTGCCTTCTAATATATTCAAAGTGGAAAAAGTTCCTAATTATTGGTAGAAGGCAAACTAGTGTCCCCCAACTCCCCTCACCCCCCCCAAAGAAATTTGGTGACAAGGTCCCTCAGGAAATGTAGAGACGGCTGGATTGTGAGCCAGGACCTTGGATAGAGAGGGAGGGAGACGTCCAACAGGGTGTGGCCGCCCAGCCTGGTTTCTTCTCCCTGCATTGAGTCACCTGCGAGAGAAGAGAGGGTTTGAGGGGAGAAGTGGAAAAATTGAGCAAAAAGCAAAGGAAGCAGGATGGGGTGATGGTGAAAACTCAAGATGCCAACGTTCAAAAATGGCTGTGAAACCACGGCCACCAGGAACAGCTGAGGGTGGAGCAGAAAGACCTTTGGCTCCAACCTCACAGATGAGCCAAACCTCGGGGGATGGAACTGCACAAGGGCTTCCTGGAGAGAGGGAGGGGGAGCCTCTCAGGTCCTCCATCCAAGCAGGACCTGGAGGGTGTGGGGTTCAGTGATGTTTAGTCAGAGAACAACACATCCTATGTGATTATAACCTATATGCAGAGTCTGACAATTAAACTAGGAGTTCCCGTTGTGGCTCAGTAGGTTAAGAACTTGACAACATGTCTGTGAGGATGCAGCTTTGATCCCTGGCCTCACTGAGTGGGTTAAGGATCTGGCGTTGCCCCAATGTGCAACATAGTTTACAGATGTGGCTCAGATTCTGTTTTGCTATGGCTGTGGCGTAGGCTGGATGTTGCAGCTCTGATTTGACCCCTGGCCCAGGAATGTCCATATGCTGCAGCTGTGGCCCTAAAAAGGGAAACAAATACAGGAAGAAATGAAACTAGACATGGCACACAGCGGGTGGTCCTTACCTAATCAGTCGACGACCTTCAGAGGAGAAAGACTGAGGTCCAAGGAGGAGGGAATCCTGTCTCCAGACAGATGTCAGCTTCAAGGTATGGCATTGCCTGTTCCCTGGGCCTCCAGCTCGCCAGGCTGCCTGCAACCTCTGGACCTGCCATCCTTCATAACCGCATGAGATGATTCTTTAAAATGAGTCTGCCTCTCCCTCCTTCCAAACATTCTATTGGTTCAGCTGCTCTGCAGGCCCTGATACACCATCCTACATCCCTCGGGGGTCTGGCCGAGGTGCCTGAGGAGTTTGTGGGTGTATTGGCCTAAATAATGCTGGGGGCACCAAGCCTGAGGGAATAACATGGGGTTTGATTTTGTGAGCCTGTTTGGGATGAGGGTAGATCCTTTGGATCAGTGAATAATGGGGCTGGGAAGAGACATGAGCTACTAGAAGGACAGCAGGATCTGGAGAAGGGAGAGGGAAAGGCCCCAGAGGCCCCTCCCACAGCAGGTTGGAGGGTCCCCGCCTTGGTCATGTGGTGCCCTGGGTCCTGGCGACCCTGGAACATTGAGTACACATGGGTGTGGAAGGAGGTTGGAGCTGTGCTGCAGAACCAGCTTCTAGCCCCGGCCAGCCTGGCTGTGCAGAGCCTGGGAAGATGGGGCTATTTCTTGATTGAAGTTATGGTGTCGGCTTTTTGTCTCGGCTGTTACTTATAAGGGAGCTTTCTTCGAGACTTGGGCTTCTCTCAGGAGGCTGCACCGCCCTGCCTGTGTCCCCGAGATGCTGTCTGCAAACTGTTTGCTCTGGGGCTGAGGGTCCTTCTTGACGGGTTTCTGCTCCAGCCGAGAGGCAGGAGGGGTGAGGCCAGAGTCTGGGACCCAGCAGTGTTGGGTTCATATGCCTAAGGGACCCTGCTTCCTCCTCCTGCAGGAGGACAATGCTGGGCATGATTGAGAAGCCCCAGAGGGGACGGGTGACCCCACAAGAGAAACTCCTGTCCACACTCCCTGACAACACAAGAATGATGTATGTAGCCTCTACCCCTGTTCTCTGGGCGCTCAGCTCCCCAAAGCCTTGAATCTGTGAAGGGATAAGGTCTGGTGTAGGCTGACCTGGTGGCTCATTAACCCACAGGTTTGTCAGAGCAGGATGTGTGTTCCCATATATACTGAGGTGTTTGTCTTCTCCTTATGACTGACTTGACTTCCTATGGGAATCTCTAGGTTCCTCCACGTGGCTGCAAATGGGGTGGTTTCATTCTTTTTTATGGTTGAGTAATATTCCATTGTGTGTATGCCCCACTGCTTCTTTATCATTCTCTTCCATCAAGTTCTACCGCAAATGACTGGATAGAGTTCCCTGTTTTGGACAGCAGGACCTCATGCTTATCCAGTGTTGTTTATTTTTTTCCCTGTTTTTGGGTCTGTTTCTGGACTCTTACTGTTTTTAGGGACACCCCCAAGGCCTATGGAGGTTCTCAGGCTAGGGGTCAAATAGCAGCTACATCTGCTGGCCTACACCACAGCCGCAGCAGTGCTGGATTTGAGCCACATCTGTGACCTACACCCAGCTCACGGCAATGTCAGATCCTTAACCCACTGAGTGAGGCCAGAGATGGAATCCGCAACCTCCTGGTTCCTGGTGGATTCGTTTCCACTGTGTCACGTGGGGAACTCCTGCTTATCCCTTCTCCATTTCAGAGTTTGCGTCTACTGACCCCCAAACTCTGTCCCCAACCCACTCCCTCCCCCTTGGCAACCACAAGTCAGTGCTCCATGTCTGTGAGATGGTTTCTGTTATTACACAGGTTCATTTGTGCCAGATTTTAAGGTCCAGATATAAGTGATCTCCGATGGTATTTGTCTTTCTGTATCTGCCATCACTTACTATGAGACTCTGGGTCCAACCGTGTTGCTGCAACTGCCATCGTTTCACTGTTGCTTATGCCTGATATCCCATTGTGTGTGTCTATTGAGGCTCTGCTTTGGGGGCAACATTTTGGGGTGCAGGCCCCCTATATCCCCTGTGCTCCCTCCAGAGGCTCCAGGGCAGGGTCTTTCTTGCCTCGTCCAGCTTGTGGGGGCTCCAGGTGGCCACCTCCCTCCCATCTCTGCCTCCGTCTTCTCGTGGTGTCTCCTCTTGTGTCTCTTAGGAGGACCCTGTCCTTGGAGGGAGGGCCCCCCTCATCCAGGAGGACCTCCTCTCAGACCCTTCCCGTGGCTTCTCCTCTGTGTCTTCTCTGTTATGGGGATACTTGTTAGTAGATTGAGGGTCCTTCTTCATCCAGGAGGACCTGGTCCCTGGCACACAGCTCTTAAACCACAGCAAGTTCTTCATCCCTTTGAGCACAGCATCTTTAGTTTTCCCAAGAAACCCAGGCTCACCCGTTTATGCTAAGGAGTTGTGGGTGGTACCAGGGGATGAAAGGGTAGGCTCTTTTGGCTCCACCCCAAACCTCCATACTTGCTGAGGGGTCAACCTTTAATCAGGCCTGCCTAGTGGACCCTCTCAAAAAAGGTGGTCCAGAGAGCTTTCAGGTGGGGGAGCCCATGGTTGGGAGGGTTGCAGCCCCGCCAAGTCCAAGGAGACAGAAGCTCCTGCATGTGGGACCCACTCCCACCCTCCCCTTCCCCTCTGCCTATTCCCCACTTGATGAGCAACAGCTAAGTGGGGTGTTTCCTGAGTTCTTCGGGGGGAGGACATGGGGACCCTCCATCTGTGGGCGTGTTGGGCAGAAGTGTGGGGGCCTGTGTTTGCTGGTGTTGGTGGGGTTGGGGGATCTCCTGTGGGCATTTCGACCAACTCAGGGTGCTTTCTGAGGTAAATTGGAGGCCACCCAGCTGGGGTCCAAAGGGAACTGGAGGATCTTTGGTGTGGAAATGCCCCACAGTGGGTGTCAGTAGCAATGTGAGCAAAGAAGACATTTTGTTTGAACAATTAAACGTGTTTACCCTTTTCAGTCAAACACCTCCTCCTGGCAGACCCCCGAGATCTCACCCTTTTTCCTGTCACCCATTGTTCTCCCTAATCAGAGTGAATTCTCTAGAACACCAATCAAGGTGTGTCTATACCTGCTTAAAACCCGCAGTGGTTTTCATGGCTGTTAGAAAAGGACAAATGGCCTCCCCTGTCCTGCTGCCCAAGGCAGGGCGGCTGGTGCAGGGTGGGCATGGATTTGGAGCACGCTTGAGGGATGGTGGCAGTGACCTCCTTCTTGTTCATCCTGGGACAGTGTTTTGTGACTTGTGTCTGACACAGGAAAGAGGTGACAACACTGGGGACCTGTGGTGGTGCCCAACCGTCTCAGGTTGGACTCTTTGCTTTTGCAAGGCTTGAGGCTCTTAGTCCCTGTAAATAAATAGTTACATGTCGCTGGTTTCTCTTAACAGGTGTGTTTCTACAATGTAAGTTGGCGTTTGTTGATTCTCATGGAAAAAGAGATTGGTTGTCTTTGCTCCATAAAGGGGTTTCATGGGATTGTGACAATAAATGACCACACACCACCCAGGTTACCACCACAGGAACCCACCCTCCCCCAGCCCTGGAGACCAGATGCCTGAGGTCAGGGTGTCCCAGGGTCTTACACCAGCCTCCTGGAGACAGAGGTGGAGACTCTCTCAGCTCCCTCCCTCCAACCGGGACCTGGAGGGTGTGGTGTTGGGTGAGATAAGTCAGAGAAAGGCACTTCCTGTGTGATTATCACCCATATGCAGAGTCTAAAAATAAGGCATTCCCTTTGTGGCTCAGGGGTTGTGGCTCAATGGTTGAAGACCTTGACAAAGTGTTGAAGATGCAAGGTCAGTCACTGGCTTTGATGAGGGCTTAAGGATCCAGCATTGCCACAAGGTGAGACATAGTTCGCAGATGTGACTCAGATTCTGTGTTGCCAGTGGCTGTGGTGTAGACTGGGAGCTGCAGCTCTGATTTGACCCCTGGCGCAGGAACATCCACGTGCTGAGGTTGGGACCCTAAAAAGGAAACAAATAAGAGAACAAAGAAGTATGTGTGTCCTGTGTGGGTGGTCCGTACATAATCAGTTGAGGACCTTTAGAGGGAAAAGACTGAGGTCCCTGAGGGAGGGGAATTCTGCCTCCAGACAGATGGCAGCTTCAAGCTACAGCATCGCCTGTTCCCTGGGCCTGCAGCTTGCCAGGCTGCCTGCAACCTCTGGACCTGCCATCCTTCACAACTACATGAGACGATTCCTTAAAATGACTCTGTCTCTCCCTCTGCTTTCAAACATTCCATTGGTTCGGCTGCTCTGCAGGCCCTGATACACTATTTAAGTCCCTCAGGGGTCTGGCAGAGGTGCCTGAGGAGTTTGGGGATGTGTTTGCCTGAGTAATTATCTGTGCACCAAGCCTGAGGGAATAGCATGGGGTTTGATTTTGTGAGCCTGTTTGGGATGAAGGAAGATCCTTTGGATCAGTGAATAATGGGGCTGGGAAGAGACATGAGCTACTAGAAGGACAGCAGGATCTGGAGACGGGAGAGGGAATGGCCCCAGAGGCCCCCCCCCCCCACAGCAGGTTGGAGGGTCCCTGCCTTGGTCATGTGGTGCCCTGGGTCCTGGCGACCCTGGAGCAGTGAGTACACACGGGTGTGGAAGGAGGTTGGGGCTGTGCTGCTGAACCAGTTTCTAGCCCCGCCAGCAGGGCCGTGCAGAGCCTGGGAAGATGGGCCTTTTTCTTGTTTGACGACATATTCCATTCATGTTTATTGTAAACTATGGGCTCTCTTTCCTGAGCTGTACAGGATCCCCTTGCAGCTTGTATATTTTCTACATAGTCATTTGTATCTGTTACTCCCTTCCCCCTATGCTCCCCCCCAGATGGGTCACCCCAAGTTTTCTGAGAGTCTGGTACTTCTGTTATTCTCACTGGTCTGCTGTATTTTTTACATTCCATATTTGAGTGCTATGATACAGTATGTGTCTTTCTCTGGCTGACTCCTGTCACTTAACATAATGCCCTGCACGTCCATCCCTGTTGCTGCAAGTGGCACAGTTTCACTTTGTCTTGGCTGAGTGGGCTTCCACTGTGCATATGCACCACATCTCATCCATTGCCCTGTCGTGGACATTTAGGTTGTTTCCGGGCCTTGGCTCTTGGGAATACTTCTGCCATGAACATGGGGGTGCATGGATCTTTGGGATTTAGACTCTGTATTTTCTGGGTGTGTGTCCAGGAGTGGGGTCACGGGGTCATATGGTCGGTTTTCTCCTCCTTGGTTGAGTTCATGGTAGAGCTTTCAAAAGTGTAACACATCTTCTCCAGGTTCTAATGTTAGGCCCCGGAGCCTCTGAGGTTGGGCATTTCACCCAGTAGCATATATGTCTGTCTCTCTGCTTTTCTCTGTCTGATGCCAAAGGGTAGGGATGAGACTTTGTGAAGAACCCGGACAATGCACCTGACCTGTGCTTGACTCAGTGTCTGCTTCCTGAGGGCCTGGGCCTCAGGCCTGTGGCCCCACCGGGAAAAGCACCAGCCTCGCTGTGTCTCCCATGTCTTGTGTTTAGGGAATACGCTTCAGCCTCCAGGCCCTTCCCTGAGCCCTGAAGGACAGGTGCCCACAGGTGTTGATGAGGGGGGAGAGGAGATGCAGAGACCCCGAGGTGCCAGCAGGGGACCTCAGTACTGCCTGGGGAGCAGGTCCTGGTTCCCCCTCAAGGGATACACAGAGAACAAAGCCTTTGAGCTCTTGTGCAGAACTAAACCCCCAACCAATGACAGCCAGAAAGGAGGACCCCCAGGACCTGTCCTGGGGCCCTTAAACACCAACTCTGGAGTAGAGTGCAGGCTTGCACCCACCCTGCACCTTCTCTGGGGCCGTATTTTCTACTCCCCAAACTGTAAACCCACCCCCCTCCTCATCTCTCCCAAAGGTGGACCCAGTCTTTAGGGCAGCAGCCTGCTGTGACCCCATTTGCCTGGCAAAGCAATTTAAGTTATTTCTTCCTCCTTCCCCCAAAAATCCATATCCACGGTAGACGGAGGCTGATTTTTGCCAGCATCCTATCCTCAGAGAAGAATCTAGCTGGACCTCAGCCTTGCCTTGGGGTTTCTTTGTTCCAGAAACATCACCCCCACCCCTTCTGCTGTTTGTGGCCACAGCTCAAGGCCTGCCAGTTGCCTGTCTGTCCTTGATCCAGAGTTCGTCTCATGAGATTTCTTCTCTCACCAGCAGATCCTCCATCTCTGGGGTTCTGACGTGGACACACTTTTTGCTCCCTACTTTGTGATGTGTGTTTATGGTTGTTGCCGAAAGACAGAGACGAGAATATAATAAGCCAGCAATGTCCTTTATTTCTGCTCTTCTTCCTGGCTAATTGGATGGAAATACAGAAGCTTTTAATTTTCCAGGAAGAATACGTCCAGAAGGAAATTCACTGGTGTGTGGGGGGGTTTATGGTTTCAGACCCGACACTTGTTACCACGGAGGCCCATGTTCCGTCCCTGGTCTGGGAACTGAGATCCCACATCAAGCCTCTCCCCACCTCAGGCAAGAAACAAAAACAAAGGAAGAAAAAAATCCAAAAATGGGTATATGAAGGACATGCATCTAAGCAAAGATAGGATTGATTTCTTAGGTTTAATCAATTTACGGTTTTTAGATTTAATTTCTGAACACTAGATCAGATTTAAGTTACTCTTCATCGGGTTTCATCGCGGTGTCCAGCCGAGAGATGGGACTCGCATCCTGAAATGATGTCCACAGTCAGTTTAGGGAACCTCCATCCTCTCCTGGCGATACGAAGTGAAGGAGGAAAAATGTTCTTCTCCTTGTGATAAGAACTCTGAGGATTGGCTCTCAACACCCTTGGTGCATAAGGTGCATTGGTGCTGATGCCATTCATCCTGTACGTTTCATCCCAGGACCAACGTGTCTGATGCCCTGTCGGTGGTACCTTCCCCTCCCCCTCCAGCCTCTGGGAACCACACATGTCTTCCCTTCTGCTGTGAGTTTGTTTTTGGAACAACATTGACTTGAGAGTACTTTTTCTTTTTTTCTATTTTTGCTTTTTTATAGCCACACCTGTGGCATAAGGAGGTTGCCAGATGAGGGGTCAAAGTCACAGCTGCCAGGCTACACCACAGCCACCCCAGATCCCACCACATGTGTGACCTACACCCCAGCTCACAGCAATGCAAGATTCTTAACCCACTGAGCAAGGCCCAGGATTGAACCCGCAACCTCATATTTCTCCGTCAGATTTGTTTCCACTGACTCCATTCTCACTGTCACAGTTTTCAGCTACTGACCCCAAACTAACTCCCCACAACCCACTCACTCCCCCTTGGAAACCACAAATCTGTGATCCATGTCTGTGAGCTGGTTTCTGTTGTGTAGACAGGTTCATTTGTGCCATGTTTTAAGGTCCAGATATAAGTGATCTCTGATGGTATTTGTCTTCCTGTATCTGCCTTGACTCAGTATGAGAATTTCTAGGTCCAACCATGTTGCTGCAACTTCCAGTATTTCACTCTTTTTTATGGCTGATATTCCATTGTGTTTGTGTCTATTTATTGAGGCTCTGCTTTGGGGCAACATTTTGGGGTGCAGGCCCCCTATGTCACCTGTGCTCCCTCCAGAGGCTCCAGGAGAGGGTCCTTCCTGCTTCTTCCAGCGTCTGGGGGTTCCAGGTGGCTCTGGGCTGGTGGCTGCCTTCCTCCCGTCTCTGCCTCCATCTTCACGGGGCTTCTCCTCTGTGTCTGTGTCTCCTCCTGTGTCTACTAAGAGGACACTGTCCTTGGAGGGCCCCCTCATCCAGGAGGACCTCCTCTCCAATCCTTCCCGTGGCTTCTCCTCTGTGTCTTCTCTGTTGTAAGGATACTTGTTACCAGGTTGAGGCCCCTCCTCATTCATGAGGACCTGGTCCCTGGCACACAGCTCTTAAACCATAGCAAGTTCTTGATCCATTTGAGCAGAGCATCTTTGGTTTTTCCTAAGACAACCAAGCTCACCTGTTTATGCTAATGACCTGGGGCTGGTTGTATTTATTTCCACACCTGGGTGTGTCTGTGATGCATCTATTAATGCATCTGTGTGTCTTTTTAGGTGTCTCTGCCTGTGTTTATAGGCTTGTGTCTATATTCCTGCATTTGTTGCTTTTTTTAGATTCCTGTGTTTTCATTCTGTGCTTATATTCCTGTCTGTGTTTCTATTCCTGCATCTGTGGGTCTGCTTATACATTTGGGTCTGTGTGTGTGTATGTGTGTGTCCCTCTGTGCCTGTCCCTCTGTCCCACCATCCTCTGCCAGGCCTCTCGGCAGGCCCTTGTCAATTCTTCTCTCTCCGTTGCTGTGTCACCCAGGATGGTGTCTCTGGGCCCAGGGGGCTCTGCCCCTAAAGCCTGATTTGGGGCCAATGCTGCATTTCTTGCAGGGCTGTGTGAGCCCTGTTCCCTGCCCTGTGTGGTCCTCCTGTTTCAGGCAGCGAGGACACAGGGCTGGGGTGGCTGGGATTGGACAGAAACTAATTAGGAAGCAGAACACACAGCTGTCTCCCCTCCTAAGAGAACAGCCCAGCCCTGCACAGTGACGCCCTAGCCAGGAGGGTTCACTAGGCTGTAAGGATGGCAGTGAAAAAGGTCTAGTTCAGAAGGTGTTCCCTTGTTAAAATGACTTTTCGAATTTTGATTTTGTGAATTAAAATTTTTTTCAACTTTTAGAATTCTTTCAATTTTTAAAATTTTGTTTTTTTTTTTTTTGGTTGCCTGAGGCATATGGAGTTCCCAGGCCGGGAATCAGATCTGAGCCACAGTTGAAAACTCTATCACAATGCTGGATCCTTAACCTACTGTGTGCCAGCTGGGTGTCAAACCCACGTCCCAGGGCTACAGAGATGCTGCTGAACCTGTTGCCCCACAGTGGAAACTCCTCTATCCTTTCCTTAAAAAGGCATTTGTGTTATATTGGAGTATAGCTGATTCACAATGTTGTGTTTCAAGTGCATGGCAAAGGGTATGAGTTATATCGTTCTGAGAGTCTTGCCTTGTATAGGTGATGACGGGATATTGAATATAGCTTCTTAGGCTGTACAGGAGAGCCTTGATGCTTACTGAGTTTATCTATACTAGTGTGTATGTTGTTGATCCCAAACAGCTAATTTATTCCTCCCCCAGCCGTTCCTGTTTGGTAACCATACGTTCTCTATGAATCTGTTTCTCTTTTCTACACAAGTTCTTTGGTGTCATATGAGATTCCACATGGCAGTGAGCTCAGCTGGTGTTTGCCTCTCCCTCTTTGACCTACATCTCTTAGTATGATCGCCAGTATGTCCATCCATGTTGCTGAAAATGGCATCGTTTTGTTCACTTTATGGGGCTGAGTAATATTCCATTGTGGGTATGGAGCACATCTTTTTTTACTCATGCTCTGTCGATGGGCACTTAGGCAGTTTCCATGTCTTGTCTACTGTGAATAGTGCTGCTGTGAACATAGGGGCACAGGTATCTTTTGCAGTTTTCTCCGGATAGATGTCCAGGAGGTGGGATTGTTGGATCATGTGGTAGTTCTATTTTCAGTTCTCTTGAGTTTGGTGGTGGTGGTTGGTTTTCTTATTCTTTCCTTAGGGCCATACCTGCAGGCTATAGAAGCTCCCAGGCTAGCGTTCAGCTCAGATTGGCAGCTGCTGTTCTATGTCAAAGCCCCAGTAATGCCAGATCGGAGCCCCATCTGCAACCTACACTACAGCTCATGGCAACCCCGGATCTTTCACCCACTGAGTGAGCCCAGGGATCTAAGGTGGGTCCTCATGGACTCCATCCCAGGTTGTTTCTGCTGAGTCACCGTGGAAATGCCTACTTTCAGTTTTTGAAGGAACCCCCACACTCTTTGCTGTTCTGGCAGCACCAAGTTCCCTTCCCACCATCAGTGCAGGCGGGGACCTGAGGGGCTCTTGCAAGGCTTTTCCTTTTAAATCTCAGGGAAAGGATGGCCTGGGATTGAATAAATGGTAAAGGTCAATAAAGCCCTGTTTATACTGGAATTGCCTTCCAATGAAATCAAAGAAGGAAAAGTTCCTAATTATTGGTGGAATGCATACTAGCATCCCCCCCCAAAGACACTTGGTGACAAGGTCCCTCAGGAAATGTAGGGACATCTAGATTGTCAGCCAGGACCTTGGATAGAGGGGGAGGGAGATGTCCAACAGGTGTGGCCGCCCAGCCTGGTTTCTTCTCCCTGTGTTGAGTCACCTGCGAGAGAAGAGAGGGTTTGAGGGGAGAAGTGGAAAAATTGAGCAAAAAGAAAAGGAAGCAGATGTCCCGTTGTGGCCAGTGGTTGACGAATCCCACTAGGATACATGAGGTTGTGTGTTCGATCCCTGCCCTTGCTCAGTGGGTTAACGATCCAGCGTTGCCTTCAGCTGTGGTGTAGGTCACAGACGCAGCTCGGATCCCGTGTTGCTGTGGCTCTGGTGTAGGCCAGTGGCTGCAGCTCCGATTAGACCCCTAGCCTGGGAACCTCCATATGCTTCGGAAGCAGCCCAAGAAATGGCAAAAAGCCAAATAAAAGGAAGCAGGGATGGGGGTGATTGTGAAAACTCAAGATACCAACGTTCAAAAATGGCTGTGACACCATGGCTGCCAGGAGCAGCTGAGGGTGGAGCAGAAAGACCTTTGGCTCCAACCTCACAGATGATCCAAACCTCGGGGGATGGAACTGCACAAGGACTTCCTGGAGAGAGGAAGGGGGAGCCCCTCAGGTCCTCCATCCAACCAGGACCTAGAGGGTGTGGTGGTCAGTGAAGTTTAAGTCAGGGGAAAACACGTCCTGTGTGATAATAACCTATATGCAGAGGCTGAAAATGAAACTAGGTGTTCCCGTTGTGGCTCAGTGGTTTCAGAACTTGACATAGTGTCTGTGAGGATGCAGGTTTGATCCCTGGCCTCACTGAGTGGGTTAAGGAGTTGGCATTGCCCCAAGGTGCAACATTGTTTACAGATGTGGCTCCGATTCTGTGTTGCCAGTGGCTGTGGTGTAGACTGGCAGCTGCAGCTCTGACTTGACCCCTCACCCAGGAATGTCCACATGCTGAGGTTGTGACCCTAGAAAGGAAACAAATAAGTGGAGTAAACAGTGATACGTGTCACATGTGGGCGGTGTGTACCTAATCAGTTGAGGACCTTTAGAGGAAAAAGACCGAGGTCCCCGAAGTAGGGAGAACTCTGCCTCCAGACAGATGTTAGCTTCAAGCTACAGCATCGCCTGTTCCCTGGGCCTGCAGCTTGCCAGGCTGCCTGCAACCTCTGGACTTGGCATCCTTCATAACTGCATGAAATAATTCTATAAAATGAGTCTGTCTCTCCCTCTCCTTCCAAACAATCTGTTGGTTCAGCTGCTCTGCAGGGCCTGATACATCATCCAATGTCCCTCAGGGGTCTGGCAGAGGTGCCTGAGGAGTTTGGGGATGTATCTGCCTGAGTAATGGTCTGTGAACCAAGCCTGAGGGAATAGCATAGGGTTTCATATTTGGGAGCCTGTTTGGATGAAGGAAGATCATTTGGATGAGTGAATAATAGGGCTGGGAAGAGACGTGAGGTACTAGAAGAGGCACAGGAGGAGCAGCAGGATCTGGAGAAGGGAGAGGGAATGGCCACAGAGGCCCCTCCCACAGCAGGTTTGAGGGTCCCCACATTGGTCATGTGGTTCCATGTGTCCTGGCGACCCAGGAACAGTGAGTACACACCTGTGTGGAAGGAGGTTGGAGCTGTGATGAAGCAGCAGTTTCTAGCCCTGGCTGGGAAGTCTTAACAGAGCTTGGAAGATGGGCCTTTTTCTCGACATTATATTCCACTTATGTTTATTGTAAAATAAGGGCTTTCTTGTGCTGTGCAGTGTCTCCTTGCTGCTTATATATTTTCTACATAGCAGTTTGTATCTCACTCCCTTCCGCCATGTTCCCCCCACCCCCAAATGTGTCACCCCTAGTTTTCTGTATCTGTGAGTCTGGTGCTTTTGGGTCATACTCGTCTGCTGTATTTCCTACATTCTATAAGTGCTGTTTTTCTCTTTCTTGGCTGAATTAACGGTAGAGCTTTCAAAACTATAACTTATCTGTATTTCCCATTTCCTAATTTTTTTAATTGGGGGTGCTCCATGAAATGTGGCCTCCTCTGTACATTCTCCGTTGTCATACTTCTGTTCCAGCTCTTCCTCCTCCATCCCTCCTGAAGTTGCCACTTCTGTCACCTTCTCTAGTTTGTACTGGAAGGACCCAGAGTCTCTGATGTTGCTCATTTCATGCAGTGGCATATTTATATGTCTCTGTGTTTTTGCGTCTGAGGCCAAAGGGTAAGGATTAGATTCTGTGAAGAACCCAGACAATGCAGCTGACCTGTGCTTGACTCTGCATCGGCTTCCTGAGGGCCTGGGCCTCTGGCCTGTGCTCTCACTGGGAAAAACAGCAGACTTTCTGAATCTCCCCCCCCCCCAGCCCCATATCTAGCTTTTAGGAAATAGACTTCAATCTCCAGGCCTTTCCCTGAGTCCGAAGGGGCAGGTGCCTACAAGTGCTGGCAGATCAGGGAAGGGAGGGGATGCATGGACCAGGGAGGGGCCATCAGGAGACAACTGTGCCTCCTGGGGGCAGGTCCTGGTTCCCCCTCAGGGGCTACACCCAGCAATGTCTTTGAGCTCTTCTGCAGAACTAAACCCCCAACAGATGAGAGCCAGAGAGGAGGACCCCCAGCACCAGTCCTGGGGCCCTTAAACACCAGCTCTGGAGAAGAATGCAAGCTTGCATCTACTCTGGTCCTTCTCTGGGTCCGTATTTTCTACTCCCCAAACTGTAAACCCACCCCCTCCTCATCTCTCCCAAAGGGGGACCCAGTCTTTAGGGCAGCAGCCTGCTGTGACCCCCTTTGCCTGGCAAAGCAATTTAAGTTACTTCTTCCTCCTTCACCCAAAAATCCATCTCCATGGTAGACAGAGGCTGAGTTTTGGCAGCATCCTATTCTCCGAGAACAATCTAGATGGACATGAGCCTCGCCTTGGAGTTTCTTTCTCCCAGAAACATCCCTTCTGCTGTGGCCAGAGCTCAGGGCCTCCCACTGGCCTGTCTGTCTTATCCAGAGTTCATCTCATGAGATTTCTTCTCTCACCAGCAGGTGCACTGTCTGTGGGGTTCTGACGTGGACACACTTTTTCCTCCCTACTTTGTGATGTGTGTTTATGGTCATTGCCCCAAAGACAGGAATATAATAACAAGCCAACAATGTCTTTCATTTCTGCTGTTCTTCCTGGCTAATTGGATGGAAAGGTAGAAGCTGTTGATTTTCCAGGAAGAATACGTCCAGAAGGGAGCTCCCTGGGGTGGGGGGTCTACAGGTTCAGACCTGACACCTTTGACCACGGAGGCCCATGGTCCATCCCTGGTCTGGGAACTGAGATCCCACATCAAGCCTCTCCCCACCTCAGGCAAGAAACAAAAACAAAGGAAGAAAAAAAAATCCAAAAATGAGTATATGAAGGACATTCATCTAAGCAAACATAGGGTTAATTTCTTAGATTTAATCAACTTAGTTTTTAGATTTAATTTTTGAACACTAGATTTGAGTTACTCTTCATCCAGTTTCATCGCGGTGTCCAGCCGAGAGATGGGACTCGCATCCTGAAATGATGTCCACAGTCAGTTTAGGGAACCTCCATCCTCTCCTGCAGATTCAAAGTGAAAGAGGAAAAAATTCTTCTGTTTCGAACTCTCAGGAATTGCTCTCAACAACTTTAATGCATAAGGTGCGTTGGTGCTGATGCCATTCGTCCTGTACGTTTCATCCCAGGACCAACGTGTCTGATACCCTGTCGGTGGTACCTTCCCCTCCCCCTCCAGCCTCTGGGAACCACAGATCTCATCTCTTTTGCTGTGAGTTTGTTTTTGGGACAAAATTGACCTTCAGCACTTGATTTATTCCTCCTACACAACATTGTGACTTGATAGTGCTTTTTTTTTTTTATTTTACAGCCACACCTGTGGCATATGGAGGTTGCCAGACGAGGGGTCAAATCAAAGTCACAGCTTCCAGGCTACACCACAGCCACCCCAGATCCCACCACATCTGTGACCTATACCACAGCTCACGGCAACACCAGATCCTTAACCCACTGAGTGAGGCCAGGGATCAAACCCACATCCTCACGGATCCTAGTCAGGTTCCTTATCACTGAGCCACGAGGGGGAACTCCCCCATCTCATTTTCTACGAGTTGGTGTTTGGAATAGAACTGACCATCTGCACTGTTTTAGTGCCTGTTACACAGCAGAGCGACTCCCTATTTCTACACACACCTGACCCCCCATTTGCCTCCAGGCCCTCAAGCCTCCTGTTGGCTCTGAAAAGTCACACAAGTCTGCAGAGATGAAAAGTACTGGTGAATACATTCCCCCACTTTTCTTCCACGTTTGCAGTAGAAGAGACACAGCAGCGGGATAGTCTCACGTGTCCAGCATGGCCATGTGAATTACATCGTGAGATGACGGCTAGGACAATTCTAGGGAACATCCATCATTTCCTGGAGAAACCCAATTTGAGATTTAAGAAAAAACTTTTTCCCTTGTGATGAGAACTCTTAAGGTAGACTTTGAATAAACCTGCTCTACAGTCTGGCCGTGTAGGTTACATGTATACTGTTGGCCGTCACACCCCTAGGACTAGGTCATCTTCTAACTGGTGGGGTCCCTTTGCACCAGCTTCCCCCAGTTCCCCCACCTCCCGTGACCACAAGGCTCATCTTGTTCTCTGCCTCTCACTTGAATGCTGTTGGCTTTTGGTCTCGGCTGTTACTTGTAAGGGAGGTTTCTTCCAGAGGCTTGGGTTGGCTCAGGAGGCTGCACCGTCCTGCCTGTGTCCCGGAGTGGCCATCTGCAAACAGTTTCTTCTGGGGCTGAGGGTCCTTCTTGACTGGGATCTGCTCCAGCCAAGAGGCCAGAGTCTGGAACCCAGCAGCATTGGGCTCATACGCCTGAGGGACCCTGCTTCCTTCTCCTGCAGGAGGATAATTCTGGGCACAAGTGGGAAGCCCCCAGAGGGGACGAGTGACCCCACAGGGAAACCCCTGTCCCCACTCCAGTGACAACCTAAGAACGAGATATGTAGTCTCTACCCCTGTTTTCTAGGCCCACAGCTCCCCAAAGCCTTGGGGTCTCCGAAGGCATAAGGTCTTTGGTAGTTTGACCTGGTGGTTTGTGGACCTACAGGTTTGTTAGAACAGGATGTGTGTGTCCATATACACTGAGGTGTTTGTCTTCTCTTTACGACTGACTTGACTTCCTATGGGAATCTCTAGGGCAGGCACAGGGCTGCAAATGGCATGGTCTCATTCTTTGTGTGGTTGAGTAATATTCCATTGCGATTAAGCCCCACTGCTTCTTTCTTACTCTCTTCCATCGAGTTCTATCCCAAGAGACTGCATAGAATTCCTTGTGTTGTACAACAGGACCTCATTGCTTATACACGTTTTTTCTTTTTGGTCTTTTTGCCTTTTCTAGAGGTGCTTCCATGGCATATGGAGGTTCTAATCGGAGCTGTAGCCACTGGCCTGTGCAAGAGCCACAGCAACACGGGATGTGAGCTGCTTCTGTGACTTAACACCCCAGCTCACAGCAGTGCAAGATTCTTACCCACTGGTCACAAGGCCAGGGATTGAACCCGCAACCTCATGGTTCCCTGTCAGATTTGTTTTCACTGACTCATGAAGGGACCTCCTGCTTCTCCATTCTCAATGTCACCCCAAATATATTAGGAAAAGCCATAAATACATCTCTATCCTCAATTGTCCTTACCATTTTATTTCTCTGAAGCGGAATGTTTACAGTGAGACCAAGCCGGAGGAAAAGAAATTCTTTCTCTGCATGAAGCCTACTAGTTGCTTTCCACCTACATGCAGTTCTTCTCTCTCATCTGGAATTATAGTCTGCAGCTCATGTTCATCATCGGGAGGCATGCTATGTTTCAGGATCAAGTAGAAAGAGTTTAGACGGCTAATGACAGAGTCATCTTAAAATGTACCGCAGATGCAAAGAGATAAATTATGGGCTAGTTTAGTTTTTCTAGTCTCAGATGACATTAATGACTTGTTTCTACTCAATGGAGTGCACTTGACACCACTCCACCCACCACACACACACAAATAGATTCATCGCTATGCAGCTACTGACCCCAAGCTAACTCCCCCCAACCACTCCCTCCCCCTTGTCAACCACAAGTCCGTGCTCCATGTCTGTGAGCTGGTTTCTGTTCTGCAGACAGGTTCATTTGTGCCATGTTTTAAGGTCCAGATACAAGTGATTTCTGATGGTATTTGTCTTCCTGTATCTGCCCTCACTCAGTATGAGAATCTCTAGATCCAATTGTGTTGCTCCAAATGCCATTATTTCACTTTTTCTATGGCTGATACTCCATTGTGTTTGTGTCTGTTTATTGAGGCTCTGCTTTGGGGGCAACATTTTGGGGTGCAGGCCACCTATATCCAGTGTAGTCCTTCCATAGGCTCCAGAGGAAGGTCCTTCCTGCCTCTTCCAGTGCCTGGGGCTCCAGGTGGCCCTGGGCTGGTGGCCACCTCCCTCCCATTTCTGCCTCCATCTTCACGTGGCATCTCCTCTTGTGTCTCTTAGGAGGACACGGTCCTTGGATGGAGGGCCCCTCTCATCCAGGAGGACCTCCTCTCAGACCGTTCCCATGGCTTCTCCTCTGTACCTCGGTCTCCTCTTGTGTCTCTTAGGAGGACACGGTCCTTGCAGGGAGGGCCACCTTATCCAGGAGGACCTGGTCCCTGGTGCCCAGCTCCTAAATCACAGCAAGTTCTTGATCCCTGTGAGCAGTGCATCTTTAGTTTTTCCTGAGAAACCCAGGCTCACCTGTTTATGCTAATGAGGTGGGGCTGGTGCCAGAGGAACCACCCAGGGGATGAAAGGGTAGGCTCTTTTAGCTCCACCCCAAACCTTGAGACTTGCTGAGGGGTCGTCCTTTAATCAGGCCTTCCTAGTGGACTCTCCCTAAAAAGGGGGTTCAGAAAGCTTTCAGGTTGTGGAGCCCACAGTTGGGAGGGTGCAGCCCTGCCAAGTCCAAGGAGAGAGAAGCTCCTGCATGTGGGACCCACTCCCACCCTCCCCTCCCCCTCTGGCTCTTCCCCCCTTGATGAGCAACGGGTAAGTCAGGTGTTTCCTGAGTTCTTTGGGGGGAGGACATGGGGACCCTCTATCTGTGGGCATGTTGGACGGAAGTGTGGGGGCGTATGTTTGGAGACGGGGCGGGGGATCTCTTCTGGGCCTGGGCCCTCTTGTTGGCATTTCAACCAACTCAGGGTGCTTTCCGAGGTAAATTGAATTGGAGCACACACAGCTGGGGTCTAAAGGGAACTGGAGGATTCCTTGGGGTTGAAATGCCCCAGATTGGGTGTCAGAAGCAATGTGAGCAAATAAAACATTTTGTTTGAACAATTAAATGTGTTTACCCTTTTCAGTCAAACACCTCCTCCTGGCAGACCTCCGAGATCTCACCCTTTTTCCTGTTACCCATTTTTCTCTCTGAACAGAGTGAATTCTCTAGAACACCAATTAAGGCGTGTCCATATCTGCTTAAAACCTTTGGTGGTTTTCATGGCTGTTAAAAAAGGAGAGATGGCCTCCCCTGTCCTGCTGACCAAGGCAGGGTGGGCATGGATTTGGAGCACGCTTTAGGGATGGTGGCAGTGACCTCCCTCTGGTTCATCCTGGGACAGTGTTTTATGACTTGTGTCTGACCTGGGAAAGTGATGACAACACTGGGAACTCGTTTTGGTGCCCAACCGTCTCAGGTTGGACTATTTGCTTTTGCACGGCTGAGGCTCTTAATCCTTGTAAACAGTTACATGTCGCTGGTGTCTCCTGACAGGCGTGTTTCTACAATGTAAGTTGGCATTTGTTGATTCTCACGGACATAGAGATTGGTTGTGTATGCTCCATAAAGGGGTTTCGTGGGCTTGTGACAATAAATGACCACAAACCACCCAGGTTACCACCACAGGAACCCACCCTCCCCCAGCCCTGGAGACCAGATGACTGAGGTCAGGGTGTCCCAGGGTCTTATGCCGGCTTCCTGGAGAGAGAGGTGGAGACCCTCTCAGCTCCCTCCATCCAACCGGACCCTAGAGGTGTGGTGTTGGGTGAGAAAATCACAGAAATGCACATCCTGTGTGATTATCACCCATATGCAGAGTCTAAAAATAAGGCATTCCCTTTGTGGCTCAGGGGTTGTGGCTCAATGGTTGAAGACCTTGACAAAGTGTTGGTGAAGATGCAAGGTCAGTCACTGGCTTTGATGAGGGGTTAAGGATCCAGCATTGCCGCAAGGTGAGGTATAGTTAGAGCATGTGGCTCAGATCCTGTGTTGCCAGTGGCTGTGGTGTAGGCTGGCAGCTGCAGCTCTGATTTGACCCCTGGCCCAGGATCGTCCACATGCTAAAGTCATGACCCTAAAAAGCAAACAAATAAGTAGAATAAACAATGAAAGGTGTCATGTGTGGGTGGTCCATACCTAATCAGTTGAGGACCTTTAGAGGGAAAAGACTTGAGGTCCCCAAGGTAGGGGGAATTCTGCCTCCAGACAGATGGCAGCTTCAAGCTACAGCATCACCTGTTCCCTGGGCCTGCAGCTTGCCAAGCTGCCTGCACGCTCTGGACCTGCCATCCTTCATAACTGCCTGAGATGATTCTGTAAAATGAATCTGCCTCTGCTACTTCCAAACATTGTATTGGTTCAGCTGCTCTGCAGGCCCTGATACACCATCCTAAGTCCCTCAGGGGTCTGGCAGAGGTGTCTGAGGAGTTTGGGGATGTGTTTGCCTGAGTAATGCTGGGGGCACCAAGCTGAGGGAATGGTATGGGGTTTGATTTTGTGAGCCTGTTTGGGATGAAGGAAGATCCTTTGGATCAGTGAATAATGGGGCTGGGAAGAGACGTGAGCTACTAGGAGGGCAGCAGCAGGATCTGGAGAAGGGAGAGGGAAAGGCCCCAGAGGCCCCTCCCACAGCAGGTTGGAGGGTCCCCGCCTTGGTCATGTGGTGCCCTGGGTCCTGGCGACCATGGAGCAGTGAGTACACACGGGTGTGGAAGGAGGTTGGAGCTGTGCTGCAGAACCAGCTTCTAGCCCCGGCCAGCACGGCTGTGCAGAGCCTGGGAAGATGGGCCTTTTTCTTGTTTGACGTTATGTTCCATTTACGTTTGGTGTAAAATAATGGCTCTCTTCCCTGTGCTGTACAGGATCCCCTTTGCAACATGTATATTTTAAACATAGCAGGTTGTACTTTTCACTCCCCCCATTTCCCCCACCCCACCAATGGGTCACCCCTGGTTTTCTGTATCTGAGAGTCTGGTACTTCTGTTATATTCACTGGTCTGCTGTATTTTTTACATTCTATGTCTGAGTGCTGTGATAGAGTATTGGTCTTTCTCTGGCTGACTCATGTCACTTAACATAATGCCCTCCAAGTCCATCCCTGCTGCTGCAAGTGGCACGGTTTCATTCTTTGTCTTGGCTGATTGGGCTTCCACTGTGCATATGCACTTCATCTTCTTTATCCACTCCCCTGTGGTGGGATATTTAGGTTGTTCAGGTCTTGGCTATTGTGAACACTGCTGCTGTCAACTTAGGGGTGCGTGGATCTTTTTGACTTAGAGTGTGTGTATTTTCTGGATGTGTGTCCAGGCATGGGGTTACTGGATCATGGGGTCAGTTTTCCCTTCCTTGGTGGAATTAATGGTACTGCATTCAAAGTGAAAATAAACACATCCTTTTCTAGTTAGCTTTTGCTGATTTTCTTGGGGGGGTGCTCTGTGAAATGGGGCCACCTCTGTACCTTCTTCGTCGTCACGTTTCCCTTCCTGCTCTTCTTGTCCATTCTTCCTGATTTTTCCACCTCTGTCACCTTCTCGAGTGTCTGTAGTTAAGACCTGGAGTCTCTCATGTTGGGATTTGATGCAGTTGCACGTTTGTCTGCCTCTCTGCATTTCTGCGTCTGATCCCAAAGGGTGGGGATGAGACTTGGTGAAGAACCCAGATGATGGAACTGGCCTGTGCTTGACACAGTGTCTGCTTCCTTTGGGCCTGGGCCTCTGACCTGTGCTCCCAGTGGGAAAACAGTGGACTTTCTGTGTCGTTCCCCCCTCCCCATGTCTTGTTTTCAGGGGACAGGCTTCAGCCTTCAGGCACTTCCCTGAGCCCCAAAGGGCAGGTACCCACAGGTGCTGGTCAGGGAAGGGGGGAGATGCAGAGATTGGGGAGGGGCCGTCAGGAGAAAATGGTGCAGCCTGGGGGCAGGTCCTGGTTCCCCCTCCAGGGGTACACACAGCAATGTCTTGAGCTCTCCTGCAGACCTGAACCGCCAACAATTGAAAGCCAGGGAGCCCAATTCCACCAGGACCAGTCCTGGGGCCACCAAACACCAGGTCTGAAGAACGCAAACTTGCACCCATCCCTGATTTTCATCAGTGGCCCTATTTTCTATTCCCGACCAGAAAACCACCTCCTCATCACTCCCAAAGGAGGGCCACATCACGAGGGCATGAGCCAACTATGTCCCCCCTCTGCCTGGAAAAGCCATGAAAACTATTTTTTTTTTCCTTCTTTGCCCAAAACACTATCTCGGCTATAGACAGCGGCCGTGTTTTGACAGCACCCTCAGAACAATCTAGATGGACGTCAGCCTCAGCCTTGGGGTTTCTTTCTCCCGGAAACCTCCCTTCTCCTCCCGGCTGCTTGTGGCCACAGCTGACGGCCTCCCCTTCGTCTGTCCCTCTTGGATCCAGACTGCATCTCACGAGATTTCGTCCTGTACCACCAGAGGCACCATCTCTGGGGTTGTGATGTAGACAGACTTTTTCTCCTACTTGGTGATGTGTATGTATGGTCGTTGCCCCAAAGGCTAGAATATAATAACAAGCCAGAAATGGCTTTCATTTCTGCAGTTCTTCCTGGCTAATTGGATGGAAAGGTAGAAGCTGTTAATTTTCCAGGAAGAGTGTGTCCAGAAGGGAGTTCCCTGGTGGTCTAGGGTTTCAAACTCGGTGCTTTCACATCGGTGGCCTGTGTTCAATCCCTGGCCTGGGAACGGAGATCCCACATCAGTCCTCTGCACACCACAGGCAAAAAACAAAAAAATCCAAAAATGAACACATGAAAAAAAACCTTCTAAGCAAATATAGGATTGATGGTTTTAGATTTAATGATAGTTTTGAGATTTTAATGTTTTAATATCCGATTAGGTTTAACTTTTCCTCTGCTTTCCCTGAGATGTCCAGCAGAGTGAAGTGACTTTCCTCCCGAAATGACGTCCACACTAAATGTAGTGAAGCTCCGTCATCTCCTGTAGATACAGAATGAAAGAGGAAAAAAGATTTTTTCCTTGTGATAAGAACTCTTAGGATTAAAAAAAAAATTTTCCCAATAGAATATTTTTTCTACTGTACAGCACGGTGACCCAGTTACACATACATGTACCCATTCTCATTTCTCCCATGCTCGGGCTCTGTCATAAGTGACGAGACATAGTTCTCAGTGCTCCACAGCAGGACCTCATTGCTCATCCATTCTAAAGGCAATAGTTTGCATCCAAGAACCCCAAGCTCCGCAAAGACCCCATGGGGCAACCACAAGTCTGTTCTCCAAGTCCACGATTTTCTTGTCTGTGGAAAGGTCCAGTTGTGCCATATAGTAGATATCAGATATGACATCATATGCTATTTCTTTGTCTTTCTGACTTCACTCAGGATGAGAGTCTCTAGTTCCATCCATGTTGCTGCAAATGGCATCGTTTTGTTCATTTTTATGGCTGAGTACTATTCCATTGAGTATATATACCACATCTTCCTAATCCAATCATGTGTTGATGGACATTTGGGTTGTTTGCATGTCTTGGCTATTGGGAATAGAGCTGCAATGAACATGGGGGTGCATGTGTCTTTTTCAAGGACCGTTTTGTCCAGATATATGCCCAAGAGGGGGACTGCTGGGTCACATGATAGTTCTATGTATAGTTTTCTAAGGTACCTCCATACTGTTGTTATCCATAGTGGTAGTACCAGCTTCCATTCCCACCAGCAGTGCAGGGGCGGGGTCCCTTTTCTCCACACCCCCTCCAGCACTTGCTGTTTGTTGACGTATGAATGATGGCCATTCTGACTGGTGTGAGGTGGTATCTCGTGGTCGTGTTTGCTGGCATTTCTCTACTCATCAGGGATGCGGAGGGTTTTTTCATGTGCTTGTTGGCCATCTGTCTGTCTTCCTTGGAGAAATGTCTATTGTGGTCTCTTGCCCATTTTTCCATTGGATGTTGGCTTTTTTGCTGTGGTATAAGTTGCTTGTATATTGTAGAGATTGAGCTCTTGTCAATTGCATCATTTGAAAGTATTTTCTGGACTCTTACTTTTTTTAGGGCCACCCCCAAGGCCTCTGGAGGTTCCCAGGCGAGTGGTCAAATAGCAGCTACAGCTGCTGGCCTACACCACAGCCACAGCAGTGCTGGATTTGAGGCACATCTGTGATCTACACCCCAGCTCACGGCAATGTCAGATCCTTAACCCACTGAGCAAGGCCAGGGATTGAACCCTCAACCTCATGGTACCTGGTTGGATTCGTTTCCACTGTCACAAGGGGAACTCCTGCTTAGCCATTCTCAGTGTCACAGTTGGCAGCTACTGACCCCAAACCCCACTCCCTCCCTCTTGGCAACCACAGTTCCGTGCTCCATGTCTGTGAGCTGGTATCTGTTCTGTAGACAGGTTCATTTGGGCCATGTTTTACGTTCCAGATATAAGTGATCTCCGACGGTATTTGTCTTCCTGTATCTGGCTTAACTTCGTATGAGAATCTCTAGGTCCAACCGTGTTGCTGCAAATGCCGGTATTTCACTCTTTTTTTATGGCTGATACTCCATTGTGTTTGTGTCTATTTATTGAGGCTCTGCTTTGGGGGAAACATTTTGGGGTGCAGGCCACCTATATCCAGTGTAGTCCTTCCATAGGCTCCAGAGGAAGGTCCTTCCTGCCTCTTCCAGTGCCTGGGGCTCCAGGTGGCCCTGGGCTGGTGGCCACCTCCCTCCCATTTCTGCCTCCATCTTCACGTGGCATCTCCTCTTGTGTCTCTTAGGAGGACACGGTCCTTGGATGGAGGGCCCCCCTCATCCAGGAGGACCTCCTCTCAGACCGTTCCCATGGCTTCTCCTCTGTACCTCGGTCTCCTCTTGTGTCTCTTAGGAGGACACGGTCCTTGCAGGGAGGGCCACCTTATCCAGGAGGACCTGGTCCCTGGCGCCCAGCTCCTAAATCACAGCAAGTTCTTGATCCCTGTGAGCAGTGCATCTTTAGTTTTTCCTGAGAAACCCAGGCTCACCTGTTTATGCTAATGAGGTGGGGCTGGTGCCAGAGGAACCACCCAGGGGATGAAAGGGTAGGCTCTTTTAGCTCCACCCCAAACCTTGAGACTTGCTGAGGGGTCGTCCTTTAATCAGGCCTTCCTAGTGGACTCTCCCTAAAAAGGGGGTTCAGAAAGCTTTCAGGTTGTGGAGCCCACAGTTGGGAGGGTGCAGCCCTGCCAAGTCCAAGGAGAGAGAAGCTCCTGCATGTGGGACCCACTCCCACCCTCCCCTCCCCCTCTGGCTCTTCCCCCCTTGATGAGCAACGGGTAAGTCAGGTGTTTCCTGAGTTCTTTGGGGGGAGGACATGGGGACCCTCTATCTGTGGGCATGTTGGACGGAAGTGTGGGGGCCTATGTTTGGAGACGGGGTGGGGGATCTCTTCTGGGCCTGGGCCCTCTTGTTGGCATTTCAACCAACTCAGGGTGCTTTCCGAGGTAAATTGAATTGGAGCACACACAGCTGGGGTCTAAAGGGAACTGGAGGATTCCTTGGGGTTGAAATGCCCCAGATTGGGTGTCAGAAGCAATGTGAGCAAATAAAACATTTTGTTTGAACAATTAAATGTGTTTACCCTTTTCAGTCAAACACCTCCTCCTGGCAGACCTCCGAGATCTCACCCTTTTTCCTGTTACCCATTTTTCTCTCTGAACAGAGTGAATTCTCTAGAACACCAATTAAGGCGTGTCCATATCTGCTTAAAACCTTCGGTGGTTTTCATGGCTGTTAAAAAAGGAGAGATGGCCTCCCCTGTCCTGCTGACCAAGGCAGGGTGGGCATGGATTTGGAGCACGCTTTAGGGATGGTGGCAGTGACCTCCCTCTGGTTCATCCTGGGACAGTGTTTTATGACTTGTGTCTGACCTGGGAAAGTGATGACAACACTGGGAACTCGTTTTGGTGCCCAACCGTCTCAGGTTGGACTATTTGCTTTTGCACGGCTGAGGCTCTTAATCCTTGTAAACAGTTACATGTCGCTGGTGTCTCCTGACAGGCGTGTTTCTACAATGTAAGTTGGCATTTGTTGATTCTCACGGACATAGAGATTGGTTGTGTATGCTCCATAAAGGGGTTTCGTGGGCTTGTGACAATAAATGACCACAAACCACCCAGGTTACCACCACAGGAACCCACCCTCCCCCAGCCCTGGAGACCAGATGACTGAGGTCAGGGTGTCCCAGGGTCTTATGCCGGCTTCCTGGAGAGAGAGGTGGAGACCCTCTCAGCTCCCTCCGTCCAACCAGCACCTGGAGGAATGGTGTTGGGTGAGATAAGTCAGAGAAAGACACATCCTGCGTGATTATCACACATACGCAGGGTCTAAAAATAAGGCGTTCCCTTTGTGGCTCAGGGGTTGTGGCTCAATGGATGAAGACCTTGACAGTGTTGGTGAAGATGCAAGGTCAGTCACTGGCTTTGATGAGGGGTTAAGGATCCAGCACTGCCACAAGGTGAGGTATAGTTAGAGCATGTGGCTCAGATTCTGTGTTGCCAGTGGCTGTCGTGTAGGTTGGCAGCTGCAGCTCTGATTTGACCCCTGGCCCAGGAACGTCCACGTGCTGAGGTTGGGACCCTAAGAAGCAAACAAGAGAACAAAGAAGTATGTGTGTCCTGTGTGGGTGGTCCGTACCTAATCAGTTGAGGACCTTTAGAGGGAAAAGACTTGAGGTCCCCAAGGTAGGGGGAATTCTGCCTCCAGACAGATGGCAGCTTCAAGCTACAGCATCACCTGTTCCCTAGGCCTCCAGCTTGCCCGGCTGCCTGCAACCTCTGGACCTGCCATCCTTCATAACTGCCTGAGATGATTCTGTAAAATGAATCTGCCTCTGCTACTTCCAAACATTGTATTGGTTCAGCTGCTCTGCAGGCCCTGATACACCATCCTAAGTCCCTCAGGGGTCTGGCAGAGGTGTCTGAGGAGTTTGGGGATGTGTTTGCCTGAGTAATGCTGGGGGCACCAAGCTGAGGGAATGGTATGGGGTTTGATTTTGTGAGCCTGTTTGGGATGAAGGAAGGATCAGTGAATAATGGGGCTGGGAAGAGACATGAGCTACTAGAAGAGCAGCAGCAGCAGAATCTGGAGAAGGGAGAGGGAAAGGCCCCAGAGGCCCCTCCCAGAGCAGGTTTGAGTGTCCCTGCCTTGGTCATGTGGTGCCCTGGGTCCTGGCAACCCTGGAGCAGTGAGTAGACACGGGTGTGGAAGGAGGTTGGAGCTGAGCTGCAGAACCAGCTTCTAGCCCCGGCCAGCAGGGCTGTGCAGAGCCTGGGAAGATGGGCCTTTTTCTTGTTTGACGTTATGTTCCATTTACGTTAGTTGTACAATAATGGCTCTCTTCCCTCTGCTGTACAGGATCCCCCTTTGCAACATGTATATTTTAAAACATAGCAGGTGGTCCCTCTCACTCCCTTCCCCCTATTTCTCCCACCCCCCAAATGGGTTACCCCTAATTTTCTGTATCTGTGAGTCTGGTGCTTTTGGGTCATACTCATCTGTTGTGTTTTTTTATATTCCATATTTAAGTGCTATGATACAGTATTTGTCTTTCTCTGGCTGACTCACGTTACTTAACATAATGCCCTCCACGTCCTTCCCTGCTGCTGCAAATGGCACAATTTCATTCTTTGTCTTGGCTGAGTAGTTTTCCATTGTGCATACGCACAATGTCCTCTTTATCCAGTCCTCTGTCGTTGGACATTTAGGTTGTTTCCAGGTCTTGGATATTGTGAATAGTGCTGCTGTCAACTTAGGGGTGCGTGGATCTTTTTGACTTAGAGTGTGTGTATTTTCTGGATGTGTGTCCAGGCATGGGGTTACTGGATCATGGGGTCAGTTTTCCCTTCCTTGGTGGCATTAATGGTACTGCATTCAAAGTGAAAATAAACACATCCTTTTCTAGTTAGCTTTTGCTGATTTTCTTGGGGGGGTGCTCTGTGAAATGGGGCCACCTCTGCACCTTCTTCGTCGTCACGTTTCCCTTCCTGCTCTTCTTGTCCATTCTTCCTGATTTTTCCACCTCTGTCACCTTCTCGAGTGTCTGTAGTTAGGACCTGGAGTCTCTCATGTTGGGATTTGATGCAGTTGCACGTTTGTCTGCCTCTCTGCATTTCTGCGTCTGATCCCAAAGGGTGGGGATGAGACTTGGTGAAGAACCCAGATGATGGAACTGGCCTGTGCTTGACACAGTGTCTGCTTCCTTTGGGCCTGGGCCTCTGACCTGTGCTCCCAGTGGGAAAACAGTGGACTTTCTGTGTCGTTCCCCCCTCCCCATGTCTTGTTTTCAGGGGACAGGCTTCAGCCTTCAGGCACTTCCCTGAGCCCCAAAGGGCAGGTACCCACAGGTGCTGGTCAGGGAAGGGAGGGGATGCAGAGACCAGGAGGGGCCGTCAGGAGAAAATGGTGCAGCCTGGGGGCAGGTCCTGGTTCCCCCTCCAGGGGTACACACAGCAATGTCTTGAGCTCTCCTGCAGACCTGAACTGCCAACAATTGAAAGCCAGGGAGCCCAATTCCACCAGGACCAGTCCTGGGGCCACCAAACACCAGGTCTGAAGAACGCAAACTTGCACCCATCCCTGATTTTCATCAGTGGCCCTATTTTCTATTCCCGACCAGAAAACCACCTCCTCATCACTCCCAAAGGAGGGCCACATCACGAGGGCATGAGCCAACTATGTCCCCCCTCTGCCTGGAAAAGCCATGAAAACTATTTTTTTTTCCTTCTTTGCCCAAAACACTATCTCGGCTATAGACAGCGGCCGTGTTTTGACAGCACCCTCAGAACAATCTAGATGGACGTCAGCCTCAGCCTTGGGGATTCTTTCTCCCAGAAACCTCCCTCCTCCTCCCGGCTGCTTGTGGCCACAGCTCAGGGCCTCCCATTCATCTGTCCCTCTTTGATCCAGACTGCATCTCACGAGATTTCGTCCTGTACCACCAGATGCACCGTGTCTCGTGTTCTGACGTGGACACACTTTTTCTCCCTATTTGGTGATGTGTATGTATGGTCGTTGCCCCAAAGGCTAGAATATAATAACAAGCCAGAAATGGCTTTCATTTCTGCAGTTCTTCCTGGCTAATTGGATGGAAAGGTAGAAGCTGTTAACTTTCCAGGAAGAGTGCATCCAGAAGAGGGAGTTCCCTGGTGGTCTAGGGGTTCAGACATCTGTGGCCCATATTCAATCCCTGGCCTGGGAACAGAGATCCCACATCAGTCCTCTGCGTGCCACAGGCAAAAAACAAAAAATCCAAAAATGAACACATGAAAAAAAATCCTCTGAGCAAATAGAGGACTGATGGTTTTAGATTTAATGATAGTTTTGAGATTTTAATGTTTGATTATCCGATGAGGTTTAACTAACTTTTCCTCTGCTTTCCCTGAGATGTCCAGCAGAGTGAAGTGACTTTCCTCCCGAAATGACGTCCACACTAAATGTAGTGAAGCTCCGTCATCTCTTGTAGATACAGATTGAAAGAGGAAAAAATTTTTTCCTTGTGATAAGAACTCTTAGTACTTAAAAAAAACATTTTCCCAATAGAATATTTTTTCTACTGTATGGCACGGTGACCCAGTTACACATACATGTACCCATTCTCATTTCTCCCATGCTCGGGCTCCATCAAAAGTGACGAGACATAGTTCTCAGTGCTCCACAGCAGGACCTCATTGCTCATCCATTCTAAAGGCAATAGTTTGCATCCAAGAACCCCAAGCTCCCCAAAGACCCCATGGGGCAACCACAAGTCTGTTCTCCAAGTCCACGATTTTCTTGTCTGTGGAAAGGTCCAGTTGTGCCATATAGTAGATATCAGATATGACATCATATGCTATTTGTCTTTCTGACTTCACTCAGGATGAGAGTCTCTAGTTCCATCCATGTTGCTGCAAATGGCATCGTTTTGTTCATTTTTATGGCTGAGTACTATTCCATTGAGTATATATACCACATCTTCCTAATCCAATCATGTGTTGATGGACATTTGGGTTGTTTGCATGTCTTGGCTATTGGGAATAGAGCTGCAATGAACATGGGGGTGCATGTGTCTTTTTCAAGGACCGTTTTGTCCAGATATATGCCCAAGAGGGGGACTGCTGGGTCACATGATAGTTCTATGTATAGTTTTCTAAGGTACCTCCATACTGTTGTTATCCATAGTGGTAGTACCAGCTTCCATTCCCACCAGCAGTGCAGGGGCGGGGTCCCTTTTCTCCACACCCCCTCCAGCACTTGCTGTTTGTTGACGTATGAATGATGGCCATTCTGACTGGTGTGAGGTGGTATCTCGTGGTCGTGTTTGCTGGCATTTCTCTACTCATCAGGGATGCGGAGGGTTTTTTCATGTGCTTGTTGGCCATCTGTCTGTCTTCCTTGGAGAAATGTCTATTGTGGTCTCTTGCCCATTTTTCCATTGGATGTTGGCTTTTTTGCTGTGGTATAAGTTGCTTGTATATTGTAGAGATTGAGCTCTTGTCAATTGCATCATTTGAAAGTATTTTCTGGACTCTTACTTTTTTTAGGGCCACCCCCAAGGCCTCTGGAGGTTCCCAGGCGAGTGGTCAAATAGCAGCTACAGCTGCTGGCCTACACCACAGCCACAGCAGTGCTGGATTTGAGGCACATCTGTGATCTACACCCCAGCTCACGGCAATGTCAGATCCTTAACCCACTGAGCAAGGCCAGGGATTGAACCCTCAACCTCATGGTACCTGGTTGGATTCGTTTCCACTGTCACAAGGGGAACTCCTGCTTAGCCATTCTCAGTGTCACAGTTGGCAGCTACTGACCCCAAACCCCACTCCCTCCCTCTTGGCAACCACAGTTCCGTGCTCCATGTCTGTGAGCTGGTATCTGTTCTGTAGACAGGTTCATTTGGGCCATGTTTTACGTTCCAGATATAAGTGATCTCCGACGGTATTTGTCTTCCTGTATCTGGCTTAACTTCGTATGAGAATCTCTAGGTCCAACCGTGTTGCTGCAAATGCCGGTATTTCACTCTTTTTTTATGGCTGATACTCCATTGTGTTTGTGTCTATTTATTGAGGCTCTGCTTTGGGGGAAACATTTTGGGGTGCAGGCCACCTATATCCAGTGTAGTCCTTCCATAGGCTCCAGAGGAAGGTCCTTCCTGCCTCTTCCAGTGCCTGGGGCTCCAGGTGGCCCTGGGCTGGTGGCCACCTCCCTCCCATTTCTGCCTCCATCTTCACGTGGCATCTCCTCTTGTGTCTCTTAGGAGGACACGGTCCTTGGATGGAGGGCCCCCCTCATCCAGGAGGACCTCCTCTCAGACCGTTCCCATGGCTTCTCCTCTGTACCTCGGTCTCCTCTTGTGTCTCTTAGGAGGACACGGTCCTTGCAGGGAGGGCCACCTTATCCAGGAGGACCTGGTCCCTGGCGCCCAGCTCCTAAATCACAGCAAGTTCTTGATCCCTGTGAGCAGTGCATCTTTAGTTTTTCCTGAGAAACCCAGGCTCACCTGTTTATGCTAATGAGGTGGGGCTGGTGCCAGAGGAACCACCCAGGGGATGAAAGGGTAGGCTCTTTTAGCTCCACCCCAAACCTTGAGACTTGCTGAGGGGTCGTCCTTTAATCAGGCCTTCCTAGTGGACTCTCCCTAAAAAGGGGGTTCAGAAAGCTTTCAGGTTGTGGAGCCCACAGTTGGGAGGGTGCAGCCCTGCCAAGTCCAAGGAGAGAGAAGCTCCTGCATGTGGGACCCACTCCCACCCTCCCCTCCCCCTCTGGCTCTTCCCCCCTTGATGAGCAACGGGTAAGTCAGGTGTTTCCTGAGTTCTTTGGGGGGAGGACATGGGGACCCTCTATCTGTGGGCATGTTGGACGGAAGTGTGGGGGCCTATGTTTGGAGACGGGGTGGGGGATCTCTTCTGGGCCTGGGCCCTCTTGTTGGCATTTCAACCAACTCAGGGTGCTTTCCGAGGTAAATTGAATTGGAGCACACACAGCTGGGGTCTAAAGGGAACTGGAGGATTCCTTGGGGTTGAAATGCCCCAGATTGGGTGTCAGAAGCAATGTGAGCAAATAAAACATTTTGTTTGAACAATTAAATGTGTTTACCCTTTTCAGTCAAACACCTCCTCCTGGCAGACCTCCGAGATCTCACCCTTTTTCCTGTTACCCATTTTTCTCTCTGAACAGAGTGAATTCTCTAGAACACCAATTAAGGCGTGTCCATATCTGCTTAAAACCTTCGGTGGTTTTCATGGCTGTTAAAAAAGGAGAGATGGCCTCCCCTGTCCTGCTGACCAAGGCAGGGTGGGCATGGATTTGGAGCACGCTTTAGGGATGGTGGCAGTGACCTCCCTCTGGTTCATCCTGGGACAGTGTTTTATGACTTGTGTCTGACCTGGGAAAGTGATGACAACACTGGGAACTCGTTTTGGTGCCCAACCGTCTCAGGTTGGACTATTTGCTTTTGCACGGCTGAGGCTCTTAATCCTTGTAAACAGTTACATGTCGCTGGTGTCTCCTGACAGGCGTGTTTCTACAATGTAAGTTGGCATTTGTTGATTCTCACGGACATAGAGATTGGTTGTGTATGCTCCATAAAGGGGTTTCGTGGGCTTGTGACAATAAATGACCACAAACCACCCAGGTTACCACCACAGGAACCCACCCTCCCCCAGCCCTGGAGACCAGATGACTGAGGTCAGGGTGTCCCAGGGTCTTATGCCGGCTTCCTGGAGAGAGAGGTGGAGACCCTCTCAGCTCCCTCCGTCCAACCAGCACCTGGAGGAATGGTGTTGGGTGAGATAAGTCAGAGAAAGACACATCCTGCGTGATTATCACACATACGCAGGGTCTAAAAATAAGGCGTTCCCTTTGTGGCTCAGGGGTTGTGGCTCAATGGATGAAGACCTTGACAGTGTTGGTGAAGATGCAAGGTCAGTCACTGGCTTTGATGAGGGGTTAAGGATCCAGCACTGCCACAAGGTGAGGTATAGTTAGAGCATGTGGCTCAGATTCTGTGTTGCCAGTGGCTGTCGTGTAGGTTGGCAGCTGCAGCTCTGATTTGACCCCTGGCCCAGGAACGTCCACGTGCTGAGGTTGGGACCCTAAGAAGCAAACAAGAGAACAAAGAAGTATGTGTGTCCTGTGTGGGTGGTCCGTACCTAATCAGTTGAGGACCTTTAGAGGGAAAAGACTTGAGGTCCCCAAGGTAGGGGGAATTCTGCCTCCAGACAGATGGCAGCTTCAAGCTACAGCATCACCTGTTCCCTAGGCCTCCAGCTTGCCCGGCTGCCTGCAACCTCTGGACCTGCCATCCTTCATAACTGCCTGAGATGATTCTGTAAAATGAATCTGCCTCTGCTACTTCCAAACATTGTATTGGTTCAGCTGCTCTGCAGGCCCTGATACACCATCCTAAGTCCCTCAGGGGTCTGGCAGAGGTGTCTGAGGAGTTTGGGGATGTGTTTGCCTGAGTAATGCTGGGGGCACCAAGCTGAGGGAATGGTATGGGGTTTGATTTTGTGAGCCTGTTTGGGATGAAGGAAGGATCAGTGAATAATGGGGCTGGGAAGAGACATGAGCTACTAGAAGAGCAGCAGCAGCAGAATCTGGAGAAGGGAGAGGGAAAGGCCCCAGAGGCCCCTCCCAGAGCAGGTTTGAGTGTCCCTGCCTTGGTCATGTGGTGCCCTGGGTCCTGGCAACCCTGGAGCAGTGAGTAGACACGGGTGTGGAAGGAGGTTGGAGCTGAGCTGCAGAACCAGCTTCTAGCCCCGGCCAGCAGGGCTGTGCAGAGCCTGGGAAGATGGGCCTTTTTCTTGTTTGACGTTATGTTCCATTTACGTTAGTTGTACAATAATGGCTCTCTTCCCTCTGCTGTACAGGATCCCCCTTTGCAACATGTATATTTTAAAACATAGCAGGTGGTCCCTCTCACTCCCTTCCCCCTATTTCTCCCACCCCCCAAATGGGTTACCCCTAATTTTCTGTATCTGTGAGTCTGGTGCTTTTGGGTCATACTCATCTGTTGTGTTTTTTTATATTCCATATTTAAGTGCTATGATACAGTATTTGTCTTTCTCTGGCTGACTCACGTTACTTAACATAATGCCCTCCACGTCCTTCCCTGCTGCTGCAAATGGCACAATTTCATTCTTTGTCTTGGCTGAGTAGTTTTCCATTGTGCATACGCACAATGTCCTCTTTATCCAGTCCTCTGTCGTTGGACATTTAGGTTGTTTCCAGGTCTTGGATATTGTGAATAGTGCTGCTGTCAACTTAGGGGTGCGTGGATCTTTTTGACTTAGAGTGTGTGTATTTTCTGGATGTGTGTCCAGGCATGGGGTTACTGGATCATGGGGTCAGTTTTCCCTTCCTTGGTGGCATTAATGGTACTGCATTCAAAGTGAAAATAAACACATCCTTTTCTAGTTAGCTTTTGCTGATTTTCTTGGGGGGGTGCTCTGTGAAATGGGGCCACCTCTGCACCTTCTTCGTCGTCACGTTTCCCTTCCTGCTCTTCTTGTCCATTCTTCCTGATTTTTCCACCTCTGTCACCTTCTCGAGTGTCTGTAGTTAGGACCTGGAGTCTCTCATGTTGGGATTTGATGCAGTTGCACGTTTGTCTGCCTCTCTGCATTTCTGCGTCTGATCCCAAAGGGTGGGGATGAGACTTGGTGAAGAACCCAGATGATGGAACTGGCCTGTGCTTGACACAGTGTCTGCTTCCTTTGGGCCTGGGCCTCTGACCTGTGCTCCCAGTGGGAAAACAGTGGACTTTCTGTGTCGTTCCCCCCTCCCCATGTCTTGTTTTCAGGGGACAGGCTTCAGCCTTCAGGCACTTCCCTGAGCCCCAAAGGGCAGGTACCCACAGGTGCTGGTCAGGGAAGGGAGGGGATGCAGAGACCAGGAGGGGCCGTCAGGAGAAAATGGTGCAGCCTGGGGGCAGGTCCTGGTTCCCCCTCCAGGGGTACACACAGCAATGTCTTGAGCTCTCCTGCAGACCTGAACTGCCAACAATTGAAAGCCAGGGAGCCCAATTCCACCAGGACCAGTCCTGGGGCCACCAAACACCAGGTCTGAAGAACGCAAACTTGCACCCATCCCTGATTTTCATCAGTGGCCCTATTTTCTATTCCCGACCAGAAAACCACCTCCTCATCACTCCCAAAGGAGGGCCACATCACGAGGGCATGAGCCAACTATGTCCCCCCTCTGCCTGGAAAAGCCATGAAAACTATTTTTTTTTCCTTCTTTGCCCAAAACACTATCTCGGCTATAGACAGCGGCCGTGTTTTGACAGCACCCTCAGAACAATCTAGATGGACGTCAGCCTCAGCCTTGGGGATTCTTTCTCCCAGAAACCTCCCTCCTCCTCCCGGCTGCTTGTGGCCACAGCTCAGGGCCTCCCATTCATCTGTCCCTCTTTGATCCAGACTGCATCTCACGAGATTTCGTCCTGTACCACCAGATGCACCGTGTCTCGTGTTCTGACGTGGACACACTTTTTCTCCCTATTTGGTGATGTGTATGTATGGTCGTTGCCCCAAAGGCTAGAATATAATAACAAGCCAGAAATGGCTTTCATTTCTGCAGTTCTTCCTGGCTAATTGGATGGAAAGGTAGAAGCTGTTAACTTTCCAGGAAGAGTGCATCCAGAAGAGGGAGTTCCCTGGTGGTCTAGGGGTTCAGACATCTGTGGCCCATATTCAATCCCTGGCCTGGGAACAGAGATCCCACATCAGTCCTCTGCGTGCCACAGGCAAAAAACAAAAAATCCAAAAATGAACACATGAAAAAAAATCCTCTGAGCAAATAGAGGACTGATGGTTTTAGATTTAATGATAGTTTTGAGATTTTAATGTTTGATTATCCGATGAGGTTTAACTAACTTTTCCTCTGCTTTCCCTGAGATGTCCAGCAGAGTGAAGTGACTTTCCTCCCGAAATGACGTCCACACTAAATGTAGTGAAGCTCCGTCATCTCTTGTAGATACAGATTGAAAGAGGAAAAAATTTTTTCCTTGTGATAAGAACTCTTAGTACTTAAAAAAAACATTTTCCCAATAGAATATTTTTTCTACTGTATGGCACGGTGACCCAGTTACACATACATGTACCCATTCTCATTTCTCCCATGCTCGGGCTCCATCAAAAGTGACGAGACATAGTTCTCAGTGCTCCACAGCAGGACCTCATTGCTCATCCATTCTAAAGGCAATAGTTTGCATCCAAGAACCCCAAGCTCCCCAAAGACCCCATGGGGCAACCACAAGTCTGTTCTCCAAGTCCACGATTTTCTTGTCTGTGGAAAGGTCCAGTTGTGCCATATAGTAGATATCAGATATGACATCATATGCTATTTGTCTTTCTGACTTCACTCAGGATGAGAGTCTCTAGTTCCATCCATGTTGCTGCAAATGGCATCGTTTTGTTCATTTTTATGGCTGAGTACTATTCCATTGAGTATATATACCACATCTTCCTAATCCAATCATGTGTTGATGGACATTTGGGTTGTTTGCATGTCTTGGCTATTGGGAATAGAGCTGCAATGAACATGGGGGTGCATGTGTCTTTTTCAAGGACCGTTTTGTCCAGATATATGCCCAAGAGGGGGACTGCTGGGTCACATGGTAGTTCTATGTATAGTTTTCTAAGGTACCTCCATACTGTTGTTATCCATAGTGGTAGTACCAGCTTCCATTCCCACCAGCAGTGCAGGGGCGGGGTCCCTTTTCTCCACACCCCCTCCAGCACTTGCTGTTTGTTGACGTATGAATGATGGCCATTCTGACTGGTGTGAGGTGGTATCTCGTGGTCGTGTTTGCTGGCATTTCTCTACTCATCAGGGATGCGGAGGGTTTTTTCATGTGCTTGTTGGCCATCTGTCTGTCTTCCTTGGAGAAATGTCTATTGTGGTCTCTTGCCCATTTTTCCATTGGATGTTGGCTTTTTTGCTGTGGTATAAGTTGCTTGTATATTGTAGAGATTGAGCTCTTGTCAATTGCATCATTTGAAAGTATTTTCTGGACTCTTACTTTTTTTAGGGCCACCCCCAAGGCCTCTGGAGGTTCCCAGGCGAGTGGTCAAATAGCAGCTACAGCTGCTGGCCTACACCACAGCCACAGCAGTGCTGGATTTGAGGCACATCTGTGATCTACACCCCAGCTCACGGCAATGTCAGATCCTTAACCCACTGAGCAAGGCCAGGGATTGAACCCTCAACCTCATGGTACCTGGTTGGAATCGTTTCCACTGTCACAAGGGGAACTCCTGCTTAGCCATTCTCAGTGTCACAGTTGGCAGCTACTGACCCCAAACCCCACTCCCTCCCTCTTGGCAACCACAGTTCCGTGCTCCATGTCTGTGAGCTGGTATCTGTTCTGTAGACAGGTTCATTTGGGCCATGTTTTACGTTCCAGATATAAGTGATCTCCGACGGTATTTGTCTTCCTGTATCTGGCTTAACTTCGTATGAGAATCTCTAGGTCCAACCGTGTTGCTGCAAATGCCGGTATTTCACTCTTTTTTTATGGCTGATACTCCATTGTGTTTGTGTCTATTTATTGAGGCTCTGCTTTGGGGGAAACATTTTGGGGTGCAGGCCACCTATATCCAGTGTAGTCCTTCCATAGGCTCCAGAGGAAGGTCCTTCCTGCCTCTTCCAGTGCCTGGGGCTCCAGGTGGCCCTGGGCTGGTGGCCACCTCCCTCCCATTTCTGCCTCCATCTTCACGTGGCATCTCCTCTTGTGTCTCTTAGGAGGACACGGTCCTTGGATGGAGGGCCCCCCTCATCCAGGAGGACCTCCTCTCAGACCGTTCCCATGGCTTCTCCTCTGTACCTCGGTCTCCTCTTGTGTCTCTTAGGAGGACACGGTCCTTGCAGGGAGGGCCACCTTATCCAGGAGGACCTGGTCCCTGGTGCCCAGCTCCTAAATCACAGCAAGTTCTTGATCCCTGTGAGCAGTGCATCTTTAGTTTTTCCTGAGAAACCCAGGCTCACCTGTTTATGCTAATGAGGTGGGGCTGGTGCCAGAGGAACCACCCAGGGGATGAAAGGGTAGGCTCTTTTAGCTCCACCCCAAACCTTGAGACTTGCTGAGGGGTCGTCCTTTAATCAGGCCTTCCTAGTGGACTCTCCCTAAAAAGGGGGTTCAGAAAGCTTTCAGGTTGTGGAGCCCACAGTTGGGAGGGTGCAGCCCTGCCAAGTCCAAGGAGAGAGAAGCTCCTGCATGTGGGACCCACTCCCACCCTCCCCTCCCCCTCTGGCTCTTCCCCCCTTGATGAGCAACGGGTAAGTCAGGTGTTTCCTGAGTTCTTTGGGGGGAGGACATGGGGACCCTCTATCTGTGGGCATGTTGGACGGAAGTGTGGGGGCCTATGTTTGGAGACGGGGTGGGGGATCTCTTCTGGGCCTGGGCCCTCTTGTTGGCATTTCAACCAACTCAGGGTGCTTTCCGAGGTAAATTGAATTGGAGCACACACAGCTGGGGTCTAAAGGGAACTGGAGGATTCCTTGGGGTTGAAATGCCCCAGATTGGGTGTCAGAAGCAATGTGAGCAAATAAAACATTTTGTTTGAACAATTAAATGTGTTTACCCTTTTCAGTCAAACACCTCCTCCTGGCAGACCTCCGAGATCTCACCCTTTTTCCTGTTACCCATTTTTCTCTCTGAACAGAGTGAATTCTCTAGAACACCAATTAAGGCGTGTCCATATCTGCTTAAAACCTTCGGTGGTTTTCATGGCTGTTAAAAAAGGAGAGATGGCCTCCCCTGTCCTGCTGACCAAGGCAGGGTGGGCATGGATTTGGAGCACGCTTTAGGGATGGTGGCAGTGACCTCCCTCTGGTTCATCCTGGGACAGTGTTTTATGACTTGTGTCTGACCTGGGAAAGTGATGACAACACTGGGAACTCGTTTTGGTGCCAAACCGTCTCAGGTTGGACTATTTGCTTTTGCACGGCTGAGGCTCTTAATCCTTGTAAACAGTTACATGTCGCTGGTGTCTCCTGACAGGCGTGTTTCTACAATGTAAGTTGGCATTTGTTGATTCTCACGGACATAGAGATTGGTTGTGTATGCTCCATAAAGGGGTTTCGTGGGCTTGTGACAATAAATGACCACAAACCACCCAGGTTACCACCACAGGAACCCACCCTCCCCCAGCCCTGGAGACCAGATGACTGAGGTCAGGGTGTCCCAGGGTCTTATGCCGGCTTCCTGGAGAGAGAGGTGGAGACCCTCTCAGCTCCCTCCGTCCAACCAGCACCTGGAGGAATGGTGTTGGGTGAGATAAGTCAGAGAAAGACACATCCTGCGTGATTATCACACATACGCAGGGTCTAAAAATAAGGCGTTCCCTTTGTGGCTCAGGGGTTGTGGCTCAAGGGATGAAGACCTTGACAGTGTTGGTGAAGATGCAAGGTCAGTCACTGGCTTTGATGAGGGGTTAAGGATCCAGCACTGCCACAAGGTGAGGTATAGTTAGAGCATGTGGCTCAGATTCTGTGTTGCCAGTGGCTGTCGTGTAGGTTGGCAGCTGCAGCTCTGATTTGACCCCTGGCCCAGGAACGTCCACGTGCTGAGGTTGGGACCCTAAGAAGCAAACAAGAGAACAAAGAAGTATGTGTGTCCTGTGTGGGTGGTCCGTACCTAATCAGTTGAGGACCTTTAGAGGGAAAAGACTTGAGGTCCCCAAGGTAGGGGGAATTCTGCCTCCAGACAGATGGCAGCTTCAAGCTACAGCATCACCTGTTCCCTAGGCCTCCAGCTTGCCAGGCTGCCTGCAACCTCTGGACCTGCCATCCTTCATAACTGCCTGAGATGATTCTGTAAAATGAATCTGCCTCTGCTACTTCCAAACATTGTATTGGTTCAGCTGCTCTGCAGGCCCTGATACACCATCCTAAGTCCCTCAGGGGTCTGGCAGAGGTGTCTGAGGAGTTTGGGGATGTGTTTGCCTGAGTAATGCTGGGGGCACCAAGCTGAGGGAATGGTATGGGGTTTGATTTTGTGAGCCTGTTTGGGATGAAGGAAGGATCAGTGAATAATGGGGCTGGGAAGAGACATGAGCTACTAGAAGAGCAGCAGCAGCAGAATCTGGAGAAGGGAGAGGGAAAGGCCCCAGAGGCCCCTCCCAGAGCAGGTTTGAGTGTCCCTGCCTTGGTCATGTGGTGCCCTGGGTCCTGGCAACCCTGGAGCAGTGAGTAGACACGGGTGTGGAAGGAGGTTGGAGCTGAGCTGCAGAACCAGCTTCTAGCCCCGGCCAGCAGGGCTGTGCAGAGCCTGGGAAGATGGGCCTTTTTCTTGTTTGACGTTATGTTCCATTTACGTTAGTTGTACAATAATGGCTCTCTTCCCTCTGCTGTACAGGATCCCCCTTTGCAACATGTATATTTTAAAACATAGCAGGTGGTCCCTCTCACTCCCTTCCCCCTATTTCTCCCACCCCCCAAATGGGTTACCCCTAATTTTCTGTATCTGTGAGTCTGGTGCTTTTGGGTCATACTCATCTGTTGTGTTTTTTTATATTCCATATTTAAGTGCTATGATACAGTATTTGTCTTTCTCTGGCTGACTCACGTCACTTAACATAATGCCCTCCACGTCCTTCCCTGCTGCTGCAAATGGCACAATTTCATTCTTTGTCTTGGCTGAGTAGTTTTCCATTGTGCATACGCACAATGTCCTCTTTATCCAGTCCTCTGTCGTTGGACATTTAGGTTGTTTCCAGGTCTTGGATATTGTGAATAGTGCTGCTGTCAACTTAGGGGTGCGTGGATCTTTTTGACTTAGAGTGTGTGTATTTTCTGGATGTGTGTCCAGGCATGGGGTTACTGGATCATGGGGTCAGTTTTCCCTTCCTTGGTGGCATTAATGGTACTGCATTCAAAGTGAAAATAAACACATCCTTTTCTAGTTAGCTTTTGCTGATTTTCTTGGGGGGGTGCTCTGTGAAATGGGGCCACCTCTGCACCTTCTTCGTCGTCACGTTTCCCTTCCTGCTCTTCTTGTCCATTCTTCCTGATTTTTCCACCTCTGTCACCTTCTCGAGTGTCTGTAGTTAGGACCTGGAGTCTCTCATGTTGGGATTTGATGCAGTTGCACGTTTGTCTGCCTCTCTGCATTTCTGCGTCTGATCCCAAAGGGTGGGGATGAGACTTGGTGAAGAACCCAGATGATGGAACTGGCCTGTGCTTGACACAGTGTCTGCTTCCTTTGGGCCTGGGCCTCTGACCTGTGCTCCCAGTGGGAAAACAGTGGACTTTCTGTGTCGTTCCCCCCTCCCCATGTCTTGTTTTCAGGGGACAGGCTTCAGCCTTCAGGCACTTCCCTGAGCCCCAAAGGGCAGGTACCCACAGGTGCTGGTCAGGGAAGGGGGGAGATGCAGAGATTGGGGAGGGGCCGTCAGGAGAAAATGGTGCAGCCTGGGGGCAGGTCCTGGTTCCCCCTCCAGGGGTACACACAGCAATGTCTTGAGCTCTCCTGCAGACCTGAACTGCCAACAATTGAAAGCCAGGGAGCCCAATTCCACCAGGACCAGTCCTGGGGCCACCAAACACCAGGTCTGAAGAACGCAAACTTGCACCCATCCCTGATTTTCATCAGTGGCCCTATTTTCTATTCCCGACCAGAAAACCACCTCCTCATCACTCCCAAAGGAGGGCCACATCACGAGGGCATGAGCCAACTATGTCCCCCCTCTGCCTGGAAAAGCCATGAAAACTATTTTTTTTTCCTTCTTTGCCCAAAACACTATCTCGGCTATAGACAGCGGCCGTGTTTTGACAGCACCCTCAGAACAATCTAGATGGACGTCAGCCTCAGCCTTGGGGATTCTTTCTCCCAGAAACCTCCCTCCTCCTCCCGGCTGCTTGTGGCCACAGCTCAGGGCCTCCCATTCATCTGTCCCTCTTTGATCCAGACTGCATCTCACGAGATTTCGTCCTGTACCACCAGATGCACCGTGTCTCGTGTTCTGACGTGGACACACTTTTTCTCCCTATTTGGTGATGTGTATGTATGGTCGTTGCCCCAAAGGCTAGAATATAATAACAAGCCAGAAATGGCTTTCATTTCTGCAGTTCTTCCTGGCTAATTGGATGGAAAGGTAGAAGCTGTTAACTTTCCAGGAAGAGTGCATCCAGAAGAGGGAGTTCCCTGGTGGTCTAGGGGTTCAGACATCTGTGGCCCATATTCAATCCCTGGCCTGGGAACAGAGATCCCACATCAGTCCTCTGCGTGCCACAGGCAAAAAACAAAAAATCCAAAAATGAACACATGAAAAAAAATCCTCTGAGCAAATAGAGGACTGATGGTTTTAGATTTAATGATAGTTTTGAGATTTTAATGTTTGATTATCCGATGAGGTTTAACTAACTTTTCCTCTGCTTTCCCTGAGATGTCCAGCAGAGTGAAGTGACTTTCCTCCCGAAATGACGTCCACACTAAATGTAGTGAAGCTCCGTCATCTCTTGTAGATACAGATTGAAAGAGGAAAAAATTTTTTCCTTGTGATAAGAACTCTTAGTACTTAAAAAAAACATTTTCCCAATAGAATATTTTTTCTACTGTATGGCACGGTGACCCAGTTACACATACATGTACCCATTCTCATTTCTCCCATGCTCGGGCTCCATCAAAAGTGACGAGACATAGTTCTCAGTGCTCCACAGCAGGACCTCATTGCTCATCCATTCTAAAGGCAATAGTTTGCATCCAAGAACCCCAAGCTCCCCAAAGACCCCATGGGGCAACCACAAGTCTGTTCTCCAAGTCCACGATTTTCTTGTCTGTGGAAAGGTCCAGTTGTGCCATATAGTAGATATCAGATATGACATCATATGCTATTTCTTTGTCTTTCTGACTTCACTCAGGATGAGAGTCTCTAGTTCCATCCATGTTGCTGCAAATGGCATCGTTTTGTTCATTTTTATGGCTGAGTACTATTCCATTGAGTATATATACCACATCTTCCTAATCCAATCATGTGTTGATGGACATTTGGGTTGTTTGCATGTCTTGGCTATTGGGAATAGAGCTGCAATGAACATGGGGGTGCATGTGTCATTTTCAAGGACCGTTTTGTCCAGATATATGCCTAAGAGGGGCCTGCTAGGACATATGGTAGTTCTATGTGTAGTTTTCTAAGGCACCTTCATACTGTTGTTATCCATAGTGGTTGTACCAGATTCCATTCCCACCCACAGTGCAGGAGGGTTCCCTTTTCTCCACACCCCCTCCAGCATTTGTTCTTTGTGGACTTAGTAATGATGGCCACTCTGACTGGTGTGAGGTGGTATCTCATGGTTGTTTTGATTTGCATTTCTCTAATCATCAGGGATGGTGAGGATTGCTTCGTGTGCTTCTTGGCCATCTGTCTGTCTTCTTTGGAGAAACGTCTCTTCAGGTCTTTTGCCCTCTTTTCCATTGGGTGGTTGGCGTTTTAGCTGTTGAGTTGTATTAAGTTGTTTGTATATTTTAGAGATCAGGCCCTTGTCAGTTGAATCATTTGAAACTATTTTCTCCCATTCTGTAAGTCGTCTTTTGTTTTCTTTTTGGTTTCCTTTGCTGTGCAAAAGGTTGTCCGTTTGATGAGGTCCCATTGACTTATTTTTGCTCTTCTTTCTGTTGCTTGGGGATACGGACCTGAGAACACTTTTGTAAGGTTGATGTCAGAGAATGTTTTGCCTATGTTCTCTTCCAGGAGTTGGATGGTTTCTTGTCTTACATTTAAGTCTTTCAGCCATTTGGAGTTTATTTGTGTGCATGGCATGAGGGTGTGTTCTAGCTTCATTGATTTGCAGCCCACTGTTCAGGTTTCCCAGGAGCAGTTTGCTGAAAAGACTTTTTTCCATTTACTGTACTTGCCTCCTTTGTCAAAGATTAATTGACTGTAGTTGTTTGGATTTCTTTCTGGATTCTCCCGTCTGTTCCATTGGTCTGCTTGTCTGTTTTGGTACCAGGAGCACACTGTCTTGATGACTGTGGCTTTGTAATATTGCCTGAAGTCTGGGAGAGTTATGCCTCTTGCTTGGTTTTTGTTCCTCAGGATTGCTTTGGCAATACTGGGTCTTTTGTGGTTCCCTATAAATATTTGGATTGTTTGTTCTAGTTCTGTGAAAAATGTCATGGGTCATATGGTAGCTATTGCATTGAATCTCTAGATTGCTTTGGCTAGTATGGCCATTTTTACCATGTTAATTTTTCCAGCCCAGGAGCATGGACTATCTTTCCATTACTTTACATCTTCTTTAATTTCCTTGATTAATGTTTTACAGTTCTTAGCATGTAGGTCTTTTACCTCCTTGTTCAGGTGTGACCCCAGGTATAGGGTTTTTTTGGGTGCAATTTTAAAAGGTTTTGTATTTCTGTATGCCTTTTCTAATACTTCCTTGTTAGTATACAGAAATGTGACTGATTTGTGAATGTTAATCTCATATCTTACTACTTTGCTGAATTTCTTGATCAGATCAAGCAGTTGTTGGGTTGGGTCCTTAGGGTTTTCTATGTATAGTATCTCATCATCTGCATACAGTGACAGTTTTACTTCTTCTCTTCCGATTTGGATAGTTTTTATTTCTTTCGTTTGTCTGATTGCTGTGGCTGGGGCTTCCAATACTATGTTGAATAGCAGTGGTGGGAGTGGGTATCCCTGTCTTGTTCCAGATTTTCGTGGGAAGGCTTTCAGCTTTTCTTCATTGAGTATTCTATTTTCTGTGGGTTTGTCATAAGGGGTTTTAATTATGTGAAGAGATGTTCCCTCTATACCCACTTGGGTAGGAGTTTTAACCCTGAATGGATGTTGGACTTTGTCAGATGCTTTTTCGGCATCAGTGGAGATGCTCATGTGCTTCTTGCCTTTTCCTTTGTTGCTGTGATTATGATGGTGATTGATTTGCTTGTGTTGAACCGTCCTTGTGCACCTGGGATGAATCCCACCTGGTGGTGTTGTATGATCTTTTCTGTATGTTGTTGGATTCGGTTGGCAAAGATTTTGTTGACAATCTTTGCATCTATATTCATCAAAGACATTGGCCTATAGTTTTCTTTTTTGGTGGTATCTTTGTCTGGTTTTGGATCTAGGGTGATGGTGGCATCATAGAGTGTCTCTGCGAGTGTCTCTTCTTCTTCAACCTTTTGAATAGTTTAAAGAGGCTGGGTGTAAGTTCCTCTTTGTATGTTTGGTAGAATTCGCCTGTGAAGCCATCTGGACCTGGACTTGAATTTGTAGGGAGTGTTTTTATGACCTATTCCATTTCATTTCTAGTGGTTGGTCTGTTGAGTTGATCTACGTCTTCCTGATTCATTCTTGACAGGCTGTCAGTCCCTAGAAAGATGTCCGTTTCTTCCCGATGGTGAAATTTGTTGGCATTTAGTTGTTGATAGTATTCTCTTATGGTTTTTGTATTTCTGCAGTATCCGTTGTGACTTCTCCTTTTCCATTTCTTACTTTGCTTATTTGGGTTTTTTGTCTCCACTTCTTGTTGGGTCCAGCCTGAAGTTTGTCTCTTTTGTTGACATTTTCAAAGAACCAGCTCTTGGTTTGATCGACTTTTGTCTCTTGTTTTTGAATCTCTGTTATTGATTTCCTCTCTGATCGTTATGATTTCTTTTCTTCTGTTGAATTTAGGTTTTGCTTGTTCTTCTTTCTCTCATTCATTTAGGTGGTGGGTTAAGTTGTCCATTGGATATTTTTCTTCTTTTTTGAGGAAGGCCTGTCTTGCTATGAACTTCCCTCTGAGCACTGCTTTTGCAGCATCCCCTAAATGTTGAGTGGCTGTGTTTTGATGATCATCTGCCTCGAGGAATTTTTAAATTTCCTTTCTGATTTCCTCAAAATCCAATTGACGCATTGGTTTTTTAGGAGCATGTTATTTCGTCTCCATGTAATAGGCTTTTTTCCACTTCTTTTCCTGTGGTTGATTTGTAGTTTCAGACCATTGTGGTTCGAGAAGAAACTTGAAGTAATGTCTATACTCTAAATGTGTTGAGGTCAGCTTTGTGCCCCAGCATGTGATCAATCCTTGAGACTGTTCCATGTGCCCTTGAGAAGAAGGTATATTCTGATTTTTTTGGATATAGTGTCCTGAAAATGTCAATTAAGTATACCTTTTCTACTGTTTCCTTTAGGAGCTCTGTTGCTTGTTTGGTTTTCTGTCCAGAGGATCTGTCCACCGATGTGAGTGGGGTGCTAATGTCTGCTGTTTTGATTGTGTTCCCACCAATTTCCCCATTTATATCTGTTAATATTTGTCATAGGTGTCTGGTGCTCCTATATGTTGGGCATATATGTTGACGATTGTAATATCCTCTTCTTGAATGGTTCCTCTAACCATGAAATAGTGTCCTCCTTTGTCTTTCTTTATGACCTTCGTTTTAAAGTCTATTTTGTCTGATAGGAGGATTGCAGCTCCTGCTTTCCTGTCTTGTCCATTGGCATGAAATATCTTTTCCCAGCCCCTCACGTTCAATCTGTCTGTGTCCTTTGCCCTAAGATGAGTCTCTGGTAGGCAGCAGATTGAAGGTTTTTGCTTTTTTATCCAATGTGCCAGTCTGTGCCTTTTGATTGGAGCATTCAGTCCTTTGCCATTTAAGGTGATTATTGATAGAGATGGATTGATTGCCATTTTAAACCTTCTCTTCCAGTTAATTCTATGTTTCTCTTTTCTTCCTTTCTTGTTTTGCTTGGAGGATTTGCATTTATTTTATGCTCAAATACTTTTCCGTTTTTGTGACTGTAATGTTCAGTTTTGATTTGAGGTTGCCCTGCTTTTTAAGAATGTTCACCCCTTCCTGTATCTGCTTGCTTTGGCCTGATAATCATATAGGCTCAAACACATCCTTAAAAGCAATGAAAAAGAATCTAATTTTTCTTACTGCCCTTGCCCACAGTGTTTGAATTTGCTGTTATTTTTTAACTTTTTCTTTTGACAGCTTCATGTTTAGATCTCTATGTTGGCTTATTTAAGTGACAGCTTTCTAACTGTGGTTTCCTCCACCCTGGATTTTCCTCTTTTTTTTGTTTTAATTTAGAGAAGCCCTTTCAGTGTTTCTTTTAGAATGGGTTTTGTACTCTTAGCTTGTGTTGTTGTTGGAGAAATGCGTTATTTCCCCTTCTATTTTCAATGATATTCTTGCTGGATAGAGTCTTCTAGATTGCAGATTTTTTCCTTTCAGCACTTTGAAGATATTTTGCCACTCTTTGTGGCCTGTGTGTGTTTCTCTGGAGAAATGAGCTGATAGCGTTGTTGGGGTTCCCTTATAATTAACGGTTTGCTTTTCTCTTGCTGCCTTTAATATCCTCTCTATATCTTTAATTTTGCCATGTTTATTATAATATGCCTTGATGTGGTTGTATTCGGATTCAGCTTCTTTGTGGCCGTCTGTGCTTCCTCTATCTTGCCATCTGTTTCCTTTAGATTGGAAAAGTTTCCAGACGTAATTCATCAAATATATTTTCAATCCCTCTTCTTTTCCTTCTCCTTGTGGAATTTCTGTTGTGCATAGTCTGGCCCGCTTTATATTACCCCATAGGTCTCTTAAATGGCTTTCATATTTTTCTATTTGGTTTTCTGTCTGCTGTCCTGTTTGGGTGAGTTCCATTGTTCTATCTTCCACCTCACCAATTCCTTCGTCTGCATTATTCCGTCTGGTCTTTATTGCCTTTCGCTCAGTGTGTGTCTCTGCCCATGAATTTTCTAGTTTTTCTTGGCTCCTCCTCATATGCTCTAGTTCCTTTCGGAGGGACTCTGCACTCCTGTTCTTATCCTGTCTTAACTCCGTCCGTCTTTTCACCATCTCCCTTTAGAAGTCAATGTCGGTGAGACTGCGTAGGTCTGTCAATGTTCGGAACGTTCCTGAAGCTTGATTTCTTGCGCAGCATGGGATCCAGCCTAGTGGATGTTCCATGCGCCCTTGAGGAGAATGTGTGTTCTGCTGCTTTTGGATGGAATGTGCTATAAATCTCTCTGAAGTCCCTCTGGTCTGATGCTTCATGTAGGGCCTGTGTTTCCTTGTTGATTTTCTACCTGGATGATGTGTCCATTGCTATAAGTGGGGTGTTACCGCCCCCCAATATTGTTGGGCTGTACTGTCAGTTTCTCTGTTTAAGGTGGTCAGCACTTGCCATATGTATTGAGATGATCCTTCACTGGGAGCATTCCCAGGACACAGATCAGACCTGCTCCGGTAACCCTGCCCACACCTGGTCCTTGACCCGCCCAGTCTCAGAGGCACCCCTCAGTGCTGTTTTTGACAGTAGGCACCCTATTCCATGTGCACTTCTGCCTCACCAGTGTTTTTATTTGCATGTCCAAGGATGAGTGATGTTGACCATTGTTTCACGTGTTGGTGGTCTTTTGGTCAGATTCATTTCCACAGATCCACAATGGAAAACCCTCTGCTGTTATACATGGAAGTATTTTTCCAATTTCCTTGTCAGATAGTTTAGTGTGTGTAGGTAGGAATGCCCCTGATTTCTGTGTGTGGACTTCATATCCTGCTCCTTGGCTGAAGTTATTTATTAGCCCAACAGTGTTTGTGTGTGTGGAATCTTTGGGTTTTCTGCCTAGACAATCCTTTCATCACTTTCATTTTCGATTGCAGTATTTGAGTCTTCACTGTTGTTTTTTCTTGGTGTGTGTAACTAAAGGTTTGTCTATTTTGCTGATCTTTTTTGGAGAAACACTCTTTCCTGATTTCGATGATTTTCCCTCTTGTTTTTCTGTTATCTCTTTTGATAATTTCCACCCTAATCATGATTATTTCTGCCTTTCTGCTGGCTTTGGATTTCATTTCTTCTTGGTAGTAGTTCCTCAAGTTGTAAAGTAGGTTCTTGATGTGAGATGTTTCTTGTTTTGTTTTGTGTTTTAGGAACACAAGTGTAATATGCAAGTTTCCAGCCTAGAGGCCTTTTTTCTTTTTTTTTTTTTGAATGTTTCACTTTTCTTTTTCTTCTTCTTTTTTTAATTACTCAATGAATTTTATTGTATTTATAATTGTGCTAGGATCATCATGACCTGATTTTATAGCATTTCCATGCCAAACCCCCAGTACATCCCCCCACCCGCAACCTGTCTCTTTGGGAAACCATCCATTTTTCAGTCTGTGGATCAGTGTCTGTCCTACAAAGTAGTTGATTGTGTCCTTTTATGAGATGCCTCATGTAAGGGGTAGCATTTGATGTGGGTGTCTCACTGTCTGTGTGATTTCACTCAGCATGGTCATGTCTAGGTCCATCCATGTTGCTGCAATTGCCGTTCCTTCTTCCCTTTTAATGGCTGAGTAATATTCCATTGTGTATATGGACCACATGTTCTTTATCCCCTCCTCTGAGGAGGGACACTGAGTTGTTTCCATGTCTTGGCTGTGGTAGAGGTGCTGCAGTGCACACTGGAGTACGGGTGTCTTTTGGAGTCATGGTTTTCTCTGGATAGATGCCCAGGAGTGGGATTGCTGGATCAAATGGTAATTCAATTTTTAGTTTTCTGAGGAATCTCCATACAGTTGTCCACATTCCACACACCAGTGAACATTCCCACCAACAGTGTAAGCGGGTCCCCTTTGCTCCAGACCCTCTGCAGCATTTATACCTTGTGGCCTTTTGAGTGGTTGTCATTCTGCTGGCATAAGGTGGTACCTCATAGTGGATCAATGTGCATTTCACTCATAATGAGTGACGTTGGATATATTTTCATGTGTTTCCCGGCCATTTGTATGTCTTCTTTGGAGAATTGTCTGTTGAGATCTTCTGCCCATTTTTTGATGGGGTTGTTTGATTTGGGGGTATAGAGCTGCAGAAGGGGTTGATAAATTTGGGAGCTGAATCTGTTGTTGGTTTCTTCATTTGCAAATATGTGCTCTGATTCTGTGGGTTGTTTTTTGTTTTGTTTAGGGGATTCCTTTGCTGTGCAGAAACTTTTAAGTTTAATTAAGTCCCATTTGTTCCTTTTTGGTTTTATTGACCTTACCCTAGGAGGTGGCTCTGAGAAGAGGTTGCTGTGGTTTATGTTGGAAGGTGTTTGGCCTATGATTTCCTCTAAGAGTTTTACAGTATCTGGTCTTATATTGAGGTCTTTCACCCACTTTGAGTTTATTTTCGTGCATGGTGTTAGGAAGTGTTCTCTTTTTTTTTTTGCAAAAGGGCTTGTTTAGAGTGTTCTGTCAATTTTCTACTGTACAGCATGGTGACCCAGTTACACATACATGTATACATCCTTTGACTCACATTGTCATGCTCCATACAAGTGAGCAGACCTACTTCCCAGTGCTACACAGCAGGACCTCATTGCTCATCCATTCCAAAGGCAGTAGTCTGCATCTGTGAACCCCAAGCACTGCATCCCTCTCCCTCCCCCTTGGCAACCACAAGTTTGTTCTCCAAGTCCACGATTTTCTTTTTTGTGGAAAGTTTCCTTTGTGCCATATATTAGACTGCAGATATGTGATATCTTGGGTATTTGTCTTTCTCTTTCTGACTTACTTCAGTCCATATGAGAGTCTCTAGTTCCCTCCATGTTGCTGTGAAGGGCATTATTTTGTTCTGTTTTTTGGCTGAGTCATATTCCATTGTGCATATATACCACATCTCCCGAATCCAATCATCTCTCGATGGACATTTGGGCTGTTTCCATGTCTTGGCTATTGTGAACAGTGCTGCAGTGAACATGTGGGTACATGTGTCTTTTTCAAGGAAAGTTTTGTCTGGATATTGCCCATGAGTGGGATTCCTGGGTCATATGGTAGTTCCATGTATGGTTTTCTGAGTTACCTCCATACTGTTTTCCATAGTGTTTGTACGAGCTTCCATTCCCACCCACAGTGCAGGAGGGTTCCCTTTTCTCCACACCCCCTCCACCACTTGTTATTTGTGGACTTATGAATGTTGGCAATTCTGATTGGTGTGAGGTGGTATCTCATGGACGTTTTGACTTGCATTTCTCTAATCATCAGGGATGGTGAGCATTGCTCCGTGTGCTTGTTGGCCATCTGTCTATCTTCTTTGGAGAAACGTCTCTTGGGGTCTTTTGCCCATTTTCCCATTGGGTGGTTGGCATTTTTGTGGTTGAGTTGTATTAAGTTGATTGTATATTTTAGAGATCAGGCCCTTGTCAGTTGCATCATTTGAAATTATTGTCTCCCATTCTGCAAGCTGTCTTCTTGTTTTCGTTTTGGTTTCCTTTGCTGTGCAAAACCTTGTCCATTTGATGAGGTCCCATTGACTTATTTTTGCTTTTCTTTCTGTTGCTTGGGGAGACGGACCTGAGAACACTTTTGTAAGGTTGATGTCAGAGAATGTTTTGCCTATGTTCTCTTCCAGGAGTTGGATGGTGTCTTGTCGTATATTTAAGTCTTTCAGCCATTTTGAGTTTATTTGTGTGCATGGCGTGAGGGTGAGTTCTAGCTTCATTGATTTTCAGGCTGCTGTCCAGGTTTCCCAGGAGCAGTTTGCTGAAAAGACTCTTTTCCATTTAATGTTCTTGCCTCCTTTGTCAAATATTAATTGACTGTAGGTGTTTGGGTTTCTTTCTGGGTTCTCTACTCTGTACGATTGTTCTGTCTGTTTGTTTTGGTACCAATACCACACTGTCTGATGACTGTGGCTTTCTAATATTGCCTGAAGTCTGGGAGAGTTATGCCTCCTGCTTGGTGTTTGTTCCTCAGGACTGCTTTGGCAATTCTGGGTCTTTTGTGGTTCCATATAAATGTTTGGATGGTTTGTTCTAGTTCTGTGAAAAATGTCATGGGTCACTAGATAGGGATTGCATTGAATCTCTAGATTGCCTTGGGTAGTATGGCCATTTTTACAATGTTAATTTTCCCAGCCCAGGATAATCGAGTATCTTTCCATTTCTTTACATCTTCTTTAATTTCCTTGATTAATGTTTTACAGTTCTTAGCATGTAGGTCTTTTACCTTCTTGGTCAGGTGTGACCGCAGGTATAGGATTTTTTTTTTGGGTGCAGTTTTAAAAGGTATTTTATTTCTGTATGCCTTTCCTAATATTTCATTTTTAGTATACAAAAATCCAACTGATTTGTGAATGTTAATCTCATATCTTATTACTTTGCTGAATTTCTTGATCAGATCAAGCAGTTGTTGGGTTGGGTCCTTAGGGTTTTCTATGTGTAGTATCATGTCATCTGCATACAGTGACCTTTTACCTCTTCTCTTCCGATTTGGATAGTTTTTATTTCTTCCATTTGTCTGATTGCTGTGGCTTGCATTCCAATACTATGTTGAATAGCAGAGTTGAGAGTGGGCCTCCCCGTCTTGTTCCAGATTTTCGTGAGAAGGCTTTCAGATTTTCTCCATTGAGTATTCTATTGGCTGTGGGTTTGTCATAAAGGATTTTAATTATGTGAAGGGATGTTCCCTCTATACCCACTTGGGTAAAGGTTTTAACCATGAATGGATGTTGGACTTTGTCAAATGCTTTTTCGGCATCAGGGAGATGCTCATGTGCTTTTTGCCTTTTCCTTTGTTGCTGTGATTATGATGGTGATTGATTTGCATGTCGTGAACCGTCCTTGTGCACCTGGGGTGAATCCCACCTGGTGGTGTTGTATGATCTTTTCTGTATGTTGTTGGATTCCATTGGCAAAAATTTCGTTGATAATTTTTGCATCTATATTCATCAAAGACATTGGCTTATACGTTTCTTATTTGGTGGTATCTTTGTCTGGTTTTGGAACTAAGGCGAAGGTGGCATCATAAAGTGTCTCTGCTTGTGTCTCTTCTTCAACCTTTTGAAAAGTTTAAGGAGGCTGGGTGTGAGTTCCTCTTTGTATGTTTGGTAGAATTCGCCTGTGAAGCCATCTGGACCTGGACTTGAATTTGTAGGGAGTGTTTTTATGACCTGTTGAATTTCATTTCTAGTGACTGGTCTGTTCAGTTGATCTATGTCGTCTTGATTCATTCTTGGCAGGCTGTTGGTCTCTATAAAGATGTCCGTTTCTTCCAGATTGTGAAATTTGTTGGCATATAGTTGTTGATAGTATTCTGTTGTGGCTTTTGTATTTCTGCAGCATCTGTTGTGACTTCTATTTCATTTCTTACTTTATTTGGGTTTTTTCTCTCCTCTTCTTGGTGGGTACAGCCCAAAGTTTGTCTATTGTGTTGACCTTTTCAAAGAACCAACTCTTGGTTTGATCGATGTTGTCTCTTATTTTTTGAATCTCTTACTGATTTCCTCTCTGATCTTTATGATTTCTTTTCTTCTGTTGAATTTAGGTTTTGCTTGTTCTTCTTTCTCTCATTGATTTTGGTGGTGAGTTAAGTTGTCGATTGGATATTTTTCTTCTTTTTTGAGGAAGGCCTGTCTTGCTATGAACTTCCCTCTGAGCACTGCTTTTGCAGCATCCCCTAGATTTTGAGTGGTTGAGTATTCATGATCATCTTTCTCAAGGCATTATTTTTCCCACTGTACAGCAAGGGGATCAAATTATCCTTACATGTATACATTACAATTACATTTTTCCCCACCCTTTCTTCTGTTGTAACATGAGTATCTAGACAAAGTTCTCAATGCTACTCAGCAGGAACTCCTTGAAAATTTCTTCTAAGTTGTGTCTGATAGCCCCAAGCTCCCGATCCTTCCCACTCCCATCAGGCAGCCACAAGTCTCTTCTCCAAGTCCATGATTTTCTTTTCTGAGGAGATGTTCATTTGTGCTGGATATTAGATTCCAGTTATAAGTGATATCATATGGTATTTGTCTTTCTGGCTCATTTCACTCAATATGAGAGTCTCTAATTCCATCCATGTTGCTTCAGATGGCATTATGTCATTCTTTTTTATGGCTGAGTAGTATTCCCTTGTGTATATATACCACCTCTTCCGAATCCAATCATCTGTTGATGGACATTTGGGTTGTTTCCATGTCCTGGCTATTGTGACTAGTGCTGCAATGAACATGCGGGTGCATGTGTCTCTTTTAAGTAGAGTTTCGTCCGGATATATGCCCAAGGGTGAGATTGTGCGGTCATATGGAATTTCTATGTATAGATCCCTAAGGTATCTCCAAACTGTTCTCCATAGTGGCTGTACCAGTTTCCATTCCCACCCACAGTGCAGGAGGGTTCCCTTTTCTCCACAGCCCCTCCAGCACCTGTTCTTTGTGGATTTATGAATGATGGCCATTCTGACTGGTGTGAGGTGGTATCTCATGGTCGTTTTGATTTGCATTTCTCTTATAATCAACGGTGTTGAGCATTTTTTCATGTGTTTGATGGCCATCTGTATATCTTCTGTGGAGCAATATCTACTCAGGTCTTTTGCCCATTTTCCCATTGATTGATTGGCTTTTTTGCTGTTGGGTTGTATAAGTTGTTTACATATTCTAGAGATTAAGCCCTTGTCAGTTGCATCATTTGAAACTATTTTCTCCCATTCTGAAAGTTGTCTTTTTGTTTTCTTTTGGGTTTCCTTTGCTGTGCAAAAGCTTTTCAGTTTGATGAGGTCCCATGGGTTTATTTTTGCTCTAATTTCTATTGCTTTGGGAGACTGACCTGAGAAAATATTCATGAGGTTGATGTCAGAGAGTGTTTTGCCTATGTTTTCTTCTAGGAGTTTGATGGTGTCCTGTCGTATATTTAAGTCTTTCAGCCATTTTGAGTTTATTTGTGTGCATGGTGTGAGGGTGTGTTCTAGTTTCACTGCTTTGCATGCAGCTGTCCAAGTTTCCCAGCAATGCTTGCTGAGCAGACTTTCTTTTTCCCATTTGATGTTCTTGCCTCCCTTGTCCAAGATTAATTGATCCTAGGTGTCAGCGTTTATTTCCGGGTTCTCTATTCTGTTCCATTGGTCGGTCTGTCTGTTTTGATACCAGTACCACACTGTTTTGATGACTGTGGCTTTGTAGTATTTCTTGAAGTCTGGGAGAGTTATGCCTCCTGCTTGGTTTTTGTTTCTCAGGATTGCTTTGGCGATTCTGGGTCTTTTGTTGTTCCATATAAATGTTTGGATGGTTTGCTCTAGTTCTGTGAAAAATATCATGGGTAATTTGATAGGGATTGCCTTGAATCTGTAGATTGCTTTGGGTAGGATGGCCATTTTTACAATATTGATTTTTCCAATCCAGAAACATGGACTATCTTTCCATTTCTTTACATCTTCTTTGATTTCTTTGATTAAAGCTTTATAGTTCTCGGCGTATAAGTCCTTTACCTCCTTGGTCAGGTGTCTTCCGAGGTATTTGATTTTGTGAGGTGCAATTTTAAAAGGTATCGTGTTTTTGTATTCCTTTTCTTTTTTTTTTTTTTTTTTTTTTTTAATTTTTTATTTTTTTTTTAATTTTATTTTCCCACTGTACAGCAAGGGGGTCAGGTTATCCTTACATGTATACATTACAATTACAGTTTTTCCCCCACCATTTCTTCTGTTGCAACATGAGTATCTAGACATAGTTCTCAATGCTATTCAGCGGGATCTCCTTGTAAATCTATTCTACGTTGTGACTGATAAGCCCAAGCTCCCGATCCCTCCCACTCCCTCCCCCTCCCGTCAGGCAACCACAAGTCTCTTCTCCAAGTCCATGATTGATTTTCTTTTCTGAGGAGATGTTCATTTGTGCTGGATATTAGATTCCAGTTATAAGTGATGTCATATGGTATTTGTCTTTGTCTTTCTGGCTCATTTCACTCAGTATGAGATTCTCTAGTTCCATCCATGTTGCTGCAAATGGCATGATGTCATCCTTTTTTATGGCTGAGTAGTATTCCATCGTGTATATATACCACATCTTCCGAATCCAATCCTCTGTCGATGGACATTTGGATTGTTTCCATGTCCTGGCTATTGTGAATAGTGCTGCAATGAACATGCGGGTGCATGTGTCTCTTTTAAGTAGAGCTTTGTCCGGATAGATGCCCAAGAGTGGGATTGCAGGGTCATATGGAAGTTCTATGTATAGATTTCTAAGGTATCTCCAAACTGTTCTCCATAGTGGCTGTACCAGTTTACATTCCCACCAACAGTGCAGGAGGGTTCCCTTTTCTCCACAGCCCCTCCAGCACTTGTTATTTGTGGATTTATGAATGATGGCCATTCTGACTGGTGTGAGGTGGTATCTCATGGTAGTTTTGATTTGCATTTCTCTTATCATCAGCGATGTTGAGCATTTTTTCATGTGTTTGTTGGCCATCTGTATATCTTCTTTGGAGAAATGTCTATTCAGGTCTTTTGCCCATTTTTCCATTGATTGATTGGTTTTTTTGCTGTTGAGTTGTATAAGTTGCTTGTATATTCTAGAGATTAAGCCCTTGTCAGTTGCATCATTTGAAACTATTTTCTCCCATTCTGTAAGTTGTCTTTTTGTTTTCTTTTGGGTTTCCTTTGCTGTGCAAAAGCTTTTCAGTTTGATGAGGTCCCATGGGTTTATTTTTGCTCTAGTTTCTATTGCTTTGGGAGACTGACCTGAGAAAATATTCATGATGTTGATGTCAGAGAGTGTTTTGCCTATGTTTTCTTCTAGGAGTTTGATGGTGTCCTGTCGTATATTTAAATCTTTCAGCCATTTGGAGTTTATTTTTGTGCATGGTGTGAGGGTGTGTTCTAGTTTCATTGCTTTGCATACAGCTGTCCAGGTTTCCCAGCAATGCTTGCTGAATAGACTTTCCTTTTCCCATTTGATGTTCTTGCCTCCCTTGTCAAAGATTAATTGACCATAGGTGTCAGGGTTAATTTCCAGATTCTCTATTCTGTTCCATTGGTCTGTCTGTCTGTTTTGATACCAGTACCACACTGTTTTGATGACTGTGGCTTTGTAGTATTTCTTGAAGTCTGGGAGAGTTATGCCTCCTGCTTGGTTTTTGTTTCTCAGGATTGCTTTGGCGATTCTGGGTCTTTTGTTGTTCCATATAAATGTTTGGATTGTTTGTTCTAGTTCTGTGAAAAATGTCATGGGTAATTTGATAGGGATTGCATTGAATCTGTAGATTGCTTTGGGTAGGATGGCCATTTTCACAATATTGATTTTTCCAATCCAGGAACATGGAATATCTTTCCATTTTTTTACATCTTCTTTGATTTCTTTGATTAAGGTTTTATAGTTCTCGGCATATAGGTCCTTTACCTCTTTGGTTAGGTGTATTCCGAGGTATTTGATTTTGTGAGGTACAATTTTAAAAGGTATCGTATTTTTGTATTCCTTTTCTAATGCTTCATTGCTGGTATACAGAAATGCAACTGACTTCTGAATGTTAATCTTATATCCTGCCACTTTGCTGAATTTATTAATCAGTTCAAGGAGTTTTGGGGTTGAGTCCTTAGGGTTTTCTAGGTATAGTATCATGTCATCTGCATACAGTGACAGTTTTCTCTCTTCTCTTCCTATATGGATGCCTTTTATTTCTTTTGTTTGTCTAATTGCTGTGGCCAGGACTTCCAAAACTATGTTGAAGAGCAGTGGTGAGAGTGGTCATCCCTGTCTTGTTCCAGATTTGAGTGAGAAGGCTTTCAGTTTTTCCCCATTGAGTATTATATTTGCTGTGGGTTTATCATAAATGGCTTTGATTATATTCAGGAATGTTCCCTCTATACCCACTTTGGTGAGGGTCTTGATCATGAATGGATGTTGGACTTTGTCAAATGTTTTTTTCTGCGTCTATTGAGATGATCGTGTGGTTCTGACTTTTCTTTTGGTAATGTGGTGTATGATGCTGATTGATTTGCATATGTTGAACCATCCTTGTGAACCTGGGATGAACCCAACCTGGTCATGGTGTATGATTTTTAGAGATGTTGTTGGATTCGGTTGGCTAAGATTTTGTTGAGAATTTTTGCATCTATACTCATCAACGATATTGGCCGATAGTTTTCTTTTTGGTGGTGTCTCTGTCGGGTCTTGGAATGAGGGTGATGGTGGCATCATAGAATGTCTTTGGGAGTATTCCTTCTTCTTCGACCTTTTGAAAAAGTTTACAGAGGATGGGCACCAATTCCTCTTTATATGTTTGTTAGAATTTGCCTGTGAAGCCATCTGGTCCTGGACTTTTATTTCTACGGAGTGTTTTTATGACCTCTTCAATTTCATTTCTGGTGATTGGTCTGGTCATTTGTTCTGTTTCTTCCTGTTTCAGTTTTGGAAGGCTGTAAGATACTAGAAAATTGTCCATTTTTTCCAGATTGTCCAACTTGTTGCCATATAGTTGTTCATAGTATTCTGTTATGGTTTTTCGTATTTCTGCTGTATCCGTAGTGATTTCTCCTTTTTCATTTATAATTTTGGTTATTTGGGTTCTTGCTTTTCTCTTTTTAGTGAGTCTGGCCGGGGGCTTGTCAATGTTGTTTACCTTTTCAAAGAACCAGCTCTTGGTTTTATTAATTTTCTCTATGGTTTTGTGAATCTCTATTTTATTGATTTCTTCTTTGATCTTTATAGTTTCCTTCCTTCTGCTGACTTTAGGACTTTTTGTTCTTTCTCTAATTCGTTTAAGTGGAGGGTTAATTTGTCAATTTGGGATCTTTCTTCTTTTTTGAGGAAGGCCTGTATTGCTATAAATTTCCCTCTGAGCACTGCTTTCGCAGCTTCCCATCGATTTTGAGAGGTGTGTCTTCATTATCATTTGTTTCAAGGCATTTTTTAATTTCCTTCTTGATTTCCTCATTGACCCATGGGTTTTTTAGTAGCATGTTGTTGAGTCTCCATGTAGTAGGTTTTTCTCATTGCTTCTCCCATGGTTGATTTCTAGTTTCATGGCGTTGTTGTCAGAGAAGGTACTTGAGATAATTTCTATGCTCTTAAATTTATTGCGGTTAACTTTCTATGCTCTTAAATTTATGGAGGTTAGCTTTGTGTCCCAGGATGTGGTCGATTCTTGAGAATGTTCCATGTGCATTTGAGAAGAATGTGTATTCTTATTTTGTTGGATGTAGTGTCCTGAAGATATCAATTAAGTCTAACTTTTCTATTGTTTCCTTTAGGCTCTCTGTTGCTTTATTGGTTTTCTGTCTAGAGGATCTGTCCATTGATGTGAGGGGGGTATTGAAGTCTCCTACTGTGATTGTATTCTCATCAATTTCTCCCTTTATGTCTGTTAATATTTGTTGTATGTATCCAGGAGCTCCTATATGTGGGGCATATATGTTGACGATAGTAACATCCTCTCCTTGGATGGATCCCTGAATCATTAAGTAGTGTCCTTCTTTGTCTTTCCTTATGTCTTTTGTTTTAAAGTCTATTTTGTCTGATATGAGTGTTGCGACTCCTGCTTTGCTGTCATGTCTGTTGGCGTGAGGTATTTTTCCCCACCCTTTCACTTTCAACCTATATGTATCCTTTGTCCTAAAGTGAGTTTCTTGTAGGCAACATATTGAAGGTTTTTGCCTTTTTATCCACTCAGCCACTCTGTCTTTTGATTGGGGCATTCAGTGCATTGACATTTAAGGTGATAATTGATAGATGTGGATTTGTTGCCAATTTCAACCTCATGTTCCAGTTGATTCTATGGTTCTCCATTCTTCCTTTCTTGTTTTGGTTGGATGCTTTCCATTTATTTTATGCTCAAATCCTTAACTTTCCCATTTTTGTGAGTGTAATGTTTAGTTTTGATTTGGGGTTGCCCTGCTTTTTAAGAATGTTCACCCCTACCTGTATCTGCTTGCTTTGGCCTCATAATCATACAGGCTCAAACACATCCTTAAAAGCAATGAAGAAGAATCTAATTTTTCTTAGTTTCCTTGCCCACCGTATATGAATTTGCTGTCTTTGTTTTTCTTTTTCTTTTGACAGCTTCATGTTTAGATCTCTATGTTGCCTTATTTAAGTGACTGCTTTCTAACTGTGGTTTCCTCCACCCTGGATTTTCCTTTTTTTTTTTTGTTTTAATTTAGAGAAGCCCTTTCAGTGTTTCTTTTGGAATGGGTTTTGTACTCTTAGCTTGTGTTGTTGGAGAAATGCGTTATTTCCCCTTCTATTTTCAATGATATTCTTGCTGGATAGAGTCTTCTAGATTGCAGATTTTTTCCTTTCAGCACTTTGAAGATATTTTGCCACACCCCTGAGGCCTGTAGTGTTTCTGTGGAGAAATGAGCTGATAGCGTTGTTGGGGTTCCCTTATAATTAACGCTTTGCTTTTCTCATGTTGCCTTTAATATCCTCTCTTTATCTATAATTTTGCATGTTTATTATAATATGTCCTGATGTGGTTCTATTCAGATTCAACTTCTTTGTGGCCGTCTGTGCTTCCTCTATCTTGCCATCTGTTTCCTTTAGATTGGAAAAGTTTCCAGATGTAATTCCTTCAAATATATTTTCAATCCCTCTTCTTTTGCTTCTCCTTGTGGAGTTTCTGTTTTGCATATTTTTGCCCGCTTTATATTATCCCATAGGTCTCTTAAATGACTTTCATGATTTTCCATTTGTTTTTCTGTCTGCTGTCCTGTTTGGGTGAGTTCCACTGTTCTATCTTCGACCTCACAATTCCTTCATCTGCATTATGACATCTGGTCTTTGTTGCCTTTCGCTCAGTTTGTGTCTCTGCCAATGCATTTTCTAGTTTTTCTTGGCTCCTCCTCATATGCTCCAGTTCCTTTCGGAGGGAATCTGCACTCCTGTTCATATCCTGTCTTAACTCCGTCAGTTTCTTCCCCATCTCCCTTTTGAAGTCAACATCGGTGAGACTGTGTAGGTCTGTCAATGTTCGGAACGTTCCTGAAGCTTGATTTCTGGCCCAGCATGGGATCCAGCCTAGTGGATGTTGCATGTGCCCTTGAGAAGAATGTGTATTCTGCTGCTTTTGGATGGAATGTGCTATAAATCTCTCTTGGGTCCCTCTGGTCTAATGCTTCATGTAGGGCCTGTGTTTCCTTGTTGATTTTCTATCTGTATGATGTGTCCATTGCTGTAAGTGTGGTGTTACCACCCCCCAATATTGTTGGGCTCTTGTCAGTTTCTCCGTTTAAGGTGGTCAGCACTTGCCGTATGTATTGTGATGAACCTGCGTTGGGAGCATTTATATGTACACGAGTTATACCTTCTTCTCAGATGGACCCTTTGTTCCTTATGGAATGTCCTACCTTGTCTCTTATAACAGTCGTCATTTTAAGGTCTACTCTGCTGATGGGAGTGTTGCTACTCCAGCTTTCTTTGGCTTCCCGTTGACATGGAGGATTTTCTCCCATCCTCTCACTTTCAGTGTATGTGTGTCCCTAGAAGTGAGGTGGGCCTCTTGAGGACAGGATACGTATGGATCTTGTGTTCATATCCATTCAGCCAGCCTATGTCTGCTCCATCCCACACTTTCCGACCCACCAGGTCATTGACAGCCTTTGGGTTGGGGCATTGAGTCCGTTTACATTGGAGGTAGTTATATGTATGTTGTTGTTGCCATTTCATTAGCTGTTTTGGATTTGTTTTTGTGGCTCTTTTTTCTCTCCTTCTCTTGTTCTCTCCTCTTGTGGTTTGATGACACTCTTTAGTCTTGTATTTGAGTTGATGTTTCTTGCTTGTGTGTGTATCAATTGTAGGTTTTGGGTTTGCAGTAGCCCTGTAGTTTTGATATAGGCGTCTATATACATACGAGTTTAAGTTGTTGGTCTCTTAATTGCAAGTGTGTCTCCAGGGTCCTGCATTTGTACCCGCCTCTTCTCACGAATTTCTGGCTTTGGGAGCACTCTTGTGCATGGACGGTATCCTACCTTCACTGTAGGTATGCTATTCCTGTTGAGCCTTGTCATTTTTTCCATTATTGTTTCCTGTTGCGGCCTTGCCTTTTCTGCCTGGAGAGGTTCCCTTAGCCTTTGTTGTAAGGCTGGTGTAGTGGTGCTGAATTCTCTCAGCTTTTGTTTATCTCTAAAGCTTTTGTTTTCTCCTTCAAATCTGAATGAGAGCCTTGCTGTGTATACTTGGTTTGAGGTTTTTTCCTTTCATCGCCTTAAGTATATGATGCCACTCCCTTCCTGCCGGCAGAGTTCCTGCTGAAAAATCTGCCCATAACCTTATCAGGGTTCTCTGTAAGTTATTTGTGTCTTTTCCCTTGCTGCTTTCAGTATTTTCTCTGTGTTGAATTTTGGTCCGTTTGCCTCAGGGTGTTTCTCCTTGGGTTTATTTTACATGGTACTTGCTGTCCTTCCTGGATTTGAGTGAGTCATTCCTTTCCCATATTAGGGAAGTTTTCCGCTATGTTCTCTTTGAGTATTTTTTCTGTCCCTTCCTCTCTCTCTCTTCTTCTTGTGGTAACCCCGTAATATGGATGTTGCTGAGTTTCATGCTGTCTGAGAGTTCTCTGAGACTCTCTTCATTTCCTTTCTTTCTTTTCTTTTCTTTCCTTCTTTCCTTCCTTCCTTCCTTTCTTTCTTTTTATTATTTTATTTTTTTGGCTTTTTAGGGCCACATCCATGTCATGTGGAGGATCCCAGGCTAGGGGTCTAATTGGAACGGTAGCTGCCAGCCTACACCCCTGCCTCAGCAATGGCAGATTCGGGCCACATCTGCAAGCTACTTCACAGCTCGAAGCAATGCAGGACCCTTAACCCACTGAGCGAGGCCAGGGATCAAATCCACAACCTCATGGTTCCTAGACAGATTCATTTCCACTGTGTAACAATGGGAACTCACTCAATCTTTTTTCTCATTGCCTTCCACATCCGTGCCTCCTCACATATTCATTCTTCTGCCTTTTGTATTCTGCTGGTGGTTGCTTCTAATGAATTTTTTGTTTCAGTTATTGTATTTTGCATCTCTGCTTGCTTAAGTTTTAAATCTTGTATTTCTTTGCTCCGTATCTACTGTAAATTATCCATCTTCGCATCCAGGCTCTTTCCAAAGTCCTGCATCATCTTTGCTATCATCCGTCTAATGTCTTTTTCCTGGAGGCTGATAATCTCCAGATCACTTAGCTGTATTTCTGGGGGTTTTCGTTCTCCCTTATCTGAGGTATCAGTCTCTGCCTTTTCATTTTTATAGGTTTTTGGGGCAGTCTCCTTTTTTCATCCAAGAGAGTTGTAGCCTCTCTTACTTGTGATGTGGGCCCCCCTGGGGGCTGAATTCAGTACCGGGAGCTTGCTGTAGGCTTCCTGATGGGAGGGACATGGTTCTGCCCTGTGGCAGGTGGAGCTGCTGCTTGTCCCTCTTGTGGGTGGGACTTTGTCTCGGTGTGATTGGAGGTGGCTCTGTGTTTGGGGGTCTTTAGGCATCCTGTTTCCTGATGGGTGGGGCTGTGATGCCACTTGGTTGGCTTGAAGCTGCTCAGTGCTGATGGGTGTGTTCAGATTTTCCCATAATGGTCCCCTCTAGAGGAGCAACACCCGCTGAATATTCCCGAGACCTTTGCCTCCAATGTCCTCCCACAATGAGCCAGAGTCACCCCCTGCTTTCCCAGGAGATCCTCCAAGAAGTGCAGTCAGGCCCAACCCAGATGCCTATGGAGTCTGTGCTTTGCCCTGGGACCCAGTGAACATGGAAGTCTGTGTGTGCCTTTTAGGAATTGGGTCTTAGTTTCCCCCAGTCCCATGGAGCTCTGATGCACAAGCCCCACTGGCCTTCAATACGAGATGCTCTGTGGTCTCTCTGTCCCAATGCCAGATCCCCAGGTGTGGGGACCTGATGTTCAGCTCAGATCTCTCACTCCTGTAGCTGAGTCTGTGTGATACAGTTCCTTTCCAGTCTGTGAGCGTCCCTCCCATCAGGTATGGGATGTTTGTGTTGTGCAATCACCCCTCCTACCTTTTGATGTGGGCTCCTCTTTGTCATCTGGAGTAGGACATGTTTTTGCCACTCCTTTTGGTTGAAGGTTTTTCAGCATGTGGTTGTAACTTTGCTTTTTGTTTTTTGTTTGATTTTAATGTCTTCTGGGATGGCAAATGTTTTAGTTTTTTTTTTTTTTTAATGACTCAAGTGAATTTATCACATCTGTAGTTGTATAATGATCATAACAATCTAATTTCACAAGATTTCCATCCCACAGCCCATGCACATCCCCCTACCCCCCAAACTGTCTCCTCCGGAGACCATAAGTTTTTCAATGTCTGTGAGTCAGCATCTGTTCTGCAGAGACGTTCTGTCTGTCTTTTTTTCAGATTCCACATGTCAATGAAAGCATTGGATGTTGGTGTCTCATTGTATGGCTGACTTCACTTAGCATGATAGTTTCTAGGTCCATCCATGTTGCAAAAAATGCTGGTATTTTGTTCTTTTTAATGGCTGAGTAGTATTCCATTGTGTATATGGACCACATCTTCTCATCCACTCCTCTGTCGATGGACATTGAGGTTGTTTCCACGTGTTGGCTATTGTATATAGTGCTGCAATGAACATGGGAGTACATGTGTCTTTGCGAGTTGTGGTTTTCTCTGGGTAGATGCCCAGGAGTGGGATTGCTGGATCAAATGGTAGTTCTATGTTTAGTTTTCTGAGGCATCACCGTACTGCTTTCCACAGTGGTTGCACCAATTTCCACTCCCACCAACAGTGTACTAGGGTTCCTTCTTCTCCACACCCTCTCCAGCCAGCACTTCTTGTTTGTAGACTTTTGGATGATGGCCATTCTGGCCAGTGTACGGTGGAACCTCATAGTGGTTTTGATGTGCATCTCTCTAATAATGATTGTTTTTGAGCATCTTTTCATGTATTTCTTGGCCATCTGTATGTCTTCTTTGCACAACTGTCTCTTTGGATCTTCTGCCCATGTTTTAATAGGCTTGTTTGTTTTTTTGGTATGGAGCTGCAGAAGTTGTTTATACATTTTGGAGATGAATCTCTTTTCAGTCAATTCACCTGCAAAGATTTTCTCCTATTCTGTGGGATGTGTTTTTGTGTTGTTTAGGGTTTCCTTTGCTGTACAGAAACTTTGAATATGATTAGGTCCCATTTGTTTATTTTTGTTGTCAATACTATGAGGGGTAGATCTTGGAAGATGTTGCTGTGGTTTATGTCACAGAGTGTTTGGCCTATGTTCTCCTCTAAGAGTTTGATAGTGTCTGGTCTTATATCTACGTCGTTCATCCATTTGGAGTTGATTTTTGTGTACGGTGTTAGGGAGTGTTCTACTTTCATTCTTTTGCATGTGGCTGTCCAGTTTTCCCAGCACCACTTATTGAACAAGCTGTCCTTTCTCCATTGTATAGTCTTGCCTCCTTTGTCAGAGATGAGTTGGCTGTAGGTGCACGGGTTTAATTTGGGGCTTTCTATCCTGTTCCACTGACCTCTGTTTCTGTCTTTGTGCCAGTACCATGCGGTTTTGATGATTGCTGCTTTGTAGTAGAGTCTGAAGTCCGGGGGCCTGCTTCCTCCAGCTCCATTTTTCATTTTCAGGATGTCTTTGGCTCTTCTGGGTCTGTTGTGCTTCCAAACAAACTTTAAACTCTTTTGTTTGAGTTCTGTGAAAAATGTCCTTGGTCATTGGATAGGGATTGCATTGAATCTGTAGATTGCCTTAGGTAGTATAGTCATTTGGATAATATTAACTCTTCCAATCCACGAGCATGGTATATCTTTCCATCTATTTGTGTCCTCTTTGATTTCTTTCATCAGTGGCTTATAGTTTTCAGAGTACAGGTCTTTTGTCTCTTTAGGTGTGTTTACTCCTAGGTATTTTATTCTTTTGGATGCAATGGTAAACGGGATTTCTTCTCTAATTTCTTTTTCTGCTCTTTCATTGTTACTTTATAGAAATTCTGTCGATTTCTGTGTATTAATTTTGTATCCTGTGACTTTGCCAAATTCGTGGATGAGCTCTAACAGTTTTCTGGTAGAGTCTTTAGGATTCTCTAGATATGGTATCACGTCATCTGCAAAGAGGGATAATTTGACTTTTTCCTCTCCAATTTGGAGTCCTTTTATTTCTTATATTTCTCTGACTGCTATGGCTAGGACTTCCAGAACTATGTTGAAGAGTAGTGGCGAGAGTGGACATCCTTGTCTTGTTCCTGATCTCAGTGGGAATTCTTTCAGCTTTTCAGCATTGAGAATGATGTTTGCTGTGGGTTTGTCATATATGGCCTTTATCATGTTGAGGTAGGTTCTGTTATGCCCACTTTCTGAATGGTTTTCATCAGAAATGGGTGTTGGATTTTGTCAAAGGCTTTCTCTGTGTCTATGGAGAGGATTCTATGGTCTTCATTCTTCAGTTTGTGAATGTGGTGTATCCCACTGATGGATTTGCAGAGGTTGAAGAACGCTTGCATCCCTGGGATAAATCCCATTTGATCATGATGTCCAGTCCTTTTAATGGATTGTTGGATGCGGTTTGCTGGTATTTTGTTGAGGATTTTTGCATCAATGTTCATCAGTGCAATGGGCCTGTAGTTTTCTTTTTTTGTGGAATCTTTGTCTGGTTTTGGTATCAGGGTGATGGCGGCCTCATAGAATGAGTTTGGGAGTATCCCTTCCTCTGCAATTTTTGGAAATAGTTTCAGAAGGATAGGTGTTGGCCCTTCTCTAAATGTTTGATAGAATTCGCCTGTGAAGCCATCTGGTCCTGGACTCTTGTTTGTTGGAAATTTTTTTTTTTTTTTGGTCATTCTTCCTTTTCTAGGGCCGCTCCTGTGGCACATGCAGGTTCCCAGGCTAGGTGTCCAACCGGAGCTGCAGCCACTGGCCTATGCCGGAGCTACAGCAACGTGGGATCCGAGCCGCGTCCGCAACCTACTCCACAGCTCACGTCAATGCCGGATCATCAACCCACTGAGAAAGGGCAGGGACCGAACCCTTCACCCCATGGTTCCTAGTCAGATCCGTTAACCACTGTGCCACAATGGGAACTCCTGTTTGCTGGAAGTTTTTTAATCACAGTTTCAATTTCAGTTCTTGTGATGGGTCCATTCATCTTTCCTATTTCATCTTGGTTTAGTCTCGGAAGAGTGTACTTGTCTAAGAATTTGTCCATTTCTTCTAGGTTTTCCAATTTTTTGTCATATAGTTGCAGATCGTAGTCTCTTAGGATCCTTTGTATTTCTGTGGTGTCCGTTGTTACTTCTCCTTTTCCATTTCTAATTTGACTGATTTGAGTCCTCTCTCTTTTTTGCTTGATCAGTCTGGCTAGGGAGTTATCAATCTTGTGGATCTTTTCAAAGAACCAGCTTTTCGTTTCATTCAACTTATCTATGGTTGTCTTTGTTTCTATTTCATTGATTTCTGCTCTCATCTTTATGATTTCTTTCCTTCTACTACCTTTAGGTCTTGTCTGTCCTTCTCTCTCAAGCTGCTTTAGATGTAAAGTTAGCTTGTTTGTTTGAGCTTTTTCTTGTTTCCTGAAGTGGGCTTGTATTGCTATAAACTTTCCTCTTAGAACGCCTTGTGCTGCACCCCATAGGTTTTGGTGTGTCGTATCTTTGTCATTTGCTGCTAGGTATTTTTTAATTTCCTCTTTGATTTCTTCAGTGATCCATTGGTTGTTGAGTAGCACGTTGTTTAGTGTCCACGTGTTTGTGTTTTTTGCATTTTTTCTTCTTGTTGTTAATTTGCAGTCATATAGCGTTTTGGTCAGAAAAGATGCTTGATAGGATTTCAATTTTCTTAAAGTTACCGAGGTTGGAATTGCAGCCCAGGATATGACCCATCTTAGAGAATGTTCCATGTGCACTTGAGAAGAAAGTGTATTCTGTTGCTTTTGGATGAAATATCCTTTAAATATCTATTAAGTTCATCTGGTTTAATGCATCATTCAGGGCCTGTGTTTCCTAATTGATTTTCTGTCTGGTTGATCTGTCCATTGCTGTCAGTGGGGTGTTTCAGTCCCCCACTATGATTGTGTTCTTGTCGATTTCTCCTTTTAAGGTTGTTAGCAGTTGCCTTATATATGGTGGTGAACCTGTGTTGGGTGCGTAGATATTTAAAGTGTTATATCGTCTTCTTGGATTGATCCTTTGATCATTTTGTAACAGCCTTCCTTGTCCCTTAAAATATTCTTCATTTTAAAGTCTATTTTGTCTGACATGAGTATTGCTACTCCAGCTTTCTTTTGATCCCCGTTTGCAGGAAATATTTTCTTCCATCGTCTCACTTTCCATTGGTATGTGTCCCTAGAAGTGAAGTGGCTCTCTCGAAGACAGCCAATGTATGGCTCTTGCTTCTGTATCCATTCAGCCAGTCTACGTCTTTTGGCTAGGGCGTTTAGTTCACTGGCATTGGAGGGAATTATTGCTACGTATGTTCTTATTGCCACTTCATTAGTTACTTTGGATTTGCTTTCACTGCTCTTTTTCCTTTCCTTCTTCTCTTGTTCTTTTCTGCCTAGAGAAGTTCCTATAGTATTGGTGTAAGGCTGGTTTAGTGTTGCTGAATTCTCTCAGCTTTTGCTTAACTGTGAAGGTTTTGACTTCTCCTTCAAATGTGAAGGAGAGCCTTGCTGGGTGGAGTTAGTCTTGGTTGGAGGTTTTTTCCTTTCATTGCATGAAGTATATCATGCCACTCCCTTCCAGCCTGCAGAGTTTCTGCTGACAATTCTGCTGATAACCTTATTGGGGTTCCCTTGTATGTTACTTGTTTCTTTTCCCCAGCTGCTTTCAAGATTTTCTCTTTGTCTTTAATTTTGGTCAGTTTGACTAGTATGTGTCTCGGGGTGTTCGTCCTTAGGTTTATTTTATATGCTACTCGTTGTGCTTCCTGGATTTGAGTGAGTGATTCCCCATGTTAGGGAGGTTTTCAGTTATTGTCTCTTGGGATATTTTTTCTGTATCCTTCTCTCTCTTCTCTCCTTCTGGCACCCCTATAAAATGGAGGTGGTGCGTTTAGTGTTGTCCCAGAGTTCTCTGAGACTCTCTTCATTTGTTTTCAAGCTTTTTTCTCTCTTCTGTTCTGCATCCACGATTTCCACTCATCTGTCCTCCATCTCGCTTGTTTGTTCTGCCTCCTGTATTCTGCTGTTAGCTGCTTCTAGTGAATTTTGTATTTCAGTGATTGTATTTTGCATCTCTTCTTGTTAAAGTTTGATATCTTGTATCTCTTTGCTGAGTGTTTCCTGTAAGTTATCCATCTTTGCCTCCAGTTTATTTCCAATGTCTTGCATCATCTTCATCATCCAACAGTCTGAAGTCTTTTTCCTGGAGGCTCACAATCTCCTCCTCGCTTAGCTGTTTGTCTGGGGTTGTTCCTTTCTCCCTCATCTGAGTTATAGTTTTCTGTCTTTTCATTTTTATAGGTTTTTGGTGTGGTGACCTTTGTATAGATAATAGAGTTGTAGCCTCTCTACCTTCTGGTGTCCTTCCCCCTTGTGGCTGATGTTGGTATGGGGGCTTGCTGTAGGCTTCCTAATGGGAGGGACTAATGCCTGCCCTCTGGTAGGTGGAACTGATTCTAATCCCTCTGGTGGGTGGGGCTTAGTGTCTGGATGGGATTCCAGGAAACTGTGTGCCTGGGGCGGATCTTTAGGGAGCCTGTTTACTGAGGGGCGGGGCTGTGATCCCACTTGGACTGTTGTTTGCCTTAAGGCTTCTCAGCATCTGACTGATGGGTGAGGCCAGATTTTCCCAACTTGGCCACCTCTAGAGAAAGGCAGGGGCTTCTGAATGTTCCCTAGAGCTTTGCTTTCAATGACCTTCCCTCACAACAAGCCACGTTCACCCCTGTTTTCCCAGGATGTCCGTCAAGAACTGTGGCCAGGTTTAACCCAGATCCCCATGGAGACTTTGCTTTGCCCTGGGACCCAGTGCATGTAAAAATCTGTGTCTGCCTTTTAAGAATGGGGTCTCCATTTCCCCCAGTCCCGTGGAGCTCCTGTGCAAAAGCCCCACTGGCCTTCAATGCCAGATGCTCCAGGGCTCTTTCGCCCAGTTCCACATCCCCACACGTGAGATTTTGATGTGGGGCTCAGAACTCTCACTCCTGTAGGTGAGTCCTGAAGGTGAGTCTCTGTGAACCAGTTAGTGTCCAGGTCTGGCGTTGTTTATATCGTGAAGTCACCCTTCTTACCTCTTGATGTGTCCTCCTCTTTTTCTTCTGGAGTAGGTTATATTTTTAAGGTTTCCAGTCCATTTGGGTGGAGATTGCTCAGCCTTTAGTTGTGAATTTTGTTGTTTTTAGGAGAGAAGTTGAGCTCCAGTCCTTCTATTCCACCATCTTAATCCCGTCCCCTGTCGATAGTTTTTTAAATAATTTTTATAGTCTCAATTATTTGCTTACTTGTCTTTTTTACAGCCCACCTGCAGCATATGAAAGTTCCCAGGCCACAGATCAGACCTGCTCCAGTAATCCTACCCACACCTCGTCCTTGACCCACCGAGTCTCAGAGGCACCCCTCACTGTTGTTTTTGACAGTAGGCACCCTATTCCATGTGCACTTCTGCCTCACTGGTGTTTTCATTTGCATGTCCAAGGATGAGTGATGTTGAACATTTTGTTTTTCACGTGTTGGTGGTCTTTTGGTCAGATTCATTTCCACAGAGCCACAATGGAAAGCCCTTTGCTGTTATACATGGAAGTATTTTTCTAATTTCCTTACCAGATTGTTTAGTGTTTGTAGCTAGGAATGCACCTGCTTTCTGTGCGTTGCCTTCATATCCTGCTCCTTTGCTGAAGCTATTTATTAGCCCAACAGTGTTTGTGTGTGTGGAATCTTTGGGTTTTCTGCCTAGAAAATGCTTTCATCACTTTCATTTTTGATTGTAGTATTTGAGTCTTCACTGTTGTTTTTCCCATAGTGTATGTAACTAAAGGTTTGTCAACTTTGCTGATCTTTTTTGGAGGACCAACTCTTTCCTGATTTCGTTGATTTTCTCTCTTGTTTTTCTATTATCTCTTTGGCTAATTTTGAATCTAATCATGATTATTTCCTCCTTTCTGCTACCTTTGGATTTCATTTGTTCTTGGTAGTAGTTTTAAGTTGTAAAGTAGGTTCTTGATGTGAGATCTTTTTTATTTTGCTTTGTGTTTTAGGAACACAAGTGTAATATGGAAGTTTCCAGGCTAGAAGGCTTTTCTTTTTGAATGATTCAATTTTCTTTTTCCTTTTTTTAATTTCTCAATGAATTTTATTGTATTTATAATTGTGCTAAGATCATCATGACCTGATTTTATAGCATTTCCATGCCAACCCCCTAGTACATCCCCCCACCCGCAACCTGTCTCCTTGGGAAACCATCCATTTTTCAGTCTGTGAATCAGTGTCTGTCCTGCAAAGAAGTTGATTGTGTCCTTTTATGAGATGCCTCATGTAAGGGGTAGCATTTGATGTGGGTGTCTCACTGTCTGTGTGATTTCACTCAGCATGATCATGTCTAGGTCCATCCATGTTGCTGCAAACACCGTTCCTTCTTCTCTTTTAATGACTGAGTAATATTCCATTGTGTATATGGATCACATATTCTTTATGCGCTCCTCTGGGGTTGGACACTGAGTTGTTTCCCTGTCTTGGCTGTGGTAGAGGGTGCTGCAATGCACACTGGAGTACGGGTGTCTTTTGGAGTCATGGTTTTCCCTAGATAGATGCCCAGGAGTGTGATTGCCGGATCAAATGGTAGTTCAATTTTTACTTTTCTGAGGAATCTCCATACAGTTGTCCACATTCCACACACCAGTGAATATTCCCACCAACAGTGTAAGCGGGTCCCCTTTGCTCCAGACCCTCTGCAGCATTTATAGCTTGTGGCCTTTTGGGTGGTGGTCATTCTGCCTGGCATAAGGTGGTACCTCATAGTGGATCAATGTGCATGTCACTCATAATGAGTGACCTTGGACATGGTTTCATGTTTGTCGGCCATCTGTATGTCTTCTTTGGAGAATTGTCTGTTGAGATCTTCTGCCCATTTTTTGATGGGGTTGTTTGATTTGGGGGTATAGAGCTGCAGAAGGGGTTGATAAATTTGGGAGCTGAATCTGTTGTTGGTTTCTTCATTTGCAAATATGTGCTCTGATTCTGTGGGCTGCCTTTTTGTTTTGTTTAGGTGTTTCCTTCACTGTGCAGAAAGTTTGAAGTTTAATTAAGTCCCATTTGTTCCTTTTTGGTTTTATTGACCTTACCCTAGGAGGTGGCTCTGAGAAGAGGTTGCTGTGGTTTATGTCGGAAGGTGTTTGTCATATGTTTTCCTCTAAGAGCTTTACAGTGTCTGGTCTTATATTGAGGTCTTTCACCCACTTTGAGTTTATTGTTGTGCATGGTGTTAGGAAGTGTTCTATTTTTATTCTTTGCTAATGTTTTTTTTTTTTTTTCATTAGGGCTGGTTTAGAGTGTTCTGTCAATTTTCTACTGTACAGCATGGTGACCCAGATACACATACATGTATACATTCTTTTGCTCACATTATCCTGCTCCGTCACTTGTGACCAGACCTAGTTCCCAGTGCTACACAGCAGGATCTCATTGCTCATCCATTCCAAAGGCAGTAGTCTGCATCTATGAACCCCAAGCACTGCCTCCATCTCCCGCCCCTTGGTAACCAAAAGTCTGTTCTCCAAGTCCACGATTTCTTTTTTTGTGGAAAGTTTCCTTTTGCCATATATTCGATTCCAGATATGTGATATTTTAGGGTATTTGTCTTTCTCTTTCTGACTTATTTCAGTCCATATGAGAGTCCCTAGTTCCATCGATGTTGCTGTGAAGGGCATTATTTTGCCACTCCCTTGTGGCCTGTGTGTGTTTTTGTAGAGAAATGAGCTGATAGCCTTGATAATTAACGCTTTGCTTTTCTCTTGCTGCCTTTCGAATCCTCTCTTTATCTTTATTTTGCCATGTTTATTATAATATGCCTTGATGTGGTTCTATTCGTATTCAACTTCTTTGTGGCCGTGTGTGCTTCCTCTATCTTGACATCTGTTTCCTTTAGATTTGGAAAGTTTCCAGACAAAATTCTTCCAATATGTTTTCAATCCCCTCCTCTTTTGCTTCTCCTTGTGGAATTTCTGTTCTGCATAGTCTGGCTCGCTTTATCTTATCCCATAGGTCTCTTAAATGGCTTTCATGATTTTCCATTTGGTTTTCTGTCTGCTGTCCTGTTTGGGTGAGTTCCATTGTTCTATCTTCCACCTCACTAATTCCTTCGTCTGCATTATTCCGTCTGGTCTTTATTGCCTTTCGCTCAGTTTGTGTCTCTGCCAATGAATTTTCTAGTTTTTCTTGGCTCCTCCTCATATGCTCTAGTTCCCTTCGGAGGGACTCTGCACTCCTGTTCATATCCTGTCTTAACTCCGTCAGTCTTTTCACCATCTCCCTTTTGAAGTCATCGTCGGTGAGACTGCGTAGGTCTGTCAATGTTCGGAACGTTCCCGAAGCCTGATTTCTGGCCCAGCATGGGATCCAGCCTAGTGGATGTTCCATGTGCCCTTGAGAAGAATGTGTATTCTGCTGCTTTTGGATGGGATGTGCTATAAATCTCTCTTGGGTCCCTCTGGTCTAATGCTTCATTTAGGGCCTGTGCTTCCTTGTTGATTTTCTACCTGGATGATGTGTCCATTGCTGTAAGTGGGGTGTTACAGCCCCCCACTATTTTTGGGCTATATTGTCAGTTTCTCCGTTTAAGGTGGTCAGAACTTGCCATATGTATTGAGATGATCCTTCACTGGGAGCATTCCCAGGACACAGATCAGACCTGCTCCGGTAACCCTGCCCAAGCCTGGTCCTTGACCCGCCAAGTCTCAGAGGCACTCCTCAGTGTTGTTTTTGACAGTAGGCACCCTATTCCATGTGCACTTCTGCCTCACCGGTGTTTTCATTTGCATGTCCAAGGATGAGTGATGTTGAACATTGTTTCAAGTGTTGGTGGTCTTTTGGTCAGATTCATTTCCACAGAGCCACAATGGAAAGCCCTTTGCTGTTATACATGGAAGTATTTTTCCAATTTCCTTGTCAGATAGTTTAGTGTGTGTAGGTTGGAATGCACCTGCTTTCTGTATGTGGACTTCATATCCTGCTCCTAGCTGAAGTTATTTGTTAGCCCAACAGTGTTTGTGTGTGTGGAATCTTGGGGTTTTCTGCCTAGAAAATGCTTTCTTCACTTTCATTTTCGATTGCAATATTTGAGTCTTCACTGTTGTTTTTTCTTGGTGTGTGTAACTAAAGGTTTGTCCACTTTGCTGATCTTTTTTTGTGTACGAACTCTTTCATGATTTCATTGATTTTCTCTCTTGTTTTTCTGTTATCTCTTTTGCTAATTTCGACTCTAATCATGATTATTTCCTCCTTTCTGCTGGCTTTGGATTTCATTTGTTCTTGGTAGTAGTTCCTTAAGTTGTAAAATAGGTTCTTGATGTGAGATGTTTCTTGTTTTGTGTTTTAGGAACACAAGTGTAATATGGAAGTTTCCAGGCTAGAGGCCTTTTTTTTTTTTTTTTTTGAATGATTCACTTTTCTTTATTCCCTTTTTTTAATTACTCAATGAATTTCATTGTATTTATAATTGTACTAGGATCATCATGACCTCATTGTATAGCATTTCCATGCCATCTCCCCAGTACATCCCCCCACCCACCACCTGTCTCCTTGGGAAACCATCCATTTTTCAGTCTGTGAATCAGTGTCTGTCCTGCCAAGAAGTTCATTGTGTCCTTTTATGAGATGCCTCATGTAAGGGGCAGCATTTGATGTGGGTGTCTCACTGTCGGACTGACTTCACTCAGCCTGATCATGTCTAGGTCCATCCATGTTGCTGCAAACGCCCTTCCTTCTTCCCTTTTAATGACTGAGTAATATTACATTGTGTATATGGACCACATGTTCTTTATCCGCTCCTCTGAGGATGGACACTGAGTTGTTTCCCTGTCTTGGCTGTGGTAGAGTGTGCTGCAGTGCACACTGGAGTGCGGGTGTCTTTTGGAGTCATGGTTTTCTTTGGATAGATGCCCACGAGTGGGATTGCCGGATCAAATGGTAGTTCAATTTTTAGTTTTCTGAGGAATCTCCATACAGTTGTCCACATTCCACACAGCAATGAACATTCCCACCAACAGTGTAAGAGGGTCCCCTTTGCTCCACACCCTCTGCAGTATTTATAGCTTGTGGCCTTTTGGGTGGTGGTCATTCTGCTGGCATAAGGTGGTACCTCATAGTGGATCGATGTGCATTTCACTCATAATGAGTGACGTTGGATATATTTTCATGTGTTTCTCGGCCATCTGTATGTCTTCTTTGGAGAATTGTCTGTTGAGATCTTCTGCCCATTTTTTGATGGGGTTGTTTGATTTGGGGGTATAGAGCTGCAGAAGGGGTTGATAAATTTGGGAGCTGAATCTGTTGTTGGTTTCTTCATTTGCAAATATGTGCTCTGATTCTGTGGGTTGTTTTTTGTTTTGTTTAGGTGTTTCCTTTGCTGTGCAGAAAGTTTGAAGTTTAATTAAGTCCCATTTGTTCCTTTTTGGTTTTATTGACCTTACCCTAGGAGGTGGCTCTGAGAAGAGGTTGCTGTGGTTTATGTTGGAAGGTGTTTGGCCTATGTTTTCCTCTAAGAGTTTTACAGTATCTGGTCTTATATTGAGGTCTTTCACCCACTTTGAGTTTATTTTCGTGCATGGTGTTAGGAAGTGTTCTCTTTTGTTTTTTGCAAAAGGGCTTGTTTAGAGTGTTCTGTCAATTTTCTACTGTACAGCATGGTGACCCAGTTACACATACATGTATACATCCTTTGACTCACATTGTCATGCTCCATACAAGTGAGCAGACCTAGTTCCCAGTGCTACACAGCAGGACCTCATTGCTCATCCATTCCAAAGGCAATATTCTGCATCTGTGAACCCCAAGCACTGCATCCCTCTCCCTCCCCCTTGGCAACCACAAGTTTGTTCTCCAAGTCCACGATTTTCTTTTTTGTGGAAAGTTTCCTTTGTGCCATATATTAGACTGCAGATATGTGATATCTTGGGTATTTGTCTTTCTCTTTCTGACTTATTTCAGTCCATATGAGAGTCTCTAGTTCCCTCCATGTTGCTGTGAAGGGCATTCTTTTGTTCTGTTTTTTGGCTGAGTCATATTCCGTTGTGCATATATACCACATCTCCCGAATCCAATCATCTCTCGATGGACATTTGGGCTGTTTCCATGTCTTGGCTATTGTGAACAGTGCTGCAGTGAACATGTGGGTACATGTGTCTTTTTCAAGGAAAGTTTTGTCCGGATATATGCCCAAGAGTTCGATTCCTGGGTCACATGGTAATTCTATGTATAGATTTCTAAGGCACCTCCATACTGTTCTCCATAGTGGTTGTACCAGCTTCCATTCCCACCCACAGTGCAGGAGGGTTCCCTTTTCTCCACACCCCCTCCAGCACTTGTTATCTGTGGACTTAGTAATGATGGCCATTCTGACTGGTGTGAGGTGGCATCTCGTGGTCGTTTTGATTTGCATTTCTCTAATCATCAGGGATGGTGAGCATTGCTCCGTGTGCTTATTGGCCATCTGTCTATCTTCTTTGGAGAAACGTCTCTTGGGGTCTTTTGCCCATTTTCCCATTGGGTGGTTGGCATTTTTGTGGTTGTATGAAGTTGTTTGTATATTTTAGAGATCAGGCCCTTGTCAGTTGCATCATTTGAAACTCTTTTCTCCCATTCTGCAAGCTGTCTTCTTGTTTTTGTTTTGGTTTCCTTTGCTGTGCAAAATCTTGTCCATTTGATGAGGTCCCATTGACTTATTTTTGCTTTTCTTTCTGTTGCTTGGGGATACGGACCTGAGAACACTTTTGTAAGATTGATGTCAGAGAATCTTTTGCCTATGTTCTCTTCCAGGAGTTGGATGGTGTCTTGTCGTATATTGGTCTTTCAGCCATTTTGAGTTTATTTGTGTGCATGGCGTGAGGGTGAGTTCTAGCTTCATTGATTTTCAGGCTGCTGTCCAGGTTTCCCAGGAGCAGTTTGCTGAAAAGACTCTTTTCCATTTAATGTTCTTGCCTCCTTTGTCAAATATTAATTGACTGTAGGTGTTTGGGTTTCTTTCTGGGTTCTCTACTCTGTACGATTGTTCTGTCTGTTTGTTTTGGTACCAATACCACACTGTCTGATGACTGTGGCTTTCTAATATTGCCTGAAGTCTGGGAGAGTTATGCCTCCTGCTTGGTGTTTGTTCCTCAGGATTGCTTTGGCAATTCTGTGTCTTTTGTGGTTCCATATAAATGTTTGGATGGTTTGTTCTAGTTCTGTGAAAAATGTCATGGGTCACTAGATAGGGATTGCATTGAATCGCTAGATTGCCTTGGGTCGTATGGCCATTTTTACAATGTTAATTTTCCCAGCCCAGGATAATCGAGTATCTTTCCATTTCTTTACATCTTCTTTAATTTCCTTGATTAATGTTTTACAGTTCTTAGCATGTAGGTCTTTTACCTTCTTGGTCAGGTGTGACCCCAGGTATAGGATTTTTTTGGGGTTCAGTTATAAAAGGTATTTTATTTCTGTATGCCTTTTCTAATATTTCATTTTTAGTATACAAAAATACAACTGATTTGTGAATGTGAATCTCATATCTTACTACTTTGCTGAATTTCTTGATGAGATCAAGCAGTTGTTGGGTTGGGTCCTTAGGGTTTTCTATGTATAGTATCATGTCATCTGCATACAGTGACAGTTTTACTTCTTCTGTTCCAATTTGGATAGTATTTATTTCTTTCATTCGTCTGATTGCTGTGGCTAGGCATTCCAATACTATGTTGAAGAGCAGTGGTGATTGTGGGCATCCCCGTCTTGTTCCAGATTTTCCTGGGAAGGCTTTCAGCTTTTCTCCATTGAGTATTCTATTGGCTGTGGGTTTGTCATAAGGGATTTTAATTATGTGAAGGGATGTTCCCCCTATACCCACTTGGGTAGGAGTTTTAAACCTGAATGGATGTTGGACTTTGTCAAATGCTTTTTCAGCATCAGTGGAGATGCTCATGTGTTTTTTGCCTTTTCCTTTGTTGCTGTGATTATGATGGTGATTGATTTGCATGTGGTGAACCGTCCTTGTGCACCTGGGGTGAATCCCACCTGGTGGTGTTGTATGATCTTTTCTGTATGTTGTTGGATTCCGTTGGCAAAAATTTCGTTGATAATTTTTGCATCTACATTCATCAAATACATTGGCTTATAGTTTTCTTATTTGGTGGTATCTTTGTCTGGTTTTGGAACTAAGGCGAAGGTGGCATCATAAAGTGTCTCTGCTTGTGTCTCTTCTTCAACCTTTTGAAAAGTTTAAGGAGGCTGGGTGTGAGTTCCTCTTTGTATGTTTGGTAGAATTCACCTGTGAAGCCATCTGGACCTGGACTTGAATTTGTAGGGAGTGTTTTTATGACCTGTTGAATTTCATTTCTAGTGACTGGTCTGTTCAGTTGATCTATGTCGTCTTGATTCATTCTTGGCAGGCTGTTGGTCTCTATAAAGATGTCCGTTTCTTCCAGATTGTGAAATTTGTTGGCATATAGTTGTTGATAGTATTCTGTTGTGGCTTTTGTATTTCTGCAGCATCTGTTGTGACTTCTATTTCATTTCTTACTTTATTTGGGTTTTTTCTCTCCTCTTCTTGGTGGGTACAGCCCAAAGTTTGTCTATTGTGTTGACCTTTTCAAAGAACCAACTCTTGGTTTGATCGATGTTGTCTCTTATTTTTTGAATCTCTTATTGATTTCTTCTCTGATCTTTATGATTTCTTTTCTTCTGTTGAATTTAGGTTTTGCTTGTTCTTCTTTCTCTCTTTCATTTTGGTGGTGAGTTAAATTGTCGATTGGATATTTTTCTTCGTTTTCGAGGAAGGCCTGCGTTGCTATGAACTTCCCTCTGAGCACTGCTTTTGCAGCATCCCCTAGATTTGAGTAGTTTTTTTTCATGATCATCTTTCTCAAGGTATTTTTTTTCCCACTCTACAGCAAGGGGGTCAGGTTATCCTTACATGTATACATTACAATTACATTTTTTTCCGCACCCTTTGTTTTGTTGCAACATGAGTATCTCCACAAAGTTCTCAATGCTACTCAGCAGGATCTCCTTGAAAATGTATTCTAAGTTGTGTCTGATAGTCCCAAGCTCCCGATCCCTCCCACTCCCTCCCCCTCTCATCAGGCAGCCACAAGTCTTTTCCCCAAGTCCATGATTTTCTTTTCTGAGGAGATGTTCATTTGTGCTAGATATTAGATTCCAGTTATAAGTGATATCATATGGTATTTGCCTTTGTCTTTCTGGCTCATTTCACTCAGGATGAGAGTCTCTAGTTCCATCCATGTTGCTGCAAATGGCATTATGTCATTCTTTTTTATGGCTGAGTAGTATTCCATTGTGTATATGTACCACCTCTTCTGAATCCAATCATCTGTCGATGGACATTTGGGTTGTTTCCATGTCCTGGCTATTGTGAATAGGGCTGCAATGAACATGCGGGTGCATGTGTCTCTTTTAAGTAGAGTTTTGTCCGGATAGATGCCCAAGAGTGGGATTGAGGGGTCATATGGAAGTTCTATGTATAGATTTCTAAGGTATCTCCAAACTGTTCTCCATAGTGGCTGTACCAGTTGACATTCCCACCAACAGTGCAGGAGGGTTCCCTTTTCTCCACACCCCTTCCAGCACTTGTTCTTTGTGGACATATTAATGAGGGCCATTCTAACTGGTGTGAGGTGGTATCTCATGGTCGTTTTGATTTGCATTTCTCTTATAATCAACGGTGTTGAGCATTTTTTCATGTGTTTGATGGCCATCTGTATATCTTCCGTGGAGAAATGTCTATTCAGGTCTTTTGCCCATTTTTCCATTGATTGATTGGCTTTTTTGCTGTTGGGTTGTATAAGTTTTTTGTATATTCTAGAGAGTAAGCCCTTGTCGGTTGCATCATTTGAAACTATTTTCTCCCATTCCGTAAGTTGTCTTTTTGTTTTCTTTTGGGTTTCCTTTGCTGTGCAAAAGCTTTTCAGTTTGATTAGGTCCCATGGGTTTATGTTTGGTCTAATTTTTTTTAATTTTATTTTCCCACTGTAGAGCAAGGGGGTCAGGTTATCCTTACATGTATACATTACAATTACATTTTTCCCCCCATACTTTGTTCTGTTGCAACATGAGTATCTCCACAAAGTTCTCAATGCTACTCAGCAGGATCTCCTTGAAAATCTCTTCTAAATTGTGTCTGATAGCCCCAAGCTCCCGATCCCTCCCACTCCCTCCCCCTCCCATCAGGCAGCCACAAGTCTCTTCTCCAAGTCCAAGATTTTTTTTTCTGAGGAGAGGTTCATTTGTGCTGGATATTAGATTCCAGTTATAAGTGATATCATATGGTATTTGTCTTTGTCTTTCTGGCTCATTTCACTCAGTATGAGAGTCTCTAGTTCCATCCATGTTGCTGCAAATGGCATTATGTCATTCTTTTTTATGGCTGAGTAGTATTCCATTGTGTATATATACCACCTCTTCCGAATCCAATCATCTGTCGATGGACATTTAGGTTGTTTCCATCTCCTGGCTATTGTGAATAGTGCTGCAATGAACATGCGGGTGCACGTGTCTCTTTTAAGTAGAGTTTTGTCCAGATAGATGCCCAAGAGTGGGATTGCGGGGTCATATGGAAGTTCTATGTATAGATTTCTAAGGTATCTCCAAACTGTTCTCCATAGTGGCTGTACCAGTTTCCATTCCCACCAGCAGTGCAGGAGGGTTCCCTTTTTTCCACAGCCCCTCCAGCACTTGTTATTTGTGGATTTATGAATGATGGCTATTCTGACTGGTGTGAGGTGGTATCTCATGGTCGTTTTGATTTGCATTTCTCTTATCATCAGCGATGTTGAGCATTTTCTCATGTGTTTGATGGCCATCTGTATATCTTCTTTGGAGAAATGTCTATTCAGGTCTTTTGCCCATTTTTCCATTGATTGATTGGCTTTTTTGCTGTTGGGTTGTATAAGTTGTTTATATATTCTAGAGATTAAGCCCTTGTCGGTTGCATCATTTGAAACTTTCTCCCATTCAGTAAGATTGTCTTTTTGTTTTCTTTTGGGTTTCCTTTGCTGTGCAAAAGCTTTTCAGTTTGATGAGGTCCCATGGGTTTATGTTTGCTCTAGTTTCTATTGCTTTGGGAGACTGACCTGAGAAAATATTCATAATGTTGATGTCAGAGAGTGTTTTGCCTATGTTTTCTTCTAGGAGTTTGATGGTGTCCTGTCATATATTTAAGTCTTTCAGCCATTTTGAGTTTATTTGTGTGCATGGTGTGAGGGTGTGTTCTAGTTTCATTGCTTTGCATACAGCTGTCCAAGTTTCCCAGCAATGCTTGCTGAACAGACTTTCCTTTTCCCATTTTATGTTCTTGCCTCCCTTGTCCAAGATTAATTGACCATAGGTGTCAGGGTTTATTTCCGTGTTCTCTATTCTGTTCCATTGGTCGGTCTGTCTGTCTGTTTTGATACCAGTACCACACTGTTTTGATGACTGTGGCTTTGTAGTATTTCTTGAAGTCTGGGAGAGTTATGCCTCCTGCTTGGTTTTTGTTTCTCAGGATTGCTTTGGCGATTCTGGGTCTTTTGTTGTTCCATATAAATGTTTGGATGGTTTGTTCTAGTTCTGTGAAAATTGTCATGGGTCATTTGATAGGGATTGCCTTGAATCTGTAGATTGCTTTGATTTTTACAATATTGATTTTTCCAATCCAGGAACATGGACTATCTTTCCATTTCTTTACATCTTCTTTGATTTCTTTGATTAAAGTTTTATAGTTCTTGGCATATAGGTCCTTTACCTCCTTGGTCAGGTGTATTCTGAGGTATTTGATTTTGTGAGGTACAATTTAAAAAGTTATCGTATTTTTGTATTCCTTTTCTAATATTTCATTGCTGGTATACAGAAATGCAACGGACTTCTGAATGTGACTCTTATATCCTGCTACTTTGCTGAATTTATTAATCAGTTCAAGTCGTTTTGGGGTTGAGTCCTTAGGGTTTTCTAGGTATAGTATCATGTCATCTGCATACAGTGACAGTTTGATCTCTTCTCTTCCTATATGAATGCCTTTTATTTCTTTTGTTTGTCTAATTGCTGTGGCTAGGACTTCCAAAACTATGTTGAAGAGCAGTGGTGAGAGTGGGCATCCCCGTCTTGTTCCAGATTTGAGTGAGAAGGCTTTCAGTTTTTCCGCATTGAGTATTATATTTGCTGTGGGTTTATCATAAATAGCTTTGATTATATTCAGGAATGTTCCCTCTATACCCACTTTGGCGAGGGTCTTGATCATGAATGGATGTTCGACTTTGTGAAATGCTTTTTCTGCCTCTATTGAGATGATCTTGTGCTTCTGACTTTTCTTTTGGTAATGAGGTGTATGATGCTGATGGATTTGCGTATGTTGAACCATCCTTGTGAACCTGGGATGAACCCAACCTGGTCATGGTGTATGATTTTTTTGGTATGTTGTTGGATTCGGTTGGCTAAGATTTTGTTCAGAATTTTTGCATCTATATTCATCAACGATATTGGCCGATAGTTTTCTTTTTGGTGGTATCTCTGTCTGGTCTTGGAATGAGGGTGATGGTGGCATCATAGAATGTCTTTGGGAGTATTCCTTCTTCTTCAAACTTTTGAAAGAGTTTAAGGAGGATGGGCACCAATTCCTCTTCATATGTTTGATAGAATTTGCCTGTGAAGCCATCTGGTCCTGGACTTTGATTTGTAGGGAGTGTTTTTTTTTTTAATTTATTTTTATTGTTATTTTCCATAGCACGCTTTTTTTCCCCCATTGTACAGCTTGGGGGCCCAGTTGCACATACACGTGTACATAATTTTTCCTCCCCTTATGCTATGTTGTTAAGTATCTAGACATAGTCCTCAGTGCCACATAATAGTTTGTGTCTGTTAACCCCAAGCTCCCAATCCCTCCCACTTCCTCCCCCTCTCCCTGGGGCAACCACAAGTCTATTCTCCAAGTCCATGGTTTTCTTTTCTGCGGAAAGGTTCATTTGTGCTGTATATTAGATACCAGATATGAGTCATATCGTATGGTATTTGTCTTTCTCTTTCTGACTTACTTCATTCAGTATGAGAGTCTCTAGTTCCATCCATGTTGCTGCAAATGGCATTATGTCATTCTTTTTTATGGCTGAGTAGTATTCCATTGTGTATATGTACCACCTCTTCTGAATCCAATCATCTGTCGATGGACATTTGGGTTGTTTCCATGTCCTGGCTATTGTGAATAGGGCTGCAATGAACATGCGGGTGCATGTGTCTCTTTTAAGTAGAGTTTTGTCCGGATAGATGCCCAAGAGTGGGATTGAGGGGTCATATGGAAGTTCTATGTATAGATTTCTAAGGTATCTCCAAACTGTTCTCCATAGTGGCTGTACCAGTTGACATTCCCACCAACAGTGCAGGAGGGTTCCCTTTTCTCCACACCCCTTCCAGCACTTGTTCTTTGTGGACATATTAATGAGGGCCATTCTAACTGGTGTGAGGTGGTATCTCATGGTCGTTTTGATTTGCATTTCTCTTATAATCAACGGTGTTGAGCATTTTTTCATGTGTTTGATGGCCATCTGTATATCTTCCGTGGAGAAATGTCTATTCAGGTCTTTTGCCCATTTTTCCATTGATTGATTGGCTTTTTTGCTGTTGGGTTGTATAAGTTTTTTGTATATTCTAGAGAGTAAGCCCTTGTCGGTTGCATCATTTGAAACTATTTTCTCCCATTCCGTAAGTTGTCTTTTTGTTTTCTTTTGGGTTTCCTTTGCTGTGCAAAAGCTTTTCAGTTTGATTAGGTCCCATGGGTTTATGTTTGGTCTAATTTTTTTTAATTTTATTTTCCCACTGTAGAGCAAGGGGGTCAGGTTATCCTTACATGTATACATTACAATTACATTTTTCCCCCCATACTTTGTTCTGTTGCAACATGAGTATCTCCACAAAGTTCTCAATGCTACTCAGCAGGATCTCCTTGAAAATCTCTTCTAAATTGTGTCTGATAGCCCCAAGCTCCCGATCCCTCCCACTCCCTCCCCCTCCCATCAGGCAGCCACAAGTCTCTTCTCCAAGTCCAAGATTTTTTTTTCTGAGGAGAGGTTCATTTGTGCTGGATATTAGATTCCAGTTATAAGTGATATCATATGGTATTTGTCTTTGTCTTTCTGGCTCATTTCACTCAGTATGAGAGTCTCTAGTTCCATCCATGTTGCTGCAAATGGCATTATGTCATTCTTTTTTATGGCTGAGTAGTATTCCATTGTGTATATATACCACCTCTTCCGAATCCAATCATCTGTCGATGGACATTTAGGTTGTTTCCATCTCCTGGCTATTGTGAATAGTGCTGCAATGAACATGCGGGTGCACGTGTCTCTTTTAAGTAGAGTTTTGTCCAGATAGATGCCCAAGAGTGGGATTGCGGGGTCATATGGAAGTTCTATGTATAGATTTCTAAGGTATCTCCAAACTGTTCTCCATAGTGGCTGTACCAGTTTCCATTCCCACCAGCAGTGCAGGAGGGTTCCCTTTTTTCCACAGCCCCTCCAGCACTTGTTATTTGTGGATTTATGAATGATGGCTATTCTGACTGGTGTGAGGTGGTATCTCATGGTCGTTTTGATTTGCATTTCTCTTATCATCAGCGATGTTGAGCATTTTCTCATGTGTTTGATGGCCATCTGTATATCTTCTTTGGAGAAATGTCTATTCAGGTCTTTTGCCCATTTTTCCATTGATTGATTGGCTTTTTTGCTGTTGGGTTGTATAAGTTGTTTATATATTCTAGAGATTAAGCCCTTGTCGGTTGCATCATTTGAAACTTTCTCCCATTCAGTAAGATTGTCTTTTTGTTTTCTTTTGGGTTTCCTTTGCTGTGCAAAAGCTTTTCAGTTTGATGAGGTCCCATGGGTTTATGTTTGCTCTAGTTTCTATTGCTTTGGGAGACTGACCTGAGAAAATATTCATAATGTTGATGTCAGAGAGTGTTTTGCCTATGTTTTCTTCTAGGAGTTTGATGGTGTCCTGTCATATATTTAAGTCTTTCAGCCATTTTGAGTTTATTTGTGTGCATGGTGTGAGGGTGTGTTCTAGTTTCATTGCTTTGCATACAGCTGTCCAAGTTTCCCAGCAATGCTTGCTGAACAGACTTTCCTTTTCCCATTTTATGTTCTTGCCTCCCTTGTCCAAGATTAATTGACCATAGGTGTCAGGGTTTATTTCCGTGTTCTCTATTCTGTTCCATTGGTCGGTCTGTCTGTCTGTTTTGATACCAGTACCACACTGTTTTGATGACTGTGGCTTTGTAGTATTTCTTGAAGTCTGGGAGAGTTATGCCTCCTGCTTGGTTTTTGTTTCTCAGGATTGCTTTGGCGATTCTGGGTCTTTTGTTGTTCCATATAAATGTTTGGATGGTTTGTTCTAGTTCTGTGAAAATTGTCATGGGTCATTTGATAGGGATTGCCTTGAATCTGTAGATTGCTTTGATTTTTACAATATTGATTTTTCCAATCCAGGAACATGGACTATCTTTCCATTTCTTTACATCTTCTTTGATTTCTTTGATTAAAGTTTTATAGTTCTTGGCATATAGGTCCTTTACCTCCTTGGTCAGGTGTATTCTGAGGTATTTGATTTTGTGAGGTACAATTTAAAAAGTTATCGTATTTTTGTATTCCTTTTCTAATATTTCATTGCTGGTATACAGAAATGCAACGGACTTCTGAATGTGACTCTTATATCCTGCTACTTTGCTGAATTTATTAATCAGTTCAAGTCGTTTTGGGGTTGAGTCCTTAGGGTTTTCTAGGTATAGTATCATGTCATCTGCATACAGTGACAGTTTGATCTCTTCTCTTCCTATATGAATGCCTTTTATTTCTTTTGTTTGTCTAATTGCTGTGGCTAGGACTTCCAAAACTATGTTGAAGAGCAGTGGTGAGAGTGGGCATCCCCGTCTTGTTCCAGATTTGAGTGAGAAGGCTTTCAGTTTTTCCGCATTGAGTATTATATTTGCTGTGGGTTTATCATAAATAGCTTTGATTATATTCAGGAATGTTCCCTCTATACCCACTTTGGCGAGGGTCTTGATCATGAATGGATGTTCGACTTTGTGAAATGCTTTTTCTGCCTCTATTGAGATGATCTTGTGCTTCTGACTTTTCTTTTGGTAATGAGGTGTATGATGCTGATGGATTTGCGTATGTTGAACCATCCTTGTGAACCTGGGATGAACCCAACCTGGTCATGGTGTATGATTTTTTTGGTATGTTGTTGGATTCGGTTGGCTAAGATTTTGTTCAGAATTTTTGCATCTATATTCATCAACGATATTGGCCGATAGTTTTCTTTTTGGTGGTATCTCTGTCTGGTCTTGGAATGAGGGTGATGGTGGCATCATAGAATGTCTTTGGGAGTATTCCTTCTTCTTCAAACTTTTGAAAGAGTTTAAGGAGGATGGGCACCAATTCCTCTTCATATGTTTGATAGAATTTGCCTGTGAAGCCATCTGGTCCTGGACTTTGATTTGTAGGGAGTGTTTTTTTTTTTAATTTATTTTTATTGTTATTTTCCATAGCACGCTTTTTTTCCCCCATTGTACAGCTTGGGGGCCCAGTTGCACATACACGTGTACATAATTTTTCCTCCCCTTATGCTATGTTGTTAAGTATCTAGACATAGTCCTCAGTGCCACATAATAGTTTGTGTCTGTTAACCCCAAGCTCCCAATCCCTCCCACTTCCTCCCCCTCTCCCTGGGGCAACCACAAGTCTATTCTCCAAGTCCATGGTTTTCTTTTCTGCGGAAAGGTTCATTTGTGCTGTATATTAGATACCAGATATGAGTCATATCGTATGGTATTTGTCTTTCTCTTTCTGACTTACTTCATTCAGTATGAGAGTCTCTAGTTCCATCCATGTTGCTGCAAATGGCATTATGTCATTCTTTTTTATGGCTGAGTAGTATTCCATTGTGTATATGTACCACCTCTTCTGAATCCAATCATCTGTCGATGGACATTTGGGTTGTTTCCATGTCCTGGCTATTGTGAATAGGGCTGCAATGAACATGCGGGTGCATGTGTCTCTTTTAAGTAGAGTTTTGTCCGGATAGATGCCCAAGAGTGGGATTGAGGGGTCATATGGAAGTTCTATGTATAGATTTCTAAGGTATCTCCAAACTGTTCTCCATAGTGGCTGTACCAGTTGACATTCCCACCAACAGTGCAGGAGGGTTCCCTTTTCTCCACACCCCTTCCAGCACTTGTTCTTTGTGGACATATTAATGAGGGCCATTCTAACTGGTGTGAGGTGGTATCTCATGGTCGTTTTGATTTGCATTTCTCTTATAATCAACGGTGTTGAGCATTTTTTCATGTGTTTGATGGCCATCTGTATATCTTCCGTGGAGAAATGTCTATTCAGGTCTTTTGCCCATTTTTCCATTGATTGATTGGCTTTTTTGCTGTTGGGTTGTATAAGTTTTTTGTATATTCTAGAGAGTAAGCCCTTGTCGGTTGCATCATTTGAAACTATTTTCTCCCATTCCGTAAGTTGTCTTTTTGTTTTCTTTTGGGTTTCCTTTGCTGTGCAAAAGCTTTTCAGTTTGATTAGGTCCCATGGGTTTATGTTTGGTCTAATTTTTTTTAATTTTATTTTCCCACTGTAGAGCAAGGGGGTCAGGTTATCCTTACATGTATACATTACAATTACATTTTTCCCCCCATACTTTGTTCTGTTGCAACATGAGTATCTCCACAAAGTTCTCAATGCTACTCAGCAGGATCTCCTTGAAAATCTCTTCTAAATTGTGTCTGATAGCCCCAAGCTCCCGATCCCTCCCACTCCCTCCCCCTCCCATCAGGCAGCCACAAGTCTCTTCTCCAAGTCCAAGATTTTTTTTTCTGAGGAGAGGTTCATTTGTGCTGGATATTAGATTCCAGTTATAAGTGATATCATATGGTATTTGTCTTTGTCTTTCTGGCTCATTTCACTCAGTATGAGAGTCTCTAGTTCCATCCATGTTGCTGCAAATGGCATTATGTCATTCTTTTTTATGGCTGAGTAGTATTCCATTGTGTATATATACCACCTCTTCCGAATCCAATCATCTGTCGATGGACATTTAGGTTGTTTCCATCTCCTGGCTATTGTGAATAGTGCTGCAATGAACATGCGGGTGCACGTGTCTCTTTTAAGTAGAGTTTTGTCCAGATAGATGCCCAAGAGTGGGATTGCGGGGTCATATGGAAGTTCTATGTATAGATTTCTAAGGTATCTCCAAACTGTTCTCCATAGTGGCTGTACCAGTTTCCATTCCCACCAGCAGTGCAGGAGGGTTCCCTTTTTTCCACAGCCCCTCCAGCACTTGTTATTTGTGGATTTATGAATGATGGCTATTCTGACTGGTGTGAGGTGGTATCTCATGGTCGTTTTGATTTGCATTTCTCTTATCATCAGCGATGTTGAGCATTTTCTCATGTGTTTGATGGCCATCTGTATATCTTCTTTGGAGAAATGTCTATTCAGGTCTTTTGCCCATTTTTCCATTGATTGATTGGCTTTTTTGCTGTTGGGTTGTATAAGTTGTTTATATATTCTAGAGATTAAGCCCTTGTCGGTTGCATCATTTGAAACTTTCTCCCATTCAGTAAGATTGTCTTTTTGTTTTCTTTTGGGTTTCCTTTGCTGTGCAAAAGCTTTTCAGTTTGATGAGGTCCCATGGGTTTATGTTTGCTCTAGTTTCTATTGCTTTGGGAGACTGACCTGAGAAAATATTCATAATGTTGATGTCAGAGAGTGTTTTGCCTATGTTTTCTTCTAGGAGTTTGATGGTGTCCTGTCATATATTTAAGTCTTTCAGCCATTTTGAGTTTATTTGTGTGCATGGTGTGAGGGTGTGTTCTAGTTTCATTGCTTTGCATACAGCTGTCCAAGTTTCCCAGCAATGCTTGCTGAACAGACTTTCCTTTTCCCATTTTATGTTCTTGCCTCCCTTGTCCAAGATTAATTGACCATAGGTGTCAGGGTTTATTTCCGTGTTCTCTATTCTGTTCCATTGGTCGGTCTGTCTGTCTGTTTTGATACCAGTACCACACTGTTTTGATGACTGTGGCTTTGTAGTATTTCTTGAAGTCTGGGAGAGTTATGCCTCCTGCTTGGTTTTTGTTTCTCAGGATTGCTTTGGCGATTCTGGGTCTTTTGTTGTTCCATATAAATGTTTGGATGGTTTGTTCTAGTTCTGTGAAAATTGTCATGGGTCATTTGATAGGGATTGCCTTGAATCTGTAGATTGCTTTGATTTTTACAATATTGATTTTTCCAATCCAGGAACATGGACTATCTTTCCATTTCTTTACATCTTCTTTGATTTCTTTGATTAAAGTTTTATAGTTCTTGGCATATAGGTCCTTTACCTCCTTGGTCAGGTGTATTCTGAGGTATTTGATTTTGTGAGGTACAATTTAAAAAGTTATCGTATTTTTGTATTCCTTTTCTAATATTTCATTGCTGGTATACAGAAATGCAACGGACTTCTGAATGTGACTCTTATATCCTGCTACTTTGCTGAATTTATTAATCAGTTCAAGTCGTTTTGGGGTTGAGTCCTTAGGGTTTTCTAGGTATAGTATCATGTCATCTGCATACAGTGACAGTTTGATCTCTTCTCTTCCTATATGAATGCCTTTTATTTCTTTTGTTTGTCTAATTGCTGTGGCTAGGACTTCCAAAACTATGTTGAAGAGCAGTGGTGAGAGTGGGCATCCCCGTCTTGTTCCAGATTTGAGTGAGAAGGCTTTCAGTTTTTCCGCATTGAGTATTATATTTGCTGTGGGTTTATCATAAATAGCTTTGATTATATTCAGGAATGTTCCCTCTATACCCACTTTGGCGAGGGTCTTGATCATGAATGGATGTTCGACTTTGTGAAATGCTTTTTCTGCCTCTATTGAGATGATCTTGTGCTTCTGACTTTTCTTTTGGTAATGAGGTGTATGATGCTGATGGATTTGCGTATGTTGAACCATCCTTGTGAACCTGGGATGAACCCAACCTGGTCATGGTGTATGATTTTTTTGGTATGTTGTTGGATTCGGTTGGCTAAGATTTTGTTCAGAATTTTTGCATCTATATTCATCAACGATATTGGCCGATAGTTTTCTTTTTGGTGGTATCTCTGTCTGGTCTTGGAATGAGGGTGATGGTGGCATCATAGAATGTCTTTGGGAGTATTCCTTCTTCTTCAAACTTTTGAAAGAGTTTAAGGAGGATGGGCACCAATTCCTCTTCATATGTTTGATAGAATTTGCCTGTGAAGCCATCTGGTCCTGGACTTTGATTTGTAGGGAGTGTTTTTTTTTTTTAATTTATTTTTATTGTTATTTTCCATAGCACGCTTTTTTTCCCCCATTGTACAGCTTGGGGGCCCAGTTGCACATACACGTGTACATAATTTTTCCTCCCCTTATGCTATGTTGTTAAGTATCTAGACATAGTCCTCAGTGCCACATAATAGTTTGTGTCTGTTAACCCCAAGCTCCCAATCCCTCCCACTTCCTCCCCCTCTCCCTGGGGCAACCACAAGTCTATTCTCCAAGTCCATGGTTTTCTTTTCTGCGGAAAGGTTCATTTGTGCTGTATATTAGATACCAGATATGAGTCATATCGTATGGTATTTGTCTTTCTCTTTCTGACTTACTTCATTCAGTATGAGAGTCTCTAGTTCCATCCATGTTGCTGCAAATGGCATTATTTCATTCTTCTTTATGGCTGAGTAGTATTCCATTGTGTATATATACAACATCTTCCCAATCCAATCATCTGTCAATGGACATTTGAGTTGTAGGGAGTGCTTTTATGACCTCTTCAATTTCATTTCTGGTGATCGGCCTGTTCAGTTGTTCTGTTTCTTCTTGATTCAGTTTTGGCAGGCTGTAAGATTCTAGAAAATTGTCCATTTCATTCAGATTGTCCAACTTGTTGCCATATAGTTGTTCATAGTATTCTCTTGTGGTTTTTTGTATTTCTGCTGTATCCGTAGTGATTTCTCCTTTTTCATTTATAACTTTGGTTATTTGGGTTCTTTCTCTTCTCTTTTTAGTGAGTTTGGCCAGGGGCTTGTCAATGTTGTTTACCTTTTCAAAGAACCAGCTCTTGGTTTTATTAATTTTCTCTATGGTTTTGTGAATCTCTATTTTATTGATTTCTTCTTTGATCTTTATAGTTTCCTTCCTTCTGTTGACTTTAGGTCTTTTTTTTGTTCTTTTTCTAATTCGTTTAAGTGGAGGGTTAATTTGTCAATTTGGGATCTTTCTTCTTTTTTGAGGAAGGCCTGTATTGCTATAAATTTCCCTGTGAGCACTGCTTTCGCAGCATCCCATCGTTTTGAGAGGTTGTGTCTTCATTGTCATTTGTTTCAATGTGTTTTTTAATTTCCTTCTTGATTTCCTCATTGACCCATTGGTTTTATAGTAGCATGTTGTTGAGTCTCCATGTAGTAGGTTTTTCTCATTGCTTTTCCCATGGTTGATTTCCAGTTTCATGGTGGTGTTGTCAGAGAAGGTACCTGAGATAATTTCTATGCTCTTAAATTTATTGAGGTTAACTTTCTATGCTCTTAAATTTATGGAGGTTAGCTTTGTGTCCCAGGATGTGGTCGATTCTTGAGAATGTTCCATGAGCATTTGAGAAGAATGTGTAGTCGGTTTTTTTTTGGATGTAGTGTCCTGAAGATGGCAATTAAGTCTAACTTTTCTATTGTTTCCTTTAGGCTCTCTGTTGCTTTATTGGTTTTCTGTCTAGAGGATCTGTCCATTGATGTGAGGGGGGTATTGAAGTCTCCTACTGTGATTGTATTCTCATCAATATCTCCCTTTGTGTCTGTTCATATGTGTTGTATGTATCCAGGTGCTCCTATATGTGGGGCATATATGTTGACGGTAGTAACATCCTCTCCTTGGATGGATCACTGAATCATTAAGTAGTGTCCTTCTTTGTCTTTCTTTATGTCTTTTGTTTTAAAGTCTATTTTGTCTGATATGAGTGTTGCGACTCCTGCTTTTCTGTCATGTCTGTTGGCGTGAGGTATTTTTCCCCACCCTTTCACTTTCAACCTATATGTATCCTTTGTCCTAAGGTGAGTTTCTTGTAGGCAACATGTTGAAGGTTTTTGCCTTTTTATCCACTCAGCCACTCTGTGTCTTTTGATTGGGGCATTCAGTCCTTTGCCATTTAAGGTGATTATTGATAGATATGGAATTGTTGCCAATTTCAACCTCCTGTTCCAGTTGATTCTATGGTTCTCCATTCTTCCTTTCTTGTTTTGGTTGGATGCTTTCCATTTATTTTATGCTCAAATACTTTCCCGTTTTTGTGACTGTAACGTTCAGTTTTGATTTGGGGTTGCCCTGCTTTTTAAGAATGTTCACCCCTTCCTGTATCTGCTTGCTTTGGCCTGATATTCATACAGGCTCAAACACATCCTTAAAAGCAATGAAAATGAATCTAATTTTTCTTAGTTCCCTTGCCCACTGTATATGAATTTGCTGTCTTTGTTTTTCCTTTGCTTTTGACAGCTTCATGGTTAGATCTGTATGTTGGCTTATTTAAGTGACAGCTTTCTAAATGTGGTTTCCTCCACCCTGGATTTTCCTCTTTTTTTTTTTGTTTTAATTTAGGGAAGCCCTTTCAGTGTTTCTTTTAGAATGGGTTTTGTACTCTTAGCTTGTGTTGTTGTTGGAGAAATGCTTTATTTCCCCTTCTATTTTCAATGATATTCTTGCTGGATAGAGTCTTCTAGATGGCAGATTTTTTCCTTTCAGCACTTTGAAGATATTTTGCTACTCCCTTGTGGCCTGTACGTGTTTCTGTGGAGAAATGAGCTGATAGCCTTGTTGGGGTTCCCTTATAATTAAGGCTTTGCTTTTCTCTTGCCTTTTATATCCTCTCTTTATCTATAATTTTGCATGTTTATGATAATATGTCCTGATGTGGTTCTATTCGGATTCAGCTTCTTTGTGGCCGTCTGTGCTTCTTCTATCTTGACATCTCTTTCCTTTAGACTGGAAAAGTTTCCAGATGTAATTCCTTCAAATATATTTTCAATCCCTCTTCTTTTGTTTCTCCTTGTGGAGTTTCTGTTGTGCAGAGTCTGGCCCGCTTTATATTACCCCATAGGTCTCTTAAATGGCTTTCATGTTTTTCCATTTGGTTTTCTGTCTGCTGTCCTGTTTGGGTGAGTTCCACTGTTCTATCTTCCACCTCACCAATTCCTTCGTCTGCATTATTCCATGTGGTATTTATTGTCTGTTTGTGTCTCTGCCAATGAATTTTCTAGTTTTTCTTGGCTCCTCCTCATATGCTCTAGTTCCCTTCGGAGGGACTCTGCACTCCTGTTCATATCCTGTCTTAACTCCGTCAGTCTTTTCACCATCTCCCTTTTGAAGTCAACGTCGGTGAGACTGCGTAGGTCTGTCAATGTTTGGAACGTTGCTGAAGCTTGATTTCTGGCCCAGCATGGGATCCAGCCAAGTGGATGTTCCATGTGCCCTTGAGAAGAATGTGTATTCTGCTGCTTTTGGATGGAATGTGCTATAAATCTCTCTTGGGTCCCTCTGGTCTAATGCTTCGTTTAGGGCCTGTGTTTCCTTGTTGATTTTCTACCTGGATGATGTGTCCATTGCTGTAAGTGTGGTGATACCGCCCCCCAATATTGTTGGGCTATTGTCAGTTTCTCCGTTTAAGGTGGTCAGCACTTGCCGTATGTATTGAGATGGTCCTTCACTGGGAGCATTTATATGTACACGAGTTATACCTTCTTCTCTGATGGACCCTTTGACCCTTATGGAATGTCCTACCTTGTCTCTTATAACAGTCGTCATTTTAAGGTCTACTCTGCTGATGGGAGTGTTGCTACTCCAGCTTTCTTTGGCTTCCTGTTGACATGGAGGAGTTTCTCCCATCCTCTCACTTTCAGTGTATGTGTGTCCGTAGAAGTGAGGTGGGCCTCTTGAGGACAGGATACGTATGGATCTTGTGTTCATATCCATTCAGCCAGCCTATGTCTGCTCCAGCCCACACTTTCCGACCCATCAGGTCATGACAGCCTTTGGATTGGGGCATTGAGTCCATTTACATTGGAGGTAATTATATGTATGTTCTTCTTGCCATTTTATTAGCTGTTTTGGATTTGTTTTTGTGGCTCTTTTCTCCCCTTCTTCTCTTGTTCTCTCCTCTTGTGGTTTGATGATTCTCTTTAGTCTTGTATTTGAGTTGATGTTTCTTGCTTGTGTGTGTATCAATTGTAGGTTTTGGGTTTGCAGTAGCCCTGTAGTTTGGATATAGGCGTCTATATACATACGAGTTTAAGTTGTTGGTCTCTTAATTGCAAGTGTGTCTCCAGGGTCCTGCATTTGTACCCGCCTCTTCTCACGAATTTCTGGCTTTGGGAGCACTTTTGTGCATGGACGGTATCCTACCTTCACTGTAGGTATGCTATTCCTGGTGAGCCTTGTCATTTTTTCCATTATTGTTTCCTGTTGCGGCCTTGCCTTTTCTGCCTGGAGAGGTTCCCTTAGCCTTTGTTGTAAAGCTGGAGTAGTGGTACTGAATTCTCTCAGCTTTTGTTTATCTCTAAAGCTTTAGTTTTCTCCTTCAAATCTAAATGAGAGCCTTGCTGTGTAAAGTCCTCTTGGTTGGAGGTTTTTTCCTTTCATCGCCTCAAGTATATGATGCCCCTCCCTTCTGGCCTGCAGAGTTCCTGCTGAAAAATCTGCCCATAACCTTATCAGGGTTCTCTGTAAGTTATTTGTGTCTTTTCCCTTGCTGCTTTCAGTATTTTCTCTGTGTTGAATTTTGGTCTGTTTGTCTCAGGGTGTTTCTCCTTGGGTTTATTTTACATGGTACTCGCTGTCCATCCTGGATTTGAGTGAGTGGTTCCTTTCCCATATTAGGGAAGTTTCCGCTATGTTCTCTTTGAGGATTTTTTCTGTCCCTTCCTCTCTCTCTCTCTTCTTCTTGTGGTAACCCCGTAATATGGATGTTGCTGTGTTTCATGCTGTCTGAGAGTTCTCTGAGACTCTCTTCATTTCCTTTGTTTCTTTTTTCTTTCTTTCCTTCTTTCCTTCTATCGTTCTTTCCTTCTTTCTTTTTCTTTCTTTCTTTCTTTCTTCCTTTCTTTCTTTCTTTTCTTTTCTTCCTTTTCTTTCCTTTTCTTTCTTTTCTTTCTTTTCTTTCCTTTCTTTCCTTTCTTTCCTTTCTTTCCTTTCTTTCCTTTCTTTCCTTTCTTTCCTTTCTTTCCTTTCTTTCCTTTCTTTCCTTTCTTTCCTTTCTTTCCTTTCTTTCCTTTCTTTCCTTTCTTTCCTTTCTTTCCTTTCTTTCCTTTCTTTCCTTTTCTTTCCTTTTCTTTTCTTTCTTTTTTTCTTTCTTTTCTTTTTTTCTTTCTTTTCTTTTTTTCTTTCTTTTTTTCTTTCTTTTTATGATTTTATTTTTTTGGCTTTTTAGGGCCACATCCATGTCATGTGGAGGATCCCAGGCTAGGGGTCTAATTGGAACGGTAGCTGCCAGCCTACACCCCTGCCTCCGCAATGGCAGATTCGAGCCACATCTGCAAGCTACTCCACAGCTCGAAGCAATGCAGGACCCTTAACCCACTGAGCGAGGCCAGGGATCAAATCCACAACCTCATGGTTCCTAGACAGATTCATTTCCACTGTGTAACAATGGGAACTCACTCAATCTTTTTTCTCATTGCCTTCCACATCCGTGATTTGCACTAGTCTCTGCTCCTCCTCACTTATTCACTCTTCTGCATTTTGTATTCTGCTGGTGGTTGCTTCTAATGAATTTTTTGTTTCAGTTATTGTATTTTGCATCTCTGCTTGCTTAAGTTTTAAATCTTGTATTTCTTTGCTCAGTATCTACTGTAAATTATCCATCTTCGCATCCAGGCTCTTTCCAAAGTCCTGCATCATCTTTGCTATCATCTGTCTAATGTCTTTTTCCTGGAGGCTGATAATCTCCAGATCACTTAGCTGTATTTCTGGGGGTTTTCGTTCTCCCTTATCTGAGGTATCAGTCTCTGCCTTTTCATTTTTATAGGTTTTTGGGGCAGTCTCCTTTTTTCATCCAAGAGAGTTGTAGCCTCTATTACTTGTGATGTGGGTCCCCCTGGTGGCTGAAGTCAGTACGGGGAGCTTGCTGTAGGCTTCCTGATGGGAGGGACATGGTTCTGCCCTGTGGCAGGTGGAGCTGCTGCTTGTCCCTCTTGTGGGTGGGGCTTTGTCTCTGGGTGTGATTGGAGGTGGCTCTGTGTTTGGGGGTCTTTAGGCATCCTGTTTCCTGATGGGTGGGGCTGTGATGCCACTTGGTTGGCTTGAAGCTGCTCAGTGCTGATGGGTGTGTTCAGGTTTTCCCCAAATGGCCCCCTCTAGAGGAGCAACACCCGCTGAATATTCCCAAGACCTTTGCCTCCAATGTCCTCCCACAATGAGCCAGAGTCACCCCTGCTTTCCCAGGAGATCCTCCAAGAAGTGCAGTCAGGCCCAACCCAGATGCCTATGGAGTCTGTGCTTTGCCCTGGGACCCAGTGAACATGGAAGTCTGTGTGTGCCTTTTAAGAATTGGGTCTTAGTTTCCCCCAGTCCCATGGAGCTCTGATGCACAAGCCCCACTGGCCTTCAATACGAGATGCTCTGTGGTCTCTCTGTCCCAATGCCAGATCCCCAGGTGTGGGGACCTGATGTTCAGCTCAGATCTCTCACTCCTGTAGCTGAGTCTGTGTGATACAGTTCCTTTCCAGTCTGTGAGCATCCCTCCCATCAGGTATGGGATGTTTGTGTTGTGCAATCACCCCTCCTACCTTTTGATGTGGGCTCCTCTTTGTCATCTGGAGTAGGATATATTTTTTCCACTCCTTTGGTTGAAGGTTTTTCAGCATGTGGTTGTAACTTTGCTTTTTGTTTTTTGTTTGATTTTAATGTCTTCTGGGCTGGTAAATGTTTTAGTTTTTTTTTTTAATGACTCAAGTGAACTTATCACATCTGTAGTTGTATAATGATCATAACAATCCGATTTCACAGGATTTCCATCCCAAAGCCCAAGCACATCCCCCACCCCGCAGACTGTCTCCTCCGGACACCATAAGTTTTTCAATGTCTCTGAGTCAGCATCTGTTCTGAAGAGACGTTCCGTCTGTCTTTTTTTCAGATTCCACATGTCTATTAAAGCACTGGATGTTGGTGTCTCATTGTATGGCTGACTTCGCTCAGCATGATAGTTTCTAGGTCCATCCATGTTGCAAAAATTGCTGGTATTTTGTTCTTTTTAATGGCTGAGTAATATTCCATTGTGTATATGGACCACATCTTCTGGATCCACTCCTCTGTCGATGGACATTGAGGTTGTTTCCACGTGTTGGCTATTTTAAGTAGTGCTGCAATGAATATCGGAGTACATGTGTCTTTGCAAGTTGTGGTTTTCTCTGGGTAGATGCCCAGGAGTGGGAATTCTGGATCAAATGGTCGTTCTATGTTTAGTTTTCAGAGGAATCTTCATACTGCTTTCCAAAGTGGTTGCACCAATTTCCACTCCCACCAACAGTGTACTAGGGTTCCTTCTTCTCCACACCCTCTCCAGCCAGCACTTCTTGTTTGTAGACTGTTGGATGATGGCCTTTCTGGCTGGTATAATGTGGTACCTCAAAGTGGTTTTGATGTGCATCTCTCTAATAATGAGTGACGTTGAATCCTTTCATGTGTTTCTCAGGTTTCTCGGCCATCTGTATGTCTTCTTTGGAGAACTGTCTGTTTGCATCTTCTGCCCATTTTTGGATAGGCCTGTTTGTTTTTTCGGTATGGAGCTGCAGAAGTTGTAGATACATTTTGGAGATGAATCACTTATCAGTCGATTCACTTGCAAAGATTTTCTCCTATTCTGTGGGATGTGTTTTTGTGTTGTTTAGGGTTTCCTTTGCTGTGCAGAAACTTTGAAGTTGATTAGGTCCCATTTGTTTATTTTTGTTTTTGTTGTCAATACTCTGAGAGGTGGATCTGAGAAGATGCTGCTGTGGTTTATGTCACAGAGTGTTTGGCCTATGGTTTCCTCTAAGAGTTTGATAGTGTCTGGTCTTATATCTGGGTCATTCATCCATTTGGAGTTGATTTTTGTGTCTGGTGTTAGGGAGTGCTCTACTTTCATTCTTTTGCATGTGGCTGTCCAGTTTTCCCAGCACCTTTTATTGAACAAGCTGTCCTTTCTCCATTGTATAGTCTTGCCTCCTTTGTCAGAGATGAGTTGGCTGTAGGTTCATGGGTTTAATTTGGGGCTTTCTATCCTGTTCCACTGATCTCTGTTTCTGTCTTTGTGCCAGTACCATGTGGTTTTGATGATTGCTGCTTTGTAGTATAGTCTGAAGTCCGGGAGCCTGCTTCCTCCAGCTCCATTTTTCTTTTTCAGGATGTCTTTGGCTCTTCTGGGTCTGTTGTGCTTCCAAACAAACTTTAAACTCTTTTGTTCGAGTTCTGTGAAAAATGTCCTTGGTCACTGGATAGGGATCGCATTGAATCTGTAGATTGCCTTAGGTAGTATAGTCATTTGGATAATATTAACTCTTCTGATCCACAAGCATGGTATAGCTTTCCATCTATTTGTGTCCTCTTTGATTTCTTTCATCAGTGGCTTATAGTTTTCAGAGTACAGGTGGGTTTACTCCTAGGTATTTTATTCTTTTGGATGCAATGGTAAACGGGATTGCTTCCCTAATTTCTTTTTCTGCTCTTTCATTGTTACTTTATAGAAATTCTGTTGCTTTCTGTGTATTAATTTTGTATCCTGTGACTTTGCCAAATTCGTAGATGAGCTCTAACAGTTTTCTGTTAGATTCTTTAGGATTCTCTAGATATGGTATCACGTCATCTGCAGAGGGATAGTTTGACTTCTTCCTTTCCAATTTGGAGTCCTTGTATTTCTTTTCCTTCTCTGATTGCTGTGGCTAGGACTTCCAGAACTATGTTCAAGAGTAGTGGTGAAAGTGGACATCCTTCTCTCGTTCCTGATCCCAGGGGGAATTCTTTCAACATTTCAGCATTGAGAATGATGTTTGCTGTGTGTTTGTCATATATGGCCTTTATCATGTTGAGGTAGGTTCCCGTTATGCCCCCTTTCTGAAGGGTTTTCATCAGAAATGGGTGTTGGATTTTGTCAAAGGCTTTCTCTGTGTCTATGGAGAGGATCCTATGGTCTTCATTCTTCAGTTTGTGAATGTGGTGTTCTCCACTGATGGATTTGTGGATATTGAAGAACGCTTGCATCCCTGGGATAAATCCCATTTGATCATGATGTCCAGTCCTTTTAATGGATTGTTGGATGCGGTTTGCTGGTATTTTGTTGAGGATTTTTGCATCAATGTTCATCAGTGAAATGGGCCTGTAGTTTTCTTTTTTTGTGGAATCTTTGTTTGGTTTTGGTATCAGGGTGATGGTGGCCTCATAGAATGAGTTTGGGAGTATCCCTTCCTCTGCAATTTTTGGAAATAGTTTCAGAAGGATAGGTGTTGGCCCTTCTCTAAATGTTTGATATACTTCGCCTCTGAAGCCATCTGGTCCTGGACTCTTGTTTGTTCGAAGTTTTTTTTTTTTTTCCTGTCATTTTGCCTTTTCTAGGGCTGCTCCCGTGGCACCTGGAGGTTCCCAGGCTAGGGGTCCAACCGGAGCTGCAGCCACCAGCCTACGACAGAGCCACAGCAACGTGGGATCCAAGCCGCATTTGCAACCTACTCCACAGCTCACGGCAGTGCCGGATCATCAACCCACTGAGCAAGGGAAGGGACCAAACCTGCGACCCCATGGTTCCTAGTCGGATCCGTTAACCACTGCGCCACAATGGGAACTCCTGTTTGCTGGAGGTTTTTTAGTCACAGTTTCAATTTCAGTTCTTGGGATGGGTCCATTCATCTTTCCTATTTCATCTTGGTTTAGTCTCGGAAGAGTGGGCTTTTCTAAGAATTTGCCCATTTCTTCTAGGTTTTCCATTTTATTGGCATATAGTTGCAGATCGTAGTCTCTTAGGATCCTTTGTATTTCTGTGGTGTCCGTTGTTACTTCTACTTTTCCATTTCTAATTTGACTGATTTGAGTCCTCTCTCTTTTTTGCTTGATCAGTCTGGCTAGGGGTTTGTCCATTTTGTGGATCTTTTCAAAGAACCAGCTTTTCGTTTCATTCATCTTTTCTATGGTTTTCTTTGTTTCTACTTCATTGATTTCTGCTCTCATCTTTATGATTTCTTTCCTTCTACTACCTTTACGTCTTGTCTGTCCTCCTCTCTTGAGCTGCTTTAGATGTAAAGTTAGCTTGTTTGTTTGAGCTTTTTCTTGTTTCCTGAGGTGGGCTTGTATTGCTATAAACTTTCCTCTTAGAACGGCTTGTGCTGCATCCGATAGGTTTTGGTGTGTCGTATCTTTCTTGTCATTTGCTGCTAGGTATTTTTTAATTTCCTCTTTGATTTCTTCAGTGATCCATTGGTTGTTGAGTAGACGTTGTTTAGTGTCCACGTGTTTGTGTTTTTTGCAGTTTTTTTTTTTTTCTTGTTGTTGATTTCCAGTCATACAGCGTTTTGGTCAGAAAAGATGCTTGATAGGATTTCAATTTTCTTAAAGTTACCGAGGTTGGAATTGCAGCCCAGGATATGACCCATCTTAGAGAATGTTCCATGTGCACTTGAGAAGAAAGTGTATTCTGTTGCTTTTGGATGAAATATCCTTTAAATATCTATTAAGTTCATCTGGTTTAATGCATCATTCAGGGCCTGTGTTTCCTAATTGATTTTCTGTCTGGTTGATCTGTCCATTGCTGTCAGTGGGGTGTTTCAGTCCCCCACTATGATTGTGTTCTTGTCGATTTCTCCTTTTAAGGTTGTTAGCAGTTGCCTTATATATGGTGGTGAACCTGTGTTGGGTGCGTAGATATTTAAAGTGTTATATCGTCTTCTTGGATTGATCCTTTGATCATTTTGTAACAGCCTTCCTTGTCCCTTAAAATATTCTTCATTTTAAAGTCTATTTTGTCTGACATGAGTATTGCTACTCCAGCTTTCTTTTGATCCCCGTTTGCAGGAAATATTTTCTTCCATCGTCTCACTTTCCATTGGTATGTGTCCCTAGAAGTGAAGTGGCTCTCTCGAAGACAGCCAATGTATGGCTCTTGCTTCTGTATCCATTCAGCCAGTCTACGTCTTTTGGCTAGGGCGTTTAGTTCACTGGCATTGGAGGGAATTATTGCTACGTATGTTCTTATTGCCACTTCATTAGTTACTTTGGATTTGCTTTCACTGCTCTTTTTCCTTTCCTTCTTCTCTTGTTCTTTTCTGCCTAGAGAAGTTCCTATAGTATTGGTGTAAGGCTGGTTTAGTGTTGCTGAATTCTCTCAGCTTTTGCTTAACTGTGAAGGTTTTGACTTCTCCTTCAAATGTGAAGGAGAGCCTTGCTGGGTGGAGTTAGTCTTGGTTGGAGGTTTTTTCCTTTCATTGCATGAAGTATATCATGCCACTCCCTTCCAGCCTGCAGAGTTTCTGCTGACAATTCTGCTGATAACCTTATTGGGGTTCCCTTGTATGTTACTTGTTTCTTTTCCCCAGCTGCTTTCAAGATTTTCTCTTTGTCTTTAATTTTGGTCAGTTTGACTAGTATGTGTCTCGGGGTGTTCGTCCTTAGGTTTATTTTATATGCTACTCGTTGTGCTTCCTGGATTTGAGTGAGTGATTCCCCATGTTAGGGAGGTTTTCAGTTATTGTCTCTTGGGATATTTTTTCTGTATCCTTCTCTCTCTTCTCTCCTTCTGGCACCCCTATAAAATGGAGGTGGTGCGTTTAGTGTTGTCCCAGAGTTCTCTGAGACTCTCTTCATTTGTTTTCAAGCTTTTTTCTCTCTTCTGTTCTGCATCCACGATTTCCACTCATCTGTCCTCCATCTCGCTTGTTTGTTCTGCCTCCTGTATTCTGCTGTTAGCTGCTTCTAGTGAATTTTGTATTTCAGTGATTGTATTTTGCATCTCTTCTTGTTAAAGTTTGATATCTTGTATCTCTTTGCTGAGTGTTTCCTGTAAGTTATCCATCTTTGCCTCCAGTTTATTTCCAATGTCTTGCATCATCTTCATCATCCAACAGTCTGAAGTCTTTTTCCTGGAGGCTCACAATCTCCTCCTCGCTTAGCTGTTTGTCTGGGGTTGTTCCTTTCTCCCTCATCTGAGTTATAGTTTTCTGTCTTTTCATTTTTATAGGTTTTTGGTGTGGTGACCTTTGTATAGATAATAGAGTTGTAGCCTCTCTACCTTCTGGTGTCCTTCCCCCTTGTGGCTGATGTTGGTATGGGGGCTTGCTGTAGGCTTCCTAATGGGAGGGACTAATGCCTGCCCTCTGGTAGGTGGAACTGATTCTAATCCCTCTGGTGGGTGGGGCTTAGTGTCTGGATGGGATTCCAGGAAACTGTGTGCCTGGGGCGGATCTTTAGGGAGCCTGTTTACTGAGGGGCGGGGCTGTGATCCCACTTGGACTGTTGTTTGCCTTAAGGCTTCTCAGCATCTGACTGATGGGTGAGGCCAGATTTTCCCAACTTGGCCACCTCTAGAGAAAGGCAGGGGCTTCTGAATGTTCCCTAGAGCTTTGCTTTCAATGACCTTCCCTCACAACAAGCCACGTTCACCCCTGTTTTCCCAGGATGTCCGTCAAGAACTGTGGCCAGGTTTAACCCAGATCCCCATGGAGACTTTGCTTTGCCCTGGGACCCAGTGCATGTAAAAATCTGTGTCTGCCTTTTAAGAATGGGGTCTCCATTTCCCCCAGTCCCGTGGAGCTCCTGTGCAAAAGCCCCACTGGCCTTCAATGCCAGATGCTCCAGGGCTCTTTCGCCCAGTTCCACATCCCCACACGTGAGATTTTGATGTGGGGCTCAGAACTCTCACTCCTGTAGGTGAGTCCTGAAGGTGAGTCTCTGTGAACCAGTTAGTGTCCAGGTCTGGCGTTGTTTATATCGTGAAGTCACCCTTCTTACCTCTTGATGTGTCCTCCTCTTTTTCTTCTGGAGTAGGTTATATTTTTAAGGTTTCCAGTCCATTTGGGTGGAGATTGCTCAGCCTTTAGTTGTGAATTTTGTTGTTTTTAGGAGAGAAGTTGAGCTCCAGTCCTTCTATTCCACCATCTTAATCCCGTCCCCTGTCGATACAGTTTTTTAAATAATTTTTATAGTCTCAATTATTTGCTTACTTGTCTTTTTTACAGCCCACCTGCAGCATATGAAAGTTCCCAGGCCACAGATCAGACCTGCTCCAGTAATCCTACCCACACCTCGTCCTTGACCCACCGAGTCTCAGAGGCACCCCTCACTGTTGTTTTTGACAGTAGGCATCCTATTCCATGTGCACTTCTGCCTCACTGGTGTTTTCATTTGCATGTCCAAGGATGAGTGATGTTGAACATTTTGTTTTTCACGTGTTGGTGGTCTTTTGGTCAGATTCATTTCCACAGAGCCACAATGGAAAGCCCTTTGCTGTTATACATGGAAGTATTTTTCTAATTTCCTTACCAGATTGTTTAGTGTTTGTAGCTAGGAATGCACCTGCTTTCTGTGCGTTGCCTTCATATCCTGCTCCTTTGCTGAAGCTATTTATTAGCCCAACAGTGTTTGTGTGTGTGGAATCTTTGGGTTTTCTGCCTAGAAAATGCTTTCATCACTTTCATTTTTGATTGTAGTATTTGAGTCTTCACTGTTGTTTTTCCCATAGTGTATGTAACTAAAGGTTTGTCAACTTTGCTGATCTTTTTTGGAGGACCAACTCTTTCCTGATTTCGTTGATTTTCTCTCTTGTTTTTCTATTATCTCTTTGGCTAATTTTGAATCTAATCATGATTATTTCCTCCTTTCTGCTACCTTTGGATTTCATTTGTTCTTGGTAGTAGTTTTAAGTTGTAAAGTAGGTTCTTGATGTGAGATCTTTTTTATTTTGCTTTGTGTTTTAGGAACACAAGTGTAATATGGAAGTTTCCAGGCTAGAAGGCTTTTCTTTTTGAATGATTCAATTTTCTTTTTCCTTTTTTTAATTTCTCAATGAATTTTATTGTATTTATAATTGTGCTAAGATCATCATGACCTGATTTTATAGCATTTCCATGCCAACCCCCTAGTACATCCCCCCACCCGCAACCTGTCTCCTTGGGAAACCATCCATTTTTCAGTCTGTGAATCAGTGTCTGTCCTGCAAAGAAGTTGATTGTGTCCTTTTATGAGATGCCTCATGTAAGGGGTAGCATTTGATGTGGGTGTCTCACTGTCTGTGTGATTTCACTCAGCATGATCATGTCTAGGTCCATCCATGTTGCTGCAAACACCGTTCCTTCTTCTCTTTTAATGACTGAGTAATATTCCATTGTGTATATGGATCACATATTCTTTATGCGCTCCTCTGGGGTTGGACACTGAGTTGTTTCCCTGTCTTGGCTGTGGTAGAGGGTGCTGCAATGCACACTGGAGTACGGGTGTCTTTTGGAGTCATGGTTTTCCCTAGATAGATGCCCAGGAGTGTGATTGCCGGATCAAATGGTAGTTCAATTTTTACTTTTCTGAGGAATCTCCATACAGTTGTCCACATTCCACACACCAGTGAATATTCCCACCAACAGTGTAAGCGGGTCCCCTTTGCTCCAGACCCTCTGCAGCATTTATAGCTTGTGGCCTTTTGGGTGGTGGTCATTCTGCCTGGCATAAGGTGGTACCTCATAGTGGATCAATGTGCATGTCACTCATAATGAGTGACCTTGGACATGGTTTCATGTTTGTCGGCCATCTGTATGTCTTCTTTGGAGAATTGTCTGTTGAGATCTTCTGCCCATTTTTTGATGGGGTTGTTTGATTTGGGGGTATAGAGCTGCAGAAGGGGTTGATAAATTTGGGAGCTGAATCTGTTGTTGGTTTCTTCATTTGCAAATATGTGCTCTGATTCTGTGGGCTGCCTTTTTGTTTTGTTTAGGTGTTTCCTTCACTGTGCAGAAAGTTTGAAGTTTAATTAAGTCCCATTTGTTCCTTTTTGGTTTTATTGACCTTACCCTAGGAGGTGGCTCTGAGAAGAGGTTGCTGTGGTTTATGTCGGAAGGTGTTTGTCATATGTTTTCCTGTAAGAGCTTTACAGTGTCTGGTCTTATATTGAGGTCTTTCACCCACTTTGAGTTTATTGTTGTGCATGGTGTTAGGAAGTGTTCTATTTTTATTCTTTGCTAATGTTTTTTTTTTTTTTTCATTAGGGCTGGTTTAGAGTGTTCTGTCAATTTTCTACTGTACAGCATGGTGACCCAGATACACATACATGTATACATTCTTTTGCTCACATTATCCTGCTCCGTCACTTGTGACCAGACCTAGTTCCCAGTGCTACACAGCAGGATCTCATTGCTCATCCATTCCAAAGGCAGTAGTCTGCATCTATGAACCCCAAGCACTGCCTCCATCTCCCGCCCCTTGGTAACCAAAAGTCTGTTCTCCAAGTCCACGATTTCTTTTTTTGTGGAAAGTTTCCTTTTGCCATATATTCGATTCCAGATATGTGATATTTTAGGGTATTTGTCTTTCTCTTTCTGACTTATTTCAGTCCATATGAGAGTCCCTAGTTCCATCGATGTTGCTGTGAAGGGCATTATTTTGCCACTCCCTTGTGGCCTGTGTGTGTTTTTGTAGAGAAATGAGCTGATAGCCTTGATAATTAACGCTTTGCTTTTCTCTTGCTGCCTTTCGAATCCTCTCTTTATCTTTATTTTGCCATGTTTATTATAATATGCCTTGATGTGGTTCTATTCGTATTCAACTTCTTTGTGGCCGTGTGTGCTTCCTCTATCTTGACATCTGTTTCCTTTAGATTTGGAAAGTTTCCAGACAAAATTCTTCCAATATGTTTTCAATCCCCTCCTCTTTTGCTTCTCCTTGTGGAATTTCTGTTCTGCATAGTCTGGCTCGCTTTATCTTATCCCATAGGTCTCTTAAATGGCTTTCATGATTTTCCATTTGGTTTTCTGTCTGCTGTCCTGTTTGGGTGAGTTCCATTGTTCTATCTTCCACCTCACTAATTCCTTCGTCTGCATTATTCCGTCTGGTCTTTATTGCCTTTCGCTCAGTTTGTGTCTCTGCCAATGAATTTTCTAGTTTTTCTTGGCTCCTCCTCATATGCTCTAGTTCCCTTCGGAGGGACTCTGCACTCCTGTTCATATCCTGTCTTAACTCCGTCAGTCTTTTCACCATCTCCCTTTTGAAGTCATCGTCGGTGAGACTGCGTAGGTCTGTCAATGTTCGGAACGTTCCCGAAGCCTGATTTCTGGCCCAGCATGGGATCCAGCCTAGTGGATGTTCCATGTGCCCTTGAGAAGAATGTGTATTCTGCTGCTTTTGGATGGGATGTGCTATAAATCTCTCTTGGGTCCCTCTGGTCTAATGCTTCATTTAGGGCCTGTGCTTCCTTGTTGATTTTCTACCTGGATGATGTGTCCATTGCTGTAAGTGGGGTGTTACAGCCCCCCACTATTTTTGGGCTATATTGTCAGTTTCTCCGTTTAAGGTGGTCAGAACTTGCCATATGTATTGAGATGATCCTTCACTGGGAGCATTCCCAGGACACAGATCAGACCTGCTCCGGTAACCCTGCCCAAGCCTGGTCCTTGACCCGCCAAGTCTCAGAGGCACTCCTCAGTGTTGTTTTTGACAGTAGGCACCCTATTCCATGTGCACTTCTGCCTCACCGGTGTTTTCATTTGCATGTCCAAGGATGAGAGATGTTGAACATTGTTTCAAGTGTTGGTGGTCTTTTGGTCAGATTCATTTCCACAGAGCCACAATGGAAAGCCCTTTGCTGTTATACATGGAAGTATTTTTCCAATTTCCTTGTCAGATAGTTTAGTGTGTGTAGGTTGGAATGCACCTGCTTTCTGTATGTGGACTTCATATCCTGCTCCTAGCTGAAGTTATTTGTTAGCCCAACAGTGTTTGTGTGTGTGGAATCTTGGGGTTTTCTGCCTAGAAAATGCTTTCTTCACTTTCATTTTCGATTGCAATATTTGAGTCTTCACTGTTGTTTTTTCTTGGTGTGTGTAACTAAAGGTTTGTCCACTTTGCTGATCTTTTTTTGTGTACGAACTCTTTCATGATTTCATTGATTTTCTCTCTTGTTTTTCTGTTATCTCTTTTGCTAATTTCGACTCTAATCATGATTATTTCCTCCTTTCTGCTGGCTTTGGATTTCATTTGTTCTTGGTAGTAGTTCCTTAAGTTGTAAAATAGGTTCTTGATGTGAGATGTTTCTTGTTTTGTGTTTTAGGAACACAAGTGTAATATGGAAGTTTCCAGGCTAGAGGCCTTTTTTTTTTTTTTTTTGAATGATTCACTTTTCTTTATTCCCTTTTTTTAATTACTCAATGAATTTCATTGTATTTATAATTGTACTAGGATCATCATGACCTCATTGTATAGCATTTCCATGCCATCTCCCCAGTACATCCCCCCACCCACCACCTGTCTCCTTGGGAAACCATCCATTTTTCAGTCTGTGAATCAGTGTCTGTCCTGCCAAGAAGTTCATTGTGTCCTTTTATGAGATGCCTCATGTAAGGGGCAGCATTTGATGTGGGTGTCTCACTGTCGGACTGACTTCACTCAGCCTGATCATGTCTAGGTCCATCCATGTTGCTGCAAACGCCCTTCCTTCTTCCCTTTTAATGACTGAGTAATATTACATTGTGTATATGGACCACATGTTCTTTATCCGCTCCTCTGAGGATGGACACTGAGTTGTTTCCCTGTCTTGGCTGTGGTAGAGTGTGCTGCAGTGCACACTGGAGTGCGGGTGTCTTTTGGAGTCATGGTTTTCTTTGGATAGATGCCCACGAGTGGGATTGCCGGATCAAATGGTAGTTCAATTTTTAGTTTTCTGAGGAATCTCCATACAGTTGTCCACATTCCACACAGCAATGAACATTCCCACCAACAGTGTAAGAGGGTCCCCTTTGCTCCACACCCTCTGCAGTATTTATAGCTTGTGGCCTTTTGGGTGGTGGTCATTCTGCTGGCATAAGGTGGTACCTCATAGTGGATCGATGTGCATTTCACTCATAATGAGTGACGTTGGATATATTTTCATGTGTTTCTCGGCCATCTGTATGTCTTCTTTGGAGAATTGTCTGTTGAGATCTTCTGCCCATTTTTTGATGGGGTTGTTTGATTTGGGGGTATAGAGCTGCAGAAGGGGTTGATAAATTTGGGAGCTGAATCTGTTGTTGGTTTCTTCATTTGCAAATATGTGCTCTGATTCTGTGGGTTGTTTTTTGTTTTGTTTAGGTGTTTCCTTTGCTGTGCAGAAAGTTTGAAGTTTAATTAAGTCCCATTTGTTCCTTTTTGGTTTTATTGACCTTACCCTAGGAGGTGGCTCTGAGAAGAGGTTGCTGTGGTTTATGTTGGAAGGTGTTTGGCCTATGTTTTCCTCTAAGAGTTTTACAGTATCTGGTCTTATATTGAGGTCTTTCACCCACTTTGAGTTTATTTTCGTGCATGGTGTTAGGAAGTGTTCTCTTTTTTTATTTTTTTTTTTGCAAAAGGGCTTGTTTAGAGTGTTCTGTCAATTTTCTACTGTACAGCATGGTGACCCAGTTACACATACATGTATACATCCTTTGGCTCACATTGTCATGCTCCATACAAGTGAGCAGACCTAGTTCCCAGTGCTACACAGCAGGACCTCATTGCTCATCCATTCCAAAGGCAATATTCTGCATCTGTGAACCCCAAGCACTGCATCCCTCTCCCTCCCCCTTGGCAACCACAAGTTTGTTCTCCAAGTCCACGATTTTCTTTTTTGTGGAAAGTTTCCTTTGTGCCATATATTAGACTGCAGATATGTGATATCTTGGGTATTTGTCTTTCTCTTTCTGACTTATTTCAGTCCATATGAGAGTCTCTAGTTCCCTCCATGTTGCTGTGAAGGGCATTCTTTTGTTCTGTTTTTTGGCTGAGTCATATTCCGTTGTGCATATATACCACATCTCCCGAATCCAATCATCTCTCGATGGACATTTGGGCTGTTTCCATGTCTTGGCTATTGTGAACAGTGCTGCAGTGAACATGTGGGTACATGTGTCTTTTTCAAGGAAAGTTTTGTCCGGATATATGCCCAAGAGTTCGATTCCTGGGTCACATGGTAATTCTATGTATAGATTTCTAAGGCACCTCCATACTGTTCTCCATAGTGGTTGTACCAGCTTCCATTCCCACCCACAGTGCAGGAGGGTTCCCTTTTCTCCACACCCCCTCCAGCACTTGTTATCTGTGGACTTAGTAATGATGGCCATTCTGACTGGTGTGAGGTGGCATCTCGTGGTCGTTTTGATTTGCATTTCTCTAATCATCAGGGATGGTGAGCATTGCTCCGTGTGCTTATTGGCCATCTGTCTATCTTCTTTGGAGAAACGTCTCTTGGGGTCTTTTGCCCATTTTCCCATTGGGTGGTTGGCATTTTTGTGGTTGTATGAAGTTGTTTGTATATTTTAGAGATCAGGCCCTTGTCAGTTGCATCATTTGAAACTCTTTTCTCCCATTCTGCAAGCTGTCTTCTTGTTTTTGTTTTGGTTTCCTTTGCTGTGCAAAATCTTGTCCATTTGATGAGGTCCCATTGACTTATTTTTGCTTTTCTTTCTGTTGCTTGGGGATACGGACCTGAGAACACTTTTGTAAGATTGATGTCAGAGAATCTTTTGCCTATGTTCTCTTCCAGGAGTTGGATGGTGTCTTGTCGTATATTGGTCTTTCAGCCATTTTGAGTTTATTTGTGTGCATGGCGTGAGGGTGAGTTCTAGCTTCATTGATTTTCAGGCTGCTGTCCAGGTTTCCCAGGAGCAGTTTGCTGAAAAGACTCTTTTCCATTTAATGTTCTTGCCTCCTTTGTCAAATATTAATTGACTGTAGGTGTTTGGGTTTCTTTCTGGGTTCTCTACTCTGTACGATTGTTCTGTCTGTTTGTTTTGGTACCAATACCACACTGTCTGATGACTGTGGCTTTCTAATATTGCCTGAAGTCTGGGAGAGTTATGCCTCCTGCTTGGTGTTTGTTCCTCAGGATTGCTTTGGCAATTCTGTGTCTTTTGTGGTTCCATATAAATGTTTGGATTGTTTGTTCTAGTTCTGTGAAAAATGTCATGGGTCACTAGATAGGGATTGCATTGAATCGCTAGATTGCCTTGGGTCGTATGGCCATTTTTACAATGTTAATTTTCCCAGCCCAGGATAATCGAGTATCTTTCCATTTCTTTACATCTTCTTTAATTTCCTTGATTAATGTTTTACAGTTCTTAGCATGTAGGTCTTTTACCTTCTTGGTCAGGTGTGACCCCAGGTATAGGATTTTTTTGGGGTTCAGTTATAAAAGGTATTTTATTTCTGTATGCCTTTTCTAATATTTCATTTTTAGTATACAAAAATACAACTGATTTGTGAATGTGAATCTCATATCTTACTACTTTGCTGAATTTCTTGATGAGATCAAGCAGTTGTTGGGTTGGGTCCTTAGGGTTTTCTATGTATAGTATCATGTCATCTGCATACAGTGACAGTTTTACTTCTTCTGTTCCAATTTGGATAGTATTTATTTCTTTCATTCGTCTGATTGCTGTGGCTAGGCATTCCAATACTATGTTGAAGAGCAGTGGTGATTGTGGGCATCCCCGTCTTGTTCCAGATTTTCCTGGGAAGGCTTTCAGCTTTTCTCCATTGAGTATTCTATTGGCTGTGGGTTTGTCATAAGGGATTTTAATTATGTGAAGGGATGTTCCCCCTATACCCACTTGGGTAGGAGTTTTAAACCTGAATGGATGTTGGACTTTGTCAAATGCTTTTTCAGCATCAGTGGAGATGCTCATGTGTTTTTTGCCTTTTCCTTTGTTGCTGTGATTATGATGGTGATTGATTTGCATGTGGTGAACCGTCCTTGTGCACCTGGGGTGAATCCCACCTGGTGGTGTTGTATGATCTTTTCTGTATGTTGTTGGATTCCGTTGGCAAAAATTTCGTTGATAATTTTTGCATCTACATTCATCAAATACATTGGCTTATAGTTTTCTTATTTGGTGGTATCTTTGTCTGGTTTTGGAACTAAGGCGAAGGTGGCATCATAAAGTGTCTCTGCTTGTGTCTCTTCTTCAACCTTTTGAAAAGTTTAAGGAGGCTGGGTGTGAGTTCCTCTTTGTATGTTTGGTAGAATTCACCTGTGAAGCCATCTGGACCTGGACTTGAATTTGTAGGGAGTGTTTTTATGACCTGTTGAATTTCATTTCTAGTGACTGGTCTGTTCAGTTGATCTATGTCGTCTTGATTCATTCTTGGCAGGCTGTTGGTCTCTATAAAGATGTCCGTTTCTTCCAGATTGTGAAATTTGTTGGCATATAGTTGTTGATAGTATTCTGTTGTGGCTTTTGTATTTCTGCAGCATCTGTTGTGACTTCTATTTCATTTCTTACTTTATTTGGGTTTTTTCTCTCCTCTTCTTGGTGGGTACAGCCCAAAGTTTGTCTATTGTGTTGACCTTTTCAAAGAACCAACTCTTGGTTTGATCGATGTTGTCTCTTATTTTTTGAATCTCTTATTGATTTCTTCTCTGATCTTTATGATTTCTTTTCTTCTGTTGAATTTAGGTTTTGCTTGTTCTTCTTTCTCTCTTTCATTTTGGTGGTGAGTTAAATTGTCGATTGGATATTTTTCTTCGTTTTCGAGGAAGGCCTGCGTTGCTATGAACTTCCCTCTGAGCACTGCTTTTGCAGCATCCCCTAGATTTGAGTAGTTTTTTTTCATGATCATCTTTCTCAAGGTATTTTTTTTCCCACTCTACAGCAAGGGGGTCAGGTTATCCTTACATGTATACATTACAATTACATTTTTTTCCGCACCCTTTGTTTTGTTGCAACATGAGTATCTCCACAAAGTTCTCAATGCTACTCAGCAGGATCTCCTTGAAAATGTATTCTAAGTTGTGTCTGATAGTCCCAAGCTCCCGATCCCTCCCACTCCCTCCCCCTCTCATCAGGCAGCCACAAGTCTTTTCCCCAAGTCCATGATTTTCTTTTCTGAGGAGATGTTCATTTGTGCTAGATATTAGATTCCAGTTATAAGTGATATCATATGGTATTTGTCTTTGTCTTTCTGGCTCATTTCACTCAGGATGAGAGTCTCTAGTTCCATCCATGTTGCTGCAAATGGCATTATGTCATTCTTTTTTATGGCTGAGTAGTATTCCATTGTGTATATGTACCACCTCTTCTGAATCCAATCATCTGTCGATGGACATTTGGGTTGTTTCCATGTCCTGGCTATTGTGAATAGGGCTGCAATGAACATGCGGGTGCATGTGTCTCTTTTAAGTAGAGTTTTGTCCGGATAGATGCCCAAGAGTGGGATTGAGGGGTCATATGGAAGTTCTATGTATAGATTTCTAAGGTATCTCCAAACTGTTCTCCATAGTGGCTGTACCAGTTGACATTCCCACCAACAGTGCAGGAGGGTTCCCTTTTCTCCACACCCCTTCCAGCACTTGTTCTTTGTGGACATATTAATGAGGGCCATTCTAACTGGTGTGAGGTGGTATCTCATGGTCGTTTTGATTTGCATTTCTCTTATAATCAACGGTGTTGAGCATTTTTTCATGTGTTTGATGGCCATCTGTATATCTTCCGTGGAGAAATGTCTATTCAGGTCTTTTGCCCATTTTTCCATTGATTGATTGGCTTTTTAGCTGTTGGGTTGTATAAGTTTTTTGTATATTCTAGAGAGTAAGCCCTTGTCGGTTGCATCATTTGAAACTATTTTCTCCCATTCCGTAAGTTGTCTTTTTGTTTTCTTTTGGGTTTCCTTTGCTGTGCAAAAGCTTTTCAGTTTGATTAGGTCCCATGGGTTTATGTTTGGTCTAATTTTTTTTAATTTTATTTTCCCACTGTAGAGCAAGGGGGTCAGGTTATCCTTACATGTATACATTACAATTACATTTTTCCCCCCATACTTTGTTCTGTTGCAACATGAGTATCTCCACAAAGTTCTCAATGCTACTCAGCAGGATCTCCTTGAAAATCTCTTCTAAATTGTGTCTGATAGCCCCAAGCTCCCGATCCCTCCCACTCCCTCCCCCTCCCATCAGGCAGCCACAAGTCTCTTCTCCAAGTCCAAGATTTTTTTTTCTGAGGAGAGGTTCATTTGTGCTGGATATTAGATTCCAGTTATAAGTGATATCATATGGTATTTGTCTTTGTCTTTCTGGCTCATTTCACTCAGGATGAGAGTCTCTAGTTCCATCCATGTTGCTGCAAATGGCATTATGTCATTCTTTTTTATGGCTGAGTAGTATTCCATTGTGTATATATACCACCTCTTCCGAATCCAATCATCTGTCGATGGACATTTAGGTTGTTTCCATCTCCTGGCTATTGTGAATAGTGCTGCAATGAACATGCGGGTGCACGTGTCTCTTTTAAGTAGAGTTTTGTCCAGATAGATGCCCAAGAGTGGGATTGCGGGGTCATATGGAAGTTCTATGTATAGATTTCTAAGGTATCTCCAAACTGTTCTCCATAGTGGCTGTACCAGTTTCCATTCCCACCAGCAGTGCAGGAGGGTTCCCTTTTTTCCACAGCCCCTCCAGCACTTGTTATTTGTGGATTTATGAATGATGGCTATTCTGACTGGTGTGAGGTGGTATCTCATGGTCGTTTTGATTTGCATTTCTCTTATCATCAGCGATGTTGAGCATTTTCTCATGTGTTTGATGGCCATCTGTATATCTTCTTTGGAGAAATGTCTATTCAGGTCTTTTGCCCATTTTTCCATTGATTGATTGGCTTTTTTGCTGTTGGGTTGTATAAGTTGTTTATATATTCTAGAGATTAAGCCCTTGTCGGTTGCATCATTTGAAACTTTCTCCCATTCAGTAAGATTGTCTTTTTGTTTTCTTTTGGGTTTCCTTTGCTGTGCAAAAGCTTTTCAGTTTGATGAGGTCCCATGGGTTTATGTTTGCTCTAGTTTCTATTGCTTTGGGAGACTGACCTGAGAAAATATTCATAATGTTGATGTCAGAGAGTGTTTTGCCTATGTTTTCTTCTAGGAGTTTGATGGTGTCCTGTCATATATTTAAGTCTTTCAGCCATTTTGAGTTTATTTGTGTGCATGGTGTGAGGGTGTGTTCTAGTTTCATTGCTTTGCATACAGCTGTCCAAGTTTCCCAGCAATGCTTGCTGAACAGACTTTCCTTTTCCCATTTTATGTTCTTGCCTCCCTTGTCCAAGATTAATTGACCATAGGTGTCAGGGTTTATTTCCGTGTTCTCTATTCTGTTCCATTGGTCGGTCTGTCTGTCTGTTTTGATACCAGTACCACACTGTTTTGATGACTGTGGCTTTGTAGTATTTCTTGAAGTCTGGGAGAGTTATGCCTCCTGCTTGGTTTTTGTTTCTCAGGATTGCTTTGGCGATTCTGGGTCTTTTGTTGTTCCATATAAATGTTTGGATGGTTTGTTCTAGTTCTGTGAAAATTGTCATGGGTCATTTGATAGGGATTGCCTTGAATCTGTAGATTGCTTTGATTTTTACAATATTGATTTTTCCAATCCAGGAACATGGACTATCTTTCCATTTCTTTACATCTTCTTTGATTTCTTTGATTAAAGTTTTATAGTTCTTGGCATATAGGTCCTTTACCTCCTTGGTCAGGTGTATTCTGAGGTATTTGATTTTGTGAGGTACAATTTAAAAAGTTATCGTATTTTTGTATTCCTTTTCTAATATTTCATTGCTGGTATACAGAAATGCAACGGACTTCTGAATGTGACTCTTATATCCTGCTACTTTGCTGAATTTATTAATCAGTTCAAGTCGTTTTGGGGTTGAGTCCTTAGGGTTTTCTAGGTATAGTATCATGTCATCTGCATACAGTGACAGTTTGATCTCTTCTCTTCCTATATGAATGCCTTTTATTTCTTTTGTTTGTCTAATTGCTGTGGCTAGGACTTCCAAAACTATGTTGAAGAGCAGTGGTGAGAGTGGGCATCCCCGTCTTGTTCCAGATTTGAGTGAGAAGGCTTTCAGTTTTTCCGCATTGAGTATTATATTTGCTGTGGGTTTATCATAAATAGCTTTGATTATATTCAGGAATGTTCCCTCTATACCCACTTTGGCGCGGGTCTTGATCATGAATGGATGTTCGACTTTGTGAAATGCTTTTTCTGCCTCTATTGAGATGATCTTGTGCTTCTGACTTTTCTTTTGGTAATGAGGTGTATGATGCTGATGGATTTGCGTATGTTGAACCATCCTTGTGAACCTGGGATGAACCCAACCTGGTCATGGTGTATGATTTTTTTGGTATGTTGTTGGATTCGGTTGGCTAAGATTTTGTTCAGAATTTTTGCATCTATATTCATCAACGATATTGGCCGATAGTTTTCTTTTTGGTGGTATCTCTGTCTGGTCTTGGAATGAGGGTGATGGTGGCATCATAGAATGTCTTTGGGAGTATTCCTTCTTCTTCAAACTTTTGAAAGAGTTTAAGGAGGATGGGCACCAATTCCTCTTCATATGTTTGATAGAATTTGCCTGTGAAGCCATCTGGTCCTGGACTTTGATTTGTAGGGAGTGTTTTTTTTTTTTAATTTATTTTTATTGTTATTTTCCATAGCACGCTTTTTTTCCCCCATTGTACAGCTTGGGGGCCCAGTTGCACATACACGTGTACATAATTTTTCCTCCCCTTATGCTATGTTGTTAAGTATCTAGACATAGTCCTCAGTGCCACATAATAGTTTGTGTCTGTTAACCCCAAGCTCCCAATCCCTCCCACTTCCTCCCCCTCTCCCTGGGGCAACCACAAGTCTATTCTCCAAGTCCATGGTTTTCTTTTCTGCGGAAAGGTTCATTTGTGCTGTATATTAGATACCAGATATGAGTCATATCGTATGGTATTTGTCTTTCTCTTTCTGACTTACTTCATTCAGTATGAGAGTCTCTAGTTCCATCCATGTTGCTGCAAATGGCATTATTTCATTCTTCTTTATGGCTGAGTAGTATTCCATTGTGTATATATACAACATCTTCCCAATCCAATCATCTGTCAATGGACATTTGAGTTGTAGGGAGTGCTTTTATGACCTCTTCAATTTCATTTCTGGTGATCGGCCTGTTCAGTTGTTCTGTTTCTTCTTGATTCAGTTTTGGCAGGCTGTAAGATTCTAGAAAATTGTCCATTTCATTCAGATTGTCCAACTTGTTGCCATATAGTTGTTCATAGTATTCTCTTGTGGTTTTTTGTATTTCTGCTGTATCCGTAGTGATTTCTCCTTTTTCATTTATAACTTTGGTTATTTGGGTTCTTTCTCTTCTCTTTTTAGTGAGTTTGGCCAGGGGCTTGTCAATGTTGTTTACCTTTTCAAAGAACCAGCTCTTGGTTTTATTAATTTTCTCTATGGTTTTGTGAATCTCTATTTTATTGATTTCTTCTTTGATCTTTATAGTTTCCTTCCTTCTGTTGACTTTAGGTCTTTTTTTTGTTCTTTTTCTAATTCGTTTAAGTGGAGGGTTAATTTGTCAATTTGGGATCTTTCTTCTTTTTTGAGGAAGGCCTGTATTGCTATAAATTTCCCTGTGAGCACTGCTTTCGCAGCATCCCATCGTTTTGAGAGGTTGTGTCTTCATTGTCATTTGTTTCAATGTGTTTTTTAATTTCCTTCTTGATTTCCTCATTGACCCATTGGTTTTATAGTAGCATGTTGTTGAGTCTCCATGTAGTAGGTTTTTCTCATTGCTTTTCCCATGGTTGATTTCCAGTTTCATGGTGGTGTTGTCAGAGAAGGTACCTGAGATAATTTCTATGCTCTTAAATTTATTGAGGTTAACTTTCTATGCTCTTAAATTTATGGAGGTTAGCTTTGTGTCCCAGGATGTGGTCGATTCTTGAGAATGTTCCATGAGCATTTGAGAAGAATGTGTAGTCGGTTTTTTTTTGGATGTAGTGTCCTGAAGATGGCAATTAAGTCTAACTTTTCTATTGTTTCCTTTAGGCTCTCTGTTGCTTTATTGGTTTTCTGTCTAGAGGATCTGTCCATTGATGTGAGGGGGGTATTGAAGTCTCCTACTGTGATTGTATTCTCATCAATATCTCCCTTTGTGTCTGTTCATATGTGTTGTATGTATCCAGGTGCTCCTATATGTGGGGCATATATGTTGACGGTAGTAACATCCTCTCCTTGGATGGATCACTGAATCATTAAGTAGTGTCCTTCTTTGTCTTTCTTTATGTCTTTTGTTTTAAAGTCTATTTTGTCTGATATGAGTGTTGCGACTCCTGCTTTTCTGTCATGTCTGTTGGCGTGAGGTATTTTTCCCCACCCTTTCACTTTCAACCTATATGTATCCTTTGTCCTAAGGTGAGTTTCTTGTAGGCAACATGTTGAAGGTTTTTGCCTTTTTATCCACTCAGCCACTCTGTGTCTTTTGATTGGGGCATTCAGTCCTTTGCCATTTAAGGTGATTATTGATAGATATGGAATTGTTGCCAATTTCAACCTCCTGTTCCAGTTGATTCTATGGTTCTCCATTCTTCCTTTCTTGTTTTGGTTGGATGCTTTCCATTTATTTTATGCTCAAATACTTTCCCGTTTTTGTGACTGTAACGTTCAGTTTTGATTTGGGGTTGCCCTGCTTTTTAAGAATGTTCACCCCTTCCTGTATCTGCTTGCTTTGGCCTGATATTCATACAGGCTCAAACACATCCTTAAAAGCAATGAAAATGAATCTAATTTTTCTTAGTTCCCTTGCCCACTGTATATGAATTTGCTGTCTTTGTTTTTCCTTTGCTTTTGACAGCTTCATGGTTAGATCTGTATGTTGGCTTATTTAAGTGACAGCTTTCTAAATGTGGTTTCCTCCACCCTGGATTTTCCTCTTTTTTTTTTTGTTTTAATTTAGGGAAGCCCTTTCAGTGTTTCTTTTAGAATGGGTTTTGTACTCTTAGCTTGTGTTGTTGTTGGAGAAATGCTTTATTTCCCCTTCTATTTTCAATGATATTCTTGCTGGATAGAGTCTTCTAGATGGCAGATTTTTTCCTTTCAGCACTTTGAAGATATTTTGCTACTCCCTTGTGGCCTGTACGTGTTTCTGTGGAGAAATGAGCTGATAGCCTTGTTGGGGTTCCCTTATAATTAAGGCTTTGCTTTTCTCTTGCCTTTTATATCCTCTCTTTATCTATAATTTTGCATGTTTATGATAATATGTCCTGATGTGGTTCTATTCGGATTCAGCTTCTTTGTGGCCGTCTGTGCTTCTTCTATCTTGACATCTCTTTCCTTTAGACTGGAAAAGTTTCCAGATGTAATTCCTTCAAATATATTTTCAATCCCTCTTCTTTTGTTTCTCCTTGTGGAGTTTCTGTTGTGCAGAGTCTGGCCCGCTTTATATTACCCCATAGGTCTCTTAAATGGCTTTCATGTTTTTCCATTTGGTTTTCTGTCTGCTGTCCTGTTTGGGTGAGTTCCACTGTTCTATCTTCCACCTCACCAATTCCTTCGTCTGCATTATTCCATGTGGTATTTATTGTCTGTTTGTGTCTCTGCCAATGAATTTTCTAGTTTTTCTTGGCTCCTCCTCATATGCTCTAGTTCCCTTCGGAGGGACTCTGCACTCCTGTTCATATCCTGTCTTAACTCCGTCAGTCTTTTCACCATCTCCCTTTTGAAGTCAACGTCGGTGAGACTGCGTAGGTCTGTCAATGTTTGGAACGTTGCTGAAGCTTGATTTCTGGCCCAGCATGGGATCCAGCCAAGTGGATGTTCCATGTGCCCTTGAGAAGAATGTGTATTCTGCTGCTTTTGGATGGAATGTGCTATAAATCTCTCTTGGGTCCCTCTGGTCTAATGCTTCGTTTAGGGCCTGTGTTTCCTTGTTGATTTTCTACCTGGATGATGTGTCCATTGCTGTAAGTGTGGTGATACCGCCCCCCAATATTGTTGGGCTATTGTCAGTTTCTCCGTTTAAGGTGGTCAGCACTTGCCGTATGTATTGAGATGGTCCTTCACTGGGAGCATTTATATGTACACGAGTTATACCTTCTTCTCTGATGGACCCTTTGACCCTTATGGAATGTCCTACCTTGTCTCTTATAACAGTCGTCATTTTAAGGTCTACTCTGCTGATGGGAGTGTTGCTACTCCAGCTTTCTTTGGCTTCCTGTTGACATGGAGGAGTTTCTCCCATCCTCTCACTTTCAGTGTATGTGTGTCCGTAGAAGTGAGGTGGGCCTCTTGAGGACAGGATACGTATGGATCTTGTGTTCATATCCATTCAGCCAGCCTATGTCTGCTCCAGCCCACACTTTCCGACCCATCAGGTCATGACAGCCTTTGGATTGGGGCATTGAGTCCATTTACATTGGAGGTAATTATATGTATGTTCTTCTTGCCATTTTATTAGCTGTTTTGGATTTGTTTTTGTGGCTCTTTTCTCCCCTTCTTCTCTTGTTCTCTCCTCTTGTGGTTTGATGATTCTCTTTAGTCTTGTATTTGAGTTGATGTTTCTTGCTTGTGTGTGTATCAATTGTAGGTTTTGGGTTTGCAGTAGCCCTGTAGTTTGGATATAGGCGTCTATATACATACGAGTTTAAGTTGTTGGTCTCTTAATTGCAAGTGTGTCTCCAGGGTCCTGCATTTGTACCCGCCTCTTCTCACGAATTTCTGGCTTTGGGAGCACTTTTGTGCATGGACGGTATCCTACCTTCACTGTAGGTATGCTATTCCTGGTGAGCCTTGTCATTTTTTCCATTATTGTTTCCTGTTGCGGCCTTGCCTTTTCTGCCTGGAGAGGTTCCCTTAGCCTTTGTTGTAAAGCTGGAGTAGTGGTACTGAATTCTCTCAGCTTTTGTTTATCTCTAAAGCTTTAGTTTTCTCCTTCAAATCTAAATGAGAGCCTTGCTGTGTAAAGTCCTCTTGGTTGGAGGTTTTTTCCTTTCATCGCCTCAAGTATATGATGCCCCTCCCTTCTGGCCTGCAGAGTTCCTGCTGAAAAATCTGCCCATAACCTTATCAGGGTTCTCTGTAAGTTATTTGTGTCTTTTCCCTTGCTGCTTTCAGTATTTTCTCTGTGTTGAATTTTGGTCTGTTTGTCTCAGGGTGTTTCTCCTTGGGTTTATTTTACATGGTACTCGCTGTCCATCCTGGATTTGAGTGAGTGGTTCCTTTCCCATATTAGGGAAGTTTCCGCTATGTTCTCTTTGAGGATTTTTTCTGTCCCTTCCTCTCTCTCTCTCTTCTTCTTGTGGTAACCCCGTAATATGGATGTTGCTGTGTTTCATGCTGTCTGAGAGTTCTCTGAGACTCTCTTCATTTCCTTTGTTTCTTTTTTCTTTCTTTCCTTCTTTCCTTCTATCGTTCTTTCCTTCTTTCTTTTTCTTTCTTTCTTTCTTTCTTCCTTTCTTTCTTTTCTTTTCTTCCTTTTCTTTCCTTTTCTTTCTTTTCTTTCCTTTCTTTCCTTTCTTTCCTTTCTTTCCTTTCTTTCTTTCCTTTCTTTCCTTTCTTTCCTTTCTTTCCTTTCTTTCCTTTCTTTCCTTTCTTTCCTTTCTTTCCTTTCTTTCCTTTCTTTCCTTTCTTTCCTTTCTTTCCTTTCTTTCCTTTTCTTTCCTTTTCTTTTCTTTCTTTTTTTCTTTCTTTTCTTTTTTTCTTTCTTTTCTTTTTTTCTTTCTTTTTATGATTTTATTTTTTTGGCTTTTTAGGGCCACATCCATGTCATGTGGAGGATCCCAGGCTAGGGGTCTAATTGGAACGGTAGCTGCCAGCCTACACCCCTGCCTCCGCAATGGCAGATTCGAGCCACATCTGCAAGCTACTCCACAGCTCGAAGCAATGCAGGACCCTTAACCCACTGAGCGAGGCCAGGGATCAAATCCACAACCTCATGGTTCCTAGACAGATTCATTTCCACTGTGTAACAATGGGAACTCACTCAATCTTTTTTCTCATTGCCTTCCACATCCGTGATTTGCACTAGTCTCTGCTCCTCCTCACTTATTCACTCTTCTGCATTTTGTATTCTGCTGGTGGTTGCTTCTAATGAATTTTTTGTTTCAGTTATTGTATTTTGCATCTCTGCTTGCTTAAGTTTTAAATCTTGTATTTCTTTGCTCAGTATCTACTGTAAATTATCCATCTTCGCATCCAGGCTCTTTCCAAAGTCCTGCATCATCTTTGCTATCATCTGTCTAATGTCTTTTTCCTGGAGGCTGATAATCTCCAGATCACTTAGCTGTATTTCTGGGGGTTTTCGTTCTCCCTTATCTGAGGTATCAGTCTCTGCCTTTTCATTTTTATAGGTTTTTGGGGCAGTCTCCTTTTTTCATCCAAGAGAGTTGTAGCCTCTATTACTTGTGATGTGGGTCCCCCTGGTGGCTGAAGTCAGTACGGGGAGCTTGCTGTAGGCTTCCTGATGGGAGGGACATGGTTCTGCCCTGTGGCAGGTGGAGCTGCTGCTTGTCCCTCTTGTGGGTGGGGCTTTGTCTCTGGGTGTGATTGGAGGTGGCTCTGTGTTTGGGGGTCTTTAGGCATCCTGTTTCCTGATGGGTGGGGCTGTGATGCCACTTGGTTGGCTTGAAGCTGCTCAGTGCTGATGGGTGTGTTCAGGTTTTCCCCAAATGGCCCCCTCTAGAGGAGCAACACCCGCTGAATATTCCCAAGACCTTTGCCTCCAATGTCCTCCCACAATGAGCCAGAGTCACCCCTGCTTTCCCAGGAGATCCTCCAAGAAGTGCAGTCAGGCCCAACCCAGATGCCTATGGAGTCTGTGCTTTGCCCTGGGACCCAGTGAACATGGAAGTCTGTGTGTGCCTTTTAAGAATTGGGTCTTAGTTTCCCCCAGTCCCATGGAGCTCTGATGCACAAGCCCCACTGGCCTTCAATACGAGATGCTCTGTGGTCTCTCTGTCCCAATGCCAGATCCCCAGGTGTGGGGACCTGATGTTCAGCTCAGATCTCTCACTCCTGTAGCTGAGTCTGTGTGATACAGTTCCTTTCCAGTCTGTGAGCATCCCTCCCATCAGGTATGGGATGTTTGTGTTGTGCAATCACCCCTCCTACCTTTTGATGTGGGCTCCTCTTTGTCATCTGGAGTAGGATATATTTTTTCCACTCCTTTGGTTGAAGGTTTTTCAGCATGTGGTTGTAACTTTGCTTTTTGTTTTTTGTTTGATTTTAATGTCTTCTGGGCTGGTAAATGTTTTAGTTTTTTTTTTTAATGACTCAAGTGAACTTATCACATCTGTAGTTGTATAATGATCATAACAATCCGATTTCACAGGATTTCCATCCCAAAGCCCAAGCACATCCCCCACCCCGCAGACTGTCTCCTCCGGACACCATAAGTTTTTCAATGTCTCTGAGTCAGCATCTGTTCTGAAGAGACGTTCCGTCTGTCTTTTTTTCAGATTCCACATGTCTATTAAAGCACTGGATGTTGGTGTCTCATTGTATGGCTGACTTCGCTCAGCATGATAGTTTCTAGGTCCATCCATGTTGCAAAAATTGCTGGTATTTTGTTCTTTTTAATGGCTGAGTAATATTCCATTGTGTATATGGACCACATCTTCTGGATCCACTCCTCTGTCGATGGACATTGAGGTTGTTTCCACGTGTTGGCTATTTTAAGTAGTGCTGCAATGAATATCGGAGTACATGTGTCTTTGCAAGTTGTGGTTTTCTCTGGGTAGATGCCCAGGAGTGGGAATTCTGGATCAAATGGTCGTTCTATGTTTAGTTTTCAGAGGAATCTTCATACTGCTTTCCAAAGTGGTTGCACCAATTTCCACTCCCACCAACAGTGTACTAGGGTTCCTTCTTCTCCACACCCTCTCCAGCCAGCACTTCTTGTTTGTAGACTGTTGGATGATGGCCTTTCTGGCTGGTATAATGTGGTACCTCAAAGTGGTTTTGATGTGCATCTCTCTAATAATGAGTGACGTTGAATCCTTTCATGTGTTTCTCAGGTTTCTCGGCCATCTGTATGTCTTCTTTGGAGAACTGTCTGTTTGCATCTTCTGCCCATTTTTGGATAGGCCTGTTTGTTTTTTCGGTATGGAGCTGCAGAAGTTGTAGATACATTTTGGAGATGAATCACTTATCAGTCGATTCACTTGCAAAGATTTTCTCCTATTCTGTGGGATGTGTTTTTGTGTTGTTTAGGGTTTCCTTTGCTGTGCAGAAACTTTGAAGTTGATTAGGTCCCATTTGTTTATTTTTGTTTTTGTTGTCAATACTCTGAGAGGTGGATCTGAGAAGATGCTGCTGTGGTTTATGTCACAGAGTGTTTGGCCTATGGTTTCCTCTAAGAGTTTGATAGTGTCTGGTCTTATATCTGGGTCATTCATCCATTTGGAGTTGATTTTTGTGTCTGGTGTTAGGGAGTGCTCTACTTTCATTCTTTTGCATGTGGCTGTCCAGTTTTCCCAGCACCTTTTATTGAACAAGCTGTCCTTTCTCCATTGTATAGTCTTGCCTCCTTTGTCAGAGATGAGTTGGCTGTAGGTTCATGGGTTTAATTTGGGGCTTTCTATCCTGTTCCACTGATCTCTGTTTCTGTCTTTGTGCCAGTACCATGTGGTTTTGATGATTGCTGCTTTGTAGTATAGTCTGAAGTCCGGGAGCCTGCTTCCTCCAGCTCCATTTTTCTTTTTCAGGATGTCTTTGGCTCTTCTGGGTCTGTTGTGCTTCCAAACAAACTTTAAACTCTTTTGTTCGAGTTCTGTGAAAAATGTCCTTGGTCACTGGATAGGGATCGCATTGAATCTGTAGATTGCCTTAGGTAGTATAGTCATTTGGATAATATTAACTCTTCTGATCCACAAGCATGGTATAGCTTTCCATCTATTTGTGTCCTCTTTGATTTCTTTCATCAGTGGCTTATAGTTTTCAGAGTACAGGTGGGTTTACTCCTAGGTATTTTATTCTTTTGGATGCAATGGTAAACGGGATTGCTTCCCTAATTTCTTTTTCTGCTCTTTCATTGTTACTTTATAGAAATTCTGTTGCTTTCTGTGTATTAATTTTGTATCCTGTGACTTTGCCAAATTCGTAGATGAGCTCTAACAGTTTTCTGTTAGATTCTTTAGGATTCTCTAGATATGGTATCACGTCATCTGCAGAGGGATAGTTTGACTTCTTCCTTTCCAATTTGGAGTCCTTGTATTTCTTTTCCTTCTCTGATTGCTGTGGCTAGGACTTCCAGAACTATGTTCAAGAGTAGTGGTGAAAGTGGACATCCTTCTCTCGTTCCTGATCCCAGGGGGAATTCTTTCAACATTTCAGCATTGAGAATGATGTTTGCTGTGTGTTTGTCATATATGGCCTTTATCATGTTGAGGTAGGTTCCCGTTATGCCCCCTTTCTGAAGGGTTTTCATCAGAAATGGGTGTTGGATTTTGTCAAAGGCTTTCTCTGTGTCTATGGAGAGGATCCTATGGTCTTCATTCTTCAGTTTGTGAATGTGGTGTTCTCCACTGATGGATTTGTGGATATTGAAGAACGCTTGCATCCCTGGGATAAATCCCATTTGATCATGATGTCCAGTCCTTTTAATGGATTGTTGGATGCGGTTTGCTGGTATTTTGTTGAGGATTTTTGCATCAATGTTCATCAGTGAAATGGGCCTGTAGTTTTCTTTTTTTGTGGAATCTTTGTTTGGTTTTGGTATCAGGGTGATGGTGGCCTCATAGAATGAGTTTGGGAGTATCCCTTCCTCTGCAATTTTTGGAAATAGTTTCAGAAGGATAGGTGTTGGCCCTTCTCTAAATGTTTGATATACTTCGCCTCTGAAGCCATCTGGTCCTGGACTCTTGTTTGTTCGAAGTTTTTTTTTTTTTTCCTGTCATTTTGCCTTTTCTAGGGCTGCTCCCGTGGCACCTGGAGGTTCCCAGGCTAGGGGTCCAACCGGAGCTGCAGCCACCAGCCTACGACAGAGCCACAGCAACGTGGGATCCAAGCCGCATTTGCAACCTACTCCACAGCTCACGGCAGTGCCGGATCATCAACCCACTGAGCAAGGGAAGGGACCAAACCTGCGACCCCATGGTTCCTAGTCGGATCCGTTAACCACTGCGCCACAATGGGAACTCCTGTTTGCTGGAAGTTTTTTAGTCACAGTTTCAATTTCAGTTCTTGGGATGGGTCCATTCATCTTTCCTATTTCATCTTGGTTTAGTCTCGGAAGAGTGGGCTTTTCTAAGAATTTGCCCATTTCTTCTAGGTTTTCCATTTTATTGGCATATAGTTGCAGATCGTAGTCTCTTAGGATCCTTTGTATTTCTGTGGTGTCCATTGTTACTTCTACTTTTCCATTTCTAATTTGACTGATTTGAGTCCTCTCTCTTTTTTGCTTGATCAGTCTGGCTAGGGGTTTGTCCATTTTGTGGATCTTTTCAAAGAACCAGCTTTTCGTTTCATTCATCTTTTCTATGGTTTTCTTTGTTTCTACTTCATTGATTTCTGCTCTCATCTTTATGATTTCTTTCCTTCTACTACCTTTACGTCTTGTCTGTCCTCCTCTCTTGAGCTGCTTTAGATGTAAAGTTAGCTTGTTTGTTTGAGCTTTTTCTTGTTTCCTGAGGTGGGCTTGTATTGCTATAAACTTTCCTCTTAGAACGGCTTGTGCTGCATCCGATAGGTTTTGGTGTGTCGTATCTTTCTTGTCATTTGCTGCTAGGTATTTTTTAATTTCCTCTTTGATTTCTTCAGTGATCCATTGGTTGTTGAGTAGACGTTGTTTAGTGTCCACGTGTTTGTGTTTTTTGCAGTTTTTTTTTTTTCTTGTTGTTGATTTCCAGTCATACAGCGTTTTGGTCAGAAAAGATGCTTGATAGGATTTCAATTTTCTTAAAGTTACCGAGGTTGGAATTGCAGCCCAGGATATGACCCATCTTAGAGAATGTTCCATGTGCACTTGAGAAGAAAGTGTATTCTGTTGCTTTTGGATGAAATATCCTTTAAATATCTATTAAGTTCATCTGGTTTAATGCATCATTCAGGGCCTGTGTTTCCTAATTGATTTTCTGTCTGGTTGATCTGTCCATTGCTGTCAGTGGGGTGTTTCAGTCCCCCACTATGATTGTGTTCTTGTCGATTTCTCCTTTTAAGGTTGTTAGCAGTTGCCTTATATATGGTGGTGAACCTGTGTTGGGTGCGTAGATATTTAAAGTGTTATATCGTCTTCTTGGATTGATCCTTTGATCATTTTGTAACAGCCTTCCTTGTCCCTTAAAATATTCTTCATTTTAAAGTCTATTTTGTCTGACATGAGTATTGCTACTCCAGCTTTCTTTTGATCCCCGTTTGCAGGAAATATTTTCTTCCATCGTCTCACTTTCCATTGGTATGTGTCCCTAGAAGTGAAGTGGCTCTCTCGAAGACAGCCAATGTATGGCTCTTGCTTCTGTATCCATTCAGCCAGTCTACGTCTTTTGGCTAGGGCGTTTAGTTCACTGGCATTGGAGGGAATTATTGCTACGTATGTTCTTATTGCCACTTCATTAGTTACTTTGGATTTGCTTTCACTGCTCTTTTTCCTTTCCTTCTTCTCTTGTTCTTTTCTGCCTAGAGAAGTTCCTATAGTATTGGTGTAAGGCTGGTTTAGTGTTGCTGAATTCTCTCAGCTTTTGCTTAACTGTGAAGGTTTTGACTTCTCCTTCAAATGTGAAGGAGAGCCTTGCTGGGTGGAGTTAGTCTTGGTTGGAGGTTTTTTCCTTTCATTGCATGAAGTATATCATGCCACTCCCTTCCAGCCTGCAGAGTTTCTGCTGACAATTCTGCTGATAACCTTATTGGGGTTCCCTTGTATGTTACTTGTTTCTTTTCCCCAGCTGCTTTCAAGATTTTCTCTTTGTCTTTAATTTTGGTCAGTTTGACTAGTATGTGTCTCGGGGTGTTCGTCCTTAGGTTTATTTTATATGCTACTCGTTGTGCTTCCTGGATTTGAGTGAGTGATTCCCCATGTTAGGGAGGTTTTCAGTTATTGTCTCTTGGGATATTTTTTCTGTATCCTTCTCTCTCTTCTCTCCTTCTGGCACCCCTATAAAATGGAGGTGGTGCGTTTAGTGTTGTCCCAGAGTTCTCTGAGACTCTCTTCATTTGTTTTCAAGCTTTTTTCTCTCTTCTGTTCTGCATCCACGATTTCCACTCATCTGTCCTCCATCTCGCTTGTTTGTTCTGCCTCCTGTATTCTGCTGTTAGCTGCTTCTAGTGAATTTTGTATTTCAGTGATTGTATTTTGCATCTCTTCTTGTTAAAGTTTGATATCTTGTATCTCTTTGCTGAGTGTTTCCTGTAAGTTATCCATCTTTGCCTCCAGTTTATTTCCAATGTCTTGCATCATCTTCATCATCCAACAGTCTGAAGTCTTTTTCCTGGAGGCTCACAATCTCCTCCTCGCTTAGCTGTTTGTCTGGGGTTGTTCCTTTCTCCCTCATCTGAGTTATAGTTTTCTGTCTTTTCATTTTTATAGGTTTTTGGTGTGGTGACTTTTGTATAGATAATAGAGTTGTAGCCTCTCTACCTTCTGGTGTCCTTCCCCCTTGTGGCTGATGTTGGTATGGGGGCTTGCTGTAGGCTTCCTAATGGGAGGGACTAATGCCTGCCCTCTGGTAGGTGGAACTGATTCTAATCCCTCTGGTGGGTGGGGCTTAGTGTCTGGATGGGATTCCAGGAAACTGTGTGCCTGGGGCGGATCTTTAGGGAGCCTGTTTACTGAGGGGCGGGGCTGTGATCCCACTTGGACTGTTGTTTGCCTTAAGGCTTCTCAGCATCTGACTGATGGGTGAGGCCAGATTTTCCCAACTTGGCCACCTCTAGAGAAAGGCAGGGGCTTCTGAATGTTCCCTAGAGCTTTGCTTTCAATGACCTTCCCTCACAACAAGCCACGTTCACCCCTGTTTTCCCAGGATGTCCGTCAAGAACTGTGGCCAGGTTTAACCCAGATCCCCATGGAGACTTTGCTTTGCCCTGGGACCCAGTGCATGTAAAAATCTGTGTCTGCCTTTTAAGAATGGGGTCTCCATTTCCCCCAGTCCCGTGGAGCTCCTGTGCAAAAGCCCCACTGGCCTTCAATGCCAGATGCTCCAGGGCTCTTTCGCCCAGTTCCACATCCCCACACGTGAGATTTTGATGTGGGGCTCAGAACTCTCACTCCTGTAGGTGAGTCCTGAAGGTGAGTCTCTGTGAACCAGTTAGTGTCCAGGTCTGGCGTTGTTTATATCGTGAAGTCACCCTTCTTACCTCTTGATGTGTCCTCCTCTTTTTCTTCTGGAGTAGGTTATATTTTTAAGGTTTCCAGTCCATTTGGGTGGAGATTGCTCAGCCTTTAGTTGTGAATTTTGTTGTTTTTAGGAGAGAAGTTGAGCTCCAGTCCTTCTATTCCACCATCTTAATCCCGTCCCCTGTCGATACAGTTTTTTAAATAATTTTTATAGTCTCAATTATTTGCTTACTTGTCTTTTTTACAGCCCACCTGCAGCATATGAAAGTTCCCAGGCCACAGATCAGACCTGCTCCAGTAATCCTACCCACACCTCGTCCTTGACCCACCGAGTCTCAGAGGCACCCCTCACTGTTGTTTTTGACAGTAGGCATCCTATTCCATGTGCACTTCTGCCTCACTGGTGTTTTCATTTGCATGTCCAAGGATGAGTGATGTTGAACATTTTGTTTTTCACGTGTTGGTGGTCTTTTGGTCAGATTCATTTCCACAGAGCCACAATGGAAAGCCCTTTGCTGTTATACATGGAAGTATTTTTCTAATTTCCTTACCAGATTGTTTAGTGTTTGTAGCTAGGAATGCACCTGCTTTCTGTGCGTTGCCTTCATATCCTGCTCCTTTGCTGAAGCTATTTATTAGCCCAACAGTGTTTGTGTGTGTGGAATCTTTGGGTTTTCTGCCTAGAAAATGCTTTCATCACTTTCATTTTTGATTGTAGTATTTGAGTCTTCACTGTTGTTTTTCCCATAGTGTATGTAACTAAAGGTTTGTCAACTTTGCTGATCTTTTTTGGAGGACCAACTCTTTCCTGATTTCGTTGATTTTCTCTCTTGTTTTTCTATTATCTCTTTGGCTAATTTTGAATCTAATCATGATTATTTCCTCCTTTCTGCTACCTTTGGATTTCATTTGTTCTTGGTAGTAGTTTTAAGTTGTAAAGTAGGTTCTTGATGTGAGATCTTTTTTATTTTGCTTTGTGTTTTAGGAACACAAGTGTAATATGGAAGTTTCCAGGCTAGAAGGCTTTTCTTTTTGAATGATTCAATTTTCTTTTTCCTTTTTTTAATTTCTCAATGAATTTTATTGTATTTATAATTGTGCTAAGATCATCATGACCTGATTTTATAGCATTTCCATGCCAACCCCCTAGTACATCCCCCCACCCGCAACCTGTCTCCTTGGGAAACCATCCATTTTTCAGTCTGTGAATCAGTGTCTGTCCTGCAAAGAAGTTGATTGTGTCCTTTTATGAGATGCCTCATGTAAGGGGTAGCATTTGATGTGGGTGTCTCACTGTCTGTGTGATTTCACTCAGCATGATCATGTCTAGGTCCATCCATGTTGCTGCAAACACCGTTCCTTCTTCTCTTTTAATGACTGAGTAATATTCCATTGTGTATATGGATCACATATTCTTTATGCGCTCCTCTGGGGTTGGACACTGAGTTGTTTCCCTGTCTTGGCTGTGGTAGAGGGTGCTGCAATGCACACTGGAGTACGGGTGTCTTTTGGAGTCATGGTTTTCCCTAGATAGATGCCCAGGAGTGTGATTGCCGGATCAAATGGTAGTTCAATTTTTACTTTTCTGAGGAATCTCCATACAGTTGTCCACATTCCACACACCAGTGAATATTCCCACCAACAGTGTAAGCGGGTCCCCTTTGCTCCAGACCCTCTGCAGCATTTATAGCTTGTGGCCTTTTGGGTGGTGGTCATTCTGCCTGGCATAAGGTGGTACCTCATAGTGGATCAATGTGCATGTCACTCATAATGAGTGACCTTGGACATGGTTTCATGTTTGTCGGCCATCTGTATGTCTTCTTTGGAGAATTGTCTGTTGAGATCTTCTGCCCATTTTTTGATGGGGTTGTTTGATTTGGGGGTATAGAGCTGCAGAAGGGGTTGATAAATTTGGGAGCTGAATCTGTTGTTGGTTTCTTCATTTGCAAATATGTGCTCTGATTCTGTGGGCTGCCTTTTTGTTTTGTTTAGGTGTTTCCTTCACTGTGCAGAAAGTTTGAAGTTTAATTAAGTCCCATTTGTTCCTTTTTGGTTTTATTGACCTTACCCTAGGAGGTGGCTCTGAGAAGAGGTTGCTGTGGTTTATGTCGGAAGGTGTTTGTCATATGTTTTCCTGTAAGAGCTTTACAGTGTCTGGTCTTATATTGAGGTCTTTCACCCACTTTGAGTTTATTGTTGTGCATGGTGTTAGGAAGTGTTCTATTTTTATTCTTTGCTAATGTTTTTTTTTTTTTTTCATTAGGGCTGGTTTAGAGTGTTCTGTCAATTTTCTACTGTACAGCATGGTGACCCAGATACACATACATGTATACATTCTTTTGCTCACATTATCCTGCTCCGTCACTTGTGACCAGACCTAGTTCCCAGTGCTACACAGCAGGATCTCATTGCTCATCCATTCCAAAGGCAGTAGTCTGCATCTATGAACCCCAAGCACTGCCTCCATCTCCCGCCCCTTGGTAACCAAAAGTCTGTTCTCCAAGTCCACGATTTCTTTTTTTGTGGAAAGTTTCCTTTTGCCATATATTCGATTCCAGATATGTGATATTTTAGGGTATTTGTCTTTCTCTTTCTGACTTATTTCAGTCCATATGAGAGTCCCTAGTTCCATCGATGTTGCTGTGAAGGGCATTATTTTGCCACTCCCTTGTGGCCTGTGTGTGTTTTTGTAGAGAAATGAGCTGATAGCCTTGATAATTAACGCTTTGCTTTTCTCTTGCTGCCTTTCGAATCCTCTCTTTATCTTTATTTTGCCATGTTTATTATAATATGCCTTGATGTGGTTCTATTCGTATTCAACTTCTTTGTGGCCGTGTGTGCTTCCTCTATCTTGACATCTGTTTCCTTTAGATTTGGAAAGTTTCCAGACAAAATTCTTCCAATATGTTTTCAATCCCCTCCTCTTTTGCTTCTCCTTGTGGAATTTCTGTTCTGCATAGTCTGGCTCGCTTTATCTTATCCCATAGGTCTCTTAAATGGCTTTCATGATTTTCCATTTGGTTTTCTGTCTGCTGTCCTGTTTGGGTGAGTTCCATTGTTCTATCTTCCACCTCACTAATTCCTTCGTCTGCATTATTCCGTCTGGTCTTTATTGCCTTTCGCTCAGTTTGTGTCTCTGCCAATGAATTTTCTAGTTTTTCTTGGCTCCTCCTCATATGCTCTAGTTCCCTTCGGAGGGACTCTGCACTCCTGTTCATATCCTGTCTTAACTCCGTCAGTCTTTTCACCATCTCCCTTTTGAAGTCATCGTCGGTGAGACTGCGTAGGTCTGTCAATGTTCGGAACGTTCCCGAAGCCTGATTTCTGGCCCAGCATGGGATCCAGCCTAGTGGATGTTCCATGTGCCCTTGAGAAGAATGTGTATTCTGCTGCTTTTGGATGGGATGTGCTATAAATCTCTCTTGGGTCCCTCTGGTCTAATGCTTCATTTAGGGCCTGTGCTTCCTTGTTGATTTTCTACCTGGATGATGTGTCCATTGCTGTAAGTGGGGTGTTACAGCCCCCCACTATTTTTGGGCTATATTGTCAGTTTCTCCGTTTAAGGTGGTCAGAACTTGCCATATGTATTGAGATGATCCTTCACTGGGAGCATTCCCAGGACACAGATCAGACCTGCTCCGGTAACCCTGCCCAAGCCTGGTCCTTGACCCGCCAAGTCTCAGAGGCACTCCTCAGTGTTGTTTTTGACAGTAGGCACCCTATTCCATGTGCACTTCTGCCTCACCGGTGTTTTCATTTGCATGTCCAAGGATGAGAGATGTTGAACATTGTTTCAAGTGTTGGTGGTCTTTTGGTCAGATTCATTTCCACAGAGCCACAATGGAAAGCCCTTTGCTGTTATACATGGAAGTATTTTTCCAATTTCCTTGTCAGATAGTTTAGTGTGTGTAGGTTGGAATGCACCTGCTTTCTGTATGTGGACTTCATATCCTGCTCCTAGCTGAAGTTATTTGTTAGCCCAACAGTGTTTGTGTGTGTGGAATCTTGGGGTTTTCTGCCTAGAAAATGCTTTCTTCACTTTCATTTTCGATTGCAATATTTGAGTCTTCACTGTTGTTTTTTCTTGGTGTGTGTAACTAAAGGTTTGTCCACTTTGCTGATCTTTTTTTGTGTACGAACTCTTTCATGATTTCATTGATTTTCTCTCTTGTTTTTCTGTTATCTCTTTTGCTAATTTCGACTCTAATCATGATTATTTCCTCCTTTCTGCTGGCTTTGGATTTCATTTGTTCTTGGTAGTAGTTCCTTAAGTTGTAAAATAGGTTCTTGATGTGAGATGTTTCTTGTTTTGTGTTTTAGGAACACAAGTGTAATATGGAAGTTTCCAGGCTAGAGGCCTTTTTTTTTTTTTTTTTGAATGATTCACTTTTCTTTATTCCCTTTTTTTAATTACTCAATGAATTTCATTGTATTTATAATTGTACTAGGATCATCATGACCTCATTGTATAGCATTTCCATGCCATCTCCCCAGTACATCCCCCCACCCACCACCTGTCTCCTTGGGAAACCATCCATTTTTCAGTCTGTGAATCAGTGTCTGTCCTGCCAAGAAGTTCATTGTGTCCTTTTATGAGATGCCTCATGTAAGGGGCAGCATTTGATGTGGGTGTCTCACTGTCGGACTGACTTCACTCAGCCTGATCATGTCTAGGTCCATCCATGTTGCTGCAAACGCCCTTCCTTCTTCCCTTTTAATGACTGAGTAATATTACATTGTGTATATGGACCACATGTTCTTTATCCGCTCCTCTGAGGATGGACACTGAGTTGTTTCCCTGTCTTGGCTGTGGTAGAGTGTGCTGCAGTGCACACTGGAGTGCGGGTGTCTTTTGGAGTCATGGTTTTCTTTGGATAGATGCCCACGAGTGGGATTGCCGGATCAAATGGTAGTTCAATTTTTAGTTTTCTGAGGAATCTCCATACAGTTGTCCACATTCCACACAGCAATGAACATTCCCACCAACAGTGTAAGAGGGTCCCCTTTGCTCCACACCCTCTGCAGTATTTATAGCTTGTGGCCTTTTGGGTGGTGGTCATTCTGCTGGCATAAGGTGGTACCTCATAGTGGATCGATGTGCATTTCACTCATAATGAGTGACGTTGGATATATTTTCATGTGTTTCTCGGCCATCTGTATGTCTTCTTTGGAGAATTGTCTGTTGAGATCTTCTGCCCATTTTTTGATGGGGTTGTTTGATTTGGGGGTATAGAGCTGCAGAAGGGGTTGATAAATTTGGGAGCTGAATCTGTTGTTGGTTTCTTCATTTGCAAATATGTGCTCTGATTCTGTGGGTTGTTTTTTGTTTTGTTTAGGTGTTTCCTTTGCTGTGCAGAAAGTTTGAAGTTTAATTAAGTCCCATTTGTTCCTTTTTGGTTTTATTGACCTTACCCTAGGAGGTGGCTCTGAGAAGAGGTTGCTGTGGTTTATGTTGGAAGGTGTTTGGCCTATGTTTTCCTCTAAGAGTTTTACAGTATCTGGTCTTATATTGAGGTCTTTCACCCACTTTGAGTTTATTTTCGTGCATGGTGTTAGGAAGTGTTCTCTTTTTTTATTTTTTTTTTTTGCAAAAGGGCTTGTTTAGAGTGTTCTGTCAATTTTCTACTGTACAGCATGGTGACCCAGTTACACATACATGTATACATCCTTTGGCTCACATTGTCATGCTCCATACAAGTGAGCAGACCTAGTTCCCAGTGCTACACAGCAGGACCTCATTGCTCATCCATTCCAAAGGCAATATTCTGCATCTGTGAACCCCAAGCACTGCATCCCTCTCCCTCCCCCTTGGCAACCACAAGTTTGTTCTCCAAGTCCACGATTTTCTTTTTTGTGGAAAGTTTCCTTTGTGCCATATATTAGACTGCAGATATGTGATATCTTGGGTATTTGTCTTTCTCTTTCTGACTTATTTCAGTCCATATGAGAGTCTCTAGTTCCCTCCATGTTGCTGTGAAGGGCATTCTTTTGTTCTGTTTTTTGGCTGAGTCATATTCCGTTGTGCATATATACCACATCTCCCGAATCCAATCATCTCTCGATGGACATTTGGGCTGTTTCCATGTCTTGGCTATTGTGAACAGTGCTGCAGTGAACATGTGGGTACATGTGTCTTTTTCAAGGAAAGTTTTGTCCGGATATATGCCCAAGAGTTCGATTCCTGGGTCACATGGTAATTCTATGTATAGATTTCTAAGGCACCTCCATACTGTTCTCCATAGTGGTTGTACCAGCTTCCATTCCCACCCACAGTGCAGGAGGGTTCCCTTTTCTCCACACCCCCTCCAGCACTTGTTATCTGTGGACTTAGTAATGATGGCCATTCTGACTGGTGTGAGGTGGCATCTCGTGGTCGTTTTGATTTGCATTTCTCTAATCATCAGGGATGGTGAGCATTGCTCCGTGTGCTTATTGGCCATCTGTCTATCTTCTTTGGAGAAACGTCTCTTGGGGTCTTTTGCCCATTTTCCCATTGGGTGGTTGGCATTTTTGTGGTTGTATGAAGTTGTTTGTATATTTTAGAGATCAGGCCCTTGTCAGTTGCATCATTTGAAACTCTTTTCTCCCATTCTGCAAGCTGTCTTCTTGTTTTTGTTTTGGTTTCCTTTGCTGTGCAAAATCTTGTCCATTTGATGAGGTCCCATTGACTTATTTTTGCTTTTCTTTCTGTTGCTTGGGGATACGGACCTGAGAACACTTTTGTAAGATTGATGTCAGAGAATCTTTTGCCTATGTTCTCTTCCAGGAGTTGGATGGTGTCTTGTCGTGTATTGGTCTTTCAGCCATTTTGAGTTTATTTGTGTGCATGGCGTGAGGGTGAGTTCTAGCTTCATTGATTTTCAGGCTGCTGTCCAGGTTTCCCAGGAGCAGTTTGCTGAAAAGACTCTTTTCCATTTAATGTTCTTGCCTCCTTTGTCAAATATTAATTGACTGTAGGTGTTTGGGTTTCTTTCTGGGTTCTCTACTCTGTACGATTGTTCTGTCTGTTTGTTTTGGTACCAATACCACACTGTCTGATGACTGTGGCTTTCTAATATTGCCTGAAGTCTGGGAGAGTTATGCCTCCTGCTTGGTGTTTGTTCCTCAGGATTGCTTTGGCAATTCTGTGTCTTTTGTGGTTCCATATAAATGTTTGGATTGTTTGTTCTAGTTCTGTGAAAAATGTCATGGGTCACTAGATAGGGATTGCATTGAATCGCTAGATTGCCTTGGGTCGTATGGCCATTTTTACAATGTTAATTTTCCCAGCCCAGGATAATCGAGTATCTTTCCATTTCTTTACATCTTCTTTAATTTCCTTGATTAATGTTTTACAGTTCTTAGCATGTAGGTCTTTTACCTTCTTGGTCAGGTGTGACCCCAGGTATAGGATTTTTTTGGGGTTCAGTTATAAAAGGTATTTTATTTCTGTATGCCTTTTCTAATATTTCATTTTTAGTATACAAAAATACAACTGATTTGTGAATGTGAATCTCATATCTTACTACTTTGCTGAATTTCTTGATGAGATCAAGCAGTTGTTGGGTTGGGTCCTTAGGGTTTTCTATGTATAGTATCATGTCATCTGCATACAGTGACAGTTTTACTTCTTCTGTTCCAATTTGGATAGTATTTATTTCTTTCATTCGTCTGATTGCTGTGGCTAGGCATTCCAATACTATGTTGAAGAGCAGTGGTGATTGTGGGCATCCCCGTCTTGTTCCAGATTTTCCTGGGAAGGCTTTCAGCTTTTCTCCATTGAGTATTCTATTGGCTGTGGGTTTGTCATAAGGGATTTTAATTATGTGAAGGGATGTTCCCCCTATACCCACTTGGGTAGGAGTTTTAAACCTGAATGGATGTTGGACTTTGTCAAATGCTTTTTCAGCATCAGTGGAGATGCTCATGTGTTTTTTGCCTTTTCCTTTGTTGCTGTGATTATGATGGTGATTGATTTGCATGTGGTGAACCGTCCTTGTGCACCTGGGGTGAATCCCACCTGGTGGTGTTGTATGATCTTTTCTGTATGTTGTTGGATTCCGTTGGCAAAAATTTCGTTGATAATTTTTGCATCTACATTCATCAAATACATTGGCTTATAGTTTTCTTATTTGGTGGTATCTTTGTCTGGTTTTGGAACTAAGGCGAAGGTGGCATCATAAAGTGTCTCTGCTTGTGTCTCTTCTTCAACCTTTTGAAAAGTTTAAGGAGGCTGGGTGTGAGTTCCTCTTTGTATGTTTGGTAGAATTCACCTGTGAAGCCATCTGGACCTGGACTTGAATTTGTAGGGAGTGTTTTTATGACCTGTTGAATTTCATTTCTAGTGACTGGTCTGTTCAGTTGATCTATGTCGTCTTGATTCATTCTTGGCAGGCTGTTGGTCTCTATAAAGATGTCCGTTTCTTCCAGATTGTGAAATTTGTTGGCATATAGTTGTTGATAGTATTCTGTTGTGGCTTTTGTATTTCTGCAGCATCTGTTGTGACTTCTATTTCATTTCTTACTTTATTTGGGTTTTTTCTCTCCTCTTCTTGGTGGGTACAGCCCAAAGTTTGTCTATTGTGTTGACCTTTTCAAAGAACCAACTCTTGGTTTGATCGATGTTGTCTCTTATTTTTTGAATCTCTTATTGATTTCTTCTCTGATCTTTATGATTTCTTTTCTTCTGTTGAATTTAGGTTTTGCTTGTTCTTCTTTCTCTCTTTCATTTTGGTGGTGAGTTAAATTGTCGATTGGATATTTTTCTTCGTTTTCGAGGAAGGCCTGCGTTGCTATGAACTTCCCTCTGAGCACTGCTTTTGCAGCATCCCCTAGATTTGAGTAGTTTTTTTTCATGATCATCTTTCTCAAGGTATTTTTTTTCCCACTCTACAGCAAGGGGGTCAGGTTATCCTTACATGTATACATTACAATTACATTTTTTTCCGCACCCTTTGTTTTGTTGCAACATGAGTATCTCCACAAAGTTCTCAATGCTACTCAGCAGGATCTCCTTGAAAATGTATTCTAAGTTGTGTCTGATAGTCCCAAGCTCCCGATCCCTCCCACTCCCTCCCCCTCTCATCAGGCAGCCACAAGTCTTTTCCCCAAGTCCATGATTTTCTTTTCTGAGGAGATGTTCATTTGTGCTAGATATTAGATTCCAGTTATAAGTGATATCATATGGTATTTGCCTTTGTCTTTCTGGCTCATTTCACTCAGGATGAGAGTCTCTAGTTCCATCCATGTTGCTGCAAATGGCATTATGTCATTCTTTTTTATGGCTGAGTAGTATTCCATTGTGTATATGTACCACCTCTTCTGAATCCAATCATCTGTCGATGGACATTTGGGTTGTTTCCATGTCCTGGCTATTGTGAATAGGGCTGCAATGAACATGCGGGTGCATGTGTCTCTTTTAAGTAGAGTTTTGTCCGGATAGATGCCCAAGAGTGGGATTGAGGGGTCATATGGAAGTTCTATGTATAGATTTCTAAGGTATCTCCAAACTGTTCTCCATAGTGGCTGTACCAGTTGACATTCCCACCAACAGTGCAGGAGGGTTCCCTTTTCTCCACACCCCTTCCAGCACTTGTTCTTTGTGGACATATTAATGAGGGCCATTCTAACTGGTGTGAGGTGGTATCTCATGGTCGTTTTGATTTGCATTTCTCTTATAATCAACGGTGTTGAGCATTTTTTCATGTGTTTGATGGCCATCTGTATATCTTCCGTGGAGAAATGTCTATTCAGGTCTTTTGCCCATTTTTCCATTGATTGATTGGCTTTTTTGCTGTTGGGTTGTATAAGTTTTTTGTATATTCTAGAGAGTAAGCCCTTGTCGGTTGCATCATTTGAAACTATTTTCTCCCATTCCGTAAGTTGTCTTTTTGTTTTCTTTTGGGTTTCCTTTGCTGTGCAAAAGCTTTTCAGTTTGATTAGGTCCCATGGGTTTATGTTTGGTCTAATTTTTTTTAATTTTATTTTCCCACTGTAGAGCAAGGGGGTCAGGTTATCCTTACATGTATACATTACAATTACATTTTTCCCCCCATACTTTGTTCTGTTGCAACATGAGTATCTCCACAAAGTTCTCAATGCTACTCAGCAGGATCTCCTTGAAAATCTCTTCTAAATTGTGTCTGATAGCCCCAAGCTCCCGATCCCTCCCACTCCCTCCCCCTCCCATCAGGCAGCCACAAGTCTCTTCTCCAAGTCCAAGATTTTTTTTTCTGAGGAGAGGTTCATTTGTGCTGGATATTAGATTCCAGTTATAAGTGATATCATATGGTATTTGTCTTTGTCTTTCTGGCTCATTTCACTCAGGATGAGAGTCTCTAGTTCCATCCATGTTGCTGCAAATGGCATTATGTCATTCTTTTTTATGGCTGAGTAGTATTCCATTGTGTATATATACCACCTCTTCCGAATCCAATCATCTGTCGATGGACATTTAGGTTGTTTCCATCTCCTGGCTATTGTGAATAGTGCTGCAATGAACATGCGGGTGCACGTGTCTCTTTTAAGTAGAGTTTTGTCCAGATAGATGCCCAAGAGTGGGATTGCGGGGTCATATGGAAGTTCTATGTATAGATTTCTAAGGTATCTCCAAACTGTTCTCCATAGTGGCTGTACCAGTTTCCATTCCCACCAGCAGTGCAGGAGGGTTCCCTTTTTTCCACAGCCCCTCCAGCACTTGTTATTTGTGGATTTATGAATGATGGCTATTCTGACTGGTGTGAGGTGGTATCTCATGGTCGTTTTGATTTGCATTTCTCTTATCATCAGCGATGTTGAGCATTTTCTCATGTGTTTGATGGCCATCTGTATATCTTCTTTGGAGAAATGTCTATTCAGGTCTTTTGCCCATTTTTCCATTGATTGATTGGCTTTTTTGCTGTTGGGTTGTATAAGTTGTTTATATATTCTAGAGATTAAGCCCTTGTCGGTTGCATCATTTGAAACTTTCTCCCATTCAGTAAGATTGTCTTTTTGTTTTCTTTTGGGTTTCCTTTGCTGTGCAAAAGCTTTTCAGTTTGATGAGGTCCCATGGGTTTATGTTTGCTCTAGTTTCTATTGCTTTGGGAGACTGACCTGAGAAAATATTCATAATGTTGATGTCAGAGAGTGTTTTGCCTATGTTTTCTTCTAGGAGTTTGATGGTGTCCTGTCATATATTTAAGTCTTTCAGCCATTTTGAGTTTATTTGTGTGCATGGTGTGAGGGTGTGTTCTAGTTTCATTGCTTTGCATACAGCTGTCCAAGTTTCCCAGCAATGCTTGCTGAACAGACTTTCCTTTTCCCATTTTATGTTCTTGCCTCCCTTGTCCAAGATTAATTGACCATAGGTGTCAGGGTTTATTTCCGTGTTCTCTATTCTGTTCCATTGGTCGGTCTGTCTGTCTGTTTTGATACCAGTACCACACTGTTTTGATGACTGTGGCTTTGTAGTATTTCTTGAAGTCTGGGAGAGTTATGCCTCCTGCTTGGTTTTTGTTTCTCAGGATTGCTTTGGCGATTCTGGGTCTTTTGTTGTTCCATATAAATGTTTGGATGGTTTGTTCTAGTTCTGTGAAAATTGTCATGGGTCATTTGATAGGGATTGCCTTGAATCTGTAGATTGCTTTGATTTTTACAATATTGATTTTTCCAATCCAGGAACATGGACTATCTTTCCATTTCTTTACATCTTCTTTGATTTCTTTGATTAAAGTTTTATAGTTCTTGGCATATAGGTCCTTTACCTCCTTGGTCAGGTGTATTCTGAGGTATTTGATTTTGTGAGGTACAATTTAAAAAGTTATCGTATTTTTGTATTCCTTTTCTAATATTTCATTGCTGGTATACAGAAATGCAACGGACTTCTGAATGTGACTCTTATATCCTGCTACTTTGCTGAATTTATTAATCAGTTCAAGTCGTTTTGGGGTTGAGTCCTTAGGGTTTTCTAGGTATAGTATCATGTCATCTGCATACAGTGACAGTTTGATCTCTTCTCTTCCTATATGAATGCCTTTTATTTCTTTTGTTTGTCTAATTGCTGTGGCTAGGACTTCCAAAACTATGTTGAAGAGCAGTGGTGAGAGTGGGCATCCCCGTCTTGTTCCAGATTTGAGTGAGAAGGCTTTCAGTTTTTCCGCATTGAGTATTATATTTGCTGTGGGTTTATCATAAATAGCTTTGATTATATTCAGGAATGTTCCCTCTATACCCACTTTGGCGCGGGTCTTGATCATGAATGGATGTTCGACTTTGTGAAATGCTTTTTCTGCCTCTATTGAGATGATCTTGTGCTTCTGACTTTTCTTTTGGTAATGAGGTGTATGATGCTGATGGATTTGCGTATGTTGAACCATCCTTGTGAACCTGGGATGAACCCAACCTGGTCATGGTGTATGATTTTTTTGGTATGTTGTTGGATTCGGTTGGCTAAGATTTTGTTCAGAATTTTTGCATCTATATTCATCAACGATATTGGCCGATAGTTTTCTTTTTGGTGGTATCTCTGTCTGGTCTTGGAATGAGGGTGATGGTGGCATCATAGAATGTCTTTGGGAGTATTCCTTCTTCTTCAAACTTTTGAAAGAGTTTAAGGAGGATGGGCACCAATTCCTCTTCATATGTTTGATAGAATTTGCCTGTGAAGCCATCTGGTCCTGGACTTTGATTTGTAGGGAGTGTTTTTTTTTTTTAATTTATTTTTATTGTTATTTTCCATAGCACGCTTTTTTTCCCCCATTGTACAGCTTGGGGGCCCAGTTGCACATACACGTGTACATAATTTTTCCTCCCCTTATGCTATGTTGTTAAGTATCTAGACATAGTCCTCAGTGCCACATAATAGTTTGTGTCTGTTAACCCCAAGCTCCCAATCCCTCCCACTTCCTCCCCCTCTCCCTGGGGCAACCACAAGTCTATTCTCCAAGTCCATGGTTTTCTTTTCTGCGGAAAGGTTCATTTGTGCTGTATATTAGATACCAGATATGAGTCATATCGTATGGTATTTGTCTTTCTCTTTCTGACTTACTTCATTCAGTATGAGAGTCTCTAGTTCCATCCATGTTGCTGCAAATGGCATTATTTCATTCTTCTTTATGGCTGAGTAGTATTCCATTGTGTATATATACAACATCTTCCCAATCCAATCATCTGTCAATGGACATTTGAGTTGTAGGGAGTGCTTTTATGACCTCTTCAATTTCATTTCTGGTGATCGGCCTGTTCAGTTGTTCTGTTTCTTCTTGATTCAGTTTTGGCAGGCTGTAAGATTCTAGAAAATTGTCCATTTCATTCAGATTGTCCAACTTGTTGCCATATAGTTGTTCATAGTATTCTCTTGTGGTTTTTTGTATTTCTGCTGTATCCGTAGTGATTTCTCCTTTTTCATTTATAACTTTGGTTATTTGGGTTCTTTCTCTTCTCTTTTTAGTGAGTTTGGCCAGGGGCTTGTCAATGTTGTTTACCTTTTCAAAGAACCAGCTCTTGGTTTTATTAATTTTCTCTATGGTTTTGTGAATCTCTATTTTATTGATTTCTTCTTTGATCTTTATAGTTTCCTTCCTTCTGTTGACTTTAGGTCTTTTTTTTGTTCTTTTTCTAATTCGTTTAAGTGGAGGGTTAATTTGTCAATTTGGGATCTTTCTTCTTTTTTGAGGAAGGCCTGTATTGCTATAAATTTCCCTGTGAGCACTGCTTTCGCAGCATCCCATCGTTTTGAGAGGTTGTGTCTTCATTGTCATTTGTTTCAATGTGTTTTTTAATTTCCTTCTTGATTTCCTCATTGACCCATTGGTTTTATAGTAGCATGTTGTTGAGTCTCCATGTAGTAGGTTTTTCTCATTGCTTTTCCCATGGTTGATTTCCAGTTTCATGGTGGTGTTGTCAGAGAAGGTACCTGAGATAATTTCTATGCTCTTAAATTTATTGAGGTTAACTTTCTATGCTCTTAAATTTATGGAGGTTAGCTTTGTGTCCCAGGATGTGGTCGATTCTTGAGAATGTTCCATGAGCATTTGAGAAGAATGTGTAGTCGGTTTTTTTTTGGATGTAGTGTCCTGAAGATGGCAATTAAGTCTAACTTTTCTATTGTTTCCTTTAGGCTCTCTGTTGCTTTATTGGTTTTCTGTCTAGAGGATCTGTCCATTGATGTGAGGGGGGTATTGAAGTCTCCTACTGTGATTGTATTCTCATCAATATCTCCCTTTGTGTCTGTTCATATGTGTTGTATGTATCCAGGTGCTCCTATATGTGGGGCATATATGTTGACGGTAGTAACATCCTCTCCTTGGATGGATCACTGAATCATTAAGTAGTGTCCTTCTTTGTCTTTCTTTATGTCTTTTGTTTTAAAGTCTATTTTGTCTGATATGAGTGTTGCGACTCCTGCTTTTCTGTCATGTCTGTTGGCGTGAGGTATTTTTCCCCACCCTTTCACTTTCAACCTATATGTATCCTTTGTCCTAAGGTGAGTTTCTTGTAGGCAACATGTTGAAGGTTTTTGCCTTTTTATCCACTCAGCCACTCTGTGTCTTTTGATTGGGGCATTCAGTCCTTTGCCATTTAAGGTGATTATTGATAGATATGGAATTGTTGCCAATTTCAACCTCCTGTTCCAGTTGATTCTATGGTTCTCCATTCTTCCTTTCTTGTTTTGGTTGGATGCTTTCCATTTATTTTATGCTCAAATACTTTCCCGTTTTTGTGACTGTAACGTTCAGTTTTGATTTGGGGTTGCCCTGCTTTTTAAGAATGTTCACCCCTTCCTGTATCTGCTTGCTTTGGCCTGATATTCATACAGGCTCAAACACATCCTTAAAAGCAATGAAAATGAATCTAATTTTTCTTAGTTCCCTTGCCCACTGTATATGAATTTGCTGTCTTTGTTTTTCCTTTGCTTTTGACAGCTTCATGGTTAGATCTGTATGTTGGCTTATTTAAGTGACAGCTTTCTAAATGTGGTTTCCTCCACCCTGGATTTTCCTCTTTTTTTTTTGTTTTAATTTAGGGAAGCCCTTTCAGTGTTTCTTTTAGAATGGGTTTTGTACTCTTAGCTTGTGTTGTTGTTGGAGAAATGCTTTATTTCCCCTTCTATTTTCAATGATATTCTTGCTGGATAGAGTCTTCTAGATGGCAGATTTTTTCCTTTCAGCACTTTGAAGATATTTTGCTACTCCCTTGTGGCCTGTACGTGTTTCTGTGGAGAAATGAGCTGATAGCCTTGTTGGGGTTCCCTTATAATTAAGGCTTTGCTTTTCTCTTGCCTTTTATATCCTCTCTTTATCTATAATTTTGCATGTTTATGATAATATGTCCTGATGTGGTTCTATTCGGATTCAGCTTCTTTGTGGCCGTCTGTGCTTCTTCTATCTTGACATCTCTTTCCTTTAGACTGGAAAAGTTTCCAGATGTAATTCCTTCAAATATATTTTCAATCCCTCTTCTTTTGTTTCTCCTTGTGGAGTTTCTGTTGTGCAGAGTCTGGCCCGCTTTATATTACCCCATAGGTCTCTTAAATGGCTTTCATGTTTTTCCATTTGGTTTTCTGTCTGCTGTCCTGTTTGGGTGAGTTCCACTGTTCTATCTTCCACCTCACCAATTCCTTCGTCTGCATTATTCCATGTGGTATTTATTGTCTGTTTGTGTCTCTGCCAATGAATTTTCTAGTTTTTCTTGGCTCCTCCTCATATGCTCTAGTTCCCTTCGGAGGGACTCTGCACTCCTGTTCATATCCTGTCTTAACTCCGTCAGTCTTTTCACCATCTCCCTTTTGAAGTCAACGTCGGTGAGACTGCGTAGGTCTGTCAATGTTTGGAACGTTGCTGAAGCTTGATTTCTGGCCCAGCATGGGATCCAGCCAAGTGGATGTTCCATGTGCCCTTGAGAAGAATGTGTATTCTGCTGCTTTTGGATGGAATGTGCTATAAATCTCTCTTGGGTCCCTCTGGTCTAATGCTTCGTTTAGGGCCTGTGTTTCCTTGTTGATTTTCTACCTGGATGATGTGTCCATTGCTGTAAGTGTGGTGATACCGCCCCCCAATATTGTTGGGCTATTGTCAGTTTCTCCGTTTAAGGTGGTCAGCACTTGCCGTATGTATTGAGATGGTCCTTCACTGGGAGCATTTATATGTACACGAGTTATACCTTCTTCTCTGATGGACCCTTTGACCCTTATGGAATGTCCTACCTTGTCTCTTATAACAGTCGTCATTTTAAGGTCTACTCTGCTGATGGGAGTGTTGCTACTCCAGCTTTCTTTGGCTTCCTGTTGACATGGAGGAGTTTCTCCCATCCTCTCACTTTCAGTGTATGTGTGTCCGTAGAAGTGAGGTGGGCCTCTTGAGGACAGGATACGTATGGATCTTGTGTTCATATCCATTCAGCCAGCCTATGTCTGCTCCAGCCCACACTTTCCGACCCATCAGGTCATGACAGCCTTTGGATTGGGGCATTGAGTCCATTTACATTGGAGGTAATTATATGTATGTTCTTCTTGCCATTTTATTAGCTGTTTTGGATTTGTTTTTGTGGCTCTTTTCTCCCCTTCTTCTCTTGTTCTCTCCTCTTGTGGTTTGATGATTCTCTTTAGTCTTGTATTTGAGTTGATGTTTCTTGCTTGTGTGTGTATCAATTGTAGGTTTTGGGTTTGCAGTAGCCCTGTAGTTTGGATATAGGCGTCTATATACATACGAGTTTAAGTTGTTGGTCTCTTAATTGCAAGTGTGTCTCCAGGGTCCTGCATTTGTACCCGCCTCTTCTCACGAATTTCTGGCTTTGGGAGCACTTTTGTGCATGGACGGTATCCTACCTTCACTGTAGGTATGCTATTCCTGGTGAGCCTTGTCATTTTTTCCATTATTGTTTCCTGTTGCGGCCTTGCCTTTTCTGCCTGGAGAGGTTCCCTTAGCCTTTGTTGTAAAGCTGGAGTAGTGGTACTGAATTCTCTCAGCTTTTGTTTATCTCTAAAGCTTTAGTTTTCTCCTTCAAATCTAAATGAGAGCCTTGCTGTGTAAAGTCCTCTTGGTTGGAGGTTTTTTCCTTTCATCGCCTCAAGTATATGATGCCCCTCCCTTCTGGCCTGCAGAGTTCCTGCTGAAAAATCTGCCCATAACCTTATCAGGGTTCTCTGTAAGTTATTTGTGTCTTTTCCCTTGCTGCTTTCAGTATTTTCTCTGTGTTGAATTTTGGTCTGTTTGTCTCAGGGTGTTTCTCCTTGGGTTTATTTTACATGGTACTCGCTGTCCATCCTGGATTTGAGTGAGTGGTTCCTTTCCCATATTAGGGAAGTTTCCGCTATGTTCTCTTTGAGGATTTTTTCTGTCCCTTCCTCTCTCTCTCTCTTCTTCTTGTGGTAACCCCGTAATATGGATGTTGCTGTGTTTCATGCTGTCTGAGAGTTCTCTGAGACTCTCTTCATTTCCTTTGTTTCTTTTTTCTTTCTTTCCTTCTTTCCTTCTATCGTTCTTTCCTTCTTTCTTTTTCTTTCTTTCTTTCTTTCTTCCTTTCTTTCTTTCTTTTCTTTTCTTCCTTTTCTTTCCTTTTCTTTCTTTTCTTTCTTTTCTTTCCTTTCTTTCCTTTCTTTCCTTTCTTTCCTTTCTTTCCTTTCTTTCCTTTCTTTCCTTTCTTTCCTTTCTTTCCTTTCTTTCCTTTCTTTCCTTTCTTTCCTTTCTTTCCTTTCTTTCCTTTCTTTCCTTTCTTTCCTTTCTTTCCTTTCTTTCCTTTCTTTCCTTTCTTTCCTTTCTTTCCTTTTCTTTCCTTTTCTTTTCTTTCTTTTTTTCTTTCTTTTCTTTTTTTCTTTCTTTTCTTTTTTTCTTTCTTTTCTTTTTTTCTTTCTTTTTATGATTTTATTTTTTTGGCTTTTTAGGGCCACATCCATGTCATGTGGAGGATCCCAGGCTAGGGGTCTAATTGGAACGGTAGCTGCCAGCCTACACCCCTGCCTCCGCAATGGCAGATTCGAGCCACATCTGCAAGCTACTCCACAGCTCGAAGCAATGCAGGACCCTTAACCCACTGAGCGAGGCCAGGGATCAAATCCACAACCTCATGGTTCCTAGACAGATTCATTTCCACTGTGTAACAATGGGAACTCACTCAATCTTTTTTCTCATTGCCTTCCACATCCGTGATTTGCACTAGTCTCTGCTCCTCCTCACTTATTCACTCTTCTGCATTTTGTATTCTGCTGGTGGTTGCTTCTAATGAATTTTTTGTTTCAGTTATTGTATTTTGCATCTCTGCTTGCTTAAGTTTTAAATCTTGTATTTCTTTGCTCAGTATCTACTGTAAATTATCCATCTTCGCATCCAGGCTCTTTCCAAAGTCCTGCATCATCTTTGCTATCATCTGTCTAATGTCTTTTTCCTGGAGGCTGATAATCTCCAGATCACTTAGCTGTATTTCTGGGGGTTTTCGTTCTCCCTTATCTGAGGTATCAGTCTCTGCCTTTTCATTTTTATAGGTTTTTGGGGCAGTCTCCTTTTTTCATCCAAGAGAGTTGTAGCCTCTATTACTTGTGATGTGGGTCCCCCTGGTGGCTGAAGTCAGTACGGGGAGCTTGCTGTAGGCTTCCTGATGGGAGGGACATGGTTCTGCCCTGTGGCAGGTGGAGCTGCTGCTTGTCCCTCTTGTGGGTGGGGCTTTGTCTCTGGGTGTGATTGGAGGTGGCTCTGTGTTTGGGGGTCTTTAGGCATCCTGTTTCCTGATGGGTGGGGCTGTGATGCCACTTGGTTGGCTTGAAGCTGCTCAGTGCTGATGGGTGTGTTCAGGTTTTCCCCAAATGGCCCCCTCTAGAGGAGCAACACCCGCTGAATATTCCCAAGACCTTTGCCTCCAATGTCCTCCCACAATGAGCCAGAGTCACCCCTGCTTTCCCAGGAGATCCTCCAAGAAGTGCAGTCAGGCCCAACCCAGATGCCTATGGAGTCTGTGCTTTGCCCTGGGACCCAGTGAACATGGAAGTCTGTGTGTGCCTTTTAAGAATTGGGTCTTAGTTTCCCCCAGTCCCATGGAGCTCTGATGCACAAGCCCCACTGGCCTTCAATACGAGATGCTCTGTGGTCTCTCTGTCCCAATGCCAGATCCCCAGGTGTGGGGACCTGATGTTCAGCTCAGATCTCTCACTCCTGTAGCTGAGTCTGTGTGATACAGTTCCTTTCCAGTCTGTGAGCATCCCTCCCATCAGGTATGGGATGTTTGTGTTGTGCAATCACCCCTCCTACCTTTTGATGTGGGCTCCTCTTTGTCATCTGGAGTAGGATATATTTTTTCCACTCCTTTGGTTGAAGGTTTTTCAGCATGTGGTTGTAACTTTGCTTTTTGTTTTTTGTTTGATTTTAATGTCTTCTGGGCTGGTAAATGTTTTAGTTTTTTTTTTTAATGACTCAAGTGAACTTATCACATCTGTAGTTGTATAATGATCATAACAATCCGATTTCACAGGATTTCCATCCCAAAGCCCAAGCACATCCCCCACCCCGCAGACTGTCTCCTCCGGACACCATAAGTTTTTCAATGTCTCTGAGTCAGCATCTGTTCTGAAGAGACGTTCCGTCTGTCTTTTTTTCAGATTCCACATGTCTATTAAAGCACTGGATGTTGGTGTCTCATTGTATGGCTGACTTCGCTCAGCATGATAGTTTCTAGGTCCATCCATGTTGCAAAAATTGCTGGTATTTTGTTCTTTTTAATGGCTGAGTAATATTCCATTGTGTATATGGACCACATCTTCTGGATCCACTCCTCTGTCGATGGACATTGAGGTTGTTTCCACGTGTTGGCTATTTTAAGTAGTGCTGCAATGAATATCGGAGTACATGTGTCTTTGCAAGTTGTGGTTTTCTCTGGGTAGATGCCCAGGAGTGGGAATTCTGGATCAAATGGTCGTTCTATGTTTAGTTTTCAGAGGAATCTTCATACTGTTTTCCAAAGTGGTTGCACCAATTTCCACTCCCACCAACAGTGTACTAGGGTTCCTTCTTCTCCACACCCTCTCCAGCCAGCACTTCTTGTTTGTAGACTGTTGGATGATGGCCTTTCTGGCTGGTATAATGTGGTACCTCAAAGTGGTTTTGATGTGCATCTCTCTAATAATGAGTGACGTTGAATCCTTTCATGTGTTTCTCAGGTTTCTCGGCCATCTGTATGTCTTCTTTGGAGAACTGTCTGTTTGCATCTTCTGCCCATTTTTGGATAGGCCTGTTTGTTTTTTCGGTATGGAGCTGCAGAAGTTGTAGATACATTTTGGAGATGAATCACTTATCAGTCGATTCACTTGCAAAGATTTTCTCCTATTCTGTGGGATGTGTTTTTGTGTTGTTTAGGGTTTCCTTTGCTGTGCAGAAACTTTGAAGTTGATTAGGTCCCATTTGTTTATTTTTGTTTTTGTTGTCAATACTCTGAGAGGTGGATCTGAGAAGATGCTGCTGTGGTTTATGTCACAGAGTGTTTGGCCTATGGTTTCCTCTAAGAGTTTGATAGTGTCTGGTCTTATATCTGGGTCATTCATCCATTTGGAGTTGATTTTTGTGTCTGGTGTTAGGGAGTGCTCTACTTTCATTCTTTTGCATGTGGCTGTCCAGTTTTCCCAGCACCTTTTATTGAACAAGCTGTCCTTTCTCCATTGTATAGTCTTGCCTCCTTTGTCAGAGATGAGTTGGCTGTAGGTTCATGGGTTTAATTTGGGGCTTTCTATCCTGTTCCACTGATCTCTGTTTCTGTCTTTGTGCCAGTACCATGTGGTTTTGATGATTGCTGCTTTGTAGTATAGTCTGAAGTCCGGGAGCCTGCTTCCTCCAGCTCCATTTTTCTTTTTCAGGATGTCTTTGGCTCTTCTGGGTCTGTTGTGCTTCCAAACAAACTTTAAACTCTTTTGTTCGAGTTCTGTGAAAAATGTCCTTGGTCACTGGATAGGGATCGCATTGAATCTGTAGATTGCCTTAGGTAGTATAGTCATTTGGATAATATTAACTCTTCTGATCCACAAGCATGGTATAGCTTTCCATCTATTTGTGTCCTCTTTGATTTCTTTCATCAGTGGCTTATAGTTTTCAGAGTACAGGTGGGTTTACTCCTAGGTATTTTATTCTTTTGGATGCAATGGTAAACGGGATTGCTTCCCTAATTTCTTTTTCTGCTCTTTCATTGTTACTTTATAGAAATTCTGTTGCTTTCTGTGTATTAATTTTGTATCCTGTGACTTTGCCAAATTCGTAGATGAGCTCTAACAGTTTTCTGTTAGATTCTTTAGGATTCTCTAGATATGGTATCACGTCATCTGCAGAGGGATAGTTTGACTTCTTCCTTTCCAATTTGGAGTCCTTGTATTTCTTTTCCTTCTCTGATTGCTGTGGCTAGGACTTCCAGAACTATGTTCAAGAGTAGTGGTGAAAGTGGACATCCTTCTCTCGTTCCTGATCCCAGGGGGAATTCTTTCAACATTTCAGCATTGAGAATGATGTTTGCTGTGTGTTTGTCATATATGGCCTTTATCATGTTGAGGTAGGTTCCCGTTATGCCCCCTTTCTGAAGGGTTTTCATCAGAAATGGGTGTTGGATTTTGTCAAAGGCTTTCTCTGTGTCTATGGAGAGGATCCTATGGTCTTCATTCTTCAGTTTGTGAATGTGGTGTTCTCCACTGATGGATTTGTGGATATTGAAGAACGCTTGCATCCCTGGGATAAATCCCATTTGATCATGATGTCCAGTCCTTTTAATGGATTGTTGGATGCGGTTTGCTGGTATTTTGTTGAGGATTTTTGCATCAATGTTCATCAGTGAAATGGGCCTGTAGTTTTCTTTTTTTGTGGAATCTTTGTTTGGTTTTGGTATCAGGGTGATGGTGGCCTCATAGAATGAGTTTGGGAGTATCCCTTCCTCTGCAATTTTTGGAAATAGTTTCAGAAGGATAGGTGTTGGCCCTTCTCTAAATGTTTGATATACTTCGCCTCTGAAGCCATCTGGTCCTGGACTCTTGTTTGTTCGAAGTTTTTTTTTTTTTTCCTGTCATTTTGCCTTTTCTAGGGCTGCTCCCGTGGCACCTGGAGGTTCCCAGGCTAGGGGTCCAACCGGAGCTGCAGCCACCAGCCTACGACAGAGCCACAGCAACGTGGGATCCAAGCCGCATTTGCAACCTACTCCACAGCTCACGGCAGTGCCGGATCATCAACCCACTGAGCAAGGGAAGGGACCAAACCTGCGACCCCATGGTTCCTAGTCGGATCCGTTAACCACTGCGCCACAATGGGAACTCCTGTTTGCTGGAAGTTTTTTAGTCACAGTTTCAATTTCAGTTCTTGGGATGGGTCCATTCATCTTTCCTATTTCATCTTGGTTTAGTCTCGGAAGAGTGGGCTTTTCTAAGAATTTGCCCATTTCTTCTAGGTTTTCCATTTTATTGGCATATAGTTGCAGATCGTAGTCTCTTAGGATCCTTTGTATTTCTGTGGTGTCCATTGTTACTTCTACTTTTCCATTTCTAATTTGACTGATTTGAGTCCTCTCTCTTTTTTGCTTGATCAGTCTGGCTAGGGGTTTGTCCATTTTGTGGATCTTTTCAAAGAACCAGCTTTTCGTTTCATTCATCTTTTCTATGGTTTTCTTTGTTTCTACTTCATTGATTTCTGCTCTCATCTTTATGATTTCTTTCCTTCTACTACCTTTACGTCTTGTCTGTCCTCCTCTCTTGAGCTGCTTTAGATGTAAAGTTAGCTTGTTTGTTTGAGCTTTTTCTTGTTTCCTGAGGTGGGCTTGTATTGCTATAAACTTTCCTCTTAGAACGGCTTGTGCTGCATCCGATAGGTTTTGGTGTGTCGTATCTTTCTTGTCATTTGCTGCTAGGTATTTTTTAATTTCCTCTTTGATTTCTTCAGTGATCCATTGGTTGTTGAGTAGACGTTGTTTAGTGTCCACGTGTTTGTGTTTTTTGCAGTTTTTTTTTTTTCTTGTTGTTGATTTCCAGTCATACAGCGTTTTGGTCAGAAAAGATGCTTGATAGGATTTCAATTTTCTTAAAGTTACCGAGGTTGGAATTGCAGCCCAGGATATGACCCATCTTAGAGAATGTTCCATGTGCACTTGAGAAGAAAGTGTATTCTGTTGCTTTTGGATGAAATATCCTTTAAATATCTATTAAGTTCATCTGGTTTAATGCATCATTCAGGGCCTGTGTTTCCTAATTGATTTTCTGTCTGGTTGATCTGTCCATTGCTGTCAGTGGGGTGTTTCAGTCCCCCACTATGATTGTGTTCTTGTCGATTTCTCCTTTTAAGGTTGTTAGCAGTTGCCTTATATATGGTGGTGAACCTGTGTTGGGTGCGTAGATATTTAAAGTGTTATATCGTCTTCTTGGATTGATCCTTTGATCATTTTGTAACAGCCTTCCTTGTCCCTTAAAATATTCTTCATTTTAAAGTCTATTTTGTCTGACATGAGTATTGCTACTCCAGCTTTCTTTTGATCCCCGTTTGCAGGAAATATTTTCTTCCATCGTCTCACTTTCCATTGGTATGTGTCCCTAGAAGTGAAGTGGCTCTCTCGAAGACAGCCAATGTATGGCTCTTGCTTCTGTATCCATTCAGCCAGTCTACGTCTTTTGGCTAGGGCGTTTAGTTCACTGGCATTGGAGGGAATTATTGCTACGTATGTTCTTATTGCCACTTCATTAGTTACTTTGGATTTGCTTTCACTGCTCTTTTTCCTTTCCTTCTTCTCTTGTTCTTTTCTGCCTAGAGAAGTTCCTATAGTATTGGTGTAAGGCTGGTTTAGTGTTGCTGAATTCTCTCAGCTTTTGCTTAACTGTGAAGGTTTTGACTTCTCCTTCAAATGTGAAGGAGAGCCTTGCTGGGTGGAGTTAGTCTTGGTTGGAGGTTTTTTCCTTTCATTGCATGAAGTATATCATGCCACTCCCTTCCAGCCTGCAGAGTTTCTGCTGACAATTCTGCTGATAACCTTATTGGGGTTCCCTTGTATGTTACTTGTTTCTTTTCCCCAGCTGCTTTCAAGATTTTCTCTTTGTCTTTAATTTTGGTCAGTTTGACTAGTATGTGTCTCGGGGTGTTCGTCCTTAGGTTTATTTTATATGCTACTCGTTGTGCTTCCTGGATTTGAGTGAGTGATTCCCCATGTTAGGGAGGTTTTCAGTTATTGTCTCTTGGGATATTTTTTCTGTATCCTTCTCTCTCTTCTCTCCTTCTGGCACCCCTATAAAATGGAGGTGGTGCGTTTAGTGTTGTCCCAGAGTTCTCTGAGACTCTCTTCATTTGTTTTCAAGCTTTTTTCTCTCTTCTGTTCTGCATCCACGATTTCCACTCATCTGTCCTCCATCTCGCTTGTTTGTTCTGCCTCCTGTATTCTGCTGTTAGCTGCTTCTAGTGAATTTTGTATTTCAGTGATTGTATTTTGCATCTCTTCTTGTTAAAGTTTGATATCTTGTATCTCTTTGCTGAGTGTTTCCTGTAAGTTATCCATCTTTGCCTCCAGTTTATTTCCAATGTCTTGCATCATCTTCATCATCCAACAGTCTGAAGTCTTTTTCCTGGAGGCTCACAATCTCCTCCTCGCTTAGCTGTTTGTCTGGGGTTGTTCCTTTCTCCCTCATCTGAGTTATAGTTTTCTGTCTTTTCATTTTTATAGGTTTTTGGTGTGGTGACCTTTGTATAGATAATAGAGTTGTAGCCTCTCTACCTTCTGGTGTCCTTCCCCCTTGTGGCTGATGTTGGTATGGGGGCTTGCTGTAGGCTTCCTAATGGGAGGGACTAATGCCTGCCCTCTGGTAGGTGGAACTGATTCTAATCCCTCTGGTGGGTGGGGCTTAGTGTCTGGATGGGATTCCAGGAAACTGTGTGCCTGGGGCGGATCTTTAGGGAGCCTGTTTACTGAGGGGCGGGGCTGTGATCCCACTTGGACTGTTGTTTGCCTTAAGGCTTCTCAGCATCTGACTGATGGGTGAGGCCAGATTTTCCCAACTTGGCCACCTCTAGAGAAAGGCAGGGGCTTCTGAATGTTCCCTAGAGCTTTGCTTTCAATGACCTTCCCTCACAACAAGCCACGTTCACCCCTGTTTTCCCAGGATGTCCGTCAAGAACTGTGGCCAGGTTTAACCCAGATCCCCATGGAGACTTTGCTTTGCCCTGGGACCCAGTGCATGTAAAAATCTGTGTCTGCCTTTTAAGAATGGGGTCTCCATTTCCCCCAGTCCCGTGGAGCTCCTGTGCAAAAGCCCCACTGGCCTTCAATGCCAGATGCTCCAGGGCTCTTTCGCCCAGTTCCACATCCCCACACGTGAGATTTTGATGTGGGGCTCAGAACTCTCACTCCTGTAGGTGAGTCCTGAAGGTGAGTCTCTGTGAACCAGTTAGTGTCCAGGTCTGGCGTTGTTTATATCGTGAAGTCACCCTTCTTACCTCTTGATGTGTCCTCCTCTTTTTCTTCTGGAGTAGGTTATATTTTTAAGGTTTCCAGTCCATTTGGGTGGAGATTGCTCAGCCTTTAGTTGTGAATTTTGTTGTTTTTAGGAGAGAAGTTGAGCTCCAGTCCTTCTATTCCACCATCTTAATCCCGTCCCCTGTCGATACAGTTTTTTAAATAATTTTTATAGTCTCAATTATTTGCTTACTTGTCTTTTTTACAGCCCACCTGCAGCATATGAAAGTTCCCAGGCCACAGATCAGACCTGCTCCAGTAATCCTACCCACACCTCGTCCTTGACCCACCGAGTCTCAGAGGCACCCCTCACTGTTGTTTTTGACAGTAGGCATCCTATTCCATGTGCACTTCTGCCTCACTGGTGTTTTCATTTGCATGTCCAAGGATGAGTGATGTTGAACATTTTGTTTTTCACGTGTTGGTGGTCTTTTGGTCAGATTCATTTCCACAGAGCCACAATGGAAAGCCCTTTGCTGTTATACATGGAAGTATTTTTCTAATTTCCTTACCAGATTGTTTAGTGTTTGTAGCTAGGAATGCACCTGCTTTCTGTGCGTTGCCTTCATATCCTGCTCCTTTGCTGAAGCTATTTATTAGCCCAACAGTGTTTGTGTGTGTGGAATCTTTGGGTTTTCTGCCTAGAAAATGCTTTCATCACTTTCATTTTTGATTGTAGTATTTGAGTCTTCACTGTTGTTTTTCCCATAGTGTATGTAACTAAAGGTTTGTCAACTTTGCTGATCTTTTTTGGAGGACCAACTCTTTCCTGATTTCGTTGATTTTCTCTCTTGTTTTTCTATTATCTCTTTGGCTAATTTTGAATCTAATCATGATTATTTCCTCCTTTCTGCTACCTTTGGATTTCATTTGTTCTTGGTAGTAGTTTTAAGTTGTAAAGTAGGTTCTTGATGTGAGATCTTTTTTATTTTGCTTTGTGTTTTAGGAACACAAGTGTAATATGGAAGTTTCCAGGCTAGAAGGCTTTTCTTTTTGAATGATTCAATTTTCTTTTTCCTTTTTTTAATTTCTCAATGAATTTTATTGTATTTATAATTGTGCTAAGATCATCATGACCTGATTTTATAGCATTTCCATGCCAACCCCCTAGTACATCCCCCCACCCGCAACCTGTCTCCTTGGGAAACCATCCATTTTTCAGTCTGTGAATCAGTGTCTGTCCTGCAAAGAAGTTGATTGTGTCCTTTTATGAGATGCCTCATGTAAGGGGTAGCATTTGATGTGGGTGTCTCACTGTCTGTGTGATTTCACTCAGCATGATCATGTCTAGGTCCATCCATGTTGCTGCAAACACCGTTCCTTCTTCTCTTTTAATGACTGAGTAATATTCCATTGTGTATATGGATCACATATTCTTTATGCGCTCCTCTGGGGTTGGACACTGAGTTGTTTCCCTGTCTTGGCTGTGGTAGAGGGTGCTGCAATGCACACTGGAGTACGGGTGTCTTTTGGAGTCATGGTTTTCCCTAGATAGATGCCCAGGAGTGTGATTGCCGGATCAAATGGTAGTTCAATTTTTACTTTTCTGAGGAATCTCCATACAGTTGTCCACATTCCACACACCAGTGAATATTCCCACCAACAGTGTAAGCGGGTCCCCTTTGCTCCAGACCCTCTGCAGCATTTATAGCTTGTGGCCTTTTGGGTGGTGGTCATTCTGCCTGGCATAAGGTGGTACCTCATAGTGGATCAATGTGCATGTCACTCATAATGAGTGACCTTGGACATGGTTTCATGTTTGTCGGCCATCTGTATGTCTTCTTTGGAGAATTGTCTGTTGAGATCTTCTGCCCATTTTTTGATGGGGTTGTTTGATTTGGGGGTATAGAGCTGCAGAAGGGGTTGATAAATTTGGGAGCTGAATCTGTTGTTGGTTTCTTCATTTGCAAATATGTGCTCTGATTCTGTGGGCTGCCTTTTTGTTTTGTTTAGGTGTTTCCTTCACTGTGCAGAAAGTTTGAAGTTTAATTAAGTCCCATTTGTTCCTTTTTGGTTTTATTGACCTTACCCTAGGAGGTGGCTCTGAGAAGAGGTTGCTGTGGTTTATGTCGGAAGGTGTTTGTCATATGTTTTCCTCTAAGAGCTTTACAGTGTCTGGTCTTATATTGAGGTCTTTCACCCACTTTGAGTTTATTGTTGTGCATGGTGTTAGGAAGTGTTCTATTTTTATTCTTTGCTAATGTTTTTTTTTTTTTTTTCATTAGGGCTGGTTTAGAGTGTTCTGTCAATTTTCTACTGTACAGCATGGTGACCCAGATACACATACATGTATACATTCTTTTGCTCACATTATCCTGCTCCGTCACTTGTGACCAGACCTAGTTCCCAGTGCTACACAGCAGGATCTCATTGCTCATCCATTCCAAAGGCAGTAGTCTGCATCTATGAACCCCAAGCACTGCCTCCATCTCCCGCCCCTTGGTAACCAAAAGTCTGTTCTCCAAGTCCACGATTTCTTTTTTTGTGGAAAGTTTCCTTTTGCCATATATTCGATTCCAGATATGTGATATTTTAGGGTATTTGTCTTTCTCTTTCTGACTTATTTCAGTCCATATGAGAGTCCCTAGTTCCATCGATGTTGCTGTGAAGGGCATTATTTTGCCACTCCCTTGTGGCCTGTGTGTGTTTTTGTAGAGAAATGAGCTGATAGCCTTGATAATTAACGCTTTGCTTTTCTCTTGCTGCCTTTCGAATCCTCTCTTTATCTTTATTTTGCCATGTTTATTATAATATGCCTTGATGTGGTTCTATTCGTATTCAACTTCTTTGTGGCCGTGTGTGCTTCCTCTATCTTGACATCTGTTTCCTTTAGATTTGGAAAGTTTCCAGACAAAATTCTTCCAATATGTTTTCAATCCCCTCCTCTTTTGCTTCTCCTTGTGGAATTTCTGTTCTGCATAGTCTGGCTCGCTTTATCTTATCCCATAGGTCTCTTAAATGGCTTTCATGATTTTCCATTTGGTTTTCTGTCTGCTGTCCTGTTTGGGTGAGTTCCATTGTTCTATCTTCCACCTCACTAATTCCTTCGTCTGCATTATTCCGTCTGGTCTTTATTGCCTTTCGCTCAGTTTGTGTCTCTGCCAATGAATTTTCTAGTTTTTCTTGGCTCCTCCTCATATGCTCTAGTTCCCTTCGGAGGGACTCTGCACTCCTGTTCATATCCTGTCTTAACTCCGTCAGTCTTTTCACCATCTCCCTTTTGAAGTCATCGTCGGTGAGACTGCGTAGGTCTGTCAATGTTCGGAACGTTCCCGAAGCCTGATTTCTGGCCCAGCATGGGATCCAGCCTAGTGGATGTTCCATGTGCCCTTGAGAAGAATGTGTATTCTGCTGCTTTTGGATGGGATGTGCTATAAATCTCTCTTGGGTCCCTCTGGTCTAATGCTTCATTTAGGGCCTGTGCTTCCTTGTTGATTTTCTACCTGGATGATGTGTCCATTGCTGTAAGTGGGGTGTTACAGCCCCCCACTATTTTTGGGCTATATTGTCAGTTTCTCCGTTTAAGGTGGTCAGAACTTGCCATATGTATTGAGATGATCCTTCACTGGGAGCATTCCCAGGACACAGATCAGACCTGCTCCGGTAACCCTGCCCAAGCCTGGTCCTTGACCCGCCAAGTCTCAGAGGCACTCCTCAGTGTTGTTTTTGACAGTAGGCACCCTATTCCATGTGCACTTCTGCCTCACCGGTGTTTTCATTTGCATGTCCAAGGATGAGAGATGTTGAACATTGTTTCAAGTGTTGGTGGTCTTTTGGTCAGATTCATTTCCACAGAGCCACAATGGAAAGCCCTTTGCTGTTATACATGGAAGTATTTTTCCAATTTCCTTGTCAGATAGTTTAGTGTGTGTAGGTTGGAATGCACCTGCTTTCTGTATGTGGACTTCATATCCTGCTCCTAGCTGAAGTTATTTGTTAGCCCAACAGTGTTTGTGTGTGTGGAATCTTGGGGTTTTCTGCCTAGAAAATGCTTTCTTCACTTTCATTTTCGATTGCAATATTTGAGTCTTCACTGTTGTTTTTTCTTGGTGTGTGTAACTAAAGGTTTGTCCACTTTGCTGATCTTTTTTTGTGTACGAACTCTTTCATGATTTCATTGATTTTCTCTCTTGTTTTTCTGTTATCTCTTTTGCTAATTTCGACTCTAATCATGATTATTTCCTCCTTTCTGCTGGCTTTGGATTTCATTTGTTCTTGGTAGTAGTTCCTTAAGTTGTAAAATAGGTTCTTGATGTGAGATGTTTCTTGTTTTGTGTTTTAGGAACACAAGTGTAATATGGAAGTTTCCAGGCTAGAGGCCTTTTTTTTTTTTTTTTTTTTGAATGATTCACTTTTCTTTATTCCCTTTTTTTAATTACTCAATGAATTTCATTGTATTTATAATTGTACTAGGATCATCATGACCTCATTGTATAGCATTTCCATGCCATCTCCCCAGTACATCCCCCCACCCACCACCTGTCTCCTTGGGAAACCATCCATTTTTCAGTCTGTGAATCAGTGTCTGTCCTGCCAAGAAGTTCATTGTGTCCTTTTATGAGATGCCTCATGTAAGGGGCAGCATTTGATGTGGGTGTCTCACTGTCGGACTGACTTCACTCAGCCTGATCATGTCTAGGTCCATCCATGTTGCTGCAAACGCCCTTCCTTCTTCCCTTTTAATGACTGAGTAATATTACATTGTGTATATGGACCACATGTTCTTTATCCGCTCCTCTGAGGATGGACACTGAGTTGTTTCCCTGTCTTGGCTGTGGTAGAGTGTGCTGCAGTGCACACTGGAGTGCGGGTGTCTTTTGGAGTCATGGTTTTCTTTGGATAGATGCCCACGAGTGGGATTGCCGGATCAAATGGTAGTTCAATTTTTAGTTTTCTGAGGAATCTCCATACAGTTGTCCACATTCCACACAGCAATGAACATTCCCACCAACAGTGTAAGAGGGTCCCCTTTGCTCCACACCCTCTGCAGTATTTATAGCTTGTGGCCTTTTGGGTGGTGGTCATTCTGCTGGCATAAGGTGGTACCTCATAGTGGATCGATGTGCATTTCACTCATAATGAGTGACGTTGGATATATTTTCATGTGTTTCTCGGCCATCTGTATGTCTTCTTTGGAGAATTGTCTGTTGAGATCTTCTGCCCATTTTTTGATGGGGTTGTTTGATTTGGGGGTATAGAGCTGCAGAAGGGGTTGATAAATTTGGGAGCTGAATCTGTTGTTGGTTTCTTCATTTGCAAATATGTGCTCTGATTCTGTGGGTTGTTTTTTGTTTTGTTTAGGTGTTTCCTTTGCTGTGCAGAAAGTTTGAAGTTTAATTAAGTCCCATTTGTTCCTTTTTGGTTTTATTGACCTTACCCTAGGAGGTGGCTCTGAGAAGAGGTTGCTGTGGTTTATGTTGGAAGGTGTTTGGCCTATGTTTTCCTCTAAGAGTTTTACAGTATCTGGTCTTATATTGAGGTCTTTCACCCACTTTGAGTTTATTTTCGTGCATGGTGTTAGGAAGTGTTCTCTTTTTTTATTTTTTTTTTTTGCAAAAGGGCTTGTTTAGAGTGTTCTGTCAATTTTCTACTGTACAGCATGGTGACCCAGTTACACATACATGTATACATCCTTTGGCTCACATTGTCATGCTCCATACAAGTGAGCAGACCTAGTTCCCAGTGCTACACAGCAGGACCTCATTGCTCATCCATTCCAAAGGCAATATTCTGCATCTGTGAACCCCAAGCACTGCATCCCTCTCCCTCCCCCTTGGCAACCACAAGTTTGTTCTCCAAGTCCACGATTTTCTTTTTTGTGGAAAGTTTCCTTTGTGCCATATATTAGACTGCAGATATGTGATATCTTGGGTATTTGTCTTTCTCTTTCTGACTTACTTCAGTCCATATGAGAGTCTCTAGTTCCCTCCATGTTGCTGTGAAGGGTATTCTTTTGTTCTGTTTTTTGGCTGAGTCATATTCCATTGTGCATATATACCACATCTCCCGAATCCAATCATCTCTCGATGGACATTTGGGCTGTTTCCATGTCTTGGCTATTGTGAACAGTGCTGCAGTGAACATGTGGGTACATGTGTCTTTTTCAAGGAACGTCTTGTCTGGATATTGCCCATGAGTGGGATTCCTGGGTCATATGGTAGTTCCATGTATGGTTTTCTGAGTTACCTCCATACTGTTTTCCATAGTGGTTGTACGAGCTTCCATTCCCACCCACAGTGCAGGAGGGTTCCCTTTTCTCCACACCCCCTCCACCACTTGTTATTTGTGGACTTATGAATGTTGGCAATTCTGATTGGTGTGAGGTGGTATCTCATGGTCGCTTTGACTTGCATTTCTCTAATCATCAGGGACGGTGAGCATTGCTCCGTGTGCTTGTTGGCCATCTGTCTATCTTCTTTGGAGAAACGTCTCTTGGGGTCTTTTGCCCATTTTCCCATTGGGTGGTTGGCATTTTTGTGGTTGAGTTGTATTAAGTTGATTGTATATTTTAGAGATCAGGCCCTTGTCAGTTGCATCATTTGAAATTATTGTCTCCCATTCTGCAAGCTGTCTTCTTGTTTTCGTTTTGGTTTCCTTTGCTGTGCAAAACCTTGTCCGTTTGATGAGGTCCCATTGACTTATTTTTGCTTTTCTTTCTGTTGCTTGGGGAGACGGACCTGAGAACACTTTTGTAAGGTTGATGTCAGAGAATGTTTTGCCTATGTTCTCTTCCAGGAGTTGGATGGTGTCTTGTCGTATATTTAAGTCTTTCAGCCATTTTGAGTTTATTTGTGTGCATGGCGTGAGGGTGAGTTCTAGCTTCATTGATTTTCAGGCTGCTGTCCAGGTTTCCCAGGAGCAGTTTGCTGAAAAGACTCTTTTCCATTTAATGTTCTTGCCTCCTTTGTCAAATATTAATTGACTGTAGGTGTTTGGGTTTCTTTCTGGGTTCTCTACTCTGTACGATTGTTCTGTCTGTTTGTTTTGGTACCAATACCACACTGTCTGATGACTGTGGCTTTCTAATATTGCCTGAAGTCTGGGAGAGTTATGCCTCCTGCTTGGTGTTTGTCCCTCAAGACTGCTTTGGCAATTCTGGGTCTTTTGTGGTTCCATATAAATGTTTGGATGGTTTGTTCTAGTTCTGTGAAAAATGTCATGGGTCACTAGATAGGGATTGCATTGAATCTCTAGATTGCCTTGGGTCGTATGGCCATTTTTACAATGTTAATTTTCCCAGCCCAGGATAATCGAGTATCTTTCCATTTCTTTACATCTTCTTTAATTTCCTTGATTAATGTTTTACAGTTCTTAGCATGTAGGTCTTTTCCCTTCTTGGTCAGGTGTGACCGCAGGTATAGGATTTTTTTTTTTGGGTGCAGTTTTAAAAGGTATTTTATTTCTGTATGCCTTTCCTAATATTTCATTTTTAGTATACAAAAATCCAACTGATTTGTGAATGTTAATCTCATATCTTATTACTTTGCTGAATTTCTTGATCAGATCAAGCAGTTGTTGGGTTGGGTCCTTAGGGTTTTCTATGTGTAGTATCATGTCATCTGCATACAGTGACCTTTTACCTCTTCTCTTCCTATTTGGATAGTTTTTATTTCTTCCATTTGTCTGATTGCTGTGGCTAGCATTCCAATACTATGTTGAATAGCAGAGTTGAGAGTGGGCATCCCCGTCTTGTTCCAGATTTTCGTGAGAAGGCTTTCAGATTTTCTCCATTGAGTATTCTATTGGCTGTGGGTTTGTCATAAAGGATTTTAATTATGTGAAGGGATGTTCCCTCTATACCCACTTGGGTAAAGGTTTTAACCATGAATGGATGTTGGACTTTGTCAAATGCTTTTTCGGCATCAGGGAGATGCTCATGTGTTTTTTGCCTTTTCCTTTGTTGCTGTGATTATGATGGTGATTGATTTGCATGTCGTGAACCGTCCTTGTGCACCTGGGGTGAATCCAGTTGTTGTATGATCTTTTCTGTATGTTGTTGGATTCCATTGGCAAAAATTTCGTTGATAATTTTTGCATCTATATTCATCAAAGACATTGGCTTATACGTTTCTTATTTGGTGGTATCTTTGTCTGGTTTTGGAACTAAGGCGAAGGTGGCATCATAAAGTGTCTCTGCTTGTGTCTCTTCTTCAACCTTTTGAAAAGTTTAAGGAGGCTGGGTGTGAGTTCCTCTTTGTATGTTTGGTAGAATTCGCCTGTGAAGCCATCTGGACCTGGACTTGAATTTGTAGGGAGTGTTTTTATGACCTGTTGAATTTCATTTCTAGTGACTGGTCTGTTCAGTTGATCTATGTCGTCTTGATTCATTCTTGGCAGGCTGTTGGTCTCTATAAAGATGTCCGTTTCTTCCAGATTGTGAAATTTGTTGGCATATAGTTGTTGATAGTATTCTGTTGTGGGTTTTGTATTTCTGCAGCAACTGTTGTGACTTCTATTTCATTTCTTACATTATTTGTGTTTTTTCTCTCCTCTTCTTGGTGGGTACAGCCCAAAGTTTGTCTATTGTGTTGACCTTTTCAAAGAACCAACTCTTGGTTTGATCGATGTTGTCTCTTATTTTTTGAATCTCTTACTGATTTCCTCTCTGATCTTTATGATTTCTTTTCTTCTGTTGAATTTAGGTTTTGCTTGTTCTTCTTTCTCTCTTTCATTTTGGTGGTAAGTTAAATTGTCGATTGGATATTTTTCTTCGTTTTTGAGGAAGGCCTGTCTTGCTATGAACTTCCCTCTAAGCACTGCTTTTGCAGCATCCCCTAGATTTTGAGTAGTTTTTTTTCATGATCATCTTTCTCAAGGTATTTTTTTTCCCACTCTACAGCAAGGGGGTCAGGTTAACATTACATGTATACATTACAATTACATTTTTTTCCGCACCCTTTGTTCTGTTGCAACATGAGTATCTCCACAAAGTTCTCAATGCTACTAAGCAGGATCTCCTTGAAAATCTATTCTAAGTTGTGTCTGATAGCCCCAAGCTCCCGATCCCTCCCACTCCCTCCCCCTCCCATCAGGCAGCAACAAGTCTCTTCTCCAAGTCCATGATTTTTTTTTCTGAGGAGATGTTCATTTGTGCTGGATATTAGATTCCAGTTATAAGTGATATCATATGGTATTTGTCTTTCTGGTTCATTTCACTCAGGATGAGATTCTCTAGTTCCATCCATGTTGCTGCAGATGGCAATATGTCATTCTTTTTTATAGCTGAGTAGTATTCCCTTGTGTGTATATACCACCTCTTCCAAATCAAATTATCTGTTGATGGACATTTGGTTTTTTCCACGTCCTGGCTATTGTGAATAGTGCTGCAATGAACATGCGGGTGCATGTGTCTCTTTTAAGTAGAGTTTCGTCCGGATAGATGCCCAAGTGTGGGATTGAGGGGTCATATGGAAGTTCTATGTATAGATTTCTGAGGTATCTCCAAACTGTTCTCCATAGTGGCTGTACCAGTTGACATTCCCACCCACAGTGCAGGAGGGTTCCCTTTTCTCCACACCCCCTCCAGCACCTGTTCTTTGTGGACTTATTAATGAGGGCCATTCTGACTGGTGTGAGGTGGTATCTCATGGTCGTTTTGATTTGCATTTCTCTTATAATCAACGGTGTTGAGCATTTTTTCATGTGTTTGATGGCCATCTGTACATCTTCCGTGGAGAAATGTCTATTCAGGTCTTTTGCCCATTTTTCCATTGATTGATTGGCTTTTTTGCTGTTGGGTTGTATAAGTTTTTTGTATATTCTAGAGAGTAAGCCCTTGTTGGTTGCATCATTTGAAACTATTTTCTCCCATTCCGTAAGTTGTCTTTTTGTTTTCTTTTGGGTTTCCTTTGCTGTGCAACAGCTTTTCAGGTTGATTAGGTCCCATGGGTTTATGTTTGGTCTAATTTTTTTTAATTTTATTTTCCCGCTGTACAGCAGGGGGGTCAGGTTAACATTACATGTATACATTACAATTACATTTTTTCCCCCATACTTTGTTCTGTTGCAACATGAGTATCTCCACTAATTTCTCAATGGTACTCAGCAGGATCTCCTTGAAAATCTCTTCTAAATTGTGTCTGATAGCCCCAAGCTCCCGATCCCTCCCACTCCCTCCCCCTCCCATCAGGCAGCCACAAGTCTCTTCTCCAAGTCCAAGATTTTCTTTTCTGAGGAGATGTTCATTTGTGCTGGATATTAGATTCCAGTTATAAGTGATATCATATGGTATTTGTCTTTCTCTTTCTGGCTCATTTCACTCAGGATGAGATTCTCTGGTTCCATCCATGTTGCTACAAATGGCATTATGTCATCTTTTTTATGGCTGAGTAGTATTCCCTTGTGTATATATACCACCTCTTCCGAATCCAATCATCTGTCGATGGACATTTAGGTTGTTTCCATCTCCTGGCTATATTGAATAGTGCTGCAATGAACATGCGGGTGCATGTGTCTCTTTTAAGTAGAGTTTTGTCTGGATATATGCCTAAGAGTGGGATTGCGGGGTCATATGGAAGTTCTATGTATAGATTTCTAAGGTATCTCCAAACTGTTCTCCATAGTGGCTGTACCAGTTTCCATTCCCACCAGCAGTGCAGGAGGGTTCCCTTTTTTCCACAGCCCCTCCAGCACTTGTTATTTGTGGATTTATGAATGATGGCTATTCTGACTGGTGTGAGGTGATATCTCATGGTCGTTTTGATTTGCATTTCTCTTATCATCAGCGATGTTGAGCATTTTCTCATGTGTTTGATGGCCATCTGTACATCTTCTTTGGAGAAATGTCTATTCAGGTGTTTTGCCCATTTTTCCATTGATTGATTGGCTTTTTTGCTGTTGGGTTGCATATGTTGTTTATATATTCTAGAGATTAAGCCCTTGTCCGTTGCATCATTTGAAACTATTTTCTCCCATTCATTAAGCTGTCTTTTGGTTTCCTTTTGGGTTTCCTTTGCTGTGCAAAAGCTTTTCAGTTTGATGAGGTTCCATGGGTTTATGTTTGCTCTAATTTCTATTGCTTTGGGAGACTGACCTGAGAAAATATTCATGAGGTTGATGTCAGAGAGTGTTTTGCCTATGTTCTCTTCTAGGAGTTTGATGGTGTCCTGTCGTATATTTAAGTCTTTCAGCCATTTTGAGTTTATTTGTGTGCATGGTGTGAGGGTGTGTTCTAGTTTCACTGCTTTGCATGCAGCTGTCCAAGTTTCCCAGCAATGCTTGCTGAGCAGACTTTCTTTTTCCCATTTGATGTTCTTGCCTCCCTTGTCCAAGATTAATTGACCCTAGGTGTCAGCGTTTATTTCCGGGTTCTCTATTCTGTTCCATTGGTCGGTCTGTTTGGAGACCAGTACCACACTGTTTTGATGACTGTGGCTTTGTAGTATTTCTTGAAGTCTGGGAGAGTTATGCCTCCTGCTTGGTTTTTGTTTCTCATGATTGCTTTGGCGATCTGGGTCTTTTGTGGTTCCATATAAATGTTTGGATGGTTTGTTCTAGTTCTGTGAAAATTGTCATGGGTCATTTGATAGGGATTGCCTTGAATCTGTAGATTGCTTTGGGTAGGATGGCCATTTTTACAATATTGATTTTCCCAATCCAGGAACATGGAATATCTTTCCATTTCTTTACATCTTCTTTGATTTCTTTGATTAAAGTTTTATAGTTCTTAGCATATAGGTCCTTTACCTCCTTGGTCAGGTGTATTCTGAGGTATTTGATTTTGTGAGGTACAATTTTAAAAGTTATCGTATTTTTGTATTCCTTTTCTAATGTTTCATTGCTGGCATACAGAAATGCAACTGACTTCTGAATGTGAATCTTATATCCTGCTACTTTGCTGAATTTATTAATCAGTTCAAGTCGTTTTGGGGTTGAGTCCTTAGGGTTTTCTATGTATCTTATCATGTCATCTGCATACAGTGACAGTTTTCTCTCTTCTCTTCCTATATGGATGCCTTTTATTTCTTTTGTTTGTCTAATTGCTGTGGCTAGGACTTCCAAAACTATGTTGAAGAGCAGTGGTGAGAGTGGGCATCCCTGTCTTGTTCCAGATTTGAGTGAGAAGGCTTTCAGTTTTCCCCATTGAGTATTATATTTGCTGTGGGTTCATCATAAATGGCTTTGATTGTACTCAGGAATGATCCTTCTATACCCACTTTGGCGAGGGTCTTGATCATGAATGGATGTTCGACTTTGTGAAATGCTTTTTCTGCCTCTATTGAGATGATCGTGTGCTTCTGACTTTTCTTTTGGTAATGAGGTGTATGATGCTGATTGATTTGCGTATGTTGAACCATCCTTGTGAACCTGGGATGAACCCAACCTGGTCATGGTGTATGATTTTTTTGGTATCTTGTTGGATTCGGTTGGCTAAGATTTTGTTGAGAATTTTTGCATCTATACTCATCAACGATATTTGCCGATAGTTTTCTTTTTGGTGGTGTCTCTGTCGGGTCTTGGAATGAGGGTGATGGTGGCATCATAGAATGTCTTTGGGAGTATTCCTTCTTCTTCGACCTTTTGAAAAAGTTTACGGAGGATGGGCACCAATTCCTCTTTATATGTTTGTTAGAATTCGCCTGTGAAGCCATCTGGTCCTGGACTTTTATTTCTACGGAGTGTTTTTATGACCTCTTCAATTTCATTTCTGGTGATTGGTCTGGTCATTTGTTCTGTTTCTTCCTGTTTCAGTTTTGGAAGGCTGTAAGATACTAGAAAATTGTCAATTTTTTCCAGATTGTCCAACTTGTTGCCATATAGTTGTCCATAGTATTCTCTTATGGTTTTTCGTATTTCTGCTGTATCCGTAGAGATTTCTCCTTTTTCATTTATAACTTTGGTTATTTGGGTTCTTTCTCTCCTCTTTTTAGTGAGTTTGGCCAGGGGCTTGTCAATGTTGTTTACCTTTTCAAAGAACCAGCTCTTGGTTTTATTAATTTTCTCTATGGTTTTGTGAATCTCTATTTTATTGATTTCTTCTTTGATCTTTATAGTTTCCTTCCTTCTGCTGACTTTAGGTCTTTTTGTTCTTCTTTTTCTAATTCGTTTAAGTGGAGGGTTAATTTGTCAATTTGGGATCTTTCTTCTTTTTTGAGGAAGGCCTGTATTGCTATAAATTTCCCTGTGAGCACTGCTTTCGCAGCATCCCATCGATTTTGAGAGGTTGTGTCTTCATTGTCATTTGTTTCAAGGTATTTTTTAATTTCCTTCTTGATTTCCTCATTGACCCATTGGGTTTTTAGTAGCATGTTGTTGAGTCTCCATGTAGTAGGTTTTTCTCATTGCTTTTCCCATGGTTGATTTCCAGTTTCATGGTGGTGTTGTCAGAGAAGGTACTTGAGATAATTTCTATGCTCTTAAATTTATTGAGGTTAACTTTCTATGCTCTTAAATTTATGGAGGTTAGCTTTGTGTCCCAGGATGTGGTCGATTCTTGAGAATGTTCCATGAGCATTTGAGAAGAATGTGTATTCTGCTTTTTTTGGATGTAGTGTCCTGAAGATACCAATTAAGTCTAACTTTTCTATTGTTTCCTTTAGGCTCTCTGTTGCTTTATTGGTTTTCTGTCTAGAGGATCTGTCCATTGATGTGAGGGGGGTATTGAATTCTCCTACTGTGATTGTATTCTCATCAATATCTCCCTTTGTGTCTGTCCATATGTGTTGTATGTATCCAGGTGCTCCTATATGTGGGGCATATATGTTGACGATAGTAACATCCTCTCCTTGGATGGATCCCTTAATCATTAAATAGTGTCTTTCTTTGTCTTTCTTTATGGCTTTTTTTTAAAGTCTATTTTGTCTGATATGAGTGTTTTGACTCCTGCTTTTCTGTCATGTCTGTTGGTGTGAGATATTTTTCCCCACCCTTTCGCTTTCAATCTATATGTGTCCTTTGTCCTAAGGTGAGTTTCTTGTAGGCAACATATTGAAGGTTTTTGCCTTTTTATCCACTCAGCCACTCTCTGTCTTTTGATTGGGGCATTCAGTGCATTGACATTTAAGGTGATAATTGATAGATGATTATTGCTATTTTGAACCTCCTGTTCCAGTTGATTCTATGGTTCTCCATTCTTCCTTTCATATTTTTCTTGGATAATTTCCATTTATTTTATGCTCAAATACTTAACTTTCCCGTTTTTGTGACTGTAATATTTAGTTTTGATTTGGGGTTGCCCTGCTTTTTAAGAATGTTCACCCCTTCCTGTATCTGCTTGCTTTGGCCTCATAATCATATAGGCTCAAACACTTCCTTAAAAGCAATGAAGAAGAATCTAATTTTTTTTAGTTCCCTTGCCCACAGTATATGAATTTGCTGTCTTTGTTTTTCCTTTGCTTTTGACAGCTTCATGTTTAGATCTCTATGTTGGCTTATTTAAGTGACTGCTTTCTAACTGTGGTTTCCTCCACCCTGTATTTTCCTTTTTTTTTTTTTTAATTTAGAGAAGCCCTTTCAGTGTTTCTTTTGGAATGGGTTTTGTACTCTTAGCTTGTGTTGTTGTTGGAGAAATGCTTTATTTCCCCTTCTGTTTTCAATGATATTCTTGCTGGATAGAGTCTTCTAGATTGCAGATTTTTTCCTTTCAGCACTTTGAAGATATTTTGCCACTCCCTTGTGGCCTGTACGTGTTTCTGTGGAGAAATGAGCTGATAGCCTTGTTGGGGTTCCCTTATAATTAACGCTTTGCTTTTCTCTTGCTGCCTTTAATATCCTCTCTTTATCTATAATTTTGCATGTTTGTGATAATATGTCCTGATGGGGTATTATTCGGGTTCAGCTTCTTTGTGGCCGTCTGTGCTTCCTCTATCTTGCCATCTGTTTCCTTTAGATTGGAAAAGTTTCCAGATGTAATTCCTTCAAATATATTTTCAATCCCTCTTCTTTTGTTTCTCCTTGTGGAGTTTCTGTTGTGCAGAGTCTGGCCCGCTTTATATTACCCCATAGGTCTCTTAAATGGCTTTCATGTTTTTCCATTTGGTTTTCTGTCTGCTGTCCTGTTTGGGTGAGTTCCACTGTTCTATCTTCCACCTCACCAATTCCTTCGTCTGCATTATTCCATGTGGTATTTATTGTCTGTTTGTGTCTCTGCCAATGAATTTTCTAGTTTTTCTTGGCTCCTCCTCATATGCTCTAGTTCCCTTCGGAGGGACTCTGCACTCCTGTTCATATCCTGTCTTAACTCCGTCAGTCTTTTCACCATCTCCCTTTTGAAGTCAACGTCGGTGAGACTGCGTAGGTCTGTCAATGTTTGGAACGTTGCTGAAGCTTGATTTCTGGCCCAGCATGGGATCCAGCCAAGTGGATGTTCCATGTGCCCTTGAGAAGAATGTGTATTCTGCTGCTTTTGGATGGAATGTGCTATAAATCTCTCTTGGGTCCCTCTGGTCTAATGCTTCGTTTAGGGCCTGTGTTTCCTTGTTGATTTTCTACCTGGATGATGTGTCCATTGCTGTAAGTGTGGTGATACCGCCCCCCAATATTGTTGGGCTATTGTCAGTTTCTCCGTTTAAGGTGGTCAGCACTTGCCGTATGTATTGAGATGGTCCTTCACTGGGAGCATTTATATGTACACGAGTTATACCTTCTTCTCTGATGGACCCTTTGACCCTTATGGAATGTCCTACCTTGTCTCTTATAACAGTCGTCATTTTAAGGTCTACTCTGCTGATGGGAGTGTTGCTACTCCAGCTTTCTTTGGCTTCCTGTTGACATGGAGGAGTTTCTCCCATCCTCTCACTTTCAGTGTATGTGTGTCCGTAGAAGTGAGGTGGGCCTCTTGAGGACAGGATACGTATGGATCTTGTGTTCATATCCATTCAGCCAGCCTATGTCTGCTCCAGCCCACACTTTCCGACCCATCAGGTCATGACAGCCTTTGGATTGGGGCATTGAGTCCATTTACATTGGAGGTAATTATATGTATGTTCTTCTTGCCATTTTATTAGCTGTTTTGGATTTGTTTTTGTGGCTCTTTTCTCCCCTTCTTCTCTTGTTCTCTCCTCTTGTGGTTTGATGATTCTCTTTAGTCTTGTATTTGAGTTGATGTTTCTTGCTTGTGTGTGTATCAATTGTAGGTTTTGGGTTTGCAGTAGCCCTGTAGTTTGGATATAGGCGTCTATATACATACGAGTTTAAGTTGTTGGTCTCTTAATTGCAAGTGTGTCTCCAGGGTCCTGCATTTGTACCCGCCTCTTCTCACGAATTTCTGGCTTTGGGAGCACTTTTGTGCATGGACGGTATCCTACCTTCACTGTAGGTATGCTATTCCTGGTGAGCCTTGTCATTTTTTCCATTATTGTTTCCTGTTGCGGCCTTGCCTTTTCTGCCTGGAGAGGTTCCCTTAGCCTTTGTTGTAAAGCTGGTGCAGTAATACTGAATTCTCTCAGATTTTGTTTTCTCCTTCAAATCTGAATGAGAGCCTTGCTGTGTAGTCTTGGTTTGAGGTTTTTTCCTTTCTTCACCTTAAGTATATGATGCCCCTCCCTTCTGGCCGGCAGAGTTTATGCTGCAAAATCTGCCCATAACCTTATCAGGGTTCTCTGTAAGTTATTTGTGTCTTTTCCCTTGCTGCTTTCAGTATTTTCTCTGTGTTGAATTTTGGTCTGTTTGTCTCAGGGTGTTTCTCCTTGGGTTTATTTTACATGGTCCTCGCTGTCCTTCCTGGATTTCAGTGAGTCTTTCCTTTCCCATATTAGGGAAGTTTTCCGCTATGTTCTCTTTGAGTATTTTTTCTGGCCCTTCCCCTCTCTCTCTCTTCTTCTTGTGGTAACCCCGTAATATGGACGTTGCTGAGTTTCATGCTGTCTGAGAGTTCTCTGAGACTCTCTTCATTTCCTTTCTTTTTTCTTTCTTTCTTTTTATTATTTTATTTTTTTGGCTTTTTAGGGCCACATCCATGCCATGTGGAGGATCCCAGGCTAGGGGTCTAATTGGAACGGTAGCTGCCAGCCTACACCCCTGCCTCAGCAATGGCAGATTCGAGCCACATCTGCAAGCTACTCCACAGCTCGAAGCAATGCAGGACCCATAACCCACTGAGCGAGGCCAGGGATCAAATCCACAACCTCATGGTTCCTAGACAGATTCATTTCCACTGTGTAACAATGGGAACTCACTCAATCTTTTTTCTCATTGCCTTCCACATCCGTGATTTGCACTAGTCTCTGCTCCTCCTCACTTATTCACTCTTCTGCCTTTTGTATTCTGCTGGTGGTTGCTTCTAATGAATTTTTTGTTTCAGTTATTGTATTTTGCATCTCTGCTTGCTTAAGTTTTAAATCTTGTGTTTCTTTGCTCAGTATTTTCTGTAAATTATCCATCTTCGCATCCAGGCTCTTTCCAAAGTCCTGCATCATCTTTGCTATCATCTGTCTAATGTCTTTTTCCTGGAGGCTGATAATCTCCAGATCACTTAGCTGTATTTCTGGGGGTTTTCGTTCTCCCTTATCTGAGGTACAGGTCTCTGCCTTTTCATTTTTATAGGTTTTTGGGGCAGTCTCCTTTTTTCATCCAAGAGAGTTGTAGCCTCTCTTACTTGTGATGTGGGCCCCCCTGGTGGCTGAATTCAGTACCGGGAGCTTGCTGTAGGCTTCCTGATGGGAGGGACATGGTTCTGCCCTGTGGCAGGTGGAGCTGCTGCCTGTCCCTCTTGTGGGTGGGGCTTTGTCTCTGGGTGTGATTGGAGGTGGCTGTGTGCCTGAGGGACTTTAGGCATCCTGTTTCCTGATAGGTGGGGCTGTGATGCCACTTGGTTAGCTTGAAGCTGCTCAGTGCTGATGGGTGTGTTCAAGTTTTCCCCAAATGGCCCCCTCTAGAGGAGCAACACCCGCTGAATATTCCCGAGACCTTTGCCTCCAATGTCCTCCCACAATGAGCCAGAGTCACCCCTGCTTTCCCAGGAGATCCTCCAAGAAGTGCAGTTAGGCCCAACCCAGATGCCTATGGAGTCTGTGCTTTGCCCTGGGACCCAGTGAACATGGAAGTCTGTGTGTGCCTTTTAAGAATTGGGTCTTAGTTTCCCCCAGTCCCATGGAGCTCTGATGCACAAGCCCCACTGGCCTTCAATACGAGATGCTCTGTGGTCTCTCTGTCCCAATGCCAGATCCCCAGGTGTGGGGACCTGATGTTCAGCTCAGATCTCTCACTCCTGTAGCTGAGTCTGTGTGATACAGTTTCTTTCCAGTCTGTGAGCGTCCCTCCCATCAGGTATGGGATGTTTGTGTTGTGCAATCACCCCTCCTACCTTTTGATGTGGGCTCCTCTTTGTCATCTGGAGTAGGATATGTTTTTGCCACTCCTTTTGGTTGAAGGTTTTTCAGCATGTGGTTGTAACTTTGCTTTTTGTTTTTTGTTTGATTTTAATGTCTTCTGGGATGGCAAATGTTTTAGTTTTTTTTTTTTTTAATGACTCAAGTGAACTTATCACATCTGTAGTTGTATAATGATCATAACCTTCTGATTTCACAGGATTTCCATCCCAAAGCCCAAGCACATCCCCCACCCCGGAGACCATAAGTTTTTCAATGTCTCTGAGTCAGCATCTGTTCTGAAGAGACGTTCCATTTGTCTTTTTTTCAGATTCCACATGTCTATTAAAGCACTGGATGTTGGTGTCTCATTGTATGGCTGACTTCGCTCAGCATGATAGTTTCTAGGTCCATCCATGTTGCAAAAATTGCTGGTATTTTGTTCTTTTTAATGGCTGAGTAATATTCCATATTGTATATGGACCACATCTTCTGGATCCACTCCTCTGTCGATGGACATTGAGGTTGTTTCCACGTGTTGGCTATTTTAAGTAGTGCTGCAATGAATATCGGAGTACATGTGTCTTTGCGAGTTGTGGTTTTCTCTGGGTAGATGCCCAGGAGTGGAAATTCTGGATCAAATGGTCGTTCTATGTTTAGTTTTCAGAGGAATCTTCATACTGCTTTCCAAAGTGGTTGCACCAGTTTCCACTCCCACCAAGAGTGTACTAGGGTTCCTTCTTCTCCACACCCTCTCCAGCCAGCACTTCTTGTTTGTAGACTTTTGGATGATGGCCATTCTGGCCAGTGTAAGGTGATAGCTCATAGTGGTTTTGATTTGCCTCTCTCTAATAATGAGTTATGTTGAGCATCTTTTCATGTGTTTCTTGGCCATCTGTATGTCTTCTTTGGAGAACTGTCTGTTTGGATCTTCTGCCCATTTTTTGATAGGCTTCTTTGTTTTTTTGGTATGGAGCTGCAGAAGTTGTTTATACATTTTGGAGATGAATCCACTTTCAGTCAATTCACTTGCAAAGATTTTCTCCCATTCTGTGGGATGTGTTTTTGTGTTGTTTAGGGTTTCCTTTGCTGTGCAGACACTTTGAAGTTGATTAGGTCCCATTTGTTTATTTTTGTTTTTGTTGTCAATACTCTGAGAGGAGGATCTGAGAAGATGTTGCTGTGATTTATGTCAGAGATTTTTTGGCCTATATTCTCCGTAAGAGTTTGATATTTTCTGGTCTTATATCTAGGTCTTTCTTTCTTTGGAGATGATTTTGTTTCTGGTGTTAGGGAGTGTTCTATTTTCATTATTTTGCATGTGGCTGTCCAGGTTTCCCAGCACCACTGATTGAACAAGCTGTCCTTTCTCCATTGTATAGTCTTGCCTCCTTTGTCAGAGATGAGTTGGCTGTAGGTTCATGGGTTTAATTTGGCGATTTCTACCCTGTTCCACTGATCTCTGTTTCGGTCTTTGTGCCAGTACCATGTGGTTTTGATGATTGCTGCTTTGTAGTATAGTCTGAAGTCCGGCGGCCTGCTTCCTCCAGATCCATTTTTCTTTTTCAGGATGTCTTTGGCTCTTCTGGGTCTGTTGTGCTTCCAAACAAACTTTAAACTGTTTTGTTTGAGTTCTGTGAAATATGTCCTTGGTCGTTGGTTAGGGGTTGCATTGAATCTGTAGATTGCCTTAGGTAGTATAGTCATTTGGATAATATTAACTCTTCTGATCCAGGAGCATGGTCTATCGTTCCATCTGTATTTGTCCTCTTTGATTTCTTTCATCAATGGCTTCTAGTTTTCAGAATACAGGTCTTTTGTCTCTTTAGGTTGGTATACTCCTAGGTATTTTATTCTTTTGGATGTGATGGTAAATGGGATTGCTTCTCTAATTTCCTTTTCTGCTCTTTTATTGTTAGTGTATAGAAATTTTGTCGATTTCTGTGTATTGATTTTGTATCCTGCGGCTTTGCCAAATTCATGAATGAGCTCTAACAGTTTTCTGGTAGAGTGTTTAGGATTCTCTAGGTATGGTATCACGTCATCTGCAAAGAGGGATAGTTTGACTTCTTCCTTTCCAATTTGGAGTCCTTTTATTTCTTTTCCTTCTCTGATTGCTGTGGCTAGGACTTCCAGAACTATGTTGAAGAGAAGTGGTGAAAGTGGACATCCTTCTCTCATTCTTGATCTCAGTGGGAATTCTTTCAGCTTTTTAGCATTGAGAATGATGTTTGCTGTGGGTTTGTCATATACGGCCTTTATCATGTAGAGGTAGGTTCCGTTATGCCCACTTTCTGAAGGGTTTTCATCAGAAATGGGTGTTGGATTTTGTCAAAGGCTTTCTCTGTGTCTATGGAGAGGATCCTATGGTCTTCATTCTTCAGTTTGTGAATGTCGTGTATCCCACTGATGGATTTGCAGATATTGAAGAACGCTTGCATCCCTGGGATAAATCCCACTTGATCATGATGTCCAATCCTTTTAATGGATTGTTGGATGCGGTTTGCTGGTATTTTGTTGAGGATTTTTGCATCAATGTTCATCAGTGCAATGGGCCTGTAGTTTTCTTTTTTTGTGGAATCTTTGTCTGGTTTTGGTATCAGGGTGATGGTGGCCTCATAGAATGAGTTTGGGAGTATCCCTTCCTCTGCAATTTTTGGAAATAGTTTCAGAAGGATAGGTGTTAGCCCTTCTCTAAATGTTTGATAGACTTCGCCTGTGAAGCCATCTGGTCCTGGACTCTTGTTTGTTGGAAATTTTTTTTTTTTTGGTCATTCTTCCTTTTCTAGGGCCGCTCCCGTGGCACATGCAGGTTCCCAGGCTAGGGGTCCAAGCGGAGCTGCAGCCACCGGCCTATGCCAGGGCCACAGCAACGCGGGATCCGAGCCGCATCCGCAACCTACTCCACAGCTCACGTCAATGCCGGATCATCAACCCACTGAGAAAGGGCAGGGACTGAACCCTTCACCCCATGGTCCCTAGTCAGATCCGTTAACCACTGCGCCACGATGGGAACTCCTGTTTGCTGGAAGTTTTTTAATCACAGTTTCAATTTCAGTTCTTGTGATGGGTCCATTCATCTTTCCCATTTCATCTTGGTTTAGTCTTGGAAGAGTGTACTTGTCTAAGAATTTGTCCATTTCTTCTAGGTTTTCCATTTTATTGGCATATAGTTGCAGATCGTATTCTCTTAGGATCCTTTGTATTTCTGTGGTGTCTGTTGTTACTTCTCCTTTTCCATTTCTAATTTGACTGATTTGAGTCCTCTCTCTTTTTTGCTTGATCAGTCTGGCTAGGGGTTTATCCATTTTGTGGATCTTTTCAAAGAACCAGCTTTTCGTTTCATTCATCTTTTCTATAGTTTTCTTTGTTTCTACTTCATTGATTTCTGCTCTCATCTTTATGATTTCTTTCCTTCTACTAACTTTACGTCTTGGCTGTCCTCCTCTCTCGAGCTGCTTTAGATGTAAAGTTAGCTTGTTTGTTTGAGCTTTTTCTTGTTTCCTGAGGTGGGCTTGTATTGCTATAAACTTTCCTCTTAGAACGGCTTCTGCTGCATCCCATAGGTTTTGGAGTGTCGTAACTTTCTTGTCATTTGCTGCTAGGTATTTTTTAATTTCCTCTTTGATTTCTTCAGTCACCCATTGGTTGTTGAGTAGCACTTTGTTTAGTGTCCACGTGTTTGCGTTTTTTGCATTTTTTTTTTCTTGTTGTTGATTTCCAGTCATATAGCGTTGTGGTCGGAAAAGATGCTTGATAGGATTTCAGTTTTCTTAAAGTTACTGAGTTTGGATTTGCAGCCCAGGATATGATCCACCTTAGAGAATATTCCATGTGCACTTGAGAAGAAAGTGTATTCTGTTGCTTTTGGATGAAATGTCCTATAAATATCTATGAAGTTCATCTGGTTTAATGCATCATTCAGTGCCCGTGTTTCCTAATTGACTTTCTGTCTGGTTGATCTGTCCATTGCTGTCAGTGGGGTGTTACAGTCCCCCACTGTGATTGTGTTCTTGTCGATTTCTCCTTTTAAGGTTGTTAGCAGTTGCCTTATATATGGTGATGAACCTGTGTTGGGTGCGTAGATGTTTAAAATTGATATATCATCTTCTTGGATTGATCCTTTGATCATTATGTAATCCTCGTCCCTGAAAATAGTTTTCAATTTAAAGTCTATTTTGTCTGATAGGAGTATTGCTACTCCAGCTTTCTTTTGATCCCCGTTTGCATGAAATATTTTCTTCCATCTTCTCACTTTCAATTGTTGTGTTTCCCTAGAAGTGAAGTGGGTCTCTCGAAGACAGCCAATGCATGGGTCTTGTTTCTGTATCCATTCAGCCAGTCTATGTCTTTTGGCTGGGGCTTTAGTCCATTCACATTCAAGGGAATTATTGCTATGTATGTTCTTATTGCCACTTCATTAATTACTTTGGATTTGTTTTTGCTGCTCTTTTCCCTTTCCTTCTTCTCTTGTTCTTTTCTGCCTAGAGAAGTTCCTTTAGTATTTGGTATAAGGCTGGTTTAGTGTTGCTGAATTATCTCAGCTTTTGCTTATCTGTCAAGCTTTTGATTTCTCCTTCAAATGTGAATGAGAGCCTTTCGGAGTAGAGGAATCTTGTTTGGAGGTTTTTTCCTTTCATTGAGTTAAGTATATCATGCCACTCCCTTCTGGCCTGCAGAGTTTCTCCTGAAAAAACTGCTGATAACCTTATTGGGGTTCCCTTGTATGTTCTTTGTTTTTTTTCCCTAGCTGCTTTCAGGATTTTCTCTTTGTCTTTAATTTTGGTCAGTTTGACTAGTTGTATCTCGGGGTATTCCTCCTTGGGTTTATTTTATATGGTACTCATTGTACTTCCTGAATTTTAGTGAGTGATTCCTTCCCCATATGAGGGAATTTTTTGGCTATTGTCTCTTGGAATATTTTTCTGTCTCCTTCTCTCTCTCTTCTCCTTCTGGCACCCCTATAATATGGATGTTGGTGCGTTTAATGTTGTCCCAGAGTTCTCTGAGACGCTCTTCATTTGTTTTCAAGCTTTTTTCTCTTTTCTGCATCTGTATTTTCCACTCATCTGTCCTCCACCTCGTTTGTTCTTCTGCCTCCTGTATTTTGCTGTTAGCTGCTTCTAGTGAATTTTGTATTTCAGTGATTGTATTTTGCATCTCTTCTTTTTTAAGTCTGATATCTTGTATCTCTTTGCTGAGTGTTTCCTGTAAGTTATCCATCTTTGCCTACAGTTCATTTCCAATGTTTTGCATCTTCTTCAGCATCAACAGTCTAATGTCTTTTTCCTGGAGGCTCAAAATCTCCTCCTTGCTTAGCTGTTTGTCTGGGGATTTTCCTTTCTCCCTCATCTGAGTTATAGTTCTCTGTCTGTTCATTTTCATAGGGTTTTTGGTGTGGTGACATTTGTATAGATAATAGAGTTGTAGCCTGTCTTCCTTCTGGTATCTTCCCCCCTTGTGGCTGAAGTTGGTATGGGGGGCTTGCTGTAGGCTTCCTGATGGGAGGGACTGATGCCTGCCCCCTGGTAGGTGGAGCTGATTCTAATCCCTCTGTTGGGTGGGGCTTAGTGTCTGGATGAGATTAGAGGCAGCTGTGTGCCTGAGGGGTCTTTAGGTAGCCTGTTTACTGAGAGGTGCGGTTGTGATCCCCCCTGGGTTGAGGTTTCCCTGGGGCTTCTCAGCAGCTGACAAGTAGGGCCAGATTTTCCCAAAATGGCCCCCTCCAGAGAAGGGAAGCTGCTGAATGTTCCTGAGAGCTTTGCTTTCAATGTCCTTCCCTCACAACAAGCTACATTCAGCCCTGTTTTCCCAGGATGTCCTCCAAGAACTTTGATCATGTTTGACCCAGATTCCCATGGAGACTTTGCTTTGCCCTGGGCCCCAGTGCACGTGTATGTGTGCACTCGTTAAGAATGGGGTCTCCGTTTCCTCCAGTCCCGTGGAGCTCCTGGGCACAAGCCCCACTGGCCTTCAATGCCAGATGCTCCAGGGCTCTTTCTCCCAATGGCAGATCCCCACACGCGAGATTTTGATGTGGGGCTCAGAAATCTCACTCCTGTAGGTGAGTCTCTATGAACTAGTTAGTGTCTAGTCTGTGGAGCTTCCCACCCAGGAGGTATGGGGTTCTTTATATCACAAAATCGCCCCTCCTACCTCTTGATGTGTCCTCCTCTTTTTCTTCTGGAGTAGGATAACGTTTTTAAGTTTCCAGTGCATTTGGGTGAAGAGTGCTCAGTCTTTAGTTTTGAAATATGTTGTTTTTAGGAGAGATGTTTAGGTCCAGTCCTTCTATTCCGCCACCTTAATCCCATCCCCTGTCGATACAGTTTTTTAAATAATTTTTATAGTCTCAATTATTTATTTACTTGCGTTTTTACAGCACCACCTGCAGCATATGAAAGTTCCCAGGCCACAGATCAGACCTGCTCCGGTAACACTGCCCACACCTGGTCCTTGACCCTCCGAGTCTCAGAGGCACCCCTCAGTGTTGTTTTTGACAGTAGGCACCCTATTCCATGTGCACTTCTGCCTCACCGGTGTTTTTATTTGCATGTCCAAGGATGAGTGATGTTGAACATTGTTTCACGTGTTGGTGGTCTTTTGGTCAGATTCATTTCCACAGAGCCACAATGGAAAGCCCTTTGCTGTTATACATGGAAGTATTTTTCCAATTTCCTTGTCAGATTGTTTAGTGTGTGTAGCTAGGAATGCACCTGCTTTCTGTGCGTTGCCTTCATATCCTGCTGCTAGCTGAAGTTATTTGTTAGCCCAACAGTGTTTGTGTGTGTGGAATCTTTGGGTTTTCTGCCTAGAAGATGCTTTCATCACTTTCATTTTCGATTGCAGTATTTGAGTCTTCACTGTTGTTTTTTCTTGGTGTGTGTAACTAAAAGTTTGTCCACTTTGCTGATCTTCTTTGGAGAACCAGCTCTTTCCCCATTTCGTTGATTTTTCTCTCTTGTTTTTCTCTTATCTCTTTTACTAATTTCGACTCTAATCATGATTGTTTCCTGCTTTCTGCTGGCTTTGGAATTCATTTGTTCTTGGTAGTAGTTCCTTAAGTTGTAAAGTAGGTTCTTGACGTGAGATGTTTCTTGTTTTGTTTTGTGTTTTAGGACACAAGTGTAATATGGAAGTTTCCAGGCTAGAGGGCTTTTTCTTTTAAAGATTAACTTTTTTTCCTTTTTTTTTTTAAACCACTCAATGAATTTTATTGTATTTATAATTGTGCTAGGATCATCATGACCGCATTTTATAGCATTTCCATGCCAAAACCCAAGTACATCCTCCCACCCCAACCTCTCTCCTTGGGAAACCATCCATTTTTCAGTCTGTGAATCAGTGTCTGTCCTACAAAGAAGTTCATTGTGTCCTTTTATGAGATGCCACATATAAGGGGCAGCATTTGATGTGGGTGTCTCACTGTCGGACTGACTTCACTCAGCCTGATCATGTCTAGGTCCATCCATGTTGCTGCAAACGCCATTCCTTCTTCCTTTTAAATGGCTGAGTAATATTCCATTGTGTATATAGACCACATCTTCTTTATCCCCTCCTCTGAGGATGGACACTGTGTTGTTTCCATGTCTTGGCTGTGGTAGAGGGTGCTGCAGTGCACACTGGAGTACGGGTGTCTTTTGGAGTCATAGTTTTCTCTGGATAGATGCGCAGGAGTGGGATTGCCGGATCAAATGGTAATTCACTTTTGAGTTTTCTGAGGAATCTCCACACAGTTGTCCACACTCCACACACCTATGAACATTCCCACCAACAGTGTAAGAGATTCCCCTTTGCTCCCCACCCTCTGCAGCATTTATAGCTTGTGGCCTTTTGGGTGGTGGTCATTCTGGCTGGTGTAAGGTGGTACCTCATGGTGGATCGATGTGCATTTCACTCATAATGAGTGACGTTGGACATATTTTCATGTGTTTCTCGGCCATCTGTATGTCTTCTTTGGAGAATTGTCTGTTGAGATCTTCTGCCCATTTTTTATGGTGTTGTTTGATTTGGGGGTATAGAGCTGCAGAAGGTGTTGATAAATTTGGGAGCTGAATCTGTTGTTCATTTCCTCATTTGCAAATATGTGCTCTGATTCTGTGGGCTGTCTTTTTGTGTTGTTTAGGGGTTTCCTTTGCTGTGCAGAACCTTTTAAGTTTAGTTAAGTCCCATTTGTTCCTTTTTGGTTTTATTGACCTTACCCTAGGAGGTGGCTCTGGGAAGAGGTTGCTGTGGTGTATGTCAGAAGGTGTTTGGCCTATGTTTTCCTCTAAGAGTTTTACAGTATCTGGTCTTATATTTAGGTCTTTCACCCACTTTGAGTTTATTTTCGTGCATGGTGTTTGGAAGTGTTCTCTTTTTTTTCCTTTGGTAATGATTTTAATTTTTTCTCATTAGAGCTGGTTTAGAGTGTTCTGTCAATTTTCTACTGTACAGCATGGTGACCCAGTTACACATACATGTATACATTTTTGGCTCACATTATCCTGCTCCGTCACTAGTGATCAGACCTAGTTCACAGTGCTACACAGCAGGACCTCATGGCTCATCCATTTTAAAGGCAGTAGTCTGCATTTATAAACCCCAAGCACTGCATCCATCTCCCTCCCCCTTGGCAACCACAAGTTTGTTCTCCAAGGCCATTATTTTCTTTTTTGTGGAAAGTTTCCTTTGTGCCATATATTAGACTCTAGATAGAAGTGATACCATATGGTATTTGTCTTTCTCTTTCTGACTTATTTAACTCAGGATGAGAGTCTCTAGTTCCATCGATGTTGCTGTGAAGGGCATTATTTTGTTCTGTTTTATGGCTGAGTCCTATTACTTTGTGTATATGTACCACATCTTCTGAATGCAATTATCTCTCAATGGACATTTGGGTTGTTTCCATGTCTTGGCTATTGGGAATAGAGCTGCAGTGAACATGTGGGTGCATGTGTCTTTTTCAAGGGAAGTTTTGTCAGGATATATGCCCAAAAGTGGGATTCCTGGGTCATAAGGTAGTTCTATGTATAGTTTTCTAAGGGACCTTAATACTGTTTTCCATAGTGGCTGTACCAGTTTACATTCCCACCCACAGTGCAGGAGGGTTCCCTTTTCTCCACACCCCCTCCAGCACTTGTTATTTGTGGACTTATGAATGTTGGCCATTCTGACTGGTGTGAGGTGGTATCTCGTGGTCGTTTTGATTTACATTTCTCTAATCATCAGGGATGGTGAGCATTGCTTCGTGTGCTTGTTGGCCATCTGTCTATCTTTGGAGAAACGTCTCTTTGTGTCTTTTGCCCATTTTTCCATTGGGTGGTTGGCGTTTTTGCTGTTGAGTTGTATGAAGTTGTTTGTATATTTTAGAGATCAGGCCCTTGTCAGTTGCATCATTTGAAACTCTTTTCCCCCATTCTGTAAGTTGTCTTTTTGTTTTTCGTTTTGGTTTCCTTTGCTGTGCAAAATTTGTCCATTTGATGAGGTCCCATTGACTTATTTTTGCTTTTTTTTTCTGTTGCTTTGGGAGACTCACCTGAGAATACTTTTGTAGGGTTGATGTCAGAGAATGTTTTGCCTTTGTTCTCTTCCAGGAGTTGGATGGTGTCTTGTCTTACATTTAAGTCTTTCAGCCATTTTGAGTTTATTTGTGTGCCTGGTGTGCGGGTGTGTTCTAGATTAATTGATGTGCAGGCCGCTGTCCAGCCTTCCCAGGAGCACTTGATGAAAAGAGTGTCTTTTTCAATTTAATGTTCTTGCCTCCTTTGTCAAAGATTAATTGAGTGTAAGTGTTTGGTTTTCTTTCTGTGTTCTCTCTTTTGTTCCCTTGGTCTGCCTGTCTGTTGTGGTACCAGGACCACACTGTCTTGATGACTGTGGCTTCATCATATTGCCTGACGTGTGGGAAAGTGATGCCTCCTGCTTGGTTTTTGCTCCTCATAATTGCTTTGGCAATTCTGGGTCTTTTGTGGTCCCCTATAAATTTTTGGAGTGTTTGTTCTAGTTCTGTGAAAAATGTCATGGGTCACTAGATAGGGATTGCATTGAATCTCCAGGTTGCTTTGGGTAGCATGGCCATTTTTACCATGTTAATTTTTCCAGCCCAGGAGCATGGACTATCTTTCCATTTCTTTACATCTTCTTTAATTTCCTTGATTACTGTTTTACAGTTCCCAGCGTATAGGTCTTTTACCTCCTTGGTCAGGTGTAACCCCAGGTATATGATTTTTTTGGTACAATTTTAAATGGTGTTGTATTTCTGTATGCCATTTCTAATACTTCCTTGTTAGTGTACAGAAATGTGACTGATTTCTGAAGGTTAATCTCATATCCTTTCCTGAATATGTTGATGAGTTCAAGTAGTTTTTCGGTTGAGTCCTTAGGGTTTTCTTTGTATAGTATCATGTCATATGCATGCAGTGACAGTTTTACCTCTTCCAATTTGGATAATTTTTATTTCTTCTGTTTGTCTGATTGCTGTGGCTGGGAATTCCAAAACTATGTTGAATAGCAAGTGTGAGAGTGGGCATCCCCGTCTTGTTCCAGATTTTCGTGGGAAAGCTTTCAGCTTTTCTCCATTGAGTATTTTATTGGCTGTGGGTTTGTCATAAAGGATTTTAATTATGTGAAGGGATGTTCCCTCTATACAAACTTGGGTAAGAGTTTTAAGCATGAATGGATGTTGGACTTTGTCAGATGCTTTTTCTGCATCAGTGGAGATGCTCATGTGCTTTTTGCCTTTTCCTTTGTTGCTGTGATTATGATGTTGACTGATTTGCATGTGTTGAACTGTCCTTGTGCACCTGGGGTGAATCCCACCTGGTGGTGTTGTACGATCTTTTCTATATGTTGTTGGATTTGGTCTAGCAAAGATTTCGTTGATAATTTTTGCATCTATATTCATCAAAGACATTGGTCTTTAGTTTTTTGGTTGTGTCTTTGTCTGGTTTTGGAACTAGGGGGAAAGTGTCATCAAAAAGTGTCTCTGTGAGTGTTCCTTCTTCTTCAACCTTTTGAAAATATTAAGGAGGCTGGGTGTAAGTTCCTCTTTGTATGTTTGGTAGAATTCGCCTGTGAAGCCATCTGGTCCTGGACTTGAATTTGTAGGGAGTGTTTTTATGACATCTTCAGTTTCATTTCTAGTGATTGGTCTGTTGAGTTGATATAGCTCTTCTTGATTCATTCTTGGCAGGCTGTCAGTCTCTAGAAAGATGTCCGTTTCTTCCAGATTGTGAAATTGGATGGCATATAGTTGTTGATATTATTCTCTTATGGTTTTTGTATTTCTGCAGTATCTGTTGTGACTACTCCTTTTCCATTTCTTATTTTGTTTATTTGGGTTTTTTCTCTCCGCTTCTTGGTGGGTCCAGCCTGAAGTTTGTCTACTTTCTTGCCCTTTTCAAAGAATCAACTCTTGGTTTGATCGATGTTGTCTCTTGTTTTTTGAATCTCTGTTATTGATTTCCTCTCTGATCTTTATGATTTCTTTCTTCTGTTGAATTTAGGTTTTGCTTGTTCTTCTTTCTCTCATTCATTTAGGTGGTGGGTTAAGTTGTCAGTTTGATATTTTTCTTCTTTTTTGAGGAAGGCCTGTCTTGCTATGAACGTCCCTCTGAGCACTGCTTTGGCGGCATCCCCTAGATTTTGAGTGGTTGTGTTTTCATGGTCATCTACCTCGAGGAATTTTTAAATTTCCTTTCTGATTTCCTCAAAATCCAATTGACGCATTTGTTTTTTAGGAGCATGTTATTTCGTCTCCATGTAATAGGCTTATTTCCACTTCTTTTCCTGTGGTTGATTTCTAGTTTCAGACCATTGTGGTCCAAGAAGATACTTGAAGTAATGTCTATACTATTAAATGTGTTGAGGTCAGCCTTGTTGCCCAGGATGTGATCAGTCCTTGAGACAGTTCCATGCGCCCTTGAGAAGAAGGTATATTCTGAGTTTTTTAGGTGGAATGTCCTGAAAATGGCAATTAAGTCTAACTTTTCTACTGCTTCCTTGAGGAGCTCTGTTGCTTTATTGGCTTTCTGTCCCGAGGATCTGGCCATTGATGTGAGTGGGGTGCTAATGTCTCCTACTGTGATTGTGTTCCCACCAATTTCTCCTTTTCTGTCTGTTAATATTTGTCATAGGTGTCTGGGTGCTCCTATATGTTGGGCATATATGTTTACGATTGTAATATCCTCTTCTTGAATGGTTCCGCTAACCATGAAATAGTGTCCTCCTCTGTCTTTCTTTATGGGCTTCATTGTAAAGTCTATTTTGTCTGATAGGAGGATTGCAGCTCCTGCTTTTCTGTCCAGTCCATTGGCATGAAATATCTTTTTCCATCCCCTCACGTTCAATCTCTCTGTGTCCTTTGCCCTAAGATGAGTCTCTGGTAGGCAGCAGATTGAAGGTTTTTGCTTTTTTATCCAACGTGCCAGCCTGTGTCTTTTGATTGGAGCATTCAGTCCTTTCCATTTAAGGTGATTATTGATAGAGATATGGATTGATTGCCATTTAAAACCTTGTCTTCCAGTTAATTCTACGTTTCTCTTTTCTTCCTTTCTTGTTTTGCTTGGATGATTTGCATTTATTTTATGCTCAAATACTTTTCTGTTTTTGTGACTGTAATGTTCAGTTTTGATTTGAGGTTGCCCTGCTTTTTAAGAATGTTCACCCCTACCTGTATCTGCTTGCTTTGGCCTGATAATCATATAGGCTCAAATACATCCTTAAAAGCAATGAAGAAGAATCTAATTCTTCTTACTGCCCTTGCCCACAGTGTTTGAATTTGCTGTTATTTTTTAACTTTTTCTTTTGACAGCTTCATGTTTAGATCTGTATGTTGGCTTATTTAAGTGACTGCTGTCTAACTATGGTTTCCTCCAACCTGGATTTTCCTCTTTTCTATTTTATGTTTTAATTTAGAGAAGCCCTTTCAGTGTTTCTTTTAGAATGGGTTTTGTATTCTTAGCTTGTGTTGTTGTTGGAGAAATGCGTTATTTCCCCTTCTATTTTCAATGATATTCTTGCTGGATAGAGTCTTCTAGATTGCAGATTTTTTCCTTTCAGCACTTTAAAGATATTTTGCCACACCCCTGAGGCCTGTAGTGTTTCTGTGGAGAAATGAGCTGATAGCGTTGTTGGGGTTCCCTTATAATTAACGGTCTGCTTTTCTCTTGCTGCCTTTAGAATCCTCTCTTTATCTTTAATTTTGCCATGTTTATTATAATATGTCTTGATGTGGTTCTATTCAGATTCAGCTTCTTTGTGGCCGTCTGTGCTTCCTCTATCTTGCCATCTGTTTCCTTTAGATTGGAAAAGTTTCCAGATGTAATTCCTTCAAATATATTTTCAATCCCTCTTCTTTTGCTTCTCCTTGTGGAGTTTCTGTTTTGCATATTTTTGCCCGCTTTATGTTATCCCATAGCTCTCTTAAATGGCTTTCATGTTTTTCCATTTGGATTTCTGTCTGCTGTCCTGTTTGGGTGAGTTCCATTGTTCTATCTTCCACCTCACCAATTCCTTCGTCTGCATTATTCCGTCTGGTCTTTATTGCCTTTAGCTCAGTTTGTGTCTCTGCCAATGAATTTTCTAGTTTTTCTTGGCTCCTCCTCATATGCTCTAGTTCCCTTCGGAGGGAATCTGCACTCCTGTTCATATCCTGTCTTAACTCCGTCCGTCTTTTCACCATCTCCCTTTTGAAGTCAACGTCGGTGAGACTGTGTAGGTCTGTCAATGTTCGGAACGTTCCTGAAGCTTGATTTCTGGCCCAGCTTGGGATCCAGCCTAGTGGATGTTGCATATGTCCTTGAGAAGAATGTGTATTCTGCTGCTTTTGGATGGAATGTACTATATATCTCTCTTGGGTGTCTCTGGTCTAATGCTTCATTTAGGGCCTGTGTTTCCTTGTTGATTTTCTACCTGGATGATGTGTCCATTGCTGTAAGTGGGGTGTTACCGCCCCCCAATATTGTTGGGCTATATTGTCAGTTTCTCCGTTTAAGGTGGTCAGCACTTGCCGTATGTATTGAGATGATCCTTCACTGGGAGCATTCCCAGGCCACAGATCAGACCTGCTCCGGTAACCCTGCCCACACCTGGTCCTTGACCCTCCGAGTCTCAGAGGCACCCCTCAGTGCTGTTTTTGACAGTAGGCACCCTATTCCATGTGCACTTCTGCCTCACCGGTGTTTTTATTTGCATGTCCAAGGATGAGTGATGTTGAACATTGTTTCACGTGTTGGTGGTCTTTTGGTCAGATTCATTTCCACAGAGCCACAATGGAAAGCCCTTTGCTGTTATACATGGAAGTAGTTTTCCAATTTCCTTGTCAGATAGTTTAGTGTGTGTAGCTAGGAATGCCCCTGATTTCTGTTGTGGACTTCATATCCTGCTGCTAGCTGAAGTTATTTGTTAGCCCAACAGTGTTTGTGTGTGTGGAATCTTTGGGTTTTCTGCCTAGAAAACGCTTTCATCACTTTCATTTTCGATTGCAATATTTGAGTCTTCACTGTTGTTTTTTCTTGGTGTGTGTAACTAAAAGTTTGTCCACTTTGCTGATGTTTTTTGGAGGACCAACTCTTTCCTGATTTCGTTGATTTTCTCTCTTTTTTTCTCTTATCTCTTTTACTAATTTCGACTGTAATCATGACTGCTTCCGCTTTTCTGCTGGCTTTGGAATTCATTTGTTCTTGGTAGTAGTTCCTTAAGTTGTAAAGTAGGTTCTTAATATGAGATGTTTCTTGTTTTGTTTTGTGTTTTAGGAACACAAGTGTAATATGGAAGTTTCCAGGCTAGAGGGCTTTTTCTTTTAAAGATTAACTTTTTTTTCCTTTTTTTTTAAACCACTCAATGAATTTTATTGTATTTATAATTGTGCTAGGATCATCATGACCGCATTTTATAGCATTTCCATGCCAAAACCCAAGTACATCCCCCCACCCCAACCTCTCTCCTTGGGAAACCATCCATTTTTCAGTCTGTGAATCAGTGTCTGTCCTACAAAGAAGTTCATTGTGTCCTTTTATGAGATGCCACATATAAGGGGCAGCATTTGATGTGGGTGTCTCACTGTCGGACTGACTTCACTCAGCCTGATCATGTCTAGGTCCATCCATGTTGCTGCAAACGCCCTTCCTTCTTCCCTTTTAATGGCTGAGTAATATTCCATTGTGTATATAGACCACATCTTCTTTATCCCCTCCTCTGAGGATGGACACTGAGTTGTTTCCATGTCTTGGCTGTGGTAGAGTGTGCTGCAGTGCACACTGGAGTGCGGGTGTCTTTTGGAGTCATAGTTTTCTCTGGATAGATGCGCAGGAGTGGGATTGCCGGATCAAATGGTAATTCACTTTTGAGTTTTCTGAGGAATCTCCACACAGTTGTCCACACTCCACACACCTATGAACATTCCCACCAACAGTGTAAGAGATTCCCCTTTGCTCCCCACCCTCTGCAGCATTTATAGCTTGTGGCCTTTTGGGTGGTGGTCATTCTGGCTGGTGTAAGGTGGTACCTCATGGTGGATCGATGTGCATTTCACTCATAATGAGTGACCTTAGACGTAGTTTCATGTGTTTCTCGGCCATCTGTATGTCTACTTTGGAGAATTGTCTGTTGAGATCTTCTGCCCATTTTTTATGGTGTTGTTTGATTTGGGGGTATAGAGCTGCAGAAGGGGTTGATAAATTTGGGAGCTGAATCTGTTGTTCATTTCCTCATTTGCAAATATGTGCTCTGATTCTGTGGGCTGTCTTTTTGTGTTGTTTAGGGGTTTCCTTTGCTGTGCAGAACCTTTTAAGTTTAGTTAAGTCCCATTTGTTCCTTTTTGGTTTTATTGACCTTACCCTAGGAGGTGGCTCTGGGAAGAGGTTGCTGTGGTGTATGTCGGAAGGTGTTTGTCCTATGTTTTCCTCTAAGAGTTTTACAGTATCTGGTCTTACATTGAGGTCTTTCACCCACTTTGAGTTTATTTTCGTGCATGGTGTTAGGAAGTGTTCTCTTTTTTTTCCCTTTGGTAATGAATTTTTCCTTTTTTTCATTAGGGCTTGTTTAGAATGTTCTGTCAATTTTCTACTGTACAGCATGGTGACCCAGTTACACATACATGTATACATTCTTTGGCTCACATTGTCATGCTCTGTCACTAGTGACCAGACCTTGTTCACAGTGCTACACAGCAGGACCTCATTGCTCATCCATTCCAAAGGCAATATTCTGCATCTATGTACCCCAAGCACTGCATCCCTCTCCCTCCACCTTGGCAACCACAATTCTGTTCTCCAAGGCCACGATTTTCTTTTTTGTGGAAAGTTTCCTTTGTGCCATATATTAGACTGCAGATATGTGATATCTTGGGTGTTTGTCTTTCTCTTTCTGACTTACTTCAGTCCGTATGAGAGTCTCTAGTTCCATCCATGTTGCTGTGAAGGGCATTATTTTGTTCTGTTTTATGGCTGAGTCGTATTCCATTGTGCATATATACCACATCTCCCGAATCCAATCATCTCTCGATGGACATTTGGGTTGTTTCCATGTCTTGGCTATTGTGAACAGTGCTGCAGTGAACATGTGGGTACATGTGTCTTTTTCAAGGAAAGTTTTGTCCGGATAAATGCCCAAGAGTGGGATTCCTGGGTGATATGGTAGTTCCATGTATAGTTTTCTGAGTTACCTCCATACTGTTCTCCATAGTGGTTGTACCAGCTTCCATTCCCACCCACAGTGCAGGAGGATTCCCTTTTCTCTACACCCCCTCCAGCACTTGTTATTTGTGGACTTATGTATGTTGGCCATTCTGACTGGTGTGAGGTGGTATCTCGTGGTCGTTTTGATTTACATTTCTCTAATCATCAGGGATGGTGAGCATTTCTCCGTGTGCTTGTTGGCCATCTGTCTATCTTCTTTGGAGAAACGTCTCTTGGGGTCTTTTGCCCATTTTCCCATTGGGTGGTTGGCATTTTTTGGGTTTAGTTGTATTAAGTTGTTTGTATATTTTAGAGATCAGGCCCTTGTCAGTTGCATCATTTGAAACTCTTTTCTCCCCTTCTGCAAGCTGTCTTCTTGTTTTTGTTTTGGTTTCTTTTGCTGTGTAAAAGCTTGTCCGTTTGATGAGGTCCCATTGACTTATTTTTGCTTTTCTTTCTGTTGCTTGGGGAGACGGACCTGAGAACACTTTTGTAGGGTTGATGTCAGAGAATGTTTTGCCTATGTTCTCTTCCAGGAGTTGGATGGTGTCTTATCTTACATTTAGGTCTTTCAGCCATTTTGATTTTATTTGTGTGCATGGTGTGAGGGTGTGTTCTAGTTTCATTGATTTTCAGGCTGCTGTCCAGGTTTCCCAGGAGCAGTTTGCTGAAAAGACTCTTTTCCATTTAATGTTCTTGCCTCCTTTGTCAAATATTAATTGACTGTAGGTGTTTGGGTTTCTTTCTGGGTTCTCTACTCTGTACGATTGTTCTGTCTGTTTGTTTTGGTACCAATACCACACTGTCTGATGACTGTGGCTTTCTAATATTGCCTGAAGTCTGGGAGAGTTATGCCTCCTGCTTGGTGTTTGTTCCTCAGGATTGTTTTGGCAATTCTGTGTCTTTTGTGGTTCCATATAAATGTTTGGATTGTTCTAGTTCTGTGAAAATTGTCATGGGTCATATGGTAGCTATTGCATTGAATCTCTAGATTGCTTTGGTTAGTATGGCCATTTTTACAATGTTAATTTTCCCAGCCCAGGATAATCGAGTATCTTTCCATTTCTTTACATCTTCTTTAATTTCCTTGATTAATGTTTTACAGTTCTTAGCATGTAGGTCTTTTACCTTCTTTGTCAGGTGTGACCTCAGTTATAGGATTTTGTTTTTTTGGTGCAATTTTAAAAGGTATTTTATTTCTGTATGCCTTTCCTAATATTTCATTTTTAGTATACAAAAATCCAACTGATTTGTCAATGTGAATCTCATATCTTACTACTTTGCTGAATTTGTTGATGAGATCAAGCAGTTGTTGGGTTGGGTCCTTAGGGTTTTCTATGTATAGTATCATGTCATCTGCATACAGTGACAGTTTTACTTCTTCTGTTCCAATTTGGATAGTATTTATTTCTTTCATTCGTCTGATTGCTGTGGCTAGGCATTCCAATACTATGTTGAAGAGCAGTGGTGATTGTGGGCATCCCCGTCTTGTTCCAGATTTTCATGGGAAGGCTTTCAGCTTTTCTCCATTGAGTATTCTATTGGCTGTGGGTTTGTCATAAAGGATTTTAATTATGTGAAGGGATGTTCCCTCTATACCCACTTGGGTAGGAGTTTTAACTATGAATGGATGTTGGACTTTGTCAGATGCTTTTTCGGCATCAATGTAGAGGCTCATGTGCTTCCTGCCATTTCCTTTGTTACTGTGATAATGATGTTGACTGATTTGCATGTGTTGAACGGTCCTTGTGCACCTGGGATGAATCCCACCTGGTGGTGTTGTATGATCTTTTCTATATGTTGTTGGATTTGGTTGGCAAAAATTTTGTTGATAATTTTTGCATCTATATTCATCAAAGATATTGGCCTATGGTTTTCTTTTTTGGTGGCATCTTTGTCTGGTTTTGGAACTAGGGTGATGGTGGCATCTTAGAGGGTCTCTGCGAGTGTTTCTTCTTATTCAACCTTTTGAAAAGTTTAAGGAGGCTGTATGTTTGGTAGAATTCGCCTGTGAAGCCATCTGGACCTGGACTTGAATTTGTAGGGAGTGTTTTTATGACCTCTTCCATTTCATTTCTAGTGATTGGTCTGTTCAGTTGATCTGTCTTCTTGATTCATTCGTTGCAGGCTGTCAGTCTCTAGAAATATGTCCGTTTGTTCCAATTTTTAAATTTGTTGGCATATAGTTGTTGATAGTATTCTGTTGTGGTTTTTGTATTTCTGCAGCATCTGTTTTGACTTCTGCATTTTCATTTCTTAACTTTATTTGGGTTTTTTCTCTCCTCTTCTTGGTGGGTACAGCCCAATGTTTGTCTATTTTGTTGACCTTTTCAAAGAACCAACTCTTGGTTTGATCGATGTTGTCTCTTATTTTTTGAATCTCTTACTGATTTCCTCTCTGATCTTTATGATTTCTTTTCTTCTGTTGAATTTAGGTTTTGCTTGTTCTTCTTTCTCTCATTGATTTTGGTGGTGAGTTAAGTTGTCGATTGGATATTTTTCTTCTTTTTTGAGGAAGGCCTGTCTTGCTATGAACTTCCCTCTGAGCACTGCTTTTGCAGCATCCCCTAGATTTTGAGTGGTTGAGTATTCATGATCATCTTTCTCAAGGCATTTTTTTTTCCCACTGTACAGCAAGGGGATCAAATTATCCTTACATGTATACATTACAATTACATTTTTTCCCCACCCTTTCTTCTGTTGCAACATGAGTATCTAGACAAAGTTCTCAATGCTACTCAGCAGGACCTCCTTGAAAATCTCTTCTAAGTTGTGTCTGATAGCCCCAAGCTCCCTATCCCTCCCCCTCCCATCAGGCAGCCACAAGTCTCTTCTCCAAGTCCATGATTTTCTTTTCTGAGGAGATGTTCATTTGTGCTGGATATTAGATTCCAGTTATAAGTGATATCATATGGTATTTGTCTTTCTGGCTCATTTCACTCAATATGAGAGTCTCTAATTCCATCCATGTTGCTGCAGATGGCATTATGTCATTCTTTTTTATGGCTGAGTAGTATTCCCTTGTGTATATATACCACCTCTTCCGAATCCAATCATCTGTTGATGGACATTTGGGTTGTTTCCATGTCCTGGCTATTGTGACTAGTGCTGCAATGAACATGCGGGTGCATGTGTCTCTTTTAAGTAGAGTTTCATCCGGATATATGCCCAAGGGTGAGATTGTGCGGTCATATGGAATTTCTATGTATAGATTTCTGAGGTATCTCCAAACTGTTCTCCATAGTGGCTGTACCAGTTGACATTCCCACCAGCAGTGCAGGAGGGTTCCCTTTTCTCCACAGCCCCTCCAGCACTTGTTCTTTGTGGATTTATGAATGATGGCCATTCTGACTGGTGTGAGGTGGTATCTCATGGTCGTTTTGATTTGCATTTCTCTTATAATCAACGGTGTTGAGCATTTTTTCATGTGTTTGATGGCCATCTGTATATCTTCTGTGGAGAAATGTCTACTCAGGTCTTTTCCCCATTTTCCCATTGATTGATTGGCTTTTTAGCTGTTGGGTTGTATAAGTTGTTTGTATATTCTAGAGAGTAAGCCCTTGTCGGTTGCATCATTTGAAATTATTTTCTCCCATTCCGTAAGTTGTCTTTTTGTTTTCTTTTGGGTTTCCTTTGCTGTGCAAAAGCTTTTCAGTTTGATTAGGTCCCATGGGTTTATGTTTGCTCTAATTTCTATTGCTTTGGGAGACTGACCTGAGAAAATATTCATGAGGTTGATGTCAGAGAGTGTTTTGCCTATGTTTTCTTCTAGGAGTTTGATGGTGTCCTGTCATATATTTAAGTCTTTCAGCCATTTTGAGTTTATTTGTGTGCATGGTGTGAGGGTGTGTTCTAGTTTCATTGCTTTGCATGCAGCTGTCCAAGTTTCCCAGCAATGCTTGCTGAGCAGACTTTCTTTTTCCCATTTGATGTTCTTGCCTCCCTTGTCCAAGATTAATTGACCCTAGGTGTCAGCGTTTATTTCCGGGTTCTCTATTCTGTTCCATTGGTCGGTCTGTCTGTTTGGAGACCAGTACCACACTGTTTTGATGACTGTGGCTTTGTAGTATTTCTTGAAGTCTGGGAGAGTTATGCCTCCTGCTTGGCTTTTGTTTCTCAGGATTGCTTTGGCGATTCTGGGTCTTTTGTGGTTCCATATAAATGTTTGGATGGTTTGCTCTAGTTCTGTGAAAAATGTCATGGGTCATTTGATAGGGATTGCCTTGAATCTGTAGATTGCTTTGGGTAATATGGCCATTTTTACAATATTGATTTTTCCAATCCAGGAACATAGACTATCTTTCCATTTCTTTACATCTTCTTTGATTTCTTTGATTAAAGCTTTATAGTTCTCGGCGTATAAGTCCTTTACCTCCTTGGTCAGGTGTCTTCCGAGGTATTTGATTTTGTGAGGTGCAATTTTAAAAGGTATCGTGTTTTTGTATTCCTTTTCTAATATTTCATTGCTGGTATACAGAAATGCAAGTGACTTCTGAATGTGCATCTTATATCCTGCTACATTGCTGAAGTTATTAATCAGTTCAAGTCGTTTTGGGGTTGAGTCCTTAGGGTTTTCTACGTATCGTATCATGTCATCTGCATACAGTGACAGTTTTCTCTCTTCTCTTCCTATATGAATGCCTTTTATTTCTTTTGTTTGTCTAATTGCTGTGGCCAGGACGTCCAAAACTATGTTGAAGAGCAGTGGTGAGAGTGGGCATCCCTGTCTTGTTCCAGATTTGAGTGAGAAGGCTTTCAGTTTTTCCCCATTGAGGATTATATTTGCTGTGGGTTTATCATAAATGGCTTTGATTATATTCAGGAATGTTCCCTCTATACCCACTTTGGCGCGGGTCTTGATCCTGAATGGATGTTGGACTTTGTCAAATGCTTTTTCTGCGTCTATTGAGATGATGATGTGGTTCTGACTTTTCTTTTGGTAATGTGGTGTATGATGCTGATTGATTTGCGTATGTTGAACCATCCTTGTGAACCTGGGATGAACCCAACCTGGTCATGGTGTATGATTTTTAGAGATGTTGTTGGATTCGGTTGGCTAAGATTTTGTTGAGAATTTTTGCATCTATACTCATCAACGATATTTGCCGATAGTTTTCTTTTTGGTGGTGTCTCTGTCGGGTCTTGGAATGAGGGTGATGGTGGCATCATAGAATGTCTTTGGGAGTATTCCTTCTTCTTCGACCTTTTGAAAAAGTTTACGGAGGATGGGCACCAATTCCTCTTTATATGTTTGTTAGAATTCGCCTGTGAAGCCATCTGGTCCTGGACTTTTATTTCTACGGAGTGTTTTTATGACCTCTTCAATTTCATTTCTGGTGATTGGTCTGGTCATTTGTTCTGTTTCTTCCTGTTTCAGTTTTGGAAGGCTGTAAGATACTAGAAAATTGTCAATTTTTTCCAGATTGTCCAACTTGTTGCCATATAGTTGTTCATAGTATTCTCTTATGGTTTTTCGTATTTCTGCTGTATCCATAGTGATTTCTCCTTTTTCATTTATAATTTTGGTTATTTGGTTTTTTTCTCTCCTCTTTTTAGTGAGTCTGGCCGGGGGCTTGTCAATTTTGTTTACCTTTTCAAAGAACCAGCTCTTGGTTTTATTAATTTTCTCTATGGTTTTGTGAATCTCTATTTTATTGATTTCTTCTTTGATCTTTATAGTTTCCTTCCTTCTGCTGACTTTAGGTCTTTTTGTTCTTCTTTTTCTAATTCGTTTAAGTGGAGGGTTAATTTGTCAATTTGGGATCTTTCTTCTTTTTTGAGGAAGGCCTGTATTGCTATAAATTTCCCTCTGAGCACTGCTTTCGCAGCTTCCCATCGATTTTGAGAGGTGTGTCTTCATTGTCATTTGTTTCAAGGTATTTTTTAATTTCCTTCTTGATTTCCTCATTGACCCATGGGTTTTTTAGTAGCATGTTGTTGAGTCTCCATGTAGTAGGTTTTTCTCATTGCTTCTCCCATGGTTGATTTCTAGTTTCATGGCGTTGTTGTCAGAGAAGGTACTTGAGATAATTTCTATGCTCTTAAATTTATTGCGGTTAACTTTCTATGCTCTTAAATTTATGGAGGTTAGCTTTGTGTCCCAGGATGTGGTCGATTCTTGAGAATGTTCCATGTGCATTTGAGAAGAATGTGTATTCTTATTTTGTTGGATGTAGTGTCCTGAAGATATCAATTAAGTCTAACTTTTCTATTGTTTCCTTTAGGCTCTCTGTTGCTTTATTGGTTTTCTGTCTAGAGGATCTGTCCATTGATGTGAGGGGGGTATTGAAGTCTCCTACTGTGATTGTATTCTCATCAATTTCTCCCTTTATGTCTGTTAATATTTGTTGTATGTATCCAGGAGCTCCTATATGTGGGGCATATATGTTGACGATAGTAACATCCTCTCCTTGGATGGATCCCTGAATCATTAAGTAGTGTCCTTCTTTGTCTTTCTTTATGTCTTTTGTTTTAAAGTCTATTTTGTCTGATATGAGTGTTGCGACTCCTGCTTTGCTGTCATGTCTGTTGGCGTGAGGTATTTTTCCCCACCCTTTCACTTTCAACCTATATGTATCCTTTGTCCTAAAGTGAGTTTCTTGTAGGCAACATATTGAAGGTTTTTGCCTTTTTATCCACTCAGCCACTCTGTGTCTTTTGATTGGGGCATTCAGTGCATTGACATTTAAGGTGATAATTGATAGATGTGGATTTGTTGCCAGTTTCAACCTCATGTTCCAGTTGATTCTATGGTTCTCCATTCTTCCTTTCTTGTTTTGGTTGGATGCTTTCCATTTATTTTATGCTCAAATCCTTAACTTTCCCATTTTTGTGAGTGTAATGTTTAGTTTTGATTTGGGGTTGCCCTGCTTTTTAAGAATGTTCACCCCTACCTGTATCTGCTTGCTTTGGCCTCATAATCATACAGGCTCAAACACATCCTTAAAAGCAATGAAAAAGAATCTAATTTTTCTTAGTTTCCTTGCCCACCGTGTATGAATTTGCTGTCTTTGTTTTTCTTTTTCTTTTGACAGCTTCATGGTTAGATCTGTATGCTGGCTTATTTAAGTGACTGCTTTCTAACTATGGTTTCCTCCAACCTGGATTTTCCTTTTTTTTTTTTTTTTTTGTTTTAATTTAGAGAAGCCCTTTCAGTGTTTCTTTTGGAATGGGTTTTGTACTCTTAGCTTGTGTTGTTGTTGGAGAAATGCGTTATTTCCCCTTCTATTTTCAATGATATTCTTGCTGGATAGAGTCTTCTAGATGGCAGATTTTTTCCTTTCAGCACTTTGAAGACATTTTTCCACTCCCTTGCGGCCTGTAGTGTTTCTGTGGAGAAATGAGCTGATAGCCTTGTTGGGGTTCCCTTATAATTAACGCTTTGCTTTTCTCTTGTTGCCTTTAATATCCTCTCTTTATCTATAATTTTGCATGTTTATGATAATATGTCCTGATGTGGTTCTATTCAGATTCAGCTTCTTTGTGGCCGTCTGTGCTTCCTCTATCTTGCCATCTGTTTCCTTTAGATTGGAAAAGTTTCCAGATGTAATTCCTTCAAATATATTTTCAATCCCTCTTCTTTTGCTTCTTCTTGTGGAGTTTCTGTTTTGCATATTTTTGCCCGCTTTATGTTATCCCATAGCTCTCTTAAATGACTTTCATGATTTTCCATTTGTTTTTCTGTCTGCTGTCCTGTTTGGGTGAGTTCCACTGTTCTATCTTCGACCTCACAATTCCTTCATCTGCATTATGACATCTGGTCTTTGTTGCCTTTCGCTCAGTTTGTGTCTCTGCCAATGCATTTTCTAGTTTTTCTTGGCTCCTCCTCATATGCTCCAGTTCCTTTCGGAGGGAATCTGCACTCCTGTTCATATCCTGTCTTAACTCCGTCAGTTTCTTCCCCATCTCCCTTTTGAAGTCAACGTCGGTGAGACTGTGTAGGTCTGTCAATGTTCGGAACGTTCCTGAAGCTTGATTTCTGGCCCAGCATGGGATCCAGCCTAGTGGATGTTGCATGTGCCCTTGAGAAGAATGTGTATTCTGCTGCTTTTGGATGGAATGTGCTAGAAATCTCTCTTGGGTCCCTCTGGTCTAATGCTTCATGTAGGGCCTGTGTTTCCTTGTTGATTTTCTATCTGTATGATGTGTCCATTGCTGTAAGTGTGGTGTTACCGCCCCCCAATATTGTTGGGCTCTTGTCAGTTTCTCCGTTTAAGGTGGTCAGCACTTGCCGTATGTATTGTGATGACCCTGCGTTGGGAGCATTTATATGTACACGAGTTATACCTTCTTCTCAGATGGACCCTTTGTTCCTTATGGAATGTCCTACCTTGTCTCTTATAACAGTCGTCATTTTAATGTCTACTCTGCTGATGGGAGTGTTGCTACTCCAGCTTTCTTTGGCTTCCCGTTGACATGGAGGAGTTTCTCCCATCCTCTCACTTTCAGTGTATGTGTGTCCGTAGAAGTGAGGTGGGCCTCCTGAGGACAGGATACGTATGGATCTTGTGTTCATATCCATTCAGCCAGCCTATGTCTGCTCCATCCCACACTTTCCGACCCACCAGGTCATTGACAGCCTTTGGATTGGGGCATTGAGTCCATTTACATTGGAGGTAATTATATGTATGTTGTTGTTGCCATTTCATTAGCTGTTTTGGATTTGTTTTTGTGGCTCTTTTTTCTCCCCTTCTTCTCTTGTTCTCTCCTCTTGTGGTTTGATGATTCTCTTTAGTCTTGTATTTGAGTTGATTTTTCTTACTTTTGTGTGCCTCAATTGCAGGTTTGGGGTTTGCAGTTGCCCTTAACTTTTGATATAGGAGTCTATACATATACGAGTTTAAGTTGTTCATCTCTTAATTGCAAGTGTGTCTCCAGGGTCCTGCATTTGTACCCACCTCTTCTCACGAATTTTTGGCTTTGGGAGCACTTTTGTGCGTGGACGGTCTCCTACCATCACTGTATGTATGCCTTTCCTGGTGAGCCTTGTCATTTTTTCCATTATTGTTTCCTGTTGCGGCCTTGCCTTTTCTGCCCAGACAGGTTCCCTTAGCCTTTGTTGTAAAGCTGGAGTAGTGGTACTGAATTCTCTCAGCTTTTGTTTATCTGTAAAGCTTTTGTTTTCTCCTTCAAATCTGAATGAGAGCCTTGCTGTGTAAAGTCCTCTTGGTTGGAGGTTTTTTCCTTTCATCGCCTTAAGTATATGATGCCACTCCCTTCTGGCTGGCAGAGTTTCTTCTGAGAAATCTGCCCATAACCTTATCAGGGTTCTCTTGTAAGTTATTTGTGTCTTTTCCCTAGCTGCTTTCAGTATTTTCTCTTTGTGTTGAGTGTTGGTCCATTTGTCTCAGGGTGTTTCTCCTTGGGTTTATTTTACATGGTCCTCGCTGTCCTTCCTGGAATTGAGTGAGTGGTTTCTTTCCATATTAGGGAAGTTTTCCGTTATGTTCTCTTTGAGGATTTTTTCTGTCCCTTCCTCTGTCTCTCTCTTCTTCTTGTGGTAACCCCGTAATATGGATGTTGCTGTGTTTCATGCTGTCTGAGAGTTCTCTGAGACTCTCTTCATTTCCTTTCTTTCGTTTTCTTTCCTTTCTTTCTTTCTTTCTTTTTATTATTTTATTTTTTTTTTTTGGCTTTTTAGGGCCACATCCATGGCATGTGTAGGATCCCAGGCTAGGGGTCTAATTGGAACGGTAGCTGCCAGCTTACACCCCTGCCTCAGCAATGGCAGATTCGAGCCACATCTGCAAGCTACTCCACAGCTCGAAGCAATGCAGGACCCATAACCCACTGAGCGAGGCCAGGGATCAAATCCACAACCTCATGGTTCCTAGACAGATTCCACAGTTTCCACTGTGTATCAATGGGAACTCACTCAATCTTTTTTCTCATTTCCTTCCACATCCGTGATTTGCACTAGTCTCTGTTCCTCCTCACTTATTCACTCTTCTGCCTTTTGTATTCTGCTGGTGGTTGCTTCTAATGAATTTTTTGTTTCAGTTATTGTATTTTGCATCTCTGCTTGCTTAAGTTTTAAATCTTGTGTTTCTTTGCTCAGTATTTTCTGTAAATTATCCATCTTCGCATCCAGGCTCTTTCCAAAGTCCTGCATCATCTTTGCTATCATCTGTCTAATGTCTTTTTCCTGGAGGCTGATAATCTCCAGATCACTTAGCTGTATTTCTGGGGGTTTTCGTTCTCCCTTATCTGAGGTACAGGTCTCTGCCTTTTCATTTTTATAGGTTTTTGGGGCAGTCTCCTTTTTTCATCCAAGAGAGTTGTAGCCTCTCTTACTTGTGATGTGGGCCCCCCTGGTGGCTGAATTCAGTACCGGGAGCTTGCTGTAGGCTTCCTGATGGGAGGGACATGGTTCTGCCCTGTGGCAGGTGGAGCTGCTGCTTGTCCCTCTTGTGGGTGGGGCTTTGTCTCTGGGTGTGATTGGAGGTGGCTCTGTGTTTGGGGGTCTTTAGGCAGCCTGTTTCCTGATGGGTGGGGCTGTGATGCCACTTGGTTGGCTTGAAGCTGCTCAGTGCTGATGGGTGTGTTCAGGTTTTCCCCAAATGGCCCCCTCTAGAGGAGCAACACCCGCTGAATATTCCCGAGACCTTTGCCTCCAATGTCCTCCCACAATGAGCCAGAGTCACCCCTGCTTTCCCAGGAGATCCTCCAAGAAGTGCAGTTAGGCCCAACCCAGATGCCTATGGAGTCTGTGCTTTGCCCTGGGACCCAGTGAACATGGAAGTCTGTGTGTGCCTTTTAAGAATTGGGTCTTAGTTTCCCCCAGTCCCATGGAGCCCCGATGCACAAGCCCCACTGGCCTTCAATACCAGATGCTCTGGGGTCTCTCTGTCCCAATGCCAGATCCCCAGGTGTGGGGACCTGATGTTCAGCTCAGATCTCTTACTCCTGTAGCTGAGTCTGTGTGATACAGTTCCTTTCCAGTCTGTGAGCGTCCCTCCCATCAGGTATGGGATGTTTCTGTTGTGTAATCACCCCTCCTACCTTTTGATCTGGGCTCCTCTTTGTCATCTGGAGTAGGATATCTTTTTTCCACTCCTTTGGTTGAAGGTTTTTCAGCATGTGGTTGTAACTTTGCTTTTTGTTTTTTGTTTGATTTTAATGTCTTCTGGGCTGGTAAATGTTTTAGTTTTTTTTTTTAATGACTCAAGTGAACTTATCACATCTGTAGTTTTATAATGATCATAACCTTCTGATTTCACAGGATTTCCATCCCACAGCCCAAGCCCATCCCGCACCCCGCAGACTGTCTCCTCCGGAGACCATAAGTTTTTCAATGTCTGTGAGTCAGCATCTGTTCTGCAAAGCTGTTCTGTCTGTCCTGTTTTCAGATTCCACATGTCAGTGGAAGCATTGGATGTTGGTGTCTCATTGTATGGCTGACTTCACTCAGCATGATAGTTTCTAGGTCCATCCATGTTGCAAAAATTGCTGGTATTTTGTTCTTTTTAATGACTGAGTAATATTCCATTTTGTATACGGACCACATCTTCTGGATCCACTCCTCTGTCGATGGACATTGAGGTTGTTTCCATGTGTTGGCTATTGTAAATAGTGCTGCAATGAACATTGGAGTAAATGTGTCTTTGCGAGTTGTGGTTTTCTCTGGGTAGATGCCCAGGAGTGGGATTGCTGGATCAAATGTTCGTTCTATGTTTAGTTTTCAGAGGAATCTTCATACTGCTTTCCAAAGTGGTTGCACCAGTTTCCACTCCCACCAAGAGTGTACTAGGGTTCCTTCTTCTCCACACCCTCTCCAGCCAGCACTTCTTGTTTGTAGACTTTTGGATGATGGCCATTCTGGCCAGTGTAAGGTGATAGCTCATAGTGGTTTTGATTTGCATCTCTCTAATAATGAGTTATGTTGAGCATCTTTTCATGTGTTTCTTGGCCATCTGTATGTCTTCTTTGGAGAACTGTCTGTTTGGATCTTCTGCCCATTTTTTGATAGGCTTCTTTGTTTTTTTTGTATGGAGCTGCAGAAGTTGTTTATACATTTTGGAGATGAATCCCTTTTCAGTCGATTCACTTGCAAAGATTTTCTCCCATTCTGTGGGATGTGTTTTTGTGTTGTTTAGGGTTTCCTTTGCTGTGCAGACACTTTGAAGTTGATTAGGTCCCATTTGTTTATTTTTGTTTTTGTTGTCAATACTCTGAGAGGTGGATCTGAGAAGATGTTGCTGTGGTTTATGTCAGAGTTGTTTAGCCTATGTTTTCCTCTAAGAGTTTGATAGTGTCTGGTCTTATATCTAGGTCTTTCCTCCATTTGGAGTTTATTTTTGTGTCTGGTGTTATGGAGTGTTCTACTTTCATTCTTTTGCATGTGGCTGTCCAGTTTTCCCAGCACCACTTATTGAACAAGCTGTCCTTTCTCCATTGTATAGTCTTGCCTCCTTTGTCAGAGATGAGTTGGCTGTAGGTTCATGGGTTTAATTTGGGGCTTTCTATCCTGTTCCACTGATCTCTGTTTCTGACTTTGTGCCAGTACCATGTGGTTTTGATGATTGCTGCTTTGTAGTATAGTCTGAAGTCCGGGGGCCTGATTCCTCCAGCTCCATTTTTCTTTTTCAGGATGTCTTTGGCTCTTCTGGGTCTGTTGTGCTTCCAAACAAACTTTACACTGTTTTGTTCGAGTTCTATGAAAACTCTCCTTGGTCATTGGATAGGGATCGCATTGAAACTGTAGATGGCCTTGGGTAGTATAGTCATTTGGATTATATTAATTCTTCCAATCCATGAGCATGGTATATCTTCCCATCTATTTGTGAACTCTTTGATTTCTTTCATCAGTGGCTTATAGTTTTCAGAGTACAGGTCTTTTGTCTCTTTAGGTAGGTTTACTCCTAGGTATTTTATTCTTTTGGATGCAATGGTAAATGGGATTGCTTCTCTAATTTCTTTTTCTGCTCTTTCATTGTTACTTTATGAAAATTCTGTTGATTTCTGTGTATTAATTTTGTATCCTGTGACTTTGCCAAATTCGTGGATGAGCCCTAACAGTTTTCTGGTAGACTTTTTAGGATTCTCTAGGTATGGTATCACGTCATCTGCAAAGAGGGATATTTTGACTTCTTCCTTTCCAATTTGGAGTCCTTGTATTTCTTTTCCTTCTCTGATTGCTGTGGCTAGGACTTCCAGAACTATGTTGAAGAGTAGTGCCGAGAGTGGACATCCTTCTCTCGTTCTTGATCTCAGTGGGAATTCTTTCAGCTTTTCAGCATTGAGAATGATGTTTGCTGTGGGTTTGTCATATACGGCCTTTATCATGTAGAGGTAGGTTCCCTTTATGCCCACTTTCTGAATGGTTTTCATCAGAAATGGGTGTTGGATTTTGTCAAAGGCTTTCTCTGTGTCTATGGAGAGGATCCTATGGTCTTCATTCTTCAGTTTGTGAATGTCGTGTATCCCACTGATGGATTTGCAGATATTGAAGAACGCTTGCATCCCTGGGATAAATCCCACTTGATCATGATGTCCAATCCTTTTAATGGATTGTTGGATGCGGTTTGCTGGTATTTTGTTGAGGATTTTTGCATCAATGTTCATCAGTGCAATGGGCCTGTAGTTTTCTTTTTTTGTGGAATCTTTGTCTGGTTTTGGTATCAGGGTGATGGTGGCCTCATAGAATGAGTTTGGGAGTATCCCTTCCTCTGCAATTTTTGGAAATAGTTTCAGAAGGATAGGTGTTAGCCCTTCTCTAAATGTTTGATAGACTTCGCCTGTGAAGCCATCTGGTCCTGGACTCTTGTTTGTTGGAAATTTTTTTTTTTTTGGTCATTCTTCCTTTTCTAGGGCCGCTCCCGTGGCACATGCAGGTTCCCAGGCTAGGGGTCCAAGCGGAGCTGCAGCCACCGGCCTATGCCAGGGCCACAGCAACGCGGGATCCGAGCCGCATCCGCAACCTACTCCACAGCTCACGTCAATGCCGGATCATCAACCCACTGAGAAAGGGCAGGGACTGAACCCTTCACCCCATGGTTCCTAGTCAGATCCGTTAACCACTGCGCCACGATGGGAACTCCTGTTTGCTGGAATTTTTTTAATCACAGTTTCAATTTCAGTTCTTGTGATGGGTCCATTCATCTTTCCCATTTCATCTTGGTTTAGTCTTGGAAGAGTGTACTTGTCTAAGAATTTGTCCATTTCTTCTAGGTTTTCCATTTTATTGGCATATAGTTGCAGATCGTATTCTCTTAGGATCCTTTGTATTTCTGTGGTGTCCGTTGTTACTTCTCCTTTTCCATTTCTAATTTGACTGATTTCAGTCCGTGTCTTTTTTGCTTGATCAGTCTGGCTAGGAGTTTATCTATGTTGTTGATCTTTTCAAAGAACCAGCTTTTCGTTTCATTCATCTTTTCTATAGTTTTCTTTGTTTCTACTTCATTGATTTCTGCTCTCATCTTTATGATTTCTTTCCTTCTACTAACTTTACGTCTTGGCTGTCCTCCTCTCTCGAGCTGCTTTAGATGTAAAGTTAGCTTGTTTGTTTGAGCTTTTTCTTGTTTCCTGAGGTGGGCTTGTATTGCTATAAACTTTCCTCTTAGAACGGCTTGCGCTGCATCCCATAGGTTTTGGTGTGTCGTATCTTTCTTGTCATTTGCTGCTAGGTATTTTTTAATTTCCTCTTTGATTTCTTCAGTCATCCATTGGTTGTTGAGTAGCACGTTGTTTACTGTCCACGTGTTTGTGTTTTTTGCAGTTTTTCTTGTTGTTGATTTCCAGTCATATAGCGTTGTGGTCAGAAAAGATGCTTGATAGGATTTCAATTTTCTTAAAGTTACTGAGGTTGGATTTGCAGCCCAGGATATGATCCATCTTAGAGAATGTTCCATGTGCACTTGAGAAGAAAGTGTATTCTGTTGCTTTTGGATGAAATGTCCTATAAATATCTATGAAGTCCATCTGGTTTAATGCATCATTCAGGGCCTGTGTTTCCTAATTGATTTTCTGTCTGGTTGATCTGTCCATTGCTGTCAGTGGGGTGTTTCAGTCCCCCACTATGATTGTGTTCTTGTCGATTTCTCCTTTTAAGGTTGTTAGCAGTTGCCTTATATATGGTGGTGAACCTGTGTTGGGTGCGTAGATATTTAAAGTGTTATATCGTCTTCTTGGATTGATCCTTTGATCATTTTGTAACAGCCTTCCTTGTCCCTTAAAATATTCTTCATTTTAAAGTCTATTTTGTCTGACATGAGTATTGCTACTCCAGCTTTCTTTTGATCTTCGTTTGCAGGAAATATTTTCTTCCATCGTCTCACTTTCCATTTGTATGTGTCCCTTGAAGTGAAGTGGGTCTCTCGAAGACAGCCAATGTATGGGTCTTGTTTTTGTATCCATTCAGCCAGTCTATGTCTTTTGGCTGGGGCTTTAGTCCACTCGCATTGAAGGGAATTATTGCTATGTATGTTCTTATTGCCACTTCATTAATTACTTTGGATTTGCTTTCACTGCTCTTTTTCCTTTCCTTCTTCTCTTGTTCTTTTCTGCCTAGAGAAGTTCCTTTAGTATTGGTGTAAGGCTGGTTTAGTGTTGCTGGATTCTCTCAGCTTTTGCTTAACTGTGAAGGTTTTGACTTCTCCTTCAAATGTGAAGGAGAGCCTTGCTGGGTAGAGTAATCTTGGTTGGAGGTTTTTTCCTTTCATTGCATGAAGTATATCATGCCACTCCCTTCCAGCCTGCAGAGTTTCTGCTGACAATTCTGCCGATAACCTTATTGGGGTTCCCTTGTATATTACTTGTTTCTTTTCCCTAGCTGCTTTCAAGATTTTCTCTTTGTCTTTAATTTTGGTCAGTTTGACTAATATGTGTCCCGGGGTGTTCGTCCTTGGGTTTATTTTATATGCTACTCGTTGTGCTTCCTGGATTTGAGTGAGTGATTCCTTTCCCATGTTAGGGAAGTTTTCAGCTATTGTCTCTTGGAATATTTTTTCTGTCTCCTTCTCTCTCTCTTCTCGTCTGAAACCCCTATGATATGGATGTTGGTGCGTTTAGTGTTGTCCCAGAGTTCTCTGAGACTCTCTTGATTTGTTTTTAAGCTTTTTTCTCTTTTCTGTTCTGCATCCACGATTTCCAATCATCTGTCCTCCACCTCGCTTGTTTGTTCTTCTGCCTCCTGTATTTTGCTTCTAGGTGCTTCTAGTGAATTTTGTATTTCAGTGGTTGAATTTTGCATCTCTTCTTGTTAAAGTTTGATATCTTGTATCTCTTTGCTGAATGTTTCCTGTAAGTTACCCATCTTTGCCTCCAGTTTATTTCCAATGTCTTGCATCATCTTCAGCATCCAACAGTCTAAAGTCTTTTTCCTGGAGGCCAAGAATCTCCTCACTTAGCTGTTTGTCTGGGGTTGCTCCTTTCTCCCTCATCTGAGTTATAGTTCTCTGTCTGTTCATTTTCATAGGTTTTTGGTGTGGTGACATTTGTATAGATAATAGAGCTGTAGCATGTCTTCCTTCTGGTATCTTCCCCCCTTGTGGCTGACGTCGGTATGGGGGGCTTGCTGTAGGCTTCCTGATGGGAGGGACTGATGACTGCCCCCTGGTAGGTGGAGCTGATTCTAATCCCTCTGGTGGGTGGGGCTTAGTGTCTGGATGGGATTCCAGGCAGCTGTGTCCCTGGGGGAGTCTTTAGGGAGCCTGTTTACTGAGGGGCGGGGCTGTGATCCCACCTGGATTGTTGTTTGCCTTGGGGCTTCTCAGCATCTGACTGATGGGTGGGGCCAGAATTTCCCAAAGTGGCCACCTCTAGAAACATGCAGAGGCTGCTGAATATTCCCAAGAGCTTTGCTTTCAATGTCCTTCCCTCACAACAAGCCACGTTCACCCCTGTTTTCCCAGGATGTCCGTCAAGAACTGTGGCCAGGTTTAACCCAGATCCCCATGGAGACTTTGCTTTGCCCTGGGACCCAGTGCATGTAAAAATCTGTGTCTGCCTTTTAAGAATGGGGTCTCCATTTCCCCCAGTCCCGTGGAGCTCCTGTGCAGAAGCCCCACTGGCCTTCAATGCCAGATGCTCCAGGGCTCTTTCTCCCCGTACCAGATCCCCACATGTGAGATTTTGATGTGGGGCTCAGAACTCTCACTCCTGTAGGTGTGTCTCCGTGAACCAGCTAGTGTGCAGTCTCTGGAGCTTCCCACCCGGGGGGTATGGGGTTCTTTATATCACAAAATCACCCCTCCTACCTCTTGATGTGTCCTCCTCTTTTTCTTCTGGAGTAGGATATCGTTTTTAAGGTTTCCAGTCCATTTGGGTGGAGATTGCTCAGCCTTTAGTTGTGAATTTTGTTGTTTTTAGGAGAGAAGTTGAGCTCCAGTCCTTCTATTCCACCATCTTAATCCCGTCCCCTGTCGATACAGTTTTTTAAATAATTTTTATAGTCTCAATTATTTGTTTACTTGTCTTTTTTACAGCCCCCCTGTAGCATATGAAAGTTCCCAGGCCACAGATCAGACCTGCTCCGGTAACCCAGCCCACACCTTGACCCTGCCCTGGTCCTTGACCCTCCGAGTCTCAGAGGCACTCCTCAGTGTTGTTTTTGACAGTAGACATCCTATTCCATGTGCACTTCTGCCTCACCAGTGTTTTTATTTGCATGTCCAAGGATGAGTGATGTTGAACATTGTTTCACGTGTTGGTGGTCTTTTGGTCAGATTCATTTCCACAGAGCCACAATGGAAAGCCCTTTGCTGTTATACATGGAAGTATTTTTCTAATTTCCTTGTCAGATTGTTTAGTATTTGTAGCTAGGAATGCACCTGATTTCTGTGCGTTGCCTTCATATCCTGCTCCTTTGCTGAAGTTATTTGTTAGCCCAACAGTGTTTGTGTGTGTGGAATATTTGGGTTTTCTGCTTAGAAAATGCTTTCATCCCTGTCATTTTCGATTGTAGTATTTGAGTCTTCACTGTTTTTTTTTTTTTTTTCCATAGTGTATGTAACTAAAAGTTTGTCAACTTAGCTGATCTTTTTTGGAGGACCAACTCTTTCCTGATTTCGCTGATTTTCTCTCTTGTTTTTCTGTTATCTCTTTTGCTAATTTCAACTCTAATCATGATTATTTCCTCCTTTCTGCTAGCTCTGGATTTCATTTGTTCTTGGTAGTAGTTTTAAGTGGTAAAGTAGGTTCTTGATTAGAAATCTTTTTTATTTTGCTTTGTGTTTTAGGAACACAAGTGTAATATGGAAGTTTCCATGCTAAAGGCCTTTTTGTTTTAATGATTCACATTTCTATATTTCCTTTTTTAATTATGCAATGAATTTTATTGTATTTATAATTGTGCTAGGATCATCATGACATCATTTTATACCATTTCCATGCCAACCTCCCAGTACATCCCCCCAACCCCAACCTGTCTCCTTGGGAAACCCTATATTTTTCAGTCTGTGAATCAGTGTCTGTCCTGCAAAGAAGATCATTGTGTCCTCTTATGATATGCCACATGTAAGGGGCAGCATTTGATGTGGGTGTCTCACTGTCGGACTGACTTCACTCAGCCTGACCATGTCTAGGTCTATCCATGTTTCTGCAAATGCCGTTCGTTCTTCCCTTTTAATGGCTGAGGGATTTTGCTTTGTGTATATGGAACATTTGTTCTTTATCCCCTCCTCTGAGTATGGACACTGAGTTGTTTCCATGTCGTGGCTGTTGTAGAGAGTGCTGCAATGCACACTGGAGTACGGATGTCTTTGTAGTCATGGTTTTCTCCAGATAGATGCGCAGGAGTGGGATTGCCGGATCAAATGGTAATTCAATTTTGAGTTTTCTGAGGAATCTCCATACAGTTGTCCACATTCCACACAAGAGTGAATATTCCCACCAACAGTGTAGGAGGGTCCTCTTTTCTCCAGATCCTCTGCAGCATTTATAGTTTGTAGACTTTTGGGTGGTCATTCTGGCTGGCATAAGGTGGTAACTCATAGTGGATCAATTTGCATTTCACTCATAATGAGTGACGTTGGACATAGTTTCATGTGTTTCGCGGCCATCTGTAGGTCGTCTTTGGGGAATTGTCTGTTTAGATCTTCTGCCCATTTTTCGATGGGGTTGTTTGATTTGGGGGTATAGAGCTGCAGAAGGTGTTGATAAATTTGGGAGCTGAACCTGTTGTTCATTTCTTCATTTGCAAATATGTGCTCTGATTCTGTGGGCTGCCTTTTTGTTTTGTTTAGGGGTTTCCTATGCTGTGCAGAAACTTTGAAGTTTAATTAAGTCCCATTTGTTCCTTTTTGGTTTTATTGACCTTACCCTAGGAGGTGACTCTGAGAAGAGGTTGCTGTGGTTTATGTCGGAAGGTGTTTGTCCTATGTTTTCCTCTAAGAGTTTTACAGTATCTGGTCTTATATTGAGGTTTTTCACCCACTTTGAGTTTATTTTCGTGCATGGTGTTAGGAAGTGTTCTCTTTTTTTTTCCTTTGGTAATGATTTTTAATTTTTTTTCATTAGGGCTTTTTTAGAGTGTTTTGTCAATTTTCTACTGTACAGCATGGTGACCCAGTTACACATACATGTATACATTCTTTGGCTCACATTATCCTGCTCCGTCACTAGTGACCAGATTTAGTTCCCAGTGCTACACAGCAGGACCTCATTGCTCATCCATTCCAAAGGCAATTGTCTGCAGCTATAAACCCCAAGCATTGCATCCATCTCCCTCCCCCTTGGCAACCACAAGTTTGTTCTCCAAGTCCACGATTTTCTTTTTTGTGGAAAGGTTACTTTGTGCTGTATATTAGATACCAATTATAAGTGATATTGTATGGCATTTGTCTTTCTCTTTCTGACTTATTTCAGTCTGTATGAGAGTCTCTAGTTCCATCCATGTTGCTGCAAATGGCATTATTTTGTTCTGTTTTATGGCTGAGTCGTATTCCATTGTGTATATATACACCACATCTTCTGAATCCAATCATCTCTCGATGGTCATTTGGGTTGTTTCCATGTCTTGGATATTGTTTATAGAGCTGCAGTGAACATGCAGGTGCATGTGTCTTTTTCAAGGAAAGTTTCATCCAGATATATGCCCAAGAGTGGGATTCGTGGGTCATATTGTAGTTCTGTGTATAGTTTTCTAAGGTACCTCCATACTGTTTTCCATAGTGCTTGTACCAGCTTCCATTCCCACCAACAGAGCAGGAGGGTTCCCTTTTCTCCACACCCCCTCCAGCATTTGTTCTTTGTGGACTTAGTAATGATGGCCATTCTGACTGGTGTGAGGTGGCATCTCGTGGTCGTTTTGATTTGCATTTCTCTAATCATCAGGGATGGTGAGCATTGCTCCGTGTGCTTATTGGCCATCTGTCTATCTTCTTTGGAGAAACATCTCTTCGGGTCTTTTGCCCATTTTTCCATTGGGTGGTTGGCGTTTTTGCTGTTGAGTTGTATGAAGTTGTTTGTATATTTTAGAGATCAGGCCCTTGTCAGTTGCATCATTTGAAACTATTTTCTCCCATTCCGTAAGTTGTCTTTTTGTTTTTGTTTTGGTTTCCTTTGCTGTGCAAAACCTTGTCCGTTTGATGAGGTCCCATTGGCTTATTTTTGCTTTTCTTTCTGTTGCTTGGGGAGACGGACCTGAGAACACTTTTGTAAGGTTGATGTCAGAGAATGTTTTGCCTATGTTCTCTTCCAGGATTTGGATGGTTTCTTGTCGTATATTTAAGTCTTTCAGCCATTTTGAGTTTATTTGTGTGCATGGCGTGAGGGTGAGTTCTAGCTTCATTGATTTGCAGCCCACTGTCCAGGTTTCCCAGGAGCAGTTTGCTGAAAAGACTGCTTTCCATTTAAAGACTGTCTTTCCATTTCCTCCTTTGTCAAAGATTAATTGGCTGTAGGTGTTTTGGTTTCTTTCTGGGTTCTCTTGTCTGTTCCCTTGGTCTGCCTGTCTGTTTTGGTACCATGACCACACTCTCTTGATGACTGTGGCTTCATCATATTTCCTGAAGTGTGGGAGAGTGATGCCTCCTGCTTGGTGTTTGCTTCTCAATATTGCTTTGGCAATTCTGGGTCTTTTGTGGTCCCCTATAAATTTTTGGAGTGTTTGTTCTAGTTCTGTGAAAAATGTCATGGGTCACTAGATAGGGATTGCATTGAATCTCCAGGTTGCTTTGGGTAGCATGGCCATTTTTACCATGTTAATTTTTCCAGCCCAGGAGCATGGATTATCTTTCCATTTCTTTACATCTTCTTTAATTTCCTTGATTACTGTTTTACAGTTCCCAGCGTATAGGTCTTTTACCTCGTTGGTCAGGTGTAACCCCAGGTATATGATTTTTTTTTTGGTGCAATTTTAGAAGGTATTGTATTTCTGTATTCCTTTCCTAATATTTCATTGTTAGTACACAGAAAAATGACTGATTTTTGAAGGTTAATCTCATATGCTTTGCTGAATATATTGATGTGTTCAAGTAGTTTTTGGGTTGAGTCCTTAGGCTTTTCTATATATAGTATCACATCACCTGCATACAGTGACATTTTATCTCTTCTCTTCCTGTTTGGATGCCTTTTATTTCTTTTGTCTGTCTGATTGCTGTGGCTGGGACTTCCAAAACTATGTTGACTAGCAGGGGTGAGAGTGGGCATCCTGTCTTGTTCCAGATTTTCGTGGGAAGGCTTTCAGCTTTTCTCCATTGAGTATTCTATTGGCCGTGGGTTTGTCGTAAGGGGTTTTAATTATGTGAAGGGATGTTCCCTCTATACTCACTTGGGTAAGAGTTTTAATCATGAAAGGATGTTGGACTTTGTCAGATGCTTTTTCTGCATCAGTGGAGATGCTCATGTGCTTTTTGCCTTTTCCTTTGTTACTGTGATAATGATGTTGACTGATTTGCATGCGTTGAACCGTCCTTGTGCACCTGGGATGAATCCCACCTGGTGGTGTTGTATGTTCTATTCTATATGTTCTTGGATTCGGTTGGCAAAGATTTTGTTGACAATCTTTGCGTATATATTCATCAAAGACATTGGCCTATGGTTTTCTTTTTTGGTGGTATCTTTGGATTTAGAACTAGGGCGAAGGTGGCATCATAGAGTGTCTCTGCGAGTGTCTCTTCTTCTTCAACCTTTTGAAAAGTTTAAGGAGGCTGAGTGTAAGTTCCTGTTTGTATGTTTGGTAGAATTTGCCTGTGAAGCCATCTGGTCCTGGACTTGAATTTGTAGGGAGTGTTTTTTGACCTATTCAATTTCATTTCTAGTGATTGGTCTGTTCAGTGGATCTCTGTCTTGTTGATTCATTCTTGGCAATCTGTCAGTCTCTAGAACTATGTCCGTTTCTTCCAGATTGTGAAATTTGTTGGCATATAGTTGTTGATAGTATTCTCTTATGGTTTTTGTATTTTTGCAGTATCTGTTGTGACTTCTCCTTTTTCATTTCTTATTTTGTTTATTTGGGTTTCTTCTCTCCTCTTCTTGTTGGGTCTAGCCCAAGGTTTCTCTATTTTGTTGACCTTTTCAAAGAACCAGCTCTTGGTTTGATGAATTTTGTCTCTTGTTTTTGAATCTCTGTTACTGATTTCCTCTTTGATTGTTATGATTTCTTTTCTTCTGTTGAATTTAGGTTTTGCTTGTTCTTCTTTCTCTCATTCATTTAGGTGGTGGGTTAAGTTGTCCATTGGATATTTTTCTTCTTTTTTGAGGAAGGCCTGTCTTGCTATGAACGTCCCTCTGAGCACTGCTTTGGCTGCATCCCCTATATTTTGAGTGGTTTGTTTTCATGATCATCTGTCTCAAGGTATTTTTTAATTTCCTTTCTGATTTCCTCAAAATCCAATTGACACATTCGTTTTTTTAGGAGCATTTTTTTTCGTCTCTATGTAATAGCTTTTTTTCACCTTCTTCTGTGGTTGATTTCTAGTTTCAGATCATTGTGGTCCTAGAAGATACTTGAAATAATGTCTATACTCTTAAATGTGTTGAGGTCAGCTTTGTGCCCCAGTATGTGATCGATCCTTGAGACTGTTCCATGTGCACTTGAGAAGAAGGTATATTCTGCTTTTTTTGGATATAGTGTCCTTAAAATATCATTGTCTAACTTTTCTCCTATTTCTTTAGGAGTTCTGTTGCTTGTTTGGTTTTCTGTCCATAGGATCTGGCCATTGATGTGAATGGGGTGCTAATGTCTCCTACTGTGATTGTGTTCCCACCAATTTGTCCATTTATGTCTGTTAATATTTGTCGTAGTTATCTGGGTGCTCCTATATGTGGGGCATATAAATTGATGATTGTAATATCCTCTTCTTGAATGGATCCCTTAATCATTAAGTAGTGTCCTTCTCTGTCTTTCTTTATGGCCTTCATTTTAAAGTCTATTTTGTCTTGTATGAGGATTGCAGCTCCTTCTTTCCTGTCTGGTCCTTTGGCATGAAATATCTTTTCCCAGCCCCTCACTTTCAATCTATCTGTGTCCTTTGCCCTAAGGTGAGTCTCTGGTAGGCAGCAGATTGAAGGTTTTCGCTTTTTTATCCAATGTGCCAGTCAGTGTCTTTTGATTGGAGCATTCAGTCCACTGACATTTAAGGTGATTATTGATAGTTATGGATTTATTGCCATTTAACATTCGTTTCCAGTTAATTCTATGTTTCTCTTTTCCTCCTTTCTTTTTTTGATGGATGCTTTCCATTTATTTTATGCTCAAATACTTTTCAGTTTTTGTGACTGTAATGTTCAGTTTTGATTTGTGGTTGCCCTGCTTTTTGAGAATGTTAACCCCTTCCTGTATCTGTTTGCTTTGGCCTGATAATCATACAGGCTCAAACACATCCTTAAAAACAATGAAAAAGAGTCTAATTTTTCTTCCTTCCCTTGCCCACAGTGTACGAATTTGCTGTCTTTGTTTTTCTTTTTCTTTTGACAGCTTCATGTTTAGATCTGTATGCTGGCTTATTTAAGTTGTTGCTTTCCAACTGTCGTTTCCTCCACCCTGGATTTTCCTCTTTTTTCTTTTTTATTTTAGAGACGCCCTTTCAGTATTTCTTTTAGAATGGGTTTTGTATTGCTGTACTCTTAGCTTGTGTTGTTGTTGGAGAAATGCGTTATTTCTCCTTCTATTTTCAATGATATTCTTGCTGGATAGAGTCTTCTAGATGGCAAATTTTTTCCTTTCAGCACTTTAAAGATATTTTGCCACTCCCTTGTGGCCTATAGTGTTTCTGTAGAGAAATGAGCTGATAGCCTTGTTGGGGTTCCCTTATAATTAAAGCTTTGCTTTTCTCTTGCTGCTTTTAGATTCCTCCCTTTATCTTTAATTTTGCCGTGTTTATAATAATATGCCTTGATGTGGTTCTATTCAGATTCAACGTCTTTGTGGCCGTCTGTGCTTCCTCTATCTTGACATCTGTTTCTTTAGATGTAGTAATTTTTCAGACATAACTTCTTCAAATATATTTTCAAACCCCCTTTCTTTTCCTTCTCCTTGTGGAATTTCTGTTGTGCATAGTCTGGCCAACTTTATGTTACCACATAGGTCTCTTAAATGACTTTCATGTTTTTCTATTTGGTTTTCTGTCTGCTGTCCTGTTTGGGTGAGTTCCACTGTTCTTTCTTCCACCTCACTAATTCCTTCATCTGCGTTATTCTGTCTGGTCTTTATTGCCTTTCGCTCAGTTTGTGTCTCTGCCAATGAATTTCCTAGTTTTTCTTGGTGCCTCCTCATATGCTCTAGTTCCTTTCGGAGGGACTCTGCACTCCTGTTCATATCCTGTTTTAACTCCGTCCGTCTTTTCACCATATCCCTTTTGAAGTCAACGTCGGTGAGACTGTGTAGGTCTGTCAATGTTCGGAACGTTCCTGAAGCTTGATTTCTGGCCCAGAATGGGATCCAGCCAAGTGGATGTTCCATGTGTCCTTGAGAAGAATGTGTATTCTGCTGCTTTTGGATGGAATGTGCTATAAATCTCTCTTGGGTCCCTCTGGTCTAATGCTTCATGTAGGGCCTGTGTTTCCTTGTTGATTTTCTACCTGGATGATGTGTCCATTGCTGTAAGTGGAGTGTTACCGCCCCCACTATTGTTGGGCTATATTGTCAGTTTCTCCATTTAAGGTGGTTAGACCTTGCCGTAAGTATTGAGGTGATCCTGCGTTGGGAGCATTTATATGTACACGTGTTATACCTTCTTCTCGGATGGAACTCTTGTGGAAACCGCAAAAACCGTGGCAATGGAGGGAGACAAACAGCACTCGGAGATATGGAAATGCAAGGTTTGTTCAGCACCGGTGCAGGCTCAGAGAAGTCACCTCCAGAGTCGGAGCACCAGGTCTTGTTCTCAGTAACCTTTATACACTACAAGGTCTTGATTTTCCCATGTAAGCATCCCGGACCTCCCCCATCCCCAAGCAGACAGTGTTCCTCCCTAAGAAACTGAGCAAGCAAGGTTGCAGAAGCAGAACTGATGAGCAGTGCTGGGTACCTGATTAGCAGGGCTGCTGGCTTGGACAGAGAGCACACAGTTGTTACACTATTACAAGAAGGGTGGCATAGTGATGAGCACAGCTGGAAAGGCTTGCAGCTGCCTTCTTAGCCCAGGGGGGGTTGTTCTTTAGTTAAAACTCCATTTCATTCCACTCTCTTGATGTTCAGGGTGATCTGCACCCTTTACAGATCATCATCAGGCATAACCCTTTGGTAGCCTCTAATAAGTAGCAGGTGGGAGGCTGTTTTTCTTTTAACCATGGTTCCTTTTTTTTTTTTTGTCTTTTTGTCTTTTTTGTTGTTGTTGTTGTTGTTGCTATTTCTTGGGCCGCTCCCGCGGCATATGGAGGTTCCCAGGCTAGGGGTTGAATCAGAGCTGTAGCCACCGGCCTACGCCAGAGCCACAGCAATGCGGGATCCGAGCCACGTCTGCAACCTACACCACAGCTCACGACAACACCAGATCGTTAAGCCACTGAGCAAGGGCAGGGACCGAACCCACAACCTCATGGTTCCTAGCAGGGATCAAACCCCCAACCTCTTGGTTCCTAGTCGGATTCGTTAACCACTGCACCACGACGGGAACTCCTTACCCATGGTTCTTATAAATCCTTTTATAATACTTATCAGGAGAGGTACAAGGCAGGGGATAAGTAGGCACCCTGTGAGTATAACCATGATTGTTCTGACCGTTGTCTTAATTCCTCCCAACCAAGAGAACCATTTACCAAAGAGACTGTCTGCATCCCATCCTTTCCAAGTTTGTACAGGTACATGGGCATGTTTAGTCATGCAGTCAGCAATTTCCTTCACCACCTTTTCGGTGTCATCTATTTGTAGACAGCAATTACTTAAGTTAAATTTTCCACAAACCCCCTCCTTCAGAAGCAAGTAAATAATCCAAGGCCAAGAGATTTTGGTAGATTGCACTATGCATTTTAGTTTGTTGTTGGGCCAATATAGTCAAGGTCCTTGCAGTGTCATTGGGTATCAGTTCCAAAACCGCCTGTAGTCTGATGATGTGGTTCAGCATATAGATAGGGGTGTGATATCCCCAAGCGCCATCCTCTGCCCAGGAGGCAGGCCCATAATATTGAATTATCTGTTCTGGGGGCCATTCATCATCTTTCCAGTTTCCAATTTGGAGAGCCCTCTGGTCTCTCTGGGCACCCTGTGCCTATATATAGGAACTCCCAGTTGCTTTCCTAGTGACAGTAGGAGCAGGAAGAAGGAAGGTCTGATTGTTCCCAGCACACATGCTCCAGCCCAATTTGGGGGGAGTATGGAATAGGCCATTTTTCCAAAAATCCAATATAATCCCTTTGGTGCCCGCCACTGCATATTAGTACTGATATCTTCCCATGCTTGTCGAAGGAGGGAGAAGTTAGACAAGGGATTGGGCTTGGGCTCTGAGCGATTGGAGGATGACCACCATTGAGTCTCTTGGGCAGTCAGATTATAATACCTTAGGCCTAAACATGTTAAGCTTCCTACCGAAACATTAAACCATCCTCCCCACCTCGCAAGACAATTTCTCCCTATAATAGCAGTTCTGAGGAGCCATACCCCATTGGTGAGTTGGGGGTATGCAGTCTCACTATGAGGCTCTAATGGGTCCAGTTCTCTGGCTTGCCAAGGCCAGTGGTCTCCTGTGTTCGTTTCCCCGCATACATAACAAGAGGAGACTTTGAGAGTTTGTGCAATAGTTTCTGCCAGGGCTAAGAACAGGTTCTTAGTTGTGGCCAGAATGGGAGGTGGGATGTTTCTTATCTCTTCATAAAAGGAATGAAAGATGCTGTGAGAGGCAGCTTGGAGTGCAAACGTGATTCTCTGGAAATGTAGCACAGCTCCAGGGTCAAGGCCTCTTCCGTCAATGCGAATGCTTATTTTGAAACTCTCCTTCCATTTGGGCTCACTGGAATTGGAAATAGTGAAATTAACTGGGTTACAGGCTTTAGTCTGGCAGTCTGGAGGGGCTGTACCCTTTTGAAGGACAGCTGTTTTGTCTCCCTTATTCCAGGTTGCCCAGGCCACACAGCTCCAGAAAGTGCATTCCAGGCAACCGCTGCAGGTGGTCCCCCAGCACATATATTCATGCTGGAGTCTATGTTCTCTTTCCCATGATGGGCTTCCACATGGTCTAGTAGAAGTCCATGACCCATTCATAGCTTCACAGGCATCAAAAAGTATTGATACTGGCAACTTGGGGTTGGTAATTTGGGTCCGATTAATTAGCTGCCCTGATTTATGAGAGCGCCGGACTTCTAACCATTCCTCAGTTGGTTAGTATCATGGATCAAAGCAAGTATATTGGTCCCCCTGTTGACAGATAGAATAAGTGGTCCTGTTGTGAGTACAACTTCCATGAATTTCTCCGGAACAGGAGAAATGAGTGGAGTAAAGCAAAGCCCATGTAACCCCTTGATCTGATCGGGTCACTCGAATGTACAGGTCACATGAGGACATGGATCCCGGCAGAACCAAAGGGGACCAGATTAACAGCAACAGGCAGCAAACATACATGTTGGTCATAAGATAAGAGTGTATGACAGTTAGAGAGTGTCTTGTGGAAGGGAGGTAAGGCAGTTTATTTTACCAGGCTGCCGATTCCTCAAGCTTCAGCTGTGCGTTGACTCACCAGCTTCCGGTGTGGCCAGAGCAGGGCTTTGAGATCGTCGTCTCCTTCTCTGTATTGTCAGGCGAAGAGGTCTCTCCGGATTGAGGGCAGTCTCCCACTCTCCACGGTCATCAGCTGTGCCAGCCGGTTTTACTCTAGAATGATGGATCCAAGCATCTATTCCTGTTACTTTAAGAGCAGTGGGGGTGGTTAGAATTGCAGTATAGGGGCCCTTCCATACCGGCCTCAAAGGCTCCTTTTTCCAGTCCTTTATCCACACCTGGTCCCCTGGCTTGTGGGGGTGTACTGTTATACCTAAGGACACAGGTATTCTGTCCGTGACCCATTTATGTATCCGAGAAATAGTGAGCCCCAGTCCTTGTAATTGTTTATGTAATTCCAAGTCTCCCAACTCCCTGGTGTTTCCTTTTAAACTGATTAGTGGAGGTGACCTTCCATATAAGATTTCAAATGGCGAGAATTCTATTCCCTCTTGGGGTGAGCATCTCACTTTTAAGAGGGCCACTGGCAACATGTCTATCCAGGGCAAGCCAGTTTCCTGACATAACTTTGCCAGGGTCTGTTTAAGGGTTCGGTTCATGCATTCTACTTTCCCTGAACTTTGAGGGTGATAAGCAGAATGTAGTTTCCGTCAGATCTGTAAAGCTTTTGCCACCTGTTGTACTGTTTCGGCCACTAATGCTGGTCCATTACCTGACCCGATGGTCAGAGGCATTCCATATCTGGGAATAATGTCTCTCAGGAGTGCCTTGGTTACTTCCCTTGCCTTTTCAGTTTGGGTAGGGAAGGCCTCTCCCCATCCTGAAAAAATACATATAAAAACTAGGAAATATTTGTACCCCTCACTAGGGGTGACTTCAGTGAAGTCCACTTTTATATCCTCAAATGGGGACAGTCCACAGTGTTGTGCTCTAGTTGGTCTGTGGGGACCCTGGCGGGCATTATTCTGTAAATAGTTTATGCATCTTTGGGAGACAGAGGAGCAGAGTGCAGGAAGACGAGCAATGAGATGGTACCTGCCCAGTAGGGTCTCTAAGGCAGTTTTGCCCATGTGGGTTAGCTCATGTTGTTGGTGGACTAGTCTGTAGGCCAGCTGTTCTGGAACGTAAACTCGGTGGTCCCGTGTGACCCACCATCCTGTTTTAGTTTTAGTTCCTCCTTCCTCCCTTATCCATTTTTTCTTCCTCTGGAGAATATCTGGGGATAGCTGGCACTTCTGGGGCCAGCAAGACCTTAGGTTTGTCTGGCTGTTGTCCCCGGGCTGCCTGTCTGGCAGCTGCATCAATACTACGGTTTCCTTTTGTCACTGGGTCATCTCCCTTTTGGTGGCCTTTACAGTGGATAACTGCAACTTCTTTAGGTTCCCATACTGCCTCTAGGAGCTTTAAGATTTCAGCCTGGTTTTTAATTCCTTTTCCTTCAGCAGTGAGGAGCCCTCTTTCTTTATATAAGGCTCCATGGACATGTAAAGTTGCAAAGGCATACCGTGGGTCGGTATAGATATTAACTCTCTGGTCTCGGCTGAGTTCCAGTGCTCTCATTAAGGCCCATAATTCTGCTCTCTGTGCTGACCAGCCTTGAGGAAGCACCTCTGCTTCTATCACTTTTAAGTCAGATACCACAGCATATCCTGCCATCCTTTTTCCATCCTCCATAAAGCTGCAGCCATCAGTATATAAGACCAGGTCAGGATTTTGGAGTGGTTTGTCAGTCAAGTCAGGCCTGCTGGAAAACACCTAATCTAGTACCTCCAGGCAGTTATGGTCTGGGGGCCCCATTCCATCTGGCAGAAGAGTGGCTGGGTTCAGAGTTCATATAATCTCCAGTTTTACCCGTGGACTTTCACATAGTAACCCTTGATATTGAGTCGTTCGTGCATGTGTGAGCCAATGGTGGCCCCTGGTATCCATTAGGGCTACAACTGAGTGTGGGACTTCAACATTGAGGTTTTGTCCCAGGGTCAACTTGTCAGCCTCTCTCACCAACAAGGTGGTAGCTGCCAGTGCTCGGAGGCAGGGAGGCCATCCGGCCGCAACTGAGTCCATTTGTTTAGACAGATATGCCACTGGCCTCTGCCAAGGCCCAAATTTTTGTGTTAAGTCTCCCAAAGCCATGCCATTTTTCTCATGAACAAAAAGGTTAAATTCTCTGGTTACATCAGGAAGTCCCACGGCTGGAGCCTCAGTGAGTTTGGTTTTGATTGTTTGAAATGCTGCCTCCTGGCTTGGTCCCCATTCAAGGGGAGCCTTTTTTTCTCCTTTTAGAGCCTCATACAGAGGCCTGGCCAAGTCTGAAAACCCAGGGATCCATATCCGGCAGAATCCTGCTGCCCCTAGGAACTCACGAACCTTCCGGCGGGTGGTAGGGACAGGAATGGCACAGACTGCCTGCTTTCTTTCAGTCCCCAGCATGCGTCGGCCCTGCATGATGTTGAAGCCCAGATAATACTTGACTTGTTTCTTTGCGGATTTGTGCCTTTTTCTTTGATACCTGATACCGTGCCTCCATCAGTAGGGAAAGGAGAGCTCTTGTTCCTTCTAGGCACTGAGCCTCCGTGGTGCCAGCCAGTAAGAGGTCATCAACATACTGTAGCAAAACACAGCCCAGTTTTTGTCCAGGAAATTCAGCCAGGTCAGCAGCTAGGGCGCCGCTAAGAAGAGTGGGAGAGTTTTTGAATCCCTGTGGGAGTCTAGTCCAGGTGAGCTGATCCTTTGTCCCTGTATGTGGATTCTCCCATTCAAAAGCGAACAAGAGCTGACTGGCAGGTGCCACCCGGAGGCAGAAAAAAGCGTCTTTTAAGTCCAGGCAAGTAAACCACTCAGCAGTGGAGGGGATCAGCCCTAGCAGGGTACACGGGTCAGGGACGGACAGATGTAATGTGACTGCTGCTTCATTTATGGCTCTCAAGTCCTGTACTGGGCGGTAGTCCTGTGTTCCCGGTTTTTTCACGGACAGTAAAGGGGTGTTCCAAGGGGACTGACGTTTTATTAACAGTCCATGCTGAAGCAGCCTATCCAGGTGAACCTGGATTCCCAGTCGAGCTTCTCTGGGAATTGAGTATTGCTGTAGCTTTACCGGTTGAGCTCCGGGTTTTAGATCAATCAAGACAGGAGCGTGGCATTTTGCCAGTCCTGGTGGGTTTCCTTCAGCCCAAACCAATGGGTATTTAGTCTCTAGTTCTGGGGGAATGGTCCCCATTTCTGAAGGGGAAGAGTGCAAGCGCCATTCCTCTTCCCTTTTTACAGCAAGAGCCATGATTAAAGGAGAGGGCGGTTCTGTCAATTTAAGTTGGGCCGATCCATCAGTAGAAAAGGAAATTTGTGTCCCCATTTTAGCCAGCAGGTCTCTTCCCATCAGGGCGACTGGGCAGTCAGGCAGGTAAAGAAATTCATGTATTACTTCATCGCCTCCTAACCGACATCGTCGAGGACTGCAGAAGGGCCTGTGGGTTTGGATACCTGTGGCGCCAAGTATGGTGGTTTCTTTCCCCGAGAGGGGAGCCACAGGTTGTGTAACCACAGAAAGTTCGGCACCTGTGTCAACAATAAAGTCTATGGGGTGGCCCCCTACTTGAATTCTGACCATAGGCTCTCGGGGGCCCAGTTGGAGAGAGCCTTGTCCCCCGTAATCAGACTCTGCCAGGCCAATCAGGTTGGTGCTGAATGGCTCAGATCAGTACCGGCTAGGTGGGGCCTTGGTCTTTTTCTCAGGACGGTTGGGGCATTCATTTTTTTTTTTTGTTGTTTTTTGTCTTTTTTTTTTTTTGTCGTTGTTGTTGTTATTGTTGCTATTTCTTGGGCCGCTCCCGCGGCATATGGAGGTTCCCAGGCTAGGGGTTGAATCGGAGCTATAGCCACCGGCCTACGCCAGAGCCACAGCAATGCGGGATCCGCGCCGTGTCTGCAACCTACACCACAGCTCATGGCAATGCCGGATCGTTAACCCACTGAGCAAGGGCAGGGATCGAACCCGCAACCTCATGGTTCCTAGTCGGATTCGTTAACCACTGCGCCACGACGGGAACTCCGTATTCATTTTTTCAATGCCCCTTTTCTTTGCAGTAAGCGCATTGGTCATGTTCCAGGGGACTCCTTTCCCCTGGCCTGTGCCTTGTCCCCTATGGGGTGGTCCCACTGGGGGCACTGGTTTTGATAGGGCGGCTTTCAGAAGAGTCACTTTTTGTTTCATTCTCGTCTCTGCATCCTGGTGGGCCATCTGGTCTCGGTTAATAAAAACCTTGTTGGCTATTTCCAATAGTTTAGTGGCATTCTCTCCTGCAAATCCTTCTAATTTCTGTAGCTTTTTACAGGTATCTGATTGGGCTTGTCCCACAAAGGCAGCATTTATCATCTGTTGGTTCTCAGGGGCCTCGGGATCAAAAGGGGTGTAGATTTGGAAAGCCTCACATAGTCTCTCATAGAATTTGGCTGGGCTTTCATTTGGCTCTTGTAGTATCTCACTGATCTTAGCTATATTAGTGGGTTTTTAGCCCCAGCTTTTGCCCCCTGTAGGAAGGCCTGCCAGTACCTCTCTAGGTTACGTTTCCCTTCTTCAGTGTCATAGTCCCAAGGGGGATTTTCTTCTGGGAAGGCTTCCGTCACCCAGTTTGCCAAGTATGCTCAACCCCCCGTATTGGGCTGAAGCCATTTTGGGGCTTCTGCTTCAATTCACCAGCGCTCTTTAGAGTCAAATAGAGTAAAGAGGAGTTGCCGGCAGTCTATCCAGGTGGGACAGTGTGTCTGGAAAATGAATTCTAAGAGATCAATCAGCGCCTGAGTCTTTTCAGAATATGAGGGCATATGGTGTTTCCAGTTGAGATCAATAGTGGAAAAGGGCTGGTAATAATAAAAACATCCCCCTTCTTGTATGGTCCCATTGGGGGCGACTTGCTGTGTCTCCCATAAGGGCATTTGTAATGCTAGAGTGGCTGCTCCAGTATTACAAATGCTCCTATGAGCTGACCGGAGACACCTGCTCATAGGTTCTGGAGAATCTGGCTGCGGGGGTGATAGCACCTTGGGAACTTCAGAAGCAGAAGGAGGAGGAGAAACAGAAGGCGGTGGGCTATCTGGCATCTGGGGACCTTCGGCTCCTGGAGGTGGGGCCGGCAGCACATAAGGTGGTGGCATAAGGGGCGCGTCCTCAGGTTCCCCTTGATAAATAGGTGGCACCTTGTTTTGAGACAAGGTTTTCTTCTTGGACTGGACTACTAGCACCCTACACTGTCCCTGGTCTGTGGTGCAGAACCGAACCCATGGGGGCCTCAAATAGGCAATTTCCAACCATTGATCAATATATGGAAATTGGTCTGGGTGTCCAGGGTCTCCTGTTATTATATACTGCTGCAACTGTGAACACATCTAAGGTCCCTTCTGGAGGCCAGCCAACACCAAAGGAGGGCCACTCTAGGGTACAGAGGATACACAGTTTTCCAGGACTCAGCTTAACAGCGTAATCTCTAGAAAATCCTTTCTTAAAATTCTTAACCATACACTCTAAGACAGTGGGCTTGGAAGCCGATTTACCCATTGTGTGAAGTCCCACCCTGTGCTGGTGACACAAAACAAACAGTGAGGACAAGGCCTCAGGTAACAATCGCTTCGTCCGCCTGACCACTCCCCCAGAGGAGATATTTCAGGTGCCTCTTAGCATAGGTGGGACTGTATAAACCCCAACATCAGGATCCCCCCGAAGAGGGCCACCATAAGCTGTATGAGGGTCACCGCGGAACTGCAGGTTAGGACTCACTCAGGCTCCGTAGTCCAAAGACGGTGGAGCATGGGCTCTCGTTCTCTCCAGTCACTCACACACACACCAGAATTGACAAGCCTCCTGATCCCAAGGGAGCAAACCCTGACCTGAGTGACCCTTTGGTCACTGAGAGGTGATCAGTCTCTCCATCCACCGTATGGCGGGTCCTGACTTGGGCAGATGTCCCCAGAGCACTCACCAGTCTGACGTCCTGTCCTGGAACCTGTTTCCACTCTCCTTCTGAGTCCGTTCAGGAAGCGGTGTGGGCCAAGGCCACGGCCCAAGTGAGGGTCTGGATCCGGCAAAGTGGCTGGTGCGTGCTATCCACCTGTCACTGGGCCAGCGACCATGGCCTCCCCGGGTTCCCCGACAACGGTGGCACAAGAGGTCAGCTTCGTTGTCGGCTTCCCGGCCAACGCACCAAAATGTTGCAGAAACCGCAAAAACCGTGGCAATGGAAGGAGACAAACAGCACTCGGAGATATGGAAAAGCAAGGTTTATTCAGCACCGGTGCAGGCTCAGAGAAGTCACCTCCAGAGTCGGAGCACCAGGTCTTTGTTCTCAGTAACCTTTATACACTACAAGGTCTTGATTTTCCCATGTAAGCATCCCGGACCTCCCCCATCCCCAAGCAGACAGTGTTCCTCCCTAAGAAACTGAGCAAGCAAGGTTGCAGAAGCAGAACTGATGAGCAGTGCTGGGTACCTGATTAGCAGGGCTGCTGGCTTGGACAGAGAGCACACAGTTGTTACACTATTACAAGAAGGGTGGCATAGTGATGAGCACAGCTGGAAAGGCTTGCAGCTGCCTTCTTAGCCCAGGGGGGGTTGTTCTTTAGTTAAAACTCCATTTCATTCCACTCTCTTGATGTTCAGGGTGATCTGCACCCTTTACAGATCATCATCAGGCATAACCCTTTGGTAGCCTCTAATAAGTAGCAGGTGGGAGGCTGTTTTTCTTTTAACCATGGTTCCTTTTTTTTTTTTGTCTTTTTGTCTTTTTTGTTGTTGTTGTTGTTGTTGCTATTTCTTGGGCCGCTCCCGCGGCATATGGAGGTTCCCAGGCTAGGGGTTGAATCAGAGCTGTAGCCACCGGCCTACGCCAGAGCCACAGCAATGCGGGATCCGAGCCACGTCTGCAACCTACACCACAGCTCACGACAACACCAGATCGTTAAGCCACTGAGCAAGGGCAGGGACCGAACCCACAACCTCATGGTTCCTAGCAGGGATCAAACCCCCAACCTCTTGGTTCCTAGTCGGATTCGTTAACCACTGCACCACGACGGGAACTCCTTACCCATGGTTCTTATAAATCCTTTTATAATACTTATCAGGAGAGGTACAAGGCAGGGGATAAGTAGGCACCCTGTGAGTATAACCATGATTGTTCTGACCGTTGTCTTAATTCCTCCCAACCAAGAGAACCATTTACCAAAGAGACTGTCTGCATCCCATCCTTTCCAAGTTTGTACAGGTACATGGGCATGTTTAGTCATGCAGTCAGCAATTTCCTTCACCACCTTTTCGGTGTCATCTATTTGTAGACAGCAATTACTTAAGTTAAATTTTCCACAAACCCCCTCCTTCAGAAGCAAGTAAATAATCCAAGGCCAAGAGATTTTGGTAGATTGCACTATGCATTTTAGTTTGTTGTTGGGCCAATATAGTCAAGGTCCTTGCAGTGTCATTGGGTATCAGTTCCAAAACCGCCTGTAGTCTGATGATGTGGTTCAGCATATAGATAGGGGTGTGATATCCCCAAGCGCCATCCTCTGCCCAGGAGGCAGGCCCATAATATTGAATTATCTGTTCTGGGGGCCATTCATCATCTTTCCAGTTTCCAATTTGGAGAGCCCTCTGGTCTCTCTGGGCACCCTGTGCCTATATATAGGAACTCCCAGTTGCTTTCCTAGTGACAGTAGGAGCAGGAAGAAGGAAGGTCTGATTGTTCCCAGCACACATGCTCCAGCCCAATTTGGGGGGAGTATGGAATAGGCCATTTTTCCAAAAATCCAATATAATCCCTTTGGTGCCCGCCACTGCATATTAGTACTGATATCTTCCCATGCTTGTCGAAGGAGGGAGAAGTTAGACAAGGGATTGGGCTTGGGCTCTGAGCGATTGGAGGATGACCACCATTGAGTCTCTTGGGCAGTCAGATTATAATACCTTAGGCCTAAACATGTTAAGCTTCCTACCGAAACATTAAACCATCCTCCCCACCTCGCAAGACAATTTCTCCCTATAATAGCAGTTCTGAGGAGCCATACCCCATTGGTGAGTTGGGGGTATGCAGTCTCACTATGAGGCTCTAATGGGTCCAGTTCTCTGGCTTGCCAAGGCCAGTGGTCTCCTGTGTTCGTTTCCCCGCATACATAACAAGAGGAGACTTTGAGAGTTTGTGCAATAGTTTCTGCCAGGGCTAAGAACAGGTTCTTAGTTGTGGCCAGAATGGGAGGTGGGATGTTTCTTATCTCTTCATAAAAGGAATGAAAGATGCTGTGAGAGGCAGCTTGGAGTGCAAACGTGATTCTCTGGAAATGTAGCACAGCTCCAGGGTCAAGGCCTCTTCCGTCAATGCGAATGCTTATTTTGAAACTCTCCTTCCATTTGGGCTCACTGGAATTGGAAATAGTGAAATTAACTGGGTTACAGGCTTTAGTCTGGCAGTCTGGAGGGGCTGTACCCTTTTGAAGGACAGCTGTTTTGTCTCCCTTATTCCAGGTTGCCCAGGCCACACAGCTCCAGAAAGTGCATTCCAGGCAACCGCTGCAGGTGGTCCCCCAGCACATATATTCATGCTGGAGTCTATGTTCTCTTTCCCATGATGGGCTTCCACATGGTCTAGTAGAAGTCCATGACCCATTCATAGCTTCACAGGCATCAAAAAGTATTGATACTGGCAACTTGGGGTTGGTAATTTGGGTCCGATTAATTAGCTGCCCTGATTTATGAGAGCGCCGGACTTCTAACCATTCCTCAGTTGGTTAGTATCATGGATCAAAGCAAGTATATTGGTCCCCCTGTTGACAGATAGAATAAGTGGTCCTGTTGTGAGTACAACTTCCATGAATTTCTCCGGAACAGGAGAAATGAGTGGAGTAAAGCAAAGCCCATGTAACCCCTTGATCTGATCGGGTCACTCGAATGTACAGGTCACATGAGGACATGGATCCCGGCAGAACCAAAGGGGACCAGATTAACAGCAACAGGCAGCAAACATACATGTTGGTCATAAGATAAGAGTGTATGACAGTTAGAGAGTGTCTTGTGGAAGGGAGGTAAGGCAGTTTATTTTACCAGGCTGCCGATTCCTCAAGCTTCAGCTGTGCGTTGACTCACCAGCTTCCGGTGTGGCCAGAGCAGGGCTTTGAGATCGTCGTCTCCTTCTCTGTATTGTCAGGCGAAGAGGTCTCTCCGGATTGAGGGCAGTCTCCCACTCTCCACGGTCATCAGCTGTGCCAGCCGGTTTTACTCTAGAATGATGGATCCAAGCATCTATTCCTGTTACTTTAAGAGCAGTGGGGGTGGTTAGAATTGCAGTATAGGGGCCCTTCCATACCGGCCTCAAAGGCTCCTTTTTCCAGTCCTTTATCCACACCTGGTCCCCCGGCTTGTGGGGGTGTACTGTTATACCTAAGGACACAGGTATTCTGTCCGTGACCCATTTATGTATCCGAGAAATAGTGAGCCCCAGTCCTTGTAATTGTTTATGTAATTCCAAGTCTCCCAACTCCCTGGTGTTTCCTTTTAAACTGATTAGTGGAGGTGACCTTCCATATAAGATTTCAAATGGCGAGAATTCTATTCCCTCTTGGGGTGAGCATCTCACTTTTAAGAGGGCCACTGGCAACATGTCTATCCAGGGCAAGCCAGTTTCCTGACATAACTTTGCCAGGGTCTGTTTAAGGGTTCGGTTCATGCATTCTACTTTCCCTGAACTTTGAGGGTGATAAGCAGAATGTAGTTTCCGTCAGATCTGTAAAGCTTTTGCCACCTGTTGTACTGTTTCGGCCACTAATGCTGGTCCATTACCTGACCCGATGGTCAGAGGCATTCCATATCTGGGAATAATGTCTCTCAGGAGTGCCTTGGTTACTTCCCTTGCCTTTTCAGTTTGGGTAGGGAAGGCCTCTCCCCATCCTGAAAAAATACATATAAAAACTAGGAAATATTTGTACCCCTCACTAGGGGTGACTTCAGTGAAGTCCACTTTTATATCCTCAAATGGGGACAGTCCACAGTGTTGTGCTCTAGTTGGTCTGTGGGGACCCTGGCGGGCATTATTCTGTAAATAGTTTATGCATCTTTGGGAGACAGAGGAGCAGAGTGCAGGAAGACGAGCAATGAGATGGTACCTGCCCAGTAGGGTCTCTAAGGCAGTTTTGCCCATGTGGGTTAGCTCATGTTGTTGGTGGACTAGTCTGTAGGCCAGCTGTTCTGGAACGTAAACTCGGTGGTCCCGTGTGACCCACCATCCTGTTTTAGTTTTAGTTCCTCCTTCCTCCCTTATCCATTTTTTCTTCCTCTGGAGAATATCTGGGGATAGCTGGCACTTCTGGGGCCAGCAAGACCTTAGGTTTGTCTGGCTGTTGTCCCCGGGCTGCCTGTCTGGCAGCTGCATCAATACTACGGTTTCCTTTTGTCACTGGGTCATCTCCCTTTTGGTGGCCTTTACAGTGGATAACTGCAACTTCTTTAGGTTCCCATACTGCCTCTAGGAGCTTTAAGATTTCAGCCTGGTTTTTAATTCCTTTTCCTTCAGCAGTGAGGAGCCCTCTTTCTTTATATAAGGCTCCATGGACATGTAAAGTTGCAAAGGCATACCGTGGGTCGGTATAGATATTAACTCTCTGGTCTCGGCTGAGTTCCAGTGCTCTCATTAAGGCCCATAATTCTGCTCTCTGTGCTGACCAGCCTTGAGGAAGCACCTCTGCTTCTATCACTTTTAAGTCAGATACCACAGCATATCCTGCCATCCTTTTTCCATCCTCCATAAAGCTGCAGCCATCAGTATATAAGACCAGGTCAGGATTTTGGAGTGGTTTGTCAGTCAAGTCAGGCCTGCTGGAAAACACCTAATCTAGTACCTCCAGGCAGTTATGGTCTGGGGGCCCCATTCCATCTGGCAGAAGAGTGGCTGGGTTCAGAGTTCATATAATCTCCAGTTTTACCCGTGGACTTTCACATAGTAACCCTTGATATTGAGTCGTTCGTGCATGTGTGAGCCAATGGTGGCCCCTGGTATCCATTAGGGCTACAACTGAGTGTGGGACTTCAACATTGAGGTTTTGTCCCAGGGTCAACTTGTCAGCCTCTCTCACCAACAAGGTGGTAGCTGCCAGTGCTCGGAGGCAGGGAGGCCATCCGGCCGCAACTGAGTCCATTTGTTTAGACAGATATGCCACTGGCCTCTGCCAAGGCCCAAATTTTTGTGTTAAGTCTCCCAAAGCCATGCCATTTTTCTCATGAACAAAAAGGTTAAATTCTCTGGTTACATCAGGAAGTCCCACGGCTGGAGCCTCAGTGAGTTTGGTTTTGATTGTTTGAAATGCTGCCTCCTGGCTTGGTCCCCATTCAAGGGGAGCCTTTTTTTCTCCTTTTAGAGCCTCATACAGAGGCCTGGCCAAGTCTGAAAACCCAGGGATCCATATCCGGCAGAATCCTGCTGCCCCTAGGAACTCACGAACCTTCCGGCGGGTGGTAGGGACAGGAATGGCACAGACTGCCTGCTTTCTTTCAGTCCCCAGCATGCGTCGGCCCTGCATGATGTTGAAGCCCAGATAATACTTGACTTGTTTCTTTGCGGATTTGTGCCTTTTTCTTTGATACCTGATACCGTGCCTCCATCAGTAGGGAAAGGAGAGCTCTTGTTCCTTCTAGGCACTGAGCCTCCGTGGTGCCAGCCAGTAAGAGGTCATCAACATACTGTAGCAAAACACAGCCCAGTTTTTGTCCAGGAAATTCAGCCAGGTCAGCAGCTAGGGCGCCGCTAAGAAGAGTGGGAGAGTTTTTGAATCCCTGTGGGAGTCTAGTCCAGGTGAGCTGATCCTTTGTCCCTGTATGTGGATTCTCCCATTCAAAAGCGAACAAGAGCTGACTGGCAGGTGCCACCCGGAGGCAGAAAAAAGCGTCTTTTAAGTCCAGGCAAGTAAACCACTCAGCAGTGGAGGGGATCAGCCCTAGCAGGGTACACGGGTCAGGGACGGACAGATGTAATGTGACTGCTGCTTCATTTATGGCTCTCAAGTCCTGTACTGGGCGGTAGTCCTGTGTTCCCGGTTTTTTCACGGACAGTAAAGGGGTGTTCCAAGGGGACTGACATTTTATTAACAGTCCATGCTGAAGCAGCCTATCCAGGTGAACCTGGATTCCCAGTCGAGCTTCTCTGGGAATTGAGTATTGCTGTAGCTTTACCGGTTGAGCTCCGGGTTTTAGATCAATCAAGACAGGAGCGTGGCATTTTGCCAGTCCTGGTGGGTTTCCTTCAGCCCAAACCAATGGGTATTTAGTCTCTAGTTCTGGGGGAATGGTCCCCATTTCTGAAGGGGAAGAGTGCAAGCGCCATTCCTCTTCCCTTTTTACAGCAAGAGCCATGATTAAAGGAGAGGGCGGTTCTGTCAATTTAAGTTGGGCCGATCCATCAGTAGAAAAGGAAATTTGTGTCCCCATTTTAGCCAGCAGGTCTCTTCCCATCAGGGCGACTGGGCAGTCAGGCAGGTAAAGAAATTCATGTATTACTTCATCGCCTCCTAACCGACATCGTCGAGGACTGCAGAAGGGCCTGTGGGTTTGGATACCTGTGGCGCCAAGTATGGTGGTTTCTTTCCCCGAGAGGGGAGCCACAGGTTGTGTAACCACAGAAAGTTCGGCACCTGTGTCAACAATAAAGTCTATGGGGTGGCCCCCTACTTGAATTCTGACCATAGGCTCTCGGGGGCCCAGTTGGAGAGAGCCTTGTCCCCCGTAATCAGACTCTGCCAGGCCAATCAGGTTGGTGCTGAATGGCTCAGATCAGTACCGGCTAGGTGGGGCCTTGGTCTTTTTCTCAGGACGGTTGGGGCATTCATTTTTTTTTGTTGTTGTTTTTTGTCTTTTTTTTTTTTTGTCGTTGTTGTTGTTATTGTTGCTATTTCTTGGGCCGCTCCCGCGGCATATGGAGGTTCCCAGGCTAGGGGTTGAATCGGAGCTATAGCCACCGGCCTACGCCAGAGCCACAGCAATGCGGGATCCGCGCCGTGTCTGCAACCTACACCACAGCTCATGGCAATGCCGGATCGTTAACCCACTGAGCAAGGGCAGGGATCGAACCCGCAACCTCATGGTTCCTAGTCGGATTCGTTAACCACTGCGCCACGACGGGAACTCCGTATTCATTTTTTCAATGCCCCTTTTCTTTGCAGTAAGCGCATTGGTCATGTTCCAGGGGACTCCTTTCCCCTGGCCTGTGCCTTGTCCCCTATGGGGTGGTCCCACTGGGGGCACTGGTTTTGATAGGGCGGCTTTCAGAAGAGTCACTTTTTGTTTCATTCTCGTCTCTGCATCCTGGTGGGCCATCTGGTCTCGGTTAATAAAAACCTTGTTGGCTATTTCCAATAGTTTAGTGGCATTCTCTCCTGCAAATCCTTCTAATTTCTGTAGCTTTTTACAGGTATCTGATTGGGCTTGTCCCACAAAGGCAGCATTTATCATCTGTTGGTTCTCAGGGGCCTCGGGATCAAAAGGGGTGTAGATTTGGAAAGCCTCACATAGTCTCTCATAGAATTTGGCTGGGCTTTCATTTGGCTCTTGTAGTATCTCACTGATCTTAGCTATATTAGTGGGTTTTTAGCCCCAGCTTTTGCCCCCTGTAGGAAGGCCTGCCAGTACCTCTCTAGGTTACGTTTCCCTTCTTCAGTGTCATAGTCCCAAGGGGGATTTTCTTCTGGGAAGGCTTCCGTCACCCAGTTTGCCAAGTATGCTCAACCCCCCGTATTGGGCTGAAGCCATTTTGGGGCTTCTGCTTCAATTCACCAGCGCTCTTTAGAGTCAAATAGAGTAAAGAGGAGTTGCCGGCAGTCTATCCAGGTGGGACAGTGTGTCTGGAAAATGAATTCTAAGAGATCAATCAGCGCCTGAGTCTTTTCAGAATATGAGGGCATATGGTGTTTCCAGTTGAGATCAATAGTGGAAAAGGGCTGGTAATAATAAAAACATCCCCCTTCTTGTATGGTCCCATTGGGGGCGACTTGCTGTGTCTCCCATAAGGGCATTTGTAATGCTAGAGTGGCTGCTCCAGTATTACAAATGCTCCTATGAGCTGACCGGAGACACCTGCTCATAGGTTCTGGAGAATCTGGCTGCGGGGGTGATAGCACCTTGGGAACTTCAGAAGCAGAAGGAGGAGGAGAAACAGAAGGCGGTGGGCTATCTGGCATCTGGGGACCTTCGGCTCCTGGAGGTGGGGCCGGCAGCACATAAGGTGGTGGCATAAGGGGCGCGTCCTCAGGTTCCCCTTGATAAATAGGTGGCACCTTGTTTTGAGACAAGGTTTTCTTCTTGGACTGGACTACTAGCACCCTACACTGTCCCTGGTCTGTGGTGCAGAACCGAACCCATGGGGGCCTCAAATAGGCAATTTCCAACCATTGATCAATATATGGAAATTGGTCTGGGTGTCCAGGGTCTCCTGTTATTATATACTGCTGCAACTGTGAACACATCTAAGGTCCCTTCTGGAGGCCAGCCAACACCAAAGGAGGGCCACTCTAGGGTACAGAGGATACACAGTTTTCCAGGACTCAGCTTAACAGCGTAATCTCTAGAAAATCCTTTCTTAAAATTCTTAACCATACACTCTAAGACAGTGGGCTTGGAAGCCGATTTACCCATTGTGTGAAGTCCCACCCTGTGCTGGTGACACAAAACAAACAGTGAGGACAAGGCCTCAGGTAACAATCGCTTCGTCCGCCTGACCACTCCCCCAGAGGAGATATTTCAGGTGCCTCTTAGCATAGGTGGGACTGTATAAACCCCAACATCAGGATCCCCCCGAAGAGGGCCACCATAAGCTGTATGAGGGTCACCGCGGAACTGCAGGTTAGGACTCACTCAGGCTCCGTAGTCCAAAGACGGTGGAGCATGGGCTCTCGTTCTCTCCAGTCACTCACACACACACCAGAATTGACAAGCCTCCTGATCCCAAGGGAGCAAACCCTGACCTGAGTGACCCTTTGGTCACTGAGAGGTGATCAGTCTCTCCATCCACCGTATGGCGGGTCCTGACTTGGGCAGATGTCCCCAGAGCACTCACCAGTCTGACGTCCTGTCCTGGAACCTGTTTCCACTCTCCTTCTGAGTCCGTTCAGGAAGCGGTGTGGGCCAAGGCCACGGCCCAAGTGAGGGTCTGGATCCGGCAAAGTGGCTGGTGCGTGCTATCCACCTGTCACTGGGCCAGCGACCATGGCCTCCCCGGGTTCCCCGACAACGGTGGCACAAGAGGTCAGCTTCGTTGTCGGCTTCCCGGCCAACGCACCAAAATGTTGCAGAAACCGCAAAAACCGTGGCAATGGAAGGAGACAAACAGCACTCGGAGATATGGAAAAGCAAGGTTTATTCAGCACCGGTGCAGGCTCAGAGAAGTCACCTCCAGAGTCGGAGCACCAGGTCTTTGTTCTCAGTAACCTTTATACACTACAAGGTCTTGATTTTCCCATGTAAGCATCCCGGACCTCCCCCATCCCCAAGCAGACAGTGTTCCTCCCTAAGAAACTGAGCAAGCAAGGTTGCAGAAGCAGAACTGATGAGCAGTGCTGGGTACCTGATTAGCAGGGCTGCTGGCTTGGACAGAGAGCACACAGTTGTTACACTATTACAAGAAGGGTGGCATAGTGATGAGCACAGCTGGAAAGGCTTGCAGCTGCCTTCTTAGCCCAGGGGGGGTTGTTCTTTAGTTAAAACTCCATTTCATTCCACTCTCTTGATGTTCAGGGTGATCTGCACCCTTTACAGATCATCATCAGGCATAACCCTTTGGTAGCCTCTAATAAGTAGCAGGTGGGAGGCTGTTTTTCTTTTAACCATGGTTCCTTTTTTTTTTTTGTCTTTTTGTCTTTTTTGTTGTTGTTGTTGTTGTTGCTATTTCTTGGGCCGCTCCCGCGGCATATGGAGGTTCCCAGGCTAGGGGTTGAATCAGAGCTGTAGCCACCGGCCTACGCCAGAGCCACAGCAATGCGGGATCCGAGCCACGTCTGCAACCTACACCACAGCTCACGACAACACCAGATCGTTAAGCCACTGAGCAAGGGCAGGGACCGAACCCACAACCTCATGGTTCCTAGCAGGGATCAAACCCCCAACCTCTTGGTTCCTAGTCGGATTCGTTAACCACTGCACCACGACGGGAACTCCTTACCCATGGTTCTTATAAATCCTTTTATAATACTTATCAGGAGAGGTACAAGGCAGGGGATAAGTAGGCACCCTGTGAGTATAACCATGATTGTTCTGACCGTTGTCTTAATTCCTCCCAACCAAGAGAACCATTTACCAAAGAGACTGTCTGCATCCCATCCTTTCCAAGTTTGTACAGGTACATGGGCATGTTTAGTCATGCAGTCAGCAATTTCCTTCACCACCTTTTCGGTGTCATCTATTTGTAGACAGCAATTACTTAAGTTAAATTTTCCACAAACCCCCTCCTTCAGAAGCAAGTAAATAATCCAAGGCCAAGAGATTTTGGTAGATTGCACTATGCATTTTAGTTTGTTGTTGGGCCAATATAGTCAAGGTCCTTGCAGTGTCATTGGGTATCAGTTCCAAAACCGCCTGTAGTCTGATGATGTGGTTCAGCATATAGATAGGGGTGTGATATCCCCAAGCGCCATCCTCTGCCCAGGAGGCAGGCCCATAATATTGAATTATCTGTTCTGGGGGCCATTCATCATCTTTCCAGTTTCCAATTTGGAGAGCCCTCTGGTCTCTCTGGGCACCCTGTGCCTATATATAGGAACTCCCAGTTGCTTTCCTAGTGACAGTAGGAGCAGGAAGAAGGAAGGTCTGATTGTTCCCAGCACACATGCTCCAGCCCAATTTGGGGGGAGTATGGAATAGGCCATTTTTCCAAAAATCCAATATAATCCCTTTGGTGCCCGCCACTGCATATTAGTACTGATATCTTCCCATGCTTGTCGAAGGAGGGAGAAGTTAGACAAGGGATTGGGCTTGGGCTCTGAGCGATTGGAGGATGACCACCATTGAGTCTCTTGGGCAGTCAGATTATAATACCTTAGGCCTAAACATGTTAAGCTTCCTACCGAAACATTAAACCATCCTCCCCACCTCGCAAGACAATTTCTCCCTATAATAGCAGTTCTGAGGAGCCATACCCCATTGGTGAGTTGGGGGTATGCAGTCTCACTATGAGGCTCTAATGGGTCCAGTTCTCTGGCTTGCCAAGGCCAGTGGTCTCCTGTGTTCGTTTCCCCGCATACATAACAAGAGGAGACTTTGAGAGTTTGTGCAATAGTTTCTGCCAGGGCTAAGAACAGGTTCTTAGTTGTGGCCAGAATGGGAGGTGGGATGTTTCTTATCTCTTCATAAAAGGAATGAAAGATGCTGTGAGAGGCAGCTTGGAGTGCAAACGTGATTCTCTGGAAATGTAGCACAGCTCCAGGGTCAAGGCCTCTTCCGTCAATGCGAATGCTTATTTTGAAACTCTCCTTCCATTTGGGCTCACTGGAATTGGAAATAGTGAAATTAACTGGGTTACAGGCTTTAGTCTGGCAGTCTGGAGGGGCTGTACCCTTTTGAAGGACAGCTGTTTTGTCTCCCTTATTCCAGGTTGCCCAGGCCACACAGCTCCAGAAAGTGCATTCCAGGCAACCGCTGCAGGTGGTCCCCCAGCACATATATTCATGCTGGAGTCTATGTTCTCTTTCCCATGATGGGCTTCCACATGGTCTAGTAGAAGTCCATGACCCATTCATAGCTTCACAGGCATCAAAAAGTATTGATACTGGCAACTTGGGGTTGGTAATTTGGGTCCGATTAATTAGCTGCCCTGATTTATGAGAGCGCCGGACTTCTAACCATTCCTCAGTTGGTTAGTATCATGGATCAAAGCAAGTATATTGGTCCCCCTGTTGACAGATAGAATAAGTGGTCCTGTTGTGAGTACAACTTCCATGAATTTCTCCGGAACAGGAGAAATGAGTGGAGTAAAGCGAAGCCCATGTAACCCCTTGATCTGATCGGGTCACTCGAATGTACAGGTCACATGAGGACATGGATCCCGGCAGAACCAAAGGGGACCAGATTAACAGCAACAGGCAGCAAACATACATGTTGGTCATAAGATAAGAGTGTATGACAGTTAGAGAGTGTCTTGTGGAAGGGAGGTAAGGCAGTTTATTTTACCAGGCTGCCGATTCCTCAAGCTTCAGCTGTGCGTTGACTCACCAGCTTCCGGTGTGGCCAGAGCAGGGCTTTGAGATCGTCGTCTCCTTCTCTGTATTGTCAGGCGAAGAGGTCTCTCCGGATTGAGGGCAGTCTCCCACTCTCCACGGTCATCAGCTGTGCCAGCCGGTTTTACTCTAGAATGATGGATCCAAGCATCTATTCCTGTTACTTTAAGAGCAGTGGGGGTGGTTAGAATTGCAGTATAGGGGCCCTTCCATACCGGCCTCAAAGGCTCCTTTTTCCAGTCCTTTATCCACACCTGGTCCCCTGGCTTGTGGGGGTGTACTGTTATACCTAAGGACACAGGTATTCTGTCCGTGACCCATTTATGTATCCGAGAAATAGTGAGCCCCAGTCCTTGTAATTGTTTATGTAATTCCAAGTCTCCCAACTCCCTGGTGTTTCCTTTTAAACTGATTAGTGGAGGTGACCTTCCATATAAGATTTCAAATGGCGAGAATTCTATTCCCTCTTGGGGTGAGCATCTCACTTTTAAGAGGGCCACTGGCAACATGTCTATCCAGGGCAAGCCAGTTTCCTGACATAACTTTGCCAGGGTCTGTTTAAGGGTTCGGTTCATGCATTCTACTTTCCCTGAACTTTGAGGGTGATAAGCAGAATGTAGTTTCCGTCAGATCTGTAAAGCTTTTGCCACCTGTTGTACTGTTTCGGCCACTAATGCTGGTCCATTACCTGACCCGATGGTCAGAGGCATTCCATATCTGGGAATAATGTCTCTCAGGAGTGCCTTGGTTACTTCCCTTGCCTTTTCAGTTTGGGTAGGGAAGGCCTCTCCCCATCCTGAAAAAATACATATAAAAACTAGGAAATATTTGTACCCCTCACTAGGGGTGACTTCAGTGAAGTCCACTTTTATATCCTCAAATGGGGACAGTCCACAGTGTTGTGCTCTAGTTGGTCTGTGGGGACCCTGGCGGGCATTATTCTGTAAATAGTTTATGCATCTTTGGGAGACAGAGGAGCAGAGTGCAGGAAGACGAGCAATGAGATGGTACCTGCCCAGTAGGGTCTCTAAGGCAGTTTTGCCCATGTGGGTTAGCTCATGTTGTTGGTGGACTAGTCTGTAGGCCAGCTGTTCTGGAACGTAAACTCGGTGGTCCCGTGTGACCCACCATCCTGTTTTAGTTTTAGTTCCTCCTTCCTCCCTTATCCATTTTTTCTTCCTCTGGAGAATATCTGGGGATAGCTGGCACTTCTGGGGCCAGCAAGACCTTAGGTTTGTCTGGCTGTTGTCCCCGGGCTGCCTGTCTGGCAGCTGCATCAATACTACGGTTTCCTTTTGTCACTGGGTCATCTCCCTTTTGGTGGCCTTTACAGTGGATAACTGCAACTTCTTTAGGTTCCCATACTGCCTCTAGGAGCTTTAAGATTTCAGCCTGGTTTTTAATTCCTTTTCCTTCAGCAGTGAGGAGCCCTCTTTCTTTATATAAGGCTCCATGGACATGTAAAGTTGCAAAGGCATACCGTGGGTCGGTATAGATATTAACTCTCTGGTCTCGGCTGAGTTCCAGTGCTCTCATTAAGGCCCATAATTCTGCTCTCTGTGCTGACCAGCCTTGAGGAAGCACCTCTGCTTCTATCACTTTTAAGTCAGATACCACAGCATATCCTGCCATCCTTTTTCCATCCTCCATAAAGCTGCAGCCATCAGTATATAAGACCAGGTCAGGATTTTGGAGTGGTTTGTCAGTCAAGTCAGGCCTGCTGGAAAACACCTAATCTAGTACCTCCAGGCAGTTATGGTCTGGGGGCCCCATTCCATCTGGCAGAAGAGTGGCTGGGTTCAGAGTTCATATAATCTCCAGTTTTACCCGTGGACTTTCACATAGTAACCCTTGATATTGAGTCGTTCGTGCATGTGTGAGCCAATGGTGGCCCCTGGTATCCATTAGGGCTACAACTGAGTGTGGGACTTCAACATTGAGGTTTTGTCCCAGGGTCAACTTGTCAGCCTCTCTCACCAACAAGGTGGTAGCTGCCAGTGCTCGGAGGCAGGGAGGCCATCCGGCCGCAACTGAGTCCATTTGTTTAGACAGATATGCCACTGGCCTCTGCCAAGGCCCAAATTTTTGTGTTAAGTCTCCCAAAGCCATGCCATTTTTCTCATGAACAAAAAGGTTAAATTCTCTGGTTACATCAGGAAGTCCCACGGCTGGAGCCTCAGTGAGTTTGGTTTTGATTGTTTGAAATGCTGCCTCCTGGCTTGGTCCCCATTCAAGGGGAGCCTTTTTTTCTCCTTTTAGAGCCTCATACAGAGGCCTGGCCAAGTCTGAAAACCCAGGGATCCATATCCGGCAGAATCCTGCTGCCCCTAGGAACTCACGAACCTTCCGGCGGGTGGTAGGGACAGGAATGGCACAGACTGCCTGCTTTCTTTCAGTCCCCAGCATGCGTCGGCCCTGCATGATGTTGAAGCCCAGATAATACTTGACTTGTTTCTTTGCGGATTTGTGCCTTTTTCTTTGATACCTGATACCGTGCCTCCATCAGTAGGGAAAGGAGAGCTCTTGTTCCTTCTAGGCACTGAGCCTCCGTGGTGCCAGCCAGTAAGAGGTCATCAACATACTGTAGCAAAACACAGCCCAGTTTTTGTCCAGGAAATTCAGCCAGGTCAGCAGCTAGGGCGCCGCTAAGAAGAGTGGGAGAGTTTTTGAATCCCTGTGGGAGTCTAGTCCAGGTGAGCTGATCCTTTGTCCCTGTATGTGGATTCTCCCATTCAAAAGCGAACAAGAGCTGACTGGCAGGTGCCACCCGGAGGCAGAAAAAAGCGTCTTTTAAGTCCAGGCAAGTAAACCACTCAGCAGTGGAGGGGATCAGCCCTAGCAGGGTACACGGGTCAGGGACGGACAGATGTAATGTGACTGCTGCTTCATTTATGGCTCTCAAGTCCTGTACTGGGCGGTAGTCCTGTGTTCCCGGTTTTTTCACGGACAGTAAAGGGGTGTTCCAAGGGGACTGACATTTTATTAACAGTCCATGCTGAAGCAGCCTATCCAGGTGAACCTGGATTCCCAGTCGAGCTTCTCTGGGAATTGAGTATTGCTGTAGCTTTACCGGTTGAGCTCCGGGTTTTAGATCAATCAAGACAGGAGCGTGGCATTTTGCCAGTCCTGGTGGGTTTCCTTCAGCCCAAACCAATGGGTATTTAGTCTCTAGTTCTGGGGGAATGGTCCCCATTTCTGAAGGGGAAGAGTGCAAGCGCCATTCCTCTTCCCTTTTTACAGCAAGAGCCATGATTAAAGGAGAGGGCGGTTCTGTCAATTTAAGTTGGGCCGATCCATCAGTAGAAAAGGAAATTTGTGTCCCCATTTTAGCCAGCAGGTCTCTTCCCATCAGGGCGACTGGGCAGTCAGGCAGGTAAAGAAATTCATGTATTACTTCATCGCCTCCTAACCGACATCGTCGAGGACTGCAGAAGGGCCTGTGGGTTTGGATACCTGTGGCGCCAAGTATGGTGGTTTCTTTCCCCGAGAGGGGAGCCACAGGTTGTGTAACCACAGAAAGTTCGGCACCTGTGTCAACAATAAAGTCTATGGGGTGGCCCCCTACTTGAATTCTGACCATAGGCTCTCGGGGGCCCAGTTGGAGAGAGCCTTGTCCCCCGTAATCAGACTCTGCCAGGCCAATCAGGTTGGTGCTGAATGGCTCAGATCAGTACCGGCTAGGTGGGGCCTTGGTCTTTTTCTCAGGACGGTTGGGGCATTCATTTTTTTTTGTTGTTGTTTTTTGTCTTTTTTTTTTTTTGTCGTTGTTGTTGTTATTGTTGCTATTTCTTGGGCCGCTCCCGCGGCATATGGAGGTTCCCAGGCTAGGGGTTGAATCGGAGCTATAGCCACCGGCCTACGCCAGAGCCACAGCAATGCGGGATCCGCGCCGTGTCTGCAACCTACACCACAGCTCATGGCAATGCCGGATCGTTAACCCACTGAGCAAGGGCAGGGATCGAACCCGCAACCTCATGGTTCCTAGTCGGATTCGTTAACCACTGCGCCACGACGGGAACTCCGTATTCATTTTTTCAATGCCCCTTTTCTTTGCAGTAAGCGCATTGGTCATGTTCCAGGGGACTCCTTTCCCCTGGCCTGTGCCTTGTCCCCTATGGGGTGGTCCCACTGGGGGCACTGGTTTTGATAGGGCGGCTTTCAGAAGAGTCACTTTTTGTTTCATTCTCGTCTCTGCATCCTGGTGGGCCATCTGGTCTCGGTTAATAAAAACCTTGTTGGCTATTTCCAATAGTTTAGTGGCATTCTCTCCTGCAAATCCTTCTAATTTCTGTAGCTTTTTACAGGTATCTGATTGGGCTTGTCCCACAAAGGCAGCATTTATCATCTGTTGGTTCTCAGGGGCCTCGGGATCAAAAGGGGTGTAGATTTGGAAAGCCTCACATAGTCTCTCATAGAATTTGGCTGGGCTTTCATTTGGCTCTTGTAGTATCTCACTGATCTTAGCTATATTAGTGGGTTTTTAGCCCCAGCTTTTGCCCCCTGTAGGAAGGCCTGCCAGTACCTCTCTAGGTTACGTTTCCCTTCTTCAGTGTCATAGTCCCAAGGGGGATTTTCTTCTGGGAAGGCTTCCGTCACCCAGTTTGCCAAGTATGCTCAACCCCCCGTATTGGGCTGAAGCCATTTTGGGGCTTCTGCTTCAATTCACCAGCGCTCTTTAGAGTCAAATAGAGTAAAGAGGAGTTGCCGGCAGTCTATCCAGGTGGGACAGTGTGTCTGGAAAATGAATTCTAAGAGATCAATCAGCGCCTGAGTCTTTTCAGAATATGAGGGCATATGGTGTTTCCAGTTGAGATCAATAGTGGAAAAGGGCTGGTAATAATAAAAACATCCCCCTTCTTGTATGGTCCCATTGGGGGCGACTTGCTGTGTCTCCCATAAGGGCATTTGTAATGCTAGAGTGGCTGCTCCAGTATTACAAATGCTCCTATGAGCTGACCGGAGACACCTGCTCATAGGTTCTGGAGAATCTGGCTGCGGGGGTGATAGCACCTTGGGAACTTCAGAAGCAGAAGGAGGAGGAGAAACAGAAGGCGGTGGGCTATCTGGCATCTGGGGACCTTCGGCTCCTGGAGGTGGGGCCGGCAGCACATAAGGTGGTGGCATAAGGGGCGCGTCCTCAGGTTCCCCTTGATAAATAGGTGGCACCTTGTTTTGAGACAAGGTTTTCTTCTTGGACTGGACTACTAGCACCCTACACTGTCCCTGGTCTGTGGTGCAGAACCGAACCCATGGGGGCCTCAAATAGGCAATTTCCAACCATTGATCAATATATGGAAATTGGTCTGGGTGTCCAGGGTCTCCTGTTATTATATACTGCTGCAACTGTGAACACATCTAAGGTCCCTTCTGGAGGCCAGCCAACACCAAAGGAGGGCCACTCTAGGGTACAGAGGATACACAGTTTTCCAGGACTCAGCTTAACAGCGTAATCTCTAGAAAATCCTTTCTTAAAATTCTTAACCATACACTCTAAGACAGTGGGCTTGGAAGCCGATTTACCCATTGTGTGAAGTCCCACCCTGTGCTGGTGACACAAAACAAACAGTGAGGACAAGGCCTCAGGTAACAATCGCTTCGTCCGCCTGACCACTCCCCCAGAGGAGATATTTCAGGTGCCTCTTAGCATAGGTGGGACTGTATAAACCCCAACATCAGGATCCCCCCGAAGAGGGCCACCATAAGCTGTATGAGGGTCACCGCGGAACTGCAGGTTAGGACTCACTCAGGCTCCGTAGTCCAAAGACGGTGGAGCATGGGCTCTCGTTCTCTCCAGTCACTCACACACACACCAGAATTGACAAGCCTCCTGATCCCAAGGGAGCAAACCCTGACCTGAGTGACCCTTTGGTCACTGAGAGGTGATCAGTCTCTCCATCCACCGTATGGCGGGTCCTGACTTGGGCAGATGTCCCCGGGGCACTCACCAGTCTGACGTCCTGTCCTGGAACCTGTTTCCACTCTCCTTCTGAGTCCGTTCAGGAAGCGGTGTGGGCCAAGGCCACGGCCCAAGTGAGGGTCTGGATCCGGCAAAGTGGCTGGTGCGTGCTATCCACCTGTCACTGGGCCAGCGACCATGGCCTCCCCGGGTTCCCCGACAACGGTGGCACAAGAGGTCAGCTTCGTTGTCGGCTTCCCGGCCAACGCACCAAAATGTTGCAGAAACCGCAAAAACCGTGGCAATGGAAGGAGACAAACAGCACTCGGAGATATGGAAAAGCAAGGTTTATTCAGCACCGGTGCAGGCTCAGAGAAGTCACCTCCAGAGTCGGAGCACCAGGTCTTTGTTCTCAGTAACCTTTATACACTACAAGGTCTTGATTTTCCCATGTAAGCATCCCGGACCTCCCCCATCCCCAAGCAGACAGTGTTCCTCCCTAAGAAACTGAGCAAGCAAGGTTACAGAAGCAGAACTGATAAGCAATGCTGGGTACCTGATTAGCAGGGCTGCTGGCTTGGACAGAGGGCACACAGTTGTTACATTATTACAAGAAGGGTGGCATAGTGATGAGCACAGCTGGAAAGGCTTGCAGCTGCCTTCTTAGCCAAGGGGGGTTGTTCTTTAGTTAAGACTCCATTTCAGATCCTTTGACCCTTACGGAATGTCCTACCTTGTCTCTTATAACAGTCTTCATTTTAAGGTCTACTTTTCTGATGGGAGTGTTGCTACTCCAGCTTTCTTTGGATTCCCATTGACATGGAGGAGTTTTTCCCATCCTCTCACTTTCAGTGTATGTGTGTCCGTAGAAGTGAGGTGGGCCTCTTGAGGACAGGATACATATGGATCTTGTGTTCATATCCATTCAGCCAGCCTATGTCTGCTCCAGCCCACACTTTCCGACCCATCAGGTCATGACAGCCTTTGGGTTGGGGCAGCAAGTCCATTTACATTGGAGGTAATTATATGTATGTTCTTGTTGCCATTTTATTAGCTGTTTTGGATTTGTTTTTGCTGCTCTTTTTTCTCCTTCTCTCTTCTTGTGGTTTGATGACTCTGTTTAGTCTTGTATTTGAGTTGATTTTTCTTATTTTTGTGTGTATCAATTGTAGGTTTTGGGATTGCATTTGCCCTGAGGTGTTTTTGTCTTTTTGCCCTTTCTTGGGCTGCTTGCGTGGCATATGGAGGTTCCCAGGCTAGGAGTCTAATTGGAGCTGTAGCTGCCAGCCTGCACCAGAGCCAAAGCAACGCAGGATCCGAGCCGCGTCTGCAAACTACACCACAGCTCCCTGCAAAGCCGGATCGTCAACCCACTGAGCAAGGGCAGGGATCGAACCCGCAACCTCATGGTTCCTAGTCGGATTCGTTAACCACTGCGCCATGATGGGAACTCCTGCCCTGAGGTTTTGATATAGGAGTCTCTATACATACGAGTTTACGTTGTTCGTCTGTTAATTGCAAGTGTGTCTCCAGGGTCCTGCATTTGTACTCACCTCTTCTCATGAATTTCTGGTTTTGGGAGCACTTTTGTGCGTGGACCGTTTCCTACCTTCACTGTATGTATGCCTTTCCTGGTGAGCCATGTCATTTTTGGTATTTTTGTTTCCTGTTGCAGCCTTGCCTTTTCTGCCTGGAGAGGTTCCCTTAGCCTTTGTTGTAAAGCTGGTGTAGTGGTGCTGAATTCCCTCAGCTTTTGTTTATCTGTAAAGCTTTTGTTTTCTCCTTCAAATCTGAATGAGAGCCTTGCTGTGTAAAGTCCTCTTGGTTGGAGGTTTTCTCCTTTCATCGCCTTAAGTATATGATGCCAGTCCCTTCTGGCCTGCAGAGTTCCTGCTGAAAAATCTGCCCATAACCTTATCAGGGTTCCCTTGTACGTTATTTGTGTCTTTTCCCTAGCTGCTCTCCGTATTTTCTTTTTGTGTTGAATTTTGGTCCGTTTGTCTCAGGGTGTTCCTCCTTGGGTTTATTTTACATGGTGCTTACTGTGCTTCCTGGGTTTGAGTGAGTGGTTCCTTGCCCATGTTAGCTCTGTTTTCAGGTATTATCTCTTGGAACGTTTTTATCTCTCCCTCTCTCTCTCTGTCTTTCTTTCGGGCACCCCTACAATACGGATGTTGTGCGTTTCACATTGCCCCAGAGTTCTCTGAGACTCTCTTCATTTCTTTTCAATCTTTTTCCTCTTTTCTGTTCTGCATACGTGATTTCTACTCATCTGTCTTCCACCTCAACTTATTTGTTATTCTGCCTCCTGTATCCTGCTGTTGGTTGCTTCTAAGGAATTTGTTATTTCAGTTATTGTACTTTGCATCTCACGTGCTTAAGTTTGAAATCTTGTATTCCTTTCTCAGTGTTTGCTGCAAATTATCCATCTTTGCCTCCAGTCTCTTTCCAGTGTCCTGCATCATCTTCACTGTCGTCAGTCTAAAGTCTTCGTCCTAGAGACTGAGAATCTCCAGATCCCTGAGCTATTTTTCTGGAGTTTTTTCTTTCTCCTTTATATGAAATAGAGTTCTCTGCCTTTTCATTTTTATGAGTTTTGGAGTAGTCTCCTTTTTGCAGACAGTAGAGTTGTAGCCTCTCTTACTTCTGATGTCAGCCTCCTTGTGGCTGTGGTTGGTTGGGGGGCTTGCTGTAGGCTTCCTTATGGGAGGGACTGGTGCCTGCCCACGGGTAGGAGGAGCCTATTCCTATCCCTCTGGTGGGTGGGGCTCTGTCTCTGGGTGTGATTAGAGGCTGCTGAGTGCGCCTGGGGGTCTTTAGGCAGCCTGTTGCCTGCTGGGTGGGGCTGTGACCCCACCTGAATTATTGTTTGGCCTGGTGCTTCTCAGTGCTGATGGGTGGGACCAGATTTTCCCAAAATGGCCACCTCTAGAGGAGCACGTGCTGCTGAATACTCAGAGACCTTTGCCTCCAATGTCCTCCCACAAGGAGCCACAGTCACCCCGGTTTCCCAGGAGATCCTCCCAGAAGTGCAGTCAGGTAGGACCCAGATTCCTGTGGAGTCTCTGCTTTGCCCTTGGACCTGGTGCACATGAAAGTGGTGTAAGCCTCCGCTGAGGGTCACTGTGGCCCCGCCCCTGCTTCCCCCCCACATTAGCCCCCCCCCCCCGGACCCCGCCCCAAGAAACCTCCCTGAGTGTTTGACCACCCTTTCCAAGGCTGTGCTTTCAGGTCAAGCCCACGGGGCGGAGACAAAGGGAGAAAAGACCAGACCCTCCCAGCACCGCTCTGACTGTCTTTGGATCCACAGCTGTAACCTGACAGGTGGGAGCAGGTGGGAGACGTGGGACTCAGGGACTTCTTAAAACTCGGCATCCCTCGATGTGTGGCTGGATCCAACAAAGGAAAATCCCAGGATTTCAATCAGGCCCAGGGTTTATGTCTGGACTGTGTCTAATTCCAGGCTTGTTCCTCCTGGCCCAGATGTGCCCCCGCCCACGTCCCAGACCCAATGCTGAGGTGCACCTCCTGGGGAGGGTCAATGTGGCCCCTCCCCCGCGGCCCCGCCGCTGCATTAGCTCCGCCCCAGACCCCGCCCCATGAAACCTTCCCCACTTGTACAAGTTCCAAGGCTGTGCTTTCCGGTTAAGGCCACTGGGTGGAGCCAAAGGGAGGGAAACACCCCGTGTTTCAGAGACCAAGTCCCTGTGTCCCCGCAGTAACCTCCCACTAGGAGCAGGTGCGAGAACTTCAGGGGGTTTTTCTAAAATCTCGGGGTCCCCTGGCAAAAGCCTGAATCCAATGAAGGAAAAGTCACGAGTGGCTCAGGGCTTATGTGCGGACTGTGTCTAATTCCAGGCTTGTTCCTCCCGGCCCCCGATGTGCCCCCGCCCACATCTCAGAGGCAGAGCTAAGGTCAGGGTGTGCCCGCGGGTGGGGCCCCGACCTCATCCCAGACCCTGAGCTGATTAGTGTGATGATGGACAGAGGGACAGCGGGGTCGCATGAGGGGCCTGCATGGACACACGAGCTCAGGCGACCAGGTGTGGACAGACATTTGGGAGGGTGGCTCTGCCCATCTCAGGCCAAGAGGCATGGAGATTCTGGGGGGCCTCTGCCCTGCCAGGGGATCGAGCCGCTCCTCCCCTCCCGCTGGGTCCCCTTTATTCCCAGAGCATTTGAACTGGGGGCCAGTGGGAACCCCTTAGCCAGGAAAAGGTGGGGCGTCCTCACCGAGGGGCCAAGGGGATGCTGCTGTTTTCCTTTTTCTGTCCTCTGTTTTCTTGGAGCTCAGCTATAGGGATGGGTCCATCAGGGTCCCCGTCCCAGTGGATCAGCGTGACTCAGGACAGTTCAGGGCATGTTGTCGCCTCTTTCCATGGGAGGTGTTGGAGCCACCAACCACATTCTGTGGCCCTGACATGCGTGGCTTCCTCTGTCCTGTGCCCCAGATGTCAGTCTCAGGACAGGATGCCTCTCAGAGGAAGTGCCATGTGGGAGGGTCTCTGGGGGCCTCACAGGTGACCACCACCTGGGGCTTAAACCACAGGCATCCCCCCTCCCCCAGCCATTGGGTTCAGATGTCTGAGGTCAAGGGGTCCCAGGGCTGCGATCCCTCCAGAGGCTCCAGGGCAGGGTCCTTCCTGCCTCTTCCAACTTCTGGGGGCTCCAGGGGGCCCTGGGCTGGTGTCCACCTCCCTCCCGTCTCAGCATCACCCCCCCAACCCCTGCGCTGGCCACCTTCTCCCATCTGCACATCTGTCTCTCTGTCCCAACGTCTTGTTTCTGCAGAGACCCCAGTCCTGTGGGGTCAGCCTTGAAGTGTGAAGCCAGGGGTGGGGCTGTTAAGCCTGGGGAGACCCCCTTCCCACCTGCCCTGCAGCGGGCAGAGCTGACCCCATGGGGCCATAGCCTGGTCCTGTGTGCCATGGACGTCCTGGGTGGGTGAGTCACAGGGACACACCTCCTCCATGGGGTCTGAGTGTGGGAACAGTGGGGCCTGGTGCCCATCACAGCCCCTGTGGCCGTGTCCTGCTGTCCTCTTGAGGTCCGGTCCCCTGAGGGTGTCCTCTTGTTTATGTGTTGGTGAAGGTCTAGGGGTGGGCCTGGCCTCCATCCAGGGTGTCCTGTCAGCACCTGAGTCCTGTGGGTGAGTGGGGGGGGGCAAAGGCAGGGGTGGGGTGGGGGTGGTGACGTTAAGGCAATGGGGGCAGCTGTGTTCTCTTTTCATGGCCTGAGGGTCAGGTCGGATGCCTGACTCTGGGTGGGGGGGGAACCCTGGGGTTGATAATTGAGGTGATTGTGGGCCCAGAATCTTGGGGGGAGGCGTCTGTGTTCTGGAGGAGCTGCCGTCCTTTTCCCTGCCCCTGCCATTGGCCCTGTCCCTGCCATTGGCCCTGTCCCTGCCATTGGCCCTGTCCCTTTGCCCCCATTTCCCCCTCCCCCCATTTCCCCCTCCCCCCATTTCCCCCTCCCCCCATTTCCCCCTCCCCCCTTCCCCTCTGTCTCCTCGTCCCCCTTTCCCCTCCCCCATTCCTGCATCCCCTCTGCTCCCTCCCCCTCTCTCCATTCTCTCCTCTTTCTCTCCCGTCCCCTTCCCCATCCCCTCCCCAGTCCACTGACCACTCTTAGTCCCCACCCTCTCCCCCCAGCACAGGGACACGGCCGGAGTGACGACCAGTGCAGAGACACCGGGACCCAGCCATCCTGCAATGAAGGAGGGGGCTCCGCCTGTGTCCGATCTGCCCGGCTGCTCGATGAATTGGTGTGATGACCCCACTGCTGGACACGCTCATCCAGCGGGTTGTGTGGGTGTGGACGTGGGTGTGGGGTGTGATGTGGGGTGTGTGCTGTGTGTCCTCAGACACAGGGGTGGTGGGTATGCATCTTGGGTGTGTCCCTGGGGTGACGATGGAGGGCCTTAGGCTCAGCCTTTCCATTCTGTAGAAATCACACGAAATCGTGTACCTGTTGGGGGATGGTCCACTGAGCCCCACATTTACTGGTCTCCGGGGACAGGTGATCACGTTTTGTGGGCCCCAGTTGCTCATGTGGGCATACGAAGGGGGCTTCTACCCTGGGAGTGGGTAGATGGGGGTAAAAAACATCCCCCTGTCCCCCAGGGGAGCCCTGTGATAATCTGGAAAACAGCCTGAGTCAGGCTTGGCTTGTCCACACTCGGCCACTGCTGCCCTGTGGCATAAGGAGTTCCTGGGCCAGGGCTGCAACTGTGGCAACGCTGGAGCCTTGAACTCACTGTGCCCGGCTGGTGATGGAACCTATGTGGGAGACCCCGGGGTGGATGCTTTATGGGCTGGTGATTACGCATCATACACAGTGAGTCAAAGTGAGGTTTCCCCCTCAGGCCCTGCTGTCTACACACCAGGCCCCTCCAGCTACATAACCTGGGCTTGGGTGCAGCTTCTGACGCACGTGCCTGGGGTCCTGCCGGCTCCCAAGCATGTCAGCTGCTCCGTGCGCTCCGTCCTCAGCCCAGCGCCTCGCCAGGCTCTTCTACGCATTCAGTTGGGCCGTCGTTTCCTCCCTCCATCCTCCACAGTCTCGGGGGTCCTGCTTCCTGGTAGCGAAGACCCCGCTGGGGCCCTAGAGGAAAGCACCTCATATTCCTGACGTCCTGTCAGGAAGGAGGTTTGTACTTTCTGGCCATTGACAGCGACTCTGGGATGGTCCCTTGTGCAGCTTGTGAGCATTGGGGATGGCCCCTTGGGGCCGGTTTCCTGCCTGGGTGCTGCAGACGATGCCCTGTGTGTTGCTTGTACCTGTCTGTAGTATGTTGTACACTGTAGGTCATACGTTGTAAGTTTGTACATTGTCTGTACAGCACATGGTCCATGTTGCATGTATGTTGCATGTTTGTACAGCACATGGTGTAGCATGATGTATGCAGGTTGCGTGTTTGCAGTTGTGTGTACAGCACAGGTCTGCATGGCATGTTGTGTGAATGTTGTGTGTTTGCATGTCATGTTTGCACAGCACACAGTTACATGATGTATGCATGTTGCATGCTTGCATGTCATGTATTTGTACAGCACAAGTCAGTGTTGAATGTTGTATGTATGTTGTGCGTTTGCATGTTGTATCTTGGTACAGCATAGTCTGTGTTGCATGTTGTATGCATGTTGTGTTTGCATGTCATATGTTTGAACAACACATTCTGTTTTATATGATATATGCATATTGCATGCTTGCATGTCATGTATTTGTATAGCACATGGTCTGTGTTGCATGTTGTATGTGTGTTGTGTGTTTGCGTGCTGTATCTTTGTACAGCACATGGTCTTTGTTTCATATGATATATGCATGTTGCATGCTTGCATGTAATGTATTTGTATAGCACATGGTCTGTGTTACATGTTGTATGAGTGTTTGCATGTTGTGTGTTTGTACAGCACATGGTCTTGTTGCATGGGTGTAGGGTGTTTGCATGTCATTCTGCCAGTCAGCCTCATGCTCCAGCACTTGTCCATGTCAGTTCCTGTCCTGTGTGCACTGGTTTCATGTTCATATTTTGACCCTTTGACCTCTGTCTTGTATGCAGGCAGGGGTGGGGTGTTGGGGGGTTTTCCAGGCTCGGCTGCTGTGCCCCTCCCAGCACTGGTCTCCCACCTTGGAAAGGCTGGGTCTCCGTGGGGTGGATGGTTCCTGCTCCCATGGGGATGACTGGATGCCCATCTCAATGGGTGCCAACTCACCCCTGGCCCCACAGGCCCTTGTCCTTCTCAGTGACCTGCTGCTGACCCTGAGCTACCAGGTCCCCAAGGAGGACACAAGCTGCTCCTTCTCATTCCTGAGCCCGTCTGCAGCCAAAGGTGGGTGCCTACACCAGGGAGGACATGTGCTGGCAGGAGACAGTGGGGCTGTAGGTCCCCCCATCCCTGGTGGGAGCTTGGGGTGCTGTCAGCTGTCCTGGACTGGACTCAGGACTCAGGCAAGCAGGGGCCAAGGCAGCCTGCATGGACACACAGCTGGGACATGTGCCTGGGGGGGTTGGGACACACAGGTGTGATGTGTCCCTGCGGAGGGGTGTTGGGACGCACAGCAGGGACATGTGCGTGAGGGGGGTTGGGACACGTCTGTGCTGACCTTGGCTCCTCCCAACACCGGGATCCCAGGTCCCAGGGAGGCCCCATGTGTGACCTTCCCAGTGACCTTGAAGACCTGTGCTGCGACAATGACTGGGGGAGGGAATCTATCCATCCCGTCCCGTCTGTGCTGTCATGTTGTCATGACGCGTGAGTGAGCCTTGGTTTTCTGACTCTGCCTTTGTGGAAGAGTGGCCCCAGCATTGTGGGGTCCAGGGTATGGCATGGGGTCCAGGGTATGGCATGTGGCCCACTTCCTGCTGGGCTGTTGCCTGCTGTGTTTTCCACGCTGAGGCCCCCGCCCCAGCATCAGGGGCTACTTAGAAATGCCTGATGAGCAGAGTCTCTGAGGCGTCTGCCTGGCATCGGGCCCCAGGCGGTGTTGGTCCAACCGCGTCGCAGAGGAGGAGGTGCTCACCTGAGGCCGGAAGGGGATCTGGGCTCTTATGGGGACAGCCTTCAGCCCTCAGTGGCCGTGATGACCCCGCCATGGCCACCCACCCGAGGGCCTCAGACCTCCCTGCTGCTGCTGCTGCTGGAGTTTCTCCCTTTCTTGGGGGTTGACCCCTGCTGCGAGCGAGTGTCTGTGGTTTCTCTGGAAGTGCTGGGGAGGGAGCGCCCCCTCCCTGAGGGGGAGCATCCGATGCAGCATTCCTGGGGTGGGGCGCCCAGATGTGGTGTTCCTGGCATGGAGTTCCCAGGTGGGATATTGCTAGTGTGCCGTTCTTGGCATGGATCTGCCAGGTGTGGTGTTCCTGGAGTGGAGTTACCAGATGTGGTGTTTCTGGCGTGGTGTTCCTGGCATGGAGTTCCCAGGCATGGCACTCCCAGCCATGGCACCCCTGGCACGGTGCTCCCAGCTGGCACGTGTCCTTCAGGATCCAGGCTGCACACAGGCGAGAGGCCCAGCTCTTCCTAGATGCCCGTCAGATGCCCCCTATCTTCCCTGTCCTGGGGACGTGGCATCCCACCGCCCCCCTTTCCCCCTGATGTTCACACGCCAATGTCGCTTTGGTTTTCCTGCAGTTTGCTCCTTGGTGGGAGTGGCCTCGTTTGTTTCTCGTTGTGGAGCAGCCCAAAATGTTCAAACGATCCAAAAATTCCAAAAAGCATCGGCCCTACATGTACTTTTCTCTCCTGGTAAATAAACCACGGGTGCCTCCCCTGGTCAGTGAGTTTCCCTTGGGTCATTGTGTTGAAAAGCTGCGAGAGCTTCCGCGGGTCCGCTGTGACGTGGCTGGTGTAGATGGAGCTGGAGTAGGCTGGTCTCCATCTGGCCACTAATCAGATCAGTGACCTCCGTGTGGGTCACTGTGGTTCTACGCCACACACACCCCCATGAGTGTCCCCAACCCCAGGGGGACCCGCAGCATCAGCCTTCCTTTGAGCACCAGCCTTTTCCTGGGACCCTGTCCTTGTCACCTGTGGGGGAGGCCCTTCCACATTCTCCTCTGTTTTGTCTTGAGCCCAGGTCCCTTGGGGCGGGGTCTCTGCGCTCCTGTTGTGGTTGACAAACCCATCCAGATGCTGGACTCCTCCCTTGAAGTGCAGAGTCTGTGGAAGGCCACCAGCAGTTCTGGGGCCCGCCCTCGGGGGCTCGGTGCAGCCCTGGATCACAGACTGGGCACACAAGCCTGTGGGTGTGGCCACAGCACAGAGGCTTTTCAGCCTCTTATGGGGTCTCTTGGAGGTAAGCAGCCCCCACCCCTTCAGCTGGAAGGGGGTGTCAAGCCTGCCATGGCTCCTCCCTTTTGGGAAAAGGTGCCCAAATGGATCCCCAGACTCAGGACACGGACCCCTCCCCATGAACCTCACCTGGACCCGGCAGATTGGGTGGGTGCCCCCAGGCCTTGCACCCAGGTGGTCTCCCAGAGCCCCAGCACATGGGAGGTGTCTTCCTGACCTGCCCTGCTCTTCCGCAGCTATTTCAGAAGCACCTGGACACATACAGCTGGGCAGAGACGCTCCTGAGTTCATCTGCCGCGCCCTCGACTCTACCTGGCCGCTGGCTCACAGCCTGGTGCTTAAGCCACCCACCTGATCCACAGGTAGCTGGGCCCCTCCCCTGCCTAACCTCCACTGCTCCATCGGGCCCCCGCCTTTCCGAGCTGAGCTGAGCTCGTATCTGCAGCTGGTGGTCTGGAGCCCTGCCCCTTTCTCTAAGCCCCGCCCCCCGGAATGGACCGGTGTCAGCGCAGAAGCCAGAGGCCAGACAGGACCGATGAGAAAGAGGCTGCCAGCACTTCCCCAATCTCTGCTGCCCACTCCTGCTCGTCAGGTTCTGCAAGATCCCCGTGGAGCGTGAGTGCCCGGCCTGGTAGAGGCTGGGGGGAGACCTGGAGGGACTGGGGGCGGGGCTCCCTCCGGCTGGAGTCTGCACCTCTGCCGGCCCCCACCCTCCGCTCACGCATTTTCCACCCTGTCTGGACAGGTGGAGCTCTGGGGTGGCTGCAGCCCCGAGATTGGGCTGGCCCTTCTGGCCGTTGGTGCAAGGACCCTGCCTGGGTCTTGGCGATGAAGGGCGGGGACGGCTGCTCCGCGGGTGGGCGGACGTGTGCAGACCCCTGGCTCGGTGCAAAGAGTTCCAGAGGCAACGTGGGCTCCGCCCATCCCGCCCAGGGACCCGCAGCTCAGGAGCGGGGGCTCAGGGGGTGTCAGAGAGGCCACTGGGCTCCCGCGTCCTGGGGCTGGGCCTCCGTCAGCGTGTATCAGGCTCCGCGCCCTCGTTCTCCTCCACCAGCAAGCAGGCGATGTCCTTCCACGTTCCCTCTCAGGACCGACTGAGTCTGATGAAGGTGCGCCCCGCGGGGGCGGCCCTGAGCCTGGCTTGTCCCTGAGGGGAGGACTGGCCACTCTCCCCTGCAGGGTCTGTGACACCGTTGTCTCTAGGGACTCAGATTTCATCCGAGGAAGACGTGGTCACGGAGCCGTCCAGCCCGGTGGGTGCATCGCAACGGCGGGGGCGGGGGCTCTGGGCCACGGCTGCAGGGACGCTGGAGGGTCTGGAGCGGCTGTTGCAGGGGATGGGGGGCCCAAGGGGCTGCCTCTTCCTGCCCCCACCCCCAGGCGGGGGTCTCCAGGTGACCTCTGCCTCTGCCTGGGGTGGGGAACGGAGGGGGCTTCCGGGCAGGATTCTCACCAGTGACCTGGGGCCACTGTAGGAATGGTCGCCTGGCAGTGGGCCTGGCTGTCATGCCCTCCCCATCCCCGCCACCCTGGTGTTCTGAGCTCCTGCAGGATCTCGGGTGCATCTCCAGGCCTGAACCTGAGCAGCTCAGAGCACTGCGTCTGGGGTGCCCTGGGGTCCTCGGTGCCTGTCCTGGCTCCTGCCTGCAGCACCAGCCCCCCAGCCCCCTGGCCTGAGCTGGAGCGGGGTTCTCGGGGAGGCCGGTGGATTGGGGCGGCCCTTGGTGGGGTAGGAGCCCTGTGCAGACCCAATCCTGTGGGATCCGTGTACCAGCCCAGGGGCTCCAGGCAGGAGTGTGGCCGGCCTGCAGGAAGGCCCTGCTCCGGAGTCTTGCCCCTGTGTCCTCGGGTCCCTGATAGCTGTGGGGGGCATTGCCACCACATCCATGTGTATGGCAGCCTCTGCATGTGGACGACCCAGGCCCTGGGGTCCCCAGACTGAGGGGCTGGCGATGGCCCGTCATCCACATGCGCAGATCTGACCCTGTACGGGGTTCGGGGCATGTGACCGTTGATGCAGGACCTACCCAGGTGCCCACTCCTGCTGACTGACCGCTGCGCTGGGCAGGCAGGTTCCAGAACAGCTCTGACCCCGTCCACGATGCTCAGCGCAGGGTGCTGGGCGGACCTGCGGGGCTCCAGCCCTGCTGTTGGAGCAGTGTGTCCAGCGCCGTGAGCCCAGCTGCAAGACAGACGGACTCACTCCCCGAGGTCTGGTCAGTGGCCATTTAATTAGACCAACTGCCCTGTGCCCGGGGCTTGTTGGCTGCCTCCCCCTGGATGCGTGGGGCCGGGCTCTCCTGGAGCAGGGGGTGCCAGGGGGGCATGGGGGTGGGTATCAGGCTGTCCCTGTTTGTCTGCAGGGCTGTTTGTCACAGATAGACGGGACCACAGGAGGCCGGCCACGGGGGCAGTGTCAGCACCTGGGGCCAGAGCTCAGGCTGCGCGGCCCAGGAGGGTCAGGCTGCTGGGAGCCCTCGGGCCCAGCACCCGTGACCCACGCCCGGCTGGCTCCCTGCCCCCGAGGGCCACACCCCTGTGGGCCCCCCCCACGGTGACACTGCCATCCGTCACTCTGCAAACTGCGTCCAGCATTCCTGCTGCTCTGTCTGGTTTTGTCGTCAGCGGAGCCTGTGGCTGAAAATCCGTAAATTCTTTATTTGAAAATACAAACGTGATCTCATAAAACATTTTTAAACAGCTCTGCACGGCAAATAAAAGGTAACTTTACATGTTTTGTACATTTACACAACAACGTTCACAGAAGCTGGCGTGGGTGCTCCCTGTGGCGGTGGCGTGCCCTCCCGGGGACGCTCGTGCAGGACGGAAGCTTCTGGGGCTCCTGGAATGTTCCTGACGACCACCGCCCACCTGCGGGCCCCTGCCCGCCGACCAGCCCGAGGGACAGCAGCCTGGTCCCCTCTGGGGCTGGCTGTCAGCAGGGACAAGGGGGCGCCTCCACACACCGGGACACAAGAGCCGGCCAGCGGGGCCGCGGCCGTCCTCATCTTCAGGGACGCCCTGGACGTGGGTGGCCCCCAGGCCAGGCCCGGGTTCCTGTGTGCGCGTTGGCCCCTCCAGGACAGGTGGGACACGCGCCTCCGTGCCCGCCTCCGACCAGCTTCCGCGTGAATAAATAACAACTATCATTCCGTCAAACACACTTCACTTTCTGTAAAAGACACAGCTCAGCCACCAAACAGTCTGCTTTCGACACAGAAGTCGCTGCCTCCAGCGGGCCGCACGGACGTCCCACGGGCGGGTCACGAGGGCTGCAGGTCGTCATCCCCGCACTCGTACAGGTCAACGGTGCCCAGGCCAGACGGCGTCTCGAAGAAGGGCCTCTGGGCCAGCGGAGACCGCAGCGCACTCAGCTTCTGGTCCACAGGGCTGAGCTCGGCGTCGTACCTGCAGGGAGGGGTGAAGTGAGGATGCACAGGGGCCGGGCACCCCCTGCACTCAGGTGAGCACAGGCGTTCCCCACAGAGCCTCGAGGGGCCACCTGCGCTCAGGTGAGCAGGGGCACTGGCCAAACGGCCTCGAGGCGCCCCCTGTGCTCCATGACGTGTGGCCTTGGCTGCTGCAACTCTGAGCTTGTGGCATCTGGGCCCAGAGGCCTCCCTGGTGAATCCTGCCAACCGGGGGAAAGGACACGTCCCTGATACGAACTCTTCCAGAAAACAGCAGGAGGAGGCCGCTGTTCCAGGGGCCATAACCCGGAAGCCAAGGTGGTCACCAGGGGCCAGCATGACCCCCACCCAAAACAGGACAGTGTCTCCGGCGGACGCCAAGAACATACAGAAAGGACCCTGCATCACGGCCGGGCTGGCCAGGGGACGCGAGGCCCGTTCACTCAGCACCATTCACTGAATCTGCAGGCGACAGACCCGGAGCCGCGTGGCCAACGCACTTGACCACGTTCAGCGTCTCCACAAACTGGCGTCAAACAGACGCCCTCACGCTGGTGCAGGACCCTGACAAAACCCCACAGCGGGCTCCGTGCATCTTGGGTAGAGAAGGGGACTCCAGACCGGAGACGGGGCCGAGGCCAGGCCACCTCCGGTCATCTCGTTCACTGAAGGTCATCCTGGGTGTCCCAGGAAACCACGGCCAGGAAGAAAGACGACATCCACAGAGCGGAGAAGAACGGCCCCAGGTCGACAGGGACCTCGGCTGCCACTAGGAAAACGCCAAGAACGTGGAAAACAGCTTAGAAACCTAACAAGTGCACCTGATAAAACAGAAGACACGTGGACCGCACGTCTCTGTGGCGCCAGGGGAGGCCCAGGATGGAGACGCTGACGGAGCCTTGGCGGCCCCCAAACTGTGACATCCTGCGGTTCACAGCTCATAAAACACGCAAAGACCAGTACACCAAAAACCACCCACCGCCGCCGGGAGAGGGGGCTGGAGACGTGAAGAGACAGCGCACACTGCAGCTCGGGCACCTCCGAGTCAGTACGACCGCCACTGTCCCCACCGGCCTCACGCAGTCCTCAGAGCTGCAGCACAACGTGTTCTAGAAGCAGACAAGCTCACTCTTACACTTCCACATGGAGGCAACGGAAGCCACACCACCCTGGAGAACAGAGCCCCGGCTCTCAGCACGCGATGGCCGGTTCCCGCAGAGCAGCAGAAAGCGGGACCGGGCGGCCGGGGAAAGGACGGTCCCACTGATCGGGGGACAGATGCTCCCAAGACCGAGCCTCGCAGGGGGTCCAGCGGTCACAGGCCGATTCTCACCCCCAGGAGACGGCCCAGCCCAGTAAGTGCCCCCGAGGCTACTCCTGGGACCTCAGGCTGAACCCACGGCTCACACGGAAGCCGCAGAAACGGGAGGGACCCAAAGGGTTCTGAGCAAGACCAGAGGGAGGCCTTGCCACAAGTCTCCACTGCCCACAGGCCACAGTGGCCCAGACGGTGCTGCACTGGTGGACAGACACAGCGACAGCACGGAGTCGGCTCAGGGACGACCTCGCACACGGTCAGCTGATTAAAAATAACAAGGACGGTTTGGTGGCTTCGTTCAGTGGCGCTGGAGCAGCTGGGCCAGACCTCGCACCCCACAGGGAAGGTCAGCCCAGCAGATCAGAGACGCACAGGTACACTGGAAACACCCGAAACTGCGGGACAAAGTGTTGTGGCTTTAAATCAGGCCCTGGCTTCTCACACCCAGAGCAGAGCCCGTGAAAGCAAGCTGGCAAACGGCAGCTCACCAACGTGAGGTGGCGTCGGGGAAATGGAGAGACGAGCCACAGGTCAGGGGGCAATGTTCACTCCTCACCCAGCTCCTGCAGGACTTGCATCCGGGGGAAAGAACCCCCAAGACTCAGAAGGAGGAGAACAGCCACGAGGGAGAAGGCGCAGCAGGGGTGTGACCTCAGCCCACAGGCCACAGGAGGACACAGGCCAGGCCATGGCGAGACTGCTCTGTGCAGCAGCGCCAGGAGAGGAAGTGTCCCCAACCGGATAGCTGCACGTGCTTGTCTGCGCTCCGGGTCTCCGTCCCCGACTCCGCCGCCCCCTCCCTCCCTGCTCCCCAGGTACTCGGCGGCCACTCACCCATCCTCCCACGGCTCGCCCACGGCCTCCTCGGCCACCAGCAGGTCGTACTCCTCGGCCGCGTAGCGCTCCCAGTCGGACAGCTCGGGGCCCTCGCTGTCGCTCTCCTGCGGAGGAGGCACGCGGGTCACACGGGCCGCGGGGGGCGGCGGCGCCCTGGGGCTCCCGCCACACTCACCCTGAGCAGCGAGGCTTGCTCTCTCTGCTCGTGGTCCAGGTACTTCTCGATGTTGAAGAAGGTGTCGAAGAAGACGCCGGCGAGCTTGCAGCGCTTCAGGTCGCTCAGCGTGATCCTCCCTGCGGGCGGGGGGGAAGACGGCCGCGCATGCGCGTCAGAGGCTGGTGCCAGCGGGCGCGAGGCACACGCTGCTGCAAACCCGCACTGGTGAGGCTGTTCCCCTGGACGGACACCTGGGGCAGGGGGACCGAGCCCAGCACGGGGGGCCCTGCGTGTCCTAGGATGCGCGTGGCTCAGGAGGAGACTCTGCCCATGTGCCCACCGTCTGAGGGCCAGATGGAGCTGCCCGGGACCGCAGACACGGAACAGGGAGGAGCCGAGTCAGGGGGGTCCTTAGGTGACAGTCCGGAGACCAGGATCCCAACCAAGGCGTCCGAGTGGGGGCAGCGCCTCCCTCTGACCTCAGACCGTGTCCTGGGTCCCCTGGCTCCCAGATGAACCCCACACTGGGATCCCAGCACCAGGAGGGGGAGGTGGAGAGTACAGGGCCGGGATGAGGGGAGCCAAGGGCCGCTGACCCTCAGTGACCCCACACCCGGGGCCCGACCTAGCCTCCCCACTGGGAGATGAAGGAGCACAGGCTGGGGGATGGGGGTCCACCTTCCCAGGCCAGGACCAGACCTGTCAAATGAGGGTAGAGGGAGTGAGGAGGCTGGGACACAGGGTCCCGTCCACCCCAGGACCTGGCCTGGGTGGCAGGTGAGTCCAAGTGAGACATCTGCCCTGGGCACCTGCCCACCTTCCTGAGGCCCTCCCTCGCCTGATTAGTGACACAGAGTGGGGTCAGCTGTTCCCCGAGTGGGCCAAGCCCTCACACCCCTCACAGAGGGCTGTCCCACCTCCCACAGGTCCCCCCTTCTCAGGGGGTGTCCCCCTCCTCCCCGGGGCGTCTCCTCTGGGCGGCACCTTCACTCTGGGGCTTCACCAGGTCCAGCATCTGGCAGAGGCAGTCCTCGAAGGGCAGGGCCTCGATGGCCATGCTGTCCAGCCTGCGGCACTGCTCCTCGTAGAAGTACTCCAGCTCGAACATGGACAGCGCCCCATCCCCGTCCAGGTCCATGCAGCGGAACCAGTACTCGATGCTGCCGCACGGACACCATCAGCGCGGCTGCCCGGGACGGCCCCGTGGGAACCAGGGAACCCAGCCTGGGACCGACGCTGAGGGAAGCCGGGCACCCAGCCTGCACCCCCTCGAGCGACCTGGCCCAGACAGCCCTGGGGCGCCCTCACTGCCCCCCACTCCCTCCCCCCCCCCCCCGGCCTCCTAGTGTCCTCGCCGCTGGAGCCCAGGGCCGTGGCCATCACCTACCTGGTGGGAGTCTTCTTGTCCTCCTCCGAGATCAGAAACCAGACAAAGTCCGCGTAGCTTATCTTGCCGCCTTTCTGCACCTTCTTCCCTCTGGGCATGGAATTCGGACACAAGACCACGTCAGGGAGAAGCACGTGAGCACGGTCCCTGCCCCCATCTGACCACACCCATCTCCCCATGTGCCCCACCCCCATCTGCCCCCATCCCTCATCCCTCCACCCCTCATCCCTCATCCCTCCACCCCTCATCCCTCCACCCCCATCTGCCCCCACCCCCATCTGCCCCCACCCCCATCTGCCCCCACCCCCATCTGCCCCCACCCCATCCTACACTCCCTTCCTACTGGGCCTGAGAGGGACCACGTGACCAGAGAGGGTCCCCCCAGCACCCCAGGTGGGACAGGAGCGACTGCTACAGTCACCGCCACTGCCACCGCCACCTCCGGGCCTCAGAGGCCCGTGCCCCCCCCACCCCCGTGACCTCACGTGACGTTGGCAGGCACTGAACGTGCCGCCCCCGTGGGCGGCGAACGGCAGAGGTGGACACAGCGCGAAAGCGGCCACAGCCCTGAGGAGGCGCAGAGCAGCGGGGCCGAGACGTACCGCGTGACGGCTCCGGAGAAGATCCTGTCAATCATCCTGCTGGAAATGGCTGCGAAGCAGGACGGGCCGTGAGCGCCCGCGCCCTCGGGCGGGGCGGAACCTCGGGGCCCAACCCCTGCTCGCGCCTCCCAGGACCCTGAGCCGCGGGGGCAGAGGCCGGCCTGGGGGCGCCTGGCCAGCGGACGGCGAGGAAGGGGCTCACACGCGCTCGGCCGGGGCTCTGCTCCCGACACCCGGTGCGACCGGGGTCGGAACACAAGCGCGTTTCAACTCAGACGCGGCGGGGAAGGAGAGAGGACGAGGCCGAGTAAGTCGTTGCGGCCGCGGTGAGGACAGGACGCGCCAGACGCGCGGGCCGGCGGGTCCCCACGCAGGCCGCTCTCTGCGCCTGTCGACGGCGTCTCCTCCCCGCGTCCTCACCGGCCCTCCCTCTGTGCGTGTCTGCGTCCTGACCTCCTCTTCGTCTAAGGACCCCCGTCCTGGGGGATCAGGACCTCCCCCCCCACCCCACCCCACCCCACCCCACCCCACCCCACCCAATTTATCTCCATCTCATCTTGAAAGACCCCGACCCCTAACACAGCCCCGTCCTGACGTCCTGGGGGCCAGGGCTTCATCCTGCGGATTCTGGGGACGCTTTTCGGCCCACACCACGCATGAAGCCACAAAAATGGGGAAGTAGAGAGGCAGTCTCTTTCCTGACCGTTCATCCAGGCTCCGTGAAGGTCACGGGTAAGGAAGTGACTGGATGGTGTTCGAGGGTGAACAGGGGTCCCCAAGAGACACAGCCTCGTCCTGACCCCATGTCTGTGAACAAGGCCTTAGTGGGAAGAAGGGTCTTGGCAGATGTGAAGTGAGGGGCCTGAGAGGAGGTCCTCCTGGATGAGGGGGGCCCTCCATCCAAGGACAGTGTCCTCCTAAGAGACAGAAGTGGAGACCCAGAGGAGGGGAGGAGAAGCCACGGGAAGACGGAGGCAGAGACGGGAGGAGCCCCCAGACGCTGGAAGAGGCAGGAAGGACCCTCCCTGGAGCCTCTGGCGGGGGCGCGGCCCTGGGCCCCCTTGACCTCTGGTGTTCAGAAGGGGAGAGGATGAATATGGGATTTTTTTGTTTTTCCCTTTTTCTGGTTTAGCTGCCCCACGGCACAAGGAGTTCCTGGGCCAGAGATCAGATCCGAGCCTCGGTTGTGACCAGAGCGGCAGCGACAGCGAGGCAGCATCCTCCAACCCACTGCGCGGGGCCGGGATGGAACCTGTGTCCTGGAGCGGCAGCGACGCCCGTGCTCGCCGTGCGCCACAGTGAGGGCTGGGAGTCTGGGGTGTTTTCCACCCAGGCTGTGTGCTCTGTTCGAGTCGCCTCCGTAACCCCTTCCGGGTGATGGACCGACGCTGTACGTCCAGCTCGGAACTGGAGGGTCATCTCCTGTCGTGGGAGCCCCGCCCCACCTCCACCACGACAGCAGCCCCAGGGGACAGGACAGCTGACGGGGAAGGAAAGAGGAAAAAAGTGATCCGATGACAGGATCAGTGGGCTGACGACACGGAGGACCCTGCGTGTTCCTCTCCCTGGTGTGAGACGACCCCGCTGTGCCCCGGGCAGGACTCAGGCTTGCCAAGCGCATGGGATGCATCAAGGCACGTGTGTCCGCCCGGGGCTGTCCCGGAAGCTGCCGTGTCCTGTCCCATCACTAGTGTTACCAGGACAGACGAGCCCACAACGCCACCAGCTCCCAGCCCTGCATGGTGACAAGCTCCCCCACTGTCCCCACGAGAGCCCCTGACGTGAGGCCTCAACGGAGTGGACAGGAGGTCCCAGGTACGTGGGTGGCTGGAGAGGGGCCATGGGGCCGGGGGCCAGGGCCATCTCCACCCTGCGCCAGGGGGCACTTCCCGCTGAGTCCGCAGCTCGGGTCAGAGCGGAGACCACGTGTCACGTTAGGGCTGCAGTTGAGAAGGACCCTCAGCCGCGGGAGCCTCGCCGGGTGAGACCAGAGGCGGGGAGCAGACAGCGGGGACGCACCGACCACGAATACAACAAATGCTGGAGAACCGAGAACCGCGCTCGAGGTGAAGGGACGTGAAAGAAAGCATCACATCACGACACGCAGGTTTAAGCAGCTGAAGGCGCCCAGCACAGTGGACCCTCTACCAGATGGGCCCACGGCACCCTCAACTGCATCCCGCATCTGCACGCTGAGCACCTGCGCTCTGGAGCCGGAGCTGGGAGCTGGTGGCCTCTGCTAAGAAGGTATTTACGGCCGCCTGTCTCCGCTGCAGCTGCAGTGAGGCCCTGAAGCCCCTGCCCGGGCCCCCTGCCCAGAGCAACGAGAGCTCACGGGCCGCACGCGGAGGCCAGAGCGAAAGCCCTCAGATGGCTCTGCTCCCCTGTCCTGCAGCGCAACCCCCGGGCTGTCACGGGCACAGCCTGGTGCCACCCGGCCCCACCCAAGTGCCCCACATGGTGCCCTCACCCTGCACGTCCACCCGCAGACAGGCCCACCGGAGGCTGCAACATGGGAGGGGAGGGCAGTGTGCAGCGGGGACACCGTGACCACCCCACTGCACACAAGCGTCTGCTCCCCCGCAGAGCAGGGACCATGCTCAGAACTGCACCCACAGAGGGCCTGGTGGGGGGCCTGGCACGAGAGGACGGTGGGGAGGCCCCCATGTGACGACAAGCCGAGGGTCCTGGGTGGGGGTGGGGCAGGAGCCGGGTGCCCAGGAGCCACGGCTGCCGAGGACACGCCTGCTGCTGACGGCCCGCCCGCCCCTGCCCCACGTCTGCCCTGCTCCACCCATGTCCCGTGTCCACCCTGATCCCACGTGTCCACCCTGTTCCCACGTGTCCCAGTGCATGTCCCATGTCGGCCCTGCTGCCTGCATGTGCTATTGTGTGTCCCGTGTCCGCTCTGTTCCCATGTGTCCTATCGTATTTCCCGCGTCTGCCCTGCTCCCCGCATGTTCTGCCTGTGTCCCTGTCCCCCACGTGTCCTGCAGTGAGTGTCCTGGAAGGGCCGGGCTGCAGGAGGTGACCGGAGGGCAGTACGGAGCGTCAGTCCTTGGCGCTCTGGGAGGCGGCCACGCTGGTGTCCTTGGAGGGGACGGGGCCAGTGTCCCCCCGCCGGGGGCCGCGTACTCACCGTGGTCATTGTGCCGGGCCAGGTCCTGCGCGTCGATGAGCAGGTCGTGGTCGGTGTCCAGCTCCCAGAACTTGCAGTAGATGACGTAGAAGTGCTCGTACGAGAAGAACTCTGTCAGCTGGTTGATGTCCGCTTCCTCTTCCAGCAGCGCCACGTTCTGCCAGGACAAACCCAGGACGCTGCAGCCAGAACCCTAGGCATCGTCTGAGGCAGGCAGGCCTCCCGCAGGGGGGGACCCCAGGACCCTCGTATCGTGAGGGTGGGCTCATGGGTGGAGGGTCGAGAGCACAGCACCGCGTCGGGGCCGCACCTGTGTCAGGGCCATCACCTGACGGCCACAACGTGCAGCCCAGGTGACGGCTCCCAGGCGGACACTGGTGACGCAGGAGAGGTGGCCCCACCCGCAGCCCCAGGTTAGGGAGGGCCCGGCGCCCCAGTGGCGGGGGCTTGCCTTCTGGATAAATGAGTAGAGGATGCAGGTTTGGATCCAGGATGAAGGGAAGATGTGAGGGTGGGAGGAAGGATGGATGAAAAGAAGAGGAGACGCATGAACAGGTGACAGAGGAGGGAGTGGATGCGGGATGGGGGATGGGGAGGTGGGTGGAGGGATGAATTATGAGTAAACGAATAGCTGAGAGCATGGAGGGAGGGGTGATGGGTGCGGAGGCACAGGGATGCTGAGGGTGGGGGCGGGGAGAGGTGGACGGTGGGTGAGTAGATGGACGCAGGGATGGACACGGTGGGTGAGTAGATGGACGCAGGGATGGACGAGGGGATGGGTGATGACGCGATAGAGCAGGGAGGGCCACGAGTCCCCCCCCCCCCCCCCCCCCCCCCGGCCAGCTGCCCACCTGCAGGAAGCTGCTCCTCCTGAGTTCTGCACAGGTGATCCTCCCGGACCAGGACCTGTTCACGGTGTAGAAGATCCTCTGAATGACCTGTAGGAGAGTGGTCAGCTGACCGCCGTACACTGCGGGGCTGCAGGGCCCCACGGGGACCTTCCCTGTGCCCTCTGGCCTCAGGGGGAGCTCTGGACCCTGGGCTGCAGGACACCGCGTGGCCAGCAGAGGGCACCACCCCCCCACCCACATATCAGCCCTTGGGGATCTGGTCTTGTCTCTGGCTGCAGGAGGCGGCACGGGTGGCGGGAGAAGCTGCCCCTGCCCCATGTGGATGGGTAGGTGGGCGAATGCCTGAGGGGGTCACTCGTGAGTCGGGACGGTGGGGACCGGAGTTCCTGCAAGCCTGAGTCCCCCTTCCATGGCTTTGGTTTAAAAACCTGCTCTGAACCTTCCACCAACACTGAACTTACGAGTGGATGAGAGGCAGTAACTTCAGGCCAGAGCGTGATCCCTCTCCTTCCCCTCCCCCCTCCCTCCCTCCCCAGGGAGGCCCACGCTGGACATGGGGCTCAGCTCTGGTCCCGGATGGGGGGATTCCTCACTCAGACCCCTCCTCTCCCTGGAATGTCCCTCACCTGTCTCCCCCCTCACCTGCCCCTGCCTGGAGCACGAGGCTCTAAGTCAGTGCGGGCCTCCCGCAGGTACAGACCCCTCAGGCCCAGGTGCCCTCCATCCCTCCCTGCCCAGGAGCAAGACACGGGTTCTCTGGGCGGCACCTGCCTGCCATGGCTGCTGCGGTGGCGGCTGCCTGCCCAAGAGGCCCGTGGTGAGGACGTCCAGGCTCTCTGACGCCCGACCCCGATTCATGCTGAGGACGCAGGGCCTGGAGCGCTGCTGCCCCCACCCAGCCGGGCAGCAGGGCCCACGCGGTACTCACGGTGGTGATGTAGCGGGAATGGAACTCGGACGCCTCCTTCAGGAAGGCCAGGCCGGGGTGGGTGTTCACCACGTCCTGCACAAGTGGACAAGGACACGGCCTGAGGTGCACCACCCGCCCCGGGGACCAGCATACACATGTCCACCCTGCAGCCTGGACACCGCCGGCCACAGAGCAGCTCCGGTGGAGTCGGTGCAGACTCGCGGTTCTGTGGAATCCCGGCCCATAGGGACTGTGCAGGAGCATGTGGCCAGGAGAGCGCGCCCAGCGGGTCACACCAAAGCCTCTGTCACAGCCTTTCACATGTAAATCCAGGGCCTGACATGTAAGGGGAACTTGACTTGGGAACAGAGGGACTGACACGCGAGCCGATCGCAAAGCTCGAGAATGCCAATCTGAAATATCCTCATCTAATAAAAACTGCAACCCCCGGAGGCTTTGAAATCCTTTCTCTTGGAACCACGTGGGCAGGTTCTATTATGTGCTGTGTAGATGGAACACACAGTAACGTAACGGAGTCGTCTGCCGCCATCTTCCACCCAAATAAACCACCCCCCGCTTCCCGGAAACCTCAGCCCACGGCACTGATCCCCTGCGGACGCCACCCTGGAGGGGCTGGGCAGTGGTGCCTGCACAGTCCTGCCTCGCACGGGACGAAGGGGCGAGCAGATGCGCTCTGGGGGAGGCGGCCCCAAAGTCAGAGAACCAGACCCCCCCGCCCGGTGGGGTGCAGACACGAGGACGCCTCTGTGAGAAGGGGGGACAGGTGTGCAGGGCAAGGATGCGGAGACGAGGGTGGGGGCAGGAAGGAAGCGGGGAGGGAGAGCTTGCTCAGCTGCGAGGAGGTGGGGGGGGAACGGCGGGGGTGGGGGCCGGGGAGAAGGCCGGACGGAGAGCATGCGCGGCAGAGAACGCGGGACCCGGAGCGCCTGCTAGGCGGAGGAGGGCGTGAGCAGGGAGGGCGGAGGCCGCAGGCACGTACCTGCAGGAAGGGGATGAAGTCCTCCTGCACCAGGTAGTTGCACCCGGGATTCATGAGCAGATGGACGAACTTGGCAGCATCGTCATGACAGTTCTGCAGGACCCTGAGTGACACAGGACGCCAGGCTGTCCTCACACAGGCGTCCCCAGGGCCCTTCCCAGACTCAGGGTCTGTCAGGTGCTCTGTGACGCTGGGCGCAGGCAGGAGAGCCGGGAGGGACACGGGGGCTGCGGCAGGGGACTCCCGGGGCCACCACCCCCTCCCCCGCACCACCAGGACTCACTTTCTCCACATGGCGACGAACTTGTGGACGGAGACGGAGCCGGTGCGCTCTCCCCCCGCACCGCAGAAAAGCGGCCCCTTCCAGTAGAGCGGGCAGCCGCAGGCCTGTGGGAGCGGGAGCGGCGGCACGGTCAGGGGCACCCGGCCCTGCAGCTGCCTTCACAGCTGGGGCCACTGTGAGGGCAGGACAGGCGTCCCGGGAGAGCTGCTGTCACACTGCCACCTCCCCAACCGAAGGCAGTGTGGCAGCAGGTGTGCCCAGCCAGGAGCATGTCCCAAACCCTGGAAGGGCAGTGTCCTCTGCTGGCCGGAGATGAGGGCGCAAACGGCCGTGTGGGTTAGGGATGGAGCCGTGACCACACATCCTGCCCCGGGGACCACAACAGCGGTGAGGTGACTGTGCCGCTTCCGCGCTGGCACTGGGCGTGATGGAGGCTGAAAACCCATGCTCTGCGCATCTACCTCCAACACGTGGTGGGAGGAAGACACAGCACAGGCACAGCCGAGAAAATCAAAGCTAAGTCGGGTCTCCACAGAGGTTCCAACCACTTAGGAGCCCAGCAAAGCTCCGGGGACCAGACAAAGGGAGGCACGTGCCCACGCGAGTGGCCGTGGCAGGGCCCGCCAGCTGGACAGACGGGCAGCGCACACGGGGGACAACCTGCGGCCGCTAAACGTGATGACCGCAGTGACACAGACCGATACGGTGGCTGTCGCGTGTCATCAGGATTAAGAACAGAGAACCTGGGTGCGTCTGCATTCCGGGACGCCGGGCGTCAGTTAAAACGTCCCCACAGAGAAAAGCCTGGACCCACCCCATCTCCCACGAGCCCGGCCTGAGGTTCGGGAGGAACGTCCCTGACCACGTCCGCACCCCAGGGGACAGGGACAAGGGCGGCACCACGTCCCCGGCCTGGGCCTGCAACAGGGATCCGGCTCTGCCTTTCAGGAGCAGAGGCTGACACCCTACCCAACCCAGTCGGCAGCAAGGTCGTCACAGACGCCGGGCTGGAAACCAAGGAGCCTGGACAAAGGCTGCGCACAGGGGTCAAGCTCCCAGTGGCACCTCCCGTCGGCACACGGGGACGTGGGCGGCTCCACCCCGCGGGGAGCACAAGGAGGGACAAAGAGGGGAACTGCCGACTCCTAAATATGCGACAGGCGCAGCGGTCTGTAAGATTTCCAGAGTAAATTCGGCACAGCTACTGGATCCCAGACAACATGCGAGAGTCAGCTATGTGCCAACATGCACACGAGCAGCCAATAATTAAGAAACGAACAATCCACCAGAACCACTTAGAAAAAGCACAAAACCATCAACCTACAGACAGACACGCCGAAACTGTGAGGTCTGGAGGAGGAAGCTGCAAAGCAGGGCTGGGAGGAACCACACACCCACAAGGGGAGGGACCTGCCGTGCTGATTCCTGCACTGGAGACGCAGGGTGCTAAACCGTCACCTGGCCCCCGATGAAAATGCAAAGCTGGGGAGCTCCCGTTGTAGCTCAGGGGCGTAGGAACCCAACCAGCATCCGTGAGGATGAGGTTTGATCCCTGCCCTTGCTCAGTGGCTTAAGGATCTGGCATTGCTAGGGCTGTGGGGTAGGCCGGCAGCTGCAGCTCTGATAGGACCCCTAGCCTAGGAACCTCCATGTGCCCCAAGTGCGGCCCTAAAAAGCAAACAAAAAAAAAAAGAAGAAAAGAAAAAAGAGAAAAAAAAATGCAAAGCTCATCCACATGCAGGAGGCAGGTTTTGTAGAAAAGACCGGCTTGTTTAAGACCCAGGTACAACCCCACAGGAGTGTCCAATCTCCCGGGCAGTGCCAGGGGCGCGGGGGCAGAGAGGGGCAGACACGGTCAGAAGGGACGGCGGTTAGGAGCAGCCTCCAGCGCTGCCCGAAGGCCAGCTCGAGGCGAAGCCGGCTGCAGCTCAGAGGAAGCATGGTCTTCAGCCAGAGTCGGCAGGTCGCCCAGGCCAGGTCCTCCAAACTCACAGACACGGGGTCCCAGCCCCGCGCACGGGCGCTGGAACAGCACACCTTCCAGCAGGAACACTGAGGGGAGACCTCCCGGATGCTGCAGAAGTGGAGACTCCTGAACAGGCCTCAGACACCCAAACCCCGAGACAGAGGTGGGGGAACGGGCACCTTTGCCATCAGAACCTGGGGGCAGGCACCGTTAGGGGCCACAGACCAGGCGTGGACCGGGCATTTCCCGACAAGGGCCCGCGGCAAGTGGGAAATGAGGCAGAAAGATGTACGGGGAACAGCAAGGAGCCGCCCAAGGAACAGACGGGGACAGGGTGCAGGAGAGGATGCACCTGTCAGGACGTGGAGACGCAGGCAGGTGGTGCCCAGGTCCCAATATGCCACACCCAAGCCCCCCCAAACTGTGCGTGCCTGTGCTGCAAAGCCCCCCCAAAACATACAGCCCCCCAGCTGTCCTCCCTCCACTCAGAGCCCCCAGCTCTGTCCCCCCACTCACCCCTCCAGCTCTGTCCTCCCTCCACTGACCCCCCAGCTCCATCCCTCTCACTCACGCCCCCCACTGCCCTCCCTCCACTCACACTCTCCCAAGTCTGTTCTCCCTCCACTCAGAGCCCCCCCAGCTCTGTCCTCCATCCGCATGGCCAGCCACCCCCAGCCCGCCGTGAATACAGCAGCATGCAGCTGGGCGTGGGCCTGGTTCTGCTCTCACTGTGTCTGACAGTCATCAGTGCTGTGCTACAAGAGTACCCCGACCTGGTACACGGACGCCCCGGCCTCTGCCGAGTGCCCCTTCGGAGCCCATGAACCTGCAGGCCCCTGGGCCAGGGGTCCAGCAGCACCTGCCCCCACTGTGACTGCCTCTGCCAGGAGCACCTTCCCTGCTGCTCTGTGACCTCTGCCCCTGTTGCCGACCCGGAGCCCCTGCCCCCTTGGATCTTCCAGGGTGCTAGGAGCATGTGTGTCCTGAAGAGGCGACCCTGGGTGGGCCCCGGAGGGGACTGGTCACTGCAGAGAGCACGAGGGTCAGACACTGGACCTCTCCAGAGCCCGTTCTCTGCCGCGGGAAGTGGGCAGGGGCTGAGTGGGTGACATATCCCTGATGCCCAAGGCAAGAAGCCGAGCCAAGAGGCCGGGAAGACGCAGGAGAGAGCCCGTCCACGTGCTGGGAGGCAGAGGCGCCCCGAGTCCAGGGGCCAGAGCTTCTGCCCTGGGACCCCCAGACCAGTCCACACCCACACCCTGCCCCACCCCTGCTATGACCACAGGTCTGTCCCTGAGTCCAGGAGCTGCTCCTGCAGGGCACAGAAGCACAGGGCCCCAGAGCCAGGAGGGCCAGGGCCCCAGAGCCGGGAGGCCCCAGAGCTGTGGAGGGTTTGGGGTGGGTGGTGTTTATGGGCCAGGAATACAGACTGGGGGCAGCCAGGGTCCAGGCAGAGACTGAGGGGCTGCAGGGTGTGGAGAGACTCCAGGTGGCGGTCCCTGGCCGGAGGTAAGAGGCACAGGGGATGGCCTGGGACGCGGGGCTGGCAGGCGGCGGGGCGACGGGTCCTTGCTCACCAGGGACAAGGTGTTAAGCGGGGCACAACTGCAGGACGCCTGCGGGTGGCAGAGAGGCCAGAGCGGCGGCCTCGGCAGCCCGGGGAGCGGGTGAGGGGCAGCGGCCGGTGTCCCCGGGGCCCAGGACAGACCCAAGCCAGAATCGGGAGCACACACGCGTCTAACGCTGCGGGTGTCGAGCATGAGAAGAGTGGGTCTGTGAGGAGCGCTTTGCCCAAAAGAGAAAAGACACGACAAACACGCGTGTCGCTGCGCCAGGTGCAAACGCAACGGGAAACAAGCCGGCATGTGGGTGCCTGGGGCCGGGGGTCCAGCAGGGCTCGGGGGGCCTCTGAGAGCCCCACATCCCCGTCAGCAGCAAGACAGGCTGAGTGCACAAGCTGCCGGTGAAGACGCTGGAGCGAGAGCTCAGCCGTGACATCCAGCAGAGACGAGGACAGAGCAGAAATCATCGCGGCAGAAAGTGATGGCCAGAAAGCCACCCGACGGGAAGCGGGGTCCCGGGGGTGGCAGGAAAACAGCTTCTGCGCGCGGGGACAGAGCGTCAGCAGAGAAGAGAAAGATTCCAGGATCGGAAGTGGTGGCGGGCAGGATGCGGTCGCCGCAGACCCCGAACCAGGCTCCAGACAAGCCCCGCGTGTGGTCGCTGTACCAGACTTAGGGGGGAGGAAGGGGACTGAAGACACACAGGTTGGAGAGAACACGGGGACATGATCACGGGGACCCAGGAAACAGACTAGGGAGGATATGAGGACACTGTCACAGGGACCCAGGACCCAAGTTAGAGGACACGGGAACCCTGTCACCGGGACTCAGGACACAGGTTAGAGAGGACACGGGGACACTGTCACCGGGACTCAGGACACAGGTTAGAGAGGACACGGGGAAACCCTCACAGGGACTCAGGACCCAGGTTAGAGAGGACACGGGGACGCTGTCACAGGGACTCAGGACACAGGTTAGAGAGGACACGGGGACGCTGTCACAGGGACTCAGGACACAGGTTAGAGAGGAACGGGGACACTGTCACAGGGACTCAGGACACAGGTTAGAGAGGAACGGGGACGCTGTCACAGGGACTCAGGACACAGGTTAGAGAGGACACGGGGATGCTGTCACCGGGACTCAGGACACAGACGTTAGAGAGGACACGGGGACAGTGTCACAGGGACTCAGGACACAGGTTAGAGAGGACACGGGGACAGTGTAACAGGGACTCAGGACACAGGTTAGAGAGGACACGGGGAAACCCTCACAGGGACTCAAGACCCAGGTTAGAGAGGAACGGGGACACTGTCACAGGGACTCAGGACACAGGTTAGAGAGGACACGGGGAAACCCTCACAGGGACTCAGGACCCAGGTTAGAGAGGACACGGGGACGCTGTCACAGGGACTCAGGACACAGGTTAGAGAGGACACGGGGACGCTGTCACCGGGACTCAGGACACAGGTTAGAGAGGACACGGGGACACTGTCACCGGGACTCAGGACACAGAGGTTAGAGAGGACACGGGGACGCTGTCACAGGGACTCAGGACACAGAGGTTAGAGAGGACACGGGGACAGTGTCACAGGGACTCAGGACACAGAGGTTAGAGAGGACACGGGGACAGTGTCACAGGGACTCAGGACACAGAAGTTAGAGAGGACACGGGGACGCTGTCACCGGGACTCAGGACACAGGTTAGAGAGGACACGGGGACGCTGTCACCGGGACTCAGGACACAGGTTAGAGAGGACACGGGGACGCTGTCACAGGGACTCAGGACACAGGTTAGAGAGGACACGGGGACAGTGTCACAGGGACTCAAGACACAGGTTAGAGAGGAACGGGGACACTCTCACAGGGACTCAGGACACAGGTTAGAGAGGAACGGGGACACTCTCACAGGGACTCAGGACACAGGTTAGAGAGGACACGGGGAAACCCTCACAGGGACTCAGGACACAGGTTAGAGAGGACACGGGGACAGTGTCACAGGGACTCAGGACACAGAGGTTAGAGAGGACACGGGGACGCTGTCACAGGGACTCAGGACACAGGTTAGAGAGGACACGGGGACACTGTCACAGGGACTCGGGACACAGGTCAGAGAGGACACAGGGACAGTGTCACAGGGACTCAGGACACAGAGGTTAGAGAGGACACGGGGACGCTGTCACAGGGACTCAGGACACAGGTTAGAGAGGACACGGGGACGCTGTCACAGGGACTCAGGACACAGGTTAGAGAGGACACGGGGACGCTGTCACAGGGACTCAGGACACAGGTTAGAGGATTCGAGTACAGTGTCAAACAAGACTGACACACACAGCCTGATACCTGGCAGAACCCACGCTGGGGACATGGACACATAGACAGGCAACCGATGCTGGAGGAGGGGCCAAGGCCGGGCAGCAGAAGGACAAGGTGCCTACCAGGCGGCCCAGAGCCACTGGGCTCCGTGTGCAGAACACACCCTGCCTCGGACCCGCCATGTGCAAATGAGCCATCAGAGTGCAGCCCAGACCTGCAGGGAAGCGCTAACCGGATCAACCTCTAGAAGAAAACCTGAGAAATGAAGGGGCCGTGGATTTGCCAGTACCTCCTGCCTAAGGTACAAACTCCGTTAAAAAAAAAAATCTGAAAGCTCAACGGGACCAAAATTAGAAACGTTTGCAAATCCGACGACTGTTATGAGAATGAAAAGAGCAAACATACAGACGGACACAGCTGACAAAGGATGTGTACCTAGAGAATCACAAGCACATGGAACTCAGGGCTACGAAAACAACAGATGGGTTTTCTCTTTTTCTCTTTTTTCTTGGCTGCCCTGTGGCATATGGAGTTCTGGGCCCTGGCCTGGGATCAGATCTGAGTGGTAGTTGTGACGCAGGCCACAGGTATGACAACATCAGGTGCCAGGCCGGAGACTGAACCTGCGTGCTGGCATTGCAGAGACACTGCTGAGCCCACTGTGCCGCAGCAGCAACTCCAACACCTGATTTTTATAATTTTTTTGTCTTTTTCTATTTTGGGCCACACCTGTGGCATAGTAATGCTCCCAGGCTAGGTGTGGAATCAGAGTTACAGCTACTGGCCTACTCCACAGCCACAGCAACACATGATCTGAGCCGCATCTGGGACCTACAGCACAGCCATGGCAACGCCAGATCCTCAACCCACAGAGTGAGGCCAGGGATTGAACTTGCACCCTCATGGATCCTAGTCAGGTTCATTTCTGCCGAGCCACAAAGGGAACTGTCAAGATCTCTGAATTTTAAAATGGCTGAAATGCTGATAGACTATTATGTGAATTTTACCACAATAAAATGTTACCTACTCTATGCTTCTATTTGTGTTAAAGTTCCAAGAAGTGCTAACTAAGCCGTGGAGACAGAAAGCAGAGCCGTGGAGCCTGGGGCTGGGGCGGCTGGACCGGAAGGAACAGCCTGGGGAACGACAGGCTGCTTATGGCCCTGTGAGCTCCAGGCTCTCCCTCTCCCCCCACCACACACACACACACACACACACACACACAGAGTAACTCCACACACAGTAACTGCGCGCACACACACACACACACACACACACACACACAGAGTAACTCCACACACAGTAACTGCACACACACACACACACACACACACACACACAGAGTAACTCCACACACACTAACTGCATGCATACACACACAGAGTAACTCCACACACAGTAACTACACGCACACACACACAGAGTAACTCCACACACACACACACAAACTCCACACACACACACACAGTAACTCCACACACAGTAACTGCACGCACACACAGAGTAACTGCACACACACACAGAGTAACTCCACACACAGTAACTGCACGCACACACACACATACACAAACTCCACATGCACGCACACACACACACAGTAACCACACACAGTAACTGCATGCACAGAGTAACTGCACACACACACAGAGTAACTCCACACACAGTAACTGCACGCACACACACACACACACACAGAGTAACTGCACACACAGTAACTGCACACACACAGAGTAACTCCACACACAGTAACTGTACACACACACAGAGAGTAACTGCACACACAGTAACTGCACACACAGACACACAAACTCCACACACACACACACACACAAACTCCACAGACAGTAACTGCACACAGAGTAACTCCACACACAGTAACTGTACACACACACACAAACTCCACATACACACACACACACACACAGAGTAACTGCACACACACACAGTAACTCCACACACACACATACACAAACCCCACATGCACACACACACACAGTAACTCCACACACAGTAACTGCACACACACAGAGTAACTGCACACACACACACACACAGAGTAACTGCACACACAGAGTAACTCCACACACCGTAACTGCACACACACACACACAAACTCCACATGCACACACACACACACACACACACAGAATAACTCCACACAGAACTACACACACACACACACAGAGTAACTCCATACACACACACACACACACACAGTAACTCCACACACATTAACTACATGCACACACACAGAGTAACTGCACACACACACAGAGTAACTCCACACACAGTAACTCCACACACACACACACACACACACACAAACTCCACACACAGTAACTCCACACACACACAGAGTAACTACCCCCCACACAAACACAGAGTAACTCCACACACATTAACTGCATGCACACACACAGAGTAACTCCACACACAGTAACTGCACACACACAGACACACACACACACACAGAGTAACTCCACACACATTAACTGCATGCACACAGAGTAACTGCACACACACACACACACACAGAGTAACTCCACACACAGTAACTGCACACACACAGACACACACACAGAGTAACTCCACACACAGTAACTGCACACACACACACAGAGTAACTCCACACACAGTAACTGCACACAGTACACATAGCCTGGGGAATGATGGGCTGCTTACAGTCTTGTGAGCTCTGGGCTCTCACACACACTCACACACACGCACACTAACTGCACACACACACACAAAGTAACTGCACACACACACACACACCTGGGGAATGGCAGGCTGCTTATGGCCCTGTGAGCTCTGGGAGAATGTGAGTGAAAACACACAGAGTAACTGCACACACATACTCACTGCTCACACTGTGCACACTTAATGCACACACACACCCACTGCTCACAGTGCACACACCCATACACACACCCATCCACACATTCTGCACAACCCACACACACATTGCACACACAGTGCACAACACAGTGCACACACAGAGTAACTTCACACACACACTGTGCACACACACTCACTGCTCACACAGTGCATATACACACTGCACAGAGTAACCACACACGCAAAGTGCACACCCACACATTCACTGCACACACACACTGCATACTCACTGCTCACACACTGCAACACAGTGCACACACACCACACACACTGCTCACATGGCACACCCTCACTACTCACACACCCTCACTGCTCACACTGCACACACACACTGCACAACTCACTGCTCCACAGTGCACACATACAACACACACTGCTCACACTGCACACACTCACTGTTTAAAGTGCACACACACACACACACATGCATGCACAGTGCACCCCAGCTCTTTGCTCACATCAGTTATACAAGGAAGCTGCTGGGAAACAGAAAAGAGACTCTGATGAGAAACATGAGCAGGGACCCAATCTGGTCCTGGGAAGGGAGGCATGAAGCCAGTGTCTGGGCCCTGCACACACCCACCAGTGCAGCGGTCATGACAAGCATCACTGCCCAGTGCTGACGGCTTCCAGGGCCTCTGGCTGGAATGCGCCAGGGCCACCACGTCAAAAACGGCCCTATGGGGTGTCCTGAAACAACCCAGTCACCAGACCAGCAGCAATTCAGCAACGAGGTATGGACACCCCAGAGAAACGCACGTCTGGGGCATGAACCTCATGCACAGACAGCTGCAGCAGCTTGGCTCACTGGGGTGCTGGGATCAGGCCAACATTTGTGTGGCAGGCGGTCAGTGGTCAGTCAGGGCCGCATGCACACCCTATGCACTGCGGGGATGCTGCAGAAACCAGACATGCACCATGTCCACTTGGGTCAAAGTGCACACCTAAAGCAGGGGCCTTACTCAGTATCAGAGCGCGGGAAAGCCGACTGAAAAGAAGTATCAATGTTCAAGAAGCTGGAAAAGTGACAAGAGAAACACATATAATTTCTCAAATGCTCATGGAACATTCTCAAGAATCGACCACATGTTGGGACACAAAGCGACTCTCAACAAATTTAGGAGCATAGAAATTATCTCAAGTATCTTCTCTGACCACAACGCCATGAAATTACAAACCAACCACGGGAAAAGAAATGAGAAGAAACCTACTACATGGAGACTCAACAACACACTACTAAAAACCCAATGGGTCAATGAGGAAATCAAGAAGGAAATTAAAAACTACCTTGTAACAAATGATAATGAAGACACAACCATTCAAAATCGATGGGATGCTGCAAAAGCAGTGCTCAGAGGGAAATTTATAGCAATATAGGCCTTCCTCAAAAAAGAAGAAAGATCCCAAATTGACAACTTAACACTCCACCTAAATGAATTAGAAAAAGAAGAACAAAAAAGTCCTAAAGTCAGCAGAAGGAAGGAAATTACACAGATCAAAGAAGAAATCAATAAAATAGAGACTCAAAAAACAATAGAGAAAGTTAATAAAACCAAGAGCTGGTTCTTTGCAAAGGTGAACAAAATTGACAAACCCCTGGCCAGACTCACTAAAAAGAGGAGAGGAAGAACCCAAATAACCAAAATTAGAAATGAAAAAGGAGAAATCACAACGGACACAGCAGAAATACAAAAAACCAAAAGAGAATACTATGAACAACTATATGGCAACAAGTTGGACAATCTGGAAAAAATGGACAATTTTCTAGAATCTTACAGCCTGCCAAAACTGAATCAAGAAGAAACAGACCAACTGAACAGACCCATCACTAGAAATGAAATTGAAGAGGTCATAAAATCACTCCCTACAAATAAAAGTCAGGACCAGATGGCTTCACAGGCGAATTCTATCAAACATATAAAGAGGAATTGGTGCCCATCCTCCTTAAACTCTTTCAAAAGGTTGAAGAAGAAGGAATACTCCCAAAGACATTCTATGAGGCCACCATCACCCTCATTCCAAAACCAGACAGAGATACCACCAAAAAAGAAAACTATCGCCCAATATCATTGATGAATATAGATGCAAACATTCTCAACAAAATCTTAGCCAACCGAATCCAACAATATACCAAAAAAATTATACACCATGACCAGGTTGGGTTCATCCCAGGTTCACAAGGATGTTCAACATACACAAATCAATCAGCATCATACAACACGTTAACAAAAAAAAAAAAGTCAAAAATCATATGATCATCTCAATAGACTCAGAAAAAGCATTTGACAAAGTCCAACATCCATTCATGATCAAGACCCTCGCCAAAGTGGGTATAGAGGGAACATTCCTGAATATAATCAAAGCCATTTACGATAAACCCACAGCAAATATAATCCTCAATGGGGAAAAACTGAAAGCCTTCTCACTCAAATCTGGAACAAGACAGGGATGCCCACTCTCACCACTGCTCTTCAACATAGTTTTGGAAGTCCTAGCCACAGCAATTAGACAAACAAAAGAAATAAAAGGCATCCAAATCGGACGAGAAGAGATAAAACTGTCACTGTATGCAGATGACATGATACAATACATAGAAAACCCTAAGGACTCAACCCCAAAACGACTTGAACTGATTAATAACTTCAGCAAAGTAGCAGGATATAAGATTCACATTCAGACGTCACTTGCATTTCTGCATACCAGCAATGAAATATTAGAAAAGGAATACAAAAACACGATACCTTTTGAAATTGGACCTCACAAAATCAAATACCTCGGAATACACCTGACCAAGGAGGTAAAGGACCTATACGCCGAGAACTATAAAACTTTAATCAAAGAAATCAAAGAAGATGTAAAGAAATTGAAAGATAGTCCATGTTCCTGGATTGGGAAAATCAATATTGTAAAAATGGCCATACTACCCAATGCAATCCACAGATTCAAGGCAATCCCTATCTAGTGACCCAGGACATTTTTCACAGAACTAGAACAAACCATCCAAACATTTATATGGAACAACAAAAGACCCAGAATCGCCAAAGCAATCCTGAGAAACAAAAACCAAGCAGGAGGCATCACTCTCCCAGACTTCAAGAAATACTACAAAGCCACAGTCATCAAAACAGTGTGGTACTGGTATCAAAACAGACACACAGACCAATGGAACAGAATAGAGAATCCGGAAAGAAACCCTGACACCTATGGTCAATTAATCTTGGACAAGGGAGGCAAGAACATAAAATGGGAAAAAGAAAGTCTATTCAGCAAGCATTGCTGGGAAACCTGGACAGCTGCATGCAAAACAGTGAAACTAGAACACACCCTCACACCATGCACAAAAATAAACTCAAAATGGCTGAAAGACTTAAATATATGACAGGACACCATCAAACTCCTAGAAGAAAACATAGGCAAAACACTCTCTGACATCAACCTCATGAATATTTTCTCAGGTCAGTCTCCCAAAGCAATAGAAATTAGAGCAAAAATAAACCCATGGGACCTCATCAAACCGAAAAGCTTTTGCACAGTAAAGGAAACCCAAAAGAAAACAAAAAGACAACTTTCAGAATGGGAGAAAATAGTTTCAAATGATGCAACGGACAAGGGCTTAATCTCTAGAATATGTAAACAACTTATACAACCCAACAGCAAAAAAAAAAAAAAAAAAAACAATCAATCAATGGAAAAATGGGCAAAAGACCTGAAGAGACATTTCTCCAAAGAAGATATACAGATGGCCATCAAACACATGAAAAAATGCACAACATCACTGATTATAAAAGAAATGCAAATCAAAACTACCATGAGATACCACCTCACACCAGTCAGAATGGCCATCATTCATAAGTCCACAAAGAACAAGTGCTGGAGGGGCTGTGGAGAAAAGGGAACCCTCCTGCACTGCTGGTGGGAATGTCAACTGGTACAGCCACTATGGAGAACAGTTTGGAGATACCTTAGAAATCTATCCATAGAACTTCCATATGACCCCGCAATCCCACTCCTGGGCATCTATCTGGACAAAACTCTACCTAAAAGAGACACATGCACCCGCATGTTCATTGCAGCACTATTCACAATAGCCAGGACATGGAAACAACCCAAATGTCCATCGACAGATGATTGGATTCAGAAGAGGTGGTATATATACACAATGGAATACTACTCAGCCATAAAAAAGAATGACATAATGCCATTTGCAGCAACATGGATGGAACTAGAGACTCTCATACTGAGTGAAATGAGCCAGAAAGACAAAAACAAATACCATATGATATCACTTATAACTGGAATCTAATATCCAGCACAAATGAACCTCTCCTCAGAAAAGAAAATCATGGACTTGGAGAAGAGACTTGTGGCTGCCTGATGGGAGGGGACGGGAGCGGGAGGGATCGGGAGCTTGGGCTTATCAGACACAACTTAGAATAGATTTACAAGGAGATCCTGCTGAGTAGCATTGAGAACTTTGTCTAGATACTCATGTTGCAACAGAAGAATGGGTGGGGGAAAAAACTGTAATTGCAATGCATACATGTAAGGATAACCTGACCCCCTTGCTGTACAGTGGGAAAATAAAAAAATTATAAAAAAAAAAAAGAAACACATATAAGACAGGAGTGAAGAGGAGGAGTTCCCACTGTGGCTCAGAGGTTAAGGACCCAACACTGTGTTTGTGAACACGTGGGTTCGATCCCTGGCCTCGCTCAGTGGGTTAAGGATCTGGTGTCGCTGTGAGCTGTGCTGTAGGTCACAGATGCCGCGTGGATCCTGTGTGGCCATGGCTGTGGTGTAGGCCAGCAACTGCAGCTCCAATTCGACCTCTAGCCTGGGAACTTCCATATGCCTCAGGTGTGGCTCTAAAAAGAAAAAAGAAAGTAGTAAAGATGAAAACAGAGATTCATAAAAGATAAAAAAAGTAGAGTACCCCATGAAGCTGACAGATATTTATCCGAAAAAAGTAGTGTCAGTTACTCTACAGCATGAGTGGTCAAAGGAAGCAGAAATAAATAACCCTACAAAGGAAAAGGGTCGTCTGTGCAGATTTGATAGAGTTGAAAAATCATACAAGAAGATAACGAGTTTTGGAGGCAAGATGGCAGAAGAGTAGGGGGACACGCTTGCCCTCGCCCACAAACACAACAAAAAAACCCCACATCTACAGATTAATCGACTCACACAGAACAGCAATTAATCACTGGCAGAAGAACCTAAACTCCAATAATGGCAAGAACCCCATGACATAACTGGGTAAAACAAAAGAAAAGAGGAGAGCAAGAGCCCCTTGGGTTCTCAGCGGCCCAGCTAGCTGCTCCTGTTCTCAGGGGGTGCTGCACTCCCCATAGAACAGCTGCCCAGCACTGCCAGCCCCCTGGAAAAGGCCCGCAGTCCAGAAAAGCTAGAACAAGCCCGGCCCGGCTGTGCAAAATCTGCCTCCATTGTGGGCTGATCCTGCCAATCCTGGCTGCCCTGGGGAAGAGCCCCTTGGGTTCTCAGTGGCCCAGCTGGCCGCTCCCAGGCTCAGGGGGTGCGGCACTCCCGTGGAACAGCTGTCCAGCACTGCTAGCCCCCTGGAAGAGCCCCATGGCCCAGAAACACCAGAGCAAGCTCTGCCTGGCCGTGTGAAATCTGCTTCCATCGTGGTGTGGACCTCCCAGTCCTATCTGCCCTGAGGAAGTCCTCCTTTGCTTCAGAGAGACCCTGTCAGCCCTGCCCACCCTCAGAAAAAGCCATGCTGCCTCAAAGAAGACCGACCAACAACGCCAGCCCTCAGGAAATATTCCACGGCAATGTCAAGGCAAAGCCTGCCCGGCCACAGGGAGTACAACTCCACCAAGAAAAAAAAAAAAAAAACAACAAGCAAGATGAAGAAGCTGAGAAATCACCCCCAGTCAAACCAACAGGAGAACTCACCTAAAGCAGTGAGCAATGAAACAGATCTCTGCAGTCTGACAAACCTGGAGTTCAAAAGAGAAATAGTGAAAATACTGAAGGAATTAAGAGAAGATATGAACAGTAATGCAGACACCATCAGAAAGGAACCTGAAAACATAAGGAGGAGCCAAGAAAAACTAGAACATTCATTTGCAGAGACACAAACTGAGCTAAGGGCAGTAAAAACCAGAATGAATAATGCAGAAGAACAAATTAGTAAGATGGAAGACAGAATAACGGAAATCACCCAAACAGGACAGCAGACAGAAAACCAAAGGAAAAACATGAAAGCAATATAAGAGACCTATGGGGTAATATAAGTGGGCGAATCTATGCATAACAGGAATTCCAGAAGGAGTGAAAAAAGATAAGGGGATGGAAAATATATTTGAAGAAATTATCGCTGGAAACTTCCCAAATCTAAGGGATACTGAGTTCAAGATATAGGAAGCACAGAGGGCCCCAAACAAGGTGAACACAAACAGACCCACACCAAAACACATCATAATAAAAATGGCAAAAGTTCATGATAAAGAGAGGATCCTAAAGGCAGCAAGAGAAAAGCAAAGTGTCAATTATAAGGGAACCCCCATAAGATTATCAGCTGATTTCTCTACAGAAACTCTGCAGGCCAGGAGGGAATGGCAAGAGATATTTAAAGCACTGAAATGAAAAAATATGCAACCTAGAATACTCTATCCAGCAAGAATATCATTTAAAATAGAAGGGGAAATAAAACATTTTTCCAACAAACAAAAGCTAAAAGAATACAGCAGTACAAAACCCAAGCTAAAAGAAATAATGAAAGGGCTTCTCTAAAGGAAGGAAAGAAAGGAAAGAAAGGGAGGAAAAAGAAAAAAAAAAAGAAGAGGAAGAACTAGGATTGAGGAAACCACAATCAGAGCGCAGTCACTCAAATAAGCCAGCACACAGATTTAATCATGAACATGTTTAAAACAAAATAAAATTTCCAAGAAAAAAGAGTCATCAAAATCATAAAATGTTGGCAAGGGAAGTAAGGAAATAAATAGACTCATTAAAAAAAATTTGGGATTTTTGGTTTTTGTTTTTTTGTTGTTGTTTTTGTTTCTCTTCTTAATTTTAGTATAGTAATGAAGTGTTTGAACCTACAGGACCATCAGGCTAAAACACACAATTATACTAAGAGGTTAACATACTTAAAAAACAGGGCAACCACAAATCAAAACCAAACATTGCATTCGCAAAAAAAGAAAACAAAACAAAACAAAACAAAACAAAAAAAAAAACTCAAGCAGAAAATAACCAGAGACGATCCAACCAAAAAAAGAAAGAATGGAGAACCATGGAATCAACTGGAACACAAGGTTTAAAATGGCAATAAATAATCATCTAACAATTACCACCTTATATGTCAATGGACTGAATGCCCCAATCAAAAGACACAGAGTAGCTGAGTGGATAAAATAGCAAAAACCTTCAATCTGCTGCCTACAAAAAACTCACCTTAGGACAAAGGACACATATAGATTGAAAGTGAAGGGGATGGAAAAAAGTATTTCATGCCAATAGACTTGACAGAAAAGCAGGAGTTGCAATACTCATATCAGGCAAAATAGACTTTAAAACAAAAGACATAAAGAAAGACAAACAAAGACACTATTTAATGATTAAGGGATCCATCCAAGGAGAGGATGTTACTATCGTCAACATATATGCCCCAAATACAGGAGCACCCAGATACATACAACAAATACGAACAGACACAAAGGGAGAAATTGATCAGAATACAATCGCAGTAGGAGACCTTAATACCCCCCTCACATCAATGGACAGATCCTCTAGAAAGAAAACCAATAAAGCAACAGAGAGCCTAAAGGAAACAATAGAAAAGTTAGACTTAATTGATATCTTCAGGACACTACATCCAAAAAAATCAGAATACACATTCTTTTCAAGCGCACATTGAACATTCTCAAGAATCGACCACATATTGGGACACAAAGCTAATCTCAATGCTCAATTTCTATGCTTTGGGAGCATAGAAATTATCTCAAGTACCTTCTCTGACCACAACGCCATGAAATTAGAAATCAACCACGGGAAAAGAAATGAGAAAAAACCTACTACATGGAGACTCAACAACACACTACTAAAAACCCAATGGGTCAATGAGGAAATCAAGAAGGAAATTTAAAAATACCTTGTAACAAATGATAATGAAGACACAACCTCTCAAAATCGATGGGATGCTGCAAAAGCAGTGCTCAGAGGGAAATTTATAGCAATACAGGCCTTCCTCAAAAAAGAAGAAAGATCCCAAATTGACAACTTAACACTCCACCTAAATGAATTAGAAAAAGAAGAACAAAAAAGTCCTAAAGTCAGCAGAAGGAAGGAAATTACACAGATCAAAGAAGAAATCAATAAAATAGAGACTCAAAAAACAATAGAGAAAGTTAATAAAACCAAGAGCTGGTTCTTTGCAAAGGTGAACAAAATTGACAAACCCCTGGCCAGACTCACTAAAAAGAGGAGAGGAAGAACCCAAATAACCAAAATTAGAAATGAAAAAGGAGAAATCACAACGGACACAGCAGAAATACAAAAAACCATAAGAGAATACTATGAACAACTATATGGCAACAAGTTGGACAATCTGGAAGAAATGGATAATTTTCTAGAATCTTACAGCCTGCCAAAACTGAATCAAAAAGAAACAGACCAACTGAACAGACCGATCACCAGAAATGAAATTGAAGAGGTCATAAAATCACTCCCTACAAATAAACGTCTAGGACCAGATGGCTTCACAGGCGAATTCTATCAAACATATAAAGAGGAATTGGTGCCCATCCTCCTTAAACTCTTTCAAAAGGTTGAAGAAGAAGGAATACTCCCAAAGACATTCTATGAGGCCACCGTCACCCTCATTCCAAAACCAGACAGAGATACCACCAAAAAAGAAAACTATCGCCCAATATCATTGATGAATATAGATGCAAACATTCTCAACAAAATCTTAGCCAACCGAATCCAACAACATACCAAAAAAATTATACACCATGACCAGGTTGGGTTCATCCCAGGTTCACAAGGATGGTTCAACATACGCAAATCAATCAGCATCATACACCACATTAACAAAAAAAAATTCAAAAATCATAGGATCATCTCAATAGACGCAGAAAAAGCATTTGACAAAGTCCAACATCCATTCATGATCAAGACCCTCGCCAAAGTGGGTATAGAGGGAACATTCCTGAGTACAATCAAAGCCATTTATGACAAACCCACAGCAAATATAATACTCAATGGGGAAAAACTGAAAGCCTTCTCACTCAAATCTGGAACAAGACAGGGATGCCCACTCTCACCACTGCTCTTCAACATAGTTCTGGAAGTCCAAGCCACAGCAATTAGACAAACAAAAGAAATAAAAGGCATTCATATAGGAAGAGAAGAGAGAAAACTGTCACTGTATGCAGATGACATGATACTATACATAGAAAACCCTAAGGACTCAACCCCAAAACGACTTCAACTGATTAATAACTTCAGCAAAGTAGCAGGATATAAGATTCACATTCAGAAGTCCGTTGCATTTCTGTATACCAGCAATGAAATATTAGAAAAGGAATACAAAAACACGATACCTTTTGAAATTGCACCTCACAAAATCAAATACCTCGGAATACACCTGACCAAGGAGGCAAAGGACCTATACGCCGAGAACTATAAAACTTTAATCAAAGAAATCAAAGAAGATGTAAAGAAATGGAAAGATAGTCTATGTTCCTGGATTGGGAAAATCAATATTGTAAAAATGGCCATATTACCCAAAGCAATCTACAGATTCAATGCAATCCGTATCAAATTCCCCATGACATTTTTCAAAGAACTAGAACAAACCATCCAAACGTTTATATGGAACAACAAAAGACCCAGAATCACTAAAGCAATCCTGAGAAACAAAAACCAAGCAGGAGGCATCACTCTCCCAGACTTCAAGAAATACTACAAAGCCACAGTCATCAATACAGTGTGGTACTGGTATCAAAACAGACAGACAGACCAATGGAACAGAATAGAGAATCCGGAAAGAAACCCTGACACCTATGGTCAATTAAGCTTTGACAAGGGAGGCAAGAACATAAAATGGGAAAAAGAAAGTCTATTCAGCAAGCATTGCTGGGAAACCTGGACAGCTGTATGCAAAGCAATGAAACTAGAACACACCCTCACACCATGCACAAAAATAAACTCCAAATGGCTGAAAGACTTAAATATATGACAGGACACCATCAAACTCCTAGAAGAAAACATAGGCAAAACACTCTCTGACATCAACCTCATGAATATCTTCTCAGGTCAGTCTCCCAAAGCAATAGAAATTAGAGCAAAAATAAACCCATGGGACCTCATCAAACGGAAAAGCTTTTGCACAGCAAAGGAAACCCAAAAGAAAACAAAAAGACAACTTTCAGAATGGGAGAAAATAGTTTCAAATGATGCAACGGACAAGGGCTTAATCTCTAGAATATGTAAACAACTTATACAACCCAACAGCAAAAAAAAAAAAAAAAAAAAAAAAATCAATCAATGGAAAAATGGGCAAAACACCTGAAGAGACATTTCTCCAAAGAAGATATACAGATGGCCATCAAACACATGAAAAAATGCTCAACATCGCTGATTATAAGAGAAATGCAAATCAAAACTACCATGAGATACCACCTCACACCAGTCAGAATGGCCATCATTAATAAATCCACAAATAACAAGTGCTGGAGGGGCTGTGGAGAAAAGGGAACCCTCCTGCACTGCTGGTGGGAATGTCAACTGGTACAGCCACTATGGAGAACAGTTTGGAGATACCTTAGAAATCTATCCATAGAACTTCCATATGACCCTGCAATCCCACTCTTGGGCATCTATCTGGACAAAACTCTACCTAAAAGAGACACATGCACCTGCATGTTCATTGCAGCACTATTCACAATAGCCAGGACATGGAAACAACCCAAATGTCCATCGACAGATGATTGGATTCGGAAGAGGTGGTATATATACACAATGGAATACTACTCAGCCATAAAAAAGAATGACATAATGCCATTTGCAGCACCATGGATGGAACTAGAGACTCTCATACTGAGTGAAATGAGCCAGAAAGACAAAGGCAAATACCATATGATATCACTTATAACTGGAATCTAATATCCAGCACAAATGAACCTCTCCTCAGAAAAGAAAATCATGGACTTGGAGAAGAGACTTGTGGTTGCCTGATGGGAGGGGGAGGGAGTGGGAGGGATCGGGAGCTTGGGCTTATCAGACACAACCTAGAATAGATTTACAAGGAGATCCTGCTGAATAGCATTGAGAACTATGTCTAGATACTCCTGTTGCAACAGAAGAAAGGGTGGGGGAAAAAACTGTAATTGCAATGCATACATGTAAGGATAACCTGACCCCCTTGCTGTACAGTGGAAAATGTAAAAATAAAATAAAATAAAATAAAATAAAATAGGTTTTGAATGAGAAAAATAAAATAAACAGGGCAACCACAAGCCAAAAGCAAATATTGCATTTGCAAAAAATGAAAAAAAAATGCACTCAAGCAGATAATAACAGGAGACCATCCAACCAAAAAAAAAAAAGAAAGGAAGAATGGAGAGCCATAGAATCAACTGGAACACGAGGTTCAAAATGGAAATAAATAATCATCTATCAATTATCACCTTATATGTCAATGGACTAAATGCCCAGATCAAAAGACACAGAGTGCCTGAGTGGATAAAAAGGCAAAAACCTTCAATCTGCTGCCTAGAAGGAACTCACCTTAGGACAAAGGACACATATAGATTGAAAGTGAAAGGGTGGGGAAAAATACTTCACGCCAATAGACATGACAGAAAAGCAGGAGTCGCAACGCTCATATCAGACAAAATAGACTTTAAAACAAAAGACATAAAGAAAGACAAAGAAGGACACTACTTAGTGATTAAGGGATCCATCCAAGGAGAGGATGTTACTATCGTCAACATATATGCCCCAAATACAGGAGCACCCAGATACATACAACAAATACGAACAGACACAATGGGAGAAATTGATCAGAATACAATCACAGTAGGAGACCTTAATACCCCCCTCACATCAATGGACAGATCCTCTAGAAAGAAAACCAATAAAGCAACAGAGAGCCTAAAGGAAACAATAGAAAAGTTAGACTTAATTGATATCTTCAGGACACTACATCCAAAAAAATCAGAATACACATTCTTTTCAAGCGCACATTGAACATTCTCAAGAATTGACCACATATTGGGACACAAAGCTAATCTCAGTAAATTTGGGAGCATAGAAATTATCTCAAGTATCTTCTCTGACCACAACGCCATGAAATTAGAAATCAACCACGGGAAAAGAAATGAGAAAAAACCTACTACATGGAGACTCAACAACACACTACTAAAAACCCAATGGGTCAATGAGGAAATCAAGAAGGAAATTAAAAAATACCTTGTAACAAATGATAATGAAGACACAACCTCTCAAAATCGATGGGATGCTGCAAAAGCAGTGCTCAGAGGGAAATTTATAGCAATACAGGCCTTCCTCAAAAAAGAAGAAAGATCCCAAATTGACAACTTAACACTCCACCTAAATGAATTAGAAAAAGAAGAACAAAAAAGTCCTAAAGTCAGCAGAAGGAAGGAAATTACACAGATCAAAGAAGAAATCAATAAAATAGAGACTCAAAAAACAATAGAGAAAGTTAAAACCAAGAGCTGGTTCTTTGCAAAGGTGAACAAAATTGACAAACCCCTGGCCAGACTCACTAAAAAGAGGAGAGGAAGAACCCAAATAACCAAAATTAGAAATGAAAAAGGAGAAATCACAACGGACACAGCAGAAATACAAAAAACCATAAGAGAATACTATGAACAACTATATGGCAACAAGTTGGACAATCTGGAAGAAATGGATAATTTTCTAGAATCTTACAGCCTGCCAAAACTGAATCAAAAAGAAACAGACCAACTGAACAGACCGATCACCAGAAATGAAATTGAAGAGGTCATAAAATCACTCCCTACAAATAAACGTCTAGGACCAGATGGCTTCACAGGCGAATTCTATCAAACATATAAAGAGGAATTGGTGCCCATCCTCCTTAAACTCTTTCAAAAGGTTGAAGAAGAAGGAATACTCCCAAAGACATTCTATGAGGCCACCATCACCCTCATTCCAAAACCAGACAGAGATACCACCAAAAAAGAAAACTATCGCCCAATATCATTGATGAATATAGATGCAAACATTCTCAACAAAATCTTAGCCAACCGAATCCAACAACATACCAAAAAAATTATACACCATGACCAGGTTGGGTTCATCCCAGGTTCACAAGGATGGTTCAACATACGCAAATCAATCAGCATCATACACCACATTAACAAAAAAAAATTCAAAAATCATAGGATCATCTCAATAGACGCAGAAAAAGCATTTGACAAAGTCCAACATCCATTCATGATCAAGACCCTCGCCAAAGTGGGTATAGAGGGAACATTCCTGAGTACAATCAAAGCCATTTATGACAAACCCACAGCAAATATAATACTCAATGGGGAAAAACTGAAAGCCTTCTCACTCAAATCTGGAACAAGACAGGGATGCCCACTCTCACCACTGCTCTTCAACATAGTTCTGGAAGTCCAAGCCACAGCAATTAGACAAACAAAAGAAATAAAAGGCATTCATATAGGAAGAGAAGAGAGAAAACTGTCACTGTATGCAGATGACATGATACTATACATAGAAAACCCTAAGGACTCAACCCCAAAACGACTTCAACTGATTAATAACTTCAGCAAAGTAGCAGGATATAAGATTCACATTCAGAAGTCCGTTGCATTTCTGTATACCAGCAATGAAATATTAGAAAAGGAATACAAAAACACGATACCTTTTGAAATTGCACCTCACAAAATCAAATACCTCGGAATACACCTGACCAAGGAGGCAAAGGACCTATACGCCGAGAACTATAAAACTTTAATCAAAGAAATCAAAGAAGATGTAAAGAAATGGAAAGATAGTCTATGTTCCTGGATTGGGAAAATCAATATTGTAAAAATGGCCATATTACCCAAAGCAATCTACAGATTCAATGCAATCCGTATCAAATTCCCCATGACATTTTTCAAAGAACTAGAACAAACCATCCAAACGTTTATATGGAACAACAAAAGACCCAGAATCACTAAAGCAATCCTGAGAAACAAAAACCAAGCAGGAGGCATCACTCTCCCAGACTTCAAGAAATACTACAAAGCCACAGTCATCAATACAGTGTGGTACTGGTATCAAAACAGACAGACAGACCAATGGAACAGAATAGAGAATCCGGAAAGAAACCCTGACACCTATGGTCAATTAAGCTTTGACAAGGGAGGCAAGAACATAAAATGGGAAAAAGAAAGTCTATTCAGCAAGCATTGCTGGGAAACCTGGACAGCTGTATGCAAAGCAATGAAACTAGAACACACCCTCACACCATGCACAAAAATAAACTCCAAATGGCTGAAAGACTTAAATATATGACAGGACACCATCAAACTCCTAGAAGAAAACATAGGCAAAACACTCTCTGACATCAACCTCATGAATATCTTCTCAGGTCAGTCTCCCAAAGCAATAGAAATTAGAGCAAAAATAAACCCATGGGACCTCATCAAACGGAAAAGCTTTTGCACAGCAAAGGAAACCCAAAAGAAAACAAAAAGACAACTTTCAGAATGGGAGAAAATAGTTTCAAATGATGCAACGGACAAGGGCTTAATCTCTAGAATATGTAAACAACTTATACAACCCAACAGCAAAAAAAAAAAAAAAAAAAAAAAAAATCAATCAATGGAAAAATGGGCAAAACACCTGAAGAGACATTTCTCCAAAGAAGATATACAGATGGCCATCAAACACATGAAAAAATGCTCAACATCGCTGATTATAAGAGAAATGCAAATCAAAACTACCATGAGATACCACCTCACACCAGTCAGAATGGCCATCATTAATAAATCCACAAATAACAAGTGCTGGAGGGGCTGTGGAGAAAAGGGAACCCTCCTGCACTGCTGGTGGGAATGTCAACTGGTACAGCCACTATGGAGAACAGTTTGGAGATACCTTAGAAATCTATCCATAGAACTTCCATATGACCCTGCAATCCCACTCTTGGGCATCTATCTGGACAAAACTCTACCTAAAAGAGACACATGCACCCGCATGTTCATTGCAGCACTATTCACAATAGCCAGGACATGGAAACAACCCAAATGTCCATCGACAGATGATTGGATTCGGAAGAGGTGGTATATATACACAATGGAATACTACTCAGCCATAAAAAAGAATGACATAATGCCATTTGCAGCACCATGGATGGAACTAGAGACTCTCATACTGAGTGAAATGAGCCAGAAAGACAAAGGCAAATACCATATGATATCACTTATAACTGGAATCTAATATCCAGCACAAATGAACCTCTCCTCAGAAAAGAAAATCATGGACTTGGAGAAGAGACTTGTGGTTGCCTGATGGGAGGGGGAGGGAGTGGGAGGGATCGGGAGCTTGGGCTTATCAGACACAACCTAGAATAGATTTACAAGGAGATCCTGCTGAATAGCATTGAGAACTATGTCTAGATACTCCTGTTGCAACAGAAGAAAGGGTGGGGGAAAAAACTGTAATTGCAATGCATACATGTAAGGATAACCTGACCCCCTTGCTGTACAGTGGAAAATGTAAAAATAAAATAAAATAAAATAAAATAAAATAGGTTTTGAATGAGAAAAATAAAATAAACAGGGCAACCACAAGCCAAAAGCAAATATTGCATTTGCAAAAAATGAAAAAAAAATGCACTCAAGCAGATAATAACAGGAGACCATCCAACCAAAAAAAAAAAAGAAAGGAAGAATGGAGAGCCATAGAATCAACTGGAACACGAGGTTCAAAATGGAAATAAATAATCATCTATCAATTATCACCTTATATGTCAATGGACTAAATGCCCAGATCAAAAGACACAGAGTGCCTGAGTGGATAAAAAGGCAAAAACCTTCAATCTGCTGCCTAGAAGGAACTCACCTTAGGACAAAGGACACATATAGATTGAAAGTGAAAGGGTGGGGAAAAATACTTCACGCCAATAGACATGACAGAAAAGCAGGAGTCGCAACGCTCATATCAGACAAAATAGACTTTAAAACAAAAGACATAAAGAAAGACAAAGAAGGACACTACTTAGTGATTAAGGGATCCATCCAAGGAGAGGATGTTACTATCGTCAACATATATGCCCCAAATACAGGAGCACCCAGATACATACAACAAATACGAACAGACACAATGGGAGAAATTGATCAGAATACAATCACAGTAGGAGACCTTAATACCCCCCTCACATCAATGGACAGATCCTCTAGAAAGAAAACCAATAAAGCAACAGAGAGCCTAAAGGAAACAATAGAAAAGTTAGACTTAATTGATATCTTCAGGACACTACATCCAAAAAAATCAGAATACACATTCTTTTCAAGCGCACATTGAACATTCTCAAGAATCGACCACATATTGGGACACAAAGCTAATCTCAATGCTCAATTTCTATGCTTTGGGAGCATAGAAATTATCTCAAGTACCTTCTCTGACCACAACGCCATGAAATTAGAAATCAACCATGGGAAAAGAAATGAGAAAAAACCTACTACATGGAGACTCAACAACACACTACTAAAAACCCAATGGGTCAATGAGGAAATCAAGAAGGAAATTAAAAAATACCTTGTAACAAATGATAATGAAGACACAACCTCTCAAAATCGATGGGATGCTGCAAAAGCAGTGCTCAGAGGGAAATTTATAGCAATACAGGCCTTCCTCAAAAAAGAAGAAAGATCCCAAATTGACAACTTAACCCTCCACCTAAATGAATTAGAAAAAGAAGAACAAAAAAGTCCTAAAGTCAGCAGAAGGAAGGAAATTACACAGATCAAAGAAGAAATCAATAAAATAGAGACTCAAAAAACAATAGAGAAAGTTAATAAAACCAAGAGCTGGTTCTTTGCAAAGGTGAACAAAATTGACAAACCCCTGGCCAGACTCACTAAAAAGAGGAGAGAAAACAACCCAAATAACCAAAATTAGAAATGAAAAAGGAGAAATCACAACGGACACAGCAGAAATACAAAAAACCATAAGAGAATACTATGAACAACTATATGGCAACAAGTCGGACAATCTGGAAGAAATGGATAATTTTCTAGAATCTTACAGCCTGCCAAAACTGAATCAAAAAGAAACAGACCAACTGAACAGACCGATCACCAGAAATGAAATTGAAGAGGTCATAAAATCACTCCCTACAAATAAACGTCTAGGACCAGATGGCTTCACAGGCGAATTCTATCAAACATATAAAGAGGAATTGGTGCCCATCCTCCTTAAACTCTTTCAAAAGGTTGAAGAAGAAGGAATACTCCCAAAGACATTCTATGAGGCCACCATCACCCTCATTCCAAAACCAGACAGAGATACCACCAAAAAAGAAAACTATCGCCCAATATCATTGATGAATATAGATGCAAACATTCTCAACAAAATCTTAGCCAACCGAATCCAACAACATACCAAAAAAATTATACACCATGACCAGGTTGGGTTCATCCCAGGTTCACAAGGATGGTTCAACATACGCAAATCAATCAGCATCATACACCACATTAACAAAAAAAAATTCAAAAATCATAGGATCATCTCAATAGACGCAGAAAAAGCATTTGACAAAGTCCAACATCCATTCATGATCAAGACCCTCGCCAAAGTGGGTATAGAGGGAACATTCCTGAGTACAATCAAAGCCATTTATGACAAACCCACAGCAAATATAATACTCAATGGGGAAAAACTGAAAGCCTTCTCACTCAAATCTGGAACAAGACAGGGATGACCACTCTCACCACTGCTCTTCAACATAGTTCTGGAAGTCCAAGCCACAGCAATTAGACAAACAAAAGAAATAAAAGGCACTCATATAGGAAGAGAAGAGAGAAAACTGTCACTGTATGCAGATGACATGATACTATACATAGAAATCCCTAAGGGCTCAACCCCAAAACGACTTGAACTGATTAATAACTTCAGCAAAGTAGCAGGATATAAGATTCACATTCAGAAGTCCGTTGCATTTCTGTATACCAGCAATGAAATATTAGAAAAGGAATACAAAAACACGATACCTTTTGAAATTGCACCTCACAAAATCAAATACCTCGGAATACACCTGACCAAGGAGGCAAAGGACCTATACGCCGAGAACTATAAAACTTTAATCAAAGAAATCAAAGAAGATGTAAAGAAATGGAAAGATAGTCTATGTTCCTGGATTGGGAAAATCAATATTGTAAAAATGGCCATATTACCCAAAGCAATCTACAGATTCAATGCAATCCGTATCAAATTCCCCATGACATTTTTCAAAGAACTAGAACAAACCATCCAAACGTTTATATGGAACAACAAAAGACCCAGAATCACTAAAGCAATCCTGAGAAACAAAAACCAAGCAGGAGGCATCACTCTCCCAGACTTCAAGAAATACTACAAAGCCACAGTCATCAATACAGTGTGGTACTGGTATCAAAACAGACAGACAGACCAATGGAACAGAATAGAGAATCCGGAAAGAAACCCTGACACCTATGGTCAATTAAGCTTTGACAAGGGAGGCAAGAACATAAAATGGGAAAAAGAAAGTCTATTCAGCAAGCATTGCTGGGAAACCTGGACAGCTGTATGCAAAGCAATGAAACTAGAACACACCCTCACACCATGCACAAAAATAAACTCCAAATGGCTGAAAGACTTAAATATATGACAGGACACCATCAAACTCCTAGAAGAAAACATAGGCAAAACACTCTCTGACATCAACCTCATGAATATCTTCTCAGGTCAGTCTCCCAAAGCAATAGAAATTAGAGCAAAAATAAACCCATGGGACCTCATCAAACGGAAAAGCTTTTGCACAGCAAAGGAAACCCAAAAGAAAACAAAAAGACAACTTTCAGAATGGGAGAAAATAGTTTCAAATGATGCAACGGACAAGGGCTTAATCTCTAGAATATGTAAACAACTTATACAACCCAACAGCAAAAAAAAAAAAAAAAAAAAAAAACAATCAATCAATGGAAAAATGGGCAAAACACCTGAAGAGACATTTCTCCAAAGAAGATATACAGATGGCCATCAAACACATGAAAAAATGCTCAACATCGCTGATTATAAGAGAAATGCAAATCAAAACTACCATGAGATACCACCTCACACCAGTCAGAATGGCCATCATTAATAAATCCACAAATAACAAGTGCTGGAAGGGCTGTGGAGAAAATGAACCCTCCTGCACTGCTGGTGGGAATGTCAACTGGTACAGCCACTATGGAGAACAGTTTGGAGATACCTTAGAAATCTATCCATAGAACTTCCATATGACCCTGCAATCCCACTCTTGGGCATCTATCTGGACAAAACTCTACCTAAAAGAGACACATGCACCTGCACGTTCATTGCAGCCCTAATCACAATAGCCAGGACATGGAAACAACCCAAATGTCCATCAACAGAGGATTGGATTCGGAAGAGGTGGTATATATACACAATGGAATACTACTCAGCCATAAAAAAGGATGACATAGTGCCATTTGCAGCAACATGGATGGAACTAGAGAATCTCATACTGAGTGAAATGAGCCAGAAAGACAAAGGCAAATACCATATGATATCACTTATAACTGGAATCTAATATCCAGCACAAATGAACCTCTCCTCAGAAAAGAAAATCATGGACTTGGAGAAGAGACTTGTGGTTGCCTGATGGGAGGGGGAGGGAGTGGGAGGGATCGGGAGCTTGGGCTTATCAGACACAACCTAGAATAGATTTACAAGGAGAGCCTGCTGAATAGCATTGAGAACTATGTCTAGATACTCCTGTTGCAACAGAAGAAAGGGTGGGGGAAAAAACTGTAATTGCAATGTATACATGTAAGGATAACCTGACCCCCTTCCTGTACAGTGGGAAAATAAAAAAATTATAAAATAAATTATAAATAAATAATAAATTAAATTAAAAAAAAAAAACTCTCGCCAAAGTGGGTATAGAGGGAACATTCCTGAACGTAACCAAAGCCATTTATGGCAAACCCACAGCCAATAGAATACTCAATGGAGAAAAGCTAAAAGCCTTCCCACGAAAATCTGGAACAAGACGGGGATACCCACTCCCACCACTGTTATTCATCATATTATTGGAAGCCCCAGCTACAGCAGACAATCGAAAGAAATAAAAACTATCCAAATCGGAAGAGAGGAGGTAAAATGTCACTGCATGCAGATGACATGATACTATACATAGAAAACCCTAAGGACTCAACCCCAAAACGACTTCAACTGATTAATAAATTCAGCAAATTAGCAGACTATAAGATTCACATTCAGAAATCGTTGCATTTCTGTACACCAACAATGAAATAGTAGAAAAGGAATACAAAAACACAATACCTTTTGAAATTGCACCTCACAAAATCAAATACCTCAGAATACACCTGACTAAGCAGGGAAAGGACTTATATGCTGAGAATTATAAAACTTTAATCAAAGAAATCAAAGAAGATGTAAAGAAATGGAAAGATAGTCCATGTTCATGGACTGGAAAAATCAATATTTTAAAAATGGCCATACTACCCAAAGCAATCGAGAGATTCTGTGCAATCCCTATCAAATGACTCATGACATTTTTCACAGAACTAGAACAAACCATCCAAACATTTATATGGAACAACAAAAGACCTAGAATTGCCAAAGCAATCCTGAGAAACAAAAACCAAGCAGGAGGCATCACTCTCCCAGACTTCAAGAAATACTACAAAGCCACAGTCATCAAAACAGTGTGGTACTGGTATCAAAACAAACAGACAGACCAATGGAACAGAATAGGGAATCCGGAAAGAAACCCTGACACCTATGGTCAATTAATCTTGGACAAGGGAGGCAAGAACATAAAATGGGAAAAAGAGAGTCTATTCAGCAAGCATTGCTGGGAAACCTGGACAGCTGCATGCAAAGCAATGAAACTAGAACACACCCTCACACCATGCACAAAAATAAACTCCAAATGGCTGAAAGACTTAAATATACGACAGGACACCATCCAGCTCCTAGAAGAAAACATAGGCAAAACACTCTCTGACATCAACCTCATGAATATTTTCTCAGGTCAGTCTCCCAAAGCAATAGAAATTAGAGCAAAAATAAACCCATGGGACCTCATCAAACGGAAAAGCTTTTGCACAGCAAAGGAAACCCAAAAGAAAACAAAAAGACAACTTTCAGAATGGGAGAAAATAGTTTCAAATGATGCAACGGACAAGGGCTTAATCTCTAGAATATGTAAACAACTTATACAACCCAGCAGCAAAAAAACCAATCAATCAATGGAAAAATGGGCAAAAGACCTGAAGAGACATTTCTCCAAAGAAGATATACAGATGGCCATCAAACACATGAAAAAATGCTCAACATCGCTGATTATAAGAGAAATGCAAATCAAAACTACCATGAGACACCACCTCACACCAGTCAGAATGGCCATCATTCATAAGTCCACAAATAACAAGTGCTAGAGGGGCTGTGCAGAAAAGGGAACCCTCCTGCACTGTTGGTGGGAATGTAAACTGGTACAGCCACTATGGAGAACAGTTTGGAGATACCTTAGAAATCTATCCATAGAACTTCCATATGACCCCGCAATCCCACTCCTGGGCATATATCCAGACAAAACTCTACTTAAAAGAGACACATGCACCTGCATGTTCATTGCAGCACTAGTCACAAGAGCCAGGACATGGAAACAATCCAAATGTCCATCAACAGAGGATTGGGTTCGGAAGAGGTGGTATATATACACAAGGGAATACTACTCAGCCATAAAAAAGAATGACATAACGCCATTTGCAGCAACATGGATGGAACTAGAGACTCTCATACTGAGTGAAATGAGCCAGAAAGACAAAGACAAATACCATATGATATCACTTTTAACTGGAATCTAATATACAGCACAAATGAATCTTTCCACAGAAAAGAAAATCATGGACTTGGAGAATAGACTTGTGGCTGCCTGATGGGAGGGGGAGGGAGTGGGAGGGATTGGGACCTTGGGCTTATCAGATACACTTGGAATGGATTTACAAGGAGATCCTGCTGAATAGCATTGAGAACTGTCTAGATACTTATACTGCAACAGAACAAAGGGTGTAAAAAAAAATGTATACATGTAAGTGTAACTTGGTCCCCATGCTATACAGCAGGAAAAAATGTAAAATAAAATAAAATAAACTATTAAAGTAAAAAAAAAATGATAATGAAAAACTTTAGAGGAATTCATCTGTAATCCTGCAAAAATTGTTTTAGAAAAAACACATAAATGACCAAAACTGACTCCAGAAATTTAAATCCTCAATAGAGGAATTTTGCTAAAGGAAATTAACGGTCAAAGAGAAAACGGGGTGTTTCTATAAAGGGCATGTGCCTGGTGAGGTCGCTGCCGCTGGCGCCTGTAAGGAACAGACCGCCCTCCTCAAACTCCGGGGCACGATGAGGGACGCTGCTGCTGCTGCAAAGAAATAAAAGGATTCATTTGGTTCACCTTGAATCACAAAGTGGACAAGCCCAGGATAAACAGGGACACAACGCCGACTTCAATCAGCAGCTGTGGTGCAAACTTAAGAAACAAAATCTTAGCAAATGGAGAGAAACGCCAACCGAGGGCACCAGGGCAGCATTTCGCAGCCACGTGAGCGCGAGCTCCTGGGTCTGACCGCGTGGCCTTCGGGGGGCGCCCCCCCTCGGGAAGGGTGGGGGGAGAGCTGAGCCGCAGAGCCCCAGGCGGGGGTCTGACGGCAAGCACGTCACCAGGCCTCTGCCCGGACCGGAACCGCGCACAGAGGACGGTACCAGTACCGGTACCGGCACAGCCCAGGGCCCTCCCCACCGTCACAGCGGCGCTGACAGCCCCGCGTGGGAGGGGAGGGTGCACCTGAACCTCGCGCCCCTGCGCTGGATGGTTCCTGGGCGCGGGGGGGAGGAACTGCAGGATGAAGGATGCTGCAGCCAGGCCCCGGCAGGCACAAAGTCCAGCGGCCACGGCCGCGACACCTGCGGTCCCCACAGACGGGCGGGATTTGCGCTCCTCGGGCAGAGATGCCTGAATCCTGGGCACCTGCACGGCGGTTCTTTAGTCTGCGCGCAGGACAAGACAGCGTGAAAGCGGCGTGTGGCTCCTTTCAGAGCGTCAGGCATCCGCTGTGTGTCAGGCACTCAGCTCACACATGACAAATGTGTGGCGGGGCTGCCCGGTCCCCGGGGGTAGAAGGGGCCGAGCGGGCAGAACTCCACCCTCCCCAGGCTAGAAGGCCAGGTCACCTGGCTTCGAGGCGGTGGGGGAGGGGGGGTTTAAATCTCTCTTGATCACCAAACCCGCCTTGCCCTCCAGCCAGGGGCCCAGCTAGCTCTGGTCTGCGGGCCTGCCGTCCTGAATGGGGTCCAGAGGGGTCACTGACCTGCAACCTGAGAGCAGGTGACTCCGTGCACTACACACTGAAGGAAGCAGGACACGGAGCAGGTGGAAGTGACTGGACATGACCGGCTGGAGAAGCGGCAGCTGACTGCGGGGGCGGGAGGCTCTGAGGACGAGCGGGTGGGTGGAGGGAACCGACAGAGAGTCACGGCCGCCCAGGAGGCTGTGATGGAGAACGTGCTGACTCCGAGGAGGGGACACTGGCCAAAGCCCACGTTAAAGGAGCTGTCAGGTACCGCACAGCATGGAAGGGGTGAAGGCTGAAGCTGGGGCGTGGACCACACGTAGAAGACAAGTCACGGGAGGTCTCACTGTGGCCCAGAAGGCGAAGAACACAACTAGCATCCATGAGGACGCAGGTTCCATCCCCGGCCTTGCTCAGTGGGTTAAGGATCATGTGCTGCTGTGGCTGTGGTGTAGACAAGCAGCTGTAGCTCTGATATGACCCCTAAGCTAGGAACCTCCATGTGCCTCAGGAATGGCCCTGAAAAGGAAAATAAATCAATAAATAAATATTAGTCCTAAATAAATGAATAAATAAATACTAGTCTCTCTCTCTCCCTCTCTCTCTTTTTTTTTTTTTTTTTTTTTTTTGTGCTTTTTAGGCTGCAACCACAGCAGATGGACGTTCCCAGGCTAGGGGTCGAATCGGAGCTGCAACTGCCGGCCTACACCACAGCCACAGCAACAAGGGATCCAAGCCACATCTGCGACCTATGCCACGGCTCACGGCAGTGCTGGATCCTCAACCCACTGAGCGAGACCAGGGATCGAACCCCTCATGGTTCCTCATGGATGCGTTTCCGCTGCACCACGACGGGAATTCCAGATACTCTCTCCGTTCCCCTGTACATTTATAACCCACTGTTAGAGAGTTTGTGATGTTTCAACACCATCTTTTAAGGGTTACAACAAAACACGAGTAATTTTTCCCACTGAATGAAATGCTTCAAAAGCGAATGAAATCAGTCCATTTGCGGCAACGTGGATGGGCCTAGAGATTCGCACACGAAGTGAGGACGTCAGACAGAGAAAGACACGTGACACAGGCGCCTGCCACGTGGACGCTAATAAAATGGTACAGAAGAGCTTCCTTAGAGGACAGAGACAGGCTGGGAGGTCTCAGAACCAGTCGCGGGGTTACCACGGGGGAGACCACGTGGGGAGGAGGAACTGGCAGGGTGGGGAGAGCCCACGACGCCCGCTCTGCAGGAGACAGAGCAGAACATCCGCAGGAGATGAGCAGCAGAGCACAGGGAACCGGACTCCGAGTTCTGCCATAACCTCCATGGGAAGGAAGAAGACAGGTGCGCATCACGGGCTCCCGTTGCTGTGCACCTGAAACGGCTGCGACGTTCGAAGGCGTCCATCCTGCAATAACACTGTTCTAGAAACTGCATTTAAGAGGGGACACACAGGCCTTCCTGCTGTGGTTCAATGCGATCGGCGGTGTCTCTGTAGCGCTGGGACGCAGGTTCGATCCCCAGCCCAGCACAGTGGGTTAAGAATCCAGTGTTGCCGCAGCTGCAGTGTAGGCTGCCGCTCTGGCTCAGACCTGCTCCCTGGCCAGGAAACTCCATATACCATGGGGTGGCCAAAAAAGGAAAAAAAGGGGAAAAAAAGAAGAAGAATGTACACACACAAACAGGAAAAAAATAAAAATAAAGACTCGTTTGCACAATCCTTTCCACGCAGAGTGAGGACGAAGACACTGGGTGAAGGGCCTAGGCTCCGAGACAAACGTTCACTGACAAACACCCACGTGTGCAGCAGGGCACACTTTATGGTTGTTACCATTATTATCATCATCATTTTGGCCGTGCCTGTGGCATGCGGGGACTCCCAGGCCATGGATGGAACCTGAGCCACAGCAGTGACAACACCGGACCCTTAACCCACGGAGCCACCGGGGAGCTCCAATATACGACTTTTTACGTCTAAGAAAGGGAAGAAAGCAAATACACACACACCCACAGAGAGAATCACACACTCACAGAATTGAATGTACTTGCTCGAGTCTAAAAGTAGAACAAATGCTTTTCACGTTAACCGAAGCCATGAAAACGATTCCATGCAGGAAGAGAACAGAGCTGAACAGACAGCAAGAGAATCTGGGCGTCTCTGAATGTATCTGGTTTTCCAGCTTGAACCTGGGAACTATGGTGGTTTTTCACATACTATCAAAACAACATTTTAAAAAACGCCATAAAAGGCAATCCCCAATAGAAAGGAATGCTTCCAATTCGTCCGCTGGGCCAGTATCACCTTAATACCAAAACCAGACAGAGGAATCATAGGACAACCGCAATCCAGTATCGCTTAGGAACAGATGCAAAACCCAACAAAACAGCCAACAGAAGGAGGCAACATATAAAAAGGCTTATACCCCAGGAGCCAGTGGAATTTATCCCGAGAATGCAAGTTTAGCATTGGCTAAAGCAGTGCACATAACACCACATCAACAGCACAAAAAACCAGGACCCGCTGTGGCCCAGCAGTAACAAACCTGACCAGTATTGGCAAGGATTTAGGTTCAATCCCTGGCCTCGCTCAGTGGGTTAAGGATCCTGCACTGCTGTGGCTGTGGCGTAGGCTGGCAGCTGAAGCTCCGATTCAGCCCCCACCCTGGGAACTTCCACATGCCTCAGCAGCGGTTCTAAAAAGCAGGAAAAAAACAAAACAAAACAACCCCCCCCCAAAAAAAACAGAACCAAAAAACAAAACCACAGGATCATCTCAACAAATGCCAAAAAAGCACCTGACCAATGCAACTTCCTTTCTGTATGAAAACACTCAGCTAAGAATAGAACCGCGGAACAGCAAGGAAGGTCCTTGACCAATGAGGGGTGTCTATGGAAGCCCTACAGCCAACCCCACACTCGTGATGAAACACGGGAGCTTCTCCCCTAAGATCAGGAACAAAACTAGAACGTCTGCTCTGGCCACTTCTGCTCTGGAAGTTCTAACCAGAGCCATCAGGCAAGACAGAAAAGCAGAACACATGCACCCTGGGACGGGGAAGGGGCACTACTTCCACCGGCGGATGACGCGGTCACATGTGCACCAAATCCTGACGCACGCGCTAAGAGACTCTTAGGACTGATAAATGAGTCCAGCAGGATTGCAGGGTACAAGACCAATACACAAAGGTTAGCTGCATGTTTATGTGCTTCCCATGAACAAGGCAGAGGTAAGTTCAGGAAACAATTCAATTTACCATAGCACGGAAAAGAAGAAAATACTTTGGGACAAATCTAACAGAAGAAGTGCAAACTTATACTCCAGAACTGTAAGGCACATTTCTTTTGTTTGTTTGCTTTTTTAGGGCTGCACCCGCGGCATATGGAAGTTCTCAGGCGAAGGGTGAGATCAGAGCTGCAGCCGCAGGCCTACACCACAGCCACAGCAACACGGGATCCCAGATGCATCTTCCATCTACACTGCAGCTCGTGGCAATGCCGGATCCTTAACTCACTGAGCGAGGCCAGGGATCAAACCCGCAACCTCATGGTTCCTAGTTGGATTCGTTTCAGCTGCACCATGACGGGAGCTACCTATGAGACACTTTTGAAAGAAACTGAAGCTCTAAGTAAATGGAGCAGCTCACCTTGTACATGGATCAGAAGACCTGAGGGTAAGATGCTGATGCTCTGCAGAGAGACCTAAGTATTCATCACCATCCCCGGCAGAACCCCAGCTGGCTTCTTCGGTTTCTTGTTTGTTTGTTTCTTTTGCCATTTCTCGGGCCGCTCCCGCGGCATATGGAGGTTCCCAGGCTAGGGGTCGATTCAGAGCTGTAGCCATCGGCCTATGTCACAGCCACAGCAACGTGGGATCCAAGCCGCATCTGCAACCTGCACCACAGCTCACGGCAATGCCGGATCCTTCACCCACTGAGCAAGGCCAGGGATCGAACCCACAACCTCATGGTTCCTAGTCGGATTTGTTAACCACTGAGCCAGGACGGGAACTCCAGCTGCTGGCTTCTTCGTAAGAGAAACTGGCAGGCTGACACTACAAGTCGCAGGGATTGCGTGAGATTCCACAGCATCTTGCGGAAGAACAAAACAGACAGCCGATCTGAAAATGGTCAGGGGGTGCTTGCTGCAGAGGAGGGAGCCCCGTCGAGTGACCCCGGCGCGAAGACAAGACACGGTCCAGGGAAGAGAACCAAATCGGAGAGGGGTCCCTCACACCCACCGTCCGCTGACTCTCAACAAGGCTGCCAAGGCCCCTGGGCGTGGAAAGAGGAGTGAGTCTCCAAGGAGCGGTGCCGGCGACTGGCGGTCCACCGGCCAAGGGGTGACACCGAGACATCCCCGTCACTACAACCAAGCACGAACTCAAAATGGACCAAAGGCCTAGATGCGAGAGCCGAACACCACAACGTCCTTAGCGGAAAAACGAGGGGACGTCTTCACGCCTGGGGATTTGGCAATGGTTTCTTGCATCTGACACCAAAGCCAGGGCAGCAAAGAAACAGATAAAAGTGCTCCCTCGAAAGTAAAAACTTGGAAACCCTGCTTCTCAGACACAGGCTGTGCAGACTTCTTTCGACGCGAGGGCTGCCTTTCCCTGGGGTGGTGGTCTTCCTGCCGCTGCAGACGCGCCTTCCTTCCAACCAGTGCCACTTACTTTGGCCTCTGGTGCCTTCGCTTTGGGGTCAAATCCAAAAAATTATCAACAAGACTGAAACGAATGTCTTTTGTTAATTATACCTTAAAAAAAACTGTAGGGGTGTGCTGGATTGAGATGGCAGAATAGAAGGACTGGAGCTCAACTTCTCTAATAAAAACAGCAAGTTCACAACTAAAGACTGAGCAATCTCCACCCAAATGGACCGGAAACCCATATCCTACTCCAGAAGAAAAAGAGAAGGCCACATCAAGAGGCAGGAGGGGCGATTTCGCCATATAAAGAACCCCACACCTCCCAGGTAGGAAGCCCACAGACTGGAAACTAACTGGTTCACAGAGATACACCTATAGGAGTGAGAGCTCTGAGCCCCACATCAAATCCTCACGTGTGGGGATCTGGCACTGGGAGAAAGAGCCCCTGGAGCATCTGGCATTGAAGGCCAGCGGGGCTTCTGCACAGGAGCTCCACAGGACTGGGGGAAATGGAGACCCCAATCTTAAAAGGTGCACATGGGCTTTCATGTGCACTGGGTCCCAGGGCAAAGCAAAGGCTCTATAGGAATCTGGGTCAAACCTGGCCGCAGTTCTTGGAGGACATCCCGGGAAAACAGGGGTGAACCTGGCTTGTTGTGAGGGAAGGACATTGAAGGGAAAGCTCTCGGGAATATTCAGCAGCTGCCTGTCTCTGGAGGGGGCCATTTTGGGAAAATCTGGCCCCACCTATCAGTCAGCTGCTGAGAAGCCCCAGGACAAACAACAATCCAGGTGGGATCACAGCCCTGCCCCTCAGTAAACAGGCTACCTAAAGACCCTCAGGCACACAGCTGCCTCTAATTCCATCCAGAGACTAAGCCCCACCCACCAAAGGGAGTAGAATCAGCTCCACCTACCAGGGGGCAGGCATCAGCCCCTCCCATCGAGAAGCCTACAGCAAGCTCCCTCATACCCAACTTCAGCCACAAGGGGGGAAGATACAAGAAGGAAGAGAAGCTACAACTGTAAGAAGGTCACCACACCAAAAAGCTATAAAAATGAAAAGACAGAGAACTATAACTCAGATGAGGGAGAAAGAAAAACCCCCAGAAAATCAGCTAAGTGATCAGGAGTTTCTCAGCCTCCAGGAAAAAGACTTTAGATTGTTGATGCTGAAGATGATGCAAGACATTGGAAATAAACTGGAGGCAAAGATGGATAACTTACAGGAAACACTGACCAAAGAGATACAAGATATACAACTTAAACATGAAGAGATGCGAAATACAATAACTGAATTAAAAAATTCACTAGAAGCAGCTAACAGCGGAATACAGGAGGCAGAAGAGCGAATAAGTGAGGTGGAGGACAGATCAGTGGAAATTATGGATGCAGAACAGAAAAGAGAAAAAAGCTTGAAAACAAATGAAGAGAGTCTCAGAGAACTCTGGGACAACGTGAAACGCACCAACATCCGTATTATAGGGGTGCCAGAAGGAGAAAAGAGAGAAGAGGACAAAAAAAATATTCCAAGAGATAATAGCCGAAAATTTCCCCAAAATGGGGAAGGAATCACTCACGCAAATCCAGGAGGCAAAACGAATACCATATAAAATAAACCCAACGAGGAATACACCAAGACACATATTAGTCAAACCGACCAAAATTAAAGACAAAGAGAAAATCTTGAAAGCAGCTCGGGAAAAGAAACAAATAACATACAAGGGGACCCCAATAAGGTTATCGGCAGATTTGTCAGCAGAAACTCTGCAGGCCAGAAGGGAGTGGCATGATATACTTAACGTGATGAAAGGAAAAATCCTCCAACCAAGATTACTCCACCCAGAAAGGCTCTTATTCAGATTTGAAGGAAAAATAAAAACCTTCACAGATAAGCAAAAGCTGAGAGAATTCAGCAACACTAAACCAGCCTTACACCAATACTAAAGGAACTTCTCTAGGCAGAAAAGAACAAAAGAAGGAAAGAAAAATGAGCAGTGAAAACAAATCCAAAGTAATTAATGAAGTGGCAATAAGAACATACATAGCAATAATTACCTTCAATGCGAATGGACTAAACGCCCCAGCCAAAAGACATAGACTGGCTGAATGGATACAGAAACAACACCCATACATATGCTGTCTTCGGGAGACCCACTTCACTTCTAGGGACACATACAAATTGAAAGTGAGAGGATGGAAGAAAATATTTCCTGCAAACAAGGATCAAAAGAAAGCTGGAGTAGCAATACTCATATCAGACAAAATAGACTTTAAAATGAAGAATATTTTAAGGGACAAGGAAGGACATTACATAATTATCAAAGGATCACTCCAAGAAGATGATATAACACTTTAAATATCTACGCACCCAACACAGGTTTATCACCATATATAAGGCAACTGCTAACAACCATAAAGGACAAATTGACAATAACACAATCACAGTGCAGGACTTTTAACACCCCACTGACAGCAATGGACAGATCAACCAGACAGAAAATCAATTAGGAAACACGGGCCCTGAATGATGCATTAAACCAGATGGACTTAGATGTTTATAGGACATTCCATCCAAAAGCAACAGAATACACATTCTTCTCAAGTGCACATGGAACATTCTCTAAGATGGATCATATCCTGGGCTGCAATTCCAACCTCGGTAACTTTAAGAAAATTGAAATCATATCAAGCATCTTTTCCGACCACAACGCTATATGACTGGAAATCAACAACAAGAAAAAAAAATGCAAAAAACACAAACACGTGGACACAAAACAACGTGCTACTCAACAACCAATGCATCACTGAAGAAATCAAAGAGGAAATTAAAAAATACCTAGCCGCAAATGACAAGAAAGATACAACATGCCAAAACCTTTGGGATGCAGCACAAGCCATTCTAAGAGGAAAGTTTATAGCAATACAAGCCCACCTCAGGAAACAAGAAAAAGCTCAAACAAACAAGCTAATTTTACATCTAGAGCAGCTCAAGAGAGAACAGACAAGACCTAAAGTTAGTAGAAGGAAAGAAATCATAAAGATGAGAGCAGAAATCAATGAAATAGAAACAAAGAAAACTGGAGAAAAGATCAATGAAACGAAAAGCTGGTTCTTTGAAAACATCAACAAAATTGATAACCCCCTAGCCAGACTGATCAAGCAAAAAAGAGAGAGGAATTACATCAATAAAATTAGAAATGAAAAAGGAGAAGTAACAACAGACATCACAGAAATACAAAGGATCATAAGAGACTAATATATGCAACTGTATGCCAATAAAACGGAAAAGTTAGAAGAAATGGACAAATTCTTAGAAAAGTACACTCTTCCAAGACGAAACCAAGATGAAAGAGAAAAGATGAATGGACCCATCTCAAGAACTGGAATTGAAACTGTGATTAAAAAACTTCCAACAAACAAAAATCCAGGACCAGAAGGATTCACAGGCGAATTATATCAAACATTTAGAGAAGAGCTAACACCTATCCTTCTGAAACTATTTCAAAAAACTGCAGAGGAAGGGATACTCCCAAACTCATTCTATGAGGCCACCATCACCCTGATACCAAAACCAGACAAAGATTCCACAAAAAAAAGAAAACTACAGGCCCATTTCACTGATGAACATCAATGCAAAAATCCTCAACCAAATACTAGCAAACCGCATCCAACAATCCATTAAAAGGATTGGACATCATGATCAAGTGAGATTTATCCCAGGGATGCAAGCATTCTTCAATATTCGCAAATACATCAGTGGGATACACCACATTCACAAACTGAAGAATAAAGACTATAGGATCCTCTCCATAGATGCAGAGAAAGCCTTTGACAAAATACAACACCCATTTCTGATGAAAACCCTTCAGAAAGGGGGCATAACGGGAACCTACCTCAACATGATAAAGGCCATATATGACAAACCCACAGCAAACATCATTCTCAATGCTGAAAAGCTGAAAGAATTCCCACTGAGATCAAGAACGAGAGAAGGATGTCCACTCTCGGCACTACTCTTCAACATAGTTCTGGAAGTCCTAGCCACAGCAATCAGAGAAGTAAAAGAAATAAAAGGAATCCAAATTGGAAAGGAAGAAGTCAAACTATCCCTATTTGCAGATGACGTGATACCATACCTAGAGAATTCTAAACACTCTACCAGAAAACTGTTAGAGCTCATCCACAAATTTGGCAAAGTCGCAGGAGACAAAATCAATACACGGAAATTGACAGCACTTCTATACACCAACAATGAAAGAGCAGAAAGAGAAATTAGGGAAGCAATCCCGTTTACCATCGCATCCAAAAGAATAAAATACCTAGGAGTAAACCCACCTAAAGAGACAAAAGACCTGTACTCTGAAAGCTATAAGCCACTGATGAAAGAAATCAAAGAGGACACAAATAGATGGAAAGACATACCATGCTCGTGGATTGGAAGAGTTAATATTATCCAAATGACTATACTACCTAAGGCAACCTACAGATTCAATGCAATCCCTATCCAATGACCAAGGACAATTTCCACAGAACTCGAACAAAAGAGTTTAAAGTTTGTCTGGAAGCACAACAGACCCAGAAGAGCCAAAGACATCCTGAAAAAGAAAAATGGAGCTGGAGGAAGTAGGCTCCCAGACTTCAGACTATACTACAAAGCAACAATCATCAAAACCACATGGTACTGGCACAAAGTCAGAAACAGAGATCAGTGGAACAGGATAGAAAGCCCCAAATTAAACCCATGAACCTACAGCCAACTCATCTCTGACAAAGGAGGCAAGACTATACAATGGAGAAAGGACAGCTTGTTCAATAAGTGGTGCTGGGAAAACTGGACAGCCACATGCAAAAGAATGAAAGTAGAACACTCCCTAACACCAGACACAAAAATCAACTCCAAATGGATGAAAGACCTAGATATAAGACCAGACACTATCAAACTCTTAGAGGAAAACATAGGCCAAACATTTCCTCACATAAACCACAGCAACATCTTCTCAGATCTACCTCTCAGAGTATTGACAACAAAAACAAAAATAAACAAATGGGACCTAATCAAATTCAAAGTTTCTGCACAGCAAAGGAAACCCTAAACAACACAAAAACACATCCCACAGAATGGGAGAAAATCTTTGCAAGTCAATCAACTGACAAGGGATTAATCGCCAAAATTTATAAACACCTCCTATAGCTCCATACCAAAAAAACAAACAAGCCTTCAAAAAATGGGCAGAAGATCTAAACAGACAGTTCTCCAAAGAAGTCATATAGATGGCCAAGAAACACATGAAAAGATGCTCAATATCACTCATTATTAGAGAGATGCAAATCAAAACCACGATGAGGTACCACCTTACACCAGCCAGAATGGCCATCATCCAAAGGTCTACAAACAATAAGTGCTAGAGAGGGTGTATAGAAAAAGGAACCCTAGTACACTGTTGGTGGGATTGTCAATTGGTGCAACCACTTTGGAAAGCAGTATGGAGATGCCTCAGAAAACTAAACATAGAACTACCATTTGATCCAGCAATCCCACTCCTGGGCATCTCTCCAGAGAAAACCACAACTCTCAAAGACACATGTACTCCGATGCTCATTGCAGCACTCTTTTCAATAGCCAAGACATGGAAACAACCTAAATGTCCATTGACAGAGGAGTTGTTCAAGAAGATGTGGTACATATACACAATGGAATATTACTCAGCCATTAAAAACAATGAAATACCAGCATTTTTTGCAACATGGATGGACCTAGAAACTATCATGCTGAGTGAAGTCAGCCAGACAATGAGACACCAACATCAAATGCTTTCACTGACAAGTGAATCTGAAAAAAGGACAGACTGAACGTCTTTGCAGAACAGATGCTGACTCACAGACTTTGAAAAACTTCTGGTCTCGGGAGGAGACAGTCTGCGGGGTGGGGGGATGCGCTGGGGTTGTGGGATGGAAATTCTGTGAAATCAGATTGTTATGATCAGTATACAACTACAGATGTGATAAATTCATTTGAGTAATAAAAAAAATTGTAAATATTTTTTGCACCAAAGGACAAAACAAGTGAAGAAAACCACCCAGAGAATGGGAGAAAACATTTGCACATCACATATCTGATGAGGAACTGTACCTAGGATATTTAAAGGGAGCTTACAATTCAATAATAAAATGACAAATAGGAATCCCTGTTGTGGCTTGGCAGGTTAAGAACCCGACATGGTGTCTGTGGGGATGCAGGTTGGATCCCTGGCCTCGCTCAGTGGGTTTTTGATCTTGTGTTGCCACAAGCTTTGGTGTGTGTCGCAGATGCGGCTCAGATCTGGTGTGGCTGTGGCTGTGGTGTAGACTGCAGCTGCAGCTCGGATTAGACGCCCAAGCCTGGTAACTTCCATATGCTCCAGGTATAGCCACAAAGAGAAAAAAGAAAAAATCCAGCTGGAAAAAATAGTGAAAGGACCTGAAGAGACATTTTTCCACGGAAGACACAGAAATGGCCAACAGGCGCATGAGCAGAGGCTCAAGGTCAGTCTTCAAGGACACGCTCATCAGAACAAGAGGAGGGATGAGTGGTCCCTTACACTGCAGGACGGACTGGTCCCCAAACAGAGAGACAGGTAACAAGCGTCGGGAAGGGTGTGAATAAGCTGAAACCCGCCCACAGCGCCAGTGGGAACGGCACGCGCAGCAGCTGCTCTGGAAAAGTCTCGTGGTTCCGCGAAGTTAAACAGGGTGTGGCCGTGTGGCTCGGCAATTCCGGTCCTAGGTACCGACCCAAGAGCGAGGCAAGCCTGACCATCCACATAAAAGCTCACGGGACGGAGGGTTCACCGCAGCACAGCGCACAGCAGCCAAACGGCAGAACAGCCCCCGCGTCGGTGGAGGATCAGCGGATGAGAATGTGCGGGAACGGGAACCGAGAGACGCCTGGACAGGGGCTGCCGGATCAGACGCAGAAGGCGTAGCTCCAGCCCCAGGAAACGCACGGGACAGGCCCATCCGCAGACAGAGGGCGGGTTAGTGGTCTCCTGGGCACGGGGGAGAAGGGGGCTGCGGGACGACTGCCCAAGGATGTGAGGTTTCTTTTGCGGGCGATCGGGGGTGACAAGAACTGGACTGGTGAAGGCTGCACAGCTCCATGAAAACACACACAAGCCCTGCGCTGTACACTCTAAACGGGAGAGCTGTGCAGCGCGTCTCGAAAAAGCTGCTAGAGAGAGAGGGAACGGCAACGCCTGACGTCTGAAAAAGCAAAAGGGCGCACGTGGGGAGTTTCGCAGAACAGGAGGGCTTCCAGATGCACAGGAGGACAGGGGGGTAGCTTCCAGGACACCCCCTTCTATCGGACGGGGGTGGGGGGGGGGGAAACAATGCAGGATACAGAGACCTCTCCCGGGGGAGGGAGAAGAGGAGACAGGGCAGACACACAGCAATCTCACAGGAGGCAGGGGGCGGGGGCGGGAGGGGCTGTAGCAGGAAGCAGAGAGGGAAAGCGACCCAGCCCAGCCACAGGAGGGAAAGGCTGGAGCAGCCACGCTGAGCTCAGACGCCCTCGGTAAAGCAGCCTGGCCCTCGGGGTCAGGAGAACCCACCCTCAGGGGGCGCCCACATCCGGCTGCCGGGGTGCGGAGGGCTGGGTGCTCCAGTGTGGTTCCTCATGCAGGGCAACCTTGGCATCTGATGGAGGGGAGGGACAGTTCTCTGTCCCCACGACCCCACCCCTGGGTGAGCACTCGATGGTCTGCAGGGCGCATGGGCCCCTCGCTGCACAGAGACCCCTGGAGGAGGGGTAAGAAAACCACAGTGTGAGCCCACAGCAGGTGGCTCCATCCCACAGCAGGTGGTGTGTGCTCACAGCACATGGGGCGTGCCCACAGCAGGTGGCATGCACCCACAGTGGTGGAAAGCCCACAGCAGGGGGCACAGATACTGAAATGACCACACTGCAGCCACGAAGAGACTCTGGAACCTGGATACACCGAACTGCCAGCGACACACACGCTTAGGTCAAGTGGAAACTCCCACACTCCCTGCTGCTGCATGTGGTCCTGAGCCACACGCCGCAACCCCCACCAACCCCCACCAACCCCCAAGAGCACCACTGACAGGAGATGCAGCCAAGGCACGCCTGAGCCTCTGGGAACGGGCTCCTCAAAGCTGCCAGCGTCACCATGGCCACGTCAGGGGACAGCACCCAGACGTCACCACAGCCACATCAGGGGATGGCACCCAGACGCATCTGCTCCTCCAGGCTTGGGGGACAAAGGTCAGCAAGGAGCTGCTGGCGCTGCCGCAGAGCGCGAGGGGCAGGAGCGGGCGGGGCTCAGACACGAGAGGCTCCGGGCGTGACCCCGACCCCAGCTGGGCCACGGGCCAGGTCTGCACACCAGACACCCACCTTGGCCACTCTGCCCATGTCCTCCATGGTGGCCCTCTCGTGCGGGAACTGGGCGAAGGTCCTCTCGATCTTGGCAATGACGGCATCGATGTTCACGGTGTCCTGGGGGCGGCCGCGGGGGAAGTAGAAGGCGGGGATGCTCTGGCTGGCGGCCGGGGGCAGGGGCTCCTCCTTCTTGGTCTGGACCTGAGGGCGAAGCAGGGTTGGGAATCAGCGGGGGCGGGGGCGGGCCTCTTCCCACCTGCACAACGAATGTGGGTGGGTCGGGTCCCCAAGAGGGGTGCGCTGGGCCCGCCAACCCATGCAGGGACAGAGCACCACAGACCTCCTGGGCGTGAGGCCCCCCGGCCCCCCGAGATCACACCAGCCAAGCATAGGCGTACCACTTGTGACTGCTGAGCTGGTCCACACGGCCCACCTCCCCAGAGCGCCTCGGGTGTGACCCCTGGGGACAAGCACAGCTGACCACCCAGGCTGCAGAGGCCAGTGTGGTGCTCGTGGACAACCTGCCTTGGCCCCCTCCCCGAGGGCAGGTGGGCACAGGCGGGCTGTCCCTGGGCCATCACTCACAGCCAGGACATGGTGTCCTCTGGTCTGGAGCTCGCACCAGTCACCACCTGTCCCCACACCTGCACTTCCTGGTGGATGGACACAGGTCCAGGCAGCCAGAGGACAGCCTCAGCAAGTGCACAGCCATGGGGGTCACTCCCCCAGAACAGGGCATGGCAGGGAGCCATCCCAGAGCCGACACCCACGCCCTCAGCCATGTCAAAGGGCAGCTGGTGCCCCCTGCCAGGCCCTCTGGACAGTGTGTCAGGTGACATATGGGACTGACCTGGCCCGGGCTGCAGGTACACGGAGGCCAGCTGCACCATCTACACAGATTGGGGCTGTGTCTGCAAATGCCCTGAGCAGACGGGAGCGCTCAGCCAGACAGCTCAGCAAACACCTGCAGAGAGGCAGCTGCACGGGGACCGAGTAGCTGGGGGGAACTTGGCGGGCGGGCACAGCCAGGCTCCTCTGTGGCCATGCTCAACGAAGCTCGCTGTCCCTGGACTGTATGTCACTGTCCCCCTCAGGACGCAACAGTGCCCCTCTATGCTGACCCAGGAAGGCCTCCTTGGTGCCAGAAACAGCTGCCCTGAGTCACAACTGGTGAGCGGCCACAGAGAACATGTGCCCGTTCCCCTGACAGGCAGAGAAGAGGAGACAGGGTCCAGCCCCATGTCCAGGACACACCCCGTGCTTGGCAGCTGGGCACCCACGGACACACCTCACGAGGCAGGGAGAGCTCAGGGTCCTGGCGGGGAAGCACTGGAAGGAGGGGGCTCACGGCGGGCGTGCCCCGTGCCAGCCACCTCCACCAAGCACCGGGCTTTACCCAGCACAGCACACACACCACGGCTCCACACCCGCAGCCAGCTGACCACCAGGACAAACACACGGACAGTCAGTGCCATCTGTGCAGTGACACTGACACTGGGGGTGGACGTCACGCTGACAGCCTGCGGTGGGGACGCTTCTCCACCTCAGCAGCGCAGGGACCCCCTCAGTGCCCAGCAGCACGTCGGGGATGTGCTACGTTTCCCACGTGGTCCCGGAGGTGCCCAGTGAGAGGCTCGGTGCTCAACGACCTCACACAGGGTCAGGACCGCAGACGGGGCCGCGTTTCTAGAGAAGGCGGAGGCATCCTGAGTCAGCTGGACTGGGTCAACACGGCCACCTGGGGGCGCTGGGTGTCAGGTCCCTGATCGCCAAATACAACCTCCCGGGCTGAGGCAGAGCCAGCTCCGTCCTGAGGGGTGACAGGATCAGCAGCCAAGTGAGGGGAGAGGAAGGAGGGGAGAGGCCGGCAGCCCCAAGGTCACAGCCATGGGGCAGGCAGGGTCAGCAGGGGACCATCTGTGGCCGCACACACAGACAGAGGTGGCGCCCACCTTCCCCTCCACTGTCAGGACGGGGACGCCACCCTCACCCCCCACCCCCCACCCCCCACCCAGGAGGCAAGGACCAAGGAGCTGCCTGAGACACAGCAGAGCGGAGACTCAACGCCACGGTGCAGTGACCACTCCCTGACTCACTGGCCACAGTGCCTGCCTCACAGGTAGTTCTCAGGCAGGCTCAGGAGACTTGCACAAAACAGACGCAGGGTGACAGAACTCAAGTCCCGCCAAAGCCCTGCACCAGAGCAAGCCTTCCTCCTTCGCCCTGCAGCCCCTGAGCTCCACTGTGCTCGTGGCTGGTCAGGCCCCCGTGGGGAGACACAGGCATTGGGGTTGGGGGGGGGAACAGCGTGGTGTGCACTCGTCCACAGAGGCCTGGCAGGAGGGGCGGGTCCCAGGGACACAGACAACCTGGATGCACGTTTCCTGCTCAGGGGTGCAAAAGCACTCTCTAGAAGCTCAGTCTACACCAGGCAAAGTCTCCAATCTCTCCGCACGCAGCACCTCCTCCCACACCCGCCCGGCACACGAGCTGGACTGCAGAGGCACCTCCATGGCACTGGCGGCCGCACTGTCAGTCTCAGGGGAGCTGGGCCCCATGGGGAGGGGTGCCACTTGAAGCCGTGGAAGGGGAGCAGCCTCGCACCGGCCCCCGCCACCCCCACCCCCATGGAGTGGAGCACAGGGCATATGCCACATGTGGGCTGTCCACAGACAGGGAGTCAACCCGGGACTCTGCCGTCTGATGGGAACAAAGACAGGCAAGGGAAATTTAACCCTGCACCCACTTCCCATGCCTGAGGTGTACCATGCCGTCAGCTGTTTAAAAGACTATGTTTTCTTTCTCTTTCCAGGGCTGCCCCTGTGGCATAGGGAAGTTCCCAGGCTAGGGGTCGAATCGGAGCTGCAGCTGCAGGTCTACACCACAGCCACAGCAACACCAGATCTGAGACACGCCTGTGACTTACACTGCAGCTTGCAGCAGCACCAGATCCTTAACCCATGGAGCTGGGCCAGGGATCAGACCCACATCCTCACAGAGGTGATGCCAGGTTCTTAACCCGCTGAACCGCACGAGGAACTCCGACAGTACTTTCTTTCTGGTGTCTTCTCTGCACAGATGTCTGCCTGTATTTGCGGTCCTCTTGCCAGCCTCCAGGGCACCACCTACTTGGGCTCTGACAGTTCGGTCATTTGTCCCCAGGCACCACCTGTCTTTTTACCTGGTTGCGATGTAAGTTACTACATGGAGTTATTCTAACCCGGGAGTCACTTTGTTCTCTCATCTCCCTACCACGGCTGGGAGGGGCGGCGATCCTGACTCCATATCCCCGCGGGCAGACTCACGACAGCGGGCTCTGCCCTGACGTGGGCGAGGTCTGAGGTCCGTGCAGTAGCCTGTCAAACCTTACATGGCCAGCAGGGCTGGGACAGGCCGCACAGGGTGAGGGGACACAGGTATGGGAGGACTGACCCCCAGCCCAGGCTCAGGGGCTCAGCCGCATCGCAAGGAGGATGGAAGCTGGATGGGCCATCCTGGGCAGAGGGGCCCCAAAGTCCTATCTAGGACCCGTGGTTATTCAGAGAAGGAACTTCAGGATCGTGGAGGAGTCGGGGACTCGAAGAAGGGCGGTCACCTGCACCCACCCAAGGGCTGCTCCCCCACCTCATCTCGCTGCGTCCCACTTGCCCCACTTGCCCCACCACGCCCACCGCATCCTGCCACACCACGCCCATCTCACCTAGCCACGCCCACCGTATCCTGCCACGACACGCCCACCTCACCTAGCCACGCCCACCGCATCCTGCCACACCACGCCCATCTCACCTAGCCACGCCCACCGCATCCTGCCACACCACGCCCATCTCACCTAGCCACGCCCACCGCATCCTGCCACGCCACGCCCCATCTCCTCTGGCCACACCCAGTTAATGCTGTTGCAAAGACCTCAGAGAGCAAGGATGCTACGTCGCAGTCATAGCGCCTGCGTCCCAAAGAAAGAAGGTAAACACATCCCCCAAAGGCCCAGGGAAGTAACCGAGATGAAGGAGGGAGACCCTGCACTGCAGCTGGAGTCCGTCGTGCGACTGCTGACCCCAGGGTCATGGTGCCACAGCCAACAGTCCCGGTCCATCCTGGATGGACGGGAAATACAGAGGGAGCTGAAGGCACGTGGAAGGAGCGACCACCAGCGCACACCGGGGCTTCGGGTCCGGGCTGTTTCTGCCTGCGCGTCTGGAGTTCCAGAGAATGAAGGCAACTAGAGAAAGTAGTACTTTAACGGCTCAGGGCGTAACCACACCTCTGCTCCTTCTGGACGTGCTCGCAGAGTACATGAGGCAGGGATTCCACCCACGGAGAAGGTCTCCCTCTCCTGCGCCTGCTGCTCCCCTCTCCTGGGGCCGACACGAGGACCCTGAGCTCCCCACACGCCTCCCCTCACCTCTGTCCCGGCCTTTCTCAGACCTGAACCCAGCAGAGTGCTCTCCCACCCTCAGGGCCCAGAGGCCTCACCTCCCAGGCCCACGTTTCATGAGACACGCCCGGGGCAAAGCAGTGCTGGACACACGGAGCTGCTGCCTCCTGGAGTGGGAGCGTGGGGGAGAGAACGCACCCGAGACAGGAGCCAGGGGCTGAGAGGAGGGGGCATGGGGAGCAGGGGGCATGGGGAGGAGGGGGGAGCAGGGGGCATGGGGAGGAGGGGGCATGGGGAGGAGGGGGGAGCAGGGGGCAAGGGGAGGAGGGGAGAGGAACAGGCGGGGAGAGGAGGGGGCGAAAGTCCAGGCAGGGGAGGGAAGCCGCTCTACCCAGGCTGGAGCAGGAGGCTGGGAACACAGACACCATGCCAGGAGGTTTGCTCTCAACAGCCTTGGCGACAACACCCCCTGCAGTGCCAGCAGGACCATTATCCCATGACCACCACACGTCCCTTTCACCAAGTCCTCCTGTGGGAGCAGGACAGGGAGCGTGAGCACCACACCACTGCCCTGGGCCACAGGGCAGGGGTGCATCTGTCCGGGGCGTGCCACTGTCCCTGCCTGTCTCAGGGCCTGGGCACCACGGTCCCTCCCAACACCCCCACAGCCCCTGCCTCACTTCCTCCAAGACCAAGCTCAGATCCACCTGACACAGCTGGTCAAGACAGAGCCCACTCCGCCCACCCTCTCCAGCCATGGGCTGCTCCTTCACAGGAACTGTCACCCCCGGTCACAAGGCCATCCACAGATGACACCCACCTGCACTGGAGCCCACCTCCATCCACATCTGTCCTGTCCCCTACCTGTCCCCCTCCCCCGTTCCCTCCCCCATTCCCTCCCCCCACGCTCACCCCACCTGTCCCCGCCCCACTGTCACCCCCACCTGCTGCCCCTCACAGGCCTCCCCAGGCTCAGTAGGGTTTCCTGTAGTCCCAACTAGAAGCAGCAGGGCCACCCCCACCCTAGAGCAGGCTCCCAGGGTTAGGCACTCACAGAACCTCCAAAAGTGCTGCCCCAACAGGAAACAACCTTCCTCTCTTTCAGAAAGCTGTGCTTCAAACTGTAAAGGGACCTTTCTTTCTGTGGCAACCCCTCTGCTGGATGGAGCTCAAGACGCTGGCCCGCACATCTTCCGGTGTCTCCTGGGGCACGTCCACAGACGGGCGGGAAGGCGAGGAATTCTCAGGCCTCACACACCAGGCAGGAAGGGGGACCCAGCAAGGCTGGTGGGGCCTGAACAGGACCTGCCTCCAGGGCAGGGCGAAGGTCACCCCCCAGCCTTGTAGAGCTCAGGGGACAGGAGGCAGCTCAGGGGACAGACCGCCCCTGCCAGGGGATCCCCATGGCTGCACCTTCGATGCAGAGGGTAAACCACAGAGAGATCCCCACCCCCCCCCCGTGACCCCTGGGGAGCAGAGGAAAATCATGGGTCTCAAGCCTGGCACCATCACCATGGCAGGGAGCTGGGGGGCTGGAGGTCCCCCCACCCCAGAACACAGCCTCCACAGACTGTCACTCAAGCCCACCAGCCACACTCAAGCCATCTGTATGGGCCCCAGACTCTCAAGCCAAAAATATCAAACTGTCCCAGGCTGGCAGCGCCCAAAGCAGCAAGACCTCCTGAGGGTAAAGCCATCCTTCTTTCAGGACTCCAGAAACCCCCAACGTCACCCGGAAAACAAGGAGGTTATGGTCAAACCTTCAAACACACATGGAAACAGGGCACCATGCGGCTGAGTCTGCAGACAGGGAGCAGGATCGAACCTGCACAGGCTCCAGGCCCTGGAGCTATCACAAGAGAGAACCAACACGCTTCGTGTATTTCCAGAAATAAAACACAGGCTTGAGAACACACGAGCAGGCAGATTTAAGACAGACCCAAGTAAGACTTCTAGAAATGAAAAGGAGATGAAGAGAAAACATACTTGTCAGACTGGGTAAAGAGCAGATCAGGCACCGCCAGTGAGAGATTCCGTGATGGAAGAGAGAAGTGAAACTCGTGTTCAGACTGCAGCTGGGACAGCGGGAGACGCATCCAGGGAATGCAGGAGCCATGAGTCCCAGGGGTTGGAGAAAGACCCGCACCTGGACCAGGACAACGAACCTGGAGAGCCCAGAGCTGCCAGCAGAAGTGCAGACACAGCCCAAAAGGAACGAAGAGGATGAAAAGGGGGAAGGGGGGCCATGACCAAAGGCGCACCTAGACCTCCAGCCAGCTCTCAGCGGGAACAACAGATCCCAGGAGCTGGAGAAAAGCAGTCTCCATCTAGGACTCCCCCTGCTGCGAAGGTGTCTGTCACATGACAGGAACACTGAGGCATTTTAAAGACCAAAATGAGAGCAAGACCTGCCACGAGAGGCTGAGGAAGCTGTGTCAGGTGGAAGCAAAGTGCCCCCAAATGCAAGACAGAAAAAGATCCAGGCAGGTGTACATGGGGGCAAACGCATGTAGCAACCACATAAATCAGGCACATAAAGGTCATTCTACCTCTTGTAAGGACTCTGTCAAGACAACAGCATAACTGAAAGGCTGGTGGAACTGAAGGGGTTAAGCGTTTTGACGTGGAGCGTAAAGAGATCGACTTGGAACCTAGAACGATGGTGACACCACTGGCGCACCGGCGCGTAAGAAAAGCAGGAAGCTGGCGCCAGGAGGTCCAGGCTCACAGGGAAAGATAAAAAGGAGGCAGGAAAGGGGAGCCTAAGAAGAAGCACAAAATGAGATGAAAATAAATCAAAATGGACTAATAGACTTAATAAATGTAAATGGACTAATGTTCCAGTTAAAATACAAAGATCAGATGGAAAAAAGAATATTTACCTCCAAGAGACTCACAGAAGGTATAAAGACTCAGTGGGTGAAAACCGTTAGCAAATGGGGGAAGATCCAGAAGCCAACAGCAGGGAAACGGAGGCCGGTATCGCCATGCCATGCCCAGAGAGTGGGCTGGAGGTGCAGGCCTGCAGAGGGGGCAGCCATGCCCAGCTGGCATTAGGCCGGGAACCTGCCCCAGCACAGCCTCACCCAGGCCAAGCCGAGGTGCTGCGAGGGAGGCTGGGCACAGCTCCCCACACCCGACAACGGAGAAACAAAACAGCCCAGCGCGGACATGGGAGATTTACGGTTTAATCTCCAGGCCAGAAATAGAGCGCAGAGGCACAGCTGCAGGCACGCATCCTGCAGCGCACAAGGCACCACTGGGAGCTGGCCCCACCTAGCCCTACAGGTCCCAGCCAAGCCACAGGGACCCTTTCCAGAGCTCCCTGCAGTCAGGATGGACATACAGGGACAGTAAAAGTGGCACAAACACATGTGTGTGCCACACAGTGAGGCGCAGAGAAACAGAGGCGCAGAAACAAAGGGAGACACAGAGAGAGTGGGGGGAGGGAGACAGAGAGAGGGAGCATGTGCTCCACGGGGCTGAGGCCCCTTAGAGAGTAAGCAGCAGCAGCACGGGTGGGCACCAGATTTCCAAAGGCGATGCCACCCCCACCTCCAGCAACCTGCCTGCTGCCTCCTGGGGCTTGTCACCCGGTGCTGGTCAAGATGACAGCTTGGTCACAAAGAGCTATTTCTGGCTCAGGCCGGGAGGCCAGGGCTCCCTGACTCATCACTGATCCAGAACTAACAGGGCTGCCCGCAGCCCACTAGATCTGCACAGGGCCTGGACGGCTGGAAACCAGCACAGCCTCTGTGCAGAGGCCAGAGGCCACCACCTGGGGTGTGGCTGAGCTGCTCTGGACAGCAAGTGGGCATATGGGGACAGCACGAGCTGTGGAGGAGCTGGTGGAGCAGGGACTCCACGTCTGCCCAGCATGAGCTACCCCTGGATCAGCACCAGACCAGAGGCAGGGCTGGGGCTGGGGCTGGGGCTGGGCAGGGCAGTGGTACTGCATCCAGAGTGGCCACATCAGGTCGGGTCGGGACACTGTGCGTCAGAGGGCACTCAGGGCCCGCCCTGCCCAGTGCTATGACTCCTCATGGTCTCTGAGACTCCCAGAGCCCAGAAGCCAGGCTGTGACTGTGAGGAGGGTCAGCTCCATGTCCAGCACTGTCACCTGGGGGACAGCTGCACTGGGGTCTGGGTGCTTTGTGGGGCCCGTGTGGACCTGAAGGACCCCACAGGGCGGCGGAACAGGTGTGAGCAGGACGGGGCAGTGACAACATGGAGGGAAGCAGGGGAGCTCATGGTGCAGTCCTGGGGGTTGGGGGGAGGCACAGGGTAGGCCACAGAACCAGCAGTGTACTGTCATGAGCTTGGCACCAGGTCAAACGGACATGGCTGTGGACTACCTGGGGTTTCAAGGCCGCCCAGAGTGCACAAGGCCCGAGCACCTGCAGGCAGGGCAGGTGGGCAGACACAGCACAATCCACACTGTGGGCCATCCACTGCCCCACATCCAGTGGACACCCACTAAAGGCCCTGGCTGTCATGTCTAAGGCACTGCCCACCATCCCCGTCAAACTCCCCCTGACCCCCCCAACACACACCCCCCACACCCCTGACCCCCCGACCCCCCCCACACCCCCCACACCCCTGACCCCCCGACCCCCCCCACACCCCCCACACCCCTGACCCCCCGACCCCCCCACACACCCCCCACACCCCTGACCCCCCGACCCCCCCACACACCCCCCACACACCCCCCACACCCCTGACCCCCCGACCCCCCCACACACCCCCGACCCCCCCACACCCCCGACCCCCCCACACACACCCCCGATACCCACACCCCCCACACACACACCCCCCACACCCCGACCCCCACACACACACCCCCACACACACCCCCCATGTGTCCACCATCCACCCATCATCTCCCCCCACCATCTCTAACCCATTCCCCTCAGCCTGGTCTACCCTGGAGGGTAGCCACGGAGGCTACCTCCTGAATCCACCCTCAAACATCAAGGACTGAACACCAGGAAAACTCCCCCACCCCCAAGGGGCACTCCTCTCGGCAGCCCACTGTCCCTCTCAGGGAACATGGATGGACCACATTTTCTGTAACATGAAACTCCTTCCTCTTAAAGGCATTCGCGAAGCGTGTTTCCCAAAAAGTGCTTCTGTAAGATCAACAGCTGTCCTAGAACAACCCAGACAGTCAGGGACGGGTCTGCCTGCAGCCTGGAGCCAGGAGGTGCCCCCACCACCGAGTGACGGCCACCGTCAGGGGAGGGCAGGGTTTCCAAATCTAGAGACCATCTCAGCACAGCGTGTGTGCACAGGTAGGACCAAGAGCAGCCAGCAAACACCGAGGCCCCTTCCTGTAAAACAAGGGCAGCAGCCTGGCTGGCTCTGCTTTGAGATCCGCACACCCCGACCCTAAACACGTTCCTCCCAAACTCCCAAGCACTACCCGCTTGCCGGGAAGCTGGAAGATGGAGACCAGACAGAGGAAATTCAGAAGCTCTGCAAAAGTTGAGAAACGGCCTCAGAAAAGCAATCCAGTTCAGGTACCAGCAGAAAGCAGTCCTTCCCACCCCAAGCAGCCTGGTCTGACTTGATGGGCTTTTTAGGGGGGGTGACATAGCCTTAACTCCTTGATTGGGGGGTAAATACAAGTGATGAAGAGCCCTGGACCTGAAAAGCAGCTCCTCCAATCACAAAATGCTCCCAGGGCAGCCAGGGCTTTGAACCCCACGGCCCCTCCACTAATGTCGGAGGCACAGACAGAAGGGGGTTTCCTCTGGAGCCCCGAGCAGGAGCGGAGATGTTGACAAGCGGAGTCCTTACAGAACCCCGGGCGCCACGCGCTCACAGCAAACAGCGCTCCCCGACCCAACACCGCTCCCCGACGGTGCCCTGCGTCCGACAACCCCGGGGCTCCCCCGGCCCCTCGGAGGGTCCAGTCCCCACGCTTCCTACCGAGGGGGAAGCTCCCCCCTCGCTGGAGAGGCACCCTGCCTGTCCCAGGCCCGCTAAAACGGCGGGCAAGAGCCGCCTAACAAACTCCCCCAATAACCTCCCCTAACAAACTCGCTAACAAGCACGAAAGCCGCTCCCAGCTGAGGCTCCGGGATCGCAGGCGGCGCCCACCCGCGCCTGCCCGGCCTCGCCCGGCTGCCTGAGGCCCCGGCGCACCTGTTGGAAGGCCTTGAGCCTCTTCTTGAAACGGGAGGGCAGCACGAAGTCGCAGCCGCGGGCCAGCGAGGCCAGCTCCTGCCGCAGATCGGGGTCCTGGCGCAGGGACAGGTCCCGGAGCCGCATGTCGCCTCGCATGGGCCGCCGGGGGCCGGGCCGGGCGCGCTCTCGGGGCTGCGGCTGGCCGGGGCCGGCGGGCTCGGGGCGGTCCGGGCGGCCGTGCTCAGCGCGCTCCATGCGTCGCCCGCCGGGCGCTGTGGGGGCCGGGCCCGGGCCGCGCGCATTCCACAGGCCGAGCCGGGCGCCTGCTGCGGCGCCCCTCCCGGCGGGGCTGGGCCGGCCCGCGCCGGGCAGATCCGAGCGGCGGCCCTGAGCTCCCGCTGAGCGCGGAGGCGCCTCTGCTCTCGGCTGGGAGCCGCGCTCTCACTGGGCTCCGCCGGGCAGGGACCCGGCCTGTTCCCGGTCGGCCGGCCGGAACAGATGGTGCGCAGACGCCCCCTGCGAGTTCCCGGGAGGGAGGGGACTTCGCTCCAGACAGGGGAGGTCTGTGCAGCACCGGGGGACGCCACGGCGCCCGATGGGCCCCCCGAGCCCACGTGCGGCCCTAGGGCTGTTCCCTCTCCACCTAAAGGAGCGGGGCCTGAGGCAGCTCGGCACCTGGAGTTGAGATACACAAACTTTACACTGCAGGCGACACTCTGACGGGCTCGGTCCAAAGATGGGGAGTTTTACAGCTTCCTCGCACCGGACACGACGGTGTAGAGCGCGATGGGACGGTGACACGGATGGGGAGGGGGTGACGCAGACAAGGCAGAGGACGCAGGTGGTGTGGGAAGTGACACAGAAGACACGGGTGGTGTGGAGGGTGACACAGATGATGCAGACGGCGTGGGTGGTCGCATGAGCAGACGGTCATGCACCGAGTGGGGAATGCAGGGGCCCCGAATCTGACATGAGGACTAAGCAGAGACAGGGCCAGGCCCCACCTCTGGACAATCCCCCCTCCCGCTCCCCCAGAGCTGACCTCCGTCTCCACCTCTGAGGTCCCAGGACCCCAGGGCCGCCTCCTCCTACCAGGGCTGACCTTCCCTGCCCTCTCCCCGCCACCCCCTGGACCTGGGACAAAGATGCTGGGGGGAGGGCAGGCCCCCCATCCCCTGCTTCCTGCTTGATGGACTTGTTTGGGGGGTTATTCTTGACCCCTGTTTGTCTCACAGGCCCCCGGCAGAGTTCAGAGCCTGTGCTTCCCACACAGTCCAGGTTCATGTGTGAACAGGAGCCCACGTAGGCACTTGCACACAGACTGCACACGGTGCCTTGTCACAATCCTGGGGGCACCCTGCAGTGCACCCCTTGTGGATCTGGACACACAACAGCCATGTGAGACTGCTGCAGCCGCACGTGGCCCTGACCACACACACACCAGGGGGAGGTCCCCACACGCCAGGTCTGTGTGGAGCTCGTGTTCCATCCAGACCAGGGCCCGGCCCTGAGACTCGCCGTGGCCATCTGGCCGACGTGGTGGCTGCAGTCCCGCGCAGGCACAGAGTGGGACCCCCGCGGGGCTCTGGGAATGCTCTTGCAGGAACAAAGGGGCGAGCAGATGGGGGGGGGGACCCCGCAGAACCCACCCATGGGCTGTCCCGCAGACAGCAGACCCACGTAACCAGCCTGCCTGACCCGGGGCCAGGCTGACCATTGGCTTCTGAGCCCGGGGGGTGATTTCTGGTGGCAAAGCTCAGCACTGCTGCACCAGAGCGACCAGCCCAGGGCAGTGGCACATGCTGGTCACCGGCCTGCCCGCAGGGCCTCTGGGCCTTACCTTTCAAGTCAGCTCTATGTTCTGTTTCCATAGCAGTGCTGGGACCTGCGTGCCCCTTGCTAAGGGTGCAAGACGGCTCCCATACAGGCGCCTCGCACCCTAAACCCTGCTGCAAACAGGAGGGTCGATGCAGGCAGAGAAATGCAACCTCTTATTCATCTGCCGCTAAGTCCACCGGGCAAGGTCAGCAGGTCCTCCAGCTCAAAGGGAACGCACGGGAGAGGGACACAGACCCGCAGACCACGGGAAAGAGCAACGTTTGTCCCCAAGAGCACGGGCACACCCAGCACAGCCCAGGGAGAGGGGCAGAGGTGACGAGGCCAGGCTGCAGGCCACGGGATGGAGCAGGCCTGGGACACCCAGGCAGACAGGGGACTCTCGCAGGACTGCGGCTCAGGGCCCCCTGGCGGAGACCAGCTGCCCCCCTGCAGCCAGGACTTCGGAAGCAGCACCTCCACTCAGGAAGGGTCTGGAACTGCACAGGCTTGCTTCCCCTCCTGAGGCCCTGGCCCTGTGCTCCAGACACGCAAGGCCCTGGCCAGGCTGGAGACACTGTCAGGAGAAGCAGGAAGAGCCTCCAGGGCCAGAGGAGCCACTCGCTGGGCAAATACTGGTGAAAACTGCTCTTAGCAGCGCAAGTAGGACCATGCCCGACCTCGCGGTGCAGACCCTCGGGGGAAGGGACGGCGGGCACCCGGGGGTTCTCCTTGGAGACCTGAGGTTCCTGGGCTCCTTTGGGACCAGACAAGACCCTGCCACACACTCTTCCCATGGTTCTCAGTGTCGGAGCCAAAGGCTGCCCAGAAAACCCAGGACGATACGGCCTGCCCACGACACGGCGTCAATGAGAGAACGGCGACCCCACACCCACTGCTCGGGGGGGCCTCGGTCTGAGGAGTCGGCTGTCCGGGAGGTCGCGGGCCGCCCTGGTGCACCCCTGCCCCGGGTCCTAGAAGGACCCACGAGACCCACGGCAAGAAGCACCCACCTTCACGCACTGTGAGCACCTCCCAAAGCCCACGACACGTGTCCCCCGAGCAAGGGGTGTTGCAGGATATGTTCTCATGTTTCCGGACTGACCTTCGGGCCCGGCCTCCACGTGGCACTGCCAGGGGGGCATGGGGGCTGCACGCCACGGGGCTTCCGACGCCCAGCACACCGGCGCTGGGGTCGGACCTCGACACCCAGGGAAGAAGCGGTCGCAGTGACAGTCGCCGGCATTTTAAGGCAGAAAGGACCTGAACAGTCTTGCAGGAAGGACAGGAGGAGGCACAGGCCTCTCCTTTTAGGAGGCCCGCCCTGCCCGACACCACACCCGCAACAGCACATGGAGGGCAGACCAACGTCCCAAGCGGACACACCAATCTCTCAGCGCGTGAGCCCTCTCGGCCCAGCCACGGGTGGGGTCACCGCCTGGGATCGGCGGGGTCACCCCAGGCAGTGAGGCCAGGTAACGCGCACAGACCGTGAGCAAACACTGCGTGACCACGAGGCCTTGGACAAGCTGGACACCCACCCGCTCCGGCATTTCCCGGCCACCTAAAGGCACAAGGCAGCCCCCTCACCTGAGTGGGCGGCGTCTGAGCACACCTGCAGCCACGCCCTCCGGAGGAAGACAGGGGGCGCTTTCCGGCTGAGGGGGGACAGTGCCAGTGCGCCCACTCTCAGCACTGACCCCCGACCAGATCCAACCCGAGGGGTCTGGCCGGGCAGAGGCCCAGACAGCAGAGACATGACCTCAGCCCCTGATGCACAAAGCCCTCCCTCCGCACCTCCACGGACCGCAAAACTAGGACACAGGGTCCCAAGGTCACAGGGCGGAGGGCAGGGGTGCTGCTGCTGGCGGGAGCGTGTGGAGCGGACACGAGGCCGACCGTCCATTCACGACAGCGTATTAAGGGACTGACACCCAGGTCCCACCTAGAAAACAGCCGTGAGACCCGTCGGCCACATCACAACCCTGAGCAGGAGGGCAGACCGCCCCCTCCCGCACCTCTGGAGATGGACGGCCCGCCGTGAGGACGGCCACGCTCCCCCAGAGACCGGCAGGCCAGACAGTCATCATCTGGACCTCAGCTGCCTTTTCGTGCGGAAATCGACATGACTGTAAAACTACAGGAGTTCCCTCCGTGGCTCAGCAGTGATGGACCCGATTAGTATCCATGAGGACACAGGTTCGATCCCTGGCCTTGTTCAGTGGGTTAAGGATCCGGCGGTGCCGTGAGCTGTGGTGTACGTTGCAGACGTGGTTCGGGTCCCGTGTGGCTGTGGCTGTGCTGTAGGCCAGCAGCTGCAGCTCCGATTGGACCCCTAGCCTGGGAACCTCCATGTGCCGCAGGTGCAGCCCTAAAATACAATAAAACTCTACGGAAGCATAAAGGACCCAGAAAAGCCATCCCAACAATGGTGCACAAAGGTGATGGGGGGGAGGCTGATTTCCAGGTCACTAGAAGGCGTGGCAGCAGGACAGGGACCCATGGCATGAGCACATGCGTACGTGGGATGGCCACCGTGGGGCCACAGGACCGTCAGCCAGGCGCCAACCCAGGACAACGGGAAACCACTTCAAAGACTGACAGCAGAGCAACCGAGTAATCGTCCCAAAGAAACTAACCTCAGCAGCTCACCCGAGACCGCATGGAAGAGTCAGCCTGCACCGATGGCAAGACTAGGCATCCAAGTGCCATCTGTAAAAGTTCCAGCGGAAATCCAGGAGGAAGCCTTTCTGCACGGGGTTGTGGGATTTTTTGTTTTTTTGTTTTTGTTGTTGTTGTTGTTTTGCGTTTTAGGGCCGCACCCGCAGCATACGGAGGTTCCCAGGCCAGGGGTCTAATCGGGGATGCAGCTGCCGCCTACACCAGAGCCACAGCAACACAGGATCCGAGCTGCATCTGCGACCTACACCACCGCTCATGGCAACGCCGGATCCTTAACCCCCGGAGCGAGGCCAGGGATGGAACCTGCATCCTCATGGTTCCCAGTCGGATTCGTTTCCACTGCGCCACGACGGGGACTCCCGCCCTGGGGTTTGACCCTACTGTTTAGATTCCAGATCACACACAAGCGGATATAAAGAAAATAAGTGACAACGGGGACTTCATCCAAACCATAAGCCTCTCTTTTCCAGAAGACACTGTGAGAATACAGGACAAGGTGAGGGACATTGAGAGAGAGAGACACCCCCGGCTGTGAAAGAAATGAGTCGGAGTGGAGGAGGGGGGCGGAATGTCCAGAGTGGAGAATACAGCCTGTTATCACGTGAGGTCCTGTGTGGGGACGGGTCACAACCAGACTCCCTGAAGTGCAAAGCAAGATCGAATTGCTCCAGGGACTAGCAGTTCTGGAGGCCCACTGCACGTCTGAACCAAACAAACTCACAGCGAGAGAGACCAGATTTGCAGCCATCAGAGGACGTGGGGGGTGGGAGCATCAGAAGACAGTGATGCAAATGTCTCCCCACGAGATAAACGGTATGAGGGCTGTGGTGTAGACGGAAACCTAACGAGCTCAGATGTACATTTCATATGAAAGCTCGGTGCGTGAATGGTGAGGTCCCATCCCAAGGGGGAAAAATTCCTTTTAACATTTACTGATTTATTTTGTCTTTTTAGGGCTGCACCCGCGGCACATGGAAGTTCCCAGGCTAGGAGTCGAATCAGAGCTACAGCTGCCAGCCTACGACCCAGGCACAACCTCAACTACCACCTACACCACAGCTCACAGCAACGCCAGATCCTTAACCTACTGAGCGAAGCCAGGGATCAAACCTGCGTCTTCACGGATACTAGTTGGGTTTTTACCGCACTAAGCCACAACCGGAACTCCTATATTTCTTATTTTTTATTTACTTACTTTTCATGGTTGCACCAGAAGCATGTGGAAGTTTCCGAGCTAGGGACTGAATCCGAACTGCAGCTGCAACCTATGCCATGGCTGCAGCAATGCCGGATCCTTCAGCCCTCTGCACTGGGCTGGGAATCAAACCCGTGCTTCCACAGTGACCCAAGCCGGTGCAGTCAGATTCTTAACCCACTGCACCATGGAGGGAACTCCCATTTTTAAAATTTCTTTAAAGTTCTATCTGTATGAGATGAATGTTCACGGAACTTCTGGTGAGAATCATTTCATGATGTATGTAGGTCAGTTCATTATGCGAAACAGCTTAAACGGATAAAGTGCTGTGTGTCAATTACATCACCGTAAAACTGGAAGAAAAAAGTAGATCATAGGCAAAGTCATTCACCAGGAAGGCATTCTGCAAATCCTCTACCTATTGACGGAGTTATATCCAGAAAACGTACAGAAATTACTCCTCGATAAGAAAACTAACCACCCCCTGGGAACACAACAGAGGGTCTGAACAGCCTTCAGCAACACAGCGAGGCGTTCTTGCTGTGGCGCAGCAGCTTAAGGATCCAGCACCTGCTGCAGCTGCGGCTCAGATGGATCCCTGTACACTCAACCTCACTGATGCAGGAAATGCAGATAAAGCCAGAGGTGCCACCAGCGGCCCACACTCCAAAAGGGGGCAGGTCCAATGCCTGGCGATGCTGAGGGCTGGCGAGAATGCTGGCGCTGCTGCACCTGTGCCTTGCTGGGAGGCAGGGGACGTGTGCAGCCCTCGGGAAGACAGCCTGACGGTTCCTTAAAAAGTGACATGTACATTCGCCATGAACACCGCGATGGCTCTTTAGTTCCATCCCTAGGACAGCTGGCGACGCACCTCCCCAGGGGTACTCACAGGGCCGCTCACAGCCCAAGGCCAGAAACAAGCCCCGGACCCACCGGACACAACCCATGGGACCTGCAGCCAGCTGAGCAGCGTGCAGCCAGGAGACAGCATGGACAGCCGTACGCCTGGACTTGGCGAGCGTCACGGGTCGTAACAGATTCCCGAACGCAGCCGGGAAAGGTCCCCCTACAGCCGCACGAGAGCGGTTGACACAGGGGTGCGAGGAGCCCTGGCTGCCTCCGGTGTGGCTGAGGCAGGAGAAGAAGAGTTTGAGCACAGCTTTCGACTCCTAAATGGGAAAGCACCACATCTCCAAAACCCAAGACCCTACTCTTCCAAGAGCCAGAGCGCAAGCAGCCCATCTGCCTTGGACGGCATCTCTGCACGTCCAGTGACCTGGGCCCCCCTCGCCGTGCGACACTGCTGCCCAAAGGCGACACACGGCTGACACACAGGGGGTGGCACACTCTGTCTGCTGTGTGGGGCTGGAGAAGCCCAGGTCACAGTCAGGCAGGACCTCCGCCTGGGGAAGAGGCAGAGCCTGTAAGTGCACGCCTGAGGAGCCCGGGAAGCAAGAGTCACCCTGAAGTCCAAGGACTAGCAGTTGCCCCCATCTCATGACAGACACCACCCAGCACCCAGCACCCAGCACCTGACGGACCATCCAGTACTCATCATCCGTTAGACCACCCAGGACTCCAGCACCTGAGAGACCAGCCTGCAGCCATCACCTGACGGACCACCTGCACCTATCACATAATGGAGACCACCCAGCACCCAGCACCTGATGGACCACCCTGCACCCCAGCACCTGACAGACCGCCTGCACCCCACCTCCTGATGGAGACCCCACGCCACCTTCTCAGGCATCCCCTGGAGGAGTCCTGTTCACACCACTATTGCTCCCTGGCCCAGCTGGTTCCTGGTGCCTCCTGATGATTATGCCAAGGGCATGAGCCACCCCCAAGCTCCACCCCTGCCCGGAGAGGTCCCCCCAGGAGGCCGCCCCACCTCCCACCTCCCAGGACCTCGCGGCCAGCCTGCACGTCCCCTCCCTCTCCTTCCAACGTGGCCTCATGATGGTGCCTCGTTCCTCCTTCCAAGAGCGTGAATGTGCACCCAGAGGAAGCAGAGGAGCAGGGGAAGTCCAGCCCTCGTGTCCCCGGCTGCAGCCACCAGGGAGACAGAGTCCCGGGAGGGAGGAGCCTGGACAGCAGGCTGGTCAAGCTGGTGCAATGGGCATCACAGTCCGGGCGCTGTGCCCAGGCCCAAATGCTGCCCCCAGGCCCGCCACGTCCGAGACAGCCACCCTCTGACCCGCAGGAAGGAGCGGGCAAACCCTGATCGGAGAAGACAGATCTGACATACGACCAGCATGTCTGCTGGCTCCGTTCTCACCCAGACCCACGCAGCCCGGGGCAGGGAGCGACATCCCCTTCTCGGGCGTCCTGGGCACCTCGGGATGGGGAGGCACTCCTGGTCTCCACCCCCAGGTGCCAGGAGCCCTCCCTCAACTGCAACAGCCAGAAACGTCACAGACGGGGCCCCCGGTGAGGTGCTGCTGTGGCCGTGGACGGCACACTCACCTGAGCTGCGTCCTGGCAGCTGGTTTCAGCAACAGCAACCGAACTGTCACCTAATCCTTAAACGTACAGACCTCAGAACAGCCCAGGGTCACTTAAGATAGACAGCGAGCAAGAGGAAGGGCAGGGACTCATTGCAGACCTTCCCACGGTCTCTAACCAAAGCCAGCACGCGGCTCCGAGGACACACCTGACCCCGCCCTGCAACGTCCCCCTCCACCCAGGAGGGAGCCTACAGGACACGGGTCTCACCTCCACCTCGTCCTCACAGCCGGGAGGGCGCACGGCCAAGCCCACGAGCGACGGCTCCCTGGCTGCACTGATGCGGTGCCCGGCCCTCTCAGCGCAATGCCCACGGCCTTCCCACTTCGGGGCCAAGACGAAGAGTGTGGGTCCAGAAGGCAGGTCCCCAGTCCTGCTCCTGAAACCACGGACACCTGTGGGTCATGAGGCCGTCACAGGAGCCTGCTGTCCCCGGAAAGGACAGACTGTCTCTACTGTGTGAAGCAGGGGTCCTCCCGGGGGGGTCCCAGCAGCAGACCCCAAAAAAGGCTAGAGACAAACTCCACCACCACCTCAGACCCTGAAACTGGAAATCGGGACAGGGGCTCAGCAACGGTTTCCACAAGCCTCCCAGCCAGCTGTCCCTCCACCCCTGTCCTCCCCCTCAGGACCCCCCCACCCCACCTCCATCCTCACCAGGTCCTCTGAGCAGGTCACGAGGTCACAGCACTAACAAAGGCTCCGGAAGCCCCCTGTGCTGCGGACCTGTTCCCAAAGTGCCCTCCAGAGCTCCGAGAGCTGCCCTTGTCTGGCCCCGACCTGAGGCCCTCCCGCAGCCCTGCCCTGAGCGCTGATGAAACAAATGCTCCAATAAAACCAACATAAATCCTAGCAATAACGCCATCAGAGGGGAACGCAGGGTACACAGCTCTTCCCTTGACAGCCACTAAACCCCAGGTCCCAAAAGCCCTGGGCCTGAGTCGCCGCCACGAGGGCCTCCCCCTGCAGCACGAAGCACGGGATTCTTGTGGGTGACTCTGCGGGGGGGAGGACGGGCACTATTCCCCCTCCCCCTCCAGAGGTCTCCACCCAACACGGGACAACTCAGGGGGCCACACAGTCTTTGTGGGGCCATGGGGACAGAGCCAGCCTGAGGCTGCCTGCTTGTTGGGAAGCCCCCAGAGGCTCTCCCCGCCTTTACCTTTAGCCCCTCCTGAACCGGGGCCCCTGAACCAGGCCTGAACCAGGACGGACCAGGGCCCCTGTACCAGGATGGACACAGGACCAAACGAGGACTCCGGAACCAGGACGGACCCAGAACCAAACCTGGGCTGAACCAGGACTCAACCAAGGCCCCTGAACCAGGACTGACTGGGGCCTGGCCCAGGGCCGCAGAACCACGCCCTCTGAACCAGTGCCCCCCCAGGGCTTGTCCTGCCACACAGGGCTCCCCCCCGCCCCCACCCTCCGCAGCCTTCCAGGACAGAGCTGTGATCGGCCTCTTCCAGCCGAGCCCCCGCACGAGGTCTGGGAAGCTGGCACACGTGGCCCCGGGCAGCTTTGGGGGAACTCGGGACTTGAGGGCAGGGCCCTGCCCAGTACTGCTGGGGGGTGGGCTGTGGCAACCTGAGTCCCCTGGCCCCTCAGCTGTCCCACAGCCCCTGCTGTGGCCAGTCGGGAGCAGGACTGGCAGCTGGGCAGCATCCACAGCCTGGTTGGGGGGGCCCCAGTGAGCTGCCCTTGGCGAGCCCGCGTGGGCTGCGGGGCCGTGGAGCAGAGGCTTCCTCCCGGTCTGGGAGGCCCCAGAGGACAGGATGATGGCATGGTGCCACCACACGATCCCAGAAGCCTCTGGGCCACTGGTCAGGAAGAGCGGGGTGGGTGACACCCTTCCAGCCCCTCCACCGAGGCAAAGCTCTCAACCGAGGCCACGTTCTCCATGTTTCCCCTCCTTCCTCCACCGAGACTCTCGGCAGCACAATAGGGAAGCCGGAGAGCGAGCGTTCTTCGCTGGAAGAGCAGAACTGAGTGCAGCCGAGCTCGGCCCCATCGCAAAGCCCGCCAGCGGGCCCCTCGAGGCTCTGAGCAGAAAGGCTTCTGCTCGGAGGGCTTCCAGCTCCTTTTCCGCCCCCAGCACAGCCGCCGAGAACACCTACGGAAGATGCGTCAAGGTAAACACGCGGGGTCACGCCTGAGGACACGGACACGAGCGTGTCTCCCAGGCACCCGCTTCCAACCTGCGAGAACACGGCCTCACATCCTGCGAAAACCAAGGGCTAACTGGATCCCCCAAACTACAACGCGGCTGCAAAGAGTTAACAATCTCGACAGACGGTAAACAATGAACAGAGGAGATGCAAGACTGCGCACAGCGCTGCTGGGAGAAGGCGTGAGAGGCGCGGGGAAATGCAAAGACATCCAGCACCCACGGGCTGGAGAACTCCGCATGTGAAATTCATCAACTGTGCCCTAAGTATCAGCAGATGCAACGCCACCCCAACCGAGACTCCAATAGGGTGTTTCGTAGAAGCTGACAAGCTGAGTCTCCTGGAGACGCGGACATGAGAGCTGGAGTTGCCCTGGTGGATCAGCAGCAAACCGGCAGGGATCATTGGCGATTTCATCAGATTTCCTCCAGCTTCCGAATTTCCGAAAGCAAGATCCACGTGTGTTCTACATTCCTGTGTGTTGAACTGGAGTTCCCGTCGTGGCTCAGCGGTAACAAACCCAACTAGGATCCATGAGGATGCAGGTTCCATCCCTGGCCTTGCCCAGTGGGTGAAGGACCCGGCGGTGCCGTGAGCTGTGGTGTAGGTCACAGAGGCAGCTCCGATCCCACGTGGCTGTGGCTGTGGGGTAGGCCAGCAGCTGCAGCTCCGACTGGACCCCTAACCTGGGAACCCCCACATCATCTGCCGCAGGTGGGGCTGTAAAAAGAACAATAAATAGATAAAAGCACAGAGCTGGCCGCACGTCACCTGCCTCCCTCCCGGTGCTTACCCAGCGCCACAGAGAGACAGCACAAGCGCGATCGGGGGGCGGACATCAGAAAACAGACCCAGACTCACACAGCCGCCTGACTTCCGACAATGCAACCTAGTGGCAAAGAAGAGAGAAGATTCCAAAACTGCTGGGGTCCCTGGGTCACTAGTGTCACCGCGGAGCCTGATGTGAAAGGGATCAGAAGCCTGCATGAAAAAGCAAAGCCCAGGAAACCGCTAGGGGGGAAAAGACAAACAACCCTGGAGACCCTGGCAGAGGCCCGCATGTCACAGACAGGACGTTGTCAATAAAAACCAGATGAGAAAAAAATTAAAAGAATCGAAAAATTAACAGCTCGTGCTTTCAAAACACATGTTAAACAAATGACAAAACGGGACACAGACCGAAGAGAAACGCGTGAAACAAAGGCGCTGCACGGGACCCCCACGAAGAGCCCTGGCAGCTCAGAAGCAGAAGCCACCCGGAGCCCCAGGGGGCAGAGGGCCGGGGACGGCGCACATCTGCTGATAACTCACGAAGCGATGCTGCCGTCAGGAGACTGGGAAAGGCAGATAAAACCGGGACACCCAGCACACCCACCAGGACGGCTGGAGTAGGTCCGAAGACAGCCGGGGCTGGGAGAACGTGGATGGCTCGCACGGCGGGGGGAAATGGGACAGACACCCAGCATGGAATCACTCAGGGGCTTTGGGAACGGCTTTTTTGTTTTTATTTTATTTTACTTGGGGCCGCACCTGCAGCATATGGAAGTTCCCAGGCTAGGGTCGAATCGGAGCTACAGCTGCTGGCCAACACCAGAGCCACAGCCACACTGCACCCAAGCCCATCTGCGACCCACACCACAGCTCACGGCAACGCTGGATCCTTGACCCACTAAGCGAGTCCAGGGATGGAGCCTGCATCCTCATGGATCCTAGTCGGGTTCCTTAACCACTGAGCCATGACGGAAACTCCGTTTTTATGTTTTAAGTTAAACACACGTGGCGTACGACCCAGCAATTCCACTCCCAGGTCATTCCGCCAGGAGTGACCCGTCCTCGGGAAGCACCCAGCACCACCCGAGGGGTCCTCGTGTCAACGGACAATCAGACAGTGGTCCACCCGGCCAGCGGGGCTCCCCTCGGCAGGGACCACTAGCAGTCCGTGAAGAAGTAGGGTTCCCTGCTTTCCTCGTGGCGTTTTCTCTACGAACACTATTCCGGAGTTAATTATCCACTTCTTGGGGCAAAAGAGCGCTTATCACTTTGTCCCAATGAAAAGACAGGTCTTTTTGGGTTACGCGTGCCTCAAAATCCAAGAGAAGCAGGCCCCAAGCTGCACATACACCCAGACGGGTTCAAAGCCACCTTCAGGTGCCACACAAGGTCTGTCATTACTTTTCCAAGACTCTTGGGACTTTGAAGAGACAGTCTTTCTGCGTTTCCTCAAAACCCGTTCCTCCTGCTGCTGTCTTATTCTATCTGGTGATGGAAAGCACGGACGGGGGCGGGGTGGGGGGGATCTTTCATCTCCCCCTGCCTCCTCAGCAGCCTCTCATCCCCGTTTTCTACGGCAGGGCAGCCACGACAGGCCCCCCGAGGCGGAAGCTGGCCTCTCTGGGGCGCCACGCCTGACAGTGGTCCTGGGGCAACACCACCCTTCGGGAGCCCAGCAGCCAGCCATGACGCACATCCCGCAGCCCAGAACGCTGCGCCCTGCCCAGCGCAGCTGCCCGGCATGGCCCCCGGCTCAGCAGCCCGCCTTCTGGGGTCCGACCGCTCTGGTCTCTGAGCAGAAACTTCTGATCTGTTCTGTTCCCAGTCTGTTCATCGGTTCCCGGGAGGTCCACCCTTCCCCCACGCCCTCCCCTCTTAAGTTCAGTGCGCTGCCAGGTCCCACAGCTCACGTCGTCCACAACCTCTCTCCAGGGGGAGAGACCCCCCTTCCCTGCTGTGCACACCTATGGGAACTGAACTTGCACCCCGCTGTGGCTTTCTGTCTGCAGTGCACAAGTAGGTGCTGTTGGTGTTCCCGTGGCGGCTCAGCGGGTTAAGAACCCAGGTGGTATCCACGAGGATGCAGGTTCAATTCCTGGTCTGCTCAGTGGGTTACGGATCCGGCGTTGCCGTGAGCTGTGGTGTGGGTTGCAGATGCGGCTGGGATCTGGTGTGGCTGTGGCACAGACCGGAGCTGCAGCTCTGATGTGATCCGTAGCCTGGGAACTTCCATAGGTCGCACCTGGGGCCCAAAAAAGCAAAAAGAAAAAAGAAATACACTGCTGCCCAAATGTCCTTATTGGGGATAAATTAGGGATAAAAGCTCCAGGTTCGGCAGCTAAGTAGGAGAGTCGCTGTGGGTAACTAAACCCAACTGGAAACAAACTCCAGAACCGCAAGCCACATGGGACTGCGTCAAAGACATTTTTCGGTGTGCGGGAGTTTCTTGGGGGGGTCGGGTAGGGGGTACAGACTAGACGTGCAAGCGCCATCACCCCTGACATTCCTCCACCAGCCTCGGCCACCTCGGAGCCACACGTGAGTTTACGCGACCCGAATTACCTGCGCAGGTGTTAGCAGAAGGAAGAGTAACTTACTACTCTGGTCCCTGCGGATCTACGAGGCCCTCGAACAGGTGGCCCACTCCGGGCACTAGAGGCGGCTCCCACTGGGAGTGCGGTGGACGCCGGGGCCGGACTGGGCGCGCCCAGGCTACCGGGGCCGCGAGGTCTGCAGGCCGGGGCTGGGGCGGCGAGCGGGGGCGCGGGCTGCCTCGTGTCTCCTCCGCCCCTCTCGGGCCTGCCGGGCACCTTGATCCTCTGCAAACAGTCCTGGAGCATCGCCTGCGTGCTGGGCTCGCTGAGCCAGCACAGGAAGAGCTCATCCACCTTCATCTTCAGGACCGGCTGCAGGACTTTGCCGGGCGGCATCTCCGGGACTCGGCGCCCCCCTTCCTGGGGGACCCCCTTCCTCCCGCACACGTGCCCGGGACCCGGACAGAACTCGGGCCTGAATGAACCGCCGAGCGGGCTACGGCCGCCAAAGGGGAGTCCGAGGGAGTCGTGATTCGGGGCCAGAGGAGGAGGCGGGGCCCGGCAGAGTCAGGGTTCCGGACCGGAGGTCCCGGGTGAAGGCGGCCGGCCGGCGGGGGTCGCGGGTCTGGGGTCCTGGGTCCGGGGTCCTGGGTCCGGGGCGAGCGGCGCCGGCCGGGTGGGGCTCCTGCGCAAGGGGTGGGGGGCGGCGCCCCGCCCCGGGGCTGCGTGGACTCGCGGGGCCCGGGCGAGGCGGGCGTTCGGACCGCAGCAGGGCCCGCCCAGCTCAGGGCAGCTTCAAAACGGGCGCCCGAGGCGCGCGCCCCTAGAAGGTCGCCTGCGTTGTGCGTCACCCGCAACGCGTGGCGTTATCACGATCCTCCCATCCGCGCCCACAACTCGGGCCGGGCCTGTGCAAGGGCGCTGGGGGGCGCCCAGGAGCGGGGTGGGGACCGGGGTGGGGACAGCGGTTGAGGACCGCGGGTGCCCCACTTAGAAGTCGTTCCGCTTTGAGGGATTTGCGGGGGACGGCCCGCGCCAGCGAGGGGCCCCTAGGGCCGCAGCGATGCGGGCATCCTCGGGGCGAGCTCGGCAGGGGGCGGGAGGAGGAGGAGGAGGCGGCGGCGGCGGCTGGGGGGTCGGGCATGCGCAGTGCGCGCCAGCCCAGCGCGCCTGGGAGGCCTGGCAGCGCCGCAGGAGAAGGGAGTGGTACCGCGGGGAGCGTGCGCAGTGCGTGCCTACCGGCCCGGGAACGAGCACGCGCGCGGCGGGCGCGGAAGCGCCCCGAGGCGGAGGTGGGGCGCAGGTGCGGTTTTTAAGTAAGATGGGCCCCCCCATCACCCCGCCAGCCTCGCCTCGACGATAATTCTGTTAATGAAATGGTAATGGTGGGTTGGAGGGGTGCAAGTGCTTTAAAGCTGGCCTTTTAGGATGAGCATGAACCACTCAGAATGGCGAAAAGCATCCATCTAAATCGATAGAGGCGGAATTAATCACCTCAATAGCCTTCGGCCCCTCGACTAGCTTCTTTCAGTTTGTCCTTTTAATAAATCACCCACGCAGCACATATGCATCTCTTTCCCTTATGTCTTGATTTTTTTTTTTTCTTTATTTTAAAAGTCTTCCCTTGGGTTTGCTCTCTATTAGGAGGTAGTTTCAAGTTCTTATGAGCTGGGGTCTCTTCTTCGTATAAATATAGCTACACTCATTGCGTAATACTCTTAAACTATGGTTTTATTTTGTGTGTGTATTGATTGCAAACTTCATTCGCGTTTGTCAACTGAAAACAAAATTTTCTCAAACGTGGAGAATTATATTTCATTTGGCCGCCTTGCTGAAGGCTTCAAGCCCAGGAGGCAGCCTTGCAGATGGCTCTGAGGGAGGGTTGGGGAGGAGCCAGGATACGGAGAAGATTTTGCAACAAAAACAAGGTTCCTGGGACATTAAAAGGGTACTGTTAATTAAAGAAAACTGGGAGATCCCCTTGAGGCTCAAAGGGTTAAGGACCTGAAGTTGTCTCTCTGAGGATGCAAGGCTGGCTTCCTTAACCCATCCATCAGTGGGTGAAGGAGTTGGCATTGCCGAAAGCTGTGGCGTTAACTTCACAGGTGGAGCTCGGCCATAAAAAGAAAAACAAAAAGAGAGCTTGACATTTCAACTTAATAAATTTAGCCTTTTTCTATTATGGGAAGATGCTAGAATCTGGGCCCATGGAAATCACTCCTTGTTGGCTCCTTAAATCTCTAAGTGCAGCCAGAGCCCTAATTCCCCTCCCCACCCCGCCCCCAATCCCCCCAGGGCGGGCGACTGCGGACTGCAACATCCTTTGTTGACTGATGGACCAAGACATTCTTCGTCCAGCTGAAGATGAGGATAAAACCCGAGTGTCCTGGGTCCCGAAACAGCCGTGAGGCAGGAATTCCGGACACTTCTTTCTATTCACGGGCTGACGCGTCTGGAGAGCAGTAAATCCTAATACACATCTCTGAGGGCATCGCAAAACAGACATCTTCTCAAAGAACAAACGTGCGTTTCACTCTGGGTCTTTTAAACGAGCTTCCATTCACCCCTGTGGTTTTGCAGGGGAAGGGCCTGCACAAGACGGCTTTATGCCCCCGGCCAGGCCGAGAGAACGAAGGAAGAGCCTGTGTGTCTGCCAACTGGACGGCAATAAACTCAGAAACAGAACCACCTTCACTGCGTGCAGCCGGGCAGGCTCCCGACCCCAAGGGCCAAGAGCTGCCGTGGGGCCCGAGGCTAGCTGGACCTGGGATGGGCACTGCCACCCTCCAGACAGACACGGGGAGCTCTGCTGGCTACTCTACATTCCAGCGGTGGCAGGAGAGCCTCAGCATGGGGGTTGGGGGTGGAGTTTGCTCCTTATCTCAGAGAGACAGAGTGGGTAATGGCTTGAAGCAAGATCTTAACTCTCTGCTCAGGAATTGAAACTGAGCAGCCAGGATGAAAACCAGGGACTTAGCCGCTAGACCAGATAGAGGCTGTGAAACTGACAGCACTAACGGCCTCAACCAGGCCAGAACCCAGATTGGGCCTTGAACCTACGTGCCGGGACTTGAACCCGGCCAGAACCTAGATTGGGCCTTGAACCCACATGCCGGGACTTGAACCCGGCCAGAACCCATACTGGGCCTTGAGCCCACGTGCCAGGACTTGAACCCGGCCAGAACCCATACTGGGCCTTGAACCTACGTGCCGGGACTTGAACCCGGCCAGAACCCATACTGGGCCTTGAACCCACGTGCCGGGACTTGAACCAACGTGCTGGGACTCGAACCCGGCCAGAACCTAAATTGGGCCTTGAACCCACGTGCCGGGACTTGAACCCAGCCAGAACCTAAATTGGGCCTTGAACCCATGTGCTGGGACTTGAACCCGGCCAGAACCCATACTGGGCCTTGAACCCACGTGCCGGGACTTGAACCCGGCCAGAACCCATACTGGGCCTTGAGCCCACGTGCCGGGACTTGAACCCGGCCAGAACCCATACTGGGCCTTGAGCCCACGTGCCGGGACTTGAACCCGGCCAGAACCTAGATTGGGCCTTGAACCCACGTGCCGGAACTTGAACCCGGCCAGAACCCATACTGGGACTTGAGCCCACGTGCCGGGACTTGAACCCGGCCAGAACCCATACTGGGCCTTGAATCCACGTGCCAGGACTTGAACCCGGCCAGAACCCATACTGGGACTTGAACCCGGCCAGAACCTAGATTGGGCCTTGAACCCACATACCGGGACTTGAACCCGGCCAGAACCCATTCTGGGCCTTGAACCCACGTGCCGGGACTTGAACCCAGCCAGAACCCATTCTGGGCCTTGAACCCACATGCCGGGACTTAAACCCGGCCAGAACCCATACTGGGCCTTGAACCCACGTGCCGGGACTTGAACCCAGCCAGAACCCATACTGGGCCTTGAATCCACGTGCCGGGACTTGAACCCATGTGCTGGGACTTGAACCCGGCCAGAACCTAAATTGGGCCTTGAACCCACGTGCCGGGACTTGAACCCAGCCAGAACCCATACTGGGCCTTGAACCCACGTGCCGGGACTTGAACCCAGCCAGAACCCATACTGGGCCTTGAGCCCACGTGCCGGGACTTGAACCCGGCCAGAACCCATACTGGGCCTTGAGCCCACGTGCCGGGACTTGAACCCGGCCAGAACCCATACTGGGACTTGAGCCCACGTGCCGGGACTTGAACCCGGCCAGAACCCATACTGGGCCTTAAACCCGGCCAGAACCTAGTTTGGGCCTTGAACCCATGTGCTGGGACTTGAACCCGGCCAGAACCTAAATTGGGCCTTGAACCCACGTGCCGGGACTTGAACCCAGCCAGAACCCATACTGGGCCTTGAACCCACGTGCCGGGACTTGAACCCGGCCAGAACCCATTCTGGGCCTTGAACCCACGTGCCAGGACTTGAACCCAGCCAGAACCCATACTGGGCCTTGAATCCACGTGCCGGGACTTGAACCCACGTGCTGGTACTTGAACCCAGCCAGAACCTAAATTGGGCCTTGAACCCACGTGCCGGGACTTGAACCCGGCCAGAACCTAAATTGGGCCTTGAACCCATGTGCTGGGACTTGAACCCGGCCAGAACCTAGACTGGGCCTTGAACCCACGTGCCGGGACTTGAACCCAGCCAGAACCCATACTGGGCCTTGAGCCCACGTGCCGGGACTTGAACCCGGCCAGAACCCATACTGGGCCTTGAGCCCACGTGCCGGGACTTGAACCCGGCCAGAACCCATACTGGGCCTTGAATCCACGTGCCGGGACTTGAACCCGGCCAGAACCTAGATTGGGCCTTGAACCCACATGCCGGGACTTGAACCCGGCCAGAACCCATTCTGGGCCTTGAGCCCACGTGCCGGGACTTGAACCCGGCCAGAACCCATACTGGGCCTTGAACCCACATGCCGGGACTTGAACCCGGCCAGAACCCATACTGGGACTTGAGCCCACGTGCCGGGACTTGAACCCGGCCAGAACCCATACTGGGCCTTGAATCCACGTGCCGGGACTTGAACCCAGCCAGAACCTAAATTGGGCCTTGAACCCACATGCCGGGACTTGAACCCGGCCAGAACCCATTCTGGGCCTTGAACCCACGTGCCGGGACTTGAACCCGGCCAGAACCCATACTGGGCCTTGAACCCACGTGCCGGGACTTGAACCCGGCCAGAACCCATTCTGGGCCTTGAACCCACGTGCTGGGACTTGAACCCAGCCAGAACCCAGATTGGGCCTTGAACCCACGTGCTTCGGCTCGAACCCAGCCTAAACCCAGATTGGGACTTGAATCGACATTTTAAATTAGCACTCACCTGTTGTCTGGACTTACTAAGGTTCAGATTCTTTGTGCCTCTGCGCCAAAGGAATTCAGCAAAGAGACAACGTGATGGACAAGAAATAGATCTACTAAGAAAGGATGCTAGTGAGAGATGCAAGGGGCGGGCAGGGAAGCTCTGCCCCCAGGATCTGATGGGCCACAGTTTTCTCCTCCAAGGGGGAGTCGGGGTTGGAAAAGCCTGCCTCTTCCTTTCCAGGAGGAGTGGCTCCTCCTTGGTATGGGTAAGGTGGGTATTTAAATCAGCTGAAGGGCGGTCCTCAGCCTTCTGCCCTTGGTGGACGGAATCCGAATGCAGGCCTCATCCCATCCCCACCCAACGACCTGAAGCAGTTCTGGCACCTCCACTCCGCAAGCCAGCCTGCCTTGGCTGATGGCTTTTTTCAGGAGCAATTTATTAACCTACGGTGATCTCCCAACGTCCCATACGTTCCCCTCGATATCTGTAGTCCTCTCCTGGGACCTCTACAACCACCTGGGCCGACTCCATCCCTATCAGCGAAAGGCAGACTTCCCCGGATTCTTGCCCCCCTGTGGAAAGAAAGAGTGTTTCAAGGAGGCAAAAGACTTGAAACAGATACAAAGTGTATTGTTAGAGACACAGTACCACCTGTGGGAGCGCACACAGAGCAGTAGTTTATGCGTGTAGGGCAGACGCAGCCCAGTCACACGCAGCCAGAGGAGGAGTGAGGGTGCGGGCGTCCCCCTGAATGAGGAGCCAGAGAGGTGATTTAAATCATGGGGCAGTTCTTCCGGGACTTCGTCTTCCTTTGGGCAGGGACCTTGTTTTGTCCTTCACACCTGACTGGACCCGGGGCCCTCCCTGATCTCCATCTTTTGGCCGAGATGGATTTCGGCGCAGAGCATGGTGGGAAGTTTATCTAGACTTGTTATGGCCTGGTACCCTCCACCCCAACTTCTGACCCAGAGCAGTCTCTCTGTGCACGTGGAGTTGGGGTCTCCTTGAGGATGGAAAGTACGGAGGTATGTTACGGGTTTTTTTTTGCTTTTTAGGGCCGCACCTGCAGCATATGGAAGTTTCCAGGCTAGGGGTCAAATGGGAGCTGCAGCTTCCAGCCTACGCCACAGCCACTGCCACACCAGATCCAAGCCGCTCGTGGCAACGCAGGATCTTTAACCCACTGAGAGAGGCCAGGCATCGAACCTGCAGGGATCCTGGTCGGGTTGTTAACCCACTGAGCCGCAGCAGGACCTCCCCTCCCTGGCCTTTCTGTGCTTTGCTTTATTCCTGGCTGGTTTCTTCCTCAGCAGTTCGTTGCCCCATGAAACTTCCTTTTGTACCATGAGAAAGTGGAGGAAGTGACAAGTGCGTCCCGTCTCGGTGGGGTGGCCCCGGCACACACGTTCCCACACTGGACGTTTGCGCCTTCTGTGATGCCTGAGGAAACAGTGCCTTCCTGTCAACCACGGTCACCCCTGAGCCGCCTTCCTGGTGGGCCTCAAACAACCCCAGGACCCACTGCCCCACTTCTCGCTTCATTAAAAGCCACGTGGCTTCAGGGAAAGGTTTCCAGACGCGAAACCCGGGCTCAAATGGCCTTTGAACGTTTTCTTCAACAAAGATTGTTATAGGGTCATTCCTTACACTTCAGATTTTCTGCAATGGGGACAAAAAGGAGGGGAGATCCATGGAATGTTTCCTAAGCAGCAGCTTTGTAGGCAAAATGCCGCAGAAACCTGACAATTAAAAAAAATTTAAAATGAAAGGATCATAATTTTATTTTTCTCAAAAAACAAAATATTTTGTGTGATCACAGTTCACCATATCCCAAAAGGGATCCTTGAAAACCAAAGATTTTAAAATATACTTTACAGGAGTTCCCATCATGGTGCAGCGGAAACGAATCCGACTAGTATTCGTGAGGATGAGGGTTCGATCCCTGGCCTCGCTCGGTGGGTTAAGGACCTGGTATTGCTGTGAGCTGTGGTGTAGGTCGCAGATGTGGCTCAGATCCTGTGTTGCTGTGGCTGTGGTGTAGGCTGGCAGGCAAGGCAGGATCCAAGCCGTGTTTCTGACCTACACCACAGCTCATGGCAATGCCAGATTCTTAACCCACTGAGTGAGGCCAGGGGTTGAACCCGCATCCTTATGGATACTAGTTGGGTTCTTCACCCACTGAGCCACAACGGGAACTCCAACAGAATGTATTTCTGCACTGCAAGCAGTCAGCCACAGCCTCATGGTTACTAGTCAGATTTGTTACCACTGAGCCACAACAGGAGCTCCTATGACTTCTATCCTGAGAGTCCCCCTTTCCTCTTTGGGCAGTATTTCAGGATACTGCCTCCTGGGCTATCCTTAAGTGGACAAAACAAAAGGTGTCACAGCTACCTGTGAGCACAGCCACTCCCAAGGGTGGGCCAGTGAGCCCTGAGGGAACTCAGGGAAGAAGCCCAGTCACTGAGTTTAGAGAGAAGGGCCAGTGCACGTCAGCCAACGCCCAGCCACCTATGGGTGTAGATGCCTTAAGGGAAAGAGAGGAGTGCTACTGTAACCAGTGATCATGGGAGTGGCTGTTACCTGCCGCTAGCTGACTGCTACACAAAAGGCAGAACAGTGAAGGTTTTCATGCCGGGGACTGAAATGATGCAATATGTTTGGGGCCTGTGACTATGACCGTGACAGTGAGAAGGATGGTCGTTTATGGGCATGGGATTCCAGATGGTGGTACCACTGTCCAGGGGCAATGCTTATTTTCATATCACATGAATACCACCTTAATTTTAAAAAAGAAGAGGAAGCCCGTAGGTAGCAACCAAGACACACCCATGAAAGGGAGCAGGGAAGGGGCTCGGAAGACAGGGTGTGAGGCCGTGGGATCAGAATGTGACAGGCGAGGTGGCAGGGGCCCCAGCACAGGGCCCGCGAGGAACGAGGCAGGCCCGGCCGTGCCCAGGCAGAAGTGGCCTTCTCCCCGTGCCCCTGGCCCTGTGGCCACTCTCTGCCCTTGATGCGCTTTCTCTATTGTCCCATGAATATTTGAGGCCTCTGAGGAGACCGTTGCTAAGGGTGCCCTGCATTTTACCTGGCTCTAAGACGACCTGGTGACACGGGTCTGATTAGCCATCGGGGGAGAACCAGTGAAGGTGTTTGCAGAAAGTTGGCAGATGCAGGGCTGCCCTGAGGTTTGGAGAACCTAGCGAAGGTTGTCCCAAGCCTGGTGTTGCCTCTGAAAAGGGCAACACCGTTCTTACAGAGATCCCTGTTCCCCGACCCCAGGGTAAGGGCTTCAGTGGGGGCCCCGCAGTTATGTCCTCACCCCAACCCAGAACCTGTGAACCAGGCCGTATTTGGAAACAGGGTCTTTGCAGGTGTGATGAAGGGAAGGGTCTGAGAGGAGGTCGTCCTGGATGAGGGGGGCCCTCCCTCCAAGGACAGTGTCCTCCTAAGAGACACAGACACAGAGCAGAAACCACGGGAACATGGAGGCAGAGACGGGAGGGAGGCGGCCACCAGCCCAGGGCCGCCTGGAGCCCCCAGAAGCTGGAGGAGGCAGGAAGGACCCTCCCCCCGAGTGTCTGGAAGGAGCGTGGCCCGGGGACACTGTGACCTCAGAGTCTGGTCCCCAGGATGGGGGAGGGTGCCCTTGTGCTGTTTTAAGCCCCCCAGTTTGGAGTCATCTGTCGTGGCCACCCCAGGACACTCACAGCCTGGGGTCACTGTTAAAACGGGGCAGTTCTGGTGAGAAAGTCCAGCCAGCTCAGCTTTAATGCAGCCTGGGAGAGCTGGTTGTCAGAGATGCTCTGAGAAAGTGTAACTAGGACATGGTGTCAATTTTGCGTATCTTAAGCGTTCAGGAAGAAGCAGAGGGTGGCGGGCACGGCGTCTGGCAGGAGAGCTGGGTTGCAGGGCAGCGGCGTGTGTGAGTGTGTGTGTGTGTGTGAGTGAGTGAGTGTGTGTGTGTGTGTGTGTCTCTCCTTCCCCTAAGTCCCCATGCCTGCGTCCTCATCCCTGGGAAGGCGACCCTGCCCGCCACCCCCAGCCCCTGGCTGCCACGTGTTTGGCAACATGAGCGGCAGGTTAAAAAGGCCCCCATTCCTTTTCTCGTCTGATTGAATTCCCTCTGCAGCCCCCGGTTCCCCCCGGCGCTGTTTCAGGTTTCGGTGATAAGGAAAAGCACTTCGGCTTCTGACTTGCTTTCCGCCCCCTTCCACTCGATTTCCCGTTCCGGGAGACACTGTGTGTGGTAGAAGAGCATCCAATTCCTTATCCATGGGCAAAAAGCTCCAATGTAATCTGAATATTCAGCGCCTGGCACCCGCAGGGTGAAGGATGGCCTATGGAAATGCTTCTGGTGCAGGTAATCAAAAGGCAGAAGCCACCGCGGGACCGAGGGAAATAATGACGTCTCTTCACTATTCTCGCAAAGTGCAGCAACACGCATCACAGCGCCCAGACGCTGCATCCTCTGATGACCGAACCTGTAACTGCTCCGTCGCAATGGGAGAGAATAACGGCTGGTAAGAAATGAAGATGTAATGGACGCAACCGCCTGGAAAGGCGTCGGGGGCCAGGGCAAGGCGGCAGCTGCCTGCCACCGAGACCGAAGACCAGGACCGTTGTCCTTGTGGGAAATGAGCAGAAGCCGTGGGTCCCACAGACCTGGACATGTTTCCTGAGGGTTGATGGGGAAGATGCATCCTTGGCGGGCGATGGAGAATTGGATGGAATTGGAGGCAGGAGAGGAGACCCAGACACAGAGGAGAAGCCACGGGAAGGGTCTGAGAGGAGGTCCTCCTGGATGAGGGGCTCCTCCCTCCAAGGACAGTGACCTTCTACGAGACAGGAGAGGAGACCCAGACACAGAGGAGAAGCCACGGGAAGGGTCTGAGAGGAGGTCCTCCTGGATGAGGGGCTCCTCCCTCCAAGGACAGTGACCTTCTACGAGACAGGAGAGGAGACCCAGACACAGAGGAGAAGCCACGGGAAGGGTCTGAGAGGAGGTCCTCCTGGATGAGGGGCTCCTCCCTCCAAGGACAGTGTCCTTCTACGAGACAGGAGAGGAGACCCAGACACAGAGGAGAAGCCACGGGAAGGGTCTGAGAGGAGGTCCTCCTGGATGAGGGGCTCCTCCCTCCAAGGACAGTGTCCTTCTACGAGACAGGAGAGGAGACCCAGACACAGAGGAGAAGCCACATAAAGATGGAGGCAGAGACAGAAGTGAGGTGACCACCAGCTCAGGGCCACTTGGAGCCCCCAGAAGCTGGAAGAGGCAGAAAGGACCCTCCCTTGGAGCCTGTGGAGGGAGCACGGCCCCGGGCCCCCTTGACCTCAGACGCCTGTCCCCCAGGACTTGAGCCCAATGACTTTGTGTGGCTTTAAGCCCCTGGTGTGTGGCCATCGGTTGTGGCCGCCCCAGAATGCTCACGCAGCCCCACCTCCACTTGTGGTGGACCCAGAGCCCTCACTCACCATCGCCCACCACCCTTCATCCCCCTCAGAAGAGAAGAGACACTTCTCTGTAAGCCTGGAGTCATTTGATAAGGCTCTTAAGCCAACGACTTTAAATAATGATTCCAGATAATGGGGAAAAACTTCCTTGTTTGGTTACATTGCACGGAGGCAAAAAGCACCCTTGGGAGCCAAGCACTTACTCGGCTGAGAGTCACAAACTTTGAGGATCAGCTCTGATCGGGGCACGGTGAAAAACGCAAATGCTCAGGATGCTCTTCTCCTGTGGGTTCCAGGCTGGTTGGGGCCCCCGCCCACCTGGGCTGGGAGGGGAGCCTTGTGGAATACACCTGCCCCAGAGCGGGAGCGACGCCTCCGCTTCAGTCCAGATAACCTGCCTGTGTTTTTCTTTAATAAACACATGGTCTCCCCTTTGGCTGTTCCCTTAAATTCTCTTCAAAAGCAACTCTGTGATCGGTTCTGAGAGATGTGCATTTTCTGTGGTTTAAAAGTCCTCACTCTGCAAAACTATCTTAGGAAAATCGCCCCGCCTCCCACGCCCATGCTCACTGCCCTGCTATTCACAACAGCCAAGATGTGGAAGTGACCTGAAGGTCCATTGACAGAGGCACAGAGAAAGAAGAGGTGGTCCACATACACAGCGGAATATTACTCAGCCCTGACAAAAGGCGGGTCATGCATTTGCAGCAACATGGATGCAACTAGAGATTTTCCTAGTAAGTGAAGTCTGAGAAAGACAAATATCACATGATATCACTTACGTGTGGAATCTAAAACAAACAAACTAGTGAATAAAACAAGAAGGAAGTAGATTCGGATGCAGAGAAGCAAGGAGAGGTTCCCAGGGGGAGAAGGAAGGGGGAGGGGCAGAAGGGGGGAGCGGGGAGAGGTACAGACGACCATGTATAAGAGAGAAGCTGCAAGGACAGATCATGCAGCGCAGGGAACAGAGGCATGACCTTTCCCCCCCTTCTTTTTAGGGCCGCACCTGCAGCATATGGAAGTTCCCAGGCTAGGGGTTGAATCAGAGGAGCAGCTGCCGACCGACACCAGAGCCACAGCTACACCAGATCTGAGCTTCATCTGCGACCTACACCACAGCTCAGGGCAACGCCGGATCCTTAACCCACTGAGTGAGGCCAGGGATCGAACCCGCATCCTCATGGACACTATGTCAGGTTCTTACCCTGCTGAGCCATAATAGGAACTCCTCGAGCCATTATCTTGTAATAACCTCTAAGGGAGGATAACCTGTCAGATGTGTGAGTCATTACGCTGTACTCCTGAAACGAATATAATATTGTAAGTCAACCACACCTCCGTACTAGTGAGATTCGTTTCCACTGCACCACGGCGGAAACTCCCAGCCCCGGATTCTTTAACCCATTGCGATGTGCTGCGGATCCAACCTGTGCCTCTGCAGAAACTGGAGCTGCTGCAGTCAGATTCTTAACCTACTGCACCGTGGTGGGAACTCCTAGCTAGAGGACTTTTGCTGTGACCTATGATTCCCCTTGGACTCAAAGGAGGTGGAAACTCTTTAGACAACGGGTGTGGTGTATTTTTCTTTCAGTGAACACAGTGTTAAGGGTGCTGGGGGGTTAGACATGGTATTTGTCCTTTTTTAAGACCCACATTTGACTCTGAATGTGAGCTCACATGTTCCTTGATGATGCAGGGTTGTATTTTTCTTTTTTTTTTTTTTTTGCTTTTTTTTTAAGGGTTGCACTGGTGGCATATGGAGGTTCCCAGGCTAGGGGTCGCATCAGAGCTACAGCTGCTGGCCTATGCCGCAGCCACAGCAACGCCAGATCCGAGCCTTGTCTGCGACCTACACCACAGCTCAGGGCAACGTCGGATCCTCAACCTGCTGAGCGAGGGCGGGGATCAAACCCACCACCTTATGGATGCTATTCAGATTCGTTTCTGCTGCGCCACGGCAGGAAATCCCTCAGGGTTTTACTTCTGAGGGCCAAGGTTCGTGCCTTAGATCACGGCACAGCAACAGCGAATTACTTTCTAACCATGGAAGTTTTGGGTGCGATGGGAGAAATCGGAACATCTAAGGAAGTTACAGAGAAAACAGACCCCGGGGACCAAGGACCCTCCCCTGAGCCTCCAGAGGCAGCACGGCCCTGGGACCCCTTGACCTTAGAGGTCTGGTCCCCAGGGCTGGGGGAGGATGGAGGTTTGTGGTTTTAAGCTCCACTGTGTGGTCACCTGCAGCCTCGGGGACCCCGCATGGTGGGGGGTGTCGGGAACGGAACGCAGCCCGTCAGCCTGGGGCTGGGAGTGGGCAGAAGTCCTGACGACTCTCTCAAACGGGGGCGTCTTGTGACAAACCATTCGGACGAGGCTGCCCAGACACCCCGGTCTTTCTCTGGCCGCCATCCCCAAGGTTGACGAGGACACAGGGCTCGGCGGTCCCGGCTGTGCGTTGTGTCCCTCCGGAGCCAGGCAGCAGGCATGTCCTTGGGGGACAGCTGGGCACAGGCTCCTGTTGGCAGCATGGACCTCAGGTTATTTTAAGGGCTCTTCTTCATGCCCCAGAGGTTGCGTACCAGGAAATTTCAGGAAATTGCAGCCACGCCTGGCATTAAGGCTGCATTGCTGTCTGGCTCCAGAATCTGAGGAATGTCATTAACCCTTGACCTCCAGCATCAGCCGCGGTCAGGCACTTCGAGGACAGTGACGCGCTGACCCGTGGGCTTCACGGGGGTGCAGGGGACACAGAGCTCGCGTGGCTTCAGCCGACGCCGTGGTGGGCATTGCCTGTGCTGCCCGGTCATGACGGTTCCATGGCGGCCACAAGTGACCCCCCCATAGCTTCTGGTCACGCGAAAGGCCAGCTCTCAGAGTTGTGGCATTTCTGAGGCTCAGACAGAGCCAGCGCTGTCAGTGGGCACCAAATCATGTCCCATCACCTCCTGCCCCATCGTCAGGGATGCCATCGTTCCAGACACAACTTGCTTCTACGATGAGTGAGCATGTCTCTCAAACGGCCATCTTCTGACCACGCGTGGGGCAGAGTCAGAACTGGGTTCCACCCAGGAAGTGGGTTATTCACTATGGTGAACAGGATTCTGACCCATCTTAAAGCCAAACCCGACCACCTTGCCCAAACCAGTTCAATTCTTTCTCTGCAAACATGCTGAGATGGTTGGTACCTGACTCCTTGAAATGCAACTTGCATAGTCAGCTTGTGTTTCCGTCCCGACAGGCGATGAAAGGTAAATAGATGATAGATATTGATAGATCGATGACAGGTTAGATGGGTAGAGAAATAGACAGGTGATGGAGAGATAGGTAAGTAGATAAATAATTGATAAGCAGATAGAGACGGATGCTCGATAAATCCATAATAGATATATAATAGATGGATAGATAGGTAGATAGGCAGATAGATACATGAGAGATGATAGACAGATGCATGAGAGATAGACACTTAATGGCTGGATAGATAGACAGATGGGTAGATAGAGACGGATGATGCTAAGCAGATACACAATAGACAGATGGATGAGATGCCGACCTATTTCCTCTAAGACACATGCACACATGCCGCTTGGAAACAAGCAAAAAGCTTGTGAGGCACATGCATATATCTACATATAAAAATTATGTGTGTTATTGTATATTCTATACTCTACATGATGCATATAATATGTATCCTATAAAATTTCATGACGCATAATTATATATCATACCCACACGTATACATTTTACTTTATATAACTTTACATGATACATGTAAGCCTATCATGTAGCAATAAGACACTATATGCTTAATGCACCATGGTGCCATATTATTACACAGTATATGGGTGTGTTATATAATGAACATGGCACAATATGGCAATACTATGCCTTTTACATTTCATAGGCACATATGTTATAATGCAATTACGGTAGCATGCTATATTATTTATAATTTGATTCTCTCTCTCTCTTTTTTTTTTTTTTTTTTTGGATTTGCCCACAGCGCTTGAAAGGTCCAGGGCCAGGGAGCGAAACATTGCCACAGCAGCAACCCGAGACATAGCGGTGACCACGCCGGAGCCTTAACCTGCTGAGCCACCAGGGAACTCCTATAATTTGATTCTTTGTGCATCGTTTTTACCATCCAACAAATTACTAAGGTGGATTTGACAATTTTATGTGGATTCCAACCTTGTGCCTGTTTTCCTTCAGGAACTTTCCTGGGGCGGCTGTGGGATATGGTCTGTGGACAGCACTGTCCACCCACTGGGCTGGGGGCTGCGTCTGGCCGGACTGGGCTTCAGGAGGCCACTGCCTGGGTGTCCTGGCCCTGAGAGGTTGATGGTCTCCAGGCGCTTTTCACCTGCTGTCATGCTGCCTGGTTCCCGGGACAGGTAGGGCCCACCTGGTGCCAGACGGCTCACCACGCGGGAGGGACGCCCTTGACCCCAGGAGCACCGGAGTCCACAGAACTGACCTGTGGGCAGCTTGCCGGTCCTTCTCTATCCTCCTTGAGCTGGCTGCACCCCATCTCTAGGTGTGGAAGAGGGGCTGACCTTACAGTAGCCAATAGGAGGGGTGGGACCTCAGCTGGGGGGTCCCCGGGACAGCTATCCCCATACCCCGTGGGCTGTGCAAGGCTGGGAGACAGACTCCCCCATTCCTGGGATTGTGAGTCCTGCTCTGTCATTAGCAGTGAGCTGTTTTCACTGAGTGTTCAAATCCGTCCCCACAGGCAGAGCCTCAAGGGCTCACGCGCTCAGCAGGCTGCACCACAGCTTGGATCACCCCTGGCTTGTGTGGTCTGGATACACCAGGAAGACTGAGTCCCACCCACCCCCGGACGGGGGCAGAGCTGTGTCCCTTTGGGTGGTGATAGGTGCCCCCAGAGAGGTGTTTACCAAATGCCCTCTGCAGCTCGGAGCTGTGGTCCAGCAGGAGCTGTGGGTCCACAATGTAGGATTTGTGTCATCAAGGGCACAGTCCAAGCTGGCTGTGCATCAGAGCTCAGTGTGGGCACAGTCCAAGCTGGCTGTGCATTAGAGTTCAGCGTGGGGGCCCCACGTGGACGCTGGGGGAGGGAGGACGGGAGCTCCAGGTGGATGCTGGGGACTGGGGGGCCGGGAGCCCCAGCCAGACACTGGGGGAGGTGGGGACAAGAGCCTCAGGTGGACACTGGGGGCAGGGGGACGGGAGCCCCAGGTGGACGCTGAGGGGGGAGGATGGGAGCTCCAGGTGGACACTGGGGGCTGGGGGGCCAGGAGCCCCAGGCAGACACTGGATGAGGGGGGACAGGAGCTTCAGGTAGATGCTGGGGGCTGGGAAACAGGAGCTCCAGGTGGACATTGGGGGCCAGGAGGCTGGGAGCTCCAGGTGGATGCTGGGGGCAGGGGGACAGGAGCTCCAGGTGGACTCTGGGGGAGGGGGGACAGGAGTTCCAGGTGGACAGTGGGGGCTGGGAGGATGGCCAGGCTGCTTCTTGATCTCTGGACCGAGAGTGTAGTGGAGACTCAGACACACACCGTGGCAGCCTGGGAGGGAGGGCACGGCACCTTCTAAGAAAGGGCAGCCTGCAGTGAACCCTCAGCGCGAGCCAGCCTGGTCCAGGGTGGTCAGGTCGTGGCTTTGGACACTCAGGACAGCAGCTGTGGGATGGAGTCCCCTCCGCCCACCCCCCCCACCTCCTGGCTCAATCGATGCCATGTGTGCAGAGCAGGGGTGGATCAGGTGGCGCCCAGCCCGCGTCTCCCAGGCGCCTCACCCGCATGAGTGGCAGAGTTTATTTCTGGCCGCGGCACAAGTGACCGAGATGCCGACACTCTAAAAACATCCCTGCAGGCGAGCAGCTGGCATCCGCGTCCAACACCTGACCTCGTGCGCGTCCTGGAGGCTCTATTTTTGGAAGGCAGCTGGAGGAAGGAGGCAACCCCCACGGCCGTGTTGTGTCCGGCAGGACGACAAGGGGCTCCCGGGTGGGTAGCGTTTCGATTCTACAGCCCTGCTCCATGCCGCTTGGGGACGAGCGGCAGGGAGTGTCTGAGGCCAGGGTCCTGGAGCCAGGAGGGGTGACAGTGTCAGCAGGCTCTCTGCACTGGGGGACCACTGCCCTGGGGCAGAAGCTCAGATTTTCCCTCTCGGTTGCAAAGGCTAGGCCTTGAAGGGGCCGGCTTCACACACTGCTCCGACCTCACCAGCTCGCTGTGCGCGGGTGGGGGGACCCTCCTTGCCCCGCAGCGACGGGAAGCCTGACCTCACGTTTGTAGTTCAACCCCCACCATCCACAAGCCGATGGCGCTGCAGGAACTCATGCCCCTGCCCCCTTCTCTCCAAGCTGACAACACAGAGCTGCTTCTGACGGCCAGCGGTTCCCCAAGTGGCCTTCTATGGGCCTCTGGGTCTAGGATCTCAGCCTGGCTGCCCTGCAGCACCGCCGTGGCCCCCATGGGCCTTCAGAGATGTGGCACAGGGACTCACATTCTGGCGGGCCCCCAGGAAAGCTGGCTCTGCAAAGGCAGGCTGGCAGCTTCCAGGGCACAGGCAGGGCTCGTTAGGTACAGTTTTCTTTCCCCGTGTGGGGGCCATCTGGTCCCGAGGGTTTCAGGGCTCCCTGACCCTCCCTCCATCTGTATTAAATCCCCACCTCCCCTGACGAGCCGGCTGCCTGGTTCATGGAGAGGCTGCATCCTCCAAGGCAAGAGCCCAAGCCTTCCTCCTCTTAGTCGCAGAGTGAGATGGTTCATAGCCGGCCGGGGTCCGAGGCTTTTGCACACTCCTGGGGGTGGGTGTTACATGCTGAGTCCTGAGGATGTGGCAGCTGGTGAGCTGAGCCTTCACAGGGTGGGGCTGGGGGGGGGTGGCAGGTGAGAAGGGGGACACGGAGGCCAGGGAGGAGCAGGCAGGATGAGGGATGCTGGACAGAGGAGACGGCCGTGCAGGGGGACGCAAGAGGGAGAGGAAGACGCGGGAGGGGACACCCGCGCTGGGCGGAACGTGGCCCCATTCACCAGGTGGCCCTCGCCCCGGGACCTCAGAGTCTGACCGTGTGCGGAGACGGGGTCTCTGCGAGACGATCAAGACGAGGCTGTTCCGGCGGAGCTTGATCCGCTCCGATGGGGTCTGTATCAAAAGGGGGGATCCGGAGGCAGCCACGCCCCAGGAGAAGCCACGAGTGGACAGAGCAGAGACGACACGGTGCGTCCACACGCCCAGGACCGCCAAGCGTGCCGGCAGCCCCCAGAAGTGGGGAGGGGCCGGGCCGCTTCTCCCCCGCAAGCCCCCGGGAGGAACCGGCCCTGCCCACGGAGACCTCGGACATCACACCCCCAGAAATGAAGGAGGGCAGCGTCCTGCAGTTTCAGCCCCGCCGTGGGCAGCACCCAGGACACTCGTACAGAGCCGTCCGGGGCAGGGACCCTGAGGGAGGCAGCTGTGGGAGCAGCTCTGAAGGATCGGGCTAACCCAGAGACGACATGGGGCAGCCCCGACCCCAGGAACAGGCCCTGCTCCTCGCAAGTCCCGGGCAGGTGTCACCCCATCACCGGGGTGAGTGGGCACCAGCTCTTTCGGTGACAACTGATGTGGGATTCTCAAGTCTCGGGCCAACTGGAGGCTCTCCTCCTCATCAGTGACAGCTTCAGAGGAAGGAGAGGTGATGCCCGAAGCTCACCTTTGGGTCATTTATTTTCCCCAGATTTGTTTCAGAGGCCTTGTCATTATCTCCCAAGTCTGTGGTTACAAAATGCCACAGACGGGGGTGGCTTCAACACTAGACATGGATTTCCCAGGGCTCTGGAAGCTGGACGTCCGAGACGACGGCAGGGGCAGATTAGTTCCTGGCGAGGCTCAGGTTCCAGTGAGGCTCTGTCCTCACACGGTGGAGACAGATCTGGGGTCTCTTCCTCTTTTAAAAAGGACCCACCTCATGACCTCAACTAACCCTAATCACCTCCCAAAGCCCCCCCCTCCTAACACACCCCACTGGGGATCAGGGCTTCCACCTCGGAATTTTGGGGACATACAGGCATGTCGTCCAAAGTTTTCAACAGATTTAGGAGTTCCCGTGGCGGCTCAGTGGGTGACGAACCCGACTAGGATCCACGAGGATGTGGGTTGGATCCCTGGCCTCGCTCAGTGGGTTAAGGATACGGTGTTGACATGAGCTGGGGTGTAGGTCGCAGACGCAGCTTGGATCCCGCGTTGCTGTGGCTGTGGTGTAGACCAGCAGCTGCAACTCTGATTCAGCCCCTAGCCTGGGAGATTTCACATGCTGCAGGTGCAGCCGTGAAAAGAAACAAAGCAAAAGAGAAAACACAAACAAGCCAACAAAACGCAAGGTATGTATGTCCTGGCTCTCTGGATGTGATCTCCCCATCGGGGCGGCCCCCAGCCCCTATTACAATGAAACCCCCTGAGGAGAGGGAACTAGTCGGTTTCACCCGCTGCTGGGACCCCAGCTCTGGATGGCGGCTGGCAACAGGGCAGGTGTCTACCTACGTTTGCACAACCGTCACACAGATGGATAAGCCGGAGACAGGGTGTTAGAGCAAACGACCAGGCAGAGGGCTTGGGTTTCTCTTGGATCTAGCAGATCCCCCCCGCAGCTCAAAGGGCACCAACACCAGCCCACATTGAAGCTGTTTGCTCAGGGAACAAGTGTGTTTTCAGCGCAGACGATGCCTCTCCGCATCCTGCCGCTGGCTATTCATTTAAGCCGCATCCGCTGGAAAAAAGGGGGCCTTTGTTCATCAGTTAACATGAGGTATTTCCCCACCATCTCCTCACCTGTGGCTGTTCTTACTCTCATTCTTATTCTGGCCATACCCATGGCAGGTGGAAGTTCCCTGGCCAGGGACTGAACCCTCAACGGACTTGCAGGCTGCCCCACAGCTGAGGCAACACCAGATCCTCATCCCACTGCCCCACGAGGGAACTTCCCTTGCCGCGTGGACATTATAGGACATAGTTCTGACAATTCTGGTACATTCTGATGAGAGGCGGGGCCGCCAGAACCGAGCCCTGCCCCCTTGGGTGGGGAGGGGGCGGGTGGAGTCATGGGTATGACATGGCGGTGGGTGGTGTCCTGGTTGGAAAAACATCACCCCAGAATCTCCTTGCTCATCAGTGCTGTGTGTCCGCACCTTGGATGTAGGAATAACACACTTGTGGAGGGGTGTGTGTGTGTGTGTGTGTGTGTGTGTGTGTGTGTGTGTTTCTGAGGCAGGCGGGCGGGAAGAGTGCATTCCCATCCTGCTCCTTCTTCTCTCCCTCAACACTCAGGGAGGCTGTGGTGGGAGGTGGGCAGCCTGGTTTTCTCCACCTGGTGGGCCCCTGACACTTGACGCTTGTGCCCTCCGAGAGCCCCATGTGCACAGAGGGGCGGGAACCATCTGTTGGGAAGAGGGCAGCCACACAGGTGGCATTGCCACCTGCCAGTCCCTGCACCCCTGAGGGTTTCCTGATGCTCTCTTACGAACAGGTGCCTTTGGCGGCTGAAAGAAAAATGCAAGTTGAGCATCCCATGGCCAGGGACTCAGGGTCCATCCCCCCATCCCGGGGGCCCAGAGGCTCCAGCTCAGATATCGCATCCCTGTAATGAAAGCTCTTTGTTATTGCCCCCCAGGTGGGAAGTAGAAATTGCACTAAAGCATAGCTGAGTGATTTGTTTTCTTTTTGTCTTTTTGTCTTTTTGTCTTTTTTTTTTTTTTTTTTTTTGTCTTTTGTCTTTTTAGGGCTGCACCGGCAGCATGTGCAGGTTCCCAGTCTAGGCATCAAATCAGAGCTGTAGCTGCCAACCTACACCACAGCCACAGCAACGCCGGACCTGAGCCGCATCTGCGACCTACACCCCAGCTCAGGGCAACACCAGATCCGTAACCCACTGAGCAAGGCCAGGGATCAAACCCACATCCTCATGCATCCTAGTTGGGTTCATTAGCGACTGAGCCACGGTGGGAACTCCTAATCATAGCCATGTGATTTCATTCACAGCTGCACCATTTTGCATTCCCACCAACACAGACAAACCATACCCGTAAAAAGTTCAGTTAACGATTGTGGGTCTGCAAGCTTTTTTTGTTGTTGTCAACTGCATTTGTGTTTATTTCATTTAGAATGTGACTTATAAATTACGTCACTTGATATCCTGGCAGCTTTAGGGATGTGGAACATGCTGGATGTGAAAATCAGCTCCCAAACCTATACGGGTGCGGGTCTAAATGCGTTTAAGGGGCGCAGCGGCTGCCGGTGGCGGTTGGCGCCACCTGGTGGCCCAAAAGGATATGACCATTGCGGTCGCAGCCTCTTGCAAGCGTCCAACCCCGTATTGCCCCAACCAACATCTTCAAGGGTTCTCCACTTGAACACCAAGGCCAAGCGTCACCATACATAAGCCAAAGCCGCGCAGTGACAGCGCAGAAACGCTGGCTTCTCACCCAACGACCCTGCAAACTCTGGCTGCACAGCAGCTCATCCAGGGCTGCAACCTTTCAGGTGTGTCTGGGCTGCTGTCACACAGCCATCCTTCACCTGGTTGTGGCCCTGGGGGAGGTGATGGCAAGGGTGGGGGTGAGCCGCTGCCCCTTCCTGTGACCTTCTGGCCGGCTAGGTGGCCTCCTTCCTATCAGCAGGGCCAGTGGGTGTGTTTCCCCATCACCTGCATGTGTGTTGCCGCTGCTGCCCAGGGCAATATTTCCTGCCTTGTCTCCCAGGGGGTGGTTCTTCTATCCTGAAAGGGTGACCAGATGTCCTCCCTCTCCCAGGATATCTGCCCACTCTGGACCTGCTGGAGGGAAGGGTTCTTGCTAGTTCTTGCCTCCTCTGCTGCTGCCAGGGGATGGGAGGAGGTTGAGGGGCTTACGAAGGGGGGATCAGGGTGAAAACTTGGGAAGCTGGTGGTGGTGTGGGGAGATATGGGGATAATTCTCCCTGGCTGTGGGCTGTTGGGTCCAGGCATCTACCCATCTGCCCATAATCTCTCAATATCTCTATCTTTTATCTACCTGTTCATTTATCCATCTGTCCATCCATCCATCCATCCATTATTGATTTATTATCCATCCATCCATTATTTATCTTTATATCTATCTTCTATCAATAATCTCTCTTTTCTATCCACCCATCCATCCCTCCATCCATGGCCACTAGGGTGGCTTCCAACATTTGGCTGTGGTGCTCAGGGAGGACTTTGAGGCTGGGCTGGTGGGATCTGCCTCTGTCTCCCGGTGACAACCGACCATTGTGGACAGTGTGGGACCAGAGAGCCCAGGGCCAGAACTCGGACCAGAGCCTGGGGCTGCTCCCATACCAGGCAGTGGCAGAGGAGGCAAGAACCGGCTGGACTTGGGTGGGTTTTGGAGGCAGAGTCTGCAGAATTTGCTGGCTGGCTGGGTGTGGGGTGAGGAGGAGGGTGGGGCCAGGGCTGGCCCGGCCAGCAGTCACATTTGGGGAAGAGCCAGGAGTTCACTCATTCATGTCAAGCATGAGATGCCTTTCCTGAGACGTGAGCTCCGCTCCTGGGGAAGGAAATGGAAGAGGGGTATCAGGGACCCCACGGGCTCGGGGGCTCCAGGCGTCCATCCAGTGCGATTGAAATAAAAATGGAAAGCACGGCAGCCGGCAGGGACAGCTGCGGCATCCTGCCTCCGTCCAGGCCAGCCCTGCCGCCCCTCCTGAAATTCCACAGCGCGTGCTTTTGTGAGGCCGCGGCTGGGACACTCCCTGAAAGCTGGTGGCCATGAAGAGCGGCTGAATGGAGAGCATGGATGGCCCCCGGTAAAAGCACTTGCTCCCACGTTCCTAGGAGCTGAGATGTAGCCTGCGGAGAGGGACCACATGCGTCTGGATCGCCAGCAGAAACACAGTCCCACTTCGATGCCTGTGGGCTCGGCGGGACGCCTGCCTTTAAAACCAGTTTCGTCATTAACGTGTGGTCTACGTACCTGGCTGCTTCTTTCTTCCACGGAAGTACACTTAATGCACATTATCTGAGTTTCTGGTGGACCTCCTAGTGATTCACGGTTTTTAATGACTGTGCTCCGTTTGCAGTTATTATAAAACACTGTCTCGACTCCCTGTGCTGTACAACATATGCCTATTATTGATTTTTTAATTTTTTATTTGTTTACAGCTGCACCTGTGGCATACAGAAGTTCCCAGGCGGGGGGTGAATCGGAGCCACAGCTGCCAGCCTGCACCACAGCCACAGCCATGCCAGATCTGAGCCAAGTCTGTGACCTAAACCGCAGCTCACGGCAGCGTCGGGATCCTTAACACATTGAGCGGGGCCAGGGATCGAACCTGCACCCTCATGGATATGAGTCGGGTTTGTTTCCACTGCACCCTGACGGGAACTCCCTGTTACTGATTTTATACCTAGTGGTTTGTGCCTCTTATTCCCCTCCCCTCATTGTCCCCCCCGCCCCGTACCCCGGCCCCCGCCCCGCTGGTCACCACTAGTTTGCTCTCTGTATCTCTGAGTCTGCTTTTTCTGATCATGGTCCTGGTGGGTTGTATTTTTCCGATTCCACGTCTATGTGATGCCCTGCAGTGCTTGTCTATCTGCCTGACGTGTCTCCCTGAGCATAAGGCCCTCCCAGGCTGTCCATGTGGTCAGTTTCCTTTAAAAGGCACACAGAGCGGCTCAGCACTGGAGGCACCAGGGTTCCAGCCGCGGCCCCACCCTCTGACCCCTAGACCAGCCAGCACCTGGCTGGGGCGGACCTCAACCTCGGGGACCCTCCGTGTTGTGTCGGAGAGGAACTGGACCCACCCAGGGGGAGACGCTCAGCCTCACTCGACCTTGCTCGACCTCCAGGTCCTGCTGGCAGCTGGGCTCAAATGGAAAACCCAGCGGCCCCTGAGCTGGGGCCTCAGCTCAGGGCTGGGAGACCCGGGAGCCCTGGGGTGTGGGTCTTTTTTGGGCTCACGTAAAGAAACAGGATCTGTGCATCTAAGACCTCGGGGCCTCGCCTCTGCCCCTCAGCTGTTGCGGGTGCTGTGTTGGTGTGGTTGCTGGGAGAAGCGAGTTATAAATAGGAGGGGTCGGCTGGGGCCGGGCAGCTGTGGGAGACCAGGGAGCGGCTGCTGTAAACAGGGCCAGCCCGGGGCCTGGCATCCTGAGCTGCTGCTCACAGGGGAAGTGGCACCTTAACAGATGACGGGGGGCTTTGGGATGCAGCCTGCACAGTGCCCGTGACTCTGCAGACCTCAGGGCTTCCAGGGGCCCAAGGGGCCACGTCCTGTCTCCGTTTCCAGAAACACAGGCGGGGGCCGAGGACAGCCGCCTCCAAGACAGGTGTTTTTTTTCTTTTTTTTTTTGCTTTTTAGGCCCGCACTTGGAGCATATGGAAGTTCCCAGGCTAGGGGTCTAATCGGAGCTGTAGCTGCAGGCCTACACCACAGCCACAGCAACGCCATATCCTTTAACCCACTCAGCGAGGCCAGGGATTGAACCCACACCCTCATGGATATTCTGTTGGGTTCTTAACCTGGTGAGCCACAACGGGAACCGCTCCAGGTTTTTTGTTTGTCTGCTTTTGGTTTTTGGCTGAACCTTCACCATGGGGAAGTTCCCAGGCTGGGGGGGGCGGGGGGCGAACCTGCACCACAGCAATGACCGGAGCCACAGCAGGGACGATGCTGGGCCCTTAACCTGCTGAGCCGCAGGGGAACTGCCTAATTCATTTTTTGGGGTTTATCATGCAGGGAGATAACACTGGCACCTATTTCACTATACCTCAGCCAGCAATGACAGGCATGGGCTTCTTAAGAGCGTTTCATGGAAAGAAATTAAACTTCCCTTATTAAATTTAAAAAAAAATCCCAACGTTACAAAACACCCCGGCTGGTGTATGTATTGAACCCCAGCAGCCGCGAGCGAACATCGTTAGACAATGACCCCACGCCCCTGGATGTGAACTTCGACCCTGGGAGCTGCAGACTTGTCATTAAGATCAGACAGAGATGAAAAGAAGTCCGCGAGTGTGTCTAATTATTCTGCGGCTCAGGATCCGGGCGCCCCAGGTAGCGCGCACTCATGCAGATTTCACACCGCGTACCCGGTACTGGAATCACCCAGCGCCTTCGGCGGGAGCTAATCCCTCAGAGAACTGAGCCGCGTTAGGCGGCCAGGTCCTTCCGCGTGGCCGGTTCACGAACCGGTTCCTGCCCGGCTTGTTGACTAGGGTACAATACACATAACACAACGGGGTTCTGCTCTTTTTCTCCAGCCGCACCTGCACCCCGTGGAGGTTCCCGGGCTAGCGGTCCAATCGGAGCTGCAGCTGCCGGCCTACAGCACAGCCGCCAGATCTGAGCGGCGTCTGCAGCCTGCACCACAGCTCGCAGCAACGCCAGATCCTTCACCCACCGAGCGAGGCCAGGGGTCCAACCTGCATCCTCGTGGAGAGGACGTCAGGTCCTTAACCCGCTGGGCCACAATAGGAACTCCTGAATTTCTGCTCTCTGACAATCGCTGTCCCGAGGGGTGTGAGGTGGTGGGACACTCTGGGGTCTGCCTTTTCGTCCCAAGGAAGGGAACGCTCGGAGGAAGAAGAGGCGGAGGGATCCCCAGACACAGATGCTGGCACTTTCTAGGCCACGTGCACTTGTGGGAGCGTCTGACTCTGTCCCCCACCCGCCACCGCCCCACCGCGCTCTGGACCTGCGACCTCTGCCCCCGCTCATCCGAACACACCGCTTTCCCCCGAGCAACCGCCCCTCCTGACACAAGGCCAGTCCCTCCAACTCGGCTTCCCGCCGCTGTCTTCCGGGGGTGATGGAACAGGGGGCGAGGAGGGCGTGCACTTGTATCGTAACCACCCGGGCGGGGCACAGTGCCGGGTGTACGCACCGCTTTCTGGGCGGGTGGCAATGTCTGCGGGGCACAGATGCCCACAGGCCCTGGTGACCTCATGATCACCTGCATAGCATCCATCTGCTCTCGAATGTCCACCAGATAGAGAGGCGCACCTGACACCAGTAGGAGCCGCCCGCGCCCTGGGCGGGTCCAGGAGGTCCCAACAGAGTCTCCTTTCTGGGTGACTCAGGGTTGAGCCTGAGTCCAGCGGTTGGTTTGAGGGGGGAAGCCGCGAACACCACGGAGACGGAACTCAAACCCCTTCCTCTCACGCCGGAGCCACCTCTGGACACGGGGCCGACACAGGAGAAGCCGCAAAACAGCCTCAAGCCTACCCAGTCGATGACTTAGGGCTCCCCGAGGCCGCCGAGGCTGGGGAGCCCCCCAGGGTTGCTCCGACAGGAGAACCGGCAGCGTCTGGACAGACATTTGGTGCCCCCGCCACACCCGCCCAGAGCAGCACTGAGCAAACATGATAAATCCTGCTCGTGGCCTCATTCCTGACAGCCAGTATCCCTGGTCTGTCTCTAGTGGCCTCGAGGCCCCAGCCAAAGGGGAGATGCCGCCGCTGGACAAACACCGCTGCTGCCCAAACACCGCTGCTGCCCACATCACACGGTTGTGGGGGAAGAAACGGCTCCCCTCCGAGACCTGGGCCCCCGTCCGACCACGTCTGCAGGCGCTAATCCCAACGACGCCTCCCAGGCCACCTCCACGCTCAGGATGGGCGCCTGCTGCTTCCTGAAACAAGGGAACTGTGTCTGCTGCCCCTGGAGAGGCGGTGGCCTGCTCAGCAGAGACAAAGTGCCCAGCAGGGCTGGGCGCCTTACCTGTGACTCACCTGAGTGGGCAGGGCCGCCATTGAGGTCAGTGGCCTGGGGTTCTAAGCATGGCTGTGGCACCTGCTGGGTCTGCTCTGCTGGAAGTAGAACAAAGCAGTTACTATGTGGGGGTGAGGGTCCCTCACACCGCTCCCAGCCTTTCCCCAGCCAGATGGACATTTGGTGCCTGCCCTGAAGAAGGGGCCTCCTTTCTTCCCACAGAGGCTCAGGATTGTTCTGGTGCTGCCCCCCCACCCAGCCCAGGACAGAAGGCAACCTTCTCCGAGCTGTGAAAAATCCGAAGATGCTTCGTCTGATTGCAAAAGCTATCTGGGAAGACTCCTGGTAGAACATTGAAGAAAACAATAAAGGAAAACAAGACTAAGGCAGCCTTAAGAAACATACAGGCAAGGGAGTTCCCGTTCTGGCTCAGCAGGTTAAGAACCCGACCAGGATCCATGAGGATGTGGGTTTGATCCCTGGCCTCGCTCAGTGGGTTAAGGATCCAGCAATGCCACAAGCTGTGGAATAGGTCACAGACGCGGCTTGGATGCAGTGTTGCTGTGGCTGTGGTGCAGACCTGCAGCTGCAGCTCCAATTCGACCTCTAGCCTGGGAACTTCCATAGGCTGCAGGTGTGGCCCTAAAAAGAAAGGAAAAAGGCGTAAATAATGTCACTCCTAGAGAGAGTTTGTGGGTTTCCTTCTGTTGGTTTTTTCCCCAAGCAATTGAATGTCCATCAGTAGCAACACCCCTTCATCCCCGCCGGGAAGGGATGGCACGCGTCTCGTGCTGTAAGTTGGGATCTCACCAGGTTTGCAGCAGACGCTTTTATGTCCAGAAGTTTTTCCAGTTAAACTGTGGGGTGAGTGTGTTGTTGTTTTCTTTCTCCCGGTGAGGGTCTGGTTCGCGGTGTGGCTCTTCACCAGCTGTCGGCTCAGCCGTTTCCCTGATGTCCAAGGCGCTCCCTCGTTTCCAAGTTCCACACGGCAAAGTCGAACGCTGCCCACGCGGCATCTTCCGGGCACGGCGCTGACTTACGACCTTCCAGCACGACGCTGATTTAGGGAGTGGTTCTTGGAGGGAGGGCCCAGAGGAAGTTTCTGGAGTCTTCGGTACCCAGAGCTGTGTCTCTTTCCCAGAAGGCTCCAGTGCCGGCCTCCCTGTGGCCGTGAACACGCGTGTCTGCTGCGTTATCAGGTTCCTTGAGACTGTCAACTCTGCCACTGAAAACAGGCTCTGTGGGTGCTGTCGCAAAGGACAGATGAGGGCCTAAAACCACAGTCACCCACCCTCCCCCATCCTGGGAACCTGACGTCTGAGGTCAAAGGGTCCCAGGGCCCCATTCCCTCCAGAGGCTCCAGGGGAGGGTCCTTCCTGCCTCTTCCAGCTTCTGGGGGCTCCAGGCGGCCCTGGGCTGGTGGCCGCCTCCCTCCTGTCTCTGCCTCCATCTTCACGTGGCTTCTCCCGTGTGTCTGTGTCTCCTCTTGTGTCTCTTAGGAGGACACTGTCCTTGGATGGAGGGCCCCCCTCATCCAGGAGGACCTCCTCTCAGACCCCTCACTCCATCCCCTCTGCAAAGACTCCGTTTCCAGATAAAGTCCTGCTGCCAGGCACCAGAGGTCAGGGCTGGAGGTGTCCTTACAGTGCTATTTTGCCTTTATAGGGGATCACCAGTGGGGAAATTTGCCTCATTTCTTCATGAGCGGCATTTTCCCAGTGAAACGTTCGTATGTTTTTCATTTGTATGTATTTTTCTGCCACAAGTGGCTGTTTGCTTACTGATTGCCAAGCCTTTTAGTAAGCAGCTTCCCTCCCTTTCTGTCTTTTGTCTTTTTTTTTTTTTTTTTTTTTGTTGTTGTTGTTGCTATTTCTTGGGCCGCTCCCGCAGCATATGGAGGTTCCCAGGCTAGGGGTCGAATCGGAGCTGTAGCCACCGGCCTACGCCAGAGCCACAGCAACGCGGGATCCGAGCCGCGTCTGCAACCTACACCACAGCTCACGGCAACGCCGGATCGTTAACCCACTGAGCAAGGGCAGGGATCGAACCCGCAACCTCATGGTTCCTAGTCGGATTTGTTAACCACTGCGCCACGACGGGAACTCCTTCCCTCCCTTTCTGGTTGGCCTTTTGAATTTTCGTGACATCTGCATATCTACATGTGGAGTCGCTGGATTTACCAAACTGACACTCTATGTTTTTCCTGCGTGGGAGGCCGTTCCTGTCCTGGAAACGTGGACATGCTCATGTGCTTCCTCCATGTTCTGTCCAGGCTTCTGCTTTGTTGATCCCGGGGGATCCCCAGGGGATCCACGGTGCCGTTTTCTCCGAAGTTTTGCCCTGCAAAGCGCCGTCTCCGGGACATGGGCTATGTGGTCTGTCCCTGCCCACCGGTTCTGTGTCGTGGGCTCTTCTGGGGGGACTGCCTCTTTCCGAGTCACCTTGTGATTTGGGTCTGGAGTGTAGCAGAACCCAGGGCCAGGCTGGAGGTGCCAGTTAGGCAGTCAGGTAGGACTGGAGAGGAGCCACCCAGCCCTTCCCTGGGTGTCCGGCTAGGACTTCAGGTAGGACTCGGGGGTTCCCTCTGCACCAGCCCTGGGTCAGCGGGGATCCTGGGATCCCGAGTCGGCGGCATCACGGGGGCATCCCTGCCCTGCACTTGTCTACCTTCCTTCTGAGCCTCCGTCCCTCCTTTCCTGGTTTTGGGGCCCCGGGCACATTGTGGTTCAGACCCCCCCCCACCCCCGGCCCTGCCCAGGAATCCCGGGAAACTTGGGGGAAGGCGTTAATGGCCGGCCCAGACCTAACCCAGGCAAGACGTGTGTTTTGACAGCTGCCTTTGATTCCTCCCCTGCAGAAGGGAGCAGGGCTTGGAGGCACCTGTGGAGGTGCGGGGGTGGGGGGTCGATGCACCTCACCATGTAGGTGGCTGCCGGCGCCGAAGGGCGAGGGGCTGGCTCTGTAGGCTGCAGTGGTGGCAGAAGATTATCGTGTGCAAGACCTCGGAGATAGGGAAGGAAAACAAGAGTCTGCACGTGGTTCTGGCACTTGGACAGGCCCCAGGGAATCGGCCCAGAAAATGCTTTTCTCCTCTCTACTATGCCTCAAGGCTCTACCCTGTGGACTTCAGCTTCCTAGATGCTGGTTGAGCTTTACAGTGGAGGAGACAGACTGAAAGTGCATAGATAAACAAAATAATATATAACTGCTGCACATGGGGAGTTCCTTGGGGATGGTGGCCTCGCAGGGTGTGGAGAAGGAAGAGTGAGGATGTCAACTTGGGTGGGTGGTGGAGTCACCCTTGAAGAGGGAAGGACATGTAGGGCAACAGTTAAAGCACCAGGAGTTGCCAGTCATGTACGAGGAACAGCAATCTGGGCAGAGGGATCAGCACGTGCAAAGACTCTGAGCGAGCAAGGAGCTTGGCGTGTTCTGAGAACTGAAGGTAGTCAGGGTGGGCCAAGGCCCAAGGGAGAATTCCTGGGAGTGGGGTGTTTGGGGGTGGTCAGGGATCCTTGGAGGCCTGGTGAGGGGTCCAGATTCCATCAAAGGACATAGGGGAGTAGAAGAAGTTGTTGGTGCCCAGCTGTGTCCCCTCCCTTTGACCCACTCAAGGCTCTTGGACTGAGAGTCCAGCCTCTCATGCCCAAACAGCATTATCTCTGGGCTATGGAGCCCTCCACATGGGAGGTTGTGACAGCACGAAATTAACCCCCATCCATGTGGGTAGCTCTCAACCAATCCAAACCTGCCTCCCCGCACCCCCAGCAGCCACTGGTCTGTGTTCTGTTTCCATGGAGTTGCCTGTTCTGGATTTTTCACATCATGGAGTCATGCAATATGAAGCCTCCTGAGTCCAGCTTCTCTCTATGAGCATCATGTGTTCAAGGTCCATCCATGTGGCAGCCTGTGTCAGAACTTCTCTCCTTTCCATGGATGATGCTTTGTGTATCCCTCCCTCCATCCATCCATCCACCCATCATCCACCAATCTACCCATCCATCCATCCATCCGTCCATCCATCATCCATCCAACACCCATCTAAAAACCATCAGAAATCCATCCATCCACCATCCAGCCATCCACCCATCCATTATCCATTGTCCATCTAAAAATGATCCATCCATCCACTTATCCATCCATTCATCCCCCATCCATCCACTCCCCCATCCATCTACCCATCCACCCGTCCATTCATCCATCCACCCGTCTGTCTGCCCATCCTTGGACACTTGGCTGATGTGCATAGTGCCACTGAGGCTTCGTGTACCAGTGCTTGCTTGAACACATGTTTCTAGTAATTTGGGGGATGTATCAAGGAGCAGAATTGCTGGGTTGCATAGCAATTCTCTTTAATGGATTGAGAAACCCCCAAGCTATTTCTCCATCTCTGCTTCAGACTCCCTTTTGTGCCCAGGTGTGTGGGTGGCCCTCACCTGCAGAGCACCTGCACTGGTCCCTTTGCTCCCGTGGATGAAACCCTGGACCAGGGTCTGTGTATGGCCTCCTCTGTCTCCCCTAGAGGGGCCCAGGCCTCAGCACGTGGCCCCCAGCACCCAGACAGGAAAGGCACCTTTGAGTCATGCCAGGGGGGCCCTAGAGATGTTTTCCTGCACAGCTTTCCCTGCAGGGATCTCAGGTTTCTGGGTGGCTTCCGAGGCACTACCTGGAACCCCACAGCCAGCAGGCTATGCCTGGCCCCCGAGACCCCTGCCCCATGACTCGGCTGACCTGCACGGCTGTCCTGGGGATGGAGGCCAGCTGTCCCAATGGGGCCCAGGGGCACGCATGCTGGGATTCGGACATTGAAGGTGGCCTCAGCCCGGTCCCTGCAGAATTAGCAAGCATTTGGACACGGTTGGTGAGTGTAGGTGGAGACCGGGGACTCTCTGCTGCCCTAGGACCAGAAGGAAGGGGGAGGGGGTCCCGAGGAGGCCAGTGGGGCTGGGGGTGTCTGTGTACAGGGAGGGACCCTGGGACCCTGGACGCCACTCACGATGGAGTTGGAGCGAAGGTTTGAGACAGAAGGCAAGGACCTCCTTCTCCCCTCCCCCTCCCTCCCTTTTCCCTCCACCTCCCCCCCTCCCCTCCCTCCTTCCTTCCATCATTTAAGACAAGCTCCCAGGCACCCTGGGAGGCTCTGGTCCCCGGCTCATCTCTGAGTGGCAGTGACTTTCTCCCTTCCTTCCTTCACCCGTATACAGACACGCACACACACTATGTGTAAACATTATGTATATACGTGTGTTTTTTTCTGAACCTTTTGAAAATAGTCTCAGTGGCTCAGAACATTCCAGCCTGCATCTCCCCTAACCCTGACCCCAGGGCATCTAAGACAGTGAACCATCCCCTAAACACTGGACCCCCGTCTGTATCGTCATGTTGACATTTATGCCCCCCTCCCCCATGCAGGCGTGGTGTTGTTTCTCCCGACCTGGAGGCTGGCGACGTCGTGTGGGCGGGTGCTGTTCCCTGGCGGGCTAGGAGGAAGCCTGCTTGGGGTTGGAACCAGTATCCAGCTGCCCGTTCTCTGTGCAGACACGCGATGGCGCTGTCACCCACAGAAATGCAGCATTTCTGGGCTTTGCAGAGTTTTGAGACTTATCTCCCTCGCTGTAAGGTTTGCAACGTTCTTCTCTGGTGAGGGGCGGGCGCCTCCCCCGCCCTTCTGTGTTTAATGAGGCGGGCATTTGGGGTTTTTAGAAAGTTCATTAGAAACCAGCATCGACCTGCCCCCAACCACCCTGCTCCTGGTTCCTAACTAGGTCTGGATTCCACTGCAAACTGTCAAATTCAGAACCGAAGCTGGCAAGCCCGTGGACTTTTCCTAACAAAACCATCCCTTCATCCCCTTTCTGTCTTCACTGCCTTCTCTGGATTTAACGGTCATCCCACAGCAGATCCGATTAAAACGGAGGGGAGACAGGAACCCCATATCCGCCTGGCCACTTAATAGGAAGAACGCATCAAATCCTTGGGTTTGGAATCCAGAACGGGCTGAGCCAAGTTCTGGCTGCTTCCAGACACAGGCAGGGCAGCTGGCACTGTCCTCATGGCCCTCAGCCCACGCTGGGGGCCACAGGCACCACCGAGGGTGCAAGAATCCACTGGGTCCCTGCTGGAGACAGTCTGGCTCAGCCTTGCCAGAAACACCTCTTACCCTGCAGCTCCAGGAACCGCACTGCAAGCCTTGCAGGGTTTTCTCCAAAACCCTGCAAGGTTTTTTTTTTGCAGAAAAATTTTCATTCAATGAATTTTATTATATTTATAGCTGTACATCCATCGTCACCACCTAATTTTATAGCATTTCCACACCAAACCCCTGGCCCATCCCTTCCCACCAACCTGCTCCCTTTGGTAACCATACGTTTTTCAAAGTCTGTTTTGCAGACATCTATTCACAGCTGACGCTGTGCATGAATCGTCCCGCTGTCCTTCTCCACAGAGATTCACATGTGTGGGGATGAAAGGATATGTGGCTGCCCATGTGAGTTATTCAGGGTCGCAAGCTGGATTTCTGGTGTTTGGCCACAGGCTGCTCTTCGCATCTCTAAGAAGCATGAATGGAAGGTTCTGCAAGTGGCAGGTCTGTGCTGCCTTTGCACGAGGATAAGATGCAAGGACAGGCATGTCCAGAAGTGATGGGAGGTGTCCAGACACTGTGTAAAGAGCTGTGAGATCCGCTGGCGGCTGTGCACTGGCGGTTCTAGGATGTCTGGCATCCACTGACGGGCCAGCTCAGAAGTGCCTGCCACTGTGCTCAGGGAAAGGGGTCTCCTCCCCCATTTAGGCAGTGACCTCCGTTCTTTGCACCTGCTCTTGTCTGGCTGGCTAGCGACTCCCTTCCCCGCAGGCCCTGCAGAAATGCCGTGCATGGGAGCTCCTGGGTTTGGACATAATCGGGGGTGTGGTGCAGAAGTGTTGGCACAATTTCAGTAAGTTGGCCCCACAAGCCAGGCTGCCGAGGCGGACAGTTCTGCAGGGATGTGGGGACGTGCTGCTGAGGTGAGGAAGACGGGGCTGAGAGGAAGCCACTGCTGTGCCTGGCTCCCACCCAGACCCCTCCACCTTGGCAGCATTGATCACCACTGTCACCTCCATAATCAGCCCTCAGACCAACACCATCAACCTCCACCTTGGCCACCAGCACTGGCACTGTCACCTCCACTGTCACCTCCACCATTGTCATCCCCTTGTCTAGCATCACCACCACTGTCACCTCCATAATCAGCCCTCAGACCAACACCATCACCTCCAACTTGGCCACCAGCGCTGGCACTGTCACCTCCACCATTGTCATGTTCACTGTCACCTGTGCCTCGGCCTCCATCGCTAGAGCTTGGCGGGAATGAGAGGGATGCTTTACTGTGGCAGTGACAGTAACAGCTCACACCTGTAGAGTACTTTACAGTGGATAAAAACCTTCTGGCAGCCTCGTTGTATTTTTCAGAGGTGATGTGGCTTTCAGAGAAAAGACGTTTTCAATGAGCTTGAGGTAAAATGGTATCACCTAAAATGAACCATTTTAAGTGGGTGATTCAGGGGCATTTGGCACACTCACAGGGCTGTGTGACCACCACTTCCACCTGGTTCCAGAACACTGTCCTCTCCCCAAAAGGAGACCCCGTCCCCATTTACAGTCATTCCACACCCCTGCCCCAGCCTCTGACAACCACAAACCTACATTCTGCGCCTGTGGACTTGCCTCTTCTGCATGTTTCCTGTCCACGGAATCCCACCCTGTGTGTCTTTCCGGATCTGGCTTCTCTCCCTGAGCATCGTGGGTTCAAAGTCCATCCATGTGTCAGCCTGTATCAGAGCTTCCCTCCTTTTCACGGCTGAGTCACAGTCCACTGTGTGGATGGACCCCATTGTGTTTATCCATCCACCCTTCCACTCATCTACCCATGCATCCATCCATCCATCCATCTGCATGTGCATCCATCCATCCATCCATCTGCATGTGCATCCATCCATCCATCCATCCATCCATCCATCCATCCACCCATTTATTCATCCATCCACTCATCCATCCAGCCATCTACCCACCCACCCATCCATCCATGGACATTTGTGGTGTTTCCACTTTTGCTGTTGTGAGCAGTGCTGCTGGGAATGTATGTGGTGGAGATCCTATTTTCATGTCTTTTGTGTACATACTTAGAGGTAGAATTGCTGGGTGCCACCATTAAGGTGTATGTAACTGTGCCCAGTTTTATTTTTTAATTTTTTAGGGCCGCACCTATGGGATATGGAAATTCCCAGGCTAGGGATTGAATCGGAGCTGCAGCTGCCAGCCTACACCACCCACAGCAACGCCAGATCTGAGGCACATCTGTGACCTACTCTGAAGCTCATGGCAATGCTGGATCCTTAACCCAATGTGTGGGGCCAGGGATCAGACCCACGTCCTCATGGATACTAGTCAGGTTCGTTACTGCTGAGCCCCAATGGGAACTCCCATATGATATCACTTCTATGTGGAATCTAAAATAAATACAAATGAACATATATGCAAAAAATAAGCAGACCCACAGACACAGGGAACAAGCCATTTATTACCAGTGGGGAGCAAGAAGGAGGTGAGGGCAGGAAGAGGGGAGGAAGAATTATGTATAAAATAAATAGCACAAGGTAGATTGTACAGCACAGGGAAGAGAGCCACCATTTTACAATAACTATGAACGGAGCATAATCTTAGCCACTGTCAATCACTAAGTTGTGGACCTTGCAGTGCTGGGGAGGCGTCTCTATCATAAATGGGCAGAACCCACTGGCATGTGGTGCGTGGAGATCAGGGAGGCTGCTCAGCCCCCCACAGTGCAGAGGGTGCCCCTCATCAGAGCCGTCCAGCCCCACGTGCCCACAATGCGAGGCTGAGAGACTCCGGACAGAGCGTCGTCTTCCTAATCAGAACTGCTGTCAGTCATCATCTATCAAGGCATCACCAGCTCTCCTTAGGGTGAAAATCCCCACCTCTCCATCTATGCACCTAGCAAGAATCAATAAGCATGCACATCATCTATCACACCTATATATCCAGTATACCTAGAGCTCTGGTACCTAGGTATCCACCCTCACTAATCTATCATAGCTGCTAATCTATCACCCATATCTAATCATCTATCATCTGTCAGTCTATCCGTGTCTCTATCCACTTACGTATCCGTCTATATATCCGTCATCTACTTCTATCTATCTATCTACTGTACCTATCATCCATTTATTGTCTATCTATCATCTATCTATATCCCCCATATATCTGTTCATTTTTGCCTACCACCTACTTGTATCGATGTGTTCATCATCAATCTACCAATCATATCATCTGTATCCAACCCTCTACCATGTATCAATCAATTGATATACCCAAGTGTCTATCCATATATCTGTCCCCCATTTTTATCACCTGTACCTATCATTCATCTGTATCTATCTAATCATGTATCTATGTATCATCTGACTATTTATTATCTGTCATCTCTTTCTCTGTCTCTACTGCTCAGTCTCCCTCAAAGCACAGATCAGCCCCCAACAAACACAATGGTGGGACCCCCCCACCTCAGTCATGGGAGGTGGAGGAAGCTGGACAGAGGGTCTTGAGGGACCAGCCTTGCTCCCGGACGTTGCAGTCAGATATGCCTGTTGCCAGGTCTCGTCAACAGCTCTTGGGTCACCTCCCCCAGGACCCCAGACCACAGTGTCAATAGGAAAGCCTGTCCAGTTGACCCTGAGTCTGGTCACCCACCGATGGGCCAGCAGCAGGAGCCCATTGGTCTGTGCAGATCCCGGAGGAAACCAGGACAGACCCTGTGGTTAGTTCTGGGTCCATGTTTCCACCGAGATGCCCACGGACCCTGGTCTCCTGCCGTGGCCTTGAGGTGGAGGACACGTCCTTCCTGCATTTCTGTTACTGACCGAGAAGTCCGGATGTTCCCTCCTGGTGCACTTTCCTGGGAACCCCTGCCCCAGGGCCCTCCTCGGGGGAGGGGAAGGGACGAGGGCCTGGGTGATCTTGCAGGACAGGAGGCTCTCCTGGGAGCAAAAGCCACCCAGAGGGTGGTCAGGGTCCCCCACATTCATGTCCACAAGGATATTTATGGACAGGACCTTATTAAGAAGCAGGGTCTTTGCAGGTGTGATGAAGGGAAGGGTCTGAGAGGAGGTCCTCCTGGATGAGGGGGGCCCTCCATCCAAGGACAGTGTCCTCCTAAGGGACAGAAGGGAGATCTCAACACGGAGAAGCCACATAAAGATGGAGGCAGAGGCAGGAGGGAGGAGGCGCTGCCTGGAGCCCCCAGAAGCTGGAAGAGGCAGGAAGGACCCTCCCCTGGAGCCTCTGGAGGGAGCACAGCCCTGGGATCCCTTGACCTCAGACTTGTAGCTTCCAGGGCTCGGGGGTGCGTGTATGTGGAGGACTGTGTTTTTGGGTGCCTGGTTGTGGTTGTTTGCTACTGCAAGAAAGCCCGTCAGGCTGCTACAGCTCCAGGTCCTCCTTGGCCCTTGGCAGCCCCCTGGATGGACAGCCTTAATTCTCCGATAGGATACAACCTTGCAGGGAGAGGACGTCCCATCACCCTGAGGGGAGGGCCTGCCTGAGCCGCAGGACCGGCCCCTTGCTGATTGGAGTGGGGGCTGTGGGGTAAACCCAACCCCAGTGCTCATGGGAACAGCGCTGGTCCCCGGACGCCCAGACCCAGCCCTGCCTCCCGCCCGGTGCCTGGAGCTGGTCCCCCCAGTCCTGCCTGCCAGTCGGCATTACCTGCGGTGCTCCTCCGAGGGCCTTTGATGTAGCGCCTGACACGCCGAGACGGTGAGGAAGAAAATAACTTTAAAAATTTTAAGAAACCCTAATTGGAGTTAACATAAAAGAAGATGCACGGTGTTAATTGGTCTGTCTCGGGCATGATTTGGGCCCCAGAGACCATGTCCCTACCCCCTGCCAAAGTGTCAGGACTCACATCTTTAATTCAACAAGCTTTGTATTAATTACCTCCAGATAAGGTAAGCTTTGATTGGGAGCCCTTCATGATGAAATCACGCGGCATCGCCGGCCTTAAGATAAATAAATTAGGGCTGAAGGGGGGGGGGATGTCTCCGTCCAACTGTGAACGGGGCAGGGGATTTGCGTATCAAATACCTGATGAAAGAAAGGGTTTCCTCTGACATTCTTGGGGGGGGAACGGCATCCAGACACCCTCCCCTCCCCGGTAAGGCTGGACCGGGCTGTCTGCTGGGGGAAGGGGCATCTGTGTCCTGTTTAAGATGAGCTGAGCATCCAGACTCCTCCAAGGAGCCCACTCCCCCCCGGGGGGGGGTGCCCACCAGCGTCCACACGGCACTGACAAGCCTGCCGGGGGTAGGAGTCAGGCCGTGGTCTGCAAAGTGGATGCTGTGGAGAGGGAATGGGCAGGTGGGATGGGCTGGGCTCTGCTTCTGGTATGTCCCAGGTGAGGGGAAAATTCTTGGGGGAGAATGGGGTCAGAACGGGGGTGGGGGGGAGTGCACAGAGGGTGGGGGGTCGGAAGTAAAGGCTACCTTCCATGGGAGGGGACTGCGGGGGTGACTCCAAGGCGGACCCCGTAAAAGTGTGTCTGGCTATCTTGAGGCTACGGTCACATGTCACCCCAAACCAGTGTGTTCAAGCAGCAAAAATTGTTTAAGATGAGCTGAGCATCTCATTGTCTCAAGTTTCAGAGGCCAGAAGTCTGAAATCAAGAGGTTGGCAGAGGACCTCCTGGATGGGGGGTGGCCCTCCATCCAAGGACAGTGTCTTCCTAAGAGACAGAGGATGAGACACAGACACAGAGGAGAAGCCACAGGAAGGGTCTGAGAGGAGGTCCTCCTGGAAGAGGGGGGCCCTCCATCCAAGGACAGTGTCCTCCTAAGACAGAAGAGGAGACCCAGACACAGAGGAGAAGCCACAGGAAGGGTCTGAGAGGAGGTCCCCCTGGATGAGGGGGCCCTCCCTCCAAGGACAGTGTCCCAAGAGACAGAAGAGGAGACCCAGACACAGAGGAGAAGCCACAGGAAGATGGAGGCAGAGACGGGAGGGAGGCGACCACCAGCCCAGGGCCGCCTGGAGCCCCCAGAAGCTGGAGGAGGCAAGAAGACCCCTCCTCTGGAGCCTCTAGAGGAAGTGCAGCCCTGGGACCCTTGACCTCAGACATCTGGTCCCCAGGATGGGGGAGGGCGGGTTCCTGTTGTTTTAAGGCCCTCAGTTTGTGGTTCCATTACTCCCACCCCAGGAAACCCATACATTGAATCCAGTCCTGTGCAGCAAATACACGCAGAACAGGGCGGGGCGGCTCTTACGTGTTCTAACATCCGTCCCCCCTCAACACATTCCTGGATACGCCTGTGTATGCATTTGCCTCCTACTCATTGACAACGCCAGATCCTTAACCCTCTGAGTGAGGCCAGGGATGGAACCCGCACCCTCATGGACACTGTGTTGGGTTCTTAACCCACTGAGCCACACTGGGAACTCTGACGTCTTTATTCAAAACGGATTTTTCTGCATGAAGACCACTGGCATCAAAAGACCAAAGCAGACTCAATGGGGAAGTTTGAAGAAAAATACTTCTCCACCGAACCTGACATTGACCCAACATCGCCGGTTACAATACCCACACTGGTTATTGTCAGGTTTGACTGTCAGGTTCATTGCGCTGCTGGGATTCAATGTGCCAAGTTGTGGTGCTGTCCTGGTGTATAAGAAGGCCGAAGGTGATTATTTTACATTTGCGCTAAAGCAACGTTACAAGAAAAATAATTTGCTACCTCCGAGGGAGTCATGAAAACTCCTTTTCTTTTAATATTAAACCTTTTTTAAGCATTTTTATTTCCTTTTTTTAGGGCCACACCTGTGGCATATGGAAGTTCCCAGGCTAGGGGATGAATCAGTGCTTCAGATGCTGGTCTACACCACAGCCACAGCAATACTGGATCCAAACTGCATCTGCAACCCACGCGGCAGCTCACGGCAAGGAGGGATCCTTAACCCACTGAGCAAGGCCAGGGATTGACCCCACATGCTCACGGATAAAAGTTGGGTTCTTAACCTGATGAGCCACAATGGGAACGCCTTGACTTTTTTTTTCAATTAAAAATTAAGATCCTGACTTTAAAAGGGTTGGCCCATTAGTGAATCAGAGAAATAGTTGATGACCTTGGAAACCTTGCCCAGGGATGCTCTAACAAGGCCAGCACCACCACGGCAGCCAGGGGGGCCCTCTGGGGCTTCTGGCTTTTGGGGCTTCACCTCCTGCGCCTGGGCACCCACCCCGGACCCTTCACCTCGTCTGAAGACCCCTTGCTCCGTATCTTGCACCCATGTGAAGGAGGTAGGATCATTTCTTCCATGCTGGGGTATTCTGGGCTGGTGCAGGGCCCCCCTGCAGAGCGGGTGTTGGGGCTGGAAGCACCGCACCCATCTTGGCGGGTTCGGTCTGTGGTCTTGCCTTGGACCCTGCTTGGCCCGAGTGGGAGGCCAGGCTCCAAAACCATGACCTTTATCTTGCCCAGAAAGCTGGAGGGCCTGAAATTGCTTTGGGACATAGGTTCTGCTGCAGTTCCAAAAACACCTGCGCAAACCTGAGGCAGGACGTGCACACGGGAGGCTCCCGGAGGAAGCGGATGGAACCAGAACCACAGCCCCGCCTCCCTGAGCTGGACTGCCCCCACCCCGGGGGCGGGGGTGGGGGCACAACTGCTCTCTGACGTCTTGGGGGCAGGAGGTGGGCTTGAAGGGCTTCTTGTTTGGCTGGGATTTAATTTGCAAACTGTTCATGGCCCCAACGTCTCACAACTCTAAGCACAAGCCACATGGGATGATTTTTACGTCATTGGAGTAACAGTAAAACAACTTGCCTGTGGTGACGTGGGGCTGGAAAACATTCCCGAGGCTCATAATACCCCAGACTGGACAGCTTCAGCTACAGACTTTTATCCCACCAGGTCCTGGAGGCTGGAGCCTGAGCCCCAGGGGTGGGCAGGGTGGGTCCCTCCCGAGGCCTCTCCCCTGGGCGAGTCGATGGCCGTCTCCTCCGTGTGTCCTCACAGGAGCTTCCACGATGGAAGATAGTATGAAAAAAAAAGAATATATATATACACACACACACGCCTATTGCTGAGTCACTTTGTTGAGCCGCAGAAATTGAAGGAACATTGTAAATCAACTATACTTTAATAGTTTAAAAAAGAAATGGTGGGAGTTCCCACTGTGGCACAGTGGGCTTGGAGGTGTCTCTGCAGCGCTGGGATGCAGGTTCCATCCCTGGCCCAGCACAGTGGATTAAGGATCTGGTGTTGCTGCCACTGAAACTTAGGTCACAACCGCGGCTCGGATGTGATCGCTGGGCTGGCAACTCCATGTGCCACAGGGCAGACAGGAAAGAGAAAGAAAGAAAGAAAGAAAGAAAGAAAGAAAGAAAGAAAGAAAGAAAGAAAGAAAGAAAGAAAGAAAGAAAGAAAGAAAGAAAGAAAGAAAGAAATTATGACATCAAATCACATTGTCTGTGCACAGCTCCACAGGTATCAGAAAAAGATGGGGTTATTTTTCGTTTTTGAAGGATGGGGTGATACTTGGTTTTAACCCAGCGAGCGAGCGCTGACTTTAGTTACTCTCAGGAATGAGGAGGAATTGCAGAGACGGGGCCCCAGGGAGGGGGCTTCTCTCAGCTCTGCCTGGACCGGAGGCTTAACCCCTCACCACCACCCCCGAACCAGGGGCTCAAGCTCCTGAGAGGCAGACCCTGCATTAACCCTTGTCCTTGCACGAGCCACAGACACATGTTTGCCACCCCTGGGTCACTGTTGGTCAGTCAGGAAAAAATGAGACAGAGTAAAATACAGGAGACATGGCCCATGTTGGGGGGGCAGGTATTGATTCCAGAGTTCACATCTTTCTACAGACGGAAGGTGCACCTTTGTGGAGTTTCCGTGGTGGCTCAGCGGGTTAAGAACACAACATAGTGTCCATGAGGATGCAGGTTTGAGCCCTGGCCTCACTCAGTGGGTAAAAGATCCGGCATGGCTGTGTGCTGTGGTGTAGGTCGAAGATGTGGCTCGGATCCCGCATTGCTGTGGCTGCAGCTGCAGCTCTGATTCGACCCCTAGCCTGGTAACCTCCATATGCTGCAGGAGCGGCCCTAAAAATGCAGTAACAAACCCCCACACATTTGCGGAGGCCCAGAGTTTCCCCAGGCACCGACCCGGTGACTTTCCCCCACGCCAGCTCCTGTGTGGAGCAGCACACGTTTGCAACAGCCAGGATGTCCCCAGGTGCCCCTCTGGGTCCCCTCTCCGCCCAGAGGCCCTTGGTGCTCTGGTTTGTATCGACCCCGACACGTTTCGCTGCACACGTTCACGGCATGTGAGTCTGTGGATGTACACACACGCACATGTGGCACACATACTGGAGCATACGTGGCATCGTATGCCTTCATGACGTCATGGATGGCATAGGATGCGGGACACACGGTGGGTGGTTTCACAGCCGTGCAGGACTCGCCAGAGCGTGAAGCAGCGTAGGTGGAGCGGATAAGGCCACCCTCCTCACGTTTGGACCGGGAGGCCTATGGCATCACCCAGGTGAGGAGCTCCTTGATCAAACCCTTCCTCCCGCATGAGAAGTTAATCCACCTTCCGTGGGCTTGCTGGGGGGGCAAGAATTGAGCCACCACGACAGGTACTCCCTCCCAGCTGGGAGCCCCCTTCCTTAAAGGGTCCGGCTGTCCCCGAAGCTCTCACGGCCAGCACCGGTGCTGGACGTGGACGCAGGCACACGGGAGCCTTTTCTTCCTCTGTGCAGAGCAATCGTTTCAGTGGGTTAGGAAATCGGCACCCTTGCTGCCGCGAATTTGATCCCTGGCCCCAGAACTTCCGCAAGCCGAGGGCACAGCCCCGCCCCCCCAAAAAAAGAGGTGGCAGAAGTGAAGTTGCAGAATGCGCCCTGGCCAGCAGCAGCGTCTCTGCGTGCTCAGGGGCGTCTCCGTGCTCCTTCCGCCCTGGGCGCAGCAGGTGGCCTCAGGTCCGTGCGCATCGCGCAGAACGCATCTCCTAGGACACGCCCAGGAAGGGACGCTGCTCTGTGTTGACAAAGCCGTGAAGAAGAAAACCGGGGAGCAGAGTCAAGTCCCGCATGCCTCACGTCCCGGGAGTCCCCTCCGCCCCTCTGGAACGCGCCCTGGTTGGACTACCACGGGGCCCAACCCGGCGCTCAGAACTCTGCAAGTTTTGAGGAAAAGTTTGCAGCCAGGCTTTTCAAGCCGTCTCTCTCTTTTTTTTTTTTTTTTTAAGGAAAGAAAAAAAAAAAAACCCACATCCCTCCCTGTCTTCCTTATTCTGACACCGTTTTCCTTTAGAAGATCTCAAACTACAAGCGGGTACATGACATCCGCGGCGCTCCCCAGCGAACTCACTTTGCGTTTGATTTATGACACGGCGCCATAGGTGCGGCTGACAGCTCTCAGATTGAGCCCAGGCAAGCCGGCTTTCAAGAGAGGCGGGCGATCCGGGCGAATCCATCACGGGCGCGTCCCGGGAGCCGCGCGCTGCCTTTGTAGAGCCCCGCTGCGCGGCAGCCCCCACGCTGCGCTCGCCCCCGCTCGCTGACAGGCAGCCCGCACTTCACCCTAATCACGAATAAAAGCCAGCTCCCTGTAGGTTACAGATCTTCTCTGTTTTGACATTGACCTTAATACATAATTTAACCACAAAGCCTGAGCAATGTGGAACAAGATAAGAAAAGACCACAGAACTGGCAAATAAAGCGGTGTTCAATCAGAAATCATATTTGTTCCTGATCGCGGAGACGTGGGCATTAAGGAGAGAGCCGGGGAGCAGCGGGGGCGGGGGAGGGCGGGGAAGGGCGGGGGGCTGCCTGGCGCAGGCACAGGATGAAGGGCTGTCACGTGAACGTTGTCCCTTATGAGGGATGCGGGGGAGCAGTCAATGACGGCTGGGATCCCAAGACAGGAAGGGCTCACAGAGGGGCGCGTGCACTGGGGTCCTGTGAGCACTGAGGCACAGCATCCTGGAGAGCCGCCAGAACAAATACTGACAGTCATGGGGGAACCAGCGCCCTGTGCCCCTGCAGTTGGCCAGGGAAGGAAAGGGGGGCCCGTGGGTGATGCTTGCGGCTGGTGGGTGATGCTTGTGATTAGCAGGATGATGCTTGTGGCTGGTGGGTGATGCTTGCGGCTGGTGGGTGATGCCTTGGCTGGTGTTCTGGGTATGGAGGATGCGAAGTTGGAGATGGTCAGGCAGGTGTGTCCCCACGTGCCGAGGGCACCCAGCAGAGGTGACACTGCCTCTCCATCACGAGCAGGCAGGGTCCATTCTCCAGACTGCTCCGGCTCAGGGGTCTTCAGGGAGAACAGGTTCAGGCCTCCAGCCTGAAAAATCGTGCCCCCGTGAAGGGCAGCAGGAACCCAGCATCATGCAAATGCGCCCAGGTGTCCACAGGCAAGGGCGCAGCCTTGGCCCCAGGCAGTCGAGTGGACAGGGGGCCGCACAGCAGGCTGGGGTCCGGCCGCCCCCATGCTCGGCCATCCCTTAGCACCAAATGTCTTCAGGTTCAAAACACGTGACCAGGAGATCAGGACGCAGACGCTGGTCAGAGGAAAGAACCCGTTTCTTTAGTTATGAGCTCGGTTGGCTTGTCCACGAGACACAAGGATGTGTGATGGGGAAACACACATGGGATGAGGCACAGCCACACAGACATGACCCAGCCACACACGTGCGCACACACACATCTGTACACACATGCACATTTACCCATGCAGCACCCACATCAGATGCACACACACACCTCCACATACATTCACACACATGGAACACATGCACTCTCACCTCTGGTCCTGCAAACACACACACACACACACACACACACACGCACACGCCCTGCCCTGGGCCCTGCCTGTCTCTCGTGAGCCCAACATGGAGCTGACTTTGGGAACAGGAAGGGGATGGCCCTGCTGGCCCAGGATTCTCCTCCTGCCGGGACACCCCCCCTCCTGTCACTGGGGGCGAGACAGAAGCCACCGGTCAGCGTTCCAGCAGCCGAGATGGGCCACAGGTTTCTGCTGGCCACGCGGTGGGCTGCCTGTGACGGTCAGAGCGCCAGGTCGCTCGGACTGGGGCTTGTCTGCGGCGTGTCTTGCGGTCGGACAGCCCCACTTGTGAACCATGAACACGGCCAGGTTCCAAGAGGCCTGGAGGCGGGTGATTGACATGCATCGGAGCGTCGGCGTGACGCGTACACGCCACAGCTATGCCTCCGCAACCAGCGATTATGCCCGCGGATGAGGAGATGAAGGCTCCGGGCTTTTTCCCTTTGGTCCTGCGTGCTCTGGCGGAGAATGTCAATTCTGGCATTTTCTCCATAGAAAAGCTTCTGACGCTGCTAGATTTCCGTGCCTTACATGGCAGATGAGTGTGGAATTGGGGGGATTTCTTGTTGTTTTCCTATAGCTTGCTGTACCATGGCCCGTGAGGCAAAACCTACTAATTAATTTTTCATGCTGAAAATAAAAAATATATAAAGGAAACATCTGAAGAGAGGGGAAATCATAACAAATACTTTTGTGCATTTCGCTGTTTTTTATTTTTCCCCCTGGTCTTCATTTTTTTTTTTTTTTTTTAAATGGCGGGGTGGTTTCTGACAAGTTCGAGCCGGTTAATAACTTCCCCAAAGTTGCACAGCTGGACTCCGATTCAGGCCTCCGTGGCTGGGGCAGACGTCTCAGGAAAGAGGTTTCAGAAGACCCACCCCACACACACAGACACACACACAGACACACACACAGACACACGCTTCTAGGCCAAAGAAATACATGGACGGTGAGCCTCACGCTCTTAGGTTCTGTTGTTTTATTACCTGCCCATCTGTCCATTGGTAGATGGATTGATAGAGCCATCCGTGCTCTCTATCTGTCATCGATCTATCTTTTATCTGTTATATTTATCAGGTAGCTCTTATCCGTCTAGCTGTTATCTCTCTCTATCATCTTTTCATACATTAAAGGGCTGTTTTTACGTTTCCCTGTTTTGTCTGTCTGTATATTTTGCCCATTTTCTGTAGGATGCTGGACCTGTCTCCTTACTAAAAAAAAAAAAAAAAAAAAAAAGAAAGAAAGAAAACCTATGATAGTAAGGCTGTTGGCCGTGTACCTGCGGTAAGTGTGGCAAATATTTCTTTCTCAATTTGTCTTTTCCCTTTTGACTTTGCTTATGCATTTTTGGGGGGCTGGAGGACACACAATTAGGCCAAAAATATTTGTCTGTTGTCGAATTTGTCCCTCTCTCCTTTTCTTGCATCTAGGTTTTGAGTCATAGTTGGAAAGCCTTTCCTCCCACACAGAAAATGTGGGAATTCAAGCAGGTTTTCCCGCATTACTTACATAATTCCACTAAAAAAAGACATGTGCGTCTCTAATCAGTTTATTGGTGTATGGTAACAGGAGCGGAGTTAATTCGATCTTTTCTGATTTATGGAGTAGGTCCATCTTTCCCACGGACTTGAGGAACCAGATTTCCAAGTGGAGTTGGGGTTATTTTCTGGATGCTATTCTAGTTTACTGGTCTGTTGAGTCAGGCACCAACAGCACACTTTTTTCTTTCTTTCTTTTCGTTGTTTTCCTTCTTACAGCTGCACCTGCTGCGTATGGAAGTTCCCAGGTGAGGGGTCACATGGGAGCTGCACCTGCAGGTCTGCACCGCAGCCACAGCAATGCCAGATCCAAGAAACATCTGTGATCTACACACAGCTCTCGGCAACGCCCAATCCTTAACCCACAGAGTGAGGCCAGGGGTCGAAACTGTGTCCTCATGGATGCTAGTTGGATTTGTTTCTGCTGAGCCACGGCAGGGACTCCCGTAATCATTTTGTTTTGTCCAATTAACTGCTTGAGCTAACTCCTGGAGCACAAGGTTAGAGGAGAGTAAGGCTGAAGGATGTCCTCGTGTGATTTCTAACCGTGGCACAAATGTTCCTAGTGTTTCTCTATTAAGCAGGATGCTGGCTTTCGGATTCCGCTACACTACATATTTTTATCACATTAATAAAGAGCTTCCTGTTCCTAGTTTTCTCCGTGTTTTTAGGAATTATGCCAAGGGTTTTTTCCAGCACCTGTAGAGTTACTCCGATGAGCTTTCTCCTCAGATCTACCTACCGTGAATTATACTAACGTTTTCCCCAATATCAAACCACCCTTGCATTCCTGCTATAAACGTCACTTGGTCACAGTATTGTTTTTTAAATGTGACGTTGGCATCCGCTGGCTGATATTTTATTTTGGATTTTTACATTAATATCCATGAGTGACTCGAGGATGTGATATACTTCAATCTTTCCTACCTATACTCGGTTTAGGTGTAGTTGTTTTACTTACTTCATAGAAAGGCTCTGGGGGGATTTGCTCCCTCTTCATGTTCTCTAAGACGTTCAGGAGGCTTGAGAATCTCTGCTTCTTGAAGGCTTGGTAGAATTTTCCCATGAAGCCATCTAATCCTGGTACTTTCCATAAGGTAGTTTTTTATATGATTTTTCTCTATGTCATTGGTTGGAAGGGGTAATTTTATACTTTTGATTGCTTTTGGGGTTAACAGTGAAAATGATATTTGCATAGGAAGCAGTGCCCATGGTCAAAATGTCCACGTTATTTGCAAAGACGTGTGTGTCGAGTGTTGGCCCTTCTTGTATCTTTATTTCTAATAGTGTAGACTTACTTTGTATCATTATTACTAATCTGTTACTATTTCTCCTGGCACCCTCCTTTTCTGATACTATGTAGGTGGCTACTGAGTTATTTGGCATGTAGATATCCAAGAGTGTTACGTCTTTGTTTTTATTTGTTTGTTTGTTTGTTTGTTTGTTTGTTTGTTTGGCTTTTTTAGGGCTGTACCCACGGCATATGGAGGTTCCCAGGCTAGGGGTCTAATCAGAGCTGTAGCTGCCAGCCTACACCACAGCCACAGCAACGCGGGATCCGAGCCCTGTCTATGACCTACACCACAGCTCAGAGCAACACCGGATACTTAACCCACTAAGCGAGGCCAGGGATCGAACCCACAACCTCATGGTTCCTAGTCAGATTCATTTCTGCTGTGCCAGGACGGGAACTCCCCATGGACTGTTGTGTCTTGATTGTGGATTGTGCTCAAGCATCAGGAAGTGCCCTTCTTTGGCTAATGTTTTTTGGTCTAAATCCTCAATTGTCTTTTATTAGGACTTTAACCCCTGCTGTCAGATGGTGTCCATTTATCTAGGATTTCTTTGTCTTTTATATTTGACCTTTTGAAATGTCACTCTTTTCGGCATGTCTTTCATGTAGTGCTTACAGCTGGATATAGCTTGATACATCAATTTGAAAACCATTCCCTTTTAATAGACGAATGAAACCCATTCATGTTTATTGAGATGAATGCTATTTGTTTTAATTTGGCCATTATATATATATATATATATATATATATATATAAAAATATTATATATATTAGAAAAGAAGCAGCAGCTGTTTTATTTCTCACAGGCAGCATTTGGAGATACCAGCAAAGCACCCCCAGACTTTCAAAGTGCAGCACAAAACTTAGATGCCACGAACACACACACACACACGTGCAAACACACATGCAAGACTGGTGGAGTTACATGCATGAAGACTAAACACTTCTGCAGGGCTAAAGAAACCGTGAGCAAAATTATAATCAAATATACATTAGAAGAAAACAGAGTTAATGACACTATCCTATATAAAGAGCTTCAACAATTCAATAAGAAAGTGACAACTCAGTAAGAAAAAGTAGGCAAATAATGTGAAAAGAGAATCTCAGACGAAATGCAACCACTTGAGTATATTTTAAGTGTTCAATACCATCATAAAATTGTAAAAATATTCTATTTTTCCTAGTTTTTTTTCTAGGTGTGTGGGTTTGGGGTGTTTTTGTTTTTGTTTGTTTTTGTTTTTTTGCCACTCATGGCATATGGAGCTCCTGGCCCAGGGATCAGATCCAAGTCACAGTTGTGGTTTGCACCACAGCTGTTCAGCCAGAATATTTTATAACTGATGCTTGCATTAGGTTGCAATTACTGTTTCTTTCTGTATTTGATGAATATTCCTTGTAGTTAAAAATTTTCTTGGAGTTCCCATTGTGGCTCAGTGGTAACGAACCCGACTAGTACCCATGAAGATGTGGGTTCAATCCCTGGCCTCACTTAGTGGGTTAAGGGTGTGGTGATGCCATGAGGTGTGGTGTAGGTTGCAGCTCAGCTCAGATCCCTCGTTGCTGTGGCTGTGATGTAGGCTGGCAGCTGCAGCTCTGATTCAAGCCCTGGCCTGGGAACTTCCATATGCCACAGGTGCGGTCCTAAAAAAAAGCAAAAAAAAAAAAATTTTCCCTTTAACATTTACGAAGATGTGTTGTTTGTTGTTTCTCACTTTTCTGTTTACACGTAGTGCCCTGACTCCCTCCATCCTCTCATTTGCCGTCTTAACATCTCACTGGCTGGTTTCTCAGTTGAAGTGGCAACTCTATGAGGGTCCTGGAGCTGCTGTAACAAATTACCACAAAGTCTGTAGCCGAAAGCAACACAAACTTGTCTTGCAATTATGGAGGTGCGAGGTGGAACGTGTGTGGCCAGGGCTGGTTCCTTCCAGAGCCTCCAGGGCAGACTCTGCTTCATATTTTGCTTTGCCCAGCTTCAAGAACCTGCCCATGCTCCTTGACCCATGGCCCCTTCCTCCATCGTCAGAGCCAGAAGCTTGGATTGTCTTCTTGCAACCCCTACCTCCCTATGGTCAGGACCCTCATGACGACGTGGGGATCAGCCCGGTGATCCAGGAGAACTTCCCAACTCAAGATCCTTAACTGAGCCACAACTCTGAAGTCCCTTTTGCCATGTACGTTAACGTATCTACAAGTTGTAGGTTGGGGAATGGACGTCTTTGGGGACACTGTTCTGTCTACGACACTGGGACTGAAACATGGATCCCCTGGGGCCATTGTTCTGCTGACCCCAACATCCTTTGATGTCGACTGGTTGCCCAAGTCCATGATTTTCTTCTACGTCCCTCTTCTCTGTTCTTTCTCATGTTTAGAAGTTCCATTCTTTCAGCTTTCTCAGAATTTATAGTGTTTCCCCACATGTTCTACCTCATCCTGTCCTTCTTTCAGACTTGGTTCCACAAGGAAATCTCTCCCATGCCTTTGAAGGTCATGGTTGCTTGACCTACTGGTAGTGCCTAAAGTCTGAGTCCTGGGTCATTTATCTGTGGTCTCGGTTGACCTTGGGATGGTTTTTAAGAGAGAGTCACAGAGATTCTAATCCAGGCAGAGTGTGTGATCCTGCAGCCTCGGAGCTCTCCTTTGACGTAACGTCACTGCTTTAATCCGGGAAGGACCACGTCACTGCTTTAATCCGGGAAGGACCACCACAGGGGGGTTACTTTATGTAGCATGAACGAGGGCAGTAAAGCAGAGCAAAACATCTCCTGTATCCTGGGAGCTCAACAGGTGTGATGGAGATGTCTCAGTGTCCTTCCAATGAGGTCACAGGCAGCAATTTGCTCTGATCAAGGGAAGGCGTGTGTGTGTGTGTGTGTGTGTGTGTGTGTGTGTGTGTGTGTATTCTCCATCTCAATATATATATATATATATATATATATATATATATATATATTTGGGTCACTTTGCTGTACAGCAGAAATTGACAGAACATTGTAAATCAACCATAATAAAAATTAAAAAAAATATATAAATCTACATGTCAGCTTCATTCTCCAGGCAGAAATGTAGGGACTATTGAGACTGAAGTGGGTATTCTTATGTCTTTGAGCTGCTTCTTGACCTGGGGTGTGGCTTGATGGGTCCATCTTCAAGGGCGCACGTTGGATTGGTTAACCTCCCAGGGTCCAGGCGGAGAAGTTTCCCCGGCCACTGAAAATACACTCGCAGGGCTTGTTAGGAAGGTCCACTCTGCGGTCAGACTGTCTCTGCAGATTCTCCCTGTGGACAGATATGGAGGCCAATGGGGAGGTTCTCCCAGGCCTCTGACCCGCTGCTGGACGTGGAGTGTGGCTTGATTCATTAATCGTCAAGCGTCCAAGCAAAGACGTTCTCTGGCAACCAACAGATGCCCCTAGAGTTTGTTGAGAAAGCACCTCCTGGTGAGAAGCATCAGCACGGTCTCCAAATCTGCAAAGTGTTGGAAGCAAGGTGGACCGGGACCAGGACAAGGTCAGGATTTTCAGTCAGAGACCGAGAGAACCCACGAGATGTCAACGTCCTCATAGGAAAGGAATTGGTGGGAAGAATGTCCAGGAGTTGACACACAACAGGGAGCCTGAAGAACCCGTGTCGGAGCGCAGATCAGACCCCAAGGCCAGGAGGTGGCAGAAGACCTTTCCAAGCCACTGTGGACTCTGGGGCCATTGCTGCTGCCATGATGGATTTCTCACCTGCCCCTGGTTTCCGTCACGCCCTCGAGACCCTAATGCTGGCCAGAGCACCCCCTCTGATGGACGTCTGAACGATGCCCAGACATCGGCAGGAAGCACTTCTGCCCCTGCCCCCAGACGAGGAAGTTGGGCCTGGCTGCTGCCAAGCTTGCCATATGTTCAAGGAACCAAAGATAAGAAGGCTCTGAATTCTGGCAGGACGATGCTGCTCCAGGATTAGGGGGATGGGGAATTAAGTCAACGCACAGAAAGCGGGGGAGCCGAGAGGAACATGAGAAACAGAAGGACCCTCAGGTGGGTTCACATCAGCAGCACCGTGGTCCAGGAGGGGATCCACCACTGGCTGCGTGCGTGCGGGAAGAGGCCGTGGCCAGCAGCAGTGCCGAAGATGCCTCACGGCTGCATTTCTTCTTTGCTAAACATAAACTGGAATCTCACTGGAGCTCCCTGGTGGCTCAGCGGGTTAAGGGTCTGGCGTTGTCCCTACAGTGGCTCGAGTTGCTGCTGTGGTGCCGCGCGCCCCTTGCCACTGGAACTTCCACGTGCCGTGGGTATGACCAGGTGATGCATGTCTTCAAGAACCTGCTGAACCATAATTGACAGCATTACGAGAAAACGCCCATGAACAGCACGTCCAAGCCCCACATCCTCGCAAACACCTTCTGTGTCTCCATACAATGATCGTAAAACTTTGGGCACTCCCACTCTCAAAAAATCCACCCCCAAACCCAACTCGCCCTTTGACCAAGTGTACGGAAAAAGTTGGAAATCTCCAAGGCTGGCCTTTTTTCGAGTGGTGAGCAGAAAAATTTTGGACACTTTTTGCAAAAGTCAGAAACGTATTAATTTTTCAGAGGCTTGTGAGTCAAACATGGCTGGTCCAATTTGCTTCAAACTTCCCACCCCGAGATGAAGCCTGAAACATTTCCAGCGGAAGGAGATGTGTTGGCAGAGTTGCCAGGAGGTCAGGTGAGGGCAGGGGGCACCGTGGGCTTGATAGCCGGGGGCTGGGATCCAGGCAGAGTCTAATTACCACCAGCAGGAGTCCTCCAGTCAAGCTGCAGCAACGGGTGTTTAGGGGGAGGCTGCGAGGTGCCCAAGGGTGTCCAAGGAGAGACGGCCCCCATCGACAGAGGGAGGGAGGGAGGTATGGGGCTTCCTCCGGTTTTTCCCAAGCGCGTCTGGTTTATCGAGTCCCGTCCTGAGAGACAAGGGGGTTCCGGGTTGCTGGGGGAAATGACTTATGAGGTGTTGGCAGACTTCAGTTCCTTGCTCTTGTAAGGCTGAGGTCTCTGTTGACTTGCTGGTGGTCAGCCAGGGTCTGCTCTCAGCTTCTAGAACCTGCCCTCATGCCTCGCCCTGTGGCCCCACCACCTTCGAGTCCACAAGCACGGACAGACTCCTCGCCCTTGGAATCTCTCTGACTGCCCTTCTCCACTCGGCAGAGAAAAACGCTCCACTTTCAAAGGACTCGTGTGATCAGGTTTGGCCAGTCTGCCTAATCTCCCTTTAGATCAGTTCTAAGTCACAGATTATGTCCTGAGTTCCTTCTGCAAAGACACTGGTGCCACGTAACGTCATCACGGGGACAGAGACGGCGGTGCTCTTCCGTTCCCACCTCCTGCCCCTACCATAGAGAGACTAAGTGGGGGCAAGTGAGATCTCAGGGAAGGACTGAGGGTCCCCCGAGAGCAGTCAAGGGTAACGGGACAGAAAGGATTTGACTGGAGAGTGGGGATGTTTCCCAGGACCTCCAGGTCAAGGTGGAGGCCACATGAAATGATGGATGAGTGAAGTGGACATGGGCTCGTGCCACTGCCTGGACAGGGACTGAATCCTGAGCCGCTGCAGCTGGCGACCTCCAACACCCCCTGAAAGGAGCTCAGGGTGGAGACCAGGAGTGAGGGACTCTGCGCTCTGGGAAAACTGGCAGAACAGGACTTCAGATGGTAAGAGGTTTTCAGAAGATTTTAGAAGGCCAAGTCCTGCATCTCCTTGTCCCTAGAAAACCACTACCATCTTTCATGGTGACGTCTCCTCGTAACCACCAGTGACCTTCATGAGACCAGCAACGACCTTCCACACAATGTGTGCTTGGTTGTAGGGACCTCCCCCTTCACCAAAATCACAGACACACTGCCGTCCCCCTGCCTCTTTGGAGCAGTTTCCAAGATCTCCTGAGATGCTGCCTCCTGGGCACTAGTCTTCGTGTTCCCCCAATAAAACAGAACCCTCAGCTTTCAGGTTGCGCATATTTGTAAATTCACACAGCAGAGGCTACTTGGTCCAATGCATCAGCCATCGAGTTCATCAGTGCTGGTACCTGAACACCTGCCATGTGCTCCCGCAGCGAAGGCGTGGGGTCTGGCGAACCTCCAGGTACCATGGTCCCTCAGCGCCATGGTGGTCTGGGCAGTTTAGAGGGGGCCATCAGCACAGAGTCAAGGGCTCTGAGACCATGGTCTGTGGGACCCAGGTTCTGCTAGGATTTTCAGGACGGACCAGCAAGAGTGGCTCCAAGTGCAGACGGTCAGCGCCCATGAGAGGAGGCATCTCTGTTTCCACAGCTGGTGCCCAAGGGAGGGTTGCTTATGCATGTGCATGGGTTTCGCAGAACTGTCAGACTGTGTACACAAGACGTTAGCGTCACGGTGGCGCAGCCCGTCTGTGGCAGACACTCGAAATGAATGGCTACGGGTGCTAAACGCCCAGCTAGTGCTTACCGCACGCCTGCCATTGTTTTGACACATCCACTCTTGCGCTAAGCCTGTAATTGTCACATTTTTACAGCTAAGGGAACAGAACGTGCCAACCTGCGAGTCTGCGAAAACCGTGACACGTTTTAAGTGTTTACATTTGCATAATGACTGTTAGCAAACATCAAGCGTCCGCGTGGAAACGCAAGGCTCCCCGTGTGTGCTGTTCTCCAGATGTTTGCTGGATTCTTGGGACGTTTTCCTACGTGGTGCCTCGGGAGGTGGGCAGCACAGCGATAACCCAACATCCTTCGTCCAGCCAGCGTGCAGCTGGAGGTTTTGTGTGGCCGCTGCTGGAGACACTGTCAGAAGGTCAAGTGTGTCATCCTTGGTGACCGTGAGTCGGTGGCTGAGGACCCCACACAGCAGAGCTCCAGACCGGTGTGACGGGGGCCCAGGCTGAGCACACCTCAGCGGCTTTCCACTCAGATCCAAGGTCTTCCAGGAGGTAGGAATTACCGGGATCCCTCTGCGCTGGCTGGTGGGAGACCTCCTGTGCAGACCTGGGGTGCTTCAGTTGGGGCTTAGGAGTGAGGAGAAGGCTGGCCCGCTCCATACACGGGCTTCTTTCTTTCTTGGGCCGCATCTACAGCATGTAGAAGCTCCCAGGCTAGCGTTTGAATCGGAGCTACAGCTGCCAGCCTACACCACAGCCACAGCAATGCAGGAGCGGAGCAGCATCTGTGACCTACACCACAGCTCACAGCAACACTGGATCCTTAGCCCGCTGAGCCAGGCCAGGGATTGAACCTGCATCCTCATGGATGCTGGTGGGGTTCCTGAACCACTGAGACACAAGGGGAACTCCTGCAGGGCTATTCTGAAGTTTATCACAGAACATGGGTCCTCTGGCCCTTGGGAGTCTTTCAAAGGTGCCTCGAGCACAAGTGGAACCGTCCAGCCACATACCCCCTCCCTCCCTCACGTCTGAAAGGATGCTGGACTGCAGTGCCCTTGATTTCGCTGACTTTAGTGGGGCAAATGCACGCCCACCACTAGTGCGCGCTCCTGGGCACCTGCTCTCCAAGGGCCTCCAGGTGCGCGCGGTGCAAGCCGAACTCGCTCTGTTTTCACGTGGGGGCGCCCAGCGCCTGAACCTCTCCCCGCAACGCAGCACCACCGTGGCCTTTGAGGCAAAGCTTGTGCTGGTTCTCTGAGTCCCTCTGGGGACTCTTTCGTAAAGCATCACGGTCGGAGCCCAGAGGGACGCGCAGAGGGAGATGCCGTTTTCAGCTTGGTTTTCAGGAGGTGCGAGGGTGGTCGGCACAGCACAGGGATGCAGGGTCCCCTCCGGGTGCGTGGTCCGGTCCCTGGGTGCTTGGCACACAGAGATGTCCCCTCCCCCTGTGAGCCAGTGTTTGGTGACAGGGAAGTCCCTGCTGGTAGCTGACCTGAGTCCCTCACGCTCTGGCTTCAGCCCACGTTCATTTTCTCTGCTTTCTTCTTCGGGGGTGCACAGCACTGCCCTCTGTCGGCCAGAGCACCGCCCCTGATTCTTCCTCCCCGTGGCTTCCGCTCCCCTCTCACTTCCGCCTCCCACTGCCTCTGATCCCAGGGTCGGAGCTGGGAGACTGCAGAACCTCCACCTGGCGTCCTGAGACCTAGGTCAGCAACGCTCTGTTTGGGTGCAAAGACCCATGGAAAACAAAACAAAACAAAAAAACCTCTTTCTGCTGAAGAATTTAGTCCGAGGGTTCAGCCAGCAGAGGACTCTGTGGGTATAGAGATCAACGCAGAAAAAATTCCAAAGTCGTAACAGCGTGGGAGCCAAACGTTCTTGCAGGGAGGAACCAGCCCCGGCGGAGTCTCGAGCCCTCTGAGCGTGTCCCCAACAGCAGTGCCCCAGCAGGGGAGGCTGTGTCCCTCAGGGCACCTCTGACCATGTCTGGGGGCAGGTTCTGTCCTCACCTGAGTGGTGTGGGTGGTGGGGAGCTGCTGGCATCTGGGAAGCAGAGATGCTGCTCAGCCCTCCACAGAGCACAGGATGCCCCCATCAGAGTCCTGCAGCCCCCACTTCAGGAGGGTGGTGCTGAGGGACCCTGACCTAGCCTGAAATTTCTATCACCTATCTATCATCTATCCTCTACCCATCTACCTATCATCTACGTAACTATTATCTATTTATCATCTATCCATATAACTATGTACATAACAATTATCTATCAATCAATTGCCTATCTCTCCATCTATGTATGTGACTATTATTTATCACCTATCATCTGTCATCTATGTGTCTACCTATCATCTATCCATCATCTATCAATTGTCTATGTAACTATCTATTATCTATATATCATCTATCTATGTAACTATGTAACTATTATCTATCAATTGCCTATCTATTAGCTATCATTTATCTATCTTCTATCAATTATTTATCATCTATCTATATGTCATCTGTCATCTATCTATCATCTGTCATCCATCATCAATCAATCAATCGTCAATTATCTATCATCTATCTATTATCTATCATGAGGCAGCTGGTCAGTGACCAAAGCAGCTGGCCTCCCTGTCTCAGCCGAGCCCTCCTGAGTAGCCTCACCTTGTCCTGGTGGGTGAGTGGGAACCCTGGGAGGGCGGAAGGGTGGGTGGGAAGGGGCCCTCATGTGCCTCCTGACGCCTGCCCCCACCTTCGGTCCTCCTTGGCTGAGGGGTCAGCGCCTGATGTCCCCTGTTCTACTTGCCTCACCGATACCTGCGGTGCCAGCCTCTGCTGGACGTCCGTGCATTTCACGATGGGGACCAGTGGTTCTCCCAGGACCTGGGACTCAGAGCCGAAAACTGCTCAGGTGCTGGGGGGAGGCGGTGAGTGCAGAGACACACAGCCCAGCCTGTGCCTGAGAACAACTCGGAGGAGGGCGACTGATGGGGACAGGAGATGAGAAATACACTTGGGGAAACAGCATCGGGAAATCCTTGCTGTAATTTTGTGTTGATATCAGTCCATGACAGATAAGCACAGATTACACCAATTTTGTAATAATGTACTCAGTACGTTATATTCTGTAACAGAGCCGTCTATTACATTGTTTCCTAGGGCTGTGGGAACAAGGTTGTTCCTTGTGTGCTGGCTGAGAGCCACGGAAACGCTCTCGGTCCAGGAGCCAAGCGCTGGGGCTAGAGCTGTGGGCGGGGCTGGTCCTCCTGGAGGCTCAGGGGAAACTGCCCCACGTCTCCTGCAGCTCCTGGGTGCTGCTGGTCATCTGCGGAGCGCTTGGCTCGTAGACGCCGATGTCTCCTCACCGTCCCCCACGTGAGTGTCCACGTTTCCATCCTCCTCCCAGGTGGCGGGTACTGGGTTGGGGTCTTCTGGGCTCCTCATGCCCTCAGCTCAACCAGGCCCACCCACAAAGAGCCTGTTTCCGCGTAAGGCCCCGTTCTGAGGCTCTGGGTGGATATAGGGGGACCCCCTGCACCCCTCCCTAGTTATGGAGGATCATTCAGTTAAGGAGCATCATTGAGCGATGGGAATCGGAGGAATGGCAGCTGTGTTGGTCACGAAGCTGTGAAACCGGCTGGACCACAAGCTTCTGTGACAAGCCCAAAGCCCCGGGGGGAGGTTCTGCATCTGAGGATGTTGACCCCCGACTTCCCACGCTGGTCCTGCTCCTACGAGGCCCCTTTGGTCAGAAGGACCGTGCGTGGCCGGGGATCAATCACGCTGGCTGCAGGATGTCCTGGAAGACTGGGTAACCCTTCCGGCAGGCACCACATCTCCATGTCACTGATGAAGCCAGGAAGAGACACACCAGGCAACCAACTTCACTGATTGCATTGGATTTCAGGTCACATCAACAGCCCAAGCTCTCACCAGGTGACACAGGAGGCCAGGGTCACAGCCCCCAAACGCTGCTCCTGTCCCATCCCAGTGTCATGCTTGCTCTGGAAAGGGGGCAACTGCCAGCTTTCGTGTCTCCTCTGTTTTGGCAGTAGGCATGGAGAAAAAAAAAAGTCACGTGGTATTCGAGAAAGACAGGGGGTTTTCCGAGGGTGAACCACCGCTCCTGCCCCTCCCAGGTGTCCGTCAAAGGTGGTTTTGGGAATAAGAAGGATCCCCAGAGTTTTAATCTAAAAAACCAAAATGGTCTGAGGTGGATTTGCAAACATAGAACCTGGAGTTTTGTTTTTTTCCCCTTTTTATAGCCACGCCTGCACGGCCTATAGAAGTTCCCGGGCTAGGGGTTAAATCGGAGTTGCAGCTGTGGGTCTGTGCCACAGCTGTGCCAACACTGGATCCAAGCTGCATCTGTGACCCACACCGCAGCTCATGGCAATGCTGGAGCCTTAACCCACTGAGTGAGGCCAAGGATTGAACCTGCGGCCTCACAGAGACTACTTTGGGTCCTTAACCTGCTGAGTCACAACAGGAACTCCGAGCCTGGAGTTTAGATGCAGCCTGGATGTCTGAGGTCTTTGCCACACCAGGGATCTGCTTTCCCTTTCTTTCTGGCTTTACAGCAAAGCCGGCAATGAATGTGAATACAGTATTGGGTGGAGCCTTGAAGAAGGCTCTGACCTTCACAGGGGGACGTGCCAGTGTTGCTTAGACATCTTATTCGATTTTGAAAAAGAAATCAAGGTGATTTTAACCTATAAGCTTATAAAGCCCCTGCCTGGTGGCCATGCAGAGATTGCAAAATCCACTGTGTGCATAGCTTTGTGTTTTGGAGATCTTTGTGCTCTCGGGGCGTCTCTGTGGGGCACCTGTGGGAACACGTGTTTGGACACCCCTGGGGACGGCAAACAGGTCCTGCTCCAGAGATGCTGGGGCTTCGAGTGGAATGTGGGAGAAGCAAGAGGAGTGACTGTTTTTGGGGTCCGGAGGTTGGAAATGCCCCAGCCAGCGTTCACTTTATTGCAGGAATCCTCCGTGTCACTTGACAACCTGGCTGCATGGGCTCTCGGTTGTGGCTGAGAGTGGTTGGAGTTGCTCTACTGAAAACACGGCTCGTTTGCTTGTGTTCCTGCCCCTGGGGAGGGGTGAGGACCCCCAGGTACCTCTCCTCCTTCCTGCCTGCTCCCTGGGACCCCAGCTTGGAGCCCCTGTCCTGCCTGTCACTCACAGTGGTTGATTTTCCCCAGATGCACATGGCCGGGCACCCACCCGGAGTACGGTTTTGGGTTACAGCCCTCCTCACCAGGGGGCTGCTCCACATGCAGATGACACTGCTCAAGCCAGCGTCACTCTGCTGGAGGGCAGCCCAGCCTCCTGATGGTGGAGCTGGACCCTGATGGTCCAACATCCAGGTCTTTCATGACCACGTGTGTCCACCAGGGCGCGGTGGCCGCTCCTGCCCATGAGCTGTTCCAACCCCGCGTGGGTCCCACCATCTGTGGGGAACCCTGTCTCCCACCACCCCACCTCACCGCAGACCCACTTTCGGTTTTATAGAGCACTTCTGATGAAGTAGGAAAAGCCATTTGTTTGGACTCCTTTAATTCCTTCATCTGTATCCACCTCTCTCTGCCTTCACCTTAGTCTATCGATCATGCATCACCTGTTTTATCTATCACCTATCTCTGTGTGTAGCATCTGTCCATTCATCTGTATCTATATCTGTTTATCCATCCATTACCCATGTCTGCATGTTATCTATTTATCTATTTCTATGTTCTATTATCTGTTCATTGTCTACCTATTGTCTGTCATTATCTATCATCTGCCTATTGTCTATCTACCTAGGTATAATCTATCTATCTACCTATCTATCTGTCTTCTATATCTGTTTATTGTCAGTCTACGTATGTATCTATTGTCTGTCTATTATCTATCTATTTACCTATCATCTATTGTTTATCTATCATCTACCTATCATATCTTTATCTATCTATCTATCTATCTATCTATCTATCTATCTATCTATCTATCATCTGTCCATCTATCACCATTTATAGACAAAGTAGCATAGTCGAATGCTTGATTGTGGTTGTTATTAACCAGCTTCTGGCCCCTGGAGCCTTGATGGCTTGATAGGGGTGCAGTGTTTAGGGTCACCTTGTGCCCCAGGACCAGGGACGGGTCGGGTCTTGCCTGGAGTCAAGCAGCAGGCCTGGATGGAAAACCCGTTCACTCCCAGCAGCGTGGTCAGATAGCTTTAGGGGAGGCGCACAAAGCCCTGGGGAGAGTTTCTTGGGGAAAGGCACCTGCAGGGTGTGAGGCACTCCTGGGAGGGTTCCTGAGCATTCATCCCAGAAGAAATAAGGCCCCAGCTCTAAGGAAGCGTCCAGCCGCCAGGGGCCACGTGGATCATGGCCGCCCATCAGCACATCCCTGCGGGCGCCCGGGGATGTGGCAGCTCGGCGGCAGGCATCATGGGCCACAGAGGAGAACTGCGGGTCTGGAAGGAGCCCGGCAACAGGGGCTGAGGCAGCGTGAGCGGGAGGGCTCAGGGCGGGGCCGCTGTGGTCATGTCTCCATACGTGTGGGGGACCGTCTGGTAATTCTAACTGCGGGGTGAGCTAACATTACAGACTTATTTGGGATTTAAGGCTGAGTTAAATATGCCCCTCAAAAAAGTTTTCCGACTTTTTTTGATACGTGACTTTCGTTATCAGGGTATTAATCAGGCCGGCCGCGCGGCGCGCGCAAGGAAGCTGTTGCCGTGTCAATTACACAGCGCTGGATCGCTCCGCTCATTATTATTCTTGGATGTCTCTAATTTACATCTAAATGCACTGACTAATTTTGATCCAATCATGTCAAGAATGATAGGTGCTGTGTGGGACGAGATGACAGCCCTGCCAGCAGAAATTGCCGCGATGAGAATCCCTCAGGGCGATGATTTAATGCCCAAGTCAGCCTGGGCTGTCAGGCTCCGCGGCCAAATTATGACACATTATGCCGGGCCTGGCCTGGACCCACGCGGACGGGTGGACGGGTGGGGGGCTCGCCGGCTGACCCCTCGTCACCCCAGCCCCCCCCACCCCCCGGCTCCGGCCCCCCACCCGTCAGGATCATTTCCTGGAGGTGATAATCAGCCGGGGAGCCTCTTCCCCCACGCGCTGATGGCGGGGCGCGCGCTGAGAACCACCTGCGTGGAGTGACGGGTCCCCCCAAAATGTCATTCTCCTGCGCTTCCTGCAAACGTCATGTCAGCTGTTTGCTGGAAGAGAGGCCATGTGCCTCCCATTGGAGTATGTGTGTGTGTGTGCACACGCGTGTGCATGTGTGTGCGTGTTGGTATCTCTGTGTCCATGTGTGTCTGTGTGTATGAGCATGATCTGTATATGTTTGTGTGTGTCTGTATAACCGTATGTGTCTGTAGATGTGTGTGTTTGTGTCTCCGTGTGTCCATGTGCCTCGGTGTGCACATGTCAGTGTCCACATATGTGTCTGTGTACATGAGCGTGATCTATGTATGTCTGTGCACAGGTAGGTGTGTGTGTGTGTAACTGTATGTGTCTGTGTAGATGTGTGTGTCTGTGTAACTGCATGTGTGCACACATGCTTGTGTCTCTGTGTGTCCACGTGTGTCTGTGTGTCAAGTGTGGGCATGTGTGTCTGTGTATATGAGCGTGATCTGTGCATGTTTGTGCACAGGTAGGTGTGTCTGTGTGTTTGTATGTTTGTATGTCTCTCTGTGTGTAGGACCATGTGCATGTAGGTAGCAACGTGTGTATGTGTGTAGGGCTGTGCGGACATGTGTGTGGGACCGTGTGTGTGTGTGTGTGTGTGTGTGCGTGTGTTTAGGACTATGTGCATGTGTGTGTAGGAACGTGTGCATGCGTGTATTACCACATGCACGTGTGTGTTACTGTGAGCACGTATGTGTGGGACCTTGTGCATGTGTGTGTGGTACTATGTGCATGAGTGTGTAGGACTGTGAGCACATGTGTGTTACCTCCTACACGTGTGTGGGGTACCATGAGCACATGTGTGTGGGACCATGTACCCATGTTTGTAGGACCGTGTGCATGTGTGTCTATGTGCCCGACTGCCTGTGTCTGGACGCACGTGAGCCTGTGTGTCGGCCGCCCTTCCTTGGGTCCCCGTCCCCTGGAGGAAGCCACAGACGCTCCTCGCATGCAGATGAGTTACTCCCCCCAGCGGCTCAGCGCAGCCCGGCGCCCTCTCCCCTCGTAGCTTCAGGGGATTTGCCTGTCAAAAGTGAGCACTTGTGTGGCAGGAAATGTTTATTTTTGTACCTGCTCTTTTCATTCCTCTCCAGGAGGAGGAGAGGATTTACCGGGAGTGGCACGCGGGTGCTTTGTGGCACAGGAGGCTGCTGTCTGTCAGGGTGGGTGTTGGATGCCCATGTCCCGGCTCACCCCAGACACCCTGTGTGGTGATCTGGCTGCCCCTCCACCCCGAGAACATGCCCACACTTAAGTACCACAGGGGCCACTCATCCGGCCAGCCTGGGGCTTTCAGAAACAGTGCTGGCTTGTGGGTGCTGACCGCTTCTCCTTTGGGCTGTTGGTCGGGGGGTTCCTGGTTTTCCTGGATCATGACTTCGGTTTTATTTTATTTTTGTAGAGGTTCACCTCAGGCGTTCTCCTTACAATCCCATCTCCATGTTTATCATTCCTGATGCTTCAGTGCATCCATGTGCTCACTGGACGCAAGGAGAAACAGTCAGTGAACAATAAGTGATGTAATAAAAATGATATGACAGGAGTGCCATGTGGCACAGTGGGTTAAGAACCCACCACAGGATCTGTGACGACTCAAGTTCCGTCCCTGGCCTCAACTGGCGGGTTAAGGATTCAGTGTTGCCGTGAGCTGTGGTGTAGGTCCCAGATGTGGCTCGGATCCTGCGTGGCTGTGGCTGTGGCGTAGGCTGGCAGCTGCAGCTCTGGCTCTGATGTGACCCCTAGCCTGGGAAACTCCATCTGTTGCAGGTATGGCCCATGAGAAAAAAAAGATCTGAAAGAGGTCTACTTTTGGTGCTGAGGTTATAGAGAAGTTTTTTGGGGGCGAGAAATGACAGACCATCCAGAATTCCAGTATCCAGCACCCTCTCCAACACCTGCAAGGGGGGACACGTGTCCCTCTGTCTCAGGGAGCAAAAAGCCCAGAAAGCAAATCCTCCCAGTCCAGCCGGCAGAGACCCGCAGTCCCCACGGGACCTTAGGAGGAGGCAGGAGGAGCAGAGTTTGGACCCTTCATCTCCCAGGATGAGAGTTGCTGAACCACGAAGATGCGTCATCACCTGTGGCCCCATCCCCGTCCAGCAGCGTTTTCCTCCCAGCAAGCTGCTGCATCTGCCGCCTTTCCGAAAGTGTCAGCTGCTTGCCGCAGCTTGGACACATTCAGTGCCATGTTGTGCCCATACCAGAATCTGGCTTCAGGGACCAGGGCTCCTGGCTGCTTTTTCTGATGTCTTGTCCATCTCCGTCTTGCATGCTCAGGGCAGTAGAATACTGGCCGCAGTGAGCTTAAGCACAAACTCTGTGTGTTTGCCCCAAGAAAACGACACACTCCCCCCCCATCCCCTCTCCCCACCAAGAAAAACAACCTGAACAAACCCAGTGATTGACGAGGACACAGATTTTGAGGCGACATCAATCACATCCTGCTGACCTGGAGCAACCCGGTGCATCTGTACTGGGATGTGTTTACCGCTGCTTCTGACCGTTTATAGAACTGATCCAGAAGCAGTGGCTCAGGATGAATGTTGGAATGATGCTGTCATGACATTTCTAAGCGTTTGCTTTAACGTTTGAATGTTTCAGGGCACCATTAGGACTTAGCTGTCCTGGAATCTGGTGTTTTATGGGTGTGCTTTCTCATTCTTTCTGAGCTGTGTAGCATATATTTTGCATAGGTGAAGGCTCCAGAGGAGAAACCCTTCTCAACATCACCTCCCTGTGTGGGAAAGCCTCTTGCAGCTTTGTCAAGCCACCCCTGAGGATGCTGAGGGGTCTGGGGACAGCAGAGCCCAGCAATGTGGCTCCAGCTCTCGTACCATCTCCCTCAGCTGTGTGTCCCTGAGTATAGACTGTACTGCTTCTTCTGTGAAGCTTGGTTTCTCCATCTTCAAATCCAGGACTCTAGAAGACAAATGTCTGAAGGTATTACTACCTGGCATTTGGGTTATTAATTTTGGACAATTAATGCTACAGTGGTGAAACTGCACAATGGCCGTGGAAATGGCTAAGATGGGCAAACCCAGTACTTTGACAACAAACTTCCTTCTTCTATGGGGGTCTTTTCTACTGAGATGGGATCCAGCATCCTCTCTCTTTCCTGCAACACCTAAGGTCTGCCGTTTATGGCTCTGGGCACTAGGACATTTGCAGATGGCAACAAATACCTCTGCAGGCCATGACAGTAACTCTGGTAGCACCACGGTATCCTGCTGCAGGTTTGCAAACTATGGCCCTTCACCTGCTTTGGTGTGGCCCACCCACAGGTTAAAAATGATTTTACATTGTTTTAAGCAGCTTTCCTAAGAAATAATTTGCAGAATTGTGGAGCCAGCATGGCAATCAAGTTTAGAATCCCAAAGAGAAACTGGTACCTTTGTGCTATCACCCTCTTACCCACCACAACAGCAGCTCTAAGCAACAGCTAATCTACTCCTGCATCTATTGCTTGCCTGTTCTAAACATTTCATACACATGGACCACATAATGGGGGTGTAACATCCTTCAATGGCTGAACACCAATCTGGAGAAAATACATCTTCTGACCCCTGAAACTTCTTATGACGCTCAAATTTGACAGTAAAGTTTTATAGGAATACAGCCATGCCCCTTCACTAATGTATGGTCTAGGGCAACTTCTGCCCTACAATGGCAGAGTTGAGTCTTTGTGACAGAGACCATGTGGTCTCACTGCTTTGGAATGGCTTGTGTCCCCCACAAGCTCATTATGTTGAAGCCCTGACATGAAATGGAACTGCATTTGGAGTAAGGAAGTCATTAAGATTAAATGAGGTTGTAAGGTGGAGTCTTGGTCTGATAGGACTGGTGTCCTCGGAAGAAGAGACCTCAATCTCTCTCCCTCTACTACCTGAGGACACGGTGACAATGTCGGCATCTGCCAGTCTGGAAGAGAGCCTCTCTGGAAACAGCCTCACCAGGAACTAATCTGCCCATGGCTTGACCTCAGACTTGCAGCATCCAGAACTGTGAGAAATAAGTGTCTGTTCTTTAAGCCCCCAGACAGGGGTACTTTGTTACAGCAGCATGTGCTGACTGATACACCCACAAAGATAGAAAGATGTACTTCCTGGTGCTTGACAACACAACTGTGGCAACTCCTCTTCCAGGAATATCCCTAGGAGCTCTGATTCCATGTGTTTGAAGCTTTAGAATACACTTCAGGAGGCTGAGCTCAAAGAAACCCACCCTCCCCATCCTGGAGACCAGACATCTAAGGTCAAGGGGTCCCAGGGTCACGCTCCCTCCAGAGGCTCCAGGGGAGGGTCCTTCCTGCCTCCTCCAGCTTCTGGGGGTTCCAGGCAGCCCTGGGCTGGTGGCCGCCTCCCTCCTGTCTCTGCCTCCATCTTCATGTGGCTTCTCCTCTGTGTCTGTGTCTCCTCTTCTGTCTCTTAGGAGGACACTGTCCTTGGATGGAGGGCCCCCCTCATCCAGGAGGACCTCCTCTCAGATCTTTCGTCACACCTGCACAGGCCTCATTTGCAAACCAGGTCTTGTTCAAAGGCTCTGGTGCCAGGATGTGTGGGGGGCACTCTTCTACCCAGGGCATCTCAGGAAAAGTCAGTTTCTCCTCATATCCAGGGACACAGTGGTGGCGGGTCTTCTCCTATGGGAACCCAGCACAGCAGCTCTGGGGACAGTTCTCATTGCCCTCCAACAGCTGCCATGAGAACCCCAGCATCCGGGCAACAAGGACCACCAGCACCATGACCACAGCAAAAGCAACAGAAGCAGCAGCACCAGCAGGAGGAAGAACAGGGCCACAGAACAACACGTCAGAATAACACACCCTCCTTACGCAGGCCCTGGGGTCCCGTGTGTGAAGACGGTCCTACCCTCTCACCCACAACGGCGTCCATCTAATAAAGCACAGCTGTTGGCAAACCACAAATGTTATGAAATGTGACAGCTGTGACCCCACGGGACCCATCTGTTTACACCTTGGAGCGGTTCTCTCCTCACCCTGCAGTAACCGACCTGCGGGAATCTGGGGGCAGGACACCCTTGCCCAAGGTTGTCCCCTCTGCCCACAGGACTCGGGACGGGCAGCCTCCTGGGAGGGTCTCCTGGCTGCTTGTGACTTGACTCAAATCCTTAGCACCCTCGGGCTCATCTGGACTGGGGTTTTAGACCCTTTCCCATCCCTATCCGGGTCCGATTCTCCCAGAAAGAAGGATCCAGCCCTGGTGGAGGGGGAGGGTGTTTTCGGGACTCTGGCCAGCACGTTCATGCTTAAGGGATTTGAATCCACCTCTCAAAGCAGGACAGCACTTGGCAAGGCCACACGGATGTGGCGCCGGCGTGCATGTGTCTGTGGGGGAGCGGGGGCAGTGGCTTTGGTCAAGCGGTCTTGGGATCAGAGAGGGTACACATCACGGCAGGATGGGAGCTGCTCTTTTTGAGCAGAGCTTCAGGGAGAATAAAGTAAAACACTTCTTTTCCCAGTCGGTGCTGAAGGTGAGTCTTATCGTGAGAAAGGGCAGGCTCTAAAGTCCCAGGTTTTTAAAAGCAAATTAAGGAGGGACGGCCTATTCCCAACGCAGGAAGATGAAACACCAGCTCCTTTGAGGTACTAGCATCATCGGCAAACTCTACTTTCAAACATACATTCCCATTATTTGAAAACAATTTACGTTGACCTACATGTGGTAGATACAGGAGAACAGAACGGCAATGATAACAACTTAAAAAATAGGTGAGCAAATTGGGGCAGAGGGAAAAGCGGGGCAGGAGAGACGGGGATGCAGCTGGAGCCGAGGGTAGTACCCATGGACGGCTGGCCTCTCCCGCAGCTGATGCTGACACGTGGGAGTTAGGGTGCGGGGTGTTAATCAGGGATCAGCCTCCCCCCCGGGAAGGGGCTGGGAGCAGGTCCAGCACAGGGAGATGTGGACTGGCCATGCAGGACCGACTCGCAGGGAGCTCTGGGTGGTCACTGTCCACCACAGGTGTCCCTTGTTGCACTGACGTAGCCCAAACGTCTGCCCGGCCCAGCTGAGTCCTTGGAGGTGAGGGGTGACTTTGGCCAGGCAGCTCTCTGCAGCCGAGGCGGAGGCAGAAGGAGCAGGTCACTGGACAATGCCCCCAAGCAGCTGGGCAGGGGGTCTGGCGGGGGCGGAATCTGGATGCTGCATACTGATGTCTAACACAGGGCACTGCATGAGTGCTCACCGGGGGACGGACCACACATCCAGCCCAGCGGGGGCTCCGGGGGCCGGTACTGGTCTCACCTTCCTCCGTGTGGGGTCACGAGCCCCGGGAGGCTGCGGGAGGCGGCCGTCTTTCCCGTGATGGGGTTCCCTGTGCCCATGCCACGCCAGGGACCCGCCAGACACTCCACGTGCATTCACTGAATTGGGTCTTTAATTCCTACTGCCGAGTGATTCAGGCCAAAGGACCCTTGTGAGCAGCTCTGTACTGGCTTCCTGACGGCGTTAGGGTGAGATTCAGGGTCAAGTAGAGGACCTGACCAACCCCACGGAGGCCCAGGCTCGCTTTTCTCTCGTAAGGATTTCTGCAGGAAGCGGCTGCTGGCTTTGCAGGGGGTGCTTCCCAGAACCACTGCGGCCCCGATCTCCTAGGGCCGTTGGCGTCTGGTCGCCTTGTCTTGTGAGCTTATAATGGTTCCAAAGGATTCTGGAGCCACGGCAATGCGGTCCACCCCACGACAGCTGAGGAATCTTCCTTTTTTTTTTTTTCCCCTCCACTCTTCTTTTCTGGAAGAGTTTGCGTAAGATCCTTAAATGTTTGGCAGAATTCCCTGAGGAATGCCATGTGGGTTTGACGGTTTCTTGGGGCAAGTATTACAAATTATAAATTCAGACGTTCTTTTGTGGCACAGCCAGTTATAGGTCCGGCCTTGTCACCGCAGTGGCTCGGTCACTGCTGTGGCACAGGTTCGATCTCTGACCCAGGAACTTCCACATGCTGCAAGCACACCCCCCAAAAAAGAAAAAAAGATAAAAGTAAAATGAAGTCTAAAAAGTACACGTGTAAAAAAGTTTTTAAAAAGTAAAAGTAAAAAAACCCCTCAACTTCCGTAATAGATATGGAACCAGTCCCTTTTTCCATCCCTCGCATGGATCTTGAGATACTGCGTTTTTCTCAGAATTTGTCTGCTCCATCTTTGTTTTCAAATTCATTAGCATAAGAGTTCTTTTTAATATGTATAGCAATGCCCCCTTCCATTTAAAAAATTCTCCATTCTGCTGATTTGTGCCTTCTCTTTTTATTATTATGCTTGCCCAGGTTTTATCAATTTTATTAGTCTTTTCACATAACCAACTTTTGGCTTTATGAAGCCTGTCAAATTCTTGTTTTCTGTTTCATTAGTCTTTGCTATTTACTGTCCCCTTTCTTCTGCTTCCTTTGGGTTTTGTTTTGTTTTGTTTTCTTATTAAGATGAGATCTTAAGTATTAGTTTTCAACCTTTCTTCCTTTCTAAAATACAATTTTAAGGCCAGGAAATTTCCACCAAACTCAGCTTTCGTTGCCAGCCAGAAGTCTTAATTTGTGGTGTTATCCATTCAGGTGGTTTTCTGATTATCATTGAAATCTCCTTCTCGACTTGTGGTTTTCTTTCTTTCTTTATATTTTTTTGCTTTTTAGGGCCACGCCCGCGGCATATGGAAGTTCCCAGGCTAGGGGTTGAATCCACCGCCACAGCAACACCAGATCTGAGCCTCATCTGCGACCTGCGCCACCGCTCACGGCAATGCTGGATCCTTAACCCACCGGTGAGGTCATCGATCAGACCCGTGTCAGCAAAGATACTCTTCGGATTGGTTTCCGCAGAGTCCCACTGGGAACGCCTGACCTGTTTTTTTAGACAGACGCCAATGAATTTCTAAACATTTTGGCAGTTGTGTAAACATTATGTAAAAATTTGAGTTCCAGCTTCATTCTACTGTAGTCCGAGACCACACGCAATGATTTTAGTATTTTGCTGTTTGAGCGGTTTTGTTTTATGACCCAGAACACAATGACTTTCGGGAAATTATTCTCTTGGGAAAAAAATGTGTATCCTGCACTTGCTGGGGGGGTGGGATGGTTGCTGTCAGGGCAGGTGTGTTAATTGCCCTGTTCAAACGCGTAGATCCGCGTTGAATGTGCAATCTCTCTTCCCTGTCGTTGAGTGAGCGGTCTCTCTTTTCCATCGTTGAATGAGCAGTCTCTCTTTTCCATCACTGAATGTGCAGTCTCTTCTTTCCATTGTTGAATGTGCAATCTCTCTTTTCCGTCGTTGAATGTGCAATCTCTTTATTCTATCGGTGCGGGAGGTGTGTTAAATGCACCATCATTATTACAGACTTATCTCTTCCTCCTTTTCTTTCTTCTATCAAATTTGCTTTCTCTATTTGACGACTTGTCATTCTGAGCATAGACGTTTAGAATTGTTGTATTTTCCTGGTGGATTGACCTTCCTATCTGTACGAAATGCCGTTGTTTGTCTCCAGGGATGTGTCTCTCTCTTTTTTTTTTTTTTTTTTTTTTTTTTTTTGCTTTTCAGGGCTGTACCTTCAGCACAGGGAGGTTCCCAGCCTAGGGGTCCAATAGGAGCTACAGCTGCTGGCCGACACCACAGCTACAGCAACGTGGGATCCGAGCCGTGTTTGCGACCTACACCACAACTCACAGCAACACCAGATCCTTAACCCACTGAGCGAGACCAGGGATGGAACCCGCAACCTCATGGTTCCTAGTGGGATTCATTTCCACTGCACCACGACAGGAACTCCTGCTTTCACATTTAATGTAATTATCCATTTGGCTTGTATTGTAATTGATGTTACATTTAATGGAATGGATCCATTTGGCTCTAAATCTATTTTTCTTTCTTTCCTTCCTTCTCCCTCTTCCTTTCTTTTTCCTTTCTTCCTTCCCTCCCTCTCTTTCTTTCTTTCTCTTTCATTCCTTCACCTTTTTAGGGTCACACCTGTAGCATATGGATGTTCCCAGGCTAGGGGTGGAATTGGAGCTCTAGCCGCCAGCCACAGTCACAGCAACGCGGGATCCGAGCCACATCTGTGACCTACACCACAGCTCATGGCAACACCGGATCCTTAACTCACTGAGCGAGGCCAGGGATCGACCCTCTTTCTCACGGATACTAGTCAAGTTTGTTATGCTACACAATGACGAGAACCCCTGAATCTATTCTTCTTATTCTGCTTTTCTTTTGCCTACCTACTCTGCCCCCTCCCATCCCATTTTTCATCTTTTTGTCTTGATTTTGTATTTTTATTGTACCATGTTTCACATTTTTGTGCCTGCCAGTTCACTGCTCTTTTTTCTACCGCAAACTGGACTTACAGGAAACTCCAGTTACTCTCGCTGTTGCAACATGCACAGGTGACTTCTTCAAGCCTCCTGTAAGTGATTAGTTTTACCACGGTGCCATGACTTCAAACATGCAAACTCTCTCTCTCTTTTCTTCTATCATGTCACGTCTTTTAATTCTATGCAAACTCGAGGTCAGCCAGCTGCATTTCTCATGTGAAGCCCTGGAGCCTTTGCCAAGCTCGTTCAGATTGTCGGGAAAACCCAGTTCCTTGTGGTTTTAGGACTAGAGTCCTGGTTATTTACAGGCCGTTGGCCAGGGGCCTCTCTCAGCCCCAGGAGGAGGTCCCCAGCCCTGCCATGGAGCCCTCCTTCCACGAAGCAGCTTGTTTCCTGAGCCACGATGAGAGGGCCTCTCGGGTACCCGGGTAGAGTCATGGAGGTCACGTGCTGTGACCTGTGCCATGGACTGTAACCCAGTCGAGGGGCGACCTCCAACAGAGCTGGGTCCCACCCACCCTCAGGGAGAGAAGGCCCAGGACTGCATGTGGAAGTTTCCCTTTCCACTCCTCAGCTGTAGTTTTCTCTGTGCTCCTGAATGCCGGTCACCCCCGGGTTCCACGAGGGTGCGTGTGCTGAACCCTCGGGGGTGGGGACGAGATGCATGTGCTCCTATGGGTCCCAGTGGCAGGAGCGCTCGAGGGGAAGGGCGTTTGGGGGCGCTCCTGGGCCGGCACTCAGAACCCTGCCTTCCTCCAGAGGCGTCCTGCTTTCTGCATCTCGGAAGTTGCTATGAACTTTAATTACGAGCCCTCGTGTCCGCTATGGCTTCAATTTAGTCTCCATCAAAATTAGCTAAAATCCACGGGGTTGATTTACTGCATTTGCAACGGTCGTGCTAAAGGAACGTAATTCCTCCTGAAAATGCCACATGCCGGCGGAACAGGAAGCCAATTAGGGGCCCGCGGATGATATATGGGCATTTTAACCAGCAGTTTACTTAATATCCCCATTAAACAAGACTCTTTGCATTAATCATTTCATTCTCCTCCAGTCTATAAGGCCCTTTAATTGCTGCTTAAATGAGCCCTGTGTTTCAGTCCAAATTCAATCTTGGATGGAGAGAGAGAGATACTTTCCAGGGCTCAGCTGCCCAGCTGCCAAGAACTGTCAGATCTGATCACGTAAGTTTTCACATTTCTCACAGTCTCATTGGAGCTCCGTGAGATTGACAGAAATACTACAGACTTTGTGTGTGTGCGTGTGTGTGTGTGCGTGTGTGTGGAGAGGATGTGTGTGCGTGTGTATGCTGGGGAAATGCGTGTTTGTGCAGAGAAAGAAAACGTGTGTGTGTGTGTGTGTGTGTGTGTGTATGACCGGGAAACAAAATGCTGCTCCACTCAAAATCCTCCGACCAGTCCCCATTGTTGATTACCATGTTTATTAATAAAAGTAATTCTTTTCGCCAGGAATAATTACTCATTGTAATAAATGAATGCATTTAATAAATAAGTGTGCTATTTGCTTAGTTCCCTGCACCTCAGACTAAAATTTACATGTGTGCCGTCCCGTTGCGTGTGACGTTTTCATTCTGGAGAGTGAAAGAGAGATGGGAATGTCCCAGGGTTTGCAAACAGCCCTTGAGGAGGGTCCCCAAGGGGCCTTGGACCTGGGCTGGACCTGCAGCGTGGGGCGTGGCCGTGCTGGGCAGCGCCAGCCCCACCAAGTTCCACATCTGGCTCCTGCGTCCTGGGCACTCCTAGGACTGCTTCGCGTCTCAACGTTGGCTCTTAGCGGAGGAGGGTCCTAGGGTCTCGATGCCCCTCCCTGGGGGCAGCGGGGGGTGGGCTGGGTCTGGGTGGACAGTCAGACCATGAGAAGCAGAACAGGGAGGGGGCCGTGGGGAGGCTGAGGGGTCTCTGAGCAAAACTGGAGGGGACGCCCTGGCTCCTCTGTGGGTGGTCCAGGCCCCCTTTCCTTGGCCAGAAACTCAAGATGGAGCTTCTAGCCCTGGCTCTGTATTTTTTGCTCTCTGTGAAATCTGGCACAAAGAACCTGCCCCCTCCCCATCCCAGGCCTTAGGATTTTACCTCTAGGATGAATTTTGTGAAATGAATGTGTGTGTGTTGGTGGGAGCTGGAAGGAACTGCCAGGCTTTCTAATCTGCTGGAAAGCTTGTCTTGCCTGACGCCCCCTCATGCTGTGTGTGTGTGTGTGTGTGTGTGTGTGTGTGTGTCCACACACATGCACACAAAGGTTGCCTCCTGGGACCTGCTACCCACACCTCCTTTCTTCCCTGGCCTCATGCCAGCCTCCATGGGCGGTCGGAGACCCTAGCCCAGGCTGAGCCCCGGGTTTCGTCCAAGCGTTAAGTATAGAATTTCCATAAGACCCAGTAATTCCACTCCTGGGTGTGGATATATATGAAACGCAAAATATTGAAAGCAGAAACCGAAACTAAAATTTGTACATGCATGTTGAAGGCAGCACTATTTACAACAGCCAAAGGGTGGAAATTGTCCAAGTGTCCCTGGATGGATGGGTGGATGGGTGATGGATGGATGGATGGGTGGATGAGTGGATGGATGGATGAGTGGATGGACAGACCAGTGATGGATAGCTGGGTGATGGATGGATGGATGATGGATGGATGGATAGATGGATGAGTGGATGGATGGATGGATGGATGGATGATGAATGGGTGGATGGGTGGATGTATGGATGAGTGGATGGATAGACCAGTGATGGATGGATGGGTGATGGATGGATGGATGATGATGGATGGATAGATGGATGAGTGGATGGATGGATGGGTGATGGATGGATGGATGGATGGATGGGTGATGGGTGGATGGATGGATGGATGGGTGATGGGTGGATGGATAGATGGATGAGTGGATGGATGGATGGGTGATGGACGGATGGATGGATGATGAATGCGTGGATGGGTGGATGGATGGATGAGTGGATGGACAGACTGGTGATGGATGGATGGACAGATGAATGGATAGATGGCTGATGGACGAATGAATGGATGGATGGATGATGGATGGATAGATGGGTGATGGATGCATGCATGGATGGATGATGGATGGGTGGATGAATGGATGGATAGGTGGGTGATGGATGATGGATGGACAGATGAATGGATAGGTGGCTGATGGATGAATGCATGGATGGATGGGTGATGGATGCATGCATGGATGGATGATGGATGGGTGGATGGGTGGATGAATGAATGGATGGATAGGTGGGTGATGGATGGATGATGGATGGATGATGGCAGGGTAATGGATGGATGGATGGATGGATGGATGGATGAATAAGAAGAATGGAGTCCATCCACACAGTGGACTATGACTCAGCCATGAAAAGGAGTGAAGCTCTGACACAGGCTGCCAGGTGGATGGACCTTGAAACCATGATGCTCAGGGAGAGAAGCCAGACCCAGAAGGACACACAGTGTGTGGGATTCCATGGATAGGAAATGTCCAGAACAGAGAGAAGGTGGTTTTGTGCTGCCAGGGGCTGAGCAGGGGGAGTGACAACTCTTGAGGAGAGGTCTATTTGGAGGAGGAGAATATTCTGGAACTAAACAGTGGTGAGGGTTGCACATTTCGAATGCATGAAATCAAGCCCCACTGAATGGAACATTTCACTTTAAAACAGTTAAAATGATGAATTTGATGTTATGAAATTCCTAAAGGATTTCTGTCTTACCTCCATGATGAATGATCTGGTTCTCGGCCACAAGGGGCCATCCCGGTTGGGTACAGTGAGAAGCCACCCAGACTGGACCCTGCGGCCACCAGGACGCCACCTTCTTTTGTTGGTGTGCTTTTCCTCTACAGTAAATTCCACTTGGAGGCTCAGACGCTGGGTCACATGAACCGGCCGCCCCACCCACCTAAAGGGGCAGAAACCTCCGCACTCCCACAGGATGCTCAGAAACGGTCCTGGGGACCCGCCTGCCGCCTGGGGTCTCCCAGGGAACCCAGATGTGGGTCAGCCGAGGTTGATACATCACGCCTGGGTCCCCCGGCCCAGACAAGAACACCTAAGGCTGGGGTGGGGTGAACCTCAGGGCCCAAGTCGGACCCGGGGGACATTCTGTAAACGCTATGGTCCAAGGAGCAAGGAAACTTGGTAAATTGGCACCAACTCATTCCCGGCTTCTTTCTTTATCATGACACGAGCCTTGAACTCTACAGAAAGGTTAGATTTTTTTTTTCTTTTTAAGGCCACTCCTGTGGTGTATGGAAGTTCTTGAGCCAGGGAATTGGAGCTGCAGCTGCAGGTCTATGTCACAGTCACAGCAATGCCAGATTCGAGCCACATCTCTGGCTTATGCCAGAGCCACAGCAACCCAGGATCCGAGCTGCATCTGCAAACGACACCACAGCTCACGGCAATGCTGGATCCTTAACCCACTGAGCAAGGCCAGGGATTGAACCCGCATCCTCATGGATGCTCGTTGGGCTCATTACTGCTGAGTCACAATGGGACCTTCCTAGGTTCTTTCTTTTTCTTGACATAAGCCATGAACTCTGCAGAAGGTTCGATTTTTAAGAGGCAAGAAGTAACACCTCCTCTTGCAAAGGTGCCTTTCCATGCCCACAGCCCAGCACTGAAGGGAGACTTCTGAGAGCCTGTGAGGGTTTAAGGAAAAGGAGGAAGTGGCAGAAGAGTCCCAGCGCTGACCACAAAAAAGGAACTCCTGCAAAGTGGAGGGCATCATTTTTCGGCACCATGGATGGGACGGGTGGTGGCTAGACCCTCACTCCCTGCAGTCAAATGGGCAAGAGTGTCAGGAACCATGCTCCAGGAAACAGGTTTGACTCTGGGGAAGGCAACTGTCATTAATTTGCAGCCGCCGACGCTGGCACCTTTAAGCGACGGTTTCCCAGGATAACAGCCTGTAAAGAAATATAATGAGAAAGCTCTTTCTCACCCTTCTTTCTTGAAACCGGTGCCCGAAACGAAACCAGCCTTGCCCCTGAGCTGTAAATGTCTAGTTTGTATTCCTGCTGCATAGATTTACAATTTTTAAATGGCTGGACAGGCTTTCCTATGCTAGTCACCTACCGAGGGGCACCTGTTGTGTTTTGGGTTAATCAGTGAATAGACAGTGGAGTGAAAGCTGCTCTGACCTCTTGAACTATGATTTAATCAACTGATATTGGCGTGAATGGAAGACAAAGACGCCCACAAAAAGCCCCACAAGCACACCTGCAATTATAGCGTATGTCCTTTCCCTTTCTATTATTTTGTTATTATTTCAAACAATGCCTAACACGGAAAAAATAAGACAAGTCTTTCTTGGCCCGAATGCAGGCGCTGCCTTCCCTGCCTCCCTCTGTATTCTGTCGCTCTTTCTGAGGAGGATTTGACAGTTTTGTGTAAATTGTCTTAAACGTGCTTTTCCCAACGGCACGTTGGAATGCATCCATTACTGATTATTAGAAACAGGGGGTTTGAGGGCTTTTTTCCCCCCTAAGCATGGAGAACTAAAGCCTCCGTGGGAATGTGTCATATTTTCTGACCCAGACTGGGATGATTTTGAGGGTGCAAAGGGGAAAATTGGGACTCGGGTGTGACCCGCCCTGGGTGCGGACACGGCTGGTCCAGTGGGAGTGTCAAGGCAGCTGGTGGACGCCTTTGTCAGCCCCCTGCTTGGGGGCGGCCAGTTCCCATGGCAATGGCAAGCCAGGGACACGTGTCTTGGGGTTCAGTGATTTGGGTGGTGCACCTGGAGAACCCCTTTCCGGCAGTTGGGGTAGTTTCTCTCTATTAATGGGGAGAGAAGCTGCAGCGCAAACAAAGGTGGTCCTGGCTGTGTTTCAGCGCTGCCGGCCAGGCGTCCTCGGCTTCGGGATCGTCTCGTGGGCATCATCTCTGCCACCACCACCACCACCACTGCTCCCCCAGAGGCACCAGGGCGAAGCTGATGAGGTTGTTCTGAAGCACACATGCTGGAAAAGCCAGGTTTCTCGGACACCCCACGTGAAGGCTGACCTTCTCCGTGGCTCCCTTCCCACTCCGAAGGGTATCCCCCTTGTCTGTCACCTGGAAAAGGACAGGCAGGTCAGGTGGCCCCTGGAGAGGACCCAAAACTCCCCGTCCAGCCCCCTCCCTCACACCTTGGCAACCACAAGTCTGTTCTCTATGTTTGTGAGTCTGTTTCTGTTGTGTAGACAGGTTCATTTGTGCCACAGTTTAGATTCCACATAGAAGCGACGTTATGTGGTATTTGACTTTCTCTGTCTGACCTATGTCGCTTAGTATGAGAATCTCTAGATCCATCCATGTTGCCACAGATGGCATTATTTTGTCCTTTTTTACGGCTGAGTTGTATTCCATTCTCAATGTATTGCTTTCATTTTTTTCTCCTTTGCTTTTCATGTCTTTCACAAGAAAGGGTTGCAGAAAAAAAAAAAAAACCCTCTTAAAATCTCATGACCCATCTTGACACCATCAGCCATCTCTCCTCTGCCAGGGGGCACAGCTCCCACCCAGATGGCTGGGGAGACCCGGGGGAGAGACCCTGTGTGGAAGAAGCCCCAGTGTCCACTGTGATCTCCCTTCCAGCTTCGCCCTGGACAGTGGGGCCCAGGGGGTCTGTGCCCCCTCCTCCCAATTCATGTCCACTTGGAAGTGAGACCTTATTTGGAAATAGAGTCTTTGCAGAGGTGATGAAGTTAGGGGTCTGAGAGGAGGTCCTCCTGGATGAGGGGGGCCCTCCATCCAAGGACAGTGTCCTCCTAAGAGACAGAAGAGGAGACCTGGACACAGAGGAGAAGCCACGGGAAGATGGAGGCAGAGACAGGAGGGAGGCGGCCACCAGCCCAGGGCTGCCTGGAGCCCCAGAAGCTGGAAGAGGCAGGAAGGACCCTCCCTCAGAGCCTTCTAAACTTCCAGATGCATCCTGTCTCCTGGTGAAGATAAATGCCCTCAGGAGAGCACCCTGTCCACCTATCGGAAGGCTCCTACCTCTCACAACAGAAAACACCAGGCACCCAGCCTCCCCTTCTCAGGTCCCTGGAAGCTCCAGTTATGGTTGGTGGGATTAGCAAAGATGCTGAGCCAGATTCTGGGAAGACTTTTCCTTATTGAAGCAGGTAAGTTTGAGAACAGGGAGGTCGTCTCTTTTCCTGCCATCAATGCTGTTGTTAAAGGGTGTGATGTCTGGAGCAGCAGAAGCCACTTTGTGCCACGAGGGGATGTGCCCGAAGACAAAAGCTACCATATGAGGTAAGAACCCCTTTCCATAAGGATTCCACTGAGGAAATGAATCAAGCGTCCAGGCAGCACCAACTCCAGACTTCCTGCTACAGCATAGGCTCAGTTCCTGGTGAGGCCTCCCCTGGAGCCTGTGCCCTGAAAGTTTGGGCATTTGGTCACCTATCTTAAGTATTCATGGTCTCATGTTGATTCCTAAATGGAATTAAATAGAATATGATAAAAATGCCCATGGGGTTCCTCCAGGGACCAAACCTGGAGGCACCATCTCCACCTCTGTCGATAAAGAATGTGCCTTTCCTAAATGGAGTTCAACGTAGGTCCCACTTGCACAGGCATTTCTTTTGCCACCTGCCTGGGGTGTGGAGGCCCCAAACCCACAGCCTGGGTTTGGAATTAGGTCCTTGAATCCTGCAGTACACAGGGCACCTGTGCAAGGCACGTCTTCCTCCGCCTTTTCACTAAGTTAAACCATGCTGACCAGCAAAGTGAGCTGACCAGCTCGCTTTGTAGGGGGTGAGTTTCCCTGGGGTCCATCCAGCCCTACGAACAAAGCCAGGCACATTCCAACCAAGAGCGAGAGTCAGAATCGTGTTGCCGGCGGGGCGGGGTCAAGCACTGCCGGGTTCTTGAATCCACAGGCGTTCCTGGGTCTCTGAGCTGGGACCCACCCTGGCCCCCGGTCTGCCTTCGGGAACTGGCCACCCTGTGTCAGCCGCCCCATATGAGGGTCCCTACCACATATCCTGGCTGCTGACACGTTAACATCAGCTATGCCCTTCAGACCTAACGACCTTGGAAACACCGGCATCACTGTGTCCCCAAAAAACAGAATGTAAAAATACATTCAATTATCCTCTTGTAAGATGGAGCTGTGCGGTGCCTTTGACAGCGAAATGAATGGATTTTATTAAGCCGACGATTACGGGTGGTGATTATTCAGTATTCCTTTAGTGTCGTGTTGTGGGGGTCTGCCGGGAGTTTGGAGTTCCTTCTCTTCATTTCCAGCATTGATTCTCGCATTAGAGAGCTACATTGAATAATTAATATACTTCCCATGATGGATGGCTTCCATGGCCCGGATATTAGGTTATCAATCACGACCCACTTGTTCTAATGTAATCATATTGAAAACGTGTCAGAAGCCGTTTATCCAGAGCTGACGAGGGGCGGGTGTCTGAGGCCATGGTCTCCAGCCGTGTGGGGAGACTCGGAGCCCTGGGGACGGGGTTGCGTGGAGAAGCCCCCTTTCCAGCCGGAAAACCCCACAGACTCCTTCGCCCTTTAGCAGCTGGTGTGAATTGCAGTCATGTCCCCTTGAACGGACGTGCACTTTTCTGCTGAAGGGGCGGGCGATCTTCCAAGGTTCTGAATCCTGCCCTTCCGTGATCCTGGAGAGGTCAGTGTCCTCGGAGAAGCGGACGGTGGCCACGGGGCACCTGTGGACAGAGACCCTGGGTTTGCTTTTTGCAAGCACTGCCCCGCAGCATCACAGGCAGGATCCCATTCAGCCCGTGGGTTCCTTCTCTTTTCTTCAACATGCTTTTCAATTACAGAGAGTGGGAGGGATGGGGCATTTGGGGTGCATAGATGCAAACTATGACACTGAGAATGGATCAGCCATGAGGTCCTGCTGTCCAGCACAGGGAACTCGATCCAGTCTCTCGGGGTAGACCAGGATGGAGGATAATATGAGAAAGGGAATGTATATATATGTAGGACTGGGTCACTATGCTGTACAGCAGGAATTACCACAACCCTGTAAATAAATCAATGATACTCTAATTTTTAAAAAATGAAGAAAAAATTACAGAGCAAAGCTGACTTCTGATTACTGCCGGGGGCCCTTCTGGCCCATGCCTGGGTCTGTGGGTTTTTGCTCCCATGGAAAGCCACGGCACTGCTGTCATGCCTTCCAGGAGACCTGGAGCTGTTATGTGGACTTGCGATCGCAGTGGCGCTCAGCCCAGCGACGTAGCAGCCCCCGGGTTATGCAGAGCGTGTACGGTCAGCGCTGGAAAGGTTTGGGAGAGGATGGACTTGTCTGCTGGATCACGTCTTGGTTGTCCCGTTGCTGGAGGTAAAAGTGACTTAGAGTCTGGGGTTCTGCTTCTCAAGTCAGGGGAGAGAGAGACACACACACAGACAGAGAGAGAAAGAGAGAGACAGCAAGCTGTGGTGTCTCTTCCTCTTAGATGGACACTAATCCCACCATGAAAGATGGACGGTCCAGGGGACCTGCTGTCCAGCACAGGGACCTCTGCCCACTCTCGTGACTGCCTAGATGGGGAAGGACAGTGAAAGAAGAGAGACGTGGATCGCCGAATCACTCTGCTGGACGCCAAGATGACCACAACCTGGTACATCAGCTCTACGTTACTGAAGCTTTAAAAAAATGACAAGAGAGCTGATGGAGGTCCCAGCCTCCTCTGACCCAAAGGCACCACCTCCTAATGCCACTGCACTGGGGTATTTGAATTTGGGGGCTGGGGCCCCCACACTACAACCCACAGCAGTGAGACGGGGACCTGCCCTCAAAGGAAGCATAATGACAGGCAGCTGAGCAAGGGGTGTGGCTGCAGGTGGCTGGGGGGCCAGGGGGAGGGGAGGCCAGGTGGGCAGGGGCAGCTTCTCGGAGGAACTGGGGGAAGTAAGTCACTGCAAGCTCTGTTTTAGCTCCAGGGGAGTGACCACTGGAGTGGTAAGAAGTGACCCCACACTGGGTGACTCAGAGCAGCCGAATTTCATCCTGTCCCGGTGCTTGGGGCCAGAAGAGGGAACTCAAGGTGCAGGCAGGGCTGGTCCTGTCCGGAGGCTCCACAGAGAGTATGTCTTGCCCGCTTTCCAGCTTTGGGGCTGCCCCCCTCACTCCTGGGTGGGGCGACTTCCAGCCCCATTTCCGCCCCCGCCTTCAGCTCATCTCCTCTGTGTGTCTGTGTCCGAATTTCCTTCTTGTAGGACGAGGTCACTGGGTGTGTGTGGACAATGGGGCCCTTGAACCCACCGTGACCCAGTCCCTAGTGATGATGCAAAGACCCCGACTCGTATAGGGTCACTCTGGGACGTTCCGGGGGCTTCTCCTGGGGGGCACTCATCGGTCCCCGAGAGGAGGGGTCTTCAGTGCCTGGCTGTCCTTCTCTGGCCGATGGCAGTTGTGAGCTGACCCTGAACCCTCGTTCCCCACACACGGGCTCTTCCTTCTGTAAACGCTTTCGGAACGAGGACTTAGGACCCTACAGTCCCCGGGGGCGGCGTTTGGAACGTGCCGGGAGGCACCGAGAGGGAAGGAAGTGGAGAAACCGCCAACCCGTCTCCCAGGGGCATCAAGCCCGCCGTTGACAGTGAGTAGATGGCCTTTGCCTAGTGTTCAAATATGTAGACAGGTTCTTTTCGGGGCACATGGGAGTCAGGCTTTGCATAGAGAACGTGCGTGCGCTACATTTTACATGTGCATACTTTATATATAACATAATTTAATATATTTTGCATTTATTTTCTGTTATATGTATATAATATGTAATGTAATTTATATTGAATATATTTTATATTAATATTTATATAATTTAATATAGTTTCTAGTTACATTTTATTAATTTTTGTTTATATGTATTAAATATAAATATTTATATTTCTTCCTTATATGTAATTACATATGTCTATATTTATATATTTACAGATAGTCTAATATATTTATATATTGTATAATTATATAATTTGATTCTGTATTCATATAATTGCCTAATATAATATTTTTTTGCTTTTTAGGGCCACACCAGCAGCATACGGATGCACCCAGGCTAGAGGTTAAATCAGAGCTGCAGCTGCCAGCTGACACCACAGCCACAGCAACACTGCAACCCAGCCACATCTGCGACCTACACTCCAGACTGTGGCAACGCTGGATCCTTAACCCACTGAGCAAGGCCAGGGATGGAACCCGCATTCTCAGGGATGCTAGTTAGGTTCTTAACCTGCTGAGCCAGGATGGGAACTCCATAAATTTATATATTTATATAACTGTACATAAATTTATACTTTTATATAATTACACATGTATTTATATAGTGACAGAGAATATGTAAATAAAATTAATTAAAATAATATAATTGTACCATTAAACTGTTTTAGCATTGTAACACCTTATAGTACTGATCAACATGATTGCGTATAAATATATATAATTTCTCTGTTCATCTAAAATTGTTCTAAAGAAATCTCTTTTCTGACAGGAGCAGGCCACACCCTGTTTTCTCTTCGTTATCACTCAGAGGGGCTATCCTTGTTCCGTCTTCTCACTTTCAATCTTTTTCTGTCTTTGGGTCTCAAATGAGTCCCTTAGAGACAGCATACAGTTGGATTATGCATTTTCATCTTAATTTGCAGACATGATCTCCCCCAGCCCTGGAGGCTGGAGCCTGAGCCCCAGGGGCAGCAGGTCCCTCCCGAGTCCTCTCTCCTGGGCGTGTCCACGGCCGTCTCCTCCCCATGTCCCCAGAGAGTCGTCCCTGTGTGTCTGTGTCCTGACCTCCTCTTCTTCGAAGGACCCCTGTCCTGGGGGATCAGGACCCAGCCCTGTGACCTCATTTACCTCCATCCCCTCTTGACAGACCCGTCTCCTAACACAGCCCCGTCTGAGGTCCTGGGGTCAGGACTTCAGCCTGTGAATTCGAGGGAGGCAGAATTCAGGCCAGGATAGACCCAGAACCTCAGAATGGACCTTATTAGAAAACAGGGTCTTTGCAGATGTGATGAAGCGAAGGCTCTGAGAGGAGGTCCTCCTGGATGAGGGGGCCCTCCATCCAAGGACAGTGTCCTCCTAAGAGACAGAAGAGGAGACCCAGACACAGAGGAGAAGCCACGTGAAGATGGAGGCAGAGACGGGAGGGAGGCGACCACCAGCCTAGGTCCGCCTAGAGCCTCCAGAAGCTGGCAGAGGCAGGAAGGACCCTCCCCTGGAGCCTCTGGAGCGAGTGGGGCCCTGGGACCCCTTGACCTCAGACATCTGGCCTCCAGGGCTTGGGGAGGGCGGATGGGGGATAATCTGAGCCTTTGGTTTGTGATACTTTATCACCGTCTCCCCAGAAAGAACACAACCTGGCTCCCTGTGCCTCCCGTCAGCCTCACTTTTCATGGGGTCTGGGAGCCCCGACTTGGGGGAAGGGCAGACACTGGCTCAGGAGGGGGTCTCCGCTGCACCTCCCCCACCATGAGACACCACGGAGCTCAAGTTTCCCCTTGGTTGGGCCAGAGTGCCCCTCGTGGTCTGCAGAAGCCCCTGCTGCCTCGTGGGAGCCCAGCCTCCCTCCTGGGTGGGATGTGCCACCTGCCCACCCCCGTGGGCATCCTGACCTCTGGGCATCCCGCGACCCTCCCCTGCCCAGCTGAACTGGCCGGGCCGCTGGGGGCAGGCACTGAGCCAGACGCAGCCCCAGACTCTGGGGACACCAGGCAGCTTTTCACCGACTCCCACCCTCCGCTGCTCTGCATGGAGGCCCCTAGGGGAGCTCCCACCCCTCCCTGAGTGTGGGGCTCTGTTCCCTTCACCCCCTCTTCCTGCCCCAGGTGACCCCCCCGCCCTGAACCCATGGGTCATTGCTGTCACACCTGATGGGGCCCTCCTGTCAGGTTGACGGTCAAGGGGGCTCTTGAGAGTTGGCCTCAAACCGGCAGCCAGACCACATCTATGCCCCACCCGGACGACGCGTGGGCGGCTTCCTGCGGAAAGTCCTTTTCCTTCGAGGTCCTTTCCCTTACCCGGCCCGCCCCGGTTTACTCTGCATGAGGGTTATTCAGCGGATATTTCCATTTCCCGTCTATGCAAACACTGTAAGGAGCCGCGCACCTCATAGAGCTGGTCGCATGAGCGCCCCTGCTCCGAGGAGCCGTGGAAAGGCAGAGGAGCCAATCCCGGATCAAACGAGGTGACGCACGTGCCCAGATGCCCGTCCACGCGCGCGCACACCTGGGCGTGTCGCGGCTGCGCTGACCCTGGCGTGTTGGGGGTAATGCGACGCTCTGCCTGCCTGCAAGGTCGCGGGTGGCAATAATCGGCTCGTTAGAAGTGTAATCCATCACGCGGGTAATAGCAATTTAGTGCCAGAGTTTAATGCAGCTCGGTTTAATCATTAGCACCCAGCTTGTCGGCCGCGTGACTCACAGGGGATTGTGGGTATGCATGATTTAGCAGGTGACCCCTGACCCCGTGGAGGCAGGAGCCTGCCTCGGGGTGAAACCGAGACCAGGAGCCAGACCCACTCAGGAACAATGACTATGCTTAACATCCCGACTGTCCTTTTAGTGAGAAAAGAGGGCACAGAGGGTTAAAAAGAAAAGAAAAAGCCCGAGTGCATCCTACAAAATGAAGGCTTAGCATGCAGCGCAGACCCGGCTTTAGGAAGAAACGCAGTGAATCACACCGCGGCACCAAAATGGTTTTGTTTCCCGGGAGGTGTCCTGGGCTTTTTTCCTAGTGATTTCCAGGCTCGCAATTGAACACAAAGAGGGAGGGGGCGACAAAGGAAGAGCAGTTGGAAGCCAGGATGCTTCGGAATCCAGGCCGGGAGGGGCCTTCCCTATCTACCCCCCACTGCCCTGCCTGCGGCCAGCGGGCCAGCGAGCCAGCTGGGGATTGACCTGTGACTGTCACAGGTGCGCAGAATTCTAGGAAGCTCCGCTCGGGTGTCAGATCAGGCAGAGGATTTTTACCCAAGGGGCTCTTTCACTTGGCTCATCCATGAACCGAATTACGTGCCCCCCCCCCAAATGCACGGTAAGAATTAAACACGAGGTGTGATGCGCCCTTCCCTCTAAAGGTCCTGCATTTTTGTATTTTCTTTCCACCTGGTTGGAAAGCCCACAAGTCTCTCCGGCTTTTGAGACGACACCGGCAGAGGCCACTCCTGGGGCTGGTGGGGCCCCTCGCTCCTTGGTAATTAAAGTCTCTGCTGCCTTGTGATAATTTAAAATTAACCTTGACTTGGAAGAGGAAAGGTGTGTGGTGATGAGTCCTCCAGCCGCGCTGATGGCTTTGGGTGTGGGTGTTGCAGAGGAAGGCCGAGAATGGACCGGGTTTACATGGACTGGGTTAATGATGGACTAGGTAATGATAGAGTTGACTAATGATGGCCTAGGTTAATGATAGAGGAGACTAATGATGGACTAGGTTAGCAATGGACTAGGTTAGCAATGGACTAGGTTAACGATAGAGTACACTAATGATGGACTGGGTCAGTGATAGTGTAGACTAATGATGGCCTAGGTTAATGATGGCCTAGGTTAATGATGGCCTAGGTTAATGATGGACTTAGTTAGCAATGGATTAGGTTAATGATGGACTAGGTTAATGATAGAGTACACTAATGATGGACTGGGTCAGTGATAGTGTAGACTAATGATGGCCTAGGTTAATGATGGACTAAGTTAGCAATGGATTAGGTTAATGATGGACTAGGTTAACGATAGAGTACACTAATGATGGACTGGGTTAGTGATAGTGTAGACTAATGATGGACTAGGTTAATGATGGACTAAGTTAGCAATGGACTAGGTTAATGATGGACTAGTTTAGCAATGGACTGGGTTAATGATAGAGTACCCTAATGATGGACTGGGTTAACAATGGACTAGGTTAGCAATGGACTAGGTTAACGATAGAGTAGACTAATGATGGACTGGGTTAGTGATAGTGTAGACTAATGATGGACTAGGTTAACTATGTACTAGACTAATAATGGACTAGGTTAACTATGGACTAGATTAATGATAGACTAGGTTAATGATAGAGTACCCTAATGATGGACTGGGTTAACAATGGACTAGGTTAGCAATGGACTGGGTTAATGATGGACTAGGTTAATGATGGACTAGGTTAGCAATGGACTAGGTTAAAGATATAGTAGACTAATGGTGGACTGGGTTAGTGATAGTGTAGACTAATGATGGACTAGGTTAACTATGGACTAGATTAATGATGGACTAGGTTAACGATGGAGTAGGTTAACTAGGTAAATGTCCTACAGCAGCCCCAGAAGTTAGCTTTACTGAGCATTCAGTGGAGTTTGAGAGGCTGTGGTCTCTGGGGTTCCCTTGGGCTGGTGGAGGGGGACGATGGGATGGCTGTGGCTGTGGGGTTCTTGGCGAAATGGGCCCTGGATGTCTGGGCTGCTGAGTGCTCTCCTGGTCTCAGTGTCCCATGCGTTGTCCCCTGGACAGAGTCCTGGGACGTGAGGCCCAATGCCCTGTCCCCTGACTTTTCTCATCTACCTCTTGACCTTCGAGCAATTCTCAAGAACGCGGTGTGTCCCTGGGCACCTTGGGGAGAGTGACTTTGTCACTAAGGACCCCGGGCTCTGGTGACTTGTTGGCCCCCATGCAGGAGCCAGAGCATCTCCAAGGATAATGTCTAAGACCAGGTGACGTGACGCTGGTGCATCCACAGTGCCCTGTTAACCCTTTCACTGCCGGTCACAACAGGGCTGCCGTCTCGGTGACACTTTAAAAAATAAATCTGAAAAAGACACTGGGGCAGCAAGAAACCCATGAGGACAGTGAGCAAGGCTTAATTCCCCCTCCCGCCAGAACCGCCAGCAAAAAATAAACAAATAAATAAATAAATAAGCAACTTCAGGCAGCTTCTTACTCGAAGTCACAGTGACCAGGGGTCCCCTTGGGAGACAGGCTGGGTGGGAGCCTCAGAAAAAGGAGAACATGCCCATTCTGGTCAAAGGGTAGACGTTTAACGAGGCTGCCCCAGCCTTAAGCCTGAAGTGTGCGTTCTCTGCGTGATGAGCGTGAGGTTCACGTAGATTGAGCTGCGGGCTTTCCACAAATGCCTGAGGATGGCCCCGTGCCCGTGGTTCTGAGGGTGGCAGTTACACACATAAAGACTCTGTGGTAGTGGACGGCGACCTTGGAACCACCTTCACACAGGGGTAAACTGTGAGCACCTGAGGGGTTCGTGTGTCTAAATCCAAAACAATGCCCTGGAACACGTGATTCTGGTCCTTTTTCTGGACTGCAGATGCTGGGCTGGGCTGCTGGACTGGGCTGCTGGGCTCAGGTGCTGGGCTGGGCTGCTGGGCTGGGCTGCTGGACTGGCCTGCTGGACTGGGTGGCTGGGCTGGGGTGCTGCTGCACTGGGACACTAGGCTGGGATGTTGGACTGGAACACTGGACTAGGATGCTGGGCTGGGATGCTGGAGTAGGAGGGTGGGCTGGGCCGCTGGGCTAGGGTGCCCGACTGCAGATGGTGGACTGGGGTGCCTGGCTGGGATCCTGCACTGGGATCCTGGGGGCTGGGGTGCTGTGTTAGGATGCTGGGCTGGGCTGGTCCTTTGTCTGTCTCCGCCCATGACATTCCCACTGGCCCCCCCTAGCTTCAGATTTTACCTTAACGGATGGCTGTGTATTTGACTTGTGGTCAGAGGGTTAAGGAACCCCTTACTCTATCCTGTTTCTAATTATTTGCGGGATGATTTTTCATTTCGGTGTTTCCCCGGCTCTGCTGAAATTTCATCTCTTCCCCAAATGGGACTCGCCTGGGGCAGAAGGCAGCCCCCTCGGCCCACCACCCGGGTAGGAAACAAGGGGCCAGAGTGGGGAGAGGGGGGCGCCCTCCCCATGCTTGCTGTTCACTGAGACAGGATTGCGACATGCTCTCTGATGACAGGGGCACCTTAATACCCACTAATAACCCATTAATTATGACAAATGGCCGATTTCCTGCGTGTCACTGGCCCAGGGACATTCATTACATGATATTCTCTGGGTCTGTGCACCTTTTCCTTTGACTCTGGGCAATAGATTTCTGCTCTTCAGGAGACCTATTGTGAACTTTAAACAATTATTTCTATTTATTTAATTATTATGTAATTCATTGACTAGAGCATGTGGGAGCTCTGGGGCCAGGAAACAAACCCACACCATAGCAGCCACCTGAACCACAGCAGTGACAATGCCAGGTCCTTAGCCATCTGGGCCACCAGGGAACTCCTGCTTGTGAATTTTTTTTTAGATAAAGTCTTCGTCAATGTGTAACTTATAGAGGAAAGGCATAAAATATGTTACAAAATAGAAAATGAGCTACAAGAATATATGGAAACAAACAAGCTACAGGGCTCTATTTGTACAAGGATATGCAAGGTATAAAATAAGCTACAAGATATAAACTAAGTAGAAGGATTCACTTTATAGCACAGGGAAGATTGGGAATAGAGCCCATCTCATTCCAGAACACTCTCATCCCCTCTGATTTTTAAAAATTGTACATGTCTTTAAATATGATTAAAATGGAATGAATATTAACCCATTTCGAAGGGGACGTATTCTTTTCTTTTACGTTTATTTTTAACCCCCATCCGTGACACGGTCACGCCTCACGACCTCCTTTCCTGAGACCTGGGCAACCAAAAATCTGCTTCCTGCCTCTCTGGACTGGCCTGCCTCTGCATGTTTCCTACAAATGGAATCCCACACTGTGTGTCCTTCTGGGTCTGACTTCTCTCCCTGAGCATCGTGGGTTCAAGGTCCATCCATGTGGCAGCCTGTGTCCGTGCTTCTCTTCTTTCCTCGGCTGAGTCATAGGCCACGGTGTGGATGGACCCCATTCTGTTTATCCATCCATCCATCCACCCACCCATTATCCATCTAACAACCATCCATAATTCATGCATCCATCCATCCACCAACCAGCCATTATCCATGGAAATTTGGGTTGTTTCCACCTTGCAGCTGTCCTAAGTGGGGCTGCTACGCACATGTGTGTACAAGTTCACACTCTCTTTAAAATCCCTTTCGTATGTTAACCCATCACCATGACAATAACAAGAGCTATACCTGCCCCCAGAAGAGCATCCCTAAAACGCAGCATGAGTTTCCGGGGGAGGCGGGGCAGGGATTGGGGTGCAGATGAGCATGTTTGCTATAGAGGCAGAAGCTGCACCCAAATGCTGCCATTTGGCGTAAGGATTGTTCTGAGCTAGAGGCAGTGGAGAAGCACATTTACAGAGACTCCTCCCGGGAGGTTCCCTTAAAGGACAAAACGCAGAAGCTTCTGCGGACAGAGGACACTACCAACGGTGAACCCCATCTCTGGGGAGGTTTTATGGCCCCACAGAGGGTGAGGAGTTGGCTCAGAGGCGGACCTGCACAAACACACCTGTTACAAAGAAACCAAAGCCCTAAACGGAGTCTCCTGCCCCCAGCACAGCAAACCCAGAGCTGATTTGCGGTTTCACCTCCTCTCTGAAATGTGACCTTCCAAAACCCTTCAGAAAAGTCCGGGTCGACCCAGGGGAGACCATTTGCATGTTAAAGAACCTGGCCGTTCCCCTCCCCACAAGAGAAGGGGGCTTGGCTTCAAAATAACCCTTTCTTTTCTTGGGAATCAGCATCTCCACCCCCCTCCTTCCTATAAAAACCTCCTACTTTGTGCAGCCCGTCCTCAGAGCATGGGAGAGCGCGTCCTTTCTGCATGGGGTGCTATGGGGGTCACGGCTCACCCAACAAAGCCGACTATATCCTCACACACACTCACTGGGATTTTTCTTAAACACATCTCCCTCCGGTGGTTTCCCCACCTGCTTACCTCCCCACAGTTGCCCACGTTTCTTTCTTCTGGTCTCCAGAAATCGAAAGTTCTTTGAGAAGACGCTGTAGGCACCCAGGTTCCACTCATCCCTTTGAGATGCTCATCCCTGAGAGGATGTGTGTAAATTCTGTCTTCTCGTGCTAATCTGTCTTTTGTCAATCTAATTTGCCAGCTCCCCCGCTCCCCCCAGAACCTAAAATGGGTAGGTGTTGGTGGGGATTTTTTTTCCTTCTCCATCACCGTTGGTGGGTTGGTAGGGATTTTTCCTGCCTCCGTCTACTCTGTACATCCTGAGTTATACAAAGAAACGGGGCTTCATCCTGGAGCCTCCCTGCCATGGATCCGAGTCAGGGGACCGCCCCAAGCCCGCCCGTGGGGTGGAGGGGATGGCCCTGCCTTCTATCTGGGGGCCCTGGTGTTTTGCAGGCCCTGTGCTGTATTTTATTCCAGATCCACTCTCCCCGCTGAGTGGACAGATGCTAATCTGCAGTTAACGGCAAGGGGGCAGGAGGAGAAACAGGCAGGAATCCTAATTGAAACCAGTTGCATAAGAGGCAGCACTAGGCAAATTTGCTAACTTGGACAAGGTCATCAGGACCAGCATGGGGGGTGGGGCGGTGGCTGTCACGGCCTCTGGAGATTCCTGCAGCCGCTGTGGGCTGTGTGTTTGGTGCCCAACGTGCTGGTCCCGGCCAAGGTATGGCTGCCAGCTGTACACGGGATGGCGTGGCTGTGACCTGGGTGGCTTCTGGATAAAGCTTTGGTGCATTGGGTATTTTACACGGTGTGTGAAGAAGCCACGGTGGGGGGGCAGGGAGTAGGCTTTGCATGATCATACCTGAAAACTGTTTTTCTCCAGAACCATACATCATTGTCAAGTGAGAAGATTAAACTTATTGTTTCTTTTTGAACCGGGAACTCAAGGTGAGTAGAAATGTCTTGAAATGCAAAACAGCCCGGCAAACAAAGTGACGCGGAGATGGGGGCTGACAACGCCTATTTTCTTCCCCTGATTTCTTTTTTCTTTTTTTTTAGGTGATTCGGGGACAAAACTTTTCTGAAACGGAGACGCTGGAAGGATGCTCTGTTCCGACGTGGATCTTTTATTTCCAGGCGGCCGAGGAAGGTGCTGTTGCTCCATCACGGAGACCATTACTTAGTGGGGGTGGGGTGCGGACCAAGCCTATCATTTATTTAGAACCTAAGAGAATAAAGAAGTACCCCCCTGCCCCGGTCGTGAGGGGCACGCGGAGGAAACGCTGGAACTTCGGGGACAGAAAGGCGAACATCTGGTGGAAAACTGTTCAGGAAACACAGAGGCTTGTCTGCCAGCGTCTGCATATGCAGATGGAGGCCGACACCTGCGTTTTCCGCGCTGACCTGCCGAGCGGGGCGTCGGTTCATCTTAACCTGCCCATTCATTTTCCTCCTGTGCACAATTTGTTCTGGTCAGGTTGCATTTCCATCATTGTGTGGGGGGGTGTCTGCGTAAGTACATATATATACACACTTACGTGTATGTGCGTACACTCGAATAGATATGGTACACAGACCTTTTTCAGGGAAACTGTGAACAGACAGTATGTATAGAAACATTGTATCTAAGCGCTGTATGTAGACATCACCAATAGATATTATATGTATATTGTATAGATATTATATGTATATTATATAGATATTATATGTATATTGTATAGATATTATATGTTGCATAGAGATATTGTATGTATTATGCCCAGACATTATATATAAACCTTCTACATATACGTATGTAAATATCATATGCAGACATTGTCAGTAGACATCATATGTACATACATGTAAGTATTACATATAGACATTATACATAAGTATTATACATCAGCATAATCTATGTGTTATACAGAGATGCTTTACATATAGATATAATATATATATGTACTTATTGTAAATAGACATTATTTGTAGGTATTATATATGTTGCATACAGACAAATATTACATATAGACATTGCACACAGACATGCTATATAGAAATGGTAGGAATTCCTGTGGTGGCTCGGTGGTAATGAACCTGATTAGTATCCACGAGGATGCAGGCTCGATCCCTGGCCTCGCTCAGTGGCTTGAGGCTCCAGCGTTGCAGTGAGCTGTGGTGTAGGTCACAGACACAGCTGGGATCCGGTGTTGCGGTGGCTGTGGTGTAAGTCTGCAGCTGAAGCTCCAATTTGACCCTTAGCCTGGGAAATTCCATGTGCCGTGGGTGCAGCCCTAAAAAACACAAACAAAAACAGAAAAAAAAGAGAGAGAGAGAGACAGCATTGAGATTGTCACTGGCAGGAGAAAGGCTGGACCCTTCAGAAACCTGGAAAATAAAGTATTAAAAAAAAAAGAAATTGTATACAGATTGTATGTATAGATGTTGTATAGAGATGCTTTATATCTAAGCACTGTATGTGGACATTATATATAGAATTATACACGAGTATCACAGACAGACATTGTATGTGGGTATTTCACAGACACTACATACAAGTATGGCACAGACATGTATTTTATACAGACAAGCGTGACTGTCTATAGACATTGTATGTAGACATTATATATGGGTGTCACATGTGGGGTATATAGATGAACACTGCGTATAGACATTGTACATAGACATTTCATATGGAAATCGTACACGGGCCATATGTATAGACATCGTATCGCCGTTATAGAGACGTTGCATGTGGACGTTATGTATCAGCCGTGTACGGAGACACATGTATAGGCATTATGCATAGTCGCTGTTTATAGATATGATATGTAAACCTTGTACATAAACCTTACAGACATTTTATGTAGGTGTTATATATAGACATTGTATACAGGCATTATAAATATGTATATAGACATTGTATGGAGACACGATATATACACTTTGTATGCAGACAGTATAAATATATAGAAACATTGCAGGCAGGCATTCTATAGACATTATGTATCAACATTGTTCACAGATGTTACATACCGCTGTTATATACGAGGGGATTATAGACACACACCGTACATAGAAATTATTAGAAACATTGTATGGAGAGACTGTATATAGGCATTCTCTGTATGCATTGTCTATAGATATTATGTATCAACATTGTGCACAGACGTTACATACAGCTGTTATATATGAGGGGATTATAGACACACATCGTACATAGACATTATTAGAAACATTGTATGGGGACATTATAAACAAGCATCAGACATTATAAACACGTTTATCCGTATTGTGTAGACATGATACATAGACATCATATATAAATATCTCATGGGTGCACCTGCAGCATTTAAAGGCACACAGTAAAACCCGTGGAGCATTTTGTTTTCACAAGTCCATCTGGGCACCTCTTTCTTGGGACGGTGGTGGATGGTTCACAGGTGTGTTCCGCTATCCGACGCGGCTTGGCCGGTTTTCAAAGGGAAAACTCACTTTTCCGTCATACTTGTGGCCGGGAGCGAGGAGGCCTGTGCTGGCGGGTGACCTGCACCTCCCCATATGGGGACGTGCACGACCCATCCCTGTCTGGAGCTCCAGGGCCTTCAAGAAAGCACGAGGCGAGTGACCTGGCGCCCTGGGGCCATCCTGGGAGGCTCTGTGGTTCCCCTGTGCCGAGGCTTTCCTGCTACGGGTCTGCTAAGGACTGGGGTCCTGGTTCCTGCTGGGCCGTGTCCTGGAACTGCTTCCAGTCCCTCAGTGCCCAGGGCAGGGGCATGGTCCCACCAGTCCCCGTGACACCTGCCAGGGAGGCTGGCGGAGGCGGTGGATCAGGGCCTGCAGGGCCTGAACTGGGTGTGCGGAGGGTCATGGGGGGGGGAGGGGTAGGCAGCGTATCTAACCCTAGCAAAGCATCTCTCCATCAGGACGGACCCCCCCTCCCCCGACACCAGGACATCAGAAAATAAATGTGGCTCGCCCTTCCAGACACCCTGTATCTGAGATACAGGGATCTCGTCACTGGATCTGAGACCACCTGGGGAGGGGCTCTGTGCCTCGTTACGAGGGGGCAGGAAGGCCTGGCAGCCAGGGAGGTATCAGAGCCCATTTGCCCCCTGCCCCCATACGGGCTTTAAGCTTTTGGGGTTCATTTTGGGGAGGAATGGAGAGACTGGCTCAGAAGTTACATACGTGGAATATCATCACGTATTTTTGCCAAACAGGGTTTTTGTAGCTGTGTGGTGTTTACATCAGCATCTACTCAGCTCGGCACGTATTTGGGAGAATTTCCATTATTCCCTATCCATCCTGGCACATAAAGGAGTGACTGTTTAATGACTGGATCCAACTCGTGCACTTGTAAAAGGCCAGATTCTCGGCCGCGGCACGAAGATGCATTCCCGGAGGCTACGCTGATTTATACTGAGGCCAACAGAGCAGGTCCCAGTGACGAGCTTTCTTCTTAAAGGAAAAAAAGGAACTCTGAAAATGTGACGTGTTTTTTTCTTTTTAGGGCTGTACCTGTGGCATACAGAAGTTTCAGACTGGGGGCTGAATGGGAGCTGCAGCTGCGTCCTTCACCACAGCTCACGGCAATGCCACCTCCTTAACCCCACTGAGTAAGGCCACGGATGGAACCTGCATCTTCATGGCCACTATGTCAGGTCCTTAAACCACTGAGCTACAATGGGAACGCGCTGACATATTTTAAATAGCATCCATCGTTTTGAATTGTATTCTTTTCCGTGGTGAACATTCCCCACCCCCGACCCCAGGTTTACTCTCCTTGTGTATTTTTCATCTGTAAATTATTTAGGATGGTTGATTATTCTTCTAGTGTGTGTTTGGGGCAGGATAGCAGAGTCTTTAAGACACTGAGCTTTTGCGTCCAATGGATCTGGGTTTGAATCACAAACCACAGCTTACTACCTGCTCTGTGACTCTGGGAAGATTGGTTTCTTTAATTCTCAGTTTCCTAATCTGTAACAAATCACCTAGGTTTGGTTTGTGGTTGAAGTTGTTTTAAACGAGATTACATATGTAAACAGTGCAATACAAAATTTTAGTGCACAGAAAGGATTCTGTAAATAATTGTCATTCTTACAGACAGATTTGTGAGAGCTTTTTATTTTTTTATTTTTTTAGGGTTGCACCCTAAAATTTCCCAGGCTAGGGGTTGAATCGGAGCTGAAGCTGCAGGCCTACGCCACAGCCACAGCAACACCAGATCCAAGCTGAGTCTTCGACCTTAATCCAAAGCTCCCGGCAACACTGGATCCTTAACCCACCGAGCGAGGCCAGGGATCGAACCTGCATCCTCATGGGTTGGGTTCATAACCTGCCGAGTCACAACAGGAACTCCTGTAAGAGTTTTTAATATATTAAGGACCCGAACCCTTTCTCATTCATACATTTCACAAATATTTTCCACACCTTTTGTGCTAGTCTCTTGTTTACGGTTTTTAGACAATGCTATACATTGGTTATGGTTGTTCAGACATAAAGAGTTTAAAATTTGCATGTAATCAAACTGATCTGTGTTCTCCATAGCATTTGCTTCTGCTGTTTTTATTCCTGGAAAGTCTCTCTCAGTGGAGACGTTTAATATTCACCTACAGTTTAATCCACTGGAATATAAATGGGGGTGGGAGACTCACCAGAATGCACGTGCTCACACACAGACACACGTACAGAGACACACACACACAGAGACACACACACACAGACACACAACAGATGCACACACAGATGGACACACACAGATACACACACAGACACACACAGATTGTCACGCATGAGCACACATGCAAATATACACGTGGGGGTGCACAGTCATGTGTAATAAACAAGCACATCCTGAGCCACATGTGCACAATCCTCACATGTGCACACACCCACACACGACACCACATACCTGCAAAAATACGGGCAGACTCTTACATGGCTCAGGGCACACACAATAAACATGCACACAGATACTCACTCACGTGACACACACATCATCACGCAAATATATGTGCACACATGTACAAATGCCTATAGCCACAGGCAGTACCCATGCACGCATAACCCGTGTGACTGCACACACAGCCTCACAGGTTACACACACACAAGCACATCTGTATAGTTTCTCACAGCTGCATGTGATGAACACGCAGGCACATATATCTGTGCGCAGACCCCCGTGCACACACACGGTAGCCACACATACACACATAAGCTCACCCCACCAGAGGGCTCCCTGAATGTGTACGCGGAGCACAGAGATGCCAGCACTGAGGCCAGGTGGCAGCGGGAAGTCAGGGCTCCCTGCGCTGGTCAGACTGAGGACGGGTAGGTCTGGTCTTGGGGACACGTCCATGGAGACATGGAAGAGAAGGGGCCGCCAGGATGGTGACTCCTGGGGAAGGCCCAGGAGCCGTTCGGGGTCCAGGAGGGGCATCTGGGCAGGTGAAGAATGCCCGGGAGAGAGGACCCCAGAGCCCAATGGTGGGGGAGGGTCCCCTGAGGCCACAGGAGCAACTCCCTCACCCAAGGTGGTCATGTGGTCCAGTTTGACCTGCCCCAGAGGCCGGCAGGCAGGCGCTCTCAGGCCCCCCTCACCCACTGAGATGTCTTGGGTCGGGAACCCCCTCTTAGGCCTGGGGAGACACACGCCCCAGCCCCCGTCCCTGGGGGTCCCAGTGCAGAGCCCACAGCCCTCAGAGGTTGGGAGTTTGGAGCTGCACTCCTGGAGCTTAGGCTCTGGACACAGGAAAGAGAAGGGGGTTCAGGGGCTGGGGGTGGATGCGGGGCTCCTAGGGGCCGAGCTACAGCAATTCATGCTTCACAGGTGAATAAGCATAGTCTTACAAACATGCTGCAATGCACAGACTTAGCAGGAAAAGAGTGTAGCTGGTAGGAAAACGAACCATCCACTGGGATGGGTTGGTGGGGGGCATGGATGTGCGGCTGCCAGATCTGCCAGATCAGAGCTGGGAGTGCATGGGTAGGGAGGTGAGTCATAAAAGGGCAGTGTGACAGAAGTGTGCCCCTCCCCCACCATTCTGGAACCTTCTGTCTCTGCCTTGGCACCCTGCTGAGCCGCAGAGAAACATATCCTTTGTTATCAATGCCACACTGTATCTAAAAGTGGGTAAATCTTCCTGATGGTTTCATTGTGTCAACATTGCATGGATGTCAGCAGATGCAAGCTCCAGCACACCCATCAGGAAGGGCAAGCCTCACCTGCACAGTTGCATCCTACACAGGCGTCTTTTCTCCCCAGGGGCAGATGCTCTGTGATCCTGCTATTTGCAGACAGGAGTTCGACTCCATGTCGGACCCACCCTCCTTTGAAGAATCCGTCTTAGAACCCTATATTCATTTGCAGTAGGTTTTCAATGACAGATGCACATATGTTTTTAGAAAGGCGCGTAGGCAGACGCTCTAAGAGGGGACGCTTTTCCAGGTCTGAGGTTTTCTCCCTGACGCTGAGTTGTGGAGAAACGCGTTGCCAGATCGCATACGTGCAAACGGTGCCTTGTCCCCGAATCCCGAAGCCCCGGGCCCATTAAAAACCAGATAGTGATTAGTTTAATGACGACGGGGGCGGTGGGAGGGGGGACTTTTGTTCATGGGGAAGAAGTTTATGGCCGCGTGGTCCGGGCCATAAACCCTGGAACTGCCAGCTCCGGGAGCAGCCCCTGAACGGGGAGCGCCTTCACTGTCTCAGGTGTGAGGCCGCGCTGCGTCCGGAAGCTCAGGGCGGGGCGCGCGAGACCTTGACATCGGCTAAGCGGCTCCGTATAAGCGGCTCCATATTTTACCGACGGATCTGGCGCCTGGGAACGTCCAAAGCCGCGATGGTCATCTCCGCCACCGATTCCTTTGCCGGGGGTGGGGTGGGGGGAGATTACGTGGCAACGAGCGCCCACGGAGGCCGTGCGTGAACACGCGGGCTCTGCAGGGGGACGCGAGGCCACCCCCTGCCCCCCATTTGGTCTCTTTTCTCGTCATATTGCAAATCCTCGGATTCAAAGTTTGCCTTTTTTTTTTTTTTTCTCGAGGCAGAGCTTGTAATAATAAGCCATCTGGCTGAGTCAGACGTGAGAGATTAAAATGATATACAGTAAGAAGGCTTCTTATTCACTTGCTAATGTCTTAAACCCCCAACTCCAGGGGCGAGGCCGTCTTTGGAGGAAAGAGGTAATTAAAATGCGCCTTTCATAGATGGGGGCGGGGCAGACAGGGAAGGGGGCTCCCAGGCTCCCAAAACCAATTTTCCAATAGGGCTTGGCAGCTAAGCCTCTGGCTGACATCGGGGGGCACCGGCCTGAGGTCAGCCGGGCAGCAGGGAGGCAGGCCATCACCTTGTGCGTCCTCTGCGTGTCTGTCCAGAGCCGAGGGCATTCCGACATGCAAAGTTCCCCCCAAGTGGCAAAAAATCCAGGGCGGGCTCCATGGCGGACGCAGAGCCTGCGGTGGGTGAAGAAAATCCGTGTGACAGACGCGGGTTTACCCCTCGGAGACGGGCGGCTTATTATTCTTGCTGAGATAATAAATATTACTCGGGGTCGTGCAGCCCGTTCCCCGGCCGACACCGGGGCCTCTCCCTGGGGGCCAAAGGTCCTGCCCTGCCAGGCACACCGACAAGGATGTGGCCAATGGGGCTGGGAGCCCGGCTGGAAGGAGAAGGGCAGGGCCCCAGCTATCACTGGAACTTGGGTGGCTGGTGCGTCAATTATGTGACTATCAGCTAAGGGGGTAAGTCGACCAGCCTACCCAAGACAGCCCAGCAATGTATATCACCACTCCCCATGGAGGTCCCGGCTGGTCCAAGCTCTGTGGAGCCGTGGTGCTGTGGGCCATTCCAACAGAATCCAGTCAACACCCAGCCTCCGCTGGATGAGGCTGGGGTCCCTCAAGGGACCGCCTTCTCAAACATCTGAGATGCAGGCAGACCTGACTCACAGGCTGCAGGGAGACAGAATGCAGCAGCTGGACAAGCGTTTGGGGGGCATTTGAAATTGGATGAAAAAGGTCACCCCCTTCTGTTTTCTTCCTGGAGTTTCTTTTTCTTCTTTTCTATTTAAGGTCACACCCATGGCATATGGAAGTTCCCAGGCTAGGGGTCCCACTGGAGCTGCAGTTGCAGGTCTGCACCACAGCAACATAGGATCCGAGCCACATCTGTGACCTACACCGCATCTCACAGCAATGGTGCATCCTTAACCCACTGAGCGAGGCCAGGGATCGAACCCGCATCCTCATGGATACTAGTTGGATTTGTTACCGATAAGCCACGATGGGAGCTCCTTTCTCTTGGGTTTTCAAACTTAGACACACACACACACACACACACACACACACACACGCACGCGCGCGCGCGCATGCGCGCGCGCGCCCCTCATGGCTCAGAAAACACTCTGGGGTTTACATGCACACAATCCGTTTTTTTACCCAGTTCATTTCTGCAGACTGGCTTCTGGGGAGAGTGGTGGAGATAAGAGGAACGTCCCCGCCAGGCTGGGTGTGTGTGCTTGTCCTCAGCCATCGCTGTCTGTAACGGTGGCTCCTGACCCACGGTCCCCACGTCCAGGATGTCTGCACAGGACCCCAGAGGCCTGGCCCCTCCAGCTCTGCCCCTCGCCGTGCTGGCTCCAGCCGTGGGGATTCTGCACCAACAACTTCACAGCAACTTCCCAGCTCAGGGACCGGTTGCTTTTGGGGGGCTCCTCTTCTTTGCAAAATGCCAAGATGATTGAACGTGGGGGCCTGTCATGTTTGGAGCAAACGCACTCAGGAAGCCACGGTCCTTCCCTCCCATCTTCTGGGTTGTGTGGGGGCATCTCCAGGGAACATTTTCTAGTCCTCCGAGTTCTGGCCACCCGGCTCCAAAGACCTCTGCCAGCCTCACCGAGAAATAGGGAGTCTGGTGTCTGCCTTTCAGATCAGAGAAGAAAACGCTCTCCTTTCTCCATCCGAGTCGTTATTAACAGATTGAATGGATTTGCCCGTTTTGGGGGGTCTGAGGGAGGACTCAGACAAAGCAATCATTCTCTGTAAGCATAAATTCTGGGGGATTTTTTGGGTGGGAGGAGGGCTAATGGTTGAAAACCAGCATCTCAGTAATTGGAATAACGCTTCCCAGTAAGTCAGATATGGAAACAACCTATGTGTCTGTTGACGGATGAATAGATGAGAAATTGTATTTGTATAAAAACCCCTGGTGTGTTTATAAAGGCACCTGGGACTATTATTCAGCCTGAAAAAAGAGGGAATCTTGTCGTTTGTGACAACATGGGTGGACCTTGAGGGCATTATGCTAAGTGAGAGAAGTCAGCCGGAGACAAGACGAATCTTGTATGATTTCACTTATATGCGGAATCAAAAATAGACTCACAGAAGCAGAGAGGGGGTGGTTGCCTGGGGCTGGGGGAGGGGAAGAGGGGGCTGATGGTCAAAGGCACAGACTTTCAGTTGTGAGAAGAACGCATCCTGGAGGCGGAATGAACAGCTCCGTAAATATAGCTGATGGTTTTGCACTGCGCATCTGATGTTTGCTAAGGCGTAGCTCTGAAGTGTTTGCAGCACACGCACGCACGCACACACACACACACACACACACAGTAACTATGTGAGGTAATGAGTGTGTGTTTTTAAATTTTTTTTCTCTTTCAGGTCTGCACCTGTGGCATGGGGAAGTTCCCAGGCTAGGGGTCAAATCAGAGCTGCATCTGTGACCTACACCCCAGCTCATGGCAACGCTGGATCCTTAACCCCACAGATCGAGGCTGGGGATGGAACCTGCGTCCTCATGGATACTAGTCGGGTTTGTTACCACTGAGCCATGATGAGAACACCGCTGCAAGACATACACTTTTAACCTGTCAGACCTCGCAAAAGCTGAAAAACCTTGGTGTAAGGCTGAGCAGAAATCCGACCTGGCGCGTCCCAGAATGGCCGAGCAGGGGGGAGGCCGTGTGGGTGTGTTGCCGGGATGAAATGGCAAGACGGGATTTTGAATCACAGCCAGTCCTGACGCAGTGTGTGGGCTGAGAGTCCACTTCTTTCTGTGATTTACGCTGTGATGGCTACACCAGCCCATCCCAGAAAACACCCCAAAGCACCTGAGGGCTTTGGATTTGGGGGGGGGGGAATGAGGTATGTCGTCTCCAGCCTAGACGTTCCGTCACTTCAAGCCTCTGCCACCATAGTGTCCCTGCCCCGGCAGAGTGTGTGTGTGTGTGTGTTTGTAGGTGTGTGTGGTGGGGGTAGGGCCTGCGCTGTGAATTGGCCTCCCACGAAAAGCACCACTGCATGCAGTTAAACACTGCTAACGATGGAGTTCCTGTGGTGGCTCAGCAGTAATGCACCCGACTAATCTCCATGAGGATGCGGGTTTGATCTCTGGCTTCGCTCAGTGGGTTAAGGATCCAGTGTTGCCGTGAGCTGCGGGGTAGTTTGCAGATGTAGCTCGGATCTGGCGTTGCTGCAGCTGTAGCTCCAATTCAACCCTAGCCTGGGAACTTCCACAGGCTGCAGGTATGGCCCTAAAAATAAAAAATAAAAAATTTAAAAAATTTAAAAATTAAAAAAAAAAAGCAAAGGTGAGTTCTGCGCAGCATTCTAGGGACAGAGACTATATCTCTGTGTATTTGAAAGTTGGTAAGAGAGGAATTCTTAAAATTCTCGTGGGGAGAGGGATAAGTTGGGACTCTGGGATTGGCACATCCTTACTGCTTATATAACACAGATCAACAGCAGGGACCTGCCATACAGCATGGGGAACGGTGTTCAGTATCTACAGGAATATCTACAGTATCTGTGATGGAAAAGAATCCAAAAAAGAAGATGTCTAACATGTCTAAGTGAATCACGTTGCTGTACACCTGAAACTCACTTATCCCCTGCCAGAGCCTGGAGTCGGGGTGGGGGGAGCAGTCCCACGTGCCCAGCGACCCCGCTGGACCCCCAGCATCCTCCAGAGTCCGCACCTGCCCCGCCCCGGAGAACCCCTTTGGGTAGCATGTCGGAAAGGCCAGCACAGGTGGAGAGGGAAGAGGGAGACCCCTCAAAGGAAAAGACAAGCTGTCCTTCCTTTGTAACCAGGACTTGCATTTTTCCATTTTTCCCTGAAAGTAACACAGTGGACCGGTAGTGGGCTGGGGTCTCAGCCAAGTTGCTCCCTCCTCGAGAGTCATATCAGCTCCCCCACCCCACCCCGTCATGTCCCCAGAGCCTGGAGCTGCTTCCACTCAGGCTGCACCCCTTGTTCATGGAAACAGCCCAGTGAGGGGCTTTGACAAGACCCACCAGGGTCAGTCATCTCGTCCCGTCTCACGGCCATAGACAGGAGAGCGTTCTATGAACCAAAGCTGGGGTCCCCCTGCCCTGGTTGCTTCCTCCTCACAAATGCCAGGCTCAGGGTTGGGCGGAGAGCCAAGGGCAGCTCTGAAGGACCAGGTCGTCCCTAGGTCCGGTTTTGGGCATCACAGGGCCTCCATCAGAGGCACTCAACTCTGCCGGTATCGGAAACGTGGTCTGTGAGTGGGGCGTGTGGTGGAGTTCCAATAAATCTTTTTTTTTTTAATGATTTTTATTTTTTTCCGTTATAATTGTGCCAATATTCTACCGCACAGCAAGGTGACCTAGTCACATGCACACACATGTACACATTCTTTTTCTCACCTCATTCTCCATCGTGTTCCATCGCAAGTGACTGGACACAATTCCCAGTGCCATACAGCAAGGTCTCATTGCTTATCCATTCCAAACAATAAATCTTTATTTACAAAAGCAGGCAGGGGGCCGGCTTCAGTCCATGGGAACCCCCGGTCTACACCATTGTGTAGCCAAGTGGAGTCGCAGGCGGCAGCTGCCCCACCACCTGGCAAGGGTCTCGCCAAGTTCACACCCACCCCCTGATGGAGGGGGTGGCGAGAAGGAGTGTGGAGGGAGAAACGGGGGCCACCTGCTTGGTGTCTGGTGCACCTCCACGGCCTGCCCTTCCTTGTGGGTCTGAACAACCTCAGCATGTATTCCTTGTGTTTCTCAGCCCCGCTTCCGCCTGACCTGACGGCTGTTTCAGAGGCATTGCTTTATTTTCTAAAGGGAGTTTAGAAGGGGTTAGTAGACTCAAACTACAGCGTTTGGAGTGTATAGGCAATGAGATACTGCTGTACAGCACAGAGAGCTCTAGCCAATCACCTGTGACAGAGCAGGATGGAGGATAATGTGAGGAAAAGAATGTGTGTGTATGCATATATCTATATACACCCATTACACATATTATGTATACATATTACATTATACATATATATACATACAAAAGAGTGTGTGTGTGTGTGTGTATAAAACTGCGTCACTTAGCTGTACCAAAGAAATTGACAGAATATTGTAAATCAACTATAACAAATTAAAAAAAAAAAAAAGAAGGTGTGACCCCCCCACCCCATCCCCCAGACAGGCTGTGTCCAACCTTCTGCTCGGAACTGGGGAACATTTTTTTAAACTTTTTTTTGGCTGCGCCATGGCATACAGAAGATCCCAGGCCAGGGATCGAACCTGTGCTGAAGCAGCTGCAGTGACAACACCAGATCCTTAACCCACGGCACGCCGCAAGAACTCCTTGGAACTTCTTGGCTAGAATCACCGCAACGGCTAAGCCCTTCTCGGCCATCCAGTGGCAGCCTGGTCCAACGTGTCGTGTCAGAATCTCCAGGTGAGACTTGGAAGCCTTCTCAAGGCAGGTGCCAAGGGTCCCTGCACCCCAAGCGTGGGGTGGGGGTGGCCGGGGAGGAAAGGATAAAGACGTTGTGACCTGGCCCTTTGGGATCATCCGCTAGGGGAGTGGGAAGAAGCGCCTGACAGAGAGAAAATCTCATTATCTTAACAGCTGTAAATCCCAATTATTTCACAGAACATCTGCTGTAAGATACGCATGCTTGGAGGGGGGTTCCCCCAGTTTGGGGTATTATTTAGACCCCAACCCGGATCTCTCAGGATCCCTGTGATGGTCGCCAGTGTTTTCAGGGGCTCTGATTTCAGGGCATTTCCACTCCGCCTTCTCTGCAAAGGGATGGGCTGCATTTACCAACCGCATCCTCCGAGGACCGGGGACTGCGCCTTTGGGAGCGTAGGCTCCTGTGGACAGCGACACGGCTGTCAGAGGAGTCGCTGGGTCCCTAATGAAGGCGGGGGAAGCTCGTCCTGAAAACCCACACCCGCGGACGCCGGGCGTGCTGCGCTCTCGGGCCAGGCGCGCGGGTCTGCATCCGGCGCCCTTTGATTCGCATGGTGCCGAGACGGACAGGAACGGAGGTGCGTCCTCAGACCTGGGTGTCACAACAGCGGGATGGATCTCCTTTTCCACCAGCCTTGGTTAACTTTTGTTTTTTCATGTCCCTCTGCTTTGGCAGCCCGGAAAATGTAAATGAGCGGAGATTTTTTAACAAGGCAAGCCCTCGGCGGTGACCCGCGTGGATCTAAGCGGCGCCGCCAGGCGTGGCTGAGCGGGCACAGGCCGGGAACATCTTGCGGGGGAAAGCGGGCCGTCTGTTTCATCCGCACCCGCCAAGCAGGCAAACAAGCCGCTTAATGAGCGGGACATCAAGGCCGCGGTGAAACCGGTGGTGATACGCGACATCGGGGGGCGCGTGGGCGCCCAGCAGCCCGGCCCCGCCCCCGCCCTCCCCCGGAAACAAATACATCCTGCCGCCTGGCCACTCGGCTCCAAGGGAGCTCGGCGGCCCGCGTGCCTGGCATTTAACTGTCCTCGCGGCTGGGGCTTTGAAGCTGTTTAAACTCCTCGTGGTCTGGGGTTGTTTCCCGGGCCGCGGAACAGGGAGAATCAAAGGCCGGCGGCGGGGAAAAGCAGCGCGGGCAGAAGCTAGGTACGCGCTCAGGCGCACGGAAAGTTTTCGTCTTTGGCCTTTTTCCTCCCCGAGATCAAAGTTCCCGGTTCAGCTCTAATTAAGCAAAGCTAACGCGGGATCCGAGGCCTTCTGGCACCGAACAGGGCCTTCGAGCGTCCTGCTGAAATCTCCCCGCGATCTAAATAATTAATGTGACACCCTGAGCTCCGCATGGGAAAATGAAAAACAAGACGGAGCGGCCAGGGTTGGAGTTTTCAACAATGGCCCCAGCCCAGTGCATGCCATTTGTTCTGGGGGACGTCGCGGCTCTTTGTCATGCTAAGGGGTCCTTTCTTGGCCCCCGCAGGCCGGCGGGCGGAGAGCTCTCGTTTAATGGTGTTTAATCCCCTTAATCCGAGCAGGAAGGCGGTCCCCGGTGCAAATCCGGTCCCAGAAGCCCTGCGGAGCCAGCGCCTGGCTGCGCCGAGCGGGAATGCTGGGCAGAAGCCGGGAGACGCCGTCCCAGCCTGGCCTTGTGCCGCCCGGCCGCCCGGAGCCATGTGACCCTGCGAGCTCAGGCTGCTGACATCAGCTGCAAAGCCAGCGGGCGAGCAGGGCCCGGTTCCCGCGGCCACTGGGGCCTCGCCGGCCACGTGCTCCGGTCCCCACCGGGACGGGGAGGGGGTCTTTGTGAGGGGAAGGAATCCTCTGTGGAGTGTGGACGCAGATGAGTTCTCGAATGTCGACTGGGTCCCATCGGAGCCCGTGGCTGAGACCATTGTAACTTCATGGAGGCGGGCGCGCTGCTCCGCTCCCCGGGCTCGGACCCAAAGAGCGTGGATGAGGCTGAAACCAGAGCAACTACAGAAGGCCTGGAAACACAAAGATCTCACCTATCAGGCTCGCCAGCCTCGCCAGGCTCCTGGGTGCAGGTGAAGCCTCTTCCAGGCGCCCTGCAGGGCACTTCATGTTTTAACAGGAACCCCAGGAAAGGAAAGGGGGCCTTCCAGGAGGGGCAGGCGGGGAGGGTGGGTCTCAGAGAAGCTCTGGTTCTGTTCTTGGCTCTGGCACAGGCATCTGTGCCACAGGGTCATGCAGGAAGGCGGCACACGTGTTGTTCCCCAGCGTGACGGCTGCCCTGTGTGTGAAACTGCCACTAATGGAGGGATGTGCCCGGGGGACCAGGGCAGTGCTGGGGTCTTACCTGGGGCACACGTGCACACAGACTCATAGACATACATTGTGCACACAAATACACAGACACACACAGACATACACATAGACCAGGGAGATGTGCAGAGACCCACGGACACACGCATTCTCTACACACACACACACACACACACACACACACACACAGTTACACACAGACCCATACACATACTATACACACACAGCACACATTATACACACACACTCAGGCACACACGCAACACACTGATACACAGAGACACAGTCAGATATGCACAATACATACATGGGCAGCAACCCACACTACACATGCAGACGCACAGACACATACACAAACAGCACGAACACACAGAGACACATGGACACACATATACACTGTACACACACTACGGACATTGTATGTGCACTCAGACACAACACGGATGCAGCACAGATACGTATAGACAGAGTCATAGAACACACACACACACTCAGACACACAGCACACATGGAAACACAACACACACAGACACGCATAGACACACACACACCCACACCACACACTATGCACACATAATACACACACCTAGAGACACACACAGCACACGCTACGCACATGTTACATGCACACTACGCACACTCACGACACACACACACACAGCGGGCCTGTCAAGACCAGACAGGCGTTCTCTCCCCACGGGGGGCCCGACCATGGGTCTGGATGCGCTCCATCCCTCCCCACATGGTGGCTGCAGCTGGAAGCCGGGAGCTCCCCACAAGGACAGCCGTCATGCCATCGCCACCTGTTCACACGTGCTCCGAGATGCGCAGCAGCTTTCTCCATGGCCGCCCACAAAAGCCACGGGAATGGTGGGGACCTGGGGAGGGGGCAGAGGAGACGAGGCTGGCAGTGTGCAAGCCCCGCAGCAGGCACGGGTGCCGACCATCTTCCTTGGGCCCGTGGATCAGCTGGGCATCCACCCCCTCAACCAGCTTCCCATGGCCGTCAGGGGCCAGGGGCACCATGCCCTCTGCGTGGAGGCTGGAAGGTTCAGAATGCGCCGGGGGGAGTCCCACCCCTGTCATCCCTCCAGACCCATCCATGTCTTCCTGGAGAGCCCCCCCGCCCCCACCGGCTGGGACCCTCCTGGCAAAGCAGAGTCTCCAGAAGGAGGAGTTTCCAGGAAGGAGGAGTTTCTGTGAAGGTCTGGGTCCCTGGTCTGACCCAGAGTCACACAGATGCCAGGGCCTGCGAGGGAGGAGGGGGGTCACACCAGGGCTTCTCGGCTCTGGGGTACAGAGAGGGACCTGCAGGTGCCATGACTGAGCACGAGTCCCCTCTGGGCAGGAAGAGGCAACAGGGTGGGTGAAACACATTCCAGACAGGTGCATCCACCTGCACCAGCTCGGCCCTGTCCCGGGGCCACCTCACTGCTGGCCCTGCCTGTTTTCCCAGCCCACAGACTGTAGCTGAAACTCGGCTTCTTTCCGCTGGTGCCGAATTGAAATGCAGAGACAGAGTTTGGGGTGAAGGAGCAAAAGATGGCTTTTATGGCTTTGCCCAGCAGAGGAGGCCACAGCAGGCTCATGCCTTAAAGACTGTGTCCCACCATTGGGAAGAATTGTGGGGAGTTTTACAGTAAAATGGAGAAAAACAGGGTTTCAGATAAGATTGAGGGTTGGGCAGATGTGCATGCCTCTTTCTGTGGGGGAATCTTCGTCGTGGAAGCTGGACTCAGATCTCGGCCTGATGCTGGGGGCAGTCTGCTGGGTTATTGCCGAGAATAACAGTACCCGTGAAAAGGGGATGCTGATCAGACATTGGAACGAACCAGGAAAGTTCCTGAGAAACATCACCTGCCCATCGTCCTCAACCCACAGGCCGCTGTGCTCAGGGTACCTAATTTTTAGCTTATGGGTGATTGTGTGTGGGGTGCGATTAAGCCAGGGAGAAGCTCAAGGGACTCCAAGCTGTTCAATATTAAAGGGTTCATTTCTAAGAGAAGCATAGGGAATATCGCTTTTCTCTTAGGTGTATCTGATGCCTACATCCTATGAGTATCTCTTGAGGGGGGACCAGGATCCCACCCCAAGGCTGCACCATTGTGTCTTGATGGCTCCTCCCTGGTCTCTGCCTCCCCTCCCTTCCCTGAGCAGCAACCATCTGAACCTGCCCCTTGGAACTCAGGGAAGGTCCTGGAGGCTGAAGGAGGCCCGTTTCCTAAGAACAAAAAACAGAGGACACAGAAAAGCTTGTGTGCCCAGGAGCTCCACAGGGCCTGGCCCTGTTCCAGGACCTCACTGCCACCCCTGGGGGCAGAGGACACACAGAATCCTTCCTGACTATCCCCCTGCCACCATCCCCCAGGGGCTGACCCTCTGAATGGACTCCAAAGTGGCCACCTTCCTCCAGGACACTGCTGCTGCTACCCGCCCCTGGTGCTGGGGGAGGTCTGAGCACTGGGTGCCCTGCTCCCCCTCCCCCTCCAGTCTCCTCCCCAGGGGGAGATGCGACCAAGGGGCCAGTCCGCAGAGATGAACCCTTTACCCTGGCCCATCCACTTCTGTGGCTGTCCCTTGTCCCCAGATGAGTCTCCTGTGTCATAGATGTTCCATCAATAGCCACCCTGGCCACTCCTGGAGCCCTCTCGGTCCCTCTCCCTGGGGGATAGAACAGTGTCCCCAAAGATATGCATACCCTGACCCCCATGTGGGGGACAGAATAATGTCCCCAAAGCCGTCCATGTTCTAACACCTAGTACCCGTGCCATGTGACTTTACATGGGAGAAGGGACTTTGCAGGTGCGAATTTGTGATGGAGAGATGCTTGTCTTTTTTTTTTTTTTTTTTTTTTTTTTGCTTTTTAGGGCTGCACCTGCAGCATATGGAGGTTTCCAGGCTAGAGGTCAAATTCAAGCTACAGCTGCAGGTCTACACCACAGCCACAGAAATGCGGGATCCGAGTTGCATCTGCGAAACTACACCACAGCTCATGGCAACGCTGGATCGCCGACCCACTGATCAAGGCCAATGATCAAACCCGCGTCCTCATGAATTCATTTCTGCTGCACCACAACAGGAACTCCCAAGATGCTTCTGCCTTATCCAGGTGGCCCTTCGAGGCAATCACAAAGACCTTAAAAGAGGAAAGGCAGAGGGAAATTTCACTAAAGAAAGTCACAGAAAATCAGTAAAAAGTTGAAAAACGTAGTCCCATGTGAACCATGAAACGAGCTTGTGTAAGTCCTGAGCTGGGAACATGCAGGTCTGGGATGGACACTTTCCTCCCCTCTGTGCACCTCTGCCAATGTCAGTAATAGCCCGGGACTACTGCTCTAGGACGACTGAGATGATGGGTGCGTAGGTGACCTTGCAAACACGGAGTCTGAAAAGAACCAGGACGGCTGGCTCCTCTGAGGATGGCGGGTGGGTCCCAGGAGAAGACTTGCTCCCACGCCTGTGTGCACCAGTGTGATGAAGCAGTGGGTGGGGAGTGGCCCCTGGGGCAGCTCAGAGCATCTGGTCCACTGCCTCCACCCGCATCATCCGACGGACCGCAGGGCTGTGCCCTGAAGGTGGAAGTCTGCCGGCCTCTGGCTCCATCCCAACATCCTGCAGGGCTGGAGATGCACTCAGCCCGGAAAAATCTCCCTGAAGTCCCTGTGACTGGTGTTCCAGCCTCGCTGCCAACCGACTGGAGTGTTTTGGAGGGAGGGCTGCCCACTGGGGGAGGGGGACGGTGGACCAGAGAGCAGCCCTGGGGAAGTGGGCACCGGGGGCAGCAGGAACAGTCCGCGCTGAGGCTGCCCTCCCCTCAGAGGGACGGAGGATCTGTTTATAAGAGCATTGACGTTTCACCGGTGGCTGTTCCCAATGTGTAGCCAGGGGCTTCTCCAGGATGTCGGCACAGCCCTGGCTGGATGCAGAGGATGCAGGGAAGGTCAGACGGAGCCCATGTTTCTTGGGAACTGGGGGAGACGGGAGAGGGGCCACAGAACACAGGAGCTGCATGGTGCTCAGTCCACACGGATGGGAAGCTCTCAAGGTGGGTCTTGGTGATGTAATGAGCAATGCTTCTTGGGTCTCCGTCTCTGGTTTCAGACAAGGAGCCCCAAGTCCTTGGAATTTTCTGGGTGATAGGAGCATCTTTGGTCCTAAAGAGACCATTTCCTGGGTGGCCGGGGCTGGTCCCCGGAAAGAACACGCTACGGTTGGAAGCTGCAAGCTTCCACCACCTGCGTCCTCCAGGAAGGAGATGGAGCTTGCAGTTAAACACCAACAACCACTGTCTCGGCTTTGAGACCATGTCCCTTGTCCCAGAAGCGCAGGTGGATGCCCGGGGCAGGTCGCAGAAGGAGTCTTGCCGGCCACTCCAGCAGCCCCTGTTCCTGGCACACCGGGCTTTCCTCCCGGCCCCAGGGGTCCTGAGTGGTGAAGTCCAGCTGTGATGGTGCCACCTCCGCACACATCCTGCTTCTGTTCTGACCCTCAGAGTGCCACCATTGGTCATCAGGGATGGTCCCGACCAGCGGCCGGCAAACTAGAGCCTGGGGGGCAGATCTGGCCTCCTGCCTGCTCTTTTCTTGCAGCCTGCAAGCTAAGAACGGATTTTAAGTTTGGAGCGGCTGAAAAAATAAAGAGAAAGAAAACCGGAGTGACAGTTTGTGCCCAGTGACAATTACAAAAGTTCTAGTGAAACCCAGGTGGGGAGGGGTTATCAGCAGGGGGCGGAGGTGGAAGTGGGATTCATTCTTTGTGTCATTTCTCCTGAAAGCCTGAGGGTTTGGTGAGGAAGTCGGAAGAGGCTGGGCTTTGGAAGATAGGTCCCTCAGAAGATCCTCAGGTATGTAGAAAAGCAACCTCGCGTAAGGACCGTGAGTGCCTGCAGCCCCCTGGGGACCTTTGGGCCTGGGAGGGGTGGTCTGGTTTGGGACCTCAGGGAATCTGAGAAGGGCAGGCTCCAAGCTTGGGGGTCACCGTGTTTCTGTTTCAAATGTGTATCTCTCCCTCCGCCTTTTGACATTGTGAAATTGGGCACCAGTCCACGGGAAGGGTCCTCCGTCGGTTTCCGGCCCCCATGGCGGGGGGGCTGAGCTCACAAGTGAGCAGCTTGATCCCCAGGCTGGACGGGAGTAATGCTTCAGCTCAAGTGTGCTGAATATCAGCCAAGTCTGTCATTAGAGGAGGTGCTGTTCCTTTGCTGCGTGAAATTGCTTTTTATTCCAATTATGGATTTTCATGGAGAAATTGTTTGGTAATGGAATAATGTTTGCCTCTTCCCGTCCTCCAAGGGCGATTATGAATGTTTAATAAGCGCCGAAGTTGGGCAGGTATTATGAACTCCCCCAAAGACAGGTGTTCCATAAATTAATCATGGGAGAAATTTTGCACCGCGTTGTGTAAAAAGGGGGAAAAAATCAATTGGTATCTTTTCAGGGAGCGCTGATCTAGTTTATATTCTGGGCTTTAGAGTTAATTAATGAAGTTACACGTGTATTAAAGAAACAAACATGTCAGCTTTTTAAAAATTCTTGCTTTTGGGGCACAAAGGTTCGTGGGGCTTCCCGGGGGGATGGGCTCGCTGCCATGTTCTGATTGAAACGGCACACCTCCCAGTGAAATGATCCCCAACTGAGCCCCGTGCAAGGGGTTCTAAGACTCAGGGGCGTCCAGCCCGGGGGACCCAAGGAGCTTCAGAAAGATGCCACGAAAGATGGTCAGTTTTAAACACCAGCCAGACAGGGGTGGCGGCGGCCAGCTCTGTTCCCCACCAGCCTCCAGCCAAGTCGAGGCTGTCTCCTCCTCTGCTCTATTTTTCCCCCAAACCCCGGGTCTGCCCCCGGAAAGCTGAAGAAGAGAGAGCAGAGCCCCCCCCCCCCACCCAGGGCCTTCCCATTTGCAGCATGTTGGAAGGAAGAAGAAACAAGCCACCTCTCGGCCTGCCTGTTTCTCCAGCCCTTCAATTAAAGCCTTTGCAGATAAGTCAGGACCTACCAGGAAATTTCGTCAAGACATTTGGGGGGTGGGCAGGGGGTGGGGCACCTCTGTCAGAGCCAATTGTAAGTAGCCGTTCCCTTGGCCTCTCGGCATCTGCTCACTTCCTGCCTTTGGATCTGGCTGTGATGCCTGGATGAGCTGCAGCCACTCTGCAACCTTGAGGTGACAACGTGGAAGGACCTGGGCCTTTCATAATGTCCAGCTGAGGCCGCCACCTGTGGACTTCCCACGTGTGAAGGAGTCACTGCCTGCTCCCAGAGGACTTTGTGCTCAGATGTGTGTTGTTTTATTTGTACAGAAGTTTGGTTTCCTTCAAAAGACAGCTGTGAATTCAGGAAGAGAGATGGAGACAGAGACCGAGAGAGATACAGAGAGACAGAGAGAGACAGAGACAGAGACAGAGAGAGACAGAGACAGAAGGGGGAAGAGAGACAGAGACACGAGAGTTCAGGTCAGATTTTGCAGAGGATCACATGTCAGATCACCAGACACAGTGGACACAGATCCAAATCCTGTTAGTGCGTTTTCTAGCCAACTTTCACATCTTTATGCCTTGGCACGAAGATATCTTATTTTTCCAAGACCAATGAAGGATTCTAATGGCCCTGCCCGAATTCGCCTCCCCCGCACCCTGCCCCGTGTCCTCTGCTTGCTCTAACCGCTAACTATGGCTTGCTCTGCAAAACCTGCAATAAAAGGCTTTGCCGAGACGCGAGGCTGCAGGTTTCTGCCGCACTTGAGGAACCATGAGGACGGACAGTGCAGGAATGGGGAGCGTTGCTGTGGGTTCCCAGCTGCCCACGCACATGCGAGGGGCTGCTCAAATAGCAGATTTCCCTGTTTCACTCAAATCGTGGTTCGGTTTACAAGAATTCCAGAAGGCTTGGAACAGGGTTTTCCGAGAGGGGAGAATTTTGTAAGGGTCTTGGAGTTTCTGTGTGTGTATGTGTGTCTCTTCCTCTCTCTTGACCTATCAATATATCTATCATCTATCTATCTATCTATCTATCTATCTATCTATCTACCTATCTATCATCTACCTATTTCTACCTATTATCTATCATCTATTATCTACCATCTGCCTATATCTATTATCTGTCTATCACCTATTTATCTATCATCTGTGTCTATCTATCTATCTATCTACCTATTATTATCTATGGACTATCTATCATCTGTCTATATCTATTATCTATCTGTACCAATCAGTTTCTGGTTATCTATATCTGTGTCTCTATTATCCACCCATCATGTCCTCTTTTGAATCTATCACCTAGCTCTATATTCTTCCATATCTGTCGTACCTCTTCATCTATTAGTCTACACCTCTTATTGATCTACATCTACTATCAATCTATATTTGCGTCTGTTTCTCTATTCATCTCTCATGTCATCTTTTTCATCCATCTCTTCTCTATGCATCTCTCTCCCTCTCATCTGTTACCTAATCTGTCTTATTCAACCGACTCAACAACACATGCTTGACGTTGTCACACGTTCTGCATTTGCTTCTCTGACATAATTTCAAATGAGGCGTCGTTTTCTAGCAAGGGCAGAGGAGAACTAATTCAATATCTGTTCGATGGATGCGCAGATGATCCCGTGTCCATGGGAGGCAGAAGGTAACTTCCTCCCTGTGCTTGGACGTTTCAGGTCATCCCAGGCTCTGTCCCTGTGGTTCTCGAGAATGTGGGCAGCTGGCCTCTCCCAGGAGCTGAGGAACGGATTCGTGGCTGGACCGTGCCAGGAACAACGTCATAAATCCAAGCGCCCTCAAAGTGTCTTCTCCTGAGACACAGAAGGATTATATTCTGACACATCTTGTCACCCCGATACAACATCTCCCTTGACACAAGGATCTGTCACCTTTCCTCTCTTATCCTTGCGGGAGCAAGTATTCTTTCAATAGTGGTGCTCATCACTCTTCCACCAAATTCTTTCCCTCGGCTCCTTCAACAATTGAGGATACTTATATCCATATAATTTGCACCCTTGGATAAGGATATTTTGCCAGAGTGGTTTTGGTCAATGGATGAAATTACAGACGTGTTCTTCCACCTCTTTGTCCCCATGAATCCCAGCAGAAGTTGCCCTCGGCCACGGCTAGTCCACCAATGGCCACCTCAGTATGTTTAAGAGAGACCTGTGACTTGCAACTCCATTGGTCCTGCAGCAGATTGCAAGTTGCTGTTTCAGGATCTGTGGCTCTAAGAGGACTCATGTTGAAGGAGAAATACTTTGAGTTTTGTGTGGGGAGAAACACAGGGGAGGAGTGGTGGCCTCTGGGATCACAGGTGAGAAGAAGAACCTCTAAGGTCTTGTGAACCCAGGTGTTGGGGGACAAGGGTTTGGTGGGACAAGGTCTTAGTGGACAAGGGTCTTGGTGGACAAGTTTCTTGGTGGACAAGGGTCTTGGTGGATGGCGTCTTGGTGGACGAGGGTCTTGGTGGATGGCGTCTTGGTGGACGAGGGTCTTGGTGGATGGCGTCTTGGTGGACAAGGGTCTTTGTGGATGGCGTCTTGGTGGACGAGGGTCTTGGTGGATGGCGTCTTGGTGGACAAGGGTCTTGGTGGATGGCGTCTTGGTGGACGAGGGTCTTGGTGGATGGCGTCTTGGTGGACAAGGGTCTTGGTGGATGGTGTCTTGGTGAGCCCAGCACACTCAGCATAGCCTCCGTGTTCCCATAATCCTCCTGGCACATCTGAACTCCCAGTTCACCATGTGCTTGTTGGGGACCTGCCATGGGGCTCCAGGTCCATCCAAGTCCGTCGCTGGAGGCCTTGCGGAGGTCCTGAGGGAGCCCCCTCCCAGTGCCCCTAACTCATTCCAGGTTCCCCTGCCTGGTCCTCCATTTCCATGGTTCGTCCTTCTCCCTGTGCAATTGTCTATCTACTCTGGACGTTCCTCATCACCCCCCGACCCCTGGACCTGCCCCATGGGACGTGGGTCCTGAGAGGGTGAGCATGCCTGCCTGGTGGATGCGGCCTGTGGCCCAGGATTCCCACTCAGGACACACTCAGGATGCTGGTGGATGGGATGCCTCCCCCGGCGGGAACCCCTCTTGCCCCAGGAAGCCACTTTCCATGTTTCCTTCTTCAGTGGCAACTGGCGTGGTGCTGGATTCAGACCCGTGTTTGGAGATGATGGCTGACGGCCTGTTGGGGAGGTGAGCAGGTGGGTGGGGCTGGGTGATGTTGGGGAGCAGAGGGGCAAGCCAGATCTCTCCCTGTCCTTGGTCCCCATGCCAGCCAGCACCCTCCCCTCCCCCAAGCACCACAAACTGAGCCCCTTTTTTGGGGGGAGTGACTCTCCTTTGTGGTTTTGCCTGATAAGCTCTGTTCAATACTGATTGCTCTGTTCACCTCTAAACAGTTTATTTTGTACCCTGTTCCCTGCATGGTGGTGTTTGTTCTTCCCTGAGGTTTTGATTTTGCGTCTTCCTGTCTCTGAGCCCCAGGAGCCCCGCCGGGAGCAAGAGGTGGCTCCTTTCCCCCCTTTGTCCCAAGCAGCCCATAGTGCAAAGCATCGCCATTGGAAAGATGGGTCTTATCAGATGAGGCAGGATGACAAGGGTAGAAACACCAGCAGGTGCTTCTCAGGCATGGGGACCTTCTGGGACATGGGACCTTCTGGGATATGGGGACCTTGTGCAGGAGAGGAGCTAACCTACCTTTATGAGGTTTGCCCGGTTTGCAATTGTTTTCCTTATCACCGTGCATCTGCGTGGGTGCCGGCAGGCTGGGGCACGCCGGCATCCTCCAGAAGCAACCAGCGTTCTCTCCACTTCTGCCTGGCACTGGGTGGCTGGGATCCCCAGCGGGTGGCCCCGGGTGGGCGATGGAGATGCCACGGACAGCCACCTCCTCCACAGTGGTACTGTTGCTTTTCCCCATGGGGCAGTGCCCCAGCCTGGCTCCTTGGGGGCTGTGGTCCTGGGGAAGCAGCATCCCCGGGTGGACAGGTCAGGGAGGACGTGTGCGCTGGAGACAGGATCAGGTCCTTCTGACTCCACCTCCCAGTCCGGGGGCTTCAGTCCTCAGGAAGGATGCACAGCGGCCGTCTGCTCCCACCCACTCCTTCCCCCCACCCCCTCCAATGCCAGATGCACGTTTATTCCCAAAGCATGTGCTGAGGTCGGATAACAAACAAGCCCTGTGGCCCGTGCTGAAAACACTCATGATGCACAAAGCCAGCCTGGCTGCAGGTGAGAAGCAGGGGGCAGATGCAGGAGGGGTCGTCCCTGCTCCTCCAGGAGCACTCAGCCCCGCAGGGTAGGAAGGGGTGCTTCAGGTGGAGGTTGAGAGGTGAAGACAAAGGCGGCACACCTGGAAAACAGCAGGATGGGGTGGGACATCAGTAAAGAATAGTGGACATGGTGAAGGTTCACCCTGCGACAGGTACAGCCATGAGTGCCCATCACACCTGCAGGGAGGTGAGCGGTACCCTTTCCTGGCTTTGTGGATGGGGAGGACAAGGCACAGAGAAGTTAAGTACCTTCCCTGAGGTCACACAGTGCCTTCATCAGGGCATCTGGATTTGCACTCACACTGTTTGATCGAAACCACCCTCTTGACCTCCGTGTGGGGCCGGCTGAGTTCGGGAGGGACACTGGGCTGTGGGCAAGGATGGATGTTCTGCATGCTGAGAAAGCAGTGCAGGTCCTGGTCAGACCAGTACTGGAAGCTTAGGTCATTGACCTTGACGTGGAGGCTGGGGGCAGGGCTTGTTGCAGGGTGGGGGGGCCCTGTGCTGAGAGGTGGGGCTGGCACCTGCCAGGTGTTGTGTCAGTGCTCACTGCAGTCACAAGGCAGGTACTTCTCTCTTGAAGTTCCTGGGTGGACACTAGGAAGGGATTGGGGGGGGTGGGTGGGGAGTTACACCATCAGCTCTTATTGGGGGGCTCCTTGGGGCTCCCCATTCTTACACTCTAAGACAGAGCCAGGTTCTCCATGAGGTTGGGTCTGGGCTGAGGGTGCTAAAAACAATGTGAGAGATGAAAAGGACAGGCATGAAAAAGAATGAAACCATGGCATTTGTCACAGCATGGATGGACCTAGAGATTCTCAGACTAAGTGAGGTGAGTCAGGGAAAGACAAACATCCTATGACGTCACCATGATGCGGAATCTAAAGAGAGGATACAGAGGAACTTATGTGCGGAAAAGAAAGAGACCCACAGACTTTGAAAACAATCTTATGGTTCCCAAAGGGGGCAGGTGGGGGAGGATGGACTGGGGGTGTGGGACTGGCACCCACACCCTGAGGTGCATAGAATGACTGGACAGCGGGCACCTGCTGTCTAGCACCGGGAACTCTACCCAGGATTCTGTGCTCATCTATGTAGGACCAGAATCTGAAAGAGAAGGGATGTGTGGACATGTGTAAATGAATCCCTTTGTCATCCAGCAGAGATGATCAGAACACAGTACATCAACTCTGACTTTCAATAAAGCTTAAAAAATAAAAGAGAGAGAGTATCAGGTCAGTCTCACCCCAGAGCATGTATGATGCTTTGACGACACAAGAAATGATTATTCTTTTGCGTGTCCATGACTCTGAACCAAAGTCCTAAGGACCCCAAGCCCTGGCTGTAACAGCTCAGGGCTACGAAAGATCCAAGCCACTGGCTGAGTCCAAGGATCTCATCCTTTTTTCTTTTTGAGCTGAAAACCTGGACCTTCTCCTGTGTGGGTCAAAGGATGGGTGGTGCCCACATCTTCCGAGCTGACTTTCCAGCCACCGTCTGTTCTTACAAAAACATGAGAGGACGTCTCGGCGCAAGGACCGCACGCCCCGCCTCCAGCCTCTTTCAAAGCCTGCCGGACGGCGACCTGCAGTGACCTGACATTCTTTGCACCGAACCTCTGGTATGAGAGCAGACCGCTTTCATGCTGAGCTAAGTGGAATCACATGTTCCCGTCACCCTGCGCGGAGAAGGGCTCACACTTCATCCCCGCCGGGAACCAGCCTCGCGTGGTCTCCACCACCCGGGTCTAAGCACTTGATCCTGAGGTGGATGGACCGGGCTTTCTGGGGACTGCACGTGCTGCAATGTGGCTGCGATTCGCCAGGCAGGTTTGGAGGGAGGGGGGCTGCAGCGCCCCCCCATATGTTTCCTGTAGCCTAAGTGAGTATATTTTCAGTCTCTTTCCCCCCTTTTTCTTATTATTCTTTTTAAATTAAAAAAAATTGGAGTGTAATTGATTTACAATGTGCTCCACAGCAAAGTGACTCGTTTATACCCATATGTGCCTTCTCTTTCTCTTTCTTTCCTTTTTCTCAGTTTTTTTAGAGTAGCATTGATGGACACGGCTGTGATCCTGCCTGCTGTACAGCAAAGGAACTCAGCGATTCATGTCCACACAGCCATTCTCTCTCGGACTCTTTCCCCACAGAGATGACCACAGAATCCTGGGTAGAGTTCCCTGTGCTGGACAGCAGGTTCCCGTTGGCCAGTCGTTCCATGGACCTCAGGGTGCATGTGCCAATCTCACCCCTCGCCCACCTCCTCGCCTGTCCTCTTTGGTCACCATAAGATTGTTTTCTAAATCTGTGCATCTGTTTCTGTTCTGCAAATAATTTCATTTGTACCCTTTTATTAGATTCCACATAGAGGTGATATCATATCATAGGGTATTTATCTCCCACTGCCTAACTTCACTTAATATGAGAATCTCTAGGTCAGTCCGTATTGCTGCAATGGCATGATTTCATTCTTTTTTATGGCTGTGTAGTATTCCAGTGCATATCTGTACCACATCTTCTTTCTTATTATCTTCCATCATGGTCTATCCCAAGAGACTGGACATAGTTCCCTGTGCTGGACAGCAGGACCTCGATGGCTGTGAAGTCACATCCCCAGACCACCCTCATCTATCATCCCACAGGATAGAACCCTTTTAATGCCCCACCCAGGAGGGACCACTGCCCTTTCAATGCCATAAACCAGAGAAGATTGTACCTGTTCACCCACCGACCTCTTTTCATGTCTCTGTGGCTGGCTGACAACTGCTGAGGGGCCAGTGTCTGGAGCTACAGATGGGGGGGGCAGGGGGTGGGTGTGGGTGTGAAGTCCTATTTCTGGAGGACTTGGCTCCATGACAGAAGCAGACAGCAATCCCACCCCCCCACCCCCCGTCTTTGGAGATCTGCCCGCCCACCGCTGATTCAGTGCTTTTCTCCTGGGCGTTTATGACCAGCCTAATCCGACGTATGGTACAGCCCCGGCAGCATAGAATATGGAGGGTTTGACCCTGAGTTCGTTATGACTCATGTGCTAAGTGTAAGCTGAGCGTATACGGAAAAACAGAGGTACCCGCGATGGGACATCCGACGAGTGACCAGAAGACCCACTGCGTCAGGGGTTGGAGTCAGGGCGTGGGAGGAGGAGCGGGCAGATCCCAGAGAATGTTGAGGGCTGAGCAAACCGTCTGTAGGACCCTGTGGGGACAGATACAGGTCGCTACGCCTTTCTGCACACACCAAGCCTGCACCCCTAATGGGAACCCGGGCCTTCCGCTAATGATAACGCAGCGAGGATGCAGCTCCCCGTGTACGGTGTTGCTGCTCTCTCTCCGCCCGGCACCGCTCATTCGTTTTTCCAGCCAAATGTCTGTCCCCCGTCCTCTGCCTTTCAAGCCGATGCCCCCTCCCTGGTCACGTGGGTCTCTCTTTTTATACCTGCCCTTGGTGTTACTCCCGGGGCGGATGGTTCTTGTGAGGAGGGCCGGCCCCTCTCACAGCGAGCGTTTTAGCGGCCAGGTTTCGAGGGACTCGTGCAAGAGGAGGTCGGTTCAAAGCCCACCCCTGCAACAGCAATTCTGGGATGGTGTTTTGATTTTTTTCCCTCACAGGCGACGTTTTCATCTTGCAACCTCTGAGCTCGGTGGGCTGCCTTTCAACTTCCCCGTGAACAGTTAGCGCTCTCGTCCCCGACAGAGACTAATATCGGTGGGGACATGGGCTGGTCCCCTCTCCTTGGACACAGAGCCGGACAGGAGCAGAGGCTGGCCTGGGCCCCTGGGCCTGAGCCCGTGTGTCCCCCGCAAGGGGAAAGGGGGCGTTTGCACACCCATGGCGCGATTTGCATGCAGCGGCCCCAGCTGAAGGGAAATTTAATAAGTGTCCTCAGGGCTCGAGGACCAGTCCTGGTCAAAGGGACCAGCTGTTTCCAGCCCCTCCGGGAACAGGAAGCAGAATTAAATTCAATTACAACATAGCTGTGACATGAGCTGGAGCCAGGACGATGTTGGTGAGAGTGAAGGCTGGGCCGTCGACCAGAGCATCCCGGGCGCCCAGGTGGGAAAGACAGGGGAGACCCCCTTCCCCCACGGCAGTCTTGACCACTTGGCTTTGGGGCCCGTCTGGCCCGCGAGGGGTGGGCCAGGACCTGTCCCAATGGGTGTCCTTTCACCTCAGTCTGGACAACATCCTGAGGGGCTTTGTTGGAGTTTCTGCGGCTCGGCAGGTTAAGCACCCGACTAACATCCATGAGGATGCGGGTTTGATCGCTGGCCTTACTCCGTGGGTTAAGGATCTGGTGTTGCCGTGAGCTGTGGTGTAGGTCGCAGACGTGGTTTGGATCCTGCATTGCTGTGGCCGTGGTGTGGGCTGGCAGCTGTAGCTCTGATGAGACCCCTAGGTGGGGAACTTCCATGTGCCGCAGCTTTGGCCCCCAAAAGAAATAAAAGTTGGCTTTGTTCTTGTGACTTAGTTTTTAATTGTGAGGGAAAAAAAGGACACCCAAGTGTCCACAAAAGCTGTAAGAATACTGAACAAGGGGGAAAAAAAAGGTCTGTGATATCAACTGAGAGCTTTAATAATTGACATTCTGCCTTAGTGGGTACATATGTGTGTGTATCTCAGATACATACCTATGCATTTGTGTGTGTGATAGGTAAGTATATATATTATTTATATAATGGAATATATATTATTTATATAAGTTTTGCATACACATTACACACACACACACACACTTACACACACACATATATATGTATATATACATTCCTTTTCTCCAAGAAGCTTTGGTTCCTTTTCATGGGAAATGGGTCAGAAAGTATCAACATTTACAATATGCCAGAAACTATGTTTTTTAGCAACATTGGTGTTTTTAAATTTTTTTAATAGAGTTGATTTACAATGTTGTCCAAGTCTGCTGCACAGCAAAGTAACCCAGTCATACTCACATATGCTTTCTTTTTTCCATATTATGGATGAATAGGTGGATGGATGGAGGGATGGGTGGGTGGAGGGATGGGTGGATGGATGAGTGGGTAGCTGGCTGGCTGGCTGGTTAGATGGACAATGAATGGTGGATGGTGGATGGGTGGGTGATAGACGGAGAGATGGGTGGATGGTGGGTGGGTGGATGGAGGGATGGATGGGTAGATGGATAAACACAATAGGGTCCATGCACACAGTGGACTACGACTCAGCCGTGAAAAGGAGTGAAGCTCTGACACAGGCTGCCACACGGATGGACTTGAACCCATGATGCTCAGGGAGAGAAGCCAGACCCAGCAGGACACAATGTAGGATTTCGTTTGTAGGAAACAGGCCAATCCACCGAGACACGAAAGGGGCTCATGGTGTCAGGGCTGGGGGAGCAGAGTGACAGCCCAAGGAGAGGGGGTCCCTTTGGGGGGATGAGAATGTTCTGGAACTACGTAGGGGTGATGGTTGTGCAATGCGGTGACCATGCTAAACAACCCAGACTCGTGCGTTTTAAAGTGGTTGCTTTGTGTTAGGTGAATCTTGTCTCAAAAACTTAAACCAGGGGCTGCAGGATCCTGATGCAGTTTGCGGATGAAGCAAAATGAAGCTGCTGAAGATTCCCCCAAAAAAACTGAGGGGCCCACCCAGGGAGGTTAGAAACATGGTCTCAAAGTCTTTAAAAAAGGAGGCTCCTTTGGAGCAGGGGTGCACTTCATGGAGAGACGGGGTGCAGATCCAGCAGGGGTGGTGTGGAACCCTGTAACAGGAGTTCCCGTTGCGGCTCTGTGGTAACCCACTGAGCGAGGCCAGGGATGGAACCCACATCCTCATGGATGCTAGCTGGATTCTTAAGGGGCCAAGCCACAATGGGAACTCCAAAGCTTTGGAGGGCGTATTTTTCCACCGTTTTCATGCGTGCAGGGATCTGGGGGTGGGGGAGGAAGTAGTCGGCTCGGACCCCATTCTTCAAGGTTCAGCATCGCAGGACGATCCCAGCCCACCAAGCAGACCTGACTGTCCGTTGCCGGTTTCGGCAAGGAAGACACTTGGAGTTGGGCTCTTGGGTCTTGCGGGGTGTGTGTGGCGGGGGGATTTCTTTCACGGACGCCCAGGTGGAGCCGCCCTCCGCACCTGCGTTTTCTTGGCAGGACTTGGCGTTGAAAATGCTGCTCTGCTTGTACCCAGGGCTGACCTGCTGGGAAGCAACCTCCTCGGCTGAGTGACCCATGAGTGTGAAACGCTGGGCTTTCTCGGTCTTGGTCCCAGGATTCTGAGGCTGCCAGCCCCAAGCAAACCTCAGCAACTTCTTTTCATCGTGACCCCCGCCCCCCACCCCGGCACCCATTGGCAGATTTATAACACAACGCTCCCTCTGTTGGCAAAAAGGCAGGAGCATTTCCAGAGACGCCAGGTCCAACGTTCTCCACCCGATTTCCACAGCTGGACAATCCCCTGGATTTTAGGCAGGTTTTGAGATATTTGACCCCATGAGCGGTTGCTATTCAGAAACATCTGGATATGATGGAGAAGGCAAGGCTTTGCCTGGATGTCCAGTGCAGTGTCAGATTCCAGAGCAGACTCTGGGTGACAAGGACCCACTTTGAGATTCCCGAAACGTCCATCCCGGCAAACTGGGGGAATTTGCAGGGAAGGGAAGCAATTTAAGGCTCTGAGATTTAGCAAAACCTGGGCGGTGCAGAACACCGGCTTGTTTGTTTTTCACTGGTACCACTAAATTATAATTATATTTCATCCTGCGTTCCCCAAAGAAGAACGCTTTTGTAACAAGACCTGCCTGGGCGCGCCCCTGTCATAAATCTTCTGCAGACGTGGACGCGCGCCGCTGATGGGAGGGGGTGGCCCCGGCATCTGTGGGTGGCGGGGCCCACCGTACAGCGAGCTCGGTATGTAGGAAGCATGGATGCCGGAGGAAGCGAAGGGTCTGTCCTGACCGCGGTGCCGCTCCCCTTCCCGGTGCGTGATTTCCCTTCACTGTTTTCTTTCATTCATCTCCCAGCAAGGGAAAACGAAAAGAAGCCCTTAAAACTAACACACTTGGTGCCAGGAACATGGGTGGGGGCGGCCAAGGGTGGCGCTGACTACTCGGGTAGTTCGTGGCAACTCTCCCTCCTCCATGGTTCTGTGCGTGAAAAGCGCTACGAGCGTGGCCCCACGCAGGGTCCTGTGGGCACTGCTGCCAGGAAAGTACGGTGCGGTCCCTGCTGCGTGGCCACCCTGTGGCGTCCACGTCCACGGGCGGGAGGCGGTCGGGCGGCAGAGCGGCCTCAGCGCCCCGCTGTCTGGGCTGGGCTCCCCCGGGGCCCAGGGCGCACGGAGAGGCCCTGTGTGTTTTGCAAAAGCGGCTGCGCGCGGAGGGCGGGTCTGGCGCTCAGCTCCCGCCATGCTTTTCTTCGGCAACCGCGAGGCACATTCCTGCCCCAGTTTTGTGGTGGCGCGTTCTTTCCAGCCAAAGGCCTTTCAGTTCAGCTCAAGGGTTTCTATCCTGTACCCTCTGCTCCCAGAGGCTGGCTTCGGGGGCGGGGTCTGCCCAGTGGGTCTGGGGAGACATGGGTGACTGTCCCTGGTTGTAATTCAGGACAGGCTGGTGGGAGGCCAGAGGAGATGGGGGGCGGTGGGTGGCAACACCTCTAAGAAGCTATTTCAAGAATTTTAAAACATGTTGGCTGGGTTTAACAAGGAGGGGGCCCCCGTTCAAACACAGATCAAGATGTTAACACCCAGAAAGTCAGCCTGCACCCGCCCCCATTTTAAACTTTCGAGATGGAAAAAGAATCTGAAAAAGAAGAGATGTGTATATGTAAAGAAAGAAAAATAGTAGTAAAATAAAATTTTAAAAATTAATAAATAGACTTGCGAGATGGGAAAAGAACACCATGGCATGAAAAGGCAGATCCCAAGATCAGAAAGCCATAAATCCAAAATAAAAAGTTAGTTCTAGGAGTTCTCTGGTGGTACAGTGGGTTAAGGATCCTGTGTTGTCACTGCAGCGGCTCAGGTTTCAGGTTCGATCCCTGGCCTGGGAATTTCCGACTGCTACAGGCAAGGTTAAAAAAAAAAAAAAAAAAAAAAAGTTACAAAACAGCAACGACCAAAGACCGGGCCAGTCCTAAGTCACACAGAAGCAGGTACATCATTGGAAGTTCCCAAACTGGTCCTGCTCCTTGAGTTAGATGCTGCCACCGGTTTTGGCTTCAAAACTGCTGAGTGCTTCTTGGATAATGTCAGTCATACCGTAACTAAAACCAGAGGTGGTCCACAGTTTGGAATTAAGAGCTGTTTCCCCCCTTCCTTTTCTTTTTTCTTTTCTTTTCTTTTCTTTTTCTTTCTTTCTTTCTCTCTCTCTCTTTTTCTTTCTTTCTTTTTCTTTTTTCTTTCCTTTCTCTCTCTCTCTCTTTCCCGTGCCTGCAGTATGAGGAAGCTCCCGGGCCAGGGATGTATCTGAGCCACAGCAGCCACAATGCCAAATCCTTAAGTGCGAGGCTACCATGCAACGCCACAAGAACTGGTTTTTTAACAGAAATGTCTGTATTCGGGGATGTTTGTGGAGTCTGGTCTGAGCCTACATGTGGCAAGGCACACAGAAGATTCGGGGGACACTGTATCTTGGGGTGGGGGACTAATCTTTTTTTATATCCCTCGCCATTTTTGTCTGGTTAAAATAAAATTTTAAAACACAGAGGAAGAGGAAGAAATTACCCGCCCCACCCCACCCCAGCTCTCTCAGTTCAGAGAGAGATTTTCTGAGCAAGCAGAGATTTTTTTTTTCTCCCTCGTTTTTCTGAAACAAGAGACAGAATCCTCTGGTAGCTTCTTTTACTTGGGATGACATGAAAAAGCAAAACGTGGGCTCAGGCGGAAGGCTCACGTTGAAAAGAAAAGATTGTTGCCAAGAATAATTCCTTTCAATGAAAGGGGAGCAGAAAGCAGAGGAGAACAGGAGGCCCATGAATGCATTTTCAATTTCCTTTGGCTACTGCTGTGGCTGCAGCGTGGGTGATGAATGCTCAGCTTCGCAAGGACCTTCCTTCTACGGGAGGGACGGCCAGCAGTGGGCGTCACATCAATCTGGCGCCGGCTGGGGGGCAGATGGGAACCACAGCTCAGCGCAGGCGGATGAGGACGGGACGAGCTTCTCTCAGTCCCCGCCTCCTCTTAGGCACTTCCTAAGGCCCTTCTGCAGCCAACAGACGTCCTCCGAGGGGAAACGCATCGTTTACAACCTGAGATTCCCGCTCTTTGGTCGGTCATGCCCGCCCTCTTTTCTGGGCTTTTGCTAGAATGAAAACCACTTCCTTTTGCATTTGCAGGGGCTTGGCTCTCAGTGACTGCGTGCGATTACCGACGGGGTGAAACCAAAGTGTCAAGGCCAGCTAGTCCTTGAAACGCATGGGAAGGGGCTTCTGACTGCCCTAGCCATACACCAATCAACTCGGAAGCCCTTCTGTCCTGAAGATGAGTTTTCGGCTGGCAGCACCCCCCCCCACTCCCCCAGGACAGAAAGGCTTTCTGTGCTGATGCGGACCAGAGCTCAGAACTGGAGGATGCACAGCGGACACCCTTAGGAATGGTCCCGGCGTGAACGCGGGGGCGCAAGGACCTGACAGCGAGGTGGGCGGGGTCCGAGAGACCCCCTGCCCCCGCCCGGCGCCCTCACAGTGGGGCCTCAGCACAGCCTCTGAGATTATTGCCCACTCCCACCCACGCCCACTCGGGGGTTTCTGTAACTTTCCTTTTTCCCCCGTTTATTGAAGGAAAGATTTTTTGAAATTTGATAGTGCTTTGCAATTTTTTTTAAAAAAATGAGATTTGCAACGTTTATTTCAGGTTCTCTCTTTTTTTGGTTTTTTTTTTTTTTTTTTTTCTTTTTTGCACACAGGCAGTATGTGGCAGTTCCTGGGCCAGGGATCGAACCTACACCATACAGCAGCAACCAGAGCCACAGTGGTGAGAATGCAGAGCCTCCACCTGAGAGGCCATCAGAGACCTCCCTGCTTTGCTATTTTCAGCATTTCACAGACATGATTTCTAGACTCCAGTATAAGACTTTTCCTCTCCCCAACTCTCCTCCCCTAGTCTCACCCTCTCCCTGGTGGGAAACACTAGTTGGTTCTCTGTGCCTGTGAGTCTGATTCTATTTTTTATATTCTTTAATTATATTTTTTGGATTCCACATAGAAGTGATATCATATGGTATTTGTCTCTGACCAACTTCACTTACTATGAGAATCTCTAGGTCCATCCGTGTTGCTGCAAATGGCATCGTTTCATTCTTTTTTATGGCTGAGTAATATTCCATTGTGTGTGTGTGTGTGTGTGTGTGTGTGTGTGTGTGTGTGTGTATAGACCACATCTTCTGTATCCACTCCTCTGCTGCTTCCCTGTATTTGGGGATAAAATGACCTTTTCGGAGACGGACCAGGCAGTGGGCCGAATGGCGCCTCCCACATGCCCTCACCCCAGAACCTGTGAACAAGACCTTGTTTGGAAGTAAGGTCATTGCAGGTGTGATGAAGTGAAGGGTCTGAGAGGAGGTCCTCCTGGATGAGGGGGGCCCTCCATCCAAGGACAGGGTCCTCCCAAGAGACACAAGAGGAGACACAGACACAGAGGAGAAGCCACGGGAAGACGGAGGCGGAGACGGAAGGGAGGCGGCCACCAGCCCAGGTCCACCTGGGGCCCCCAGACGCTGGAAACGGCAGGAAGGACCCTGCCCTGGCGCCTCTGGAGGGAGCACAGCCCTGGGTCCCCTTGAGGTCTGGTCCCCAGGGTGGGGGAGGGTGGATGTCCGTTGTTTTAAGGCCTCCAGTGTGTGGTCACTTGTTACAGCCGCCCAAGACAGGAAGCCCTTGAGAATACAGCGTAGGACGGGAGAAGGAGGAAGCCAGCGTCTGGGAGGCAGGCTGAGCCCTGCCCTTGTGAGCTTGGGCCCCACTAGATCATGGAGGGCTCTCAGCCATGGGGCCTGGGACTATGGGCAGTACAGGGGATACTGGCCCACACACTGCTTTCACCTCCAGTTCTGGGGGATGAAACAGGACAGGTGCCATCAGGCATGGGTTGGGGGGTGCCCCCTGGTGCAGCGGAGCCCCACCGTGGGGCATCGGGGGCGGGGCATCTGGGGCCGGGAGGCTCAGAAGGCGGGCTGGGTACCTGCCATCCTGTGTCCCCACAGGGAAACGGCCCCTCCCCTTTCCTGAATGCCACCTTGGTTCCACCTCACTACGTCTTCAGAGACAGCCCAGCCGACTCTTGCTTTTTCTTCTTAAGGAATTTTCCTGAACGTGGCCTTAGGAAGCCCATCAGGTCACACTTGAGTACCAGGTGGGGGCAGTATATCCTAGTTGCGGGGAAATATTAGAGAAAATAAATAGCTTAAAAGATTAGTACACAGGCAGCACTGTTTAATAAAAAAAAAAAAAAAATAGGCGTTCTCGTTGTGGTTCAGTGGTAACAAACCTGACTGGTATCCATGAGGACGCAGGTTCGATCCCTGGTCTTGCCCAGTGGGTTAAGGATTCGGTGCTGCTGCGAGCTGTGGTGTAAGTTGCACACGTAGCTCGGATCCCGCGTTGCTGTGGCTGTGGTGGAGGCCGGCAGCGGCAGCTCTGATTGGATCCCTAACCTGGGAACTTCCATATGCCACAGGTGCAGCCCTAAAAAGACAAATAAATAAATAAATAAATAATAGAAGAGGAGGAAATGAGGAAAGGAAATTTAGTTACAATCTCGCCACTCAGGGAGAACCAACGCTAACTTCCTTGGTCAGAAACACCGTGTTTTCACACATGCACAACGGGAATACAGAGGTATGAGCAACACACACCTACAGGCATGAGAGGAGGCCATGGCGGGGTGGTCTGGTTACAACACAGCCACGACCATGCATGTCTTTCCCCAGCAGTTGTGCGTGGAGATGGCCACTTGTGCGTCCCTCTGGTCAGCCTCAAACCTTGGAAAGACAAAGAGATGGTATCTGGTTTTCTAGCTACGGATCCTGGGAGGCAGAGCCCTATAAGGAAGGCACGCCCACCCCCAGGGCTGCTCCGTATAAAGGAACGTGTAGGTTGAGCCTGTCCCCTGGAGGATCACCGTGTCCGTGGAGCTTCTGGAGCAGCACATCCGCAAAGCGAACGTTCACACTTCCCCAGGGTGTCCTTCACCATCTGAGCAGCCCTGGGCGGTATCCTGCTTGTGCATCTCTGCCCTGCTTGTAGCAGAGGTCATGCTTGCATTTCCATGGAGCTTGGCGGTCGTCCCCTGGGGATTGGCCTTGAGGGTGGGTGATTGAGTGTTGATTTTTGGAAACCCAGGCGAGGAAATAAATGCCAGCATCCAGGTGACAGGGACTGCTTCCTGGGCCAGCATCAAGTGACGACAGTGTTTATTTTAGAAGGAGCCCTGGGGTGCTCGGCTTGGCCCCTCCGTCTACTCGCTGCGACCTTATCAGGGCCTTGGGATCCTAGGACCATGTCTGCTTTGATGCTGCCACAGGGCGCAGATTTCATTTGTCTACGGAAAATGGCTTGTGGAGTGAAGATCCCCCCTGCCCCCCTACTGAGGAGGTGTGGTCTCCCCTCTGAGAGGGGTTACGGTCTTTTTCTTGCGGGAACAGGATGGCTAAGTGGAAACATGTGATGCGAGCCCTGTTTCAACACTGGGATATACATTTTTTTTTTTCTCTCAGCAGAGAACTCGGGCCTCTCTTTGGGATCATGAGAAATATTTGCTAACAAAATGCTTCATCCTTGTTCAGAGGGACGGGCGCTTCCAGACGTGCTCTGGAAGTCAAACCATTCTGACCCAAAGACGTTGCAACGAGTTAAGTCAAAAATGAACCAGACACATGTGGGTTCAATTTACTTCACAACCCGTGTTTAAAGAGTTGTGGCAAAAGCTTTCTTTCTGGTTCTCCCCCGACCCCTTTACCCCAAACCTTAGGGAGGTGGTTGGAGATGTTCTGATAAACAGCAGAGACCGTGGGCTGCTCCAGGCGTGAGGATGACTGAGGCGGGTGCTGCTCCTTAGCTGCTGGGAGAAGACGCACCTTGATACTTTGGTGTTTTGATGTGGTTTGGAGGGAGATGGGGGGAGCTCCAAAGACTTGTGGGGCCGACGAGTACGGCCTGCACGTCGCCCTGGGTGCTGTCTGGGGGTGGGGGGGGCCTGAACTGGGGAGAGAGCCGACCCCAGCGGGACTGGCCGCATCTCTGCCACCTCCCTGCTCAGATTCAAGACGCTGATGAGGGGGAGGCATTCGGGCCATCTCTGGGTGACCTGCAGGGAGTAGACGGCAGTGACCTCCGATGCGTCAGTTCACATTCGTGAGACGTTCATCTGGCAGGAGAGATGCCGGCGAGGCAGGAGAGATCTGACGTCTTGGGTCAGGAAAAAAGATCCCACAACTCCACATCCATATTTCTGTCTTTTTATTTCTGGGAGATGGGGGTGGGGGAAGGTTGTCACTGCAGCCTAATGAATAGAAGATGAGACGTAAAAAGTGAGACGTGTCACCCATTATGTACACATGTCATCTTTGTTTTGTCAATAAGAATTACAGGGAGGCCTATTTTCCTTATGGAACGTCCCTGTTTCCAGCCGGAAGCGGGGAGAAGGGTTGTCGGCGGCTCTGCCATCGGTGGCGACGTGATTACATGCGGCACACCCGGAGGGCGGGGTGGGCGTCTCTCGAGGGCCCCTAATCACACTTGGCATCCGCTGTCAGGACGACGGCTTTGGAGCAGAGCCGTAGCCCATTAGGATGAAGCAGCAAATGATAGAAACAAATAGGGTCTTAATCTCCCCAGAAAGGGGGCTTTGCCGGGCTGGTCTGGGAGGCGGAGTCCCCGCTGGGCAGCCTCTGCGTCCCAGGCAGAACTCCAGGACCGACTTGTGGGCGGGGTGGGCAGCTGCGCAGTGGGTACTGTGACTTTCTGGAGCCTTCTGGACAGGGAACCACCTACAGTGGGGTGGGTGCTGGCTGTGAGTGAGGGCTGTTGCTCTTGCTTTGGGGTGCTAGCAGGTTTTAGTGGGTGCTTTTTTATATGGGCAGGAAGGAGAAGGCTGGTCTTTCTAGGAGCTCCCGCTGTGGCTCCACAGGTAAGAACCCAAGATAACATCCAAGAGGACGCAGGTGCCATGCCTGGCCTCGCTCAGTGGGTTAAGGATTTGATGTGGCTGTGGCTGTGGCTGTGGCGTAGCTGGCAGCTGCAGTTCCAATTCGACCCTTAGCCTGGGAACCTCCATATGCCGCAGGTGTGGCCCTAAAAAGACAAACAAATTTCTAAAAACGTGTGGTGAACATTGTCTGACAACTATCCCACCATCCTGGCGACACCTGTGCTGATCAAAGGTATCGGGTACTGTTGTTCCCGCCTACACCCTTCCTGCTCCTGCCTGCCTGCCTCACAAGGCATGGTCCTTCTCCCATCACCTTTGCAGAGCATCACGCGTGGAGAGAAGCTGGAGTGAACCTGTCCCTCCTTCCACCGGGGACGGCGTCTCTTCTCCGAGGCAGATCTGACGCTTTTCTCACAAGCCATTCTTACCCACTTCCCTCCCCAGGAGAGTCAGCTCCTGGAGGACAGAGCATGTGTCTCGTTTTCCTTGGCGTTTCCTGTAGCACCAAATGCGTTTCGTCTTTGTGTGTTGGGGATGCATCGAGACGTCTCACCTTCTCAGCTGGGATCTGGAATCCATCTGAGAGGACTGGAGGAGATCTCTGTGTGGGGGATTGGGACACTCTGCGTCAGTTCCCATTTGGGGATCTTCCGAATTCAGAGTCCGCTAACCTCTGAAAAGCAATCAGAACCAGCGTGTTTTGAGATGTAGGGTGCCCTGAAACAAAGCGGGCGCCGTAAAATAAATGAAGCTAGTTCGGCACACTATTCGCAGCTGCCAAAAGTGTCCTCAGATGGATGGATGGATGAATGGATGGACGGATAAAGAAAAGGGGGTCTATCCCTGCGAGGGAATATTATTCAGCCACAAAAAAGGAAGGTGTGCCATCCAAGGCAATGACGGGGATGGACCTGGAGGAAACTGCTCCGTGAAATCATCCAGATGCATAAGACAAATGCTGTGTGATTCCACTTGAGCAGTGGTAACTACAGAGACAGGGAGTAGCGGATGGGGCAGGGGCTGGGGAGTCAGTGTTGCAGGGGGGCAGCGCCTCAGTTTGGGGCGATGACGTGCTTCTGGACATGATGCTTGTGCAACAGGAAAAGGCGATCGGTCTCTGCGTCTTAGGAGGATGACTGTTTGCTGGAGACGGAGATGAACAAAGATGGTTCTCTGGGTGTGTAGGGTAACGTCCGACCTCTTTGCAGAAAAGGAGCTTTGAGTCAAGGCGTGTAGGGTCACCGGGCTCAGAAGATCCCAGTGCCACCTTTGCACGCCCTTCAGCGGTGAATGAAGCTCCCTTTTTTCCACAGGGTGAGACCCCCCCAAACACACATCTGGGGGAGCCAAGCCAGCCCCTTCTTTGTAGGAGGACGGCTGTGGAAAAAGAAAGCCTGTTAGACAGAACTCCATGGCCAGGACACTGCTGGATGACCTCGGCCGAAAAGGACTTTCCCGTAAAGACGGGGACGTCAACGCAGAGGGATGGAAAAATCCCAGCAGACAGCTCCGTGCTGATCTTCCCAACACTTCGGACGTGTGAACTGCCCACCCCGACGGCCGCTCTTTTGGGAGGAGAGACACGTGCAGAGTCGTACAACCATCACCGAATTCTGGAGCATTCCCCCGCCGAAGGAACTACAGGACTACTGGTAGACATCTCTCGGGCCTCCGCCCCGAGCCCCAGCGCCTAGGCAAGCACGAATGCTCTGTCTTCGCAGAGTTCCCCGTTCCTGGGCCATGGCTGTACATGCTGGGGTCACATCATAATGTCTGGCTTTTTGTGACCGGCCCTGTCACGGAGCATCTTGCTTCCGAGGTCTCGGTCGAGGCGTGGGCTGCGTGGGGGCTTCGCGCCTTTTTGTGGCTGGAGCGTGTTCCAGCGTGTGGATGGACCGGTGAGTACACCCACGCACCTGCGGAGAGACACGCCTTTGGGGCGCGGTCCGTCATCCCGCCGCCGCTGCCCACATTTCCGTACCCTTCGTCGCCGTGGAAACGTATGTTTTCCTTTCTCTTGGGGAACCCCTGGGGTGAAGGGTTGAAGGGTGATTTTACGTTTGGTGTTTCGAGAAAGCACACCGTTCCAGCGTGGCCGAGCCGAGTGACGTTCCCCCCAAAGGCGCAACGGGGTCCCCGCGTCTCCACCTCCTCCCAGACGCGTGCGCAGATCCGGCCTTTGGCAAACGATAGTCCTTCTGGCGCGAGTAGAGTGGTGTCTTGCGGTTTTTGTTTCCTGGAGGACCCGCAGAGTCGACGTTCCAAATCTCCATCGTCCGGAGGCAGAGGCAGAGGTTCTCTCATGGGTGAGGTTTCTGGAGCTGAGGTGGGGATTTCAGGGGGTCCCATCAGCCGGTTTCCTATATGCTTCTTGTCTCCTTCTCGTCTGTCAGACTTTGGGGAGGACGCGCGAATGAGATGCGTGCCAGGGATGCCTGCAGAGTCTGGGGTGGCTTGATTATTTTAATCTTCTGGGTGGCAGCTTGGTGGCAGTCCGTTTCCTCTCCGAGGCTGGAGTCACTCGGCTCCTGATGATGGATTTCGTTGGTTTCTCTAAATTCCCTGGGCTGTGGTGCACAGGCTCGACTGGCCTGCCCGGAATGCTCTCTGTACTTCCAAACTGCCTCATCAGCCGCGCCTCATTCCCCCAGATATCTAGGAAATGTGCAGCTCCCCGGATTCAACGTGGTGCTTTTCTTGTGTAGGAGACCAGAGCGTTTCTCTCCCTTGCCAGTGCCAGCAGAGATCAGTAAATTAATTATGCCACTTTCACTTCTGTCCAAGATGATTTTCTGCTCACACACAGGCTTCTCTGGGTGCACCAGCCGACTCGCTGCCTGCACAAATTTCAACCTTCCTATTTGTTTCCTCAGGCAAAGAAAATAGATGGTTCTGAAGAGAAAATACCTGCCCTCCTTATCATGACAAATGAGGTAAGGAGAACTTTCTCCTGTTTGACAATTCCCCCGATGACAAAACACACACTGAAAATTTATGGGATTTAAAATACAGCTTGCCCTGTCTAGTCTCTCAAACAGGAGGGCATGGAATCCCTGGATGATGATAAAGAAATTTGGGGAAGAATCCCACCTTTCAAAAAACCAGAGTCTGGGGAGTTCCCATCAGGGCTACAAATCTGACTAGGAACCATGAGGGTGTGGGTTCGACCCCTGGCCTTGCTCCATGGGTTAAGGATCTGGCGTTGCCGTGATGAGCTGTGGTGTAAGTTGCAGATGCAGCTCGGATCTTGCGTTGCTGTGGCTCTAGTGCAGGCTGGTGGCTACAGCTCCGATTCGACCCCCAGCCTGGGAACCTCCATATGCCGCTGGAGAGGCCCTAGAAAAGGCGAAAAGACAAAAAAAAAAAAAAAAAAAGACTAGAGTCTGATAAGAATCTAAACATAATCTAACATACATGCACAGGAGTTCCCATTGTGGCGCAGTGGTTAACAAACCCGACTAGGAACCATGAGGTTGCAGTTTCAGTCCCTTGCCTCGCTCAGCGGGTTAAGGATCCAGCGTTGCCGTGAGCTGTGGTGTAGGTCGCACATGTGGCTCGGATCCCGCGTTGCTGTGGCTCTGGCGTAGGCTGGTGGCTACAGCTCCGATTCGACCCCTAGCCTGGGAACCTCCATATGCTGAGGGAGCGGCAGACACAACACCTTGCTCCACATAGCAGCCCCGTTGACTTCTGGTCGGGAATTTTAAGAGCGGCTGTGCCTCTACTGGCATGAGAAACTTCGCCCCTGAAATTGATGATCCAGAAACCTGGCCTCAAGCTTGGATTTCCTGGGAGCTCTGCCAGTATCCAAGGTCTAGCCTCCAGCGGTCCTGCCCCATGGCCACGCGATGCCCCAGTTTTATCAGTGTCATGGAGCTGGCAGTCACACAGGCGGTCCTCAGACCCACCGCCAGCTGGCAGCTCGACCCCTGTGGAGGGAGCAGCGTGGACCTGGGGTCTGGGAGACATGCCCGAGATGCTGGGTGTTGCATCAGCGACATGTGTGGCCATTGCACAGACAAGGCCACTTGGGAGAGGAAAGTGCCGAGACTGTGGTGGACATTCTGCGCTCTTTGTAGCTCTGGGCTCACGTACGACGTACAAGGGGCTCAACCAGAGCCTCGCGAGGTCTTGTTTGCAGACACGGTTCCTCTTCTCCGTGTCCCGTGCCCACGTCTTTGCTGAGTGGCTTCTGTGCGTCCTGGGTGTGCGGGGGTGCTGAGGGCCGGCGTGGTCTTGAGACGTTGCGCCTTCGAACAGGACTACCAGGGGCGTAAGAGAGATGTTTGGGGGGCAAGGAGGATTTGCTGGCACAAGTGTCCCCCACTGCCACCCCCTTCCCCAAATCCATGCCATGCTGAACACAAACCAGTGCATTTCTTTGGAACAAGCCAGACATACGTGGTCAGGGGGCTGGTCCCTGAGCTGCTGGAGCTGAGGTGCCTTGTGGGGGTGGGAAGGCGGGGAAACCCTCATCCAAAAAAAGGATCTGTTCACTGCCCCCCAACCTTGTCAGCAGCCGTACGGACTTTCGGTGGTGCCTCGGGCCACAAGTGACGTTTCTCATCCATATACATGAGCCTCTCCTGCGTTTCGCGGAGACGGTTCGCAGTGTCGAACCCTTTTGTTCCCCGGCGCCATCCCTGGGAATCTGAGGTACAATTGTCACTTCTCGTTATGGGCCCTAAATGGAGGAGAATTGATGAGGCTTTCTACCTAATGCTGTTATCCGAAGCCGGTTTGTTGATTTAATGAACAAAACGTCACATCACATCTCTCTGCTCCTGATGTCTGAGCCCCTGGCAGCTGCTGGTGGCAGATTTCCTGAAACGGGGGTGCCGGATCGACTAATTGAATTTGCATGTTATCCCCAAATAAAAGCCAAGGCGCCCACCTCCGCCGACCGCATCCATCACTGAATTTGGTTTCTGCGAAGGAGGAGTCCCCGGAGCCATCCTGGGACATGGGGCCACGGGGCAGCAGGACCCACTCGGACGTGGGGGACGCAGTTCAGTTCGATGTGAGATAAGAAAGCTCCCCTCCCGGCTGCGAGCTTCCTGGACGAACGCCATGACCGCCCTGGGAATGTCTCGGGGGGAAGGCGTGCCAGAAAGCATGACTTTCTATGCCTTGCCCGTTTCGGGAGCAAGGATGGTGGCTGGGGTCAGAAAGGCACTCTGCACAGGTGACAACTTGTCACTTGCAGGCCCTTCTGCTCCGAAGCCACTTCATAATTATAAAGAGTGCTCGCGGCTGGAAGCCCGGAGCGTCGGGGTGGTGACGTGCGTGGCGGGGAAGGCACCTGTGTCTGGCGTGTCTCCCAGCCCCGGTGAGCTCCCTGGGTGTGAGACCCCAGCCCCCTTTGGATGGGCCTTCTCGGAGCTGGTCCCGGGGAGTGGGTGCGGATGGAGGCTGGCTTCCCCTGGGCCCCATCAAAGGCACCTGGACGCCGGGCACCCAGTTTGCGTGGTGGGGTGGCGTCTCCAGCCTGACCAGAACCACCGCCGACATCCTTCACAGATGGAGACGAGAGAGACACGGTCTCTGTGCCTGCTCCGTGACAGCGCGTGGCTGGAAGCCCCAGTTGTGAGAGTATCTGGCAATTAAAAATAATTGGGAAGCAGGTTTTTCTCAGCCCTTCCAAGAATGCCAGCTACCATATAATGATGTTTCATTAGCTATGCTGAAAGCTCAGAGCTCCGTATGGCGGTGGCAATTACAGAGGATCATAGGGGGGAAAAAAGAGAAACATGAAAAAAGCCCTGGCTAAGATGAGCCATGCATGTAATGGCCACTTCATTAACTAATTGATTTCTTATTAGTAACAGGGAGAAGCCCCGGTTAGGGGCTTCTGCACACGTAATTAGCGGCATTTACACAATTAGTCACTTGCTCATTTGGTGGCTAAACATTCTTGGAAGCGACCGTGGCAGCCTCGCTCTGGGCCATACAGCTCAGTCGATTTTATTTTTCTTGCTAATATTGGCTTAACCTTCAAATCAAAAATTCTCTCCCCCCACCCCCTGGCCGCGCCGTATTTAATCACACCGCTCAATGCGCAGAGATTGGCACCGTTGGCGGGCGTAGCCGGGCTGGATCCGTCTGTCCGTCCCCAGTCCTCCAACCCTCCGAGGGGTCTCTGAAAGCCGGTCCCCTGCCCTCGTGGGATTGCTGGATGCTTTCCGTCTCCCCTGCCCCAGCTTCCCCACCCCCTCACCCCCATCAAAGGCTATTTTGTCTGTGTTTTGCAGCTGGCAGATGGACGCACTGGAAGCTTGACCACACTGGCCTTTTCTGTCTAAAGACTGGGCAGCACCTGCCGGGTATCTGCCTGGAAGGGGCATGTGGGGTACCCTGTCTCTCTCTCTGGCATAGAGAGGCTTTCGGCAGGAAATTGGCCCCTGACAAATGGTTTAGATCTCACAAAACCTTTTCTCCAGGGCTCCTAAGGGGTGGAAGTGACTCCACAGGGGTGGGCTGAGCTTCAGAGGGGGCCCTGGAAGCCGTGGGGTCTCTGGTTTATTTAATTTAACTTACTTTAAGTTTTGTCTCTTTAGGGCCACACCTGCGGCATATGGAAGTTTCCAGGCTGGGAGTTGGATCCGAGCTGCACCTGCCGGTCCACACCACAGCCTCAGCAACACCGAATCAGAGCTGCATCTATGATCTATACCACAGTGCAGGGCAATGCCACATCCTTAACCCACTGATCAAAGCAGGGAATCGAACCTACATCTTCATGGATACTGTTTTTGTGTTCTTAACTTGCTGAGCCACAACAGGAACTCTAGGGAGCCTCTGTCGTGGGAGCCTGGGTGGGAACAGGGGTGATCCAGGGTCTTCCAGGTAAACCTTTGATGAAAAGGTTTTGATTTCAAGTCACTTCCGGCCAGCCTGCCTTGGCGTGTTGGCTGTCTCCTGTCATAGGAGGAATTGTGGTGCCCTTACACATTCGCAGGTTGAAGTTCCGACCCCGAGGACCTCAGAGGGTGGCTGTATTTGGGGACCAGACGTCTGAGGTCAAGGGGTTCCAGGGCCAAGCTCCCTCCAGGGGTTCCAGGGAAGGGTCCTTCCTGCCTCTTCCAGCTTCTGGGGGCTCCAGGCGGCCCTGGGCTGGTGGCCGCCTCCCTCCTGTCTCTGCCTCCATCTTCCTCTGTCTTCTCCTCTGTGTCTGTGTGTCCTCTGTGTCTCTTAGGAGGACACTGTCCTTGGATGGAGGGCCCCCCTCATCCAGGAGGACCTCCTCTCAGATCCCTCACTCTATCACACCTGCAAAGCCCCTGTTTCTGAATGGGGTCCCCTTCACAGCTTCCCGGAGGGTGTATCTTTGAGGGGCTCCGTTCAACTCAGTACCCTTGACCCCCTGCACCTGTGGCCCCACTGAGGTGTGGGGATCACGCTGCTGCCTTGCAGGTGTGCATCAGGGACCACACAGTTCATGAGCCCGGAGCAGGTCCTCGGGGCTCAGAGGCTGTGAGGTCATGAAACACCAGCCTCCTCTCCCCTCCCTGCCCCACCCCCTGCCAACTCTGCCCCAAGGCGTAAAAGCATGTGTCCTCCATCTTCCTGTCAAAAAACGAAGCACAGAGCCCCTCAACTCCCAGAAAGAGGCCGGCAGCGTGCGTGAGAAGACCCAGGCTTCCAGATGGTTATTGAAGAAAGGCAGTTTTCACATTTATCTTTTATCACTTTCACCGTCTTCACCATTTTTAAGCACACAGTTCCCTGGCATTTAAGCACATTCACACAGCTGTGCCACCGTTCTCACCATTACCTGGAGAAATTTCTCTTCTTCTCTAACGGAGACCCTGTCTCATGAAACACGGACCCCACCTCCCCGCCAGCCGCTGGCCCCACCGTCTCCTTTCTATCTGTATGGATCTGACTCCTCCAGGGACCTTGCGTGAGTGGAACCCTGTAGAGTTTGCCCCTTTGTGTCTGCTTAATCCATGAGCCTCATGTCCTCAGGGGTGATCCATGGCATAGCCTGTCAGAATTTCCTTCCTTTTTTCAGGTTGAATAATATTCCACGGTGCAGCGGGACCGCTTTGTTCATGCATTCATCCACTGATGGATGCGTGGGTTTCTTCTACCGTTTGGCTGCTGGGAATAACGCTGCTGTGAACATGGGTGTGCATATCCCAAATATTTTATAAGTGGCACTGTTAAAAGCATTTACATCTTTAACTCTTTCACAGGCATCACTCTCTCAGCAGATGTATGTCCTATTTTTTTGGCTGTACCCATGGCTTGTGGAATCCCTGGACCAGGGATTGAACCTGCACCACAGCAGCGACGGCACTGGATCCTTTACCCACTGAGCCACCAGGGAACTCTGAGATCATGCTATTTTATCTGGTAGATTAAAGTAACATCTGTTGGAGAAATCCTAAGGAATAGATGCTTTCTTTAGGGACAAGATGGCACAGCCTTTTTACATTGAAAAGGAAACAGTTTGGCTGGGAGTGACAGATAGCCCCAAAGTGCCGATGACGTTTCTGGATTGGGGTGGAAGTGTCAGCTTTGCTACCGAGTGCCCATCGGTAAGCCTGTCCTTGTCTTATCTGGAAACAAGGCGATCGGCTCCCTGTGGGGTTCCTGGATGATGGAGCAGTGCCTGGTCCTGCACACAGTGGATGCTCTGAAAATAATCATGAACCCTCAGCCAAGCCCACTGTTCAGAGGGACAAGAGCCTGCCCCTTGGAGAGGCTGGGCTTTGAAAGTCTCGGCGGGTGTGGGGGCGTGGCTGGTTTCCAGGAGGGAGAAGGGACGGCCCTTCCAGGAGGCAGCCAAACGTCTCCTTGGTTCTTAGATGCCCTGAGATGCAGGTGGATCCACCTGCCCTGCAAAGGGGCAGCATGTGGCTCCCTCTTCTGTCCATCCCCTGCCACATTCGGAGCCACCCCAGGGTCCCTGGAAAATGCACACAAAGGTGCACAGCCTGAGGCTGGTGAACCACACTTTTTGACGGTACCTCCATGTCCAACTCCCGATCATGCTCACCTGTAACCCAGAGAGACTGGTGCCTGAGCATCACTCCAGGACATTTAACCATGCTCACAGCGATGTAATTGGGGAACACACGAAAATTATAAAGGGTGCTTTGCATTCATCTGGAACACCGGATTCTGGCAAGGATGTTACTTCAGGCAATGTCTCATTTACATTCTTACGGAAACCATGCCTCAAAAAAAAAAAAAAAATCAAGAAGATTGTGGCTTAAAAGTCTCTGCACCCTTCCCTCCCCAACCCCCGGTCCTGCACATTTCTGCTTGAGCTGCATCTGCACTGTTGGGCTGCCATCCCACAGCTTGGCCATTGCCATGAGATCGGTCTGCCCTGGTCAGCTGACAGTGGCTCAGCTCAGGCCCAGAGCGAACAAATGTCTTATCACCAATCAACAAGCAGAGCTGCAAGGACTTTAGGGTTTGTAGGCGCTAACTATGACATTGAGAAGGGATAAGCAAGGGGGTCCTGCTGTCCAGCGAAGGGAACTTGATCCAGTTTCTTAGGATGGACCAGGATGGAAGATGATAAGACAAGGGGAATGTGTATATATATATATGTATGACTGGGTCACTTTGCCGTACAGCAGAAATTGGCCCAACATTGTATATCAACTATACTCTAATTTTTAAAAAGTAATTTTTAAGAGGGAGAAGCACAGCTGCCTCACACTCCTCCATGTAGTAATTGAGGAAACAAGAAGGAATGATTATCCTTCTACGCCTCTGAGGCGCTGACTGCTACAAGCTAGTTTGGAAGGTGCTGTATTAAGCCCTTGGCTGGATGCAAAAACGTGAAACTCCAACCCCACACTCATGGAATTCAAAATCACCAGGAGAACTAAGCTAGGCTTATCCAAAGACTGAGCTTCAGGGACTTGCCAACACTGGACCGTGTCGGACCTAGGAAGTGAATTCCTGTCATTCAGCCTCTCGTTATTTTTAAGACGCAGACACACAAAAAGAACTCCTAACCTACCTCCCCCCACTTCATACACACATCCTCCTGCACATCTGTATTTACCAGGGAAAACAATGAAGAGTGACAGTATAAACGTTATTAATTTAGCAATAGGATCCAAGACCCTGGGGCAATTATTCAGTCCACCTGGTCTTTACGCAGAAAGAAGTAGCTGCACGGAGATTAAGCATCTTCCGAAATCAGGAAAGCAGACATGGGCAAAGCCAAAACTGGAATCCAGACCCCAAACCGGCACATTAACATGCACCGCAGCAAAATCACAAAAGAGCACCAGCTAGGGAAACGCAGGAGCTGTAAGGGAAAACTTTACCGAGTAATTCCCTGCACTTTGCTAAGATTCGCTATCGTACAAATTTCCCTAATTGTATTAAAATAAGAATAACGCCAGTCTTAATGATTGAACCGCAGGTGTTACAGAATATTGTAAAAAGAGACTTGCTTTCAGTGCACATCCGATTAAACTCTTCCCAAAGTTTTAATGAATACTGTTTGGGTAGGTCCCCTCATCATTTGATAGACAACTACAATTAATCCCCTATTTTCAGAGGTTAAGAAATTGCTTCTAACCTATGGAAAGTCTTGCTTTCCTAAGTAATTCCAACTTCTCGCCTGAAGTCGTTATGCTATTAATTGACTCAGAGTCTTTTCTTAATAGCCAACACGAAGATAAATTTCAGCCCAAATTCTGAATTTATGAGTTCGTAATTAATGAGGTTTTCTTGAAGAGACATCTTGTTCCTGATGTAATTTGAATGTCACCGTCATCCATTATCCGGGGAGTCCAATAGTCCAAACGTAGCAAAGTTTAATTTATTTTTCTCAAACAAAGGAAAGCAACACACACACACACACACACACACACACAAACACACACACACACACACACACACACACACAAGCCAGACTCGTTAAGGGGGCAGGCTTCCAAACATTCTCGCATCCGTCTTGGACCACTGAACCCCTGTGTGAACGACCACGTCTGTGTTTCCAGAGAATGAAATAAAGCTGGTGTTGCCCCTGATTCTATCTCTTGGGGCAACACCACCGGAAGCTTCCCTGGGCTGTGTCCCCTCCTGGGTGATGAGATAGATCTTTGACGCTAATGCCCTCAGGCTCGCTCCCAACCGGCCATTCTCTACAGACTCTTGAATGCTAGAAGAAAACGCTACGGACCCAGTTAACGGTCTGGCTCCTGGCTTCCTGTGGGCTCTGGCCTTTCCACCCGGGGGATTTAAAACCAGCGTAAATCAAGAAGACAGGCTGTACGAATGACGTGAGGATGACCCTGGAGGAAGTAGGCTTCAACGATGGTTTAAAAGTGGTGTCCATTCCTTCTTACCAGAGAGCCCCTCCATCCACCTTCCGGAGGGAAGAAAAATCCTTCCTCCTCTACCCTCTGAGGTCTTAGGTGGGGTCTATAAGAAGAGACAGATGAGCAAGAGAAAAGCCAGCGAAAGTGTGTGAACACATCTTCCCGGACTGTACATGGGAGACACCCATGGAAAAATGAGTAGCTCAAAGCTGTGGCTTCGCGCTCCAGCTTATAAAGCCTCTTCACAAAAGAATCACACATGTGTGGCGTGATGGAGGGTCAAAAACGTTACCGTTAGAAGAGTCCATGGAAACTGTTCTTGAGACGGTGGGGAATTTATTCAGAAAGTTAGAGGAGAGACGTCGCATGGTAACTGCAGCCACGGAAGATGCAAAACAGGCTGCAGGGTCTCCAGAGGAAACCCGTACAGGTTGATTGAAAAAACTGTGGGGGAGCCGGAACAGGTCGGATAGTGCAGAAGAGTCGTTCATGTGAAAAGAACGGGATAGACGATACCCAAAATGAAACACAGAAAGAAACACGACTTTAAAAAATGAAGAGATGGCGTTCCCATCGTGGCGCAGCGGATCACGGGCCCGGGTGGTCCTTAGGCTCACGGTGTGTGGGGGCTCCCAGGCGAGGGGTCCAGTCAGAGCTGGAGCTGCTGGCCTACGCCAGAGCCACGGTACCTCGGGATCCCAGCTGCGTCTGCACGGACACCGCAGCTCACGGCAACGCCACATTCTTAACCTACGGAGCCCCGCCGGGGATAGAACCTTGTCCTCACGGATGCTAGTCAGGTTCATTAACCACTGAGCCACGGTGGGAACTCCTGATTTCTTTTCCTACAAGCCAGTGTTTTTAGTAGATATTATTAAATGAACGTCTACTATAGGCCAGATTTGGCTGGCATCATTCTTCTTTCTTCACGACCACTTTGTGAGATAAACATTACCCCTGTGGTCTGACAAAAGGCACGGTGGTCAGGTCTAGGAAACGGCCCCGTCGCCTTAACCGGGAAACCCTCCAGCCTGATGCCCTCACAGGACTTGCCGAGGCTCATGCTCTTTTCACTGCATCGCTGGGTTCATCACATATGAATGACTTGGGGTGCTTCTTTTAAAAGTTTGGGGTTAGTACATGCAAAAGGGGATGTGTAGAATGGATAAGCAATGCAGTCCTGCTGAACAGCACAAGGAATTATATCCCGTCTCCTGGGATGGTCCGTGATGGAAAATAAGAAAGAGAATGTGTGTGTGTGTGTGTGTGTGTGTGTGTGTGTGTGTGTGTGTGTGTGTGTGTGTGTGTGTGTATGCCTGGGTCACTTTGCTGTGTAGCAGAACTTGGCACAACATCATAAATCAAGTCGACTTTGATTTAAAAATTTATAGAACACCACACACACACGCATACACACACACCAAGTCCATTTTACTTGATGATAATATCAAACATTTTCTTTTTATCATGTTTTTATTTATAACGGTTTTAATTTTTTCCGTGATAGCTGATTTACAGGGTTCTGTCAATTTTCAGCTGTACAGCAAGATGACCCCGTTACACACACATGTACACATTCTTTTTTCTCCCATTATCAGGCTCCATCCTAGGTGATGGGACATAGTTCCCAGTGCTACACAGCAGGATCTCATTGCTCATCCATTCCAAAGGCAACAGTTTGCATCTATTAACCCCAGACTCGCAGTCCATCCCACCCCATCCCTTTTCCTCTTGGCAACCACAAGTCTGTTCTCCAAGTCCATGATTTTCTTTTCTGTGGAAAGGTTCCTTTGTGCCATGTATTAGATTCCAGATATAAGTGATATCATATGGTATTTGTCTTTCTCTTTCTGACTGACTTCACTTAGTGTGAGACTCTCTGGTTCCATCCATGTTGCTGCAAATGGCATTATTTTATTCTTTTTGATGACTGAATAGTATTCCATTGTGTATATAAACCACACCTTCTTAATCCAATCAAAATTTTTCCTTTCTTTCAATGGCTGCATCTGCAGCATATGGACACCATCTACCTAGCGGTAGAACTGGACTTGGACCTGCAGGTCTATGCCACAGCCACAGCAACACTGGATCTGAGCCCCGCCTGCAACCTATGCTGCAGCTTGTGGCCACACCAGATCCTTAACTCTCCGAATGAGGTCAGGGATCAAACCTGCACCCTCCTGGACACCGTGTCGTGTTCTTAACTCACTGAGCCACAAGAGGAACTCCTAAATCAACTGTACTTTAATTAAAAATTCATAGAACACCAATACACACATACACACATAAAGTTAATTTTCCCTTATGATCATATAAAATAAAAATATTTAAAAAAATAGAGACTCCCAGGCCTTACCCCCCCCCCATCTGCTGAAACACCATCTCTGGAGATGAGGCCAAAGAATTTTTATCTTACACAGCATCACACCAGCGTGATGGTTTCGCCACCCTAGGAACGTGAGCACTCCTCCTGAGTCGGTCGGAGGACACGTGTCTACAAAGCCGCACTTAACGAAAAACATTTTTTACCTACTTTCGTTTTCCCCAATCTCCAATGGAAGATGCAAGATTTAAATTGCTGGCTCTACTGATTGTGAAAGTCACTCTGTCTGTCCTTGTTTCTCTGCTGCGTGGGGTCGGCTCAAAGGCCACCTCTCACGGTGTTGCCACGTGGCCGTGTTCCTACAGAAATAACATGTTCCACATCCCATCAATAAGCCCTCGTGGAGCACAGCCGTCCGGATGCCGGCTTAGCTGGACAAGGCTCTTTTCAAGAGGTGCCCTCCAAGCATTTCTGCAGTTGTTTCCTTTCTACAGCAGGTTAGGTCTAAAGGGAGGAGATGGGGAGGGCAGCCTAGGTGAGGGGGCGAGAAGCGTGGCAGTGAACACAAAAGCACAGGTGGGCACAGAGTCTGTGTCTGCACCCAGCCAACAGCCTCGTGAACATGAACACAGCTCTCCATTATTCTGATTCCTTAAACATGGGCTTCTCAGCCTCCGTCTGCTGACCTGGGGGCCAGAGGACCCTAATAGGGGGCGTTCTGTGCACGGTGGTGGGTGGAGCAGCTCCCTGGTCTCCACCCCCAGATACTAGCAGCTCCCCCTCACCCACGGCTGCAGCAATGAGAAATAAGTCCAGGCATCTCCGGGTGTCCTAGGGAACAGAATCTCCCCGGTGGTAAACCAGTGGGAAAGATACATGGGTATATTTACAGATGAGACAAAGATGAGATACGGGCTAAGAACATGGGTCGAGATAGATAAATGACAGATATAGATATAGTTAGATAACCAGTGGGAAAGATACATGGGTATATTTACAGATGAGACAAAGATGAGATACGGGCTAAGAACATGGGTCGAGATAGATAAATGACAGATATAGATATAGTTAGATAACCAGTGGGAAAGATACATGGGTATATTTACAGATGAGACAAAGATTAGATGCAAGCTAAGAACAATGGATCGAGATAGATAAATAACAGATATATAGTTAGATAATAGACTGAAAAGAGCGGATAGAAATTAGACAAATAGAGAATAGATGTACACAGAGAGTAGACACAGATATAGATAGATTATACGTAGAGAGAAGCTGCACAAGATAGGTAGATGGCTAGATAATGAAAACTGACCGACTATAGATAGAGATGATAGATAGATACCTAGATGATAGACAGACAGACAGATGACAGACAGATGATAGACAGGTAGACAGATGACAGACAGATGACAGACAGACAGAGAGGTAGACAGATGACAGACAGATGGCAGACAGACAGAGAGGTAGACAGATGACAGACAGATGATAGACAGACAGGTAGACAGATGACAGACAGATGATAGACAGACAGGTAGACAGATGACAGACAGATGATAGACAGACAGACATATGACAGACAGATGATAAGATGGGTGGATGAGATGATAGATGGCTGAATAGATACATAACTAATGATGAGAGAGATAGATTAATAATAGATTTAGAAAGATATATTTATACCATATACTGAAAAGGGTAGGTATATAATAGACAGACAGAGAATAGACATACAGAGATAGTACGGACAGCTATAAATAGACCCTAAACATATAGATACAGAGAAGGGAGGACAGATTGATCGATAGATAGACAGAAAGAGCAGGCAGATGCTGAGTGGGGAGATGGGTAGAAGGATAGCTCGAGATGATAGCGAGATCAAGAGATAGATGGATGGGTAGACAGGCAAGATGGATAGACAGCTGATTAGATACATAGCTAATGATGACAGACATAGATAAATACTAGATGTAGATATCGTTAGGTGGTAGACTGCAATGCGTAGTGGATGATGGACAGAGGGGCAGAGAATAGATGTCACCTATATAGACAGATCATAAATCTACAGCTGCAGAGAAGCTAAATGAGGTCGACCGTCCATGGAGTTGGGTAGGTGATGGGTGGTGCTTCCTGCCGTCCAGTGACTGGGTCCACGTCCTGCTCCCCCATGGAAGGGAATTGCTTTCCAGCCCTGACGCCGCCACCAGGATCACACTTGGCCATCTCTCCCCACGGACATTGTTTTTTTGCTCTCTGGAATATGGTGAAGATGCATCTGAAAGGCCAAAGGGCAAAGGGCGACAGAGGACAAAGGAGGGTGTGGCCCATGTCACATCGTCCTCACAAGACACCTCGCTGGCAGCCCCGAGAAGGTCGCCATGGCAATTTGCCAAGCTTGTCCTTCTGCTCTGAGCCCCCAGCCGCAGCCTGGCTGAGAACCTGTCCTCCCACGGCCATATCCACATCCCTGAGTGGCTTTCTGTGGCTCCTTCGGTGGTGTTTCCCGAACGTGGACGAGCCAGAGGGACATTCACATGGACTCACAGCGGAGGAAAAAAACAGCCGTGACGACGTCGTGGGCGTTTCAGGCGTACAGCAAGGCGATTCAGTTATACACAAGTGTTTTTTTTCAGGTTCTTTTTCATGATGGTTATGACAAAACACTGAATCTACTTCCCTGGGCTATTCAGTGAAACCTTGTTGCTTATGTATTTTATGTTCAGTAGTTTATAGCTCTTAAGCCACTGTAGCTCAATAAAAAAAGTATGTCGCACAGGGAACTCTACCCAGTCTCCTGGGATAGACCATAACAGAAGATAATATGAGACTATAAGAAGGGAAATGCATATATATATATATATATGACTGGGTCACCTTGCAGAACACAGAAATGGGCACGACATTGTAAATCAGCCACACTTTAGTAAAAAATAGGTAGGAAAAAACCAGCAATGACAACAGTCTGACAGTTGAATGAAGGCTCCTTCTGTGATTTCCTGTTTTGCAAAGTCTGTTCACCCGTGTTGGTCCTGATCCTGTAACTAAGAAAATTGACCTGTGGGGATGACGGCACACACGGGAGAGTCGTTCACGCTGGCACCAGCCGTCTCATACGATGAGAGGGTTTGGTGGAGTCTGCACACAAGGAGAGTCAACCATCAGAAGAGCCGCGGACAGGCGGCTTGACCTAGGGCCCCGTGGGACCCGATCTGGCTTCGTGGGAACCGGTCTGTGGCCGGATGACGTGTACAGCCTTGCTTCCTTTCGATCACGTCGTCTTAGTGGCGAGGGGGCTTGTTTTCGGGTCCGACCCCATCAAGACGTTCTGTTGATGACCGGCAATCTCTCGGCCACACGGTGCTATTTTACATGCCTGGGGGCATCGGGGAAGTCAGAAGAGACGCCTGAGGTCCATCCTGTGTCCTGTCGGAGTCTTGAGCCCGTCAGGAAATGCATGTATGGGAGTTCCCGTCATGGCTCAGCAGGTGAAGAACCCGACTAGTATCCATGAGGATGTGGGTTCTATCCCTGGCCTTGCTCAGCCGGTTAAGGGTCTGGCATTGCTGTGGCTGTGCTGAAGACCTGCAGCTGCAGCTCTGATGCCACCCTCCGCCTGGGAATTTCCATATGCCGCAGATGCAGCTGTAAAAGGACAAAAAAAAAAAAAAAGAGAGAGAGAGAGAGAGAGAGAATAAGAAAACAAGGAAATGCACCTGTGACCTGTACCTGGTCCACAACTTCGTGACGTGGTGATGGCTGAGGACAGGTCCAGAGCAGTCTTCCAGCCCTGGGACCTGCCCAGGAGCCAACCAGCCCCGGAGGAGTTGTTACAAAACTCTGCCAACACCAAGCACGGGTCGGAATGTGGGGCAGAAATGAAACGACTGCCTAAGTTCTCCTAAGAGGCTACAGAAGGACCTGTTCTGCTCCCTTTTATGTATACCCCCCCCCCCCCCCCCGCCACAGGGGCATTTCATTTGAGAGCGTACGGTCAGAAGTGGCCAGGTCACGATGCCGGAGCCTGACAATGGTTCACACTGAGGTTTGAACACTTGGCACCAGAAACACAGCCAGAAAAATGACGGAAGGTAAAGGACTGGAGTTTGAGCAGAAGTGGCGACTTTTGGCCCGGGAGTCTTGGGGCCGGGAGGGTCCCTAGGTCCCCAGGGGACAGAAGGGGGCAGTCCCGCCTGGCCGCTGACGGAAAGGCTGGGCTCTCGACAAACCGCGGTGGGCTGCTGCTTCTGCGGACGCCTGGCCGCTGGACATCGCAAAGTGTTGGCCCGACCGCGCGTGCTGCTCCCCGCGCAGGCGCATCTGACCCCTCACGCTCCTCCCCGCGCAGGCGCATCCGCGAGCCCACAGCTCTCCAGTAGGAAGGCTCCTGACCCCTGAGCACTTTCACACATTTCCCACATCCTGTTTGGTTAAGCTGGGGGCGGGCGGGGGGCCCTTTTATTCCGCTGGAAACATCTGACAGCTCTCAGAGTTTCACAGTGCATTGCTGACATGCGCGTGCGTGCGTGCGTGCATATGTGCGTGTGTGTGTGTGTGTGTGTGTGTGTGCGTGTGTCTTACAAGGGCTGAAAGCGTGCAAAGCGTTTACGAGGACATGGAGACGTGTGTCAGGGTTTTATGCTCCAGGAGCTGGGGCGCACTCCTGTTCTCCCCGCTAAGCAGGTGGGGTTTTTATGAATAGATTTCCTGCCTCAATACTCTGCCTGTGACAGGCGTCTCCTGCCCGGGGAAGTCTCTTGACTCGCTCATGGGCATTTGGATAAGATAAGAGCCCATCTGGGGCTGTCACCGAGCGGGGGCGTGTGAGCTGTACCTGCGTAGAGCACACCTGTAGGTCCTCGGACTTGAAGGAGAATATGCATGTTCCCCAACAGGTGCACAGGCCCCCGTGCCTTTCAGGGTCTGCAAGCAACACGCTCTCCTCATTGAGGACCTGTCATGTTCCAGCCGAGATGAGTGACACGCCATCGGTGCCAAAACCGAGACAGACGAGCCTGTCACTTCCCTGACAGCTCGGGCACGTTCTGCTGAACGCCTCGGTCCCTGGTGCTTCTTAATGTTCCCCTGCCACATCCAGGGGGGCTCCCTTTGGTCGAAACAGGAAACCCAACGTGAGGGAGACGGGATACCCCTGATGTCACTGTATCGCTCCCACCGCGGTGGCATCTGCAGGAGGGCACTTCACCTGCTCATACCTAGGAATTCCCCACAGCCAGGCGTGGAAACCAAAGGCGGGTGTGGGCTGGGGGAGTCTTCTGGAGGCACATGTCGGGGTCCAGCCGGATGGAAGAAGAGGGGGGTGTCCTGTGCTGGCTGGCGGTTGCCGTGGAAGCAGGTGTGCCCAGCGTGGTCATCTTCCTAGGCCAGTAGCCAAGAGCTTGGCCAGCCCAGTCCAAGCATTTGACCTGCAAAGAGAGGCATTTGGCCACGAGAGCTCAGCCGTCTCCTTCCAGTTCTGCAGCAGGGTCGTGGTTCACAGCTGCTGTGTGCGCAGAGCCCCTGGGGTGGTCACCTGCATCCACGCCCATCGTTAGGCCGCGGGCGTTGCTTCCACGTTCCAGGGCTGTCCCAACAAAGCGCCGTGGCCTGGGTGACCCAAACAGTGTCCAGAGGTTTCTCATAGTCCTGGAGGCTGGATGTCTGGGCCTGGGTGTGGTTGGGAACCTCAGGTGTGAGGAAGGGAGCTTTGGGCACAAGCCTTGGCCTGAGGGGCCCAGAGCTCGTTCTTCTCTGTGGAGGAGGGGGCGAGAGGGTATGGAAGAGGCACGGACATCGCGGGTGACCTCTGAGCCCCCCGTGAGTCACCGTGGCTCCTTCAGTGGGTCTCATCCCACCACACAGCTGGAGAGACCCAGGCTGAGGATGGGCAGGCCATGCCCATGGCCGTGGAACCGGGCTGGCTCCGAACTTAGCCACCCGACGCCAGCCCCAAGGGTGCTGGCCACATGGCAGCCCAGCCAACCAGAAGATGCCACCCAGGTCTCCTTACAAAAACCCAACAACCCTGGTGCAGGAAGGGCTGAGGACTAGGCGGTTCGTGCCAGGACAGGGGCGGTGGGCTGGGGGCAGCATCCTCGTCACGGCTTTGATGTCATCCCCGAGGGGCCACCTCTGAGCCGCCGGTCATTCCCAGTGTGGGTGCCCACGCTTTTCTTCCGCTGTCTGGTGCATTCGAATCTCTCCAGGGAAGAGATGAATTAAATGATGAGTCTCTGATGAATGAGCATCTATCTGAGGAATCAGAATCTCTCTGCACATAAGACCCTATCGAGGAGCCATGGGGACCGTTGGGGGCCGGCTGCTCAGAGGTCACAGTCGGCCACCAAGGAGACTGCATTTCCAGGGGTGTTTGTGTACGTTCCCCTCGGGTTTTGATGGGAAACACGTGCTTGGACATGCCTGTGCAGGATCACGCTCTTCTGCCCCAGGAGGTGAGAGGTCCCACCGTCAGATGGTGCCAGTGTGGTTCCTGGCATCCAGGGCTGGCTGCAGGGCCGGGGAGGACATCCTGCTGCTGGCGAAAGGGCCAGTCTGGGCTCAATGCTGAGCGGGCTCCCCAGAGAGACATGCGGGTCTGAGGGCATAGGGGGTGCAGGGCTTACGTTCAAGACCAAGACAAGGGCATGGAAAAGCATGGCGCGTGGAGGTTTCTCCCCCACCCAAGGGATGCTCTGGGTTTGAGGGGGGGCCTCGGGGGTGAGCACCCATCCCCACCCCCAGGGGCAGGAGTTTGCTTTGTCCAGAAGGGGCTTGAATGACACGGAGCGTTCCAGCCGCTTTTGTGAGAGGACCGGGACGTGGGTGTGGCCACATGCTTAAGTCCCACGGCACTGGGGCTGAAGAGAGAGGGAACGGGTCAATAGTAGATACATCGGCGTATAGAGAGTAGACAGGTATGGACAACAGATAGAAACAGATGCCAGAGAGGCAGCCATGGGTAACAGACAGATGATGGATGGACAGAGGACAAACAGACTGATGACAGATCGGCATTCCCGTCGTGGCGCAGCAGAAATGAATCTGACAAGCATCCGTGAGGACGCTGGTTCCATCCCTGGCCTCGCTCAGTGGGTTAAGGACCCAGTGTTGCCGTGACCTGTGGTGTAGGCGGCAGATGCAGCTCGGATCTGGCATTGCTGTGGCTGTGGTGTAGGCCAAAGCTACCGCTCTGATTCGACCCCTAACCTGGAACCTCTATATGCCACTGGTGTGGCCCTAAAAAAATAAAACAAAAAAAAAAAAAGATAGGTGATTGGCTGAGAGCTAAGTAGATAAAATGGATGGATAGATAGATAGATAGATAGATGATAGATAGATAGATAGATAGATAGATAGATAGATAGATAGATGATAGATAGATAGACAGACAGATGATTGATTGAGAGGTAAATAGATGTAACGGGTGGATAGACAGATTATTGCTAGTCAGATAGACATGATGAGTGGGTAGATGCACACATGCGTAGACACATGGATTGATGATAGATAATTGAGAATAAATACACGTAATGGCTAAGTGGAGGGATGGGTAGAGGTGGATGGAGGGAAAGGGGTGGGAGGGGTTCTACTTCATCAGATAGCAGAACAAAATCTCGTGCAGAGCATTAGCGCAGCATTAAGAATAGGAAAAAGGAACCCGTGTGTGTGTGTGTGTGTGTGTGTGTGTGTGCACGTGTGTGTACAGAGAGGGAGGGAGAGAAGGAGGGAGAGAGACAGAGGGAGAAAGGGAGAGAGAGGAGGAGAGATAGGGACGGAGAGAGAGAGAGGGAGAGAGAGAAGGGGGGAGAGGGATGAGGGATGGAGGGGTGGGGGAGGGAGGGTGTGTGCACATGTGTGTACAGAGAGGGAGGGAGAGAAGGAGGGAGAGAGACAGAGGGAGTTGAAGAGATAGGGAGAGAGAGGAGGAGAGATAGGGACGGAGAGAGAGAGAGATGGGACAGAAAGGGGGAGAGAGAGAAGGAGGGGGGAGACAGAGGGAGAGGAAGAGAAAGGGAGAGAGAGAAGGAAAGATAGGGATGGAGAGAGAGAGATGGGGAGAGAAAGGGGGGAGGGGGAGGGGGGAGAGGGATGGGGGAGGGAGGGAGGGAGGAGGGAGGCATTCATCAGCAGAGCGAACCCTCACGGAGCAGCCGAGGGATCAGGTCACACACTGCTCGGAAGATAATGACTCAGGATGAACATGAGAGCTCGTTTTTCCACATGTTTGGAATTTGAGTCTCCGTTTTCATACGTGCTACGTCTGAGTACACTCACTGCATTTTAGGGTCGGTCTCCTATTTCCGGAGACGGGTTTTGGATCCAGCCGAAGGTGGCTTGAGGAATTGCCTTATTTGGCGACTCAGGCGGACGCTGACATGGAGCATCCGCTCGCTGCGTCTCTGGAAATTTTCCTAGACTTTCCCCCAGCTTGTGAACCCTTCTTGTGCTCACATCCGGGACCCTGGGGGACTCTGGATGGTTGTCTGGTCTGCACACGGGAACGCGGGGGCTCAGAGCTGCTGTTCTCATAAAGCTCCAAGGCACGCGGGGTCCTCTGTGGTCAGGGCGCTGGCCGAGCTGCCTCCAAAGTTTCCGTGACTCTGTGTCCATGCCTCTTGCTCCCCCGGGTGCAGGATGGAGCCGTCTCCTGGATGGAGGAGAAGACGGATCAGGCTTGGCTGGCAGTGTCTCAGGAAGAGCAGGCTCCACCCCATGAACTCACAGACGGGGAAGCAGGTGGGAGGGCAAATGAGGTCTCCTCACTGCCTGGGTCCTACCCGGGAGACCAGCTGCCCCCACAGCCCCTCACGTCCTTCCTTCCCCCCTTCCCTCCTTCCACCTAGAGACCAGAGCCAGCCCTGCCAGCCTCCTGGCTCCTCCCTGGGCAAGCTGCCCGTGGTCCTGTCTCAGGACTTTCCACTGGCCATCATCTTACCTAGGGAGCTCTCTGCCTGCTTACCTGTCAGGTGAACCTCCCTCTGCCTCAGGACCTTTGCGCAGGAGGCAGTTCTCTGCAGGGCCCTGAGTCATGGCTGCCATCTGCCCAACGGCTGTCAGAGGTCAGGTGGCCTTTCGGGTGGGGGGACAAATTTCAAAGGAGAGAATGAACCCAGCTCTTTGCTTGGTTCACTGGTGTAATCATCTTATTCCTCTGGGGCTGTTGTCACAAATAACTGCAAATCCAGTGCCATAAAACCACAGGCATCCTTCCTTCCTCCTTCCTCCCTCCCTTCCTCCCTCCTTCCTTCCTCCTTCCTCCCTCCTTCCTTCCTCCTTCCTACCTCCCTTCCTCCCTCCTTCCTTCCTCCTTCCTTTCTTCTTCCTTCCTCCTTCCTTCCTCCCTCCTTTCTTCTTCCTTCCTCCTTCCTTCCTCCTTCCTTTCTTCTTCCTTCCTCCTTCCTTCCTCCCTCCCTTCCTTCCCTCCCTCCCTCCTTTCCTCCTTCCCTTCCTTCCTGCTTCCTCCTTCCTTCCTCCTCCCTCCCTTCCTTCGTACTTCTCCCTCCTTCCTTCCTCCTTCTTCCCTCCTTCCTCCTTCCTCCCTCCTTCCTTCCTCCTTCTTCCCTCCTTCCTCCTTCCTCCCTCCTTCCTCCTTCCTTCCTCCTTCCTTCCTCCTTCCTCCCTCCTTCCTCCTTCCTTCCTCCTTCCTTCCTCCTTCCTCCCTCCTTCCTCCTTCCTTCCTCCTTCCTTCCTCCTTCCTCCCTCCCTTCCTTCCCTCCCTCCCTCCTTTCCTCCTTCCCTTCCTTCCTCCTTCCTCCTTCCTTCCTCCTTCCTTCCTCCTTCCTTCCTCCTTCCTTCCCTCCCTCCCTTCCTTCCCTCCCTCCCTCCTTTCCTCCTTCCCTTCCTTCCTCCTTCCTCCTCCCTTCCTCTTTCCTTCCTTCCTCCTTTCTTCCTTCCTTCCTCCTTCCTTCCTCCCTCCCTTCCTTCTCTCTCTCCCTCCCTCCCTCCCTCCCTTCCTCTTTCCTCCCTCCCTCCCTCCCTTCCTCCCTCCTTCCTTCCTTCCCTCCCTCCCTTCCTCCTCCCTTCCTCCTCCCTCCCTATCTTTCTGGCAGGAGCTAACAATGGGAATAAAAATGGCCTTTGAGCATCTGGGTTCCACCTTGGGGAGGAGGTACCTTTACTCCCAGAGGTGATTTCCACGCACACACCGCATGGTTCCTGGGCTTCCGTCATCCCAGGCCCAGACCTGGAGGAACTGAGTCCTGCGTGTGCAGCAAAGCTTCCTGTGTGCAGCATCCGGTACGTTGCGTGCTGTTCATCCTGGAGACGTGTGTCTCATGAGCTGTGTGTGTGGACACGGTGTTCGAAGCTGCTTCTCTGTCTAAAACCCTGTAGGGGGGCAGCGGAGGAGGAGAAAGCAGGACCGGAGAAATGAGAGGCGCTGGGGGTCCCTGTCCTCCTGGGCTTCTTACAGGACAGAACGCAGCCCTCCTTATAGGCTGTGTCGAGATAATTAGGACCTTGGGATTTTGACAGTGAGAAGATGGAACGTGTGTTTCGCTTCCCCCCAAGACAGGCTCCAGCCGCGTCTAGGGGTCTCTCTTTCTGTCCCCTGACCCCTCTGGGGGGGCTCTAATGAGCACCAGCCAGTCCCACCCCGGGGGTCTTCCCTCATCCCCATCCCCCCCCACGGTGGGGACCCTGCCAGCTAACTGCTTGCTGCCCACTCCCTCCTGGTGGCAGGATCTGCCAAGCACAGACCCCCACACACCCCGCTGTCTGAGCTTTGGGGTCAGATCTCCATTGTGGCTGGGAAGCTGTGCCTCCTGTTGGGGGGAGGTCTCACCCCAGTGCCCCCTCGTGTCCGCTGTCTGTGGCTTTGTCTCTGAGCTGCCCCCACCTCATCATGGCAGGTGGACACCTGGCCCTGGCCGCCCCCCGCCCGGGCCCCGTCTCCTGCCATGAGCGGTTCCTGAGCAGGAGCGGCTCTCAGGGGGCCCCTAATTGGGGAGCGGCCTGACATGCAGGGGTGGACACTGTCCGTTTGCATTTCTGTTCTCCTTCCCGCTCAGGACGTGACCCTCTTTCGGATGCTGATTTTTGAATTTTGCAGGTGACGCTGCCCCAGATACAGTTTTTCTGACGTTAAGAATATGTGAAGAAACAAATCCTTTTTTTTTTTTTTTTTTTTGCATAAGTGTACTTAAGGAGATCCAACCTGTCAGGGAAATGACTCTTTCGGAAAGCGCCAAACAGGGGGCGGGGGCGGGGGGCAGAATGGGGCCGATCCCTTCACAGCTTTCAGGGAAGTGGCCCCCCACGCTGGCACTGGTGCCGCGCACCTGCCACTCCTTTTATCTAGCACGTATTGGTTTGTGGGTGTTTTCTTTCCCCCCTTTGCAGGTAAAACATTTAAGAAGAATGCTACCAGAGTTGAACCACGTCCTGCGTCTGAGGGGCCTCCTGGGCCTGGAACGTTCAGGGACCAACGAAGGGGGCAGTTTCCAGGTCAAATGTGAAGGGGGGTGGGAGGCTTCTGAGCATGTGGGATGTGAATGCCTGGATACACCTGCTTTGCCCAAAGTGCCTTGTTTTGTTTTTTGGTAGTTTTCTGTTTGTTAAGAAATAGACTTTATTTTTTGAGCGGTGTTTGATTTAAAAAGCGGAAAGTACAGAACGTTCTCTCGAATCTGCTCAACCGCCCTGCCCTTAAGCTTCTGTGTTACTAACATCCTGCACCCAGGTGAGGGGGCACAGCTGTTGCAATGATGAGCACGTATGGATACATAATTATCAATTATTTTTTTCTTTTCAGGGCCGAATCTGCTGCATATGGAAGCTCCCAGGCTAGGGGGCGATTTGGAGCTGCAGCTGAGGTCTATACCACAGCCACAGCAACACCAGATCCGAGCTGTCTCTGCAGCCTATACTGCAGCTCTTGGCAATGCCGGATCCTTAACCCACTGAGCGAGACCAGGGATCGAACCCTCATCTTTATGGATACCAGTTGGGCTCATAACCTGCTGAGCCACAATGGAACCTCCCCTCTTGCACATTTTAGAACTGGTTCCTCCTGGAACCTGCTTATCCTGACCCCCTCTTCACTTATGCGGGGGGGAATCGTTATCAGCCTGTCACACCTTTCTCCGTGTGGGCAAGTCAAATGTCACCATTGACAGATGTGACACATGCATGGGTATAAACATGGGGTTAGGGCTTCCCATTTTGGCTCAGCAGGTTAAGACCCCGACTAGTCTCCATGAGGATGCAGGTTGGATCTCTGGCCTCGCTCAGTGGGTTAAGGATCCGGCGTTGAGGTGAGCTGGGGTGTAGGTCACAGACGTGGCTGGAATCCCACACTGCTGTGGCTGTGGTGTAGACCTGCAGCTGTAGCTCCGATTCAACCCCTAGCCTGGGAAATTCCATATGATGCAGAAGCGGCCTTAAAAAGGGAAGAAGGAAGGAAGGAAGGAAGGAAGGAAGGAAGGAAAAGAAAGAGAAAGAAAGAGAAAGAAAAGAAAAAAAAAAAAAGATTTGAACAACTCTATTCAAGGTTGCCAGCGTTTCCGTTCAGGTGACTTCAAGCTGTGACATTGTGGAACCCACGTTGTCTCAGCCTCAAATGCTGTGACTTGCATTTCTGACCCTCACTGCAGGGGGACGGAGTTTGGGGTCCAGCCTCTGTTTCCCATGTGGACGGGCTCTGGTTCCTGGGGCAGTGGGAAGATAGCCTGAAAATACACCGAGTCTGTGGGGTCCTTGGCTTCCACTGCCTTTGGGGACAGAGGGTGGGGTCCCCCCAGAAAGAATACATCCCAGGGCCTCCTTGGGGTCCCTTCTGTCCCCCATGCGCTGTGTGCTTCCCGCGTGGACACACGCACCACCCCCGGGCCACCGCCTTCGGGTCAGCCGCTGCTGCACAAGTGCCCCTTGGCTGTGTCCCCACTGCTCCCTGCCCTGCGCCACCCCCCTGCCGACTTGGAGGGACAGGCCTGACTGTGGGGTTGGCTGAGCCCCTTGCCTGCAGCTAGTGAGGGGCGGACACAGCAGGGCTGGTGCCCTCCCTGTTCTGTGACTGTGGATCAAGACAACGGGTGTCCTCGTGACAGGTAGAGGAGCGGTGACAGTACCATGGCCTTTCTGTGGATTCTGGATAGCCCGGCGTCACCCTCACAGACAGCGTTAGGAGACACAGCATTGCCAGCGAGGAACGCTGTGCCGAGGGGGATGCTGAGGCAGAAGCCAGACTTGTGTGCGAATCAGGACCTTGAATAGCCTGGCATCCGCAGGGGCACTGTGTTTGCCGCTCCCAGGCTCAGAGGCTTCGTGGATGCTGTGGGAGTATCCCCAGAGGTGTCCAGCCATGTCCAGCTGGGGAAGGACGTCCTTCCTGGGGGCAGGCGGCAGGGGATGTCCGCAAGCACAGGGGCCAGAGGAATATGAAGGCTCTCTATTCGTGGATGAATTTTTTTTGTTGTTTTAGGGATGCACCTGCAGTCTATGGAAGTTCCCAGGCTCGGGGTCGAATCAAAACTGCAGCGGCCGGCCTCCTCCACCGCCACAACAACATGGGATCTGAGCCTGTCTGCGACCCACACCACAGCTCACGGCAACAACAGATCCTTAACCCACTGAGTGAGGCCAGGGATTGAACCCCAGTCCTCACGGATGCCAGTCGGGTTGGTTACCACTGAGCCATGATGGGAACTCCAGTCTTTTTTTTTTTCCTGGGTCTTCCTGGTTTCACCGTCCATGTTTAATTCTTTCACCTGGAATTATCTTGGAGTAACAGCTAAGAGACGGAGCCAGTCTTTCCCCCCTCCATAAGTGTCTGGCCACAATCATTGATTAAATAATCCATCTTTCTCTGGAGGTCTGAAATATTCATTTTATCACATAAAGGACTACATTTTTCTGCCTTTTTGGGGTCCTTTCCTCTGTTTTTGCCCCCGGACCATAGGGCTTGCATTAACCCAGCACCATTTCTGTCTGTTTCCCTAACCAGAGGGCTAGCTGCTGCTTACTCCCATTTTATCACGATTGTCCTGGCTACGTGTGCACGCTTGATTTTGCAGGTGACCTTTAGAATCATTGTTCCCGTTTCCAAAAAAAAAAAACATTAAAATCCCCTGAGGACTTCATTGGGTTTATAAATTATTTCAGGGCGATGAGGTCGAGTCTTTTTTTTATCCAGGGAGAAGTCCCCTCTTCCCAAGGCTTTTTGCCTTTTTTGTGGGAAGCCTCTGCAAACGAGGGTTTCCCTGGGCCAGGCTGGAGTCTGTGGAGGAGGGCTGTCGGGCTGGGTAAGGCTGTGCCTTTTTGCAAAAGCCCAGGGGGCTCTACTTCCCACTGGTTCCCGCCTCCCCTGGTCACAGAGTTTTGAACCTAGGGAGTTTTGAACAGAGGAAGCCAGGGTTCTCCCAACACACTCACCTCCTCCAGACTCCTTTTCAGTTTTTACAGGGACAGCAGCCTGAATCCGCCCCTGCCAAGGGTCTGCCCCACAAATCCTAAAGCCGCACACAACTTGCATGCAAAGCCATCAAACACATGGAAAAGGCAGCCGGGGTTTTCTCAGGGAATTTGCTGAATTAGAATCACAACCGGATACCCCCAAACCCTCCTGGGTTTCAAGCCTCAAGTATTTCATATCTCAATGCTGGACAATTGCTATCTGCTGAAAACACTCCTGGGACGTGGCCTTTTTCGGTTGTGATGAAACCTGAAGCGCTTTGCTCTGCCAAACGTGTTCTAATGACACGCACGCATGTGTTTCTTTTAATAACACAACAGACAGTGTTTCTTTTAATAACAAAACGGACAAATGCCACGGGATTATTAAAAAAGAACACACATGCATTCAAAACTCAACCACACATGCAGATGCTCTTGAGAGATCACTTCTGCGGGGGAGGGGCATCTAAAAAGCATCCTCTCTTTTTTCCCTCTTTTCCATGCGTGAACACAATCCTTTATGTGGACTCACCTACCTACTTCTGTGGGTTGCAAATAGGCATCTTACACAAGCATTCCTGAAAGTCTTCCATGGCCTGGGTCGGCTGGCCCTGAGTGAAAGATTTCACTGAATGGGTCCCAGAAAGCTGTGCAACATTTGTAATCACTGTGACCAGATGCCTAACCATCTATGGAAAGCGATACAATGTAATGAATTTGGCAGAATCAGCCCAGGGGACCAAGACGACCAGTGCGTTCTAACAGGATGTAAATGGGGGGGCTGCAAAGACCCTCAGACGGTGTTAGGCCGGCGGAATCCTCCGCTTCCTTTTCTCCCCACACTGTGGGGCGCTGACCTCTAATCATGGCCCCTCCGCCCGGCCCACCCTTTGGCAGCCGCTGAGGACCTGATTATCTATAAATTTATGGGGATCCGAGGGAACTGGCCTTGCCCTCCTGATAATGTTTTCTGACACATTTCAGCAGACGGCGCTGATGTGTGAGGCATTATGTACGCGGGGCCGGCTGCACGCAGGCTACGCGGCGGCCGGCGCTGGTCCACCGGAGACCTCTGGCTACGGAGAAGCGCGCTAGGAAAGCGGTTTCCATGGCAACGTGCCCCACAGCTGTAGTTAGACTAGGAAAAATAGTTTTATGATTATTTCAATGAAGTTTTTTTTCCCCAGACCTTTTCGTTTCTGAACTCAATCGTGTGAGTATTTCATAGACTCATCTCTAAATGGAGTGTGTGTGTGTGTGTGTGTGTGTGTGTGTGTGTGTGTGTGTGTGTGCGTGTGTAGATATAATCTCTATACAGAGATAAAACCCAACCTGCTGTCTGGGAAAGCTGCCTGGGTCCAGCAGGGACCCAGGATTGCGGGGAAGGGTCCCAGGAAGCTGAAAGCAGAGGATTTAAAGCCAGGGTGGGCTTGTGCCCTAAAGCTGGCAAACTTCTTCCTCCTGTTACCCCAACGGATGAAGGAATCTTGGCAGGTGCCTGGGGCTGGGGGTCCTCAGCCCTCAGCCCCTTCCTGGCACCTGCGATGCCCAAGACATAGGACAAAGACCCGTCAGGGTTGGTCTGAGGGTACCAAGAATGGCCCGTCGCCATCACTCACCGCCTCTCTTTCCTGAAGAGTTTGCTTGCAGGGGGAAAAAAAAACCCTGTCTGACACGAGTGTGGAATTCGTTAGCTATCCACTCACCTGTAGAAAGCAGTGACAGGTAATTGTGAGCCTGGAATTTTTTTCTCCTCCCATCCCTGCTGCCTAGAGTTCTGTCCTCCATATTAGTACTAAACTGGAGATATTCTGAAAACAGCGGCAGCTTAGCCCACTGCTACGTGCTACAGAAAACGGGGTCCAGGGGAAGATGGCTCGAGATCCAGAGGGACTGGGATGATGAGGGCTGGGAGGTGGGGTCGAAGCATGGCCTCAGATAGGGCACCCCGAGTTCTGGGATTCCTCTCTTTGGGGTACAGGGATGCATGAAGGGTGGGCTTTTCCAGGGGAGGAATAACAGGCTCCCCCACCCCCTAGCCACCACACAGCTCTCCTTAAAAACCCTGCCTGCTCTGCTTCTACAGATGATTTAAACAGTTCTCTGTAAGAGCAGTGCAGACACTGGCCAAGCCAGCACTGATAAAAATGTGAATTTCTGCAGATTTGGAGAAAGTGAGCAGCTCTCAAAATCCTACTTTCAATACACTCATTTCATGTCTGTGATCTGTCCTCAAGGAAAATCTGGGGCGGGGAGCACAGAATTCAGCTCTCCATTAAGACATGTGGGGCTGGCAGTCGTTGGGGCAGTGTAGCTGGTTCGAGTAACACAGCTGCTTTGCACACTTATTTGTGGGGTAGGGGGTGGAATTGAATCAAGTCACACCTCTCCTTTGGAAGTTCCAATTGGAATGCAACTGAAAAAAAATTGGGGGGGGGGGGAACATGTCCATAGCATGTGAGTGCTCCTGCAGCAGGGATTGAACCCACACCACCACTGCAGCCAGAGCGACAGCAGTGACCCCTCTGGACCCTTAATACCTTGAGCCACCAGGGAACTCCTGCAATGCAACTTTAAATGTAGACAAAATCAAATAGCTAGGTTTGACTCCCGGATAATATCTTTACAATTTTAGGGGTGGAAAACTCTTTCTTATTTGAGAATAACAGATTTGAGTGCAGAAAATTGTTAAAGGTAGCACACAAACCCCAGTACAAACAAAATTAAAAGGAAAAGAACACACAGAGAGAAACAAACGTGGCTTAATAACTGTCATATACAAAGAGTTTTGGCAAAGCAATAAGATAAAGTCAAATGACGTAATGGAAATTTGGTGCAAAGGATATCATTCATTTGTTTCTAAAATGTTTGTTCAGCATCGATTCTGCTGAGGAGCCAAGGTGGGAAACCCAGAAGTCAGGCTTCTAAGAGCAGAGATAAAGTGTTCTGGGGAGTTCCGATTGTGACTCAGTAGCTTTACGGACTGATATAGTCTCTGTGAGGATGTGGGTTCCATCCCTGGGCTCACTCACTGTGTTAAGGGTCAGGCATTGCTGTGAGCTGCAGTGTAGGTCACAGGGGTGGCTTGGATCTGGTGTTGCTGTGGCTGTGGTGTAGGCTTGCAGCTGCAGCTCCGAGTCTACCCCTGGCCCGGGGAACTTCCATATGCCGCAGGTGCAGCCCTAAAAAGACAAAATGTTTCCAGAGACATTGCCTGGGTGGCTGTCTCCCCTGCCTGTGGTTTATCCTGTGTTAGAATAACTTTCCATTTTCTTCTTTTCACATCTGCTGTTTAGCAAAAATTCAGACGGCTGCTGTCATACCTGTGTCTGCAGAGGATGACAGCAGAGGCGGCTTTGACGGTGAAATGCTCTCAGTGTATGTTTTGTTGTCTTCGCAGAGGAACTTGCTCAAGCTCCGTGTGGTGGAGAAAACTGGTCCAGTGTTGCCGGGCACCTTATGTGGCCACAGGGCAGTGCCTGCCATTGGGCTTCCCAGAAACGTGCAGGGTCATTGGTGCAACATAAGTGTGTTTTGTGATGTTTCCCCCCAACACTGCCCTACATCCTGCAGAACGTCCACGCCGAGTAACTCAGAGGCCCCTCATTGCACGCGCGCATGACGGTGCTTTTTTATAAAACAAGATTCAGAGCCTCAGAAATAGCTGGGGTTCCGTCTCTTCGGCAAAGCAGGAAGGAACATACTTCTCAGGTCTCCCACGTAGATCTCATGTTGCTCTCCTGCATCCCAGGTTACAGATGCCTTTTGCAAAAACCCAAAGGAACAAGGAATATGATGAATCGAAAACTAGGAAACTTGGAGTTCCCATTGTAGCTCAGCAGATTAAGGACCTGATGTTGTTCCCATGAGGATGTGGGTTCCATCCCTGGCTTCGCTCAAAGGGTTAAGGATCTTCACGCTGCTGCTCTGATTCGATCCCTAGCCTGAGAACTTGCATATGCTGCAGGCGCAGCCCTAGAAAGACACACACATACACACAAACTAGGAAACTGAAGCTCCTATTTTTTCACCAGTTTCTGTAGGAGTCATGCATGAAGACGATGGTAATGGCTAAAACTTGATGCAAAGACACTTTGTTTCCAAAATAAAAAAATTTGTACACAGATACACACACAATATATACTTGTGTATACATAGGTGTATATATATAAATTGTTATATATCATGTATATATAAATTACCGTGTGTGTGTGTGTGTGTGTGTGTGTGTGTGTGTGTGTGTGTGTGTGTGTATGAAAAGATGCTGAGATTATTTGGAAAGATAGAGTTCTTGGAAAGTAAATCGATTCTGGGAGGTAGGTTTCAGAACTGGCCCTTTTTTTCCCCTCCCCTGGACACACCCTGGTGTTAAGAGCTAGGGTTTTCTAGTGAGGTTTGCACCCCTTACCTCTTTGCATTCTGTTTGTATTCAGGGTCTGTCTAGTTCCGGCCCCCCTGCAGGGCTGCTAAACCATGAAGCTGGGAGAATCTTGTTCCTCGTCCACTCTGCAAAGCAGCCCCACGACGGCTCCCTGCACATTGAGAAGCCGGGGCCCCATCTCTGAGAACCACAGCCAGGCATTTGGCGGCAGACGCTTGGCAGCGACAGTTTTCCTGAAAGATGCTCCTTTGCCAGCCATCAGCATCCTTGTCCCAGGTGACAGAGATTAAGTTGCTTCATTGTCGTCTTCTGAGAAAATTACCCTCGTGCCCTTGAAGCTAAAACATACAGGCTTTGGGGACAGGGGGCGGGGGGGGGTTGGTCCACATTAGACCTCTGCACCTGCCCTGGAAGCCCATTTTAACTTTGCCCAGTGACCCACTTGGAGGAGTGAAAACTCGTTAATCACCCCCCGTGGACTGGAGTTTCCTTGGGAGGGCTGGCTTGTTTTGATTTCATCGGAATTGTAAACTCCTCCGGCCAGCCGCCCGGGGGCGGAGGGGGGGGCCCAGAGATCACAGGTCAAGAAAAATACACCCAAGACAGGAAAACTCTGTTGTTATTTTCCCGTGGAACAAGCCCAGGGCCCCTGGTTTCCAAGGCATGCCTGACATGAAATCGCCGTGCAGGGGGCGGTGGGGTGGAGGGCGTTTTTCTCCGTAAAGGGAAGAGTCAGAAGGAGTTAACTGATGAAATCAAACAGGAGGTGTACAGAAAAGGGCCATTAAAAACCGAAACGCTGGAGGCAGTGGGCGCCCCGTTCCTGGGCTCCGGGTACTCTCTGCGGCTCTGACAGAGACCCGGTTCTTTCTCCTCCAGGGCAGAGAGCGAGCAGGGTTTCTGCAGCTCTACCTTTTTAATTGATAGGGAGAGCTTGGTGGGATGTGATAGAATTAGGCCAAGTGTTAGTCCCTGTCGGCAGGTCTCAACGCCTGGGACGGCTCTGTGTGTTCTCCCCAACGGAGGTGGGAAGCAAGACCACCTGCGATAGACATTCCTTCTTCCTCATGTCGGGACAAGGCACATCGGCAGACACAGAAACAGATTCGTCGTTGGTTAGGACGGGAAGGGGGGTGGGCAGAGACTGGGCATAAATGGGGCACAGCTCACAGCACAGGCTTTCTCGATGGGCTGATGGGGATATTCAAAAATGGACTGTGGTGAGGGCGGGACAAGGCTGCACTAAATCCAGAGAAGGGGACCTTGTCAGGTGGGTGGTCTGGGCACCTCCCCAAGTAGAGCTACATTGTAACAACAGAAACGCCTCGGAAATCATAAAACTCGGCAGTCCCTAACATCTGTAAAAGGGGAGGAGGTCTCTCCACCCCCAGGGCGAATCTGTGCAGGGATGAACAGGAAGCCCCCACCCGAACTGTGTCTCAAATACATCTTTCATCCTTTCATCTGCAGACTGGGTTCAATCTTATTTTCTTTCTTCCTCTCTTCCTTCCTTCTTTCCTTTCTTTCTTCTTTCCTCACTCTTTTATTTTTGGCTTTTTAGGGCTGCACCTGCAGCATATAGAGTTTCCAGGCTAGGGGTCAAATCAGAGCTGCAGCTGCCGGCCTACCTCACAGCCACAGCAACGCCAGATCTGAGCCACATCTGCGACCTACACCACAGCTCATGGCAACCCTGGATCCTTAACCCACGGAGCCAGGCCAGGGATCAAACCCGCATCCTCACGGACACTATGGCAGGTTCTTAACCTGCTGAACCACAACAGGAACCCCTTTGAAGAGGAGATGGAGGTAAATGTGGTCACGGGGGGGAGGGGGGTTCTGATGCCCCAAGACGGGGGTCCTTAGAAGAGGAGGAGGTCAGGACACAGACATACATGGAGGGACGGCCCTGTGAGGATACGGGGAGGAGACGGCCGTCGACACGCCCAGGAGAGAGGCCTCTGGAGGGACCTGCCCTGCCCACCCCTGGGGCTCAGACTCCAGCCTCCAGGACGGGAGGGATAAATGTCTGTGGTTTAAGAGCTGCACCCCCCACCCCAGTCGTGGGTATTTTGTTAAGGCAGCTGAGCTAAAACAAGGGCTCAGGCTGCGTGAACACCCACAGCTGGACCGACTGGGGCTCACCAAGAGTTTACCTTGGCCCCGTCCCAGAGGCCAGGAGATAGAGATCAAGTTTTCAACCAGGAGGGTTCTTCCTGAAAGTTCCGGGCAGGGGTGGGGTGGGGGGTTTGCGTTCTGGGTCTCTCCCGGGAGCTAGGAGGTTTTCCTTCAATGCCTGGCATTGTTTGGTGTGTGGACTTCCCCCGTCAGGTTCATGCCACCTTCTCACTGGGAGCTCCATTGGGTAAGAACCTGGATGTCCTCTTTCTGGCTGAAAGCCCCCAATATGCCGGCTCAGAAGGTGACCTTTGTGGCTCCATCAGCGCCGGGAACGGGATTGAGGGGGGTGAGAAGATGCTCCTGGCACTGCATGACCTCCCAATGTCCTTCAAGTCTTTCCAGGAGCTGTCAGCTCTGCAGCATCTTTCTTACACCCAGGGGATAGGAGGGAGTTCCCGTTTGTGGCGCAGCAGAAACGAACCCAACTAGTATCTGTGAAGATGCGGGTTGGATCCCCGGCCTCGCTCAGTGGGTTAAGGATCCGGCATTGCCATGAGCTGGGGTCCTTAGAAGAGGAGGAGGTCAGGACACAGACACACATGGAGAGACGGCGTCCCCCAGCGTCCCCACCCACAGCCCACGTAGCACCCACCTGTCAGAACCCCTGGCTCTCCTGTATTTCAGCCACATCCTTCCCAAAGAGATTACAGCCTCCGCCAGAGGGGCAGCCCTTTATGTCCCCTGCAGCCGTCGAATTTCTCGCTGCCTTTCATTTGGGTAAATGGGTACTGGCTGAGGGTCAGCCTAGATTTTCTGGTGATTTACATAACATTTCACTTGCTTTCCCCGAGATCATTAGTTAAATTCTCCACCTGTCAGGTGGAGCGGTTCAGACACAACAGGCCACAGCAGCAGCGCTGCCTGGTGCCCTGCCTCCTTGTGTCCTGCCCAACACCCCTGAAAGCTTTGGGGTGTCACGCCCATGGGGAGCCTCCAAACGCAGCCTCACGTCAGTGGAGTTTAAATGGCACAGATGTTCCCGGCGCTGAAAGGAACCAGGGCATGGACCCGAGGGGGGAAAAGAATGACAAATCCGGGATCTGCTCTGTTTCTGTCTCATTGACAGCATGTTCCCCCAAAGCTTATCGGCTGGTTACACCTAACTAGTTGGAAAGGCGGCCGTGTCTAGAGGCTCTGTCTGCCAAGAGAGTCATCACTGTTCCTTCTGTGAGAGCGTGAGGCTGGTCCTTGGCCCGTTTTCAGGGGCTACCTTTGCCCTCCGCGGGGTGCGGTGGGGACTCTGCAAACAGCCGGCCAGTGGCACCCACGCAGAGGAGCAACCGGCTGGGCTAGGTCAGCCTGGACACAGAGGCCATGGGGGCATGTGCCATCCCCTCCTTAGTGGACAGCCTCATTCACAGCCACCCCCACCCCACCCCCATCTAAGACCAAAAAGCCACTTTCAGACAAAAGCATGAGTCCCACGGGCATGACACGAGAACCTTATTTGTGGGCAGATCCTCAAATCCATAAAGGAAGCCAGCTCTCAACATACTGGCCCACATTTTTATCTGCTCACATTTAAACATCAGGCTCGGGAGCTCCCGCGATGGCTCAGAGGTAACAGACCCAACTAGTATCCATGAGGACGCAGGTTCGATCCCTGGCCTTGCTCAGTGAGTTAAGGATTCCGCGTGGCCATGAGATGTGGTGTAGGTCATGGACACACGCTTGGATCCCACGTGGCTGTGGCTGTGGTGTAGACCGGCAGCTGCAGCTCCCATTCGACCCCTCACCTGGGACCTTCTATATGCCACACCTGCTGCCCTAAAATAAATTTTTTTAGAACAAATAAAATAAAATAAATACATAAAAATTAGGGTTGGGAGTATTTTTTTTAAGGCAGGGATCATGATGTTTCATGCTCACGCACCTCAACCTGGAGGAAACTCAGCTGTGAGTTTCGCATCCACTTTGAACAGCCCCTGAGAAGGGCCCTTCCTGACGCTTCCCTGGTTTTTCCAGGAGCCACACAGATGCTGTCTGTCTGCACGAATGACGTGGAAAGCCCGCGCGCCAACAAACGCTGGGGCTTCTCCCTACATTCCTGGGGATGCAAAGACGGGAAAGAATTTTCAAAGACGCGCTGGAAGCATCAATATCCTTCTTCCTCTTGCTGATAGTGGGTGTTAGCATTTTTCTCTAAAAGGAACACGTGTGGACGATGCCAGTGGGTGCCTCACACAGAACCGTCCTGAAAACTCGGGAATTAGAAAGCACACACCACCGAGGAGCACACGAGAAGCCCAGACGCCAGGAGGTGGGTCAGCCTTGACCCGCTGAGACAGCTTTCGTGACACGTGCATACTCAGGGCGCCCAAAGAGAGCTGTGGTCTGGGCTGGACTCTACCCTGTGCTGTGGCTGAGGTCCTGTCCAGGTCCTAGGTCTGCTGGTGGGGGCATGTGCGTGTGCGTGTGTGTCTCATGGGAAAACTCACTCAGAAGTTCCTTTGGGGAGACTCTTTCCCCAGTGGCTGCCCCCTTGTCCAGCGTTGGAAAGAACAGACAGAGCTGGGGATCTGGGCCGTCTGACTGAAGTCCATGGGCAGCCGTGCATACCCCACAAAGCTCAGGAGTCCCTTAGGGCCATGGGTGGGGACCTTTTTTTCCCATGAAGCGGCCCATGGCTTCTTCACCGGAACTGTCACTCTGAGGGTAGCCCAGGTGCCTCGGGACCTCGGAACGTCTGTCAAAGAGTCAGGAAATGAAGAGGGAAAATTAGAGCAATTATCTGACTTAACGAGACTTCATGCCTCGTGTTGTCATTCAGCCACGACATGACATGCAGCCCCGATGCTCTGCCTGTGGCGTTTTCTCAAACAGAATTTCACAGCCAAACAAAAATAGATCGCTCCGAATAGGCGTGTTTGGGAAGTTTTCTGCGTGGGAGGCACGAGCAAGGAGGATGGGCAGTTTTAACAGCCTCTGTGCTTCCCTCTGCCCCAATTTCTTTCCTTCTTATAGCTGCACCTGCTATAAACGTTCCCAGGCTAGGGGTCAAATTGGAGGTACAGATGCCAATCTACACCACAGTTCACGGCAACACCGGATCCTTAACCCACTGAGCGAGGGCAGGGGTTGAACCTGCATCCTCATGGATACCTGTCAGGTTCTTAACCCACTGAGCCACAAGAGGAAATACCCCCCCCCCCATTTTTGAGCACCATCCGATGGGTTTCACCCACAGAAAGCTGTACCTCTTGCAGAAGGTCAGCCCGGGACTGCACTGTGAGACCTGCACATGGCCCAGGATCGTCCTAGGCTTGGGGAGTGTTTGGGCTGTTTTCTAAGAAGCAGAAGGTCACACCTTCAACAGACACACACAAGTCAGGCTGTTCTGCTGCCACCTGTTGGGTGGTGAGCATCCCAAAGACTTCCCCTTTCTCCATACCCACTCCCGCCCTCCTGCACCGCCACGGTACGTCTGGGAGACACAGAGGAGGGAAGAACCGTGATCTGTATTCCAAGCTGGTTCCGTCTCTCCCAGGTGTGTCTGGTCCCGTCTCTCCCAGGTGTGTCTGGTACCGTCTCTCCTGGGTGGGTCTGGTTCCATCCCTCCTGGGTGGGTCTTGCACCTTCAAGGTCTTTAACTACCAGGACCTTCAATTTTCTCTTCTGTAAATTCTCAATGATAAGTATCCTTCAGGGGGGCTCTGAGGAGCTGAGCTCGTGCAGATAAGGCTCCAGAGAGTGTGCCTGCGTCAGAGGACCTGAGGGGAAAAGGGACTGCTGCTCTTCCTTGCCAGTCCAGTGAGGAGCCTGCCCTGAGCTAGGGGGCAAGAACGACTCTGCGGGGGGAAGATTTTGCCCCTGACCAGGACCAGGGGACATTTGGAGACATCTGGAGACTTGGTTGTAGCTCTTACAGTTGGGGGGGCTACTGGCCTGTGGTGGGTGGAGACCAGGGACCCTACTCAGCCCCCAGAGTGCACAGGACACCCCGCATCAGAGAGTCCTCCAGCCCCAATATCACTAGTGCTGGGGTTGAGAAACTGTACCTTAGCAAGAGAGATTTACTATCTTTCACCTATTACTATCTATTATCTATCTGTCTATTATCTATCGATCTATGGTCTTATCTGTCCACCTATCATGTCATCAGTCTATCCGTCTAGCAGTCCATCTGTTATCTATCCATCCATCCACCTTGTCTATCATCTATCCACCATCCATCCATCATTTATATATCTGTTTATCACATCAATCTATCAACTGTCTAAGTCAGCTTCAGCCATCATAAAACACGACTGCCTGGGCACCTTAAACAGCAAGAATTTATTTCTTACAGCTCTGGAGTCTGGAAGTCTGACATCACAGCAGGGGGCCGACCAGTTCCTGGTGAGGCTCTCTTCCTGGCATGCAAGTGGCAAACTTCTCACCTGGTAGATGGCCCCACCCTCACGACCTCATCTAAACCTGGTTACCTCCTGAAAGCTCCACCTCCTAATACTATGAGTTGGGGGTTAGGACTTCAACTTATGAGTTTGGTGGGGGGGGAGGAACAGGGGGGACACGGCTCGCTGCATAGCTGGTTCTGCTGTCTATTTTGTATCATCTACTCTCCATCTATGTGTCTATTATCTATCACCTACCTATCTAGCTAGCTAGTTAACATTCATTGATCCACCCACCTGCCTACGTATTCATCAGTCTATCTATCTGTCTACCTACCTCTCCATGTATTTATCTATCTGTCTATGTTTCTATTTCTGGAAGTGGTTCAGAACAAGGGACGACTCTGCCCATCCTCAGGGGACAAGTGACAATGTCTGAAGACATTGGTGGTTGTCACGATTAAGGGGAAGGAATGCCTGCCCCAGACATTGGGCAGGTGGAGGCCAGGGGTGCTGCAAACATCCTGCCATGCATAGGATGCCCCACTGCAGAATCATGTGGGGCAGGCAGAGGTGCAGAAATGCCGGCGAGCCTGGTGATGGCTTTAGGAGAAACAGTGCACCGCCAAGTAGACCCACTATTGCATCGTGGCTCTTTCTCAGGAAAAGACCTCCAGGTCGAAGGCTGGTGTGCAAGGAGGCAATCCGGAAGCGTTTGGTGCAGCCACAGACGAAGGGGTTGGCCGTGCCAAGGGGTTGCCTCTGGTGCCTGCAGGATGGGGCGTATAGAAGGTCTTGATCGTTTTCCACTCGGGGAAAAACTGAAGTGATGTGGAAGCTGGAGGAACCTGGAAACGGTTCTGGCAACACACAGGAGGGTCTTTCTTCCAGAGTATGATGAAACTTCATCTCCGGGGATGGTTATGTGAACACGATACATACATCGCAAGAGTTCCTTGAACCTCAGTTCTCAAATGCTTCTGGCGCATCAGAAAATGATGACATTGAGAATGGATACGCCAGGAGGTCCTGCTCCATAGCGCAGGGAACTGTACCCAGTCCGTCGTGATGGAACATGATGCAAGACACTATGAGAAAAAGAATGTAAGTATGTGTATGACTGCGTCACATGGCTGTGACAGCAGGCATTGATGGAGCACTGTAAGTTAACTATAATAAAAAAAATTAAAAGAAAACCCTGTTGCCCCTCAGCTGCTCCAGCTGCTCTGCGGACCACAGACCATGGTCATCAGCATGACGTGCTGGTGGATCTAAAAATAGGAAGAGGCTCGGTGCCCATCCCATGCTTCCAAAGCACCAGCTGCTTATAGCACGAGCCTCTTTTGACTTAATTATGTCATCTGCCAAGGGGCCAACGCCAGGATGGTTGGGTGGACACAAGAGTCAAAGCAATGGTAAGGATCCTTCTGTGACTAAGGACTTGGGATGGTGCGAGTGTCTATGTGAGAATCCCTTAAAACGTTCCCCGGGAGGCCCCGATTGCTATTTCCTGCCTCTTGCCTTGGTTAGCCAGACCCCAGCCCTACATCCGTTTCCACATAGTATTACCTGACTGAGGTTCTGCTGAGTCAGAAACCTTGCCCGTGCCGGGAACACCGAGACGCGTCTCCCGTGTGTGTGGAGGGGAGTGTGCTCACCACCACCTTCCTTCAAGACATGGCCCTGCCAAGGCCACACGAGAAAAAAAGGCATTCCCGACTCATTGTCTAAAATGTAGGCAATCAGCACACTTTCCTCTTGCACGACTTGGTGTGTAATTTGCAAGGAGAGGGAGGGTTTTTGGAGCCAAGGTTGTTCCTGCACGTTTCTGAGGTGGATGAATTTGCAGCAGGTGTCAGAAGAGGATTTGCAAAATGAGCTGCTGGCATCTGGGATACAGGAAAAGGTAAACCCAGGACTGGGAAGAGGCCTTCAAAGCGACGGATATGGGAGGGAAAAAGGAGTTGGAAAGGGTGTGGCTAAAACGGGCTTCTCCCGGCCTCGTGCACATTCTTACACAAACTTCTCTAAATCAGGAGTCCTGTGCATGTGAGAAGGGTTAAGTTCATTTTCCCATAGCTACTTAGATATTCAGGATACTTTTCCTCCTTTTTTTTTCCCTATGAACTTGTGGATTGCCCTGGCTGACTTTCAAACATGAATTGGACCTTGCATTTCTGGCATAAACTATTGTTTTGGTCATGATGTGTTATCCTTTTAATATATGTACTTTTATTTTCTTTGGCTTTTGATAGCTGCACCTGACGTGTGTGGAAGTTCCAAGGCCAGGGGTCACATTGGAACTGTAGGTGCAAACCCACACCAGATCCTTAACCCACTGAGCACGGCCAGGGATCAAATGTGTAAGTTCACAGGCACGAAGTTGGGTTCTGAACCTGCTGAGCCACAAGGGAACTCCTAATGTATAGATACGTTTGCATTTAATTTACTACTATTTTGCTAAGAATTTGTATGTTTGTGTTCATGACGGTGTCCATCTGTAATTCTCTGAACACACCTTTGTCTGGTTTTGGTATCGGGGACTCAAGCCTCAGAGACTGAGTTAGGAATTTTCCCTCCTACATTATCCCTGAAAGGGTTTGTAAGAGTCATTTTTTTTTCCCTTCCACGTGTGGTAGAATTGACAAGGCCATCTGAGCTTGGAGATTTCTCTGTAGCCAGACGAGTAATGACAAGTGCAATATCTGTATCTCACACACACACACACACACACACACACGCAGGACTACTCACGTTTTCCATTTTTTCTGGTGTTAGCTTTGGCAATTCACATCGTTCGAGGAATGCATTTCATGTTAGTGGATGAGTTCATTAGCACAAACTGGTTGCTACAAGCCCACAACAGGCAGCCCGGTCGGGGCCAAACCCATCACTTGACAAAGCTCTTGGCAGCCGACCCCCCGGCACCCTCTCCCTTGCCCATTCTGCTCCGGCCTCCTGCTATTTCCCAACACGACAGATTTACGTCCCCCCTTGGTCCTCGTTCCATCTGCCTTGAGGGCCTTTCTCCTCGTGGGCTCATCACCTGCTCCCGTGAGTCCTCAACGTTCTGCTTGTAAAGCAGACCCCCTTTCCCCGACCTCCTTTGAATCAGCTCCCCCAAGCCTATGGCTCTCTGATTCTCTGCGCCTGCAATTATATCCTGTGTTTAACGTGGTGCATCTGTTTATTCTCTGTGTTTCCCTCACACACCGTGAACTTCGTGAGACGAAGGAAGGTACCCAGTTGACCCCTGTGTCCCCCGCGCCTGCCCCAGGTCAGGTGCGTGTGTGCTTCCTGTGCGATGGCCACAGAGTCGAAGCCTTCAGACAGCACACATGTATGATCTCAGTGGTCTTGGGTCAGAAGTCCAGGGACAATGCTCGGCTGAGCTGTGTCCTCTGCTCAGGGTTAAACGTCAAGGCGTGTACCAGGACAGACTCTTATGGAGGGCTCTGGGGAAGCACTTACTTCCAAGCTCATTTCCTCTCTTGGCTGTGTTGTGTTCCTGGAGGTTGGAGGACTGGCATGTCTTCCTGGCTGGCGGTCAGCTGGGGCTGGGTTTGATCACAGGACAGCCACACTCTTTGATACACTTGCCACAAGGCCCTTCCAGCACTGGTGGTGGAATCCCTCTGACACTTGGAAACTCTCTGCCTCCTTCTGCATCTTCTCTCTGACTCCAGCCAGAGCAGGTTTTTGGCTTTTTTTTTTTTTTTTTGGTCTTTTTAGGGCCGCACCCACGCCATATGGAGGTTCCCAGGGTAGGGGTCTAATCAGAGCTGTAGCCACCGGCCTACGCCACAGCCCCATCAACATCAGATCCAAGCCGAGTCTGCAACCTACACCACGGCTCACGGCAACGCCGGTTCCTTAAACCCATTGAGCAAGGGCAGGGATCAAACCTGCAACCTCATGGTTCCTAGTCAGATTTGTTTCCACTGTGCCACAACGGGAACTCCGGGTTTTCGGCTTTTTAAGGGCCCATGTGATCGAGCTCATGTGGATACACCAGAAGCATCTCCCAAACTGGAGGATGGCAAGTGTAGTTACACCCCCAAAGTCCTCTTGTCACACAAGGAAACCGTCATAGATCCTGCACTTGAGAGTTTGGATGTCTTTGGGGGCCATCTGTTCTGCCATAACCAACGCTCAAAAAGTACTGGTCAGGAGTTCCTGCTGCAGCTCAGAGGGTTGCAACCCAACTAGTATCCATGAGGATGTGGGTTCAATCCCTGGCCTTGCTCTGTGGGTTAAGGATATGGCGTTGCCATGAGTTGTGGTCTAGGCCACAGATGAGGCTCAGATCCGGTGTTGATGTGACTATGGCACCTGCAGTTCCGATTTGACCCCTGGTCTGGAAACTTCCATGCACCGCAGGTGTGGCCCTGAAAGAAAAAAAAGAAAAAAGTCCTGTTAACAACTCAAGAACCCATAAAAAGCATCTCTTCCCCAAAGGCTTGATCCAGTGGGCAGCCCTGAGGCCCCAGGAGGCAGAGGCCACCTGGAAGCTGTCTTCTCCCTTCTGCATGTGGTTTCTCCCTACCCCCCAGGGGTGTGGGTGTCTGATCATTTCAATCCACATGAGCCCAGTGAGAGAAGAAGGGGTCTTAATGGTGACACCCCGAACAGAGGAGCCACGCGACAGGTGGAAAAATGAAGTACTGCCAAAACGAACAAACAAAAATGATTCTCGATGCAGACTCACAGGTCACCTGCTGCAAAAACAGCTCGGGCATGGGCGTGGCTGTCCCTGCAAGTCCTCCAGAAGGAGACCACCCTGGGCTCTGAGCCCTCCCCCGCCTTCCAATGGCTCTTCTTGTGGCCTTGGACGGAGCCCTATCTTGCCTTCTTCTTCTGACCGGTCCCTGCCAAGGATGACCCCTCTCTATGGGGAAGGCAGGATCCAGGAGTTGAGGCCAACAGGAGGAGCCTTGGGGGATCCCGTCCAGCCTGGCGGAGCTGTAAAGCCGTGGGGACCCCAGCGTTCAGACACTGCCCCAAACTGCCCTCACCTCTGCTCTGCCCTGGGGACTCCCTTTCACTTCCAACTGAAAGCTGCTTTTCTGGTCCCCACGCAAGCCCCAGACCTCCTGGGAGCACCATGACCTTTCAGAATTGGAGAGGGTTGGCGTCTTCCCCACCCCGCCCCCCACCATTCCTCCAGCCCCAGGGACATCTTCCCTCCCACTGTGAAAGCCAGGCTGGAGGGGGAACAGGCCAGCACAGAGGCTGTGCCAGAGGTGCGGGGCTCTGCCTTTGGGGCCAGAAACCGGGCACAAAGTGGGCTGTAAGAATGAATGCCTGAGTGAGTGAACGAAAGAACAAGGAAGCCAGGGTGAGCCTGGCAGAGGAAAGACCCAGCTCCCCACAGGGCCGGTCTTTCCAGCTGGAGGGAGATGCTGGGGGCAGGTATGGAGGCAGCTGCCTCTTTGCCAGTCCCCGACCCCCAGGTGGCTGGCCGGTGCCCAGGCTGGCTAGGTGCCTTTTTCTGCTCAAGGGGCCAGTCCCGTGTCTGTCCTGATTCTGCCCCTCCCACCTCGGCCCCCTGGACCCCTCTCCCGCGGGCTCCTGCTCCCTTCCCCCCACCTCTGCGCCCCTCCCTGGTGGAGGGCCAGCGCTGGAGGGGAGGAGTGGGGGCGGGGCGCGCTGAGCGCCAAGGTGGGCTCCTGGCGGGTGTCCAGAGGGTCGAGCTCAGCCCTCTAGCCCCGAGCTTCGCCTCAGGCCAGGAGGCTGAGCTGCGGTGGAAAGGCCGGCGGCGCCAGCAGGCAGCATCTCAACCCCCTCGGCCAGGGGCCCTTTCTCCCCCTCTCTCCGGCTCTGGCCTGCGCCTCTGCTCCCCAATTAGCCTCGCAGCAGCGCCGGACCCCCACGCCCCCTGGATCTCTGACCCTCCAGCTCCTGTCTGTGCCGCTTCCCTGCTCGCCCCTTCCCCTCCCCCGCCCCATGGCTGGCCGTTTCCCCAGGCCTCACAGGGCAGGGGCACGCCCCTGGCCCCCCACAGGCAACCCTGGGCGGTCAGCGCAGCCTCCTCATTAGTGGGGTGGCTTGAGGGGGGCCCTGCAGAGAGGCAGCAGGAGCCCCCTCCTCACCAAGGCCCCCGGTGAGGAGTGAGGAGTGATAAGAACCACCGGTCTGGGATGGGCGACTCCAGGGGCTGGCCCACAGCAGAGCGAGGGACCAGCTGTCAGTGAGTCGGGGGCCAGTGTGTGGGGCTGTGGGGGAGGAGGCAAGCTGAGTGACTCCCGAGGCTGCTTGTGGACCCCAAGGGTGCAGGGGCTTCCATGATGGCTACTTTGGGCCCCAGCAGTCTTGGGGGGACCTCAGCGCCCCAATGGGCTGTGTTTCTGGAATGTGCTATTGGCGGGTAACTTCAGCCTTCTTCCCATACGGATGTTCGGTTCCAGCGCAGCCTCTGGCGTCAGAGGATGGGGTGGGGGCGGCATTTCTTCTGCACTAATTGTCCACTTAATTAATGCCTGCCTCCTAGATGGTGAAAGTTCCTTTCTTGGATTGTTTTCTAAAGACAGGGCATCTGGGAACGGATGTCAAATGCGGAACAGTCCCCAGCAACGCAGGCGCTGCTTGTGTCTCAATGCCACCAGCGTCACGGCTAGCTTTCCTTGGGGTGGGGGTCGGGGGGGCGGGGGCCGCCATCACAGTGTGCTGAACCCCTTACTAACTTTGGGCAGGTGGTCGCCAGGTCCGGGAGCCCCCCTTGGCCTTTTCTGTCCCCACGGATTCCCTAGATGCGTCATGTTCCCAGGCGCCTGAGGAGGTTGGCGGGAGCCTGAGCCGGGAAGGAAGGCCGCGCGCGGGCACCGATCCAGCACGGCCCGCGGGGACAGCGTCCTATGCGCGCTGCCGGCGCCCGGGAGGGCTGGGGCCAACGGTCCCGGCGATGCCACGCGGAGGCGAGCCGCTCTCTGCTCGCTTCCGGCCCGAGGCCGCTGCCTTCCGAAGCAAAGCCTCGCTCGCAGGCTGTGGACGTGGGGCGGGTTCGTTCCTTTCCTCTGTAATTTGAAAATGCAGAGAAAAGACCGGAGACTTTGAGCCCGTTTTGTCTCTAAAGCCCTCGGCGGCCCCGCGCGTAACGGGGAGAAGCCGGTGAGGGGTGAGGGGGCGCCGGCCGGAAGGAGACGGGACTCGAGCTTTCCGCGCCCTCCGCCGAGGCCGTGTGCCAGCACGGAGAACGAAAACCCAAATCCACCCCTAACGTGGATCCTGGGAACATTAATTACCGCAGAAACGGCTCCCTGCGAGCGCGTTAATGTATTCATCGCGAGGAAGAGCCACCCATTGTCTGTTTAGCGGTGGTCTCCAGAAAAAAAGCCGGCCCTCTTTAGCTGTCCTCCGTGGTAAACTCCTTTGCTCCCTGCAAAAATAATGTTTTTCTTCAATAAAACGTAAAGTAACGGTCCCGTGATTAAATCTGAAAGGAAAGAGTTTTAATGTTCACCATATGTTGCAAAGAACAGAGCGAGGAAAAAAGAGAGAGAGAATTCCACAGCAAGCAAATGGCACTCCTTCCTACGAAACGAATTGTGAAAAATGCATTTTTGCATTGAGAATTATTTTAAAACAGCCGCCCCCCGCCCCCCATTCTCAAGCCTGGTGTTTGTCGCCAAAGTGAGATGGACTGAACAATAAAAATAAACGGCTGCATTTTTTGGGTGAGGGAGTCCTGGGCAGCACAGAAGCAGCCCACCCTCTAAAGATGAGACTGACCCTTTGCAGCTACCCGATCTCCCTTTATTAATATCATAGGTGTCCAATTTGTCGGCAGGATCAATCTTATCCATTCACGAGCTGGAGTAACAGAGCCCCAGCGTAATGAAAATCTATCAGCCTCACATTTGAAGCGCGGATGTTTGCGTAAATCAATAAACAGCCCAGGAGAGGGTACCAAAGCGGGTTTCTAAATTTAAAAGGGGGAGGGAGGGAAGGGAGCCCATCTAAGAAAAGTGTTAAGACATCTGTAAAGTCCAGCCCCTCCATCAATCCTTATAAATAGTTAATGTGCGGGGAGGGTGGGTTGTTGTGAAGAAAAACTCCCTCTTCGGTGAACGTGGCCAGCACCCCCTCTGTTCTTCTTATTAATAGAAATTGTCTTTTGAATTATGTGCTGAGAAAGCGGGCCAAGGCTGGGGCATTCCTTGAAATTCGCTTTCTGGGTTTCTTGGGAAGCGAGGAGGACCCTGGTTGGGGGGCGGCGGCGGCGGCGGCGGCGGCGGGGGGCGGGGGGAGCTGCGGGCCGTGGGGCAAATGGAGTGGGCGGACTCCCACCCTCCCAGAGGACCCGCGCCCCAGACAGCAGCAAACGTGCGAGTGTTCCTCCGCTGGTAAGAAGCCCAGGGCATGAAATTTGATTGAAAGTAAATAGGTTTGGATCAGAGGAGCTGCGTGTTCCTGGGCTAAACGTGGAATGCCGAGCCCTACCTTTTCAGCATTAAATAAACCAAATATTGAATATTGGCATATTCATGACCCCCTGTCCCGTGGCTTGGAAAACGCGAGGAAGATGGAGGGTGAGCTGCAGCTGGAGTTCGTTACAATTTACCTACTTCACAGGCAGAAACTCAGACGACGTTAGAACATCAAAACCCATTGCTGTCCATTTCCTCACGCCAGGCCATGTCTGCCCCTGGGGTCTGCCCCCAGCTACATCCCTTGGGATGTGGGACCGTGGCTGGGGAGAGGGGACAGCTGTGTCCACAGCCTCTTTTCCTAGGCTTCTGGGGGGCTCCGGGCTGGAGGGCGGTGCCTGGACATCCCAGTGGAATTAGCGGCCCTTCCAGATGGTGGTCCCAGAGTGGATTGAGCAGCTAAGGAGTGTTCCTGCTCCTTGTTTTCTGCAGGTGGGAAGGGACAGAGAAGGGCAGAAAACCCCACAGCCACCACCACCAGCACCACCACCAGCACCCCTGGCCCTGCCTGGTGTGATGCTTCCGGCCAGACTCACACACCCGGAGAGGCCAGCTCAAGTTGTTTCTGCTGCTGGGGACCGGCACGTCAGCTTGGCCTGGGATGGGAGAGGAAGCTGGGAGCCTGAGGGGCTTGTTGGAGGGACTCTAGTCGGGGTAGACTCTCCAGGGGTGCAGCATATCCAGCCCAGGCCTGTGCCTGGGTGGGGGGTGGCGGAATTCCGAGAGCCTGGTGTGGAAGGAGAGTGCCCGGGTTTCTGTGAGCAGCGACCGGCCAGAGGCCCAGGAAAGCCACCCTCCTCTGCCTTGGGGCAGCCTGGGCCTCCTGGGGTGGAGCCCAGAGGATGGGGGCACTTGGAACTGACAGTGGACCCTCCAGCCTCCTTCCCCTGACCAGAGACCCTCCTCCATCCGCAGCTCAAGTCCCCTGGCACTTTCTTTCCCTTAATTGCATTTTGTGTCTGTGCCTCTTCCCAGATGGACTGGTGCGGGTGGGAGCGTACCAGGCATCCGGGACTCAGCCAGCTGGTCCGCTCAGGTTTCTGGGCAGCGGGGGCATGGGAGGCGGAAGCGTTGTGACGCTCGATGGTGTTGGCGGACCCACGACCCCAGGGAGAGCTCCAGGGTGTGCGTGGAGCTTTTGGTGAAATCTGGCACTGAAACTTCCATTTTCTTCCAGAAACAAGACCCCTCCTCTTCTGCTCTCCACCCTGCCCCAGACTCCTTGCTTTTTTGTGGCTGTTTTTCTCTTTTTTTCTTTTCTTTTCTTTTTTTCTTTTTTTTTTAGGGAAGGAGATAAGCTTTCGTTTCTGTGCACAAAGTTTCCTGAAGCCTGCGGCATCTTTCAGAGGTGGCCAAATGCATTTGGGACATGAAAGCATCTCTCTTCTTTGAAGCAAAGCGGGGACTTTCAGCGCCATCGTCTTCGCTCTTCTTGGGCCCCCTGCTCTGGGGAAAATGGAGCTAGAAAGTCTGAACAAGAGCCCCTTAGACCTGGGAGGGTCTGAGTCCCTCCCGCCCCTCCAGCCTGTCCTCAGCCCAGCAGAAATGTAAACGTGACATTTCACAAACTGTACCCACCCTGCGGCCTTGGCACGGTTTTGAATTAGCAAAAAGATGTGGTTGAAAAAGTCTTTGCCCAGGCTGAAACGTGGAGATCGATGCAGCTGCCGGGCACTGTTGTATCTGGGTTTAAGGTGGAGAAAATTCCAGAACCTCGTGGGCCCATGGCCGGGGAGGAAAAGGGGTTCCCAAAAGTTGGAGGGGGGAAAGGGGCTGTCACTTCTCACATCCAGAGAAAAAGCGTGTGACTTTGTAAAAAGGAGGTTCCCCTCCCTGGTCAGCAACCCTTAGACAAGGCCAGGCCTGGGCACTGGCTGGAGATGTTGGCGCGGGGGGGAGGGGGGGTCGGTGGAAGCTCCAATACTCGGGAGGGATGGGTTATTTTAAAACGATTCACATATACTGGGAGTCAAAATTGGGGCTGCAGTGGAAGGGGCAGTTCTAATTCTCTCGCTGGCCTAAGGGTCTTGAATATCCAGAGTCCCCAGCTGCTGCCCCGTGGGGAGATCCCTGGAAGCCACCATATGCTGGTCCCATCCCTATGCCCTCCAGAGTGGGGTGCAAGGTCTCGGCCCTTCTTGGGGACATGGGGCCTATCACCTCTTTTCCTTGCAGAGAAGCCTCAGGCCCTCTGTGACCCCAGGGAAGGCTGGGTGCCTGAGGTTGTAGGGGAGGGTGGGGTACGGTCCCCAAGGGGGGGGGGCAGGCTGCAGGTGGGGGTCCACAGAGGTCCCCAGGAACTCGGCCTCTTCACCTGAGGCTGGAGGAGAGGAGTTGGGGTGAGGTGAGGAAGAGTCACCTACTTCTGAGGATGGCCCCATGACCCCCTCTCCCGAGACCTGCTCGCCAGTGCTCCCGCCCACCCACCCCAGTCTCTTGTTTCCCAGCCTGTAGCTCTCCAGCTTCTTGCAAAGAGAGTTCACTTGTGGGCAGGGGTCCCCAGACTGGGTCTGGGTGGAAGATGTGCCCCGTGCAGTGAGTGACAGGGGGCCACTCAGGAGGGGCTGGGCCTCTGCAAGGATGGTGGGCTTCTGGGCCGCCTCTCGCCCCGCGCGCGCCCAGCGCACCCCCGCTCCGGGTGCGGCCCTCGGCGTTTCCCCCTCCGACCCGCGAGGCAGCCGCATGCATAATGTATGAGGGGCTATTTGTAATTCTGTGTGATATCCGCGCGCCTCCACTTTGATTAGAGGGCCGCGGTGACAAAGACCTGTTTGTCAAGTTGCAAGGGCGTCTTCGCCTTTCGCTTTTGAAGTCCAGGGGAGGCGGCAGCCTCCAAATCCCCAGGCTCTGGCCTCCGCCCCACGCGGGGCAGGGCAGCCAGCCGGGACCGCGCGGAGAGGCCTGGACGCAGAGCTTCCCCGTTCCCGGAGGACGGATGGAGGGCGGAGAGCAGGAAAAATGAGGGGGGAGAGATGGAGGAAGCGAGGGAGGGAGAAAGGGAAGGAGGGACCTGAAGAAGGAAGGGAGGGAGGGAAGAAAGGAAAGACAGAAGGAAGGAGGAAGGAAGGAAGAGAGGGAGGGAGGGAGGGAGGGCTGGCCTGTTTCCACACTGGTCCCCCTCTTCCCCCGCCTCTAGGGCTTTACAGCTCCTCCCCCCGCCCCCCACCGAGGCACCCCGGTGTGAACCCGATCCCAGTCCCAATTTCAGAGAAAATGTTCACCTTCCTTCCCAAGAAGGAAACTACAGTCAGGCTCGCGACGCCGGACACACCGCCGCTGGGGACCGCGGACGGTTCCCCCATCCTGGGGTCTGATTAACCGGCACTGCGGAGGAAGAACTGATCTCAGAAAAGGCCAAGGAAACTCCTCAAAAACCCACAACAGCCCCCTCCACCCTGCACCCCCCGCCAAAAGCCTGGTCCCAACTCTGGCATGGGGCAGGGGTGGGGGTAGGGGTTGGAAGGGGGAGACGAGGGAGAGATGGCAGAAAAAAGAGGGGGATACAGCAAAGTTACTTTATTGGCAGATGGAATTGAGCAGAGAGGGTGACAGGTCTGGTTGCCGGAGTTGCAAAATGAAATTCATATTGCAGTCGAGAAAAGGTGGCTCCTTCTAAGCACATTGAAAAGTTGCGAGACAGGCAGGATCTGGTTGCGAGCACCGTGGCACAACCGAAAATACCTATAGTTCCCCCCAATAAGTCTCCCAGACACCAGGCTGACAGCACGGCTCTAAAGGAGGCTGCGTCGGTCCGGCCGAGCGGGATGTGACGCGCGCCCGAGGACCGCTGTGTACAAACCAGTTCTCCCAGCGACCCGCCGGCTTCTTCTCGGCGTCTGGACCACGGCGCTCCGGGCGCTCCTGGCCCGCGGCGTCCGTGTGTCCGGCCTCCGCGGCGCCTGCCTCTCCGAGGTCTGCGAGTCGCTCTGCACCGCCGCCGCCTAGGCTCCGGCGCCCGCGCACGAAGAGGCAGGGGCCCCTTCCTCTCCCTTTCGGGGTCTTCGGGCTGTTCTCCCCAATCAGGCCGCGCGCACCTGCGCTACCCGTTCGCCCTGCGGGCCGCAGCGGCGGCTCCAGCCCGCAATTCCATCGCGTCTCCAATTTGGAGTCAACCCTGCTCTGCGATGGCGCGTCACCGCCGCCCGGGTCCCCTCGGCGGAGTCTCCGCACGGCCACGCCGGGACCCATCCGGCGAGGATACCGTTCGAGGCGCGAGGAGGCTGCGCTCCTCCCGGTGTCCGCCGGCAAGGACGTCCTTGCGAGCTCTAAACTCCTCCTCGAGTTTCGTTTCCGCCAGCCGTTGAGAGAATGCCCATACCTGTTTGGGGCGCCGGCGCCTGCGCCCGCTCGCGCGCGCGCGCCCTCTCTCCCCTCTCTCCCCCTTCAAAAACTTGATCTTTACCTCTCCACACCAAGGTGCACAGACGCCAAACAGTGATGAAATGAAAAGAAAGCCAATTGCCGGACTGGAGGTGGGGGAGAGATAGCGTCTCTGCTACACCCGCCGCCGAGCCGGGAGCTGTAATTGCAGCAGACAGGGAGCGCTGGGGGTTGGGCGGAGGTAGCCGTGTATAAATAGTGAGATCTCAAATTGAAAGGCATAAATAACAGCAGGAGGGATCTCACCCTCACACGGACCGTCCTCTCCGCGCGGGAGGCGTGCGGACCACAGCCCGGCTCCCAGCCAGCCCCGCCGAGCCCCGCGGACCCCCGCAGCCCCCGGCAGCCATGGAGGAGCTGACGGCTTTTGTATCCAAATCTTTTGACCAGAAAAGCAAAGAGAGCAGCGGCGGCGGCGGCGGCGGCGGAGGCAAGAAGGACTCCATCACGTACAGGGAAGTTTTGGAGAGCGGACTGGCCCGCTCGCGGGAGCTGGGGGGCTCGGATTCCAACCTCCAGGACATAACGGAGGGCAGCGGCCACTGTCCGGTGCATCTCTTTAAGGACCACGTGGACAACGACAAGGACAAACTGAAAGAGTTCGGCACGGGGAGGGCTGCGGAAGGTAAGCTCTCGGGACTCTGGGTCCGGGCCCCTCCCGGGGACCACCGCGCCTCCTCGCCACCGAGCCTGGCAGCCTGCCCCTCGCCCCGCGAGCGGGGCGGCCCCGGGCGCCGCGGCTTGCTCTCGATTCGACCGCAAACTCTGAATGTACAGCCACGGCTCAGACAGAGAGGCCCCAGCAATCCATGGCCGGTCGTTTCGAGGAAAGGAGGCAAACCGGCTTCGGGAGTATTCGGCGGGAGAGGCGGGGAGGCAGGGAAGGAGGCGGGCAGGGGAAGCGAGGATGGGCAGCGGCTGGGGCCGCGCGCTGCCCGCGGATCGCTTCGCAGGGCGTTGGCGCCGGGCCCCGCAGCGGGAACTTTCCCGGGTTGAGGGGGATCCGGGAGGAACGGGTTTGTAACCCGAGGCCGGCTGTAAGGCTGCCGGGCGCGTGCAGGTCTGCCTGCCGTTCCTTCTAACATCCTCTCCCACGGCTGCAGGGAGATCCGCTTGCATCTCCGCCCGCGCCCACCGCCTGCAGGCTGCCCCAGCTCGACGTGGGCAGCGTGGAGCACCGCGCTGGCCCGCGATCGGGGAGGCGCCGCGAGCCGCTTTCACCTATGTCCCTCATCCTGCGCCCCTCGGCACTAGTTCCTCTTAGGGAAAACTTTCGCCTTGAACCTTGGGACTTGATCTTGGACTGTAAATTAAAACCGGCCCCGCGCCTGCAGGTGGTCAGGGTCTGCACGGGGTAGAAGGGCCCCGGGGAAGCTAGTGGCCACGGGCATGGGCCGCCCTACCCCAGGGCGTCAGGGTGCAGCTGGCCTTCTTGCAGGCCGACAGCGTCCTGGGCCTCCTTCTGCTGCTTTTCCCAAAATCTCCCCAGCGCGCGCTCGGTTGTTGAATTCGGGAAAAGGCAGATTTATACGGGTTCCCCCAGAGGGGCAGGGGTGGTCCCACCCGGGGGGGAAGAGCTGTACAAACAGAGCAACCAGCAGCTATAAATCAGGACTGAAACTGGCTGGATTTCTCAGGGGGCACCACTTGAAAGGGTATGAAGATCTGTGCCTGATGCCACAGAGGGGAACCTCGGAAGCTTTGGCTCCTGGGTCCTGTTTCACTCCCCGTCAGCCTTCCGAGGGTCCAGAATGAACAGATGCTTCCCTTCCAGGAAGCCCATGTCCCCTGGTCTTGTGGCCCTTAAGCTGTGGCAGCAGGGTCCAGGTATGCTGGCCCTGCAGCTCAGCAGATGACCCAGACATCTTCCAGAGGCCTCGACCTTGTAGAAGCAGAGAGCTGGCAGCCCGGGCAGCTTGGGCCTGGCCTGCCCGGCTCACCCCGTGGTGAGGCCTGGGGCACCTGGCTCTGTGCTTCCTGTGAGGAGAGTTTCTTTTGAAGACACAGCTGTCAGCTGTCTGCGCTCTGGTCAGGGCCTACAGTTGACCTCCCAGGGCTCTGGGTGCTGGGTTCCCGTGCCATCAGAAGAGGCCGAGGCCCCTTCTCTCACCCCAGCAGCTGAGGGGCCGGATCCAAAAAAAAATGGCCCTGGGGAGGTGAGCAGATCCAGGCCTTTTTGAAACAGAGAGGGAAGCGAGGCAGCAGAGGGGCTGGAAAACCCCAGCTGCACCTTCTCCTCCCCTGGGTGTGCAGAACCCACCAAGGACTGAGCCCATGGGAGATGTGTGGCTCCAGAGTAATGCGGTGTCTTGGGCACCGGAGCAGCGTGTCCTGCTGAGCCGTGCGCTGGGGCCGGTGGGCTTTGCAGAGCCTGCTGTGGGTTCTGGAGGACTTTGAAGGGCAGCTTCTCGGCTGGCGTCAATCCCTCAGGTCCAGACTTAAGAAAGCTGAAGGGGAAGCAGAGTTGGGGGCTCTGGGAAAGGACTGATGGTTGGGGAGACACAGGGTACCCTTGGAAATGCATTTCTTTCTGGTGGTGAGGGGGATTTGAAATCCCAGTTGGAGTTGAGAGCTCAGGGCTCAGAAGCCTGGAGAAGAGACTTTTAGGCAGACTCAGGACTTGGGTTCCGCTGTTGGGCTCAGGGACCCTGTGGGGAGGCGGGTATCAGCGTTTCCTTCCGGCCACGCAGAAGGTTTGGGGCTTCTCACTCTGCAAGCTTCTGGGCTTTTGGCCGAGGGGCTTCTGCGGTACTTCCAGGCCCTTTCAGAACTCGTGGGACCCAAGCCTCCTGGGCTCTGGACTCCTGAGGGGCGGCCTCTTCTTGACACACAAGGGGACATTTGGAGGGCAAGAGGGGACATCTAGGAGGGCACGGGGTCCTGAGGTGGGGAGAAACAGCACCAGAAAACGCCAAGGCTGCTGAAATACAGCTCTCACCGAGGGGCCAGCTTTTATTTTAAATCTGAGCTTGGTGAGGGGCTCTGTTTCCTAAAGGTGAGAAGGAGAAGTTGCCAGGTTAGAATTTCTTAAATCCTGACTTTATTGCCTGACACCCTACCGGCTTCCCCAGCAAATACAGGCGCTTTCATAATTTTTGGATGCAAGAAAAGTGCCACTCTTGGCATCCTGGTGGGGCACGAGAATATGTGTCCAAGACACCAAGGGACAGACCAGGTAGCCAAAGGACTCTGCTGCCGCACACATCCCCAGCCGTCACGCAGGTGTACATTAAGACATGGCTTCGCTGTCTGGGTCATAAAGAGACCTGAGTCGGCAGACAACCAGCTCCACGTTGTCCTGAGGGAGGCTCCGGCCCGGCTGGCGCGGCCTTGTCCCGCTGCGCTGCAGGCGGGGACAGTGGATGTCCTGGGCCAGGGCCGTAGCGGGCCTGGGCTTTCCCTGCGCCCTCCGCAGGCGCGCCACCAGGGACCCCACACTTGAGCGATTCTGCTTAAGCTTCTTTGACTTAATAATATTTAACACTCTACTTCCCTTAAAAAAAAAAAAAGAAGAGAGAGAGGGAGAAAGAGAGAGGGAGAGGTTAGGCTATGTCAATATATCAACAGAGGCGAAGTGGGTAATTGAGGAAAGTATTCAGAGATTAGGCCAAGGAACACGGCCGCCGAGGCGCCGGCGCTGGTGCCGAGTTATTATGAAAGAGCGCGTCTTTCCCCCAAGTTTGCCGTATCGACTTGACGCATCTTTGCGTCCGGGCTCGTGGGCCACTGAGGCCCCTCCGCCGCGGGCACACACAGGCTTGCCCCTCGCACGAGCCGGGAGAGGCGGGAGCGGGTGGAGGGGCTCCGGGGCCGGACGGGGGCCTCGGGGCCTCAGAGCTGTGCCCTCGGCCCCGCTCGCAGGTATTTACGACTGCAAGGACAAGCGCGAGGACGTGAAGTCAGAGGACGAGGACGGGCAGACGAAGCTGAAGCAGCGGCGCAGCCGCACCAACTTCACGCTGGAGCAGCTGAACGAGCTGGAGCGGCTCTTCGACGAGACGCACTACCCCGACGCCTTCATGCGCGAGGAGCTCAGCCAGCGCCTGGGGCTCTCTGAGGCGCGCGTGCAGGTGAGACCGCCGCCCGGCAGGGACACCCGAGGCGCGCCCCCCTGGCTCGGCCGCCGCGCCCTTCCCGGAGCGGGGATACGCGCGGGGCGGGCTGGACCCCGGCCTTTCGAGGGCGCCCCAGGGCCTGGCGAGTCGGGTCGTTAGCGCCTTGCCCGGCAGGCTTGCCCTCCACCTCCAGCTCATCAGGAATTTTGTTCTCTACTTCCCAATGACTTGGTTCTCCTCCCCGCTCTTCGCCAGCCCCCACCTTCCACTCCAGGGAGCGGCAAGCTGGGGAGGGGAGGCGAGGGGCTGGGGTTGGGGCGGGGGTGGGGGGGGGCGTCTCGCACACTCGGCGTCTGGATGAGCGGCCGCTGCTGCCCGCGCGGGGCCGGATTAGCCCAGGCGCGGGGCAGGGGGGCTCGAGGGCTAGGGGACACGCGGGCGCATGAATTCGTGATGCCCATCTGGCGAGCCACCGTCCGCGGGGGCCCTGGGTGTGCGCCCGCACGTGCGCTGAGAAGGGACGCTCCTGTGAGCCTTTCAGGGGCTTTGTCAAGGAGAAGTTAAATGTATTCATTTATTTATGGGGGAGGGGAGCAGAGGTTCCCTCAAAGTCGTCTCCTCCAGGTCGTGCAGACCTCTCCCGGGAGGTGGGAGGTCCGGCCTCGGGGCTCTGCTGGGCGTCCCGGTCCCGTCGGTTTTGACGGTTCTGGGCAGGACAGCAGGGCCAAGGAGAGAAGGAAAAGGGGGTCAGGGTCTCAGGGGACTGGTTATTTAAATAAATGGAATTAGTGTTGCCGACGGGGGAGGGGCACGTGTAAAGCCAGGGCTTGGAAGGAACGGGGTGTCTTCTTGATAAAGGGTTAACCTAGTTAAACACAGCTTCGCCGGGCTTGACTGATGAAGTGGAAACACAGAAAGCGTTCTACGGATAGTGTTTTATGAAATCCTTAATTGGGGGGGGGGGAGCTGTTTGCCCCCTTGCTCCTTTCCTCCTTCCCGGTTGCAGCAACAAAAAAACAACCAACCAACCAACCAAACAAAACAAAAAACAAAAAAACCCCGATTACTTCAGAGGAAGTGCAATGCGTCTCCGAGTGTGTCCAGAATTCTCAGCTGCAGTGGTGCCCAGGACCATCCTGCTTTGCTGGGACCACGGGCAGAACAGCCCTGAGGAGTGTCCCCCAGTCCCCAGGCATCCGTGGCCAGGGCGGGGGTGGGCAGGCAGGCTGACCACCTTTCTCCCGAAAGATGGATGGGGCTGCACCATATAAATTAATGAAAAGATTAAACTTTCGCTGAAGGGGACATCAACTTTTATGTCATCTCACAGTCCTTCTGCCTGTATTATCTCCAGGCCTTGATGTACTGTTTCTATAAAAATAAATTACTTGTAATTTAATTCCACACTATTTCTTTCAGTAGTCTATTACTGGATAGCACCTTAGCAGGAGGCGGTTGGCAGAAAATTGGTTCTTGGGTGGCTACAGATCTTGAGAAAGGCCCTAAAATAAAAAGGGGTGGGGAAACGGAGTGCCTATCGATCCAGAGGCGAATTAAAATTTAACGACTGTAAATAATAATAAAAACAAACGTGGGAATAGAAGAAAAAGAAATAATTTCCTATTGGCCACGGAGAAAAGACTCCTATAGTAAAGAGAAGCCAGAAAGTCCTCATAACAGCCAATTCGTTAAAATGTGCACCCCGGTCAGTTGTGCAGAAGTCAGGGGGGCTGCGGGAGGGAAAATAAAGCGGGGGCAGGAAGAGATGAAAATGCAGTAGATTTTAATCCTTCTCTGAACCTTTCGGTAATCCTTTTCAGTACAGCCTGTCCTGTGTCGTTCAAGGATAGAGTTTCAATTTAGTGTGGAAATTTGCTGTAAATAAATTGGGGACCCTTTGGAAGCTGGTCCTTATTAACCTTTTATTTTTAGTGTTGTAGTGGAAACTCACATCACACAGCTGTCAGGGTTATAATCGAAAGTTATGAGACCGCGGTGAGGAGCGGGCGGTAATTTAATTACAACAAATATCTTTGGGTTTATGGCGCAGAGCTAAATTAAATGTCATTATTCACTGTCTGTAATGGAAATCAAAAGGAAATCAGATTACAGCATTTGTGAAAGAAATCAGCGACTGCTCCTTAATGAAGAAATAACTGTCTAAACCACTGTAGTACAGCTTCCTTACCATATTCACGACTAATTGGAATTGATTGTGAATCACCCCCAGACTGATGGATTATCACAGAACGCAGCGGCTAATTCATCACTTTTATTCTCCATAATCTTTTTTTTTTTTTTTCCCCTTTCCCCTCGCTGAAGAGAAAGTGAGCTTGCTTTCTGGATTTAAATAGGATTCTGTTTTTGAAAAATGCCTTGGGGTGGGGGTGGGGTAGGACGTGCCCATTTGGCTCTGCTCTGGGTCCGGGGCAGGGGCGGGCCGCAAGGAGAGGGAGGCATTCAGGTCCGAAAGGGGTCCACTGGGACCTCCGGCTTGGGTTGGGGGGCTCCGGCGTGGGGGTGCCATGTGGGGGGAGAAGACTGTGAGTGCAGGCTTTGGAAATGGAGTAAAGCTCAGCCAATCTTGGCTTGGAGCGGCACGGTTTGGGGAAGTACCGTGGGGGGGAGACTGCCTCAAAGTTTGTCAGGCTCCCTGCAGCCTGGCTGGCGGGGTGAGCTTTCGAACCTTCTGGAAAGACAATCCCGCCATTGGCCCATGGCTCAGTCTTGGATAGAAAACTGTCCTGTCAGAGCCTGCGATGGAAAAGTTGAGCTTTCAATCTCCTGGGTGGGGTGGAGAGTGGCCGGCAGGAAGGCTCTCTCGGTGCTAGTGATTCTGCACGGTCAGCCAGTGACCATCTTGGGGTGGGGGAGGGAGGAGGGAGGCATCTGTGGCCTCCGTGGCCCTCGGGCCCTTTGGAGGAGAGGGGAGTGTGCGTTGGTGGGGGGGCACGCTTTGCACCCAAAGCTTGCAATCAGGCCTGTGAAGCTGGCTGGGCTGGGCAGGGCCCAACCCCCTTTCCTGCCCGACCCCTGGAGAGGGCACCCGAAGAATGAGATGTCCTTAGGAGGCCGGTGCCTGCAGTGGCAGAGCACACATTTTTGGGGTGTGCCTGGTCTTTAGGAGGTTCCTGGCTCTGTAGTAGTAAAGGGGACCCCAGGCTTCCAGGGAGCACACGGAAGATATGGACATTTCTAGACTCAGGAGGGCATCCGGAGCCTGACCGGGGAGGAGGCCGGATTTGGAGTTGTCTATGCACCTGTGCCCTCCCTCTTCATGCGCTGCCAAGGTCCAGAAGGCAAGACGTGAGGGCAGAAGGTCAGCTTCTACCTGAGCCCCACGGGGTGGTGGGGGAAATTTCTACACTGAGCGCTCTGGGACATCCGAGGACCCGCATACTCGCATTAGATGTGAGAGTGGGAGTTCCCTGGTGGCTCAGAGGGTTAGGGATACAACATTGCCCCTGCTGTGCCTCCAGCCACTGCTGTGGTGTGGGTTCGATCCCTGGCCAGGGAACTTCTGCTTGCCAAGGGTGCAGTGCAGGGGGAAAAAAAAAGGAGGGGTGTATGTTGACTTAGAGGGCAGTGAAGACAGTCCCAGCTCCTGGCAGCCACTTCCGGGGTGCTGGGGTCGGAGAGAGAGAGGGGTCCAAGGCAGGGAGGGGCCAGCTCTTTGAGCAATGGCTCCCCGAGACCCCTGCACTGACTCTGGCCTTGCTCCCTGAGGCCGGGCGGGCTCACCGGGTGCACGTCTGTCCGTTCTGTTCCCAGGTTTGGTTCCAGAACCGGAGAGCCAAGTGCAGAAAGCAAGAGAACCAGATGCACAAAGGTAGGTGAGGGGCCGCCGGGCGTCGGGGGGGCTGGGCCGGCGGCCACGGAGCTGGGGCGGGCCCACCCCAGGCGTTGGGAGGAGGCGCGGGGTACACGCCTCCTGTGTTTGCTCCCGCAGGCGTTATCCTGGGCACCGCCAGCCACCTGGACGCCTGCAGGGTGGCTCCCTACGTGAACATGGGTGCGCTAAGGATGCCTTTCCAACAGGTAGCTCGTTTTTTTCATTGCTTCCGAAGAACCTAACGGGCCCGCGGCCTCCCCGCCGAGCTGGCGTCCTGCCTCCGCGGGCTCTTCCCGCCCTCGCCGAAGAAAGGAGGCCGCTTTTACAAGGGGGACATTTATAAACCCGCTGGCACGCAGTAACTTCACGCCGTAAAACTCCCAGGGTTCCCTTGGGGAGGGCTAGGACATAAACCCAAACACAATTGTGCAAAAGTCGGAGGGGAAAAAATCCCACCCACCCGGGAACCACCCACTCGCTGGCCGCCTGGGAAGCTGGTGGGAGGAGGGTTTGCTCCGGTTTGAGTGTGAGGACCCACGTCAACCCCCAGCCCTGCGCCCCAGTTTGCTCAGGGCTTCTCAGGGTGTTCTGCGCCCCTCCTGGACCTGGGCCTTGCCTTGCATGCCTCACGGTGGGGGCATCTGCCCAGCCTGGAGCAGAGTAGGGAGGCGGGCTAGAGCCCCGTAGCCTCAGGACTCGGCTGGGGGGGGGGGCAGCTTGGGGGCGTGGCGTGCCCCTCCCCCCCCCCCCCCCCCCCGGCAGGGCGGAGGCGTGGCCGTCAGGCACAGCACCTTTGCTCCTACCTGCAGGCCCTCATTTGCATGGGGACTCAGGTTCGCTGAGGGGCGCGAGGTCTGGTGGGTCTGGTTCTTGCCTGGAGAGGTCAGGTAGCTGTGACACCATGGTGATGGGGGAGGGGTTGGCCCAGCCACCTGCTCTCAGACTCGGGGCTCCCGAGACTGAAGAGGGTCCAGGGCCTCCGTGCACAGGGAGGAGCCTGCACCCCGCTGCCTCGGGTCCTCACCTACCTGGCTGGGCCCATCTTCCATCCCCCAGCCGCTTTCCCCAGGGCAGGGTGGCCCCTCGGCATCGCAGGAACAGCTGCCCCAACGTGGAGTCAGCCTAGGTCCAAGTGAAATTAGGCTGTGCGAGCCCTTAGGTGGGGATGTGCTTCTGGAAGGTTCGGGATTCTGGGTCCCTGGGAGTGGTTGTGGGGGAGGCTGCGACGCGTCAAAGAATGAGAGGAGGATCTGGGCAGGAAGAGGTGCCAGCTGTAGACAGCCAGACGCTCCCCAGGACGCGGGCGCAGGGATCTGGTTCCCCAGATCTGGTTCTGTCCGAAGGGGCCAGGGACCTCGCCCGCACACCGGGTGTCCAGAGGACAGTGCGCGGTGGTGTCCGCGGGAGAGGAGGCGCCCTCGGGGTCTTGGGGCGGGAAAGCCCCCTTAGAAGCGGAGTCCGCAATGTGTCTGTCCCGGCAGGTCCAGGCGCAGCTGCAGCTGGAAGGCGTGGCGCACGCTCACCCGCACCTGCACCCGCACCTGGCGGCTCATGCGCCCTACCTGATGTTCCCGCCGCCGCCCTTTGGGCTGCCCATCGCGTCCCTGGCCGAGTCGGCCTCGGCGGCCGCCGTGGTGGCCGCCGCCGCCAAGAGCAACAGCAAGAACTCCAGTATCGCCGACCTGCGGCTGAAGGCACGCAAGCACGCGGAGGCCTTGGGGCTCTGACCCGCCGCCCGGCTCCGCCCCCAACCCGGCTCCGCCACCCCGTCCGCGCTGCGCCCCGCATTCTCGCCTCCGACGGCCGCACAGACTCCCCAGAGCAAGGGCGCAGAGGCCTCCCCGCCCGGGGCAGCCCCGGGGGCCCCGGCCGGCCTAGAGAGGGGGCGGCCCGGGACCGCACGACCCCGCCCGACCCTCACAGAGTCTGTGCCGCAGAGAGCGCAGGCAACGGTGGGACTACCCAACCCAGCCCTGGACCTCCGCCTCCGACCCTGGGCCACGTGCCGCACCCCGTCGCTTCCTCTGCTGCCAGCGTTCCCACCCTGTGCATGCGGCCTCCTCCGCGCCTTTCCGAGATCTTCGAGCCTGTTAAACAGAACGGTCTGGGGCTGGTCTCCTCTCAAGACGCCGAGGCTTGGATACCAACAAGTTCATTCACTGCCACGAAGTTCATGACATCCGAGGAGCCGCAGGACCCGTGTGGATTTCGACGCGGGTTGTTGCATCGGAGGCAGGGGCTCCGCTCGGCCACCCACCCCCACCCCGCAAGGCAGCAATAACGGAAACGAGTCTGACGACCTCACCAAGGTGGTGGTGGGGGGGGGACCCTCAGTGTCCGGAGTTGTGACCTTCCTGGGGGCCTGGCCTGCCGTCTTCATGCGAACGGTGGGCCCCAAAGCACCGGGTGGAAGATTCCTTGTGCCACAGAACAGGCAACGTTATCACGTTTCCAGTCTAGGATTCCCGAATTGACTTTTTTTTTTTTTTTTTTTGGCTGTTTTATTGAATTCAGATGCAAAGGGACACGGGGCACGTGGTTTTAAGGTATAATCCTGATGCAGCATCCGTGCTAGTGACATGCAATTAAGTGCAGTAAAGTGCAATATTGTAAATATTATAGATTTAAAAAAAAAAAACTTAGCTGTGCACTCTTGACCCATCGGCTTCGGACTTCAAAGGTCCTTATCTCCTCCTGCATGCTGCGGGCCCAGGGCCAGGGTGACCTGGGTGGGGAGCGCTGGGGCCGCGTGGATGTGTGTGACGTGGGACGGAGCAGGATGGGGGGGTGGCGACAGGACGAGAGGGTGGTGGCTGAGCTGCTTCTGGGAAGCGAAGCGCCTGAGACAGGGCCTTCAGGCCGTGAGTTTGAAGACAATGTTTCCTAGTAGGGTACCACTTCTGGTTTTTCTTTCTTCTTCTTTTTTTTTTTTCTCTCCTTCCTTCTTGTGCGTGGGTCTCCCCTCCCCCACCCCGTGAACACCAGATGGAAACTGGGCTGAACAGCTGGCGTGGAAGTGGGGAAAGTGGCTTGAACAGGAAGAAACCAAAGTGTTGGGGGTCCCCAGTGGTGCTTTGCATGTACTGTGTGGCGTTGGGGGGCTGTGCACCCTTGCTGGGAGGGCTACCTCAAAAACGTGCATCTCTGTTTTATTTTTTTTATTTTTGTTTGTTTGTTTGTTTGTTTGTTTTTGTCAAAAACCAGGCCTGCCCAGGCAACCATGCCGTTTCCTGAAGTGCCAGGGTCCGCTCTCTTTCCAAAACGCTTTTTAATCTTTTGCCGACTCTTTCCCCTCAGCCCTGATTGAGGTACGTTTCTTGAAGAAAAGAAAAAAAAAAAAAACAAACACAGTTTTCCTTCCGTGTAAGGGACTCTGTTCTCCCTTTGCACTGACCTGAAATGTAGTTTCCGTTCTATGCTCAGAAACTCTTTTAATCAAAAGGCCCCTTCAACATTTTTTTTTTCTAATTTTGCAATTTTAGTACAGCTCTGCAATGAGCAAGTGAGTCAGAGAAAGATTTTAAAATCACGTGCACCCCCCCATATTCATGGAATTATGGAATTTGCCTCATACGTGCAGTTCTGCTTTTAAACAGCTGTGAATTTTAAAAGGTCCCCACCTAAGAGGGAACATTACATTTTCAAAAGTGCATGTCGGATCCATTTCACAGGAGCCGCCTTCATCTTCCAGTTTAATGCTGGGCAGCCTTGGAGGTGTGACGTATTCATTTCTATTCTTTTAAAGGTTTCCCATCCTTTGTATCTAAGCATAGCCCTGTGCCACCACCCCCTCCTAAGGGGAGACTCTGTCCAGGCCAGCAGAAAGGCGGGAAGGTGGTCCAGGCCGAATCTGAGGTTGTAACGTAGAGCCACCCACTGTCAGCCCAGTGGGGAGGCTGCTGGCCAACAAGGCCCGCTGGATGGGGTCACCTCATCCCACCTTTCGTGTGGCTAGACCTGGGGCGCCCCTGCCAGGTGGGGCGCCAGGCAGATCAGGGTATGAGCCGCGGGTGTGGAGTGGAGGGACTGCCGTGGTTTCTCTCCGTGGAGCAGAGTCCTGCCACATCAGCAGAACATCCAGCGTTCAATTCAGGGCTCCTTCTGGCCGCTGCTTCCTCCTGGAACATGCAGGACGGGAGCGAGCTGTCCGCCTGAGCTGTGGTCACTTCTTCCCAGCCCTGCTCTCTGGTCACGTGCTCTCTTTTCGGTCGTCAGGAGGGTGTAGTGCGGTGAGGGTGCTTAGTGGGGGTCCAGGGAGGGCTTTTGGCGCTCAGCTTTCCCCCCCAGACGTCAGAAATTAAACTTATGGGGTGGACGCGCTGGGGCTGTTGCCGGTCTCTTCGTAAGACAAGACACTTTCTCAGAGGCATTCACGGCACTTCCATGAGGCATGTTGGTAAGGGCGCAGGCCCAGGGAGAAACACCACCCAGAAGGCTCACTGGATGAGTTCCCGCTGTGGCTCAGTAGGTTAGACCCCGACATAGAGTCCGTGAGGATGCAGGTTCAATCCCTGGCCTTGCGCAGTGGGTTAAGGACCTGGTGTGGCCTCAAGCTGTGGTGTACATAGATTGCAGATGTGGCTCGGATCCTGAATTGCTCTGACTGTGGTGTAGGCCTGAAGCTACAGCGCCGATTCCATTTGACCCCTGGCTTGGGAACGTCCACGGGCCACAGGCACAATCTTAAAAAACAGAAAAGAAAGCTCACTGGTCGGGATCTTGACTGAGGCACTGGACGCAGCATTTCTGGTTGTGAAAGCCAGGTGCGAGCTGGGGGAACTGTGGGGTTGTGCCCACGACACGTGGGCTCTGTTCTCCAAGACGGGCTGGCCCACGGGCGTGGTTCCTTTTTTCTGAGACCTTGGCCAGACAGGACTTTTAGAATGGGGATCACCCCGTTTGGCAAGAACTCTGTCCCTCCCCAGTTTGGTTGCTGAGGTGTCCATCCGTGCTGGAAGGGCACCCTTTTCCTCCTTCGTTGTGTGGCTGGCCGCTGGCATGTCCATCTCAGGGGCAAGTATGGCCTTGCCTGGGTCTTAGCAGTGGGTGTGCATTACGTGATCAAGTGTGTGACTCATGCGTACTTGGAGAAGCTCAGATCCGGACGGAGGCGCCTTCCAGGAGGAAGGGGGTGCTCCTTTGGCGGTCGGTTTTGGTGGGGGGCTTTCTTCATGGTGACAAGTGTGGCCCCTCTGCATTTCTGCAGTGGGCAGCGAGAGCTGAGCATTTGTGTTCTCCACGGTGCATAGCTGGTCATGGAAAGTGGTTGGCTGCAGAGGCTCACGTGCCCCCAGGGCATGGGACCCCCGTGCCCGCCTCACACCCCTCAGAGCTGGTCACCCTGGCTGCCCCCTTTCCTCACACAAATGTGTCCTCGGCCAGGAGTGCCTGTGATCTGTGCACTGTGGGGACATCTGGACGCTGGACACTGCCCCCCGCCCGGTCCCACCCTGGTGAACTGCCGCCTCCTCTGCTCCCACCGTTGGGTTTCGTCTAAGCCCTTGAAAGCTTCCGCAGGTGCAGGGCAAGGGGGCCTCGCCTCTCCTCAGCATTGTCAAGGGGGCCCGGTCGGCCCACTGGCTGACTTCAATGACAAACACGTTTGAGGCACTTTGCTGCTGTTCCCCTCAAGTTCAGGCGTTCGGGATGGCGGAGGGCTTTTCCATGGACAAGCTTGACATTAAAAAAAAAAAAAAAAAAAAAAAAAAAAAAAAAAAAACTGGTGCCTAATTTATTAAAAATTAGCTTAGGAATATGGTGATGTTTTTCAAGACACGCAAACACGATGCAATTTATAAATGTTCTATTGAAATTTGATATTTAACGCGAAACCGGTTGAGGAATGTAGAAAAATATCAAATTTCAAAGCTATTCAGCGCACTATTTATTGAAAGGCGATGGTTTCACAAAGCCAGCCCCGGCCGTGCGTGGAGCCCCCATCTCGGGAGGGGCCGAGGTGTCTGCTTCCTTGATAGTGGATGGATGTGGATGTGTTATTTATTTTTTTTTTGCCCTTTGGTTGAAAGTTCATAAATATGTGCTATTTTAATTATGTGGAGTGTAAATTTGACGTTGCCTTGCCTTTATTTTTATATTTTTTAAGCCTGTTGCTTTTTTCCCCCCGTGTCTCCCCCGAATTTACGAGCCGTCAGGAAGATTTAGGACGCAGCGCCCGTGTCTGGGTTATGCATACAAGGTGTGTCTGGACCCACAGACGTTTTCAGGGGGCGCTCCCGTGAAAAGAAACCACACACCGCCCCCCTCCCCCGCTATTGTGGGGAGAAAAACACGCCGAAGGGGTTTTTGGCCGAGCTCGCAGCCCCCTGTCACAGGAATGCCCTGAATTTTAGTTCTAGTTACAAAGTGTATTTTGTCAAACCATATAGTATGAATGTAGATCTTGTAAAAGGGAGGTATAAATAAACTTATAAATATTTGTATCCAAGTGTGAAAAAAAATTCTCACCTCTCCCCAGAGGAGACTGATGGGGGGGGCGAGAATTGCAGGTCTGCGGTGGCTGAAAGTGGTTTTGTTGGCGAGGTGACACCCGCATGCGTGCGTGCGTGCGTGCGTGTGCGCGCGTGTGTGCATGAATGCCCGGGAGTTTCCGGTGGGTGTCCCCGCCTGGGTGTACCCTGAATGGAAAGGTACGCCTCCCAGAAGGTGGGGAGAGAAAAGAGAACCCACACAAACCATCGTTTCGGATCAAGTGTGAATTTTTAGGGACGGGCAGCAAAGGTGTTTCTGAACAAGCTCACTTCCTTTGGTTTCCAGTTTAACATTTTCCTCGGATTTGATTTCTTTGGGGGCCATGTGCAGGTTCCCGCAGCGCCATTGCAATGATGGTGGAGTCTTTTCGGGAAAAAAAAAAAAAGAATAAATGGAAAAAAAATTAACTTTTAAAAATGAGACTTTTTTTTTTTTTTTTTGGCCTGTGCATTTTGTCTCCTTCTGGAAAGGAAAGTCAAAGCCTCTACTCTGCCGTCGTCCAGCTTTGAGAAAGGCCACATGGGGGGGGAAGAAACTGGTAGGCAGGCTTGGGGTGCAGGTGGCCTGAGGGCCCAGGGAGGATGGCTCTGCCGCTGAGGGGTCATGGGGCCCCTTTGCTCAGGGGGTGAGCCCGCTGGCCAGTGGGCGGCATCCGGTCCGTCACAGCTGTACCCTGGGCCGGTGGCTTCGGTCCCGTGGGTTCTGGTCGTTCTTGGTCCTTGAAACCTCAGCTTGGGAAGGATGCCGAGGACCGAGCTGTTGCATGCCGAGCATCTGAGTTGAGATTCCCTCATCTTTTCTGACTCGGACGCTGCAAAAGTGGTCTGTGCTCAGAGCCCTTTCCTCCGAGCGTGTGTCCTGCTGGGGGTGGGATCTGCGGACCCAGGTCACCGAAGACAGGGCACGTCCTCAAGGCCACTGAGACCGTGGGTGGCCCCAGGGTGCATCCACTGAGGACTTTCTGATGGCCCCCTCCAGCATCTCCGTCCTGGGCCTCCCGGAAGCTTTGTATTTTGGGGACAAATACAGCCAACGCCGGTCATCACGGCCTCCAGGAAATGTAATCAGCACAGTTATTTACAGTTAAGACAGCCGTCCACATCCAGCTTTGTTCGGCAAATCCATCGATATTGTCTTACATGGTTGGGGAGACCTTTTACCTTCCAGACACTCACGCTGCTGCCATGTGTGAATCAGCCCTTTCCAATAAGATGAGGCCGAACTGTCTCCGTCTTTAAGACATTCTTGGCATATTTGAAGCTAAAAAGTCAGGCTTTCAGCCCTGAATTTCTTTCTGTCCACCCCCTCACCCCATGAGTCGTGCTGTAGATATTCTTTGGACTCTAACAAAGATGTGTCTTTCTCTTTAACTCACACACGTGGATGCACCTTGAGAAAGGAGAGGGCCGAGGGTGTTGGCAGAGCTGTCTCTTACCACTACTTCTCAGATCCGTAAATTGAACACGAAAGCACATTTGTTCTGCTTCTCGCAGACGTGTGTTTTCTGCTTCCAGGTTGTGGAGGCTTCTGCCGGGGCATCTGCCTTGCCTATTCCCTCCTGGGGGGGGGGGGGCTGGCGGCCTGGGAGGGAAAACCACGAAGGGCCCGGCACACACGTCCCCCCCACACACAGCGGGAGCACGCCAAAGGGCTCCCCGAGCCCTTGTGGGAAAACATCAAGTTTTAAATTTCACCTCATATCTGCCTTCGCAGCGAGACAGAGCCCAGGCGGGAGACGGGGGCTGTCAGCCTCCAGTCCTTTTCTCAGCTCCCAATTCTACCAGGTTTTAAGGAAAATGACTTGATTTCTTATTGCTGAAACGTCGACATTCTTAGAAGAAAGGCAAATAGTATCTATGACCGATTCTTTTTCCCCCATTTTCTGAAGCTTTCTTGGAATAGTGTTGACTTGCAATGTTGTGTTCGCTTCAGGTGTACAGCAAAGGGATTCAGTGATCCATACACACACATCCATTCTCTTTCAGATTCTTTTCCCACATCAAATATCACAGAATATTGAGCAGAGTTCCCTGTGCTACACAGTAGGTCCCCATTGACCAATCATCCCATAGACAAACTGTGTGTATAACAATCCCCAATCCCAAAATCCATGCAGAACCTTATTCATTTTCCTATTAATATTACCCTTTTTTGTGTGTGTGTGGGGGGGTTGAAATTATGAAGCTTTCCTTCTTAGTATCTGTATTTCAGTCATTTATCTAAAACCAAAGGGAACTGGCTTAAAAGTCTAAAATGTCCTAACTTCAGCTGCTTCGGTTAGCGTCTTGGGAGAAAAGGCCAGTTCTGTCTGCAGAGGCATGGGAGGGAGGGGAGTGACCAGAGACACCTGTTGTCGAGGTTGCTGCTGCACCAGCTCATCCATCAGAGTCTGTCATTGAGGATGGCAGTGTTACCCTGTGTGGATAGACCCTGGAAGCTGGGGAGTGGTGCCTCTGGGTTCTGCCATAAAGGGACAGAGGCCATCGACTCAACCGGATGATGTTTGAAAAGCCAAGATGTGTTTGCAGTATCTAATAAAATGGCACCATGGCAGGAAGTTGTATTGAGAATGGGGCCAGGTGGCGGTGGGGGGAGGGAGATGAGGAATTGTGGTTCAGGCACAAGGAAGCAATTCAAACAGACCCAGTCAAAGGGTGCCTGGAATAGACGGGGACTGTGTTTTCTCACTGGAAGGGTGCTTCTGACTCATGTCGAGGCAGCTAGTCCTGGTAACTCTGGTGTCTCCAGGCCCACCCCACAGGCTGACTTTTGTCCTCTGTTCCTAAGGCCAGGAGCCCTGGCGAGGAGTGGAAGGTGCTCTGCAGGGGATTGTGGTGAGCGGTGATCTGCATCTCCCGAGAGCAGGAGGGAGCGAAGTGTCCTGCAACTATTTATCTGGAGGTTCTACACTTGGTGTCACAGTACAGAGGGGCCCCAAACACGTTCTTTCCCCGGTGAATCCTTGCGAAATGATAATGTGGTCATAATACAACCCTTCCAAAGACACACTCTGCTGGTGTCTGAAATCCCTGCAAAGACACACACTTCTCATGTATGAAATCCCTGTAAAGACACATTTTGCCCATGTGTGAAACCCCTGCAAAGACACACTGTGCCTGTGTGTGAAACCCCCGCAAAGACACACTCTGCTCGTGTGTGAAACCCCTGCAAAGACACACTCTGCTCGTGCGTGAAACCCTGCAAAGACACACTGTGCCTGTGTGTGAAACCCCTGCAAAGACACACTCTGCTCGTGTGTGAAACCCCTGCAAAGACACACTGTGCCTGTGTGTGAAACCCCCGCAAAGACACACTCTGCTCGTGTGTGAAACCCCTGCAAAGACACACTCTGCTCGTGTGTGAAACCCCTGCAAAGACACACTCTGCTCGTGTGTGAAACCCCTGCAAAGACACACTCTGCTCGTGTGTGAAACCCCTGCAAAGACACACTCTGCTCGTGTGTGAAACCCCTGCAAAGACACACTGTGCCTGTGTGTGAAACCCCCGCAAAGACACACTCTGCTCGTGTGTGAAACCCCTGCAAAGACACACTCTGCTTGTGTATAAATTCCTTTCAAAGAGACAATATACTCATATATGAAAAGGGTTTAACAATTGTTGAAAAAAATACAAGCACACTAACACAACACACACACATTCACACACAAAGTAGAACAGTATAATCCATTCGAATTATGCTGTCTATTCAGGAAGGTCAGTGAAGCAGGACCTCATTTCTTGCGGATTTATTTGACTCGTAGAGTTGGCAGGGTTGTAGGAAATCATACATGCACCCACCATGCCAGTGACTTGGAAAGTTCCCACACATCCAGGGGCCCAGGTGAGCAGATATCAGGGCAGAGCCTTGAACTCTGAATAGACATTCGAGGGTGGGATTTCCCTCCACAATTAGGGGTATGAACAGACCCAAGGTTATAGGAACATTCCTGCCTTCTTCTCAATGTGTTTCAGAGAGTGTTGGAGGATTTGGGTCATTTCCTAGGGAACTAGAAAGTGCATAGTTTCTGAACCTTGATGGAGGGTAAAGGAAGAATTCCACAGAGGTGTACATAAGACAGGAGTCCATGTCTGGGAGGAAACAAAGCCCTCCCTCCCTTTCCCAGGTAAGCAGGACGGTGGAAGCGGTGGAAGCGGTTAGTGTGGTGGGTGATGCGGAAGCCCCGGGCATGTTGTTAATTTTCTGCACCTCCAGGTACCCTGTCCAGGCTGGTTTGTGGTAGTGCAAACAGGCTATTGAAATAATTGTTTTTTCCCTCATGCCTTTGGCATGTGGAAAGGCTGAGCTCCTTCCAGCGGCTCCCAGGGGAGGGTGCTTCTTGCCTCTTCCAGCTTCTGGGGGCTCCAGGTGGCTCCTTGAGTTCCCATACTGGGCAAGATCCTGGGTCACAGAGCATGTGCTTAAACCTCTGGGCCTCTGCCTTCTGCCCTGGGCGGGGCCTCAGGGAGGTTGACATGGGAGCTGTCAAGCCACTTATTCTTGAGATTTTATCTTCTGGACCTATGACAGGGTAGGGAGATGTGACCTCTAGGAAAGGGCTTGAGAGGCAGGAGGGGATGGACGCTCTGCCTTCCTGCCTGGGAAGCTTGCTACGTTTCTGATCTTCTTACTGCAGAGAGGGATGGACAAAACAGCCAGATGGTCCCCACAGGGAGTTACCCACATCCCAGCTTATGGTGCAGGGCTTCATTTTGCTTAGTAAGTGATTCAGAAAAAGCCATGAAAAGAGGAAGCATGCCCCCCCCATTATGCAGTATAAATAAGTATTCATTTATACTGCATAATTTAAATACATGGATTTTAGGGAACATGAATTATGGTGCAATGAAGAAATAAAAAATAAATTAAAAAATAAGATTTAGGGAGGATGCAGACCTTTCTGCCAAAGAGTATAACTAATCAGGTCATTAGCACATATTATATATAATATATAATATATATACATCTCTATATATATACACACATATGCATATATAAATCTATGCATTTATATATTATATATGAATATAAATATATAAATACTAGTAAATATTTTATTTATATATAACTTTTTTTTTTTTTGCTTTTTAGGGCTGCAGGTGTGACATGTGGAAGTTCCCAGGCTGGGGGTAAATTGGAGCTGCAGCTGTTGGCCTACACCACAGCCACAGCAACATGGGATCTGAGCAGCATCTGCAACCTACATCACAGCTCAGGGCAACACCAGATCCTTAACCCACTGAGCGAGGCCAGGGATGGAACCCACATCCTCATTCTTACCAGTCTGGTTCGTTGCCGCTGAGGAACTCCCTATAACCAACTATTAAATAGTCTTATAAACATATTAAATTATATATACACACATACATTCATACATACACATATGTAAATTTATATATTAATACTGTTTGCTGTATGATATATGAGTACGAATATATAAATAATGTTAAATATTATATTCATACAACTAGCAATTATTATATATAAATATATGAAGTAATGTTTCACATAGAAAAATCTTTCTTCAAATATGTATATGAATTTGGAGAACAATTTTCCAAAAAGGAGTTTAAGGGCTCACAGGGACCCAGCACTTTTGGTGCCTGGGGCATCAATGCAGCACACGACCACATCTTGGTGGAAACGGTTACACACTGGAGATTGCTATTCTGGCTCCAGGCCCGGAGACCCTGCGAGGGGCACAGGACCGGGACGAGCCTGTGTCCGAGGCCCTGGCCCAGAGTCCCCTGGATGCGGACGCAAGGCCTGTGTCTGTCTGGGTGGGGGTCGTGGCTGCATCTGTCTACACACGTCACAGCACGGCTCTTGCCTTTTTTCTGGTATATCGTGTGTCTGGCTACAGAACGAGAAACGTGAGAGGCGTCCTCTGGTTGTTTGAGTGGATCCAGGAACTGGGCACTGACGTGTGCTAATGGCCTGAGTAGCTAGACTCGCTGGCAAAAGAGCCTGACCCTCTTTTAAACCTTATTTTTCATGTATTTTGTATCTCTTCATTGCAACATAACTCGTGATCCCTAAAATCGACCCTTTTAAAGCATGCAGTTCAGCGTGTTTGTTTTTTTGTTCTTGGCTTTTTTTAGCGCATTCGCAGTGTGGTATAATCATCACCACTATTGCAGACCAGGGCATTTTCATCGGCCCAGAAAGAAAACTCTGCACCCCGTAAGCCCTCATTGCCCAATCCCCCTCCCACCCTCCTCTTTATTCCTAGTGAACCCTTGTCTTCCTTCTGTCTGGAGGTTTGCCTCTTCTGGACATTTCCTAGCTATGTAGTCCCACACCGTGTGCCTTCTGGTCTGGCTTCTCCCTGAGCATCGTGGGTTCAAGGTCCCTCCACGTGGCAGCCTGTGTCTGAGCTTCCCTCCTCTTCACGGCTGAGTCATGGTCCACGCAATGCTGTCCACCCACCCATCCATCCACCCACCCACCTACACATCCACCCACCCACCCATCCATGCATCTAACATCCATCACCCATCCATCACCCATTCAGGCACCACCCCACCCAGCCACCCACCCATCCATCCCCCTGTGGACATGGGGGCTGTTTTCGGTTCTTGGCTATTCTGAGTAATGCTTCTCGGTACCAGTTTTTGCATGGACGGATGCTCTCCCCCACTTTCCTCCTGACCCCCAGGGTGCTCCTCCCCGCTTCTCCCCCCTCCTTCTTGCTCATCTTGGCCCTGCTCTCTGCGACTTCTTATCACACGTGACAACAACGTGGATGCAGACAGCCTTTGCTGAGCTGGCCCCGGGTTCTAGGACCTCACATCTCCTGGGGTTGCCCCAGTGCCGCCTCAGCACCTCCAGACCTTCATTAGGCCGAGCTGCACCCTCTGCACAATGGCTGGCCCTGCCTCTTTCTGTGGGGTTGGGGCTGCCGTGTCCCCTGTGGTTATCTGGTGGCCTCAGTGCTGTCTCCAGAAACTGTCCCCCAGCCCAGGTATCTCCTGGCTCGGCTTGGAAACATCCACCTTCTTCCCGAGGAACTGGAAGCGCTGCCTTCCGTGAGCCGAAGCCAGGCTGCGCGAGGGCTTTCTGGAGGCAGAGGCACCAGAGTCGCCCTGTCAGCTTAGAGGCAGAACAACCAACGGGGAAGCTGCGCCAAGGGGGTCGGTGTGAGGCTAGGGGTTCATCCCCTCCTGCCATCAGCATCTGGATCACGTCCAGCAAAGACGCAGGGTAGAGGCTCCCCCCTTCTTGTCTTTCTCTCAAAGACGCAAATTGGAGTTCTGCATGTTGAGCTATGCACCAGGCACCCCTGGGGGTGAGGGGGGGATGCTGGCGAAGCTGCCCGCCGCCCCTCCTGGGTGTTTACGCTGTTACTGTGTCAGAGGGACCCACGTGCCGATTTCATAAGATTTGAGTGCGAAAAAATACAGGCATAGCTCATTTGACTATACTGTCTTTTTCGTTTGTTTTTTACAAATTGAAGGTTCGTATCGGCAAGGCTAACAGCCCTGTTTCTCAGCCCTGCTTCTCCAACAGCACCACTTTTTTTTTTTTTTTTAGGCCCAGACCTGTGGCATATGGAGGTTCCCAGGCTAGGGGTGGAATCGGAGCTGCAGCTGCCAGTCTACACCACAGCCACAGCCACGCCGGATCTGAGCCACATATACAACCTATGCCCCAGCTTGCAGCAACGCCAGATCCTTAACCCATTGAGCAAGACCAGGGATCGAACCTGAGTCCTGATGGATGCTAGTCAGGCTCTTCACCCACTGAGCCACAATGGGAACTCCCAACAGCACTATCGTTCAGTGAATTGTGCATTTGAAAGTGCCATTGTTTCTTGGACATAAAGCTCCTGCACTCTCAACAGACTGCACCTGGTGTACATGTACCTTCCAGAAGCAGTGGGAACCCCCCAAACATAGTGCGATCCGCTTCCTCCGGATGTTGCTTTACTGAGGTGTCTTGCAACCCAACTTGCTCCGTTTCGGATGTCCGCCTCGGCAACAGCGACGGAAAAACATGCCCGCTCCATCTCACCCTGCTCGTGAACCATGTGTTTCCATTCTCCCACATGTTTTCCAGGCACGGAGTGGACCTTCTGCACAGTTATAAGAATACTTTTGGCCGTTTTGGACTTTGCTTTTCCCACCTAGCTCATACACATCAGGGAGGGCCTGTTCGTTTATGTGGAGAAATACAACCGCCAGATTGAGCCAGCGATGTGTGCCCGCCAGTACAAACATTCATTCTTTAGCAGGGAAAGTCTTCTGGGTGAAAAAAAAATTCATTTCTAAGGATCACTTAACGTAAGTGGAAAATTGAGCCCCACCGCGTGATGCCACCCAGGCTGAGGCTGCAGAACGGCCACGGCAATCCATGGGGGTGTCCCGGGAACGGCTGCGGGAAAGACAGTATTTGAAAAATTATTATTTTTTCCCCCAAGCCAATGAAGTGTACTTTCTGGACAAGTGCACAATAATGACGAGGTTGGATAGAAATGGAAACAGCCGTGGAGTTCCCTGGTGGTGCAGCAGGTGAAGGATCTGGTGTTGTCACGGCTGCGGCTCAGGGGGCTGCTGCGGTGCTGGTTTGATCCCTGGCCTGGGAACTTGCACATGCTGCAGGTGAGGGTGAAAAAATAAAAGTAGTTGCAACTGGTTAAAATGGCCTTTGCCATTGTTCTCTGCAGGGAGACTGTGTCATTCCATTGCATCTCAGCTTCATCGAAACCGGCTGCTTCTGAAAGTCTTGCTCTGCTGGGCACAGAGTCTTCAGCCTCGTGCTGTGTCACGGCCTTTAGGATCTGTCCAAGCACAGAGCCTGCCCACCTCTGGATGTTCTGGTGCTCCAGCCCACTCTTCATTCCACCCTGGACACCCTCGGTTTCCAAGGTGTGGTCTGAGCTTCGGTCTCTTCGCCTGCACAAGTGTCCGTGTCAGCAGCATCGATTTATGGACTGACTAGCTGTGGATGCATGGGAAACATTTGACCAAATTCTACAGGAGGGTGTGGCTGAATGTGACGGATCCTTTCCTGCACTTGAACAGCTGAGCTGCTGCTTCTTGGGCCTTTGCGCTGAATCCAGCCCGGCTCTGGGTCCACGGCTAGCGGATGGCGGGGTGCATCTGCCTCCAGAACGTTAACGAGCTCGTATAACCCACTTCCCCTTACGTGCACCTGTAAACGCGCCTGTTTCTCCTGCCTAATCCTGGAAGAGTCCATAAAAGGTACTTGTCCGTCTTTAGACGTTTTCAGCCACACTCAGCACAGAGCGGTTTCTCGCTTCTGTTTTGGGGAGAGTGCAGCTTCGGAGTGGCTCATGCAAGTCTTGGGGTCCCCGTCCTAGAGAAAGACTGGCCATGATCAGGGGCGGGGGCAGCTGGTGGCCCCTGGGGAAGATGCCCCCACTCCAGGCCCGGTGCCCGGCCATCTCTGGGGCGGGGCTACTCCATCAGGACCCCAGGCCCCCGTCTGTGCCCACCTGCCTCACAGACTCAGTGGGGGTCCTCAGCCAGGTCTCCCCCGGGGGGAGGGCGCCTGTGGTGAGACCTCCTTCCAGGAATGCGGAGCCGTGAAGAGGCCTCCCCCTGACTGACCACCCAGTGCTCCCCTCCCCCACCCCAGTGTCCCTCAGATCCGCTCCAGAAAACGGCAGGAGCTGTGATACTGGGGACTCCGTTGGCAGTGCGAGCACTCCCCATGGCCCCCAGTCTGCGCCGACCCACCCGCCAGCCCCGTGCAGCCCGCTGCCCCTTCCTGGGGAGGGAGGAGCCGGTCCGCCCTCCGCCGTGATGGACGGCCTGACCCCGCCCTTCCTCTTCCCAGTTCCTCCATCAGCCGCTGTGACACCAGGCAGGCCGGTGGTTTCCTGCTCAGCCAAGCCGCTGACCCGCACCGCATCTGAGCCCCCAGGCACCTGGGACCAAGGGTTCTGTCCACACATTGGTAACAACCTGAGTTCTCTAGGATCCGGCCGTGGCCCTCCCCAGGCACGCTTGCTCCTGGTCTGGCCCGGTGGGAACCTGCATGTTCTACGTGGCAGCAGCCCCGTCCCTTGTCGCACCCCCCCATCCACCCCCCCCGCTGTCCTGACGGTTTACACACACGTCCTCCAGGGCCGTGGAGGGGTCCCTGGAGAGGGATGGGCAGGGCCCGCGGGCTGCGCCTCGCTGAGCTGTGTCGGCCCCCGGTTGGTGGGGGCGTTCGCTGGCTACTCCTCCCCAGTTTTCTCCCTTCACTTTGGGCAATCGGTCCTGAAGGCAGGAGAAGCTGGATCCCCAATCCAGGCCAGTCTTGCAAGGCGGTGGCCCAAGGCAGCCGGCGATTCTACCCGGGGTGCCACCTGTCTGCCGTGGGTGAACTCTTGACCAGAGTGAAAGAAGGCATCATGTAATATTATATTCTGTACAATGTTTTTATACATGTATGTGTAACTGGGTCACCATGCTGTACAGTAGAAAAAAAATTGTATTGGGGAAATAACAATTAAAAAGTAAAGAAACAGTATATTAGAAAAAATAAAATAAAAATTTTTTTTCTCCTTTTTTCCCCAGTGAATTTTATTCTTTTTTCTTTTTCCGGCCACTGATTGAATTTGATTCTATTGATAGGTGTACCAGCCTTAGAACCTAATTGTAAAACTTTTTCATCCCAACCCCCACAGAAGACAGGCTGAAAACAGGATTCCCTCTGGTTAAGCTCAGAACGTGGCTGTACTTGTCCATTTGCAGGAAGGAATTTTAAGGGGATGCTAGGAAGAGGGGTCTTCAGCCCATCTGGATCCCACCATTCCTCCAAGTCTGTAGGCACGGCCATCAGGACAGGCTGTCTCCACCTGCCAAGGCAGAGGGGCACAAGGACGGGAAATGTGAGTCTGGGGGCAGCAGCGGTGCCCCTCCAGTTTGGGCCACTGAGGCCTCCTTTCAGAACCAAGAAAGAGCAGTGCCGGAGTGGGGTGGGGGCGCGTCACCACAGGAGAGGGCTTTTCTCAGGTCCCCGACTAGCCCAGGATTTTCCTGGTTTGAACACAGAGAGCCCTGCAGGCAGCAATCCCCTGGGCTTTCCAGGTAAGATGGGACATTGGTGACCTCTCTGGGGCGTCCTCCGGGGTGTCTGAAAATGGGGTCCTTTGTGAAAGTACAGCAAACAGGTGCGATGGAGACGCAAAGCCTGGAAGCGACCATCCCAAGTCCTGCCTGGCGCCCCAGACCACACAGGGGACTGTGTCTGGTACGTAGCATTTTACGGGGCTCCTGGGTGATCTGGCTTTTCTGGATGCACAGGTAAACCGAGACCGATTTCTCCCATGTTGAAAATAGGCTTTTTCAGATTTCTAGAACGACAGGTTTCACATGCCACCCACCCAACTAGAGAAAGTCGTTGCCTCCGAGGTAAAAGTGAGGCATTTATGTAGACGTAGGAAGTGGCACTTTTTTTTTTTTTTAGCATTTTTTTTAGTGTTTATTGGTCCTAGACAAAACTCCAATTACAAAATGCTTTCCTGCTATTTTTATTTTTTATTTTATTTTATTTTATTTTATTTTATTTTGTCTCTGTGCCATTTCTTGGGCCACTCCTCCAGCATATGGAGGTTCCCAGGCTAGGGGTCGAATCGGAGCTGTAGCCACTGGCCTACACCAGAGCCACAGCAATGCGGGATCCGAACCGCGTCTGCGACCTACACCACAGCTCATGGCAACGCCGGATCAGTAACCCACTAAGCAAGGCAGGGATTGAACCCACAACCTCATGATTCCTAGTTGGATTCGTTAACCACTGGGCCACGACGGGAACTCCTGCTGTTATTTTTATTTGTCACGATTGCACAGAACTACCGCATTCTTTCCGGCAGATTTTCAGTGACACCAGCGCACACTGGCCACTTTCAGACAATGTTTTGCTGATGGACAGGTGCAAACAGGTGTAAATGCTGCTGGCAGATGCCTATATTTCTGCACCCAGAATGGGCTGCTTTGTTCTCCGAGGGGCACGCTGCGCCGCCGAGAGTCTGCATCCAAAGAAACAGGTGTGTGGGATTCCTCCACGGTAAGGGATGCTTTTCAGTGTTGGATACGGTGCTTTAAAGAGACGCCCCAAGCTTATGTGAGTGACGAGTTCCAGGTACAAGGCTCCCTGAAGCTGTTTGGTCTTTCTGGAGAAGATGCCACAAGATAGCATCTGAGAGCAGGAAGGGGAGAAGCAGGGCCCTTTACTTGGTCCCTGTCTTTCTGTTTGTGGAGCAACTGCTCAGGTCCAGGTATGGCAGCGAATAGCACCTGTCGTCCACACGTGCACAGACGCTGCAAGCGCCTGGTGTTACAAGTGGGGATGTACAGGGCCCTCGAGAGTGGCTCAAAGTCAGCTGGGGGGGGGGGGCGGATGGGTGGTGCCCACAGCCAGGTGCAGTCAGTGTTCCGAGTCAGATGGGCATGCTGATGGGTCGGTGCTGGGGGTGGGTATAAAACTGGCTCATCTGCCATTGACTTAAAAATATGCACACCTTAAAAGTTGAGGGTTCTGTTTGATCTGGGGGCAAAATGAGGACTAGAGCCCGGGAGGCAGCATCCCAGGAGCTCTGAGAAACCACTCCGAAGAGGCAGGGGGAGGGCAGTGGGTCTGTGATCTTAGTGAAGGGGGAGTCCCTGCCACCAAGCACCCATTGTGCAGAAGGTCCCTGCTGGTCTCGTGAAGGTCACCGCTGGTCACGAGGAGCAGACGTCTTCGTGAAGGATGTTCGTGGTTTTCTAGGTACGAGGAGATGCAAGACTCAGGCTCCTGAAATCTTCTCCTGAAAACCTCTAACCCTCTGAAGCCCTGTCCTTCCAGTTTCCCCAGAGCACAGAGTCCTCACTCCTGGTCCCCACCCTGAGCTCCTGTCAGGGGGTATTGAGGGCAGCTGCTCAGGATTCAGTCCGTGTTGAGGCAGGTGGCATGTGCCCGTCTCCAGTTCATAGTCCCCGGGGAAGCCTTGCCCTCAAGTAAGAAGGCACACGCCACGAAGGGGTCTGGGGATGACTTCCTGAGAGCAGTGAGTTCTCCTGGATGGCAAAAGCACACAATATGCAAAAGGCAGGAAGGGGGGCCCGTCCCCGACCCTGAGAGGAGCAGGGGAGCCCTGCTCTGACAGACCTGCCCACCTTTGCCCCTCCTTCACCTCCCGGGAGCTTGACCACCTGTGCCAAACTCTGACCTTCCCTGCAGGTGGAACGACAGAAAAGACAAAACCAGGCAGAGAAGAAGCAATTTCTCTGGGGAAGAAGGGACGCTTTGCTCCAGCTGACCTCCTCAGCTGCCCCCGCCTGCCCACCTTCCCCAGACGCCAGAGGTGACACAGGACAGAGGACAGAGAAGTGGGGGAGGGAGGCTGCTCCCGCCCCCCCCAGCTGATTTCCTGCCCTCGCTTCAAAGGGGGGGACGCCTCTCCCAGGCATTATCTCCTCCATTTCCTCTCCTGCTCGGGTGCTTTTGCTGGCTTTTGATTCCAGAGTGAACTTCAGTGCAGATGCGATATTAAAAAACACAGATCCCGATGCCAGGGAAAACATACACTGACACCCCCCCTCCTCCTCCTGGTTTCAGAGGGGAAAAAAATTCATAAGCAGAGCCATGCTTTTCCAATAAAAATTCATTAAATAATGGTTATAGAGGCTGAAGCATGGGAGGAAACAAAAGAAGCACAATCAACGTGCTGCCTTTGAACTTCTCCTTCTAAAGACAAAGCAAACATCGGCTGTGCCTGGCGCCATGCCCCGCCCCCCAAGACACAGCCCAGGGGCTCCCCCCACCTCGAAACCCCCTGCCCTTCTCCCAGCAGGTACGGATGAAGAAGAAGCATGCCCAGAATCGGACGCATCAGTGTTTTCATGTGATGTTTCCGCAGGTGAGGAGGCAAGGGGGCCTGGGCACCAATTTGGGGTCTTGCTTCCTAGAACTGAAAACCCGGTGTGGAGTTTCTCAAACGCGAGTTGAAATGCTGGATCCATTGATGGAAAGTGGAACGAAGTGTAGCCCTGTCTCGCTGTCCCATGGAGGGGACATGGGAGTGCACGTGTAACAGTTCAAAGCGACCAGTTTTTGCCTCCTAAGAATGCGTGTTCTGAGTAACAGGACAGCACTGCTGTGGTGAAAAGTCCAAAACGGCTTGAGGTTTGTGGCTGGCGTGGCCAAGCCTCTCCAGGAATGGGTAAACCTTCCGAGCACCCTTTCCCCCAGCTTCTCTACCAGGCACACGCCATCCACAGAGAAAAAAGCTGAACAGCTCTGAGTTTCAGACCCAGACCAGCAGCCCACAGGGGCTTTGGCAGAGACAGAGAGAGAGACATAGGCCGGGTGCTGTGGTCTCTGGGGGTTTTTTGTTAGCTGAGTTCCAGATGTGGCTTTTCAGTACCGGTGATGTGTTTGTACGTGTTTGTTTTAAACATTGCTGTTGAAACACTGTAAATGTCCGTCCCCAGAAGACTGGATTAAGAAGATGTGGTCCACATACACTATGGAATATTACTCAGGCACAAAAAAGATAAACACATGCCATTTGCAGCAGCCTGGATGTACCTAGAAATTTTCATACTAAGTGAAGTAAGTCAGACAGAGAAAGACAAGTACCATGTGGTGTCACGTTTATGTGGACTCTGATATATGGCACAGATGAACCTCTCTGCAGAACAGAAACAGACTCCTCCTGAATGGTGGAGGACAGATTTGTGGTTGCCAACGGGGGGAGGGAGTGGGCTGGACGGGGACTTTGGAGTTCGTAGATGCAAACTAGGACACTGAGACTGGATCAGCAAAGAGGTCCTGCTGTCCAGCACAGGGAACTCTATCCAGTCTCTTGACACAGACCACGATGGAAGATAAATACTATGAGAAAGGGAACGTGTGTATACGTGTGCCTGGGTGACTTTGCTGTACAGTAGAAACTGGCATAACACTGTGAACCAACTATACTCTAATTAAACAAATAACATAAAACTTCCATTTGTTCTTTAAAAAAAAGAGAGCTTCTGTGAGGTCGCAGCTGTTCTCACCTCCAACTGGACCCAAGGCCAGGCAGGGGGCCGCAGAGGCGGCTCACGTCCGTTGGCCCATCTCTGCTCTTCTGCTCACGCCGACCACACACAAGCTGCTCCCGCAGGAGCAAAGGGTTGTTGAAAATCAATACCGTCATAACGGGGGGAGGAGGGGCTCGCACCGCCCTCCCTCCTCTGCCTCCGAGAGCCAATCACGGACCGTTTCCTGACGCTGACAGCTCTGGGCAAAACGGATCGTGTTAATAGTGTGGTCTCCGCGAGGACCCATCCGTCTCGCGGGGTCTCCCTCGGAACAGAGGTCCCAGGTCAGGGTGGCTAATGGGATCGTCACTCATCCAGCGACAGGAGGGCTATTAGGGTTACCAGCAGTCCAGTTCAAGTTCGCACGGACGAGGGACAGCTCAGCTTCCCGGGGTGCCCAACGTGAGGGGCTCTCGATCGACGCCTGGGGATGGGCCTCCCGCACCTGGGCTGGCGCATGTGTGCCCACCTTCATGGGAGCCACCCAGACACCGTCCTTTGTGTCACCTGCTCCCTGAAATGCCTAGCCTGAGTGGATGCTGCCCATGGCCAGTGTGCATGCAGATTAGATGTGCAGAGGTGTTTTGCACGCGTGTAACTATCTCTAGCTAGCCCATCATGTTCAGATTAGTGTAGACACCATGCAAGTGTTTGGGTGAAGAGAGAGAGGCATTTGAAGGGCAAAAAACCCAGGAGGAAGGAGGGGCAGTGACTTGTTTGAGGGTGTGATGGGCAAGGGGGGAGAAGCCAGCGTCCTGGGGGTGGCTGGAGGTTTGGCACAAAGCAGGGGGGGAGTCAGGCTCTCCTGGCCTCACGCTGCCTCTGGCCAGAAGCTCTGTGATGCTGTCCAGTCTCACTGCCACGGACGCAGCCTCTGGACACTGTCAGGGAAGGGAAGAGAGAGCTGCGGACAACATCAGAACTCCCAAGAGCCCGGGAGAGTATCATGCACAGCTGTGCAAGGACCAGTGCTGCCTGGACCCTCCCGCCGGCCAGGAAGGTGTGGCCAGAGTCTTGTCCCTGGGTTGGAAGCCAGCCAGTTCCAGAATGAAGGTCGGACCTCAGTGGGTTGTGCAGCAAAGGAGGGGGTGGGGTTTGGACAGCCATAGCCAGACCGGTTTTTTTGAAATTAGATTGGTTTACAGTGCTGTGCCCATTTCTGCTGGACAGTAAATTGACCCAGACATGCATATACATATATTCTCTTTCTTATATTATCTCCCATCATGGTCTATCTTAAGAGACTGGATAGAGTTCTCTGTGCTGCACAGCAGGACCTCACTGCTTCTCCAGTGTCAGTGTCATGGTTTGCATCTACCAGCCCCAAACTCCCATTTGGAAGTTTTTGCCGATGAAAGGAAAGAATGTAGGAGCATTAAGGAGGGGTAAGAAGAAAGTCAGCCACGCTGGCAATACCTGTTCTTTTCTTGTGTTCTTGATGTGTCAGTGGCATCGTACCAAAAGCCTCAAATGAACTGGGGCCTCGAATCCTCACAACACAACCGGCCCCAGAGGGATTTTGTATCCTGCCCCATGTGGAGAGGAAATAACTGAGGTTGGAGGTTGAGAAACTGCCCCCCACCCCAGGACGGCACAGCCAGCAAGGGGCAGAACTGGGGCCTGGCTCCCCACAGTCCGCTGGCACAGGTGCTCCTGAACCACAACGCCTGGTCCCCCACCGCCACCTCTGCCTCCCGCTCACCTTCCAGCAGGGGACAGGGATGAGGAGGGAGGCTCGGAGATGCAGACAAGGAGGCTATCAGTGATGGCATGAGGTCCTGGGGATCTCTGCTCTCTGCTGGGGGGCGGGAGAGGCGTTTTCACCTCGAGAAGGAGGCTGGTTGGCCCTGGGAGTCTGGCGGGGCCAACGGGAGGCAGTGAGAGGATGGACATGGGTGGCAACGTTGTGCCCACGAGGTCCGCTCTACAGCATGGGGAACTCTATCCAGTCTCCTGGGAGAGACCATGATGGAAGAAAATATAAGAAAGGGAATATGTATATATATGTATGACGGGGTCACTTTGCTGTACAGCAGAACTTGGCACATCTGCTGGCACTGGACACCATGAGGGCGTCTGCAGGACTCAGGGATCTGCAGGAAAACGGAAGCATTCGACTGAAGGAGCTTGATGGTAGGGATTGGCTCCTGCAATTATAAACTGAGAAAGTCTGTGACCTGCCCTTGGTGAGACACAGACCCATAACAGCCAGGGATGTAACTCAGCCTGAGTCCAAAAGCCTGAGAACCAGGGAAACCAATGGTGTACATCCCAGTCCAAGGGCAGGAGAACATGAGACAGGAAAAGGAAGAGGGGTAGCAAGTTCTTTCTTCCTCCATCTTTGGTTACATCCAGATCGCCAACTGATTAGACAAGGCTCACCCTCCATGGGAAGGGCTGTCTGCTTAACTGATTCCCCTCATTTGAATGCTAATTTCATCCTCAGACAGCCTCCCACACCCACCCAGGAATGTTTAATGAGGCTCCCCTTGTAACGAGTCAGGGAGACACACAGATGCAACAATGACAGTGGCGGAGCCTACTGGCCAGGTACTGCAAGGTGACTTTTGTATGTCTCACGGCTGTGTGGCCCTCAGGGAAGATGGCGGGGGACAGTGTCCAGGAGACCAGTGGGCGCCAACTCAGGCCCCCTGCCGTGGGGTCTTTGGTCCACAAGATCACCAGCTGCTCTGCTGTGTCCAACTCTCCCTATGATTTTTCCCAGGCAGTCTCTTACCCCTTGGTCAACATCCCAGCTTTGCACACGGTGGTGGCCACGGGCCACAGGGCTCACCTGTTTCCTGCAGACACCCTGCCTCCATGGATCCCAGGAGCCCTGTGCTCTGTGAGCTGGCTGCTGGCTGCGTGACTGGGGAGACCATTTTTTACGGTCATCATGGCTCGAGAGGCTTAGATGGTCCTTCTGAGGGTGGATTGAAGAGGAAAGATGGAACCCTGGCCAGCCGTCTCACAGGCGCCCTGTGTTCAGAGAAGGGCCCTCCCTGGGCTGGGGCCTCCCCCGCCGCTGCTGCTGTGAGCTTCCTTCAGAGGCGGTTTCCACACGGGCTCCCTCCAGCTGCCCCTCAGTGAACCATCCCGGAGTCACCTGAACATCTCCTGAAGGAGTTCTCCAATGCACTGCTCCAGGGAGCAAGGGGAATGGATTGGGTGCCACCAGGGGCCCCTGTGGTGTAGTGGCAGCTGCTTCCTTTGGACACAGTGCCAGGTGAAAGAGATAAGAAGCCAGAACTGGACCCACAGACAGTTTTTAGGTGAGGGCATAGCTGCACAACACAAGGTGGTTTTGTGAAAAATTGCCAGTGACTGGGCAACACAGCCAGTGTCCAGTGGACAGTTAGACTTGGAGACTGGTGGGTTGTCCAGTGGAAAGTTAAACCCCGGGACAGGTGACTGTCCAGTGGACAGCTAGAACCAGGGACTGGTGGGGTATCCAGTGGACAGTTAGACCCAGGGACTGGTGGAGTGTCCAGTGGACATCTAGACATGTGGACTGGTGAATGTCCACTGGACAGTTAGATCCGGGAACTGGTGGGGTGTCCAGTGGACAGTTAGAGGGACATGTGAATGTCCAGTGGACAGTTAGACCAGGGACAGGTGACTGTCCAGTACACAGACCTGGGAACTGGTGGGGTGCGCAGTGGACAGCTAGACCCCAGGGGCTGATGGAATCCTAATGGCCATGGGATTCCCAGGAGAGAAGGCAAATTGGGGGCCAACGGTCTCAGAACCGAGGCTGCCTTTGAGGACACGTCTTTGGGACCCCCCCCACTTCCCTGTAAAGGTTCTGCCTTCTCTTGCTCACTTTCTCCCCAAAGTCCCTCATGCCCCAACTCGAGAAAGGGAAACTCAACACCCACATGCATTAGTTGTAAAGAGGATATTCCTGGGCTGTAGCCCCCGAGGACAGGGGACTCTGTCCTACAGCCACAGGGAATTGAATTCTGCCAACTCTGAGAAGGAGCTTGAAGTGGAGTCTTTCCAAGAGCCTCGAGTCCGGGGTGCCACTCAGCCAACTGCATGACACTCAAAGGGGGCCTTTAGCCTGGTCTTGGACTCCTGACCACTGCCATCCTTGGTGAGATGAAAAGGGGGTGTGACGTCAAGCCCCCGAGTTCGTGGTGGTTTGTCACAAGACCAGGAAACCACCATCCGTCCTTGCCAACACATGGGATACTCTGCGGGTGTCGCTCAAGGCCCATCAGCATGGCCGGTGTGGACTTGCCGCATTCCCTGCTGGAACACCCAGGAAAGTCCAGCTCCTCCTCCTGGGCAGCCGGCCTCATCCTCCCTTGGGAAGGAGGAAGCAATTGGGAACGGCACACCTGGGCAGAATCAAGCAAGGAGTTTGGAGTTGGTCCTGAGCTATGGGGCGGGGTCTGGGGAAGACTTGGTGGGGTGTCTCTGGGGGGGCCAAGGATGGGTGAGAGTGGGGTGGAACACCACAGGACAGGTAGGCGTCGTGGGGGCCCACGCTCTCCCGCAGGGCTGATGGAGTCAAGGTCAACCTCCGATGAGGGCAGACAGCGTGGGGTCTCAGAAGGGCTGATGATGCTGAGGGCAGCCCAGGATCCAGGCGTGGACTCAGGGTCAGTCTCTGGCCCCACGGAGCATGTGGAGCCGCCACAAGGGCCAGAATTGCTCCTGGTGCCTGGTCCCGGAATGCAGATATTGAGGAATCACACACGCATCGAGAGCAGAACCCCAAACCTTTCTTCCCTGCTGTTCCTGGGCCTCCGCCAAGAGAAATAAGGGCGGTGGGGGCGGAGATGGGGTGCTGTGTGCGGACATTTATGCACCGACTCTCAGAGACTATCAGATTCATGCGCACTGGCCGGCCGGACGACTGGCGGGAAGTGGGGAGCCTCGTGAAGTCCCGTTTCCAGAGGTGAAAGGCCAGTGCATTAGCCCGCAGAACCATAAACCAAGCGTCTGGCTGCAGGACCAGCCGTCAGAAAGGATAAACACGCCATTCAACCGCTTTAAACAGCCGTCTTCCCCCTCCTTTTGTGGAAGGTGGGCAGACAATGGCGGGGGGCATATACAGCCGTCAGTCTGCCTTAGAGGGCTTTCTGTGCTGTAGTAGCTGCCAATTACCGCGTAACAGGCGTGTCATTGTTTCAGGTTAATATCTCCTGCTTCCCCTTCATGTGCACGAGCACATGTGCATGTGTATGTGTGTGTGTGTGTGTGTGTGCGCGCGGGCGCGTGCGCATGTGTGCGTGTCCTGGCCCCGGGTTCAGCATCCTGAAGCGCCACAGTGTTCAGGCCCAGCAAGGTGCGCAGGTACCAGCTGCCCCGGAAGCCCCGCCTCCCCAAGAGAGACGCACGCTCATTGGCCGAGGGGGATTCAGCGTGTTAGGCGGAGACACTGCTTGGGGGATGTGAGCAGCTTTCACAGAGGGCTGACCTGGGGTGTAAGCAGGCCGGACACTCATTCCTGAGTTTTCAAAGTCTCCTGATGGGTGCAGTTCCCATGGTGGCTTAGCGGATTAAGAACCCAACATTGTCTGTGAGGAGGTGGGTTCAAACCCTGGCTTTGCTTAGTGAGTTAAGGATTTGGTGTTGCCACAGCGTCAGTCAGACGCAGCTCCTGTTGGATCTGGTGATGCTGTGGCTGTGGTGTAGGCTGGCAGCTGCAGCTGCTATTGGGCCCCTAGCCTGGGAACTTCCATGTGCTGTGGGTGCTGCCATAAAAAGAAAAGAAAAGAAAAGTCTTCTGATGGAGATTTGAGTGGAAATGAGGCAGGCTGAGGCTGAGGCATGGGCAGAAGTGTGGTGGGGCTGGGGCAGAGAAATGGGGAGTGGACAGTCCAGCTGGCAGAAGGGCCCTGGAGTGAGGGGCCAGTGGCATGCCTGCATCCTGTCAATAAGGCACTGTCGCAGTGGGCGTGGGGCTGCTGTAACAGTGGAGCGCAGACCAGGTGTGGGGGCTTAAGCAATAGGCATTTATGTCTCACAGTTCTGGGGGCTGGAGGTCTGAGAGCCTGGTGGGGCAAATTCAGTGTCTGGTGAGGTCACCTCCTGGTTCCTAGTTGATGTCTTCCTGCTGTGGAAGGGCAGAGGGAGTTCCCTGGGGTCTCGTCTATAAGGACACAGATCTCATCATAGGGGCTCCACGCTCATGACCACAGCATCTGCCAAGGTCCCATCTCCTAACACCACCACCTGGGGGTTAGGGCTTCAACAGACAGATTTCAAGGAGACACACATGGTCCATGGCAGGCACCTTTCGTTCTTACCCTGCCTGTGGGTAGCAGGCAGGGCAAAGTCATCTGTGCGATTGGGTGCAAAGTAAAAACCTGGAATCCCTCCCCCCCTGCCCCAAATCACTGAGAATTTTAATACGGTACCTGAGGAGCAGACCACCAAGCCCAGGAGCGCTCTCCTCAGTGGGCGTCCCGGGCCCGACTGACCTTACACCCGGAAAGCCAGCTTCAGAGGGGATGATATTGGTCTGAATGAAATGCTTCCACCTCACAGTTTGCAGTCAAACCCAGAACCTTTCAGCGTCTGGGTGAAGTGGGAACACCAGCCAGAGGAGGGAGAGGGCGAGAGGAAGCAGCTTCTCAGAAGCCGGCAGGACCTGGGAGGAAAGAGTCTGGATTCCCAGGAAAGATGCACACTGCAGGTGGACCACAGCTTGCAGGTGACAACGTTGGAAGCCACAGCAGGGGGGTGCTCAAGACTCCGAAAGCAGGATGTTGGGGACCTGGCGTTGTCTCTGCAGCGGCTCGAGGTGTTGTAAATAAAACATCCTGATGGAAAGGCGTGTGGTTATAGCGATCTGTCAAAGGCACTTGGACGTCTGGTTCAATGACAGTTCCCCACGTCCCAATTAACATGCATCTCCGAGGTGGCCCAGGAGGACGCGGTCCATCCTGCTGGGTTACGATGTGGGGAATGGGGGTCTGACCCCCTTTCTGGCAGCTTTGGGGAAAAGCCATACAAAAGAATGGGCTTTGACATTCTCGTTGTGGCTCAGAGGGTTAAGAACCTGACATAGTGTCTGTGAGGATGGGGGGTGAACCCCTGGCCTCGCTCAGTGGGTTAAGGATCTGGCGTGGCCGTGAGCTACAGCAGAGGTCACGGATGTGGCTCAGATCTGGTGTCGCTGTGGCTGTGGCCGTAGGCCAGCAGCTGCAGCTCTGATTAGACGCCTAGTCTGGGAACTTCTATATGATGCAAGTGCAGCTCCTGTAGGGAAGAAAAAAAAAAAGAAGGGATTTGCTTCAAGAGCGCCTCCTCGCCGCGGACCAATCCTCACCACTTCTCCAGAGGAAGCGGTCGACCTCTTTGCTGCATCAGTTGGGCGTGACCTGGCCGTGCCCTGGCGGTGGGGGAGGGATAGCCAGGGGGCAGGGCTGAGCCTGTGTTAGAAGCAGAAAGCGCCTGTCCAGTTGCACAGGAGGTGGTCCATGGGGGTTTGCAAAATGGACAGTGTGCTGCAGAATCTCCAACTTCCTTCAGTTTGGGTAGAAAATTGAAAAAGCCGTACAATGCCCCTGCCCCGTACTCAAAGCATCACAGATAAGGACTAATGGACTGTGGTCAGCTAGCAGGTTCTTAACATTTGTCAATAAGTAAAACATTTTTTTTCTTCACAGTCTCCCACGTGGTCAGGCCGATGGTGATGCAGGCAGCGAAGTTGGAGCTCTCTGAAGAAAACAGTCCTCCGGGGAGCTGGGCTGCTGCTGTCCACGTGGGCAGCAAAACTGTCTGACAGGACTTTGCCCCAAGGAGCGTGGGGGACCCCAGGCCCCTTTCCCTGCCTTTGTCTCTTGGGGAACTGCTTCTTTGGAATAAAACAGACCTATAGCTGGTGGGGGTCTTGGTTTGTTCACACAGATGCACTCTGTTCATTCCACAAATGCCCATTGAGTTGTTATTATGTGCCAAGCACTGTGGTCAGTGCCAGGGACCCATGTCCACCAGACTGTCCCGGTGGCCCCTTCTCTTGGGGACTATTGTCCCCTGGGGGTGGGGGAGGGAGGCAGGAGGTTCCCCTGACGGTTTCATGTCCAAAAATGACCAGCTGAGTCGGGCCAGCAATCAGAGAGGGCTTCCGGGGGAGGTGTGCAGATATAGTACAACAGGGCTTCTGGAGAAACGGGACCCTCAGGGAGGCCAGGGAAGAACCTCCACAGGAGCGGGCAATGGACAGCAGGTGGCCGCATCAGAGCCAGCCCCAGAGCCTGGATGTGGAGGTGGGGGTCGGCCACGGGACCACACGACCTGGGGGCAGAGCAGGGGCTTCAGTGGAAGCCAGGTGAGATCAGGTTATATTTGGGAAAATCGCCCAGGATGCAGTGAGGAGATTCAACTGGAGGACGGGCAGGTATGCGGGGAGGTGGGAAGGGAGGCCCGTCCGGAAGCACGAGGCTGCCGGCCGCAGCGGAGGGAGGCCGTTCCGTGGCAAGTGGGGAAGGGGCTGGATTTGACAACAGCTGCACAGATACGTGTCGGCCGGTGGGGGAGGGAGGAGAGGGCATGTTTGCTCCCTTGGGATTCATGGCTGTGGCTGCTGTGAGAAAACCCCTGTGGAATTCGGAGCTGGTGGAGCTGTTCCGAGCCAGCATTGCGCCCGGCGCCCGGCAGGGGCGAGAGCAGAATGCAACCTCTGAGCAGGGCTTCCTGCCACCCTTGTAAGAAGCCAGGTCTCCACTGAGATTTAGGGCAGACCCCACACGGACCCTGTGGTGGTCCCAGGAAGGGGCCTGGGTCTGGAGGGGAAAACCCAGCACTGCCCCCCCACCCCTGCCCCGCCCCGGCTCGGAGCCCCCAGACCTCTGGCCCGGAGGCCTTTCGGACATTTTCCCTTTTCTTCTTGTCGACACAGGTTGTAAATTTTTTCTTGCTCTGGTTCTGTTCCACCCTGGATTTGATTAATTACCAGGGTGTCGGGGAAAGCGGTGGACTTGGGGTGGGAGGCGGTTGATTTACAGAGTGCATACACGTTATTTCCTTCAACAATTGTAAATTCACACCAAGGAGTGGTTGGAACCAGAGCCCGGGGTCCTTCAGGCTGTAAAACGGATTTGAGCCAAAGCCCTGGTGTTTGGGGCCCGAGACGGTTTCTTCAACACGGAGGGCATTGGGGTCTACAGCCTGCACTGGGGTTGAAATCCTAACCCCTCCGGTTTTTTTGTTTTTGTTTTTTGTCTTGTCTTTTTAGGGCTCCATCTGTGGCAGATTGATGTTCCCAGGCCAGGGGTTGAATCAGAGCTGCAGCTGCCAACCTACACCACAGCCATGCCAACGCTGGATCTGAGCTGCGTCTGCAACCTGCACCACAGCTCATGGCAATGCCAGACCCTTAACCCGCCGAGCGAGGCCAGGGATCAAACCTGCATCCTCAGGGCCACTATGTTAAGTCCTTAACCTGCTGAGCTGCAAGGGAACTCTTGCCCCTGATTTTAATATACGACTTTACTATTATTATATTATTATTATTGTTCCTATTTTGACACTGTGGCCTCTTGGCTTGGGCTGGGGATGGTGATGAGATGTGGCTGCGTTTTGGCGATCTGGGGATGAAACCGGTGCAAGTCAGGGTAAAACTGGCCATGCTTTTCCGCTGGGTGGAGGCATGGAGAAAATCACCAGTGGGTAACTCTGCCCGGGTCTCTGAGTGTTGGCCCACGTGTGCCGTTGGGAATTCAACAGATCTCCGCTGGCCTTTTTCTCTGATCTCTGGAATTAAAAGGTGTTTATACCTCCTCTATCAAATCACACCATCTATCACATATAGATTATGTTTATATCATCAATCACCTATCTATGCATTTTGTATCTATTTATCTATTATCTATCTCTTTGTTATCTATCTAAATCTATCATCTATTTATCATCTGTTATCCATCCATTATCTCTCTATCCATTCGTTTTGTCTGTTCATTTGTTACCTACCTCTTTCTGTTATCTATCTAAATCTATGTATCATCTATTTATCATGTTATCCATCCATTATCTATCCCTCTCTGGATCCATCTATCATTCCATCTATTGTCTACCTGTATCTACCTATCCATCTGTGATCTATCTCTGGATACCTTCTGCTTCCCCGCATGAGGTTGTTACGGCTGCGAGGAGTGAGGGGTTTATTAAGCATGCCTGTCCCGTTCCCCTATAACCGGGTGCCCTAATGAAATGAGTTTTATTCAGAGATCTGGCTCGTAATGCTTCCGGGAAACAAGACGGATGGAGCAATTCTCGTGGCAGATGCATTGCAGAACGCGGCGGTGTATTCCGTAGGAAGTTTAATTTCCTAGCTGTTCGGGAGCTGTCGGACACCTACAGTTTCGGGGTGCAGAGGGATGCCCGGGCTCCAGATGGAAGAGGTACCCCTGCTAGAGCTTTCCCTCTGAAACTTCCGCTAGACGCCGCTGGAATGTGCATGCTGCCTACACTGTGGGATCACCGTTGTTTCCCTTCCATGTTGGAAGAATTAGGTTCATGATAACTGCCAAGTTTGCCCCACAGGTGCCCTCATGTCACACACATTTTATTCAGTAGGAGGCTGCATTGGTAGTGCCCGGGCAGATCTGCCCATGCTGGGGAGAATGCAGAATTCAGCCGCGTGGCAGACGGCAGCCCGTTTCAGTGCTGGGCGGGCTTAGTATTGCTTTTTTATAACTGCAGTGCTGAAGCTGTTATTTTCATAGAAACATATGGCCAGTTATGAAGAAACAAAGGCGTGGCTTTATCTTATATTTTAGAATGAATAAATGTTTATCTTTCCTTCATCAAATTTCTTCCATATAGGTGTGTGTATGGATCTTTACGGTTCTATATGAATTAACAAGTGTTTATACTTCTTTTATCAAATTGCAGCATCATGTATTAGGTATTTTTAGATCTATCAATCACCTAATTATTCACCTATCTGTCCATTCTTTTTATATCTATTTACCTATTGTCTGTCTATCTGTCTGTCTGTCTGTCTGTCTATCTATCTATCTATCTATCTATCTATCTATCTATCTATCTATCTTCTAGCTATAATGTATCTGCATCCATCCATCCATCCATCTATCTATCTTCTAGCTATCTACCCGTGAATATCTGGGTATGATTAATACAGAAGGGGCTGCTTTAAATGTTGTATCCTCTTTATTAGTACAGTTTAAATGATTGCTTCAAGACCCTAGGACTTGTGAATGACAAGTAACAGGCTGAGTCTTCCTGGGGCCTTTGTATCTGTCACATAGGGCGTCTGTGGGGTGAAGTTTTTGTGTTTGTGGTTACAGCGAACCAGGATGTTGGTTACTTTAAAATGTATCTCTTGGGACCAAGGTTTCAAGGTATTTGGTTGTTGCAGAGGATGTGTGTGTGGCTGGTGATCAGAAGACTGTAAATCCCACCTGGGGAGGGAGGCTGTGGTCACAGCTCCTCCGGGGGGCCAGGCAGCTGGGCAGGACAGAGGGTGTCAGAGCCCCCGCTGGCCAGCCAGGGTCTGGCTGCCCCTCCTGAGAATCACTCAAGACAGGAATTCCATTTCCCCCTCCTGCAAAATCAGGAAAAGCATCCACTCCTCTCAAGGTGCAGGGCTCACCTGTTAAACAGAACAGGCTAATATTCCTTTCAACTCAGGCTGAACGCACCTTCCCCTGGGTGGCCCCAAGCCATACAAGGTCTCATTATCCACATCCCATCGGGGCAGAATCTCACAGCTCTTGGGCTCAACACCATCAGTCTTTGTGATGATTTAAGGAGCTCCAACTCGTCTCCTGCATATCATAGATTTAAATGAGCATTTTAGGAGTTGCCGTTGTGGCGCAGTGGTTAACGAATCCAACTAGGATCCATGAGGTTGCGGGGTCGATCCCTGCCTTGCTTAGTGGGTTAAGGATCCAGCTTTGCCATGAGCTGTGGTGTAGGTTGCAGACGTGGCTTGGATCCTGCGTTGCTGTGGCTCTGGTGTAGGCTGGCAGCTACAGCTCCGATTCGACCCCTAGCCTGGGAACCTCCATATTCTGCGGGAAGTGGCCCTAGAAAAGACAAAAAGACCAAAAAAAAATGAGAATTTTATACACAGGGCCTATAGAGCCTTTTTTTTTTAATTGGAGTATAGTTGACATACCATGCTGTGCCAATTTCTACTATACAGAAAAGTGACCCAGTCATAAATATACATACATTCCCTTTCTTACATTCTCTTCCATCCTGTTCTATCCCAGGAGACTGGGTAGAGTTCCCTGTGCTGGACAGCAGGACCTCATGGCTCATCCATTTTCAATGTCATAGTTTGCCTCTACGAACCCCAAACTCCCCAGACATCCCACTCCCTTCCCCTTGGCAACCACAAGTCTCTTCTCTACATCTGGAGTCTGTTTTTGTTTGGTGGATAGGTTCATTGGTGCCATATTTTAGATTTTGGTTGATTATTTTGTATTAAAGTATAGTTGATTGTGTTGTGCCAATCTCTGCTGGACAGCAAAGTGACCCAGTCACAGATATGTATCCATTCCCTCTCTTCCATCTTGCTCTATCCCAAGAGACTGGACAGAGTTCCCTGTGCTGGACAGCAGGACCTCATGGCTCATCCATTCTCCATGCATAGTTTGCATCTACCGAGGTGCCTTTTCAAAGTGGAGGCGTGTGTGTAAGCACAGTTTGAGGGCATCTGCAAAGTCACAGGTGAACAATGTGACATGAAAATGTCCATAGGATCTTTTCCTGCTTCCCTTCCCATCCTCCTCTCACCCCAGCGCTGGGGATGAGGGACAGAGTGACCCAGAGGTGTCATCATTGTCCGGGGGATGAGACCCAATGTCCCCAGGTAGCTTGGGGTTGGGGGAAGGGATGGCAGGACCTTGGCTGGAGCTGAGGGCTTGGCCGTGGGGCAGCGCATGTGGGCAGAGTCAGGGCTTGACAGACCTTGCCAGCGGCCCGCGGGCCCCGCGGCACTTGGGGGAGCTGGGCTTCACGGACGGGAGGCAAGGCTCTTGCTTGCCTTGATTGAAACCGACTGGTAATAATGGGAGACACTGCTGGCGGCCCCAGACCATGTGTCCCCGATTTCCGGGTCAGGAGCTCATTAATCTTCCTGTGTGCTCACGGCTCGGTGCCAGCTTACCTTTGAAAGGCCAGGGTCTGATGAAGACGAGGTAAATTCCAGCTGCAGGGCAGCGGCTCTGGCCTAAGACACGGGGTGGGTGCATCTGGAGGCTCCGTGGGTTTCAATCAAGCGGGATTTGGCAGGTACGACCATTCTGCGAACAGAGCTGGTGCTGTGGAGAGCAGATGCTTTTTCTCTCTCTTTTTTTTTTTCCTTTCCAAAATGGTCTGTAAGGGATCGGATTATTCAGCCCTGTTTGCAGAGCTGATGGGCGTCCAAAATCTAACCCTCCTTTCTATTTTTCCCCCACAAGATTGGGTGGCGTGCTGCAGCCCTTACTGCCGCAGCTTTAGTCCTGTGGCCGAGCCCCTGGTGGCAAAGAGTGAGAGGGTGTCGTGGGTGTGCGTCCATGTCAGGGCTTTAAGACAAGGTCCTCGCCACGCGCTGGGCGGTGATCACCAGCTCGGATGTCTGGAGACCCAGTGCCAGCTCTAAACACCATGACAAGAGGGCAGGGCCTGGACAAGGCAGCCTGGGTTCCTGAAAGACTGCATGGAGCTGACCCCTGGTGCCATGGACAGCTCCATCGGGGCTGCAGAGAGGAACAGAGAAAGATGCTTCTGCATCTCTTTAGGATGGTGGCCCAGCATGCCTGCATCCCAAGCCGGATTCTTGTGTCTGAATTCAAAACAAGATCTTGACTAGTCTGACGGGAGGGCTGGAGGTGGTGGTGGTGCAGGAGGCGGGGGAGGACAGCTTCTTTAACCCCTGCCCACGTGAGCAAGACCTGGCCAGGCCGGGAGGGAGGTGGGAAAAGGATCGCCAGCTTAGGCAGCAGGTGCACCAGGTATTTGAAACCCCACCAAACAGCACCTGCATGGTGTTCTCCCTAGGGTGCCTCACTTGGAGGGTGTCCCAGTGATAGAATGACACAGGTAAGTCCTTGAGAAAACTGAAGGTTCCATGAAGTCACCTGTGAATAGACATCTGGACGGCTGTTTCTCAAAGAAGCATGTGCCTGGTGTCCAGTGCTGTCTCGAATTGCTTCGGGAAGGAAGATGCTCTTTGGAACCTGAGCTTGATGGCGTGGCTGGCTGAGGTCCCAAGATGTCAACAGCCCTGATCACCAGGCAGGTGAGGCTCTGTCTCTCAGAAGAAACACCTGGGGGCCCCTGGGTTGAAAGATCTGGGAAGTTCATGCTGGACTGTTCATGAAGGTCCCCAGTTCCCTGTGGTGACGCAGCATGGGGCATGCCCAGGAACTGTCTGTTTAGTGAAAGCAAGAAAACAAGAATGCATGAATGGATGCATGTGTCCAGCTGCTGCTGAAACTCAGCCTCTGTCCACCGGCGCCTAAAGGAAACGTGAAGGCAGAGTTTTGTGCAAAGGAGAAAAAAAAAAAAAGCTTTATGTTTTGCCAGGCAAAGGAGGGTCACAGCAGACTCATGCCCTAAAGACTGTGCCCCCCTCTGGCAGAGACTAGGAAGTGGTTTTATAGTTTGGGAGTAGGAAACGGGGACACAGACAGGGGTCAGGGTGGGTGCAAGCTTGGATTCTTCTTCAGAGCTGGCGTTTAGCGGTCCCAGGGCTGGTTTTGTGGGTCCTTCTTTTGGGAACGAAGAAGGCTTCCTTAACATCTTCCATTTGTTGGGCATTTTTGTTCTGCGGAAGAACTCAAAGATACTGTTATCCATACTCCTTGAGGAGGAAGCAGGACCTGCCCCCAAAGCTGCACTCTTGTCTCTTGACCGCCCCTTGCTGGTCTCTGAGTCCCCTCCTTTCCCTGATCAGCACCTGTTGGACCTCGGGGAAGGTTGAGGAGGCTGAATGAAGCCTCTTTCCTTCACAGCAATGGGGGAGCTAAGCTTTTGTGTCCAGGAGTCCCCTGGGGCTCTGCTCGGTTTCACAGCCTCGTCCACTCGGAGGACCCAGTGGTCAGGGGCGCCAGGCTTGTGTTTCTCTTTGAGACCTGTGATTTTAGTTGTGAAGGAAAGAATTGCACTGCTGGCCTCCACGATCCCCTCAGTAGAGTGAGTCTTCATCATGAGGGAAACTATCACGGAAGAAGATGCTTCACGGAGGAGATTCTGCACAGCTGTGGGCTCGTGTCTGTCTCTGCACTGGGGTGAGCAGGGCAGGTGGATCAGGGCTGGGGGTGGGTGAGAGCCCCTTAGGGGAGGGAGTGGGGTGTGGGATTCTTTGCATTTGAAAGGTGTGAATCGTTTGCTGCTTATAGGAACTGGCTGGTCCTTCCTGGGTCAGCAAGACCCTAAGGTGTCAAAGCCTCAGAAATGCCGAAAATGAAATAATTCTGTCATTTGCCACAAGGTGGGGAGGACGGGAGGGTCCTGTGCTCAGCGAAAGTGGTCCGAGAGAGAAACACAAATACTGTGAGTTATCACTTGCAGGACCACAATCCCAGGGACACCTGCTCCCCGGCCCCACAACTGACTCAAGCCACGCCACCATGCTTACTTTGCAACTCAGGGCGTTAGGCATGCAGCTGGTGCATGATGTTATTCAAAATCCCACAAAGCAGTAGGAAGGAAAAATGTTAAAAAAAAAAAAAAGTGGGTGGCGGGATTGACAAATGCCCCCTGGACCATTTTACATGCATTATACATTCTGAACACGAGACATTCAGGGTAAATCCCAAGAAGTGGTCTTTGGTGTCATGTCATTTCCAAGGAGCTCGCCAGCCCGCGGGGCTGTGAATGATGACGCCGTGAGTGTTATAGGAGGCATTACTGACCATAAATCCCGCACGACGGCCCATGTTTCATAATCAGAATATGTTGGGTGTTGGAGAGAGAGGCCAAAGTTGGTTTACAACTTGCCCCGAGGACGAGCATCAGCCTGGCAGGCGTGGGAACCAGTAGGAAGACAGCCACCGCGTCCCCCTCCCCATCACCCCCAGGGACCAACCACGCTCGCAGAAATGAAGCCATCGAGAGCCCTTGACGTGGTTTTCATTTGTAACCCTAAAAGGTGGCACAAAAGGGTAATTTATGGAGCAGGCACGGCTCCTGATCCTTCACGGCATTGGATTGGTGGTGCTCAAAAGGCAGCGTGTAGAGACGGATTGAGCGGTGGGTGCAGAGTCTGAGGCAGGAGTCGGAATCCTTGATGCTTTTCTGAGCAGATTAAAGTGCAGGTTAATGACCTTTGCCGTGTCACTGTGTTCCACCTGTGTGATGGGGTGGCATGCATTTCCGACCAGGATGCGGGACTCTGAGAATTTGTGATGGGAGACCCCTGCAGAGGATGGAAAATGCCACCAGACGATGGCCACCCCTTGTCCCTGCAGGGGCCCGAAGGCAGCAAGGAGACTGCAGAGAAGCTATGTCCCCCAACTCTGAGTTAAATCCTTTGGGCCCATTCTCTTCAAAATGGAGTTGCCCTGAGTGGTGAACAATTTGATGTGCCAACTTCCCTGAGCCTGGATATCTGGTCAAACAGCAGGCGAGATGTTGAGAAGGGATTTTTTTTTTAAAGGTGGGATTAACTTTTAATTTGGTGGATGTTGAGCAGAGTGGATGACCTGCCACCATGCGGGTGGGCCTCATCTAATCAGTTGAAAGCCTTCCAAGATAACAGACCTGACCTCCCTTGGGGAAGAGCAAATGCTGCCTCCAGATGGTCTTTGGGCTTGATCTGCAACGTCACTTCTTCCCTGGGTCTCTGTCTGCTGGTCTGCTCTGCAGAGGTTCGGGCTTACCAGCTCCTACCATCATGTGAGCCAATGCCTTAAAATAAATTTCCACTCCTCTCTCTCTCCATCATGTATGTATCTATCTTTCATCTTTCTATATCCATGTATCTGTATATCTATCTATCTATCCATCTCTCTCTCTCTCTCTCCAGGTAATCTACCTATCATCTCTCTCTCTACCTGCCTACCCATCACCATCTGCACCCCACTGCCATGCATGCATCTTTGGAAAGCCTGACTAATACATCCTGTTGGCTCCCATCCTCATGCTCACCACATTCTAAGCAGAAGGAAGAGAAAAGAGCCCTCACGTGGCCTGGCGTCCTCCCCCAAACTTCGAGTCCTGCGGCTGGTTTACAGGCTCCTTATCGAGCTGGTTTCTTCCACAGGGCAGCCTCTCCTGGGATGGGAGGTAATGGGACGTGAAGTCAGGGATGAGATGAGAGAGAGACCAGAGGGATGCTTTTCCTCCCAATCTTACCTTTCCGAGCTCTCTGGTCTGTGGAACAGAAGAGAACCCAGGGTAAATTTTCTTGCTCACGTTAATAGATAGCCATGTGCCTTCCTGACTGCAGACATGTTTTTATTGTGCATTTGGGCTAGTTTTTCAGGAAGCCGAGGCTAGACCTTCTCGTTTTGATGGCAACAGCACCCCCACTCTCCATCTCCTTGGGACGTTATCAGTGCGCTGGGTGGGACGGGCTGGTTCAGAATAAACCGTGTTATTCTGACTCCATGTGGTTCCACGGGTATTTTGGCATCGCTGTGGCTGCACAGTACTCGGCAGGTGTGTGGGGTTTATGGTAAGCTTGTCTGAAGGTGAGGGCTTCAGATGGCTCATCATAGCAAAGACTCAGTTTGGTCTTTCCAAAGAGAGGGCTCCTCTCCCGTTCCACCTCAGACTGCAAGAGACGCTCTGTGTTGTGTTGTGTGTGTGGTGGTGCGTGTGCTTGTGTTGTGTCTTCTGCATTGTATCTTCTTTGATCATTCTGGTTCTACCCACCTCCAGGCAGGGGAGCTGCTCATGGCTCCTCATTCAAGGAGCCTGTGGGTGGGAATCGTCTGGGATGAGAAGCAGGAAAGACTTGGGCTGATGCAAATCCACACCCAAGGGCAGAGAAAACCTTTGAGAAAAAGCTCCTCCAGATGGAGCCAGATCGTGGTGGGTAGCAGACCTTCCTTCCTCTTCAGGGCTGACTTATATTCCATGGTGTGGATGGACGGCATTTTGTTTATCCATCCATCCATCCACCGATGCATCCCTGGGTTGCGTCCACTCTTTAGCTCCTGCAACTCCGTATGAGAAAGTGTCTGTTTAAACACCTGTTTTCCATCCTTCCAAGTACGTACCTGGGGTGGGGGCGGGAGGGATTGTTAAGTGGTCTGGGGTCTCCTTTCACAGGGATGAACATATTTTGACACTTGAGAGAGGGGGTGGTTGCATAACATGGTGAATGAACGAGATGCTGCTGAATCCTCCACGTGAATGTGGCGAGTGGTTAATTCTATGTTATGCGAATTTGACCTCAATTTGAAAAAAAGAAGCCTACGCATGGAACATCCCTCTAAAACCCCAGTATCTGCTGCGTTTGGACCGTGAGTCTTGTGCCGGGGTCGTGCAGCCCCGCCTCCCGGGAGTGTGGCCAGCCGTCCCTAGGTTGGTGCCGCCTGGCAAGGCTGGCTGTTGCCACCTCTCAAAGCATCACAGATGGAATTCGCGTCAGCCAAATAGTGCGTGGGCTTCGGAGGCAGCGATGGATGTGCCAAGCCTCTTTTCCATTCCTTGTGCTGCAAAGGATCTCTCGTGTCATCGGAAAATCATTGCTAATTTTATTTCCTATTTTGTATAATGCTTAAAAAAAAAACTGTTTGCCACTCACGGGAGAGCGACACAGGGTTCTATCTGTCTTCAGTTAAGTAGCTTCCTCTGCCTGAGAAGGGAGGCGAGCGAAGAAGCACGGCTTTGGGGGTCCCCTGTGGGCCCTCCAAGACCCGCTGCAGAGACCTGGGCGGCAGCCTGATATTTGCAAGCTGCTTTCCACCTGCGTGGAATGTCTGAGCCCCGAGTCTTTGCTTCTAACGTGGAATCCGGGAGGAGTGGACCCGCCTTGCCTTCTTCCCCCACTGTCAAGTCCAAGCCCCCCACCCACCCACCACCCCGAGTTCTAGGACCTGGCAGAGGGTGAAGGATGGATGACCTAGGGATTGAGGGAGAGAAGGCAAAGAAAACAGGGGCCTTAAAAGAGAGAAAACAGAGGAGTTCCTATTGTGGCTCATTGCGTTAAGAACCCTACATAGTGTCTGCGAGGATGCAGGTTCAATCCCTGACCTCGCTCCGTGAATTAAGGATCTGGCGTTGCTGTGGCTGCAGCATAGGTCACAGATGTGGCTCAGATCTGGCGTTGCTGTGGCTGTGGTGTAGACCTGCAGCTGTAGCTTGATTTGACTCCTAGCCCGGGAACTTCCCTATGCCGCAGATGCAGCCCTAAAAAGAAAAGTAAAGGATGCCCCACCCCACAGCCCCTGCTCCTGTCTCCAGCGAGGTGACGGCGCCTTTGAAAACTGCTTCCAAAACTGCCTCCTCTTCCTTCTCCGCGTCCGTCCCACAGGGGTGCCTCCCTTCTTTTATTCCTGAGGTGGAAATCCAGCCACGTCCAAGTCCACGGCGTGGCCACCAGCCTCCATCTGCGGCAAACTCTTCGCTTTGACCAATGATATTCAGCCAAAGGCTGGGGATCCTACAGAACACGTGTTTCAAAAGGAACCGCAATGACAGAGTTTTGTCGGCACTCATAAATAACAACCCTCCCCGCCCCCCGAGCCCATGAGGACTGGGGGTCTCAGGAGACTGTCATACAGCCTCGCCCGGGGCACATGTGCTGGGTCTGTGCGGCTGGCGTGTGGTGTCCTTGTGGGCTGCGGGGCTGGCCGACGGTCCCCCTGAAGGACCTCGGAGGGACACGGACACAGGGAGACGGGAAGGGCAGGAGGGGCCGGGAGCCCGTGGGCACGGAGGGGAGTGGGCTCGAGTGTCCTCCGCTAATGGCAACGCGAATGGCATTTATGGCCCTAATTTACAGAGCACTAAGAGTAGCCGCGTGGGGCTAAATCATTCCGAGAGCAAGATTTACGTCCTGTGGGCCAAGGACTAATTTCCATAAGGCATTTACAAAATCCATCTTGTCCTCGGGGTAGGTGACATGTTGATGCTTGCATGGCCTCTGAGCCCAAGCAGCAGCCCTCCCCACACCGGACAAGCCCCTCTCTTCCCTCCCGCCTTCCCTTCCTTCCTTCCTTCTTCCCTTCCTTCCTTCTTTCCTTTCTTCCTTCCTTCCTACCTTCTTTCTTTCCTTTCTTTCTTTCCTTCCTTTCTTTCTCCCTTTCTTTCTTTCTTTTTCTTTTCTTTCTTTCTTTCTTTCTTTCTTTCTTTCTTTCTTTCTTTCTTTCTCTCTCTCTCTCTCTCTCTCTTTCTTTCTTTTTTTCTTGGTCTCTCCTCTCTTTCTCTCTCTTTCCTTCCTTCCTTTTCCTTTCTTTCTTCCTCCCTCTCCTCCTCTATCTATCTATCTATCTATCTATCTATCTATCTATCTATTCACCCTATCATTTATCTGTCTGCCTATTATATCTATGATCTATCAATTTAATAACCTATCCATTACATCTACCGTTTACCGATTTATCTATCATCCATCCATTGATTCATTTATGTGTCTATGTATCTGTCGATGTATCGACCTACACAACATGTCTGTTGTTTATCTATGTATCTATGGATTTATTTATTTTTTTTCCCACTGTACAGCAAGGGGATCAAGTTATCCTTACATGTATACATTACAATTACATTTTTTCCCCCACCCTTTGTTCTGTTGCAACATGAGTATCTAGACAAAGTTCTCAATGCTACTCAGCAGGATCTCCTTGTAAATCTATTCTAAGTTGTGTCTGATGAGCCTAAGCTCCCGATCCCTCCCACTCCCTCCCCCTCCCATCCGGCAGCCACAAGTCTCTTCTCCAAGTCCATGATTTTCTTTTCTGTGGAGATGTTCATTTGTGCCGGATATTAGATTCCAGTTATAAGTGATATCATATGGTATTTGTCTTTGTCTTTCTGGCTCATTTCGCTCAGTATTGTATCTATGGATTGATATGTCACCTATCTCCCCTCCCCCGCCTCCCTCCTGCCTTCCTTCATGCTTCCCTCCCCCGCTGGGCTTTCGTTGGTTCTGGGGAGACCACTTGTGTTGCTCGTCCCATATGTTGTGGGTCCAAATGCGCCAGGAAGGGGAGCTGGGTGGGTCCCGCATGATGGCGTGACGTGGGATGCAGGGGAGGGCACTGTGCCCGGCCGCCTCCGCGGGAGACCCGGGAGCAGATTCAAACGGGGTTTATGCAGCAGCGTGTGTGAACAGGCACATCTCGCCGTGACAAACGGTGTAAAGGGACCGACCCTAGAAGGGCCCGGTGGGAAGCACATGCATTTGGGGGACACGAGTCCAGTTACCCATGTGAGAAGGTGGGCTGTGCATCACCTGCTAACTCCGCGGCAGAGAACCTTGCAGAAAGATGCTCTCTGACCCTGGGATGGCTCTGCCCCATTGCAAACGCCTCAGACCCATCTCCCAAGAAACGGTGGGTCCGAGTCACCGGGAAAATGCTTGTGGAACCAGCTGGCTTTCTCTGCTTGCTTCCTGCCCTGAGAATTTACCTGGGCACGAGGACGAGGAGCCGGGCCAGCGGTCGTGGATGACAGGGTGGCTGTGGAAGGAAGGCTCGCGGTGGGGAGCTTGAGGTCCCCTCCCCGCCTCAGCGCTTCTGGCAATGTGATCCAGTTTTCACTTGGTCAAGCCTTTGTGTCCGCTGCTTGCGGAAGACGAGCCTGGTGGATTTCAAGGACAAACCCATCTGAGGAGCTCTTCCAAATGCCCAACAAGGAGAGGAACGCGTTGTGGGGTTCCAGGATCCCCAGAGAAAGTCACGCCTGGAAACGGAGAGATGACAACCGGGGGAAAAAAGCCCTCTCGGAGTGGAAGAAACTTTTATGTGCATTGGACCGGAAAAGCCTGAGAGAGACCCTCTCGCCTACACCTCTCCAGCAGCGTCATCATTTTCTTAGAACCGGCAACTTGCTTCCCAACTGCTGGGAGCCACAAGGCAGTTCCTTCTCGGGTGTGCTTTAAAAACATACATAGACTCAGGGACATCCACCTTTAATGAGTCTGCTGGCAGTCGTCACCCTGATTTGCTCTAAAACAGCCATGATATGAACACCACCAGCTGGTCAAAATTGTATGCTTATCACCCAGCTGTTCTTCCTAGCAATTGCAGACATGCTGTGCAATGCAGCTTGTGTGCGTGAGCGTGTGTGTGCGCATGAGTGTGCAATAGGTTTTGATGGCATCTCTTTTTTCCGTCTTGTGTCATTTTTTTCCGGGATGGAGGCAAGGGAGACATCAAAGGCAAACCTGCTTTTCTGCCGTGCTCCTTCTGAGCTGATCCCCAGAACTCTGTGACCTTTGTCATTGGCCAACCATTTCTAATCTCTCACTCCAGCTTGCCCTCCTCTAGACCCAAACTATGCCGTCAGCTTTCTAGGAAATTTAAGGCAAACATGAAATGAATATAAACTGGCTTTAAATCCAGGCTCTAGCGTGTGAGGGGGAAGGGTTTACAAGAAGTCCTGTGTGTGTGTGGGTGACTGACCGGGTCACTTTGCCGTCCGGTGGAAATGGACACAACGCTGTATATTCACCACACTGTCCTCAAAACACAGTCAAAGTCAACCTAGAAAAAAGAAGTCAGCGGGAATGTGGGAGAGGGCAACACCGCGTTTACATGGGATGCTCCGTCTGCAGGCAGTTAATGGATGTGACATTTTTCCACGTGTGTGAGTGTTAAGCAGAAAATCCTTTTGGTGAATGAATGAATTTGTCTGGGCTGCCATCACAAAAGTGCCAGCGACTGGGGTCCTTAAACCACGCTCATTTATTGGTCATGATTTTGGAGGCTGGGAGGCTGGCATCCTGGCAGGGCAGATTTACTGTCCGGCGAGGCTGCTTCCCGGTTCATATATACCATCTTCTTACTGTGTCCTCACAGGGTGGAAGGGGGGTCCCTGGGGTCATTTATAAGGACAGTGATCCCATCCTGGGGGCTCCACCCTCATGACCTCCTCTCCTCCCCAAGGACCCCCGTCCAGACACCATGACCTGGGCTTTGGGGCTTCAACTTATGAATTTGGGGAGAACACACGCATGCAACCCACGAAGGCAAAGAATGTTTTAAAACATTTGCCTTTAGCAGTTCCCGTTGTGGCTCAGCAGTAACAGACGCAACTAGCATCCATGAGGATGTGGGTTCGATTCCTGTCCTCGCTCTGTGGGTTAAGGATCTGGTGTGGCTACGAGCTGTGGTGAAAGTCGCAGGCACGGCTCGGATCTGGTGTTGCTGTGGCTGTGGCACAGGGTGGCGGCTTCAGCTCTGATTCATCCCCTAGCCTGGGAACCTCCATGTGCCTTGGGTACGGCCCTAAAAAGACAAAAATAAAATAAAATATTCATTTTTGGTCCTCAGAGCACACACCGTATTTTCTCCTGTAACAATGGCATGGGCTGTAAAATAGACTGGTGATGGGGAAGGAAAGAATCCATTTGCCCAAAACACCCACCGTGCCGTACACAGCCATGTCTTTCCTAAAACGATGTTTTGATTCCAGAAATGTTAAGATGAAGACGGTGCCTGAGACTTAAGGATGCAGAATAATATGTGGCTCATGGTGGCACAGGACGGTTCTTACTCAAAGGAGGTGGGAGCCACCACGGTTGTCTTCATGCTGGTGACCTCTCAGGGTACAACCCTGAGGCTATAAAACCAGATGTGGGCATTCCTGTTGTGGCCCAGCGGGTAACAAACCCAACTAGTATCCATGTGGACGGGGGTTCCATCCCTGGCCTCGCTCAGTGGGTTAAGGATCTGGCGTTGTGTGAGCTGTGGTGTAGGTCACAGATGCGGCTTGGATCTGGCATTGCTCTGGCTGTGGTGTAGACCTGCAGCTGCAGCTTTGATTCGACCCCTAGCCTGGGAACCTCCATATGCCACAGGTGCGCCCCCCCAAAAAAAAGACCAAACCCGTGTCGGTCTGTGTTTGCAGGATCACGCCTACTCTCAGATGATCCCGGCTTCTTCCGAGACCTTCTACCTGAGTGTGACGGGTGGGCTTGCGGTCCTGGTGGGAGGCTGGTCATAGCGTTCAGGTAGGTGCAAACTCAGAGCGACCATTAAGGGATCAGCCTAAAAACACGCTCGACCCCTGAAGTCTACATCAGAGGGTGGTGTGTACACCCCCTCCAGTGCCCTCTGGGGACCCTGCCAGGGTCAGGTGAGTCTCCGGGCAGCTTCAGTAGAAGCCTGGTCATGCTCATATCTTCTCATGGAAAGAGACCAACATACACGTGATTCTACGGACTGAATGGGAGTGTCTCCCTAACTTCCTAGGTGGAAGTTGATTCCTGTTTCCATAGGTGGAACGGGATCCCGAGTTGCTGTGGCTGTGGCGTAGACCGGCAGCCGCAGCTCTGATTGGACCCCTAGCCTGGGAACCTCTATAGGCTGCACGGGCGGGCCCCCTCTCCCCCAATGATGCAGATGGTAATTTTTATGTTGAGTTATTTCACTGCAATTAAAGAGTACAGGGGCGTGGGGGAGGAGGGGAAGCATGCATTGATGGGGGAGGGGAGATAATGAAAGTGTAACCTAGTGCATCCAAAGGACAACTTCAGGTGCCTTTGAGTGTCCAGAAGAGGACCAAACGGGGCAAGTGTCCAGGGCTGGGGGGTGCAGGCGGGGCGAGCGGAGGAAAGCGCACTGGAGTTGAGGCTGTGGAGGTGGGTGGAGTCAGGACCCTGGAGGTGGGTGGAGCCAGGACCCTGGAGGTGGGTGGAGTCAGGACCCTGGATGTGGGTGGAGCCAGGACCCTGGAGGTGGGTGGAGTCAGGACCCTGGAGGTGGGTGGAGCCAGGACCCTGGAGGTGGGCGGAGCCAGGACCCTGGAGGTGGGTGGAGCCAGGGCCCTGGAGGTGGGTGGAGCCAGGGCCCTGGAGGTGGGTGGAGTCAGGGATCCGGGCAGGCAGGTTCTGGGCGGGGCAGAGCCCCAGGGCCGGCGTGGACTGAGGGAGATTTAGGGACCATGCCAGCACTGATTGGCGAAGCATGCTCCCTGCCGTTCATCCTTCCTTTGCTTTCTGACCAGGGATGAGCTTGGGCCACACCCGCCAAGTGGGCCACACTGAGTCAGGATGTGGGGTGGGGAGGGTCCCTGCCTGGCGCGTGGTGTTGCGTGCAAGGTACAGCCAGCGGAGGTCTGGGGCACAGCCGTCCCCGCCCTGGGACATGTCCTTCCTACCGCTGCCCAAGGAGGAAGCGATGGTCCCGAATATTCGCGTAGGTTCCTTCTGCAGGGCCGGGGTGGGGGGAGAAAAATCCTGGGAGCCTTGCAGTATTTGGAGTGAGAGGTGCATTTAGCAAGACGGTCTTGCTGGCCGACCTCCTGAAGGAGGGGCTTGCGTCTGCAGGTTGTTCGTGAGTCACTGCCACGAACGCGGGAGGAAGCGTTTCCCGATCAGAGTCACATTTATTCAATTAAGGTGCTAAGTGAAGCTTGCAGGAATAAAGCATCATTTTTTATGCTGTTTACACAGGACGGGGTCTCCGGGGACCACTTACGTGGGGTTATAAATGCATCAGGCACCGTGTGTAACCTCGGCTGATTGGAGTGTCTCTGAGCAGACGAGGATTAATTGATTTGTAATGCAGTACGCACGGGGCGCTGGGCCGGGAGCCACGCCGGGCACTCCCTGCGAGCGGAGGGGGAACAGCGGGGCACACGTTGGAAAATTAAATCCAACGTGCCTTTCCCACAGATGATTCAATTCTTTGTGTTCACTGCAAGGGCCAGCCCTGTGGAGGGTTGGAGTGTGTGTCATATTTTAAAGGCTGCTTTGAAATTTCCGGGGAGATAACCCATTGGTGCTCTCTTGCACAAGCAGTTGATTTTATGACATTTAAAAAACCAAAAAAAAAAAAAAAACCAGTGAGACTTCTCAATAGATGTCACCGGGAAAAAAACATCAGATGATTGATTTTGGAGTCTTGCGTTTTCCTGATGGTTGAAGTGGGTGACGAGAACACATTCAGTTCACCGACTGTTGTGGCAGCCGATGATGTCAAGTTGATCTGCGGAGGCTTCCTCCTCCTGGCAGTAATTAGATCGTAACACATCTACAGAGGTGTCTAGCTGTTGTCTCCTTGCCCACCTACAATGTGGGGAGCAGCCAGAGTGCCAGGAAACGCACAGGAGGAGAAAAAGGGAGAAAAAAAAATAATGCTAGTCAAGATTTTCCCGAGAAACAGCACCTATAGGATCTATATCTCTGTCTTCTGTTTATCGATCTATCCATCCCTCATCTGTCTATCATCTATCTATGTCTATCATCTATGTCTGTCTGTCTGTCTGCCTGTCTATCCATCCATGTCTATCCATCATCTCTGTCTATCTTCCATCACCTATCATCAATCGTTTATCTATCCATCTATGTCTATCATCTATCTATCCGTCTATGTCTGTCTGTCTGTCTATCTATCTAATCTATCTATCCATCTATGTCTGTCTATCTAATCTATCTATCCATCTATGTTTACAACTATGTATCATCTATCCATGTCTATTTATCATCTATCTATCCATCTATGTCTGTGTATCTACCTATCTGCTTTCTCTGTTTTTATGAACCACGGTACTTAAGAGAAGACCCAGAGTTTGTGTTTTATTCTGCTTCTTTTTTCCTCCCTGCCGTGCACAGGATGTATCATCGATCCAGAGTGTTTGCACAGGAAGAATAAAGTCATCACGCGGCAGGAGTTCCTTCTGGTTTCCTCTCCGAATGTCCTTGCCGAATGAATGCGTTGCTCCCGGGCAAGTCCCTGAAGTGTTTGTGTTCCACGCCTCACGGGACCTTCAGTTCGGAAATGACCCATGCTCCCCAGCAGTCCATGGTTTGATGGTACTGGTGAAAGCAGTGTCTAAACAACCTGAAATTCCCACTTTCTTCGTGGGGAGCAGAAAAATGCTTCTGACAGATGGATTATATTTCCCTCGAAATACTCAGGGGCTTAAAAATGGAGGAGAACATAGTTAAAAAAAAAAAAAAAACGATTGGGCTTTGCCAAGACCAAAATATTTGAAACAATAGTTGAATAATCTTTTTGCCAAACCCCAAGCATCCCCCGCCATCGCCGCTTCTCTCTGCCAGGTCTGTGTGCTGCTGGCGGGGGGGAGTCCCAGGCGTACATGTTTCACACGGCTGCTTGGAAGAGGTGCTGGACGCAAGAACATCCCCAACGTGAGATGCAACATCACGGCTGAAGAAAAAAACAAACATCATGAGCCTCTGGCGGCTAAGCACAACATCCTGCCCACAATATTTACTCTGAAGTTATTCAAGAGAAAACAGATGCAACGCACACTGAGGGACGGCCAGCAAAACAACGGGTTTCCCAAAATACGGAAGTCGTGAAAGATGCCTCTCCCTTCCCCAAAGAGGGCTAAGGAATGATTTTAGGGTTTGAGGCAAGACACCTAAATGCACCATCGTTCTGGACTGAATTCTCGATTTCAGAGTTTTTAAAGGAAGCTATAGAAGGCATGATTAGAACTAGGACAGAAACATCCGACATGGACCGTGTGTTATACTGTGATACTATGTCCGTACAGGAAGTCCCAAGTGGGTTTCTATAAGACAAACGTTCTTGCTGTTTAGGAAGGGATGCCGGAATCGTCGGGACTCAAGTGCCATGGTATTTGCAAATAACCCTTAGATGTTTCAGCAAAATATAAATGTGTACATTTATGTGTGTGTGCAGAGACAGTGAGAAAACACAAAAAAGTGGCAAAATGTTCACATTTTTTTACTATGTACTATACTTTTTTTTTTTTTTTTGGCTTCACCCATGGCATGGGGTGAGGGGTTCCCAGGACAAGGATCGAACCTGAGCCACAGCATCGACCGGACCTGGCGCCGTGACAGCACAGGATCCTTAGCCCACTGCACCACCAGAGAACCCCAAATATGGACTGTTCTTGATGACCACTGTAACATTCTTATCAAAATAAAAGGTTAAAAGGGAAAATTCGAAGAATAGGTGCTGACGAGGCCAGGTCCCTTCTCACTGGGAAACAGGGCTGAAACGTCACTGCGTCACGGTTGCGCATTTAAAAAAATTTGCAGAAGTTCTCATGGTGGCTCAGCAGAAACAAAATCCCGCTAGTGTCCACGAGGATGCGGGTTCCGTCCCTGGCCTCTCTCAGCATTGCCACGTGCTGCGGTGTAGGTCAAAGATGTGACTTGGATTCTGCTTTGCTGTGGTGTAAACCTGCACTGACAGCTCTGATTAGACCTCTAGCCTGGGAACTTCTCTATGCTGCAGATGCAGCCCTTAAAAAAGCAAAAAACAAAACAAACAAAAAACCCCAAAAACTGTAGTGAGATGGGCCAGACCTAGCTGGTTCGCTTATTCAGTTTGTTCAGCGTGTGTGTCCACGGGCTTCTCCACTGATCTCCACAGCTTTGGACCCTTCCGGTTCTGAAACGTGAACAACTGACTGGCCGTTCTTACCGTGAGATGTGTCTGTCCAAGTGTCACACCAGTGACCTTGACCAGAAGCAGCTCGGGGCAAACGTTCCTGAGGTTCAGCATGTACCCCAGCACAGCCCCCGCGAGGCACATCGGCCAGTATCAGCGAGAAGTGACCGGGAAGCCTGAGCAAAACCCCCGGGGGGGGAGACGTTCTGCCCCCTGCTCGCTGCTAGACCTCAGGTAAGTGGTGGCATCTCTTTGAACTCAGCTGTACCTTGCCAGGGGGGGTCCTGCTTTGGTTCCAGGGTCCTCGCATGGGAAGGGGAGGTGCCTGGGTCACATCCTTCTGGGGCCCTCTATATCCAGCCTTATCCCAGTAACTGAGGCAGAAAAGGAAAGGTCATCCCAACGGCAGGGCTTATATCTTTGCTAACAGCCACACTTTATGACCGTTCGACAACCCATGCCTGTGTTTCTTCTGGATGCCTTCTTTTTCTTGTGGAAAAATTTTGTTGAAGTAGAGTTGATTTACAGTGTTGTGTTACTCTCTGCTATACAGCAAAATGCTTCTGTTATATATATGCATACGTTCTTTTAAATATTCTTTTCTATGATGGTTTGTCACAGGATATTGAATACTGTTCCCTTTGCTCCATGGTGGGACGTTGTTAACACTCATTTGCATTGATTTAACCCTAAACTCCCCATCCATCCCTCCCCCACCCCGCCTCCTCCTTCGCAACCACGAGTCTGTTCTGTCTGTGAGTCTGTTTCTGTCTCATACACAAGTTCTTTTGTGTCCTATTTTAACTGCCACACCTAAGTGACATCATGTGGTATTTCTCTTTCTCTGTCTGACGTCACCCAGTATGAGAATCTCTAGATCCATCCATGCTGCTGCAGATGGCACGATTCCATTCTTTTTTACGACTGAGTAATATTCCACTGTATACATGGACCACACTTTATGAATCCATTCCTCAGTCGACGGACACTTTGGTTGGTTCCATGTCTTGGCTGTTGTAAGCTACATCAAACAGTTGACTTCTTTTGACCAACTGGACCGGACCACAAAATATTTTGACTGAACTGTAATGTTATTTGGAAATATGCTGAATTACAGCTTTCCTCTTTCCCCAGCAGAAAAGGAGGGAATGGCCAAGACGCTGCATTTTGTGGTCTGGAGTCCTTTTTCTGCCGTGATTTTTTTTTCCTACATTCCAGGAACAGTTCTTTCTGGGAAGGTCTTGGAATAATGGCCACATTATCTCTTTAATATTAGCTTCAGAGTGGCGGCACAGGACATGGCCATCAGCCAGAGACATGTCCCTTGGTTCCTCAGCCAGCATCTCCTGGAACAACCATTTTTGCCTCCTGAGCTGAAAGCTCTCTCATAAACAGAATTCCAAAGCTTTAGAGAAACTCTCAGAGGCGATGTTATGATGCTAAGGGAGGGAAAAAAATGCAGTATAGATGAGGTAAGAAAAATAAAACCCTGGCTTTCCTCTAGGACGTTTTGACCAATGCAATCAGCCAAACAGCCAAGAGCATTTACATGTCTAAAGTAATAGGCTTCCTCCCGTTTTTTTTTCCCTCTTCGCGGCTGTTACGGGTTAGACCTTTTAACCGCTTTAGCAGAACACAGAACAAGAACCCGCGTGTTTGCCAAGCCGGCGATTATGAGGCAATCGGCCTCCACACCGTCATTATTCAGAGCCGCATGTAACAACCGTTCCCCAGCCAAATACATGGCGGCTGTGGGACCTGACTATTTATTCCAAGGTCAGTACCGGTGGAGCCCTATCCTGCCACCCGTCAGCTCTGAAGCCACCCTCAGCGCCCTCTCCACGGAGTTGAGGTCACGGCCGAGGACCATGTACCCTCCACCGTCATCTCGGCAGACCAGCGTCTTCCTTTCAAATTGTGGGAAGGCACTTTGATTCTACAGGGGCTGGCGGGATGAGGATGTTTTAAAACAATGCAATTACAGGTCCTGGAGAGCCGGGGTCCCATCCTTGCTCACGCACGTGTGAATGAAAAATCAATTCCTTTTTTTTCTTAGTGGATGGTCTCTGCTGACAGCAACTCTAGAGGGAACTGAGAGAGTTTTCAGACCGGCCTGTGCTGGAGTTGTGGCAAACACACCCTACTTGGGAGTCCCGGACTTTGAGAAAGCCTGCGCGTGGGGGGAGTCGGCGGGGTTCCCGTGGAACTGCAGGAATCGGCATTCTGTCCACCAGAGCAGTGCTTGCAAGGCGGGTGTGGGTGACCTGCGCGCTGTGTAGCCAGCCTTGCTGGGGCCCCAGGATTTACGGGGTTTCTGCCGAATCTCACATCACTTTCAGCACGAGGCAGCAGTTACCCTAAACCGGAGCAGAGAGTGGCCAGGACCTCAGAGGGAAAGAGTAAGTCCTTGACTGGAGGTGGAGAGCAAGCACCTGGGATTGGAGAGGAGCTAGAGTGAGGTCACACCTCTGTGTGTGTGTGTGTGTGTGTGTGTGTGTAGGGGGAGTGATCTGTTATCAATTGTTACAAATGGGGTCATTTCATCTCTAAGCAAAGATGTACACAGAGCTTGCTTCATGGGAAAAAGTGACCAAAGACCCTTGAATTGCATGACAAAAATGACCAAACACCTTGAGTTGCATGGATAAAATGACCAGAGAACCTTGAGTCGCATGGACTGTGGTAGTTTTTCCTTCTCTGGCTCCCGGTGCTCTGGTCGTCGAGCGTGAAATTACTCTCACGTACGTTGCATAAGGAGAGCTTGCCTCTCCTTGTGGACAGTTGGGAGGACATTGTCTTAACACAGACCCAGCCATGTCAAAGTAACAAGTCAGGGACATTCAGCACGTTTGCAGTGTTGTGTGCCCAGCACCTCTACCCGGTTCTAAAATATTTCCATGCCCTGGAAAGGAGAGCTGGACCCCATGAGCACTCACTCCCCATTTCCCCTTCCCCAGCCCCTAATCAGCTTCCCATCTCCGTGGATTTGTCTGTTCTGGACATTTCGTGTCAATGGGAGCCCACACTGTGTCTCCTGGGTCTGGCTTCTCTTCCTGAGCATCATGTGTTCAAGGCCCATCCACATGGCAGCCTGTGTCAGAGCGTCACTCCTTTTCGTGGCTGTATAATACTCCACCACGTGGACGGATCCTGTTGTGTGTATCTACCCACCCATCCATCCATCAATCACCCATCCATCCATCATCCCTCTATCCATCAATCATCCATCCATCATCCCTCTATCCATCAATCATCCATCCATCCACCCATCCATCATCCATCCATCCGTCCATCCACCCATCCATCCATCAATCATCCATCCATCCACACATTTGCAGAACTGTGCAACCTCACCACTACTGAATTGCAGAACCTTGCCACTGCCTCAAAAAGAAAGCCCATTCCACAGTTCCTATTGTGGCTGAGTCCCTTTTCACTGTGTGGATGGACCCCCTTCACCTGTTGATGGTCTTTGGGGTGATCTTACCTTTCCTCACCACCTCTGCATACCCCGAACATCTCTGGCCACCTGTCCCTGGCCATTTCAGAACAAGAAAGGTGGGAGCTTTTGGAGAACATTCAGGGGTGCTTGTGCCTGGCGGGCCGCAGCATGCTGCTTGGTGGTGAAAACCCAGGGGAATAAAACATCTCAAGTACATGCAATCTACAGTTGTGTGTAGGTCCCCTGAGGTCCGGGAGTCCACGTGACATGAGGGCTCATGCTCTCACCTCACATTCTCCCACTCAAGCCACCTCTTCAGACAGCTGGCTGGCACAGGGCAAGGGTGGCTTCTTCTGCACAAGGGGTGACGGTGCGATGCGACTCGCCTGGGCCGTGTGTCTGGGGCTGTGCTGCAGACCCCTCACCCCCCACTGGGCAGGTATGAACGGGGGGAAAACCTAAGAAGCGTCTGGTTGGGGATAACCATCACCCGTCCCGGGAAACCACCAGACTCTCAGGCCCAGGAGCCTGACTTATTCAGCAAAACGGAGCTCGCCTCCTGTGACCCCCTCGTTAACGAGATGAAGGCACGGGGGCATGCGTCTCACTGGCAGGATGGCCGAGAGACCCCGCCTGCATACTGATGCCTGCCTCTGGGGCCAGGGGGTGGGACACTTGTTTGTGTGTGTGGCAGGGCCCCCGCCGGCCGGCGAAAAACCGCGACGGAGAGAAATGGAACAAATTAGCGTGGAAGCTGATCACCACTGCCCCTGTTTTCCAATCATTATATTTCTGGGGAATTTCAGGCCCGTTACATGAAAAGGGAGACAGTGGATCCAGGACGCTTTGATAGTCAGGTTATGCTAATAAAGGGCTCATGTAAAATGCATAAGGTGTACCTTAGGAAGGGAGGCAATGGCTGGTAATTACTCTGTATACCTCATTCCGCGCGGGTTCATAAAGCCCCCTTTACATCGCAGCCTAATTACTTCGAGACAGTTGAGCACAAAATTACTTTCATCTGTAGGAACATGTGGCGGGGAGGCAGGTTGGAGCTGCACCTTTCCAAACAGCTGGCCGGCTCTGCGGATAATCAGGCCCTGGCTGAGCCTTGCTGATTGCAAAGTGCATTCTCTGATAATTAGATTATTAGGACAGAAGGTCTCCAGCCCACGTGGGAAGCGAAGAAACGGACCTCGGATCCACGACCGAGAACGCCTGGGTCGGGGCTGCGACGGACACATGGATGCGCGCCCCACCGGTGACTCGGGTCCTGGCGAGGCAGGGGCTCTCCTGGAGGCCAGGGCCCGGCCACCTGCAGGGGACGCCGTCTTCGATCCTGCTGGCCCGCGCATTCTGGGCGCCAGTGTCTTCGCGATGCGTTGGCATGTGTCCACAGCTTCTCTTTCAAGTGGCTCAGGTAGCATCCGTGCGGGAGAAACAATTATCTGCGGGGGTGGCCTCTGCAGGTTCCCGATGGGGAAGAGCTCCTCTCTGGGGGACTGGGGAATCACACGGTGGCTCCAGCCTCGAGGGAAGGGTCACAGGGCCTCAGCGACGTTCCCGGAGGCGTGTGGGGGATGTCTCATTTCATAGAAGCCGTGTGGCTGGTGGGGAGATGTGCCACGCCAGGTACGCAGCGGAGGAAAGCAGGCGAAGCGAACTAACCCGGATGTGCAGATACCAGTCCGCGGGGGTGGTGCCAACGTGCCTGACATTCTGAGTCCCCAACACCACGGCGTGTGCCAGGCGCAGTGCCGGGAAGGGAAGGGCACACGCTAAGGTCTTTCCCTCTCCATCCTGCGGTGGGGACGATGCACGTCTGTGCGGGCAGGGTCCTCACAGCCTGGGGTCTGCGTCGGTCCCTCAGGATGTGGGAGGGTCTTCGCATCGTCGGAACTGAATGCTGTCCCCTCTGCTCCCTGCTCCTCCCATCCGCGTCCTTATGTGGCCTCCCCTGCTGCTCCTTGCTCCTGGCCTTATTCCCACTTCCAGGACCTTTTCAATACGTGCAGTTGTCTCTTGGAGTCACCCAGGCTGAACCAGAGACCACAAGGTCTGGGGCTTCCTGACTCCGGGACCCCTCCTGGCCTACTCTTGTGCGCACTCACCATCCACCCTCTGAGGCCCTGGAGCACCTCCAACTCCTTGCACTGCGCTGCCGGCCCTTCCCGGTACTGAGTCTGTGGCTGGGAGCACCGTTCCCTTGTTCCCTTGTCACAATGTTCTCAGCGCCAGTGTCCCCAGGTGGAAGTGGCTCCCCCAGGGGAGTGGCCCCCCCCCCTGCCGCTGCCCTCACTTACAAGTTCTGCATCTCAAAGTCTGGATGTGTTCATGGGCTCCCCCAAGACGCTGCCTGTGGTGTTCAGCCAGGCTTCAAGGTGCACAGAGCAGAGATGCTCAGTGAACAGCCCGGCAGAACATAGGCCTCCTGTTCTCTTGAGGCTGCCTGGCACACTCATAATCCCCCTCCCCCCCAAGACCCAGGGGGAGCTCTAACTCAGAGACCCCGCCCCAGGCAGGCAGAGGACTCCGGGCTCTCTCAGATAGGGGGTGCCTCTAATACTCCCTGTCCTGGGCCAAGTCAGCTAGCGGGCATGATGCTGGTGTTTATGCCCCTGGGTCATGGCCAAAGGTCTGCCAGGACAGGGGCTCCATTTGTGTTCACCAGGAGAACAGAAAGGGAGAGGGGACTAGGGGAGGTTCTCCCTGATGTGCCTGAGAAAACCCATCTTCCTTATCTGCAAATAGGATCTTTGCAGATGTGAGGAAGTGAAGGGTCTGAGAGGAGGTCCTCCTGGATGAGGGGGGCCCTCCAACCAAGGACAGTGTCCTCCTAAGAGACGGAGAGGAGCTGGTCTCCATTCCTCTCATTGCAGAGAGGAGCAGGTCACGTTCCTCAGTGACGCACCTACCGACCTCTGTCTCCCCTCTTGCTGGAAACAAACGGGAGACGTGCTGCCTTGAAACAAATGGATTCAGTCAGGTGGTAGGAGGGGTTGGGGTGTATGCTGGAGCGGGAGGGGGCTTTATGCATCTGTACATGCGTTACACATTCTGCATCCCTACGAGGGGCTCCATTGATTGCTAATAATTTAATCCTCGTAACAGACTGGAGAAGCCCATTATCTAGGACTTGGAGAGGAATCGATATATTTTGCAAAGTAAAGAGTCTATTGGGTGCATGGTAATAAAGCAAAGGAAGCAGACCCTGTGGGTTTAATTTAGTGCTCCCCACCCACTCCAGGTAGCAAAGACTCATCATAAAGCATTTCCCTGCTAATCCTCGACAAAGCGTGTCCCCAAGCCCGGAGCCTGCTGAGGTAAATCAATGGCAGGGAAGATGATGACAAACCCCGACACAGACCTGGAAGCCCCAGAGATACATGCAGAGGGTGCTCGAGAGGTGTGGCAGTCCCTGAGGACATGAGATCTTGGGGTGCTTCCTGGAGGGCCTTTGTGGAAAGAAATGTCCCGAACTCCGACACAATCGGTGGTCACAAGAAATCAAAGACCCCCTGTTTTCGAGGAAGATCTGGAGGGACAAAAGTGTCTCTGGATTAATTCTACATCTCCACCTGTCTGGCCACAGGGTGCTTGTCCTGAATGTGACTCTGGGTGTATCTGGGAGGGTGTTTCTGGATAGATGAGTCTTTGAATCTCTGGATGAAAAAAAGCAGATTGCCCTCCCCGGGGTGGGTGGGCCTCATCTAATCAGGTGAAGGCCCAAATAGAACAAAACCTACAAGAAGGAGGACTTTCCCTCATTTTTCCCCACTCCCCATATCTCTTCTGGAGTTAGGAGATCTCATCTCATTTGTCCTGCCCCCCAGAGGGGAACTTACCCCCTCTTGGGTCTCCAGCTTGTAGGCAGCAAATCCTATGAGCCCATTTCATGCTGTAAACCCCAATGTTTTTCTCAGATCTCAACATCCCATCTCTGGGCTGCAGAGAGCTGACCGTATAGCATCCCCCTCCCCCTCCATGGCAAAGCACAGTTAAAATAAAAACAAATGATTTAAGTCATAGCCATTCTCTTCCTAGATAAGTTATCTGCTTTCTTAGAGTGGGCAGTGATGGTGAATAATTATATTTAAAAATAAGGGAGTAATAAAATGTGCCTGGGTTTTTTAATGTAAATTAAAATTTAAAAAATTTTATTGGAGTATAGCTGACTTACAATATTCTGTTAGTTTCAGGTGTATAGCAAAGTGAATCAATTATGTATAGACATACATCCATCCTTTTTCAGATTCTTTTCCCATAAAGTTTATTACACAGTATCGAGTAAGTTTCCCTGTGCTACACAGTAGGTCCTTATTACTTACTGATTTTATATATGGTAAAGTGTTTATGCCTGCCCCCAGATTTTCCCCCTTGATAACTATAAATTTGGTTTGGAAATCTTTGGCTCTTTTTTTGTTTTGTGAATAAGTTCTTTTGTATCCTTTTTAATTAGATGTCACATATAAGTGATATCATATGATGTTTGTCATTCTCTGACGTACTTCCTTAGTATGATCATCTCTATGTCCACCCATGTTGCTACAAATAATATTATGTCTTTCTTTTTCATGGCTGAGTAATATTCCACTGCATATATATGTACCACATCTTCCTCATCCATTCCTCTGTTGATGGACACTTAGGTTCCTTCCGTGTCTCTGCTACTGTGAATAGTACTGCCATGAACATTGGGGGGCACAGATCTTTTTGAGTTAAGGTTTTCTCTAGAGAGATGCCCTGAGTGGGACTACTGGATCATGTGGTAGTTCTATATTTAGTTTTCGGAGGAACATCCATAGTGTTTTCTACAATGCTTGCACCAATTGACATTCCCACCAACAGCGTAGGAGGGTTCCCTTTTCCCCACACGCCCTCCAGCATTTATTGTTTGTTTACATTTTGGTGATGGCCATTCTGACCAGTGTGAGGTGGTATTTTATTGTAGTTATGATTGTGCCTCCTTTTGTAAGGAAGAATTCTTCACAGATTCCTTTCTCTGTGAAGTACTACCTGGGCATTTTTCATATTGGATTAAAAAACAGAGTCCAAATTTAAGGACCATTTGGCAAATGAGGAAAGGAAGGGAGAACATGATTCTTCGCTTTCTAGGCACCTACAGGCAACGGCTCACACTGGGAGCCCAATTACAACCAGACTTGTTCCTCTCTCCTCGCAGCAGCAACGGATGAGGGATTCCGTTTCCTTTCTAAAGCCAGAAAGAGCAATGAGGGAAAATGGTGGTTCCTTTTTAATTTTACCATTGGAAAGACATGCAGCTGAGGTTAGGGTTACCTTGGGGCATCTTGTGATACACCAGGTCCTGGGCACAACAGCCTACTTAGGTGGTGGAATCGGAGTGTGCTTTTTGGAGACAACATGTACCCAGAAATGCACCTGTTAGAACCATCTTCTCATGGGCATAAAGATGGGAAAACATTCCTTTATTAAAATCGATTTGATAGATTCCAGGATTTTTAGGTTCTCCGCAAAACTAAGTGGAAGGTACGAAGATGAAGAGGAAAACGTTTCGACAAACGTCACACCTGTGTCTTTAGGCGCGGAGTCCAGGACACCAATCCTGAGTTTATGGTGATACTTTACAGTCAGTTGTTAGCATCTCAAATTAACCAGGCTCCATTAGGACCCCCACGGAGGGCGTCCAGGAAGCCATCATTATTCAGCTTTCGTGGATTTCTCTGTAAAATAGGGTCAGCTGCAGTATTTTTAGTGCAGAACAGCAAGATAGCACTGAATGCATCCATGGATGTCATAAAGGCTGCATTTAACTCCCAGATTTGGGTTGTTTAGAAAAAAACCAGGTCCTTCTGAACTACGAAAGAGGAGGGGGAAAAAGACATTAATTTGTCTCAGGGGAAATCGGCAAGCATTCTTTTAAATGAATAAATATTTTCTGGAATCCTACCCCTCAGCAGACACTGGACTGTGTGCGGAGGGCTGGGGGATTTCAGAGCTGAAGCAGATATGGTGTTGGTCGGGGGTGGATCTGACTCTGAGAATCATGCGGAGATGGGCACAGCCCAGCAGCAGATGCGCCCTGTCCTGTGGGTACAGCAAGCACCGTCTCTCTGTCCGGGGGTCTGCAAACTGCAGCCCTTGGTTGGTCCCGCCCCCTGCTTGTTATTTTCCATAAAGTTTTATTCGCACACGACCATGTCCATTTGTTTCTAGGCAGCCTGTGACTGCTTTCCGGCTTTATCCCGCCCCCGGTTGAGGAGCTGTAACGAAAAGACTGCCCGTTTGCCCTCTACCCAGAAAGCTTGCCCACCCCGGTCTAAATGGGGTTTCGCATAAGTTTCATGGTGACTAAATGACTCTCAGTTTATGGGTTGGCTAAAAAGGGATCGTTTCCCCGTGGGGCAGTGAAAAGGTCCCCAGACAAGGAGGCTAGTATTCTCTCTGAGTTGCTTAGAAACCTGAGCCCCTGGTATTTCAGCACCTCCTTTGCAAGACAAAGGCTGTAGCAGGGAAGGCGGGGCTTCCTGGGGGCCCTTTTATGTCAGGCTTGGAGCTCAGGGCCAGCCAGAGATCATTGGGCAAGCTGCACCCTTTAGAGAGAGACTGCAGGGGACAAGCCTCTCTTGTCACAGGGAGCAACGCCTCTAGGGGACCCCACGTCCCTAAGGTCTCATCCTGCAAACTGCTCTTTCCTTCAGCTTCCAAAGAGGAGCCTGGGTCCCTGCCACTCCAGCTCACAGACTGTCTTGGAAATTTTTACGTCCGACGTCTTTGAAATAGATCGTGTTTGCTGCCGTCCTGAGCACCCATCACTCACTGCTGTGGGCTACTTCCCTCCCCCAATTCTGTTTTACAATGATGGTAAATATTGCTATTTTGACCATTTGGAAGTGTACAGGTGGGAGCATTCAGACACTGACCAGGCTGGGCAATCCTCACAATCACTATTTCTAAAACTTTTTCAGCAACTCAGTCAGACAGCTCACCTCTATCCACCATTCCTCACCTCCTTCAACCCCTGGTACTTCTATCTGCTTTCTGTCTCGCTGGATTGGCTGGTTTTAGATATTTCATAAAAACAGAATCCCATGGTCTTTGTCCTTTGGGGTCTGGCTTATTCCACTGAGCAGAATATCCTTAAATCAACCACAAATGAACCGTGTGTCAGGGCTTCACTCTTTTTCATGGCTGCATAATATTCCATCCGGTGCATGGAACCCATTCTGTGTATCTATCCCTCTGAGGATGGACATTTTGGCAACTTCCCCCTTTTGGTTACTTTGAGTATGGCTTCCATGAACATAGGCCTACTAGTATCTGTTTTAAATTCTTCCGTGTTTATACCTAGATGTGGAATTCCTGTGTCACGTGGTGGTTCTCAGCTTAACTTTTGGTGGAACTGATAAGGAGTTTTCCTCAGAGGCTGCCCCAGGTTTCCTCCCTTCAGGGCTTCCAGTTTTTCCAAATCTTCATTAACTCTCGTTCTTTTCCACTTAAAAACTATCCCCATCCTACTGGGTGCGAATGGGGTCTCATTGTGGTTTTGATATGTGTTTCCCCATCAACTAATGATGTGAGACATTTTTCACGTGCTTCTCGGCCATCTGTGTCATCGTCTTTGGCCAAAGGTCTCTTCGGATGTTTTGCCCGTTTTAAATTTGGGTTGTTTGTCTTTTTGTGGTTGAGGGGTGGGTGTCGTTTACAGAGTCTGGAAACGAAACCCTTATCAGATACGGGATTGTAGATACTTTCTCCCGTTTCCTGTGTTTTGTTCCCCGACGTTCTTGTTTATTATTTTCATTCTCTTTGTAGTGTCCTTTGATGCGCCAAGGTTTTAAATTTTAATGAAGTCCAATTTATCTTTATTTTCTTGTGTGGTCTGTGCTTTTGGTGTCACATGGAAAGAGGCACTGTTAAACTTGAGCTGCGGCATCTGAAGCAATATTGGGAACAGACTCTTTGAGGGACCCCAGGAAATGTGTGGGGGTGAGGAAGAAACACCCTGCAGCACAGGATAGGACAGGATAGAGCAAGGATGTCTGGCCACCCCCGAGGGGACAGTGTTCGGTCAGGAGCCCCCATCCCTGAGGGACCCTTGTGCTTTTAAAGTTTGTCATAGGTAGCAATGGACAGGAGTGCTGGGGGAAACTGAGGATCAACCGGTCTTTGAAGGACAATTCGTACCCATTAAGTATCAGTTCATACTTAGTATCCATACTTATTCATCCCCCACCAGGCTGAGAAAAGAAAAAAATAATGAACAAAAGGAAGGAACCCACCGTGGCATGTCTTTGCTCTCATGCCAGGCACCTTTTCCCTAGTGTCAGATTCTGCTCCACAGAAGGGGCATTAAATCAGGGGTCCTGCCCCAGAGCACCGGGGTTTTCCTGGCGAGTGGCGTCTGCCTTGAGTGGGAAGCAACCCATGGAAACCACAAGAATTCATTTATTGCTTATTAAAAGCTCTGTGGAATGAAGGTGAGAGGAAGTTTTTGTTTGTTTGTTGGTTGGTTTTTTCCTGCGTCTTCTGGAACTTACAGCTATGTAAATACATCCAGATATTTGCTATCATGAGAGGCACGGGGAAAAAAGAAACCCTTCCCACAGCAGAAATTTGGTCATTGTCACCCACTGGGGCAGGTCGTCATTGTGACACAACCAGACGCATCCGTGATCCATGGTCAGCTGGTGGGGCTGCTGGTTTGGGATTTATGGCTCTCTGGTCTTGTCTTCCCCAACCCCCGGGCAGAGGCGTGAATTGGGTTCAAGTGTCGAGAACGGACTCGTAGATGCTGGGCGGCAGTGGCAGATCTCTGTGGGAGGAAGAGTCGAAGCAGGAACAAGGCCACTGGGTTGGAGACGCAAGTTCTAGCCTTTGTGGGGAGAGTGCCCTAGGCGGACCCAGGTGAATATCCCCCGACTGCGCCCCCCTAGAAGGCTCTTTTTCAGCATCTGCATTCCAGAGCCTGAGCTGGGACCCCTCTTGCTTTCAGAATGCAAGTCAGAGACACCGTGGGTTATTAATAAACAACGGATGTGATGTCTCCCCCTGCACAGTTGACACGCAGGTGTCTCAGGAGAGCCGGCTCTGACTTCTACTCACCTACTCGTTATTGTTATGCATAGACCATCGAGGTGCGCCAGGCACTTCAGGGGACTCCGAAAGGCCAACTTCCCATTTCGAGGTTACCCTTTCAGCCCATGCATCTTTAATGACGACCTCTCCCTCCCAGAAAACCCTGACCCATGAATAAGCGATGCATGCACACACACCTCCCGGAGTCGTGCGTGTCAACTTTGCTTGTCTTTCGCTCTTTCTAGATCTTTCCCCAGCTCTGGAGCATGCACTAGGCTGTTCCTTTTGTTTTTCAAAACTCTCACCACCATCTCACAGAAAATGAGCAATGAGAAAGGGGCGTCACCGTATGACAGACACACGCAACAGTTCTTGGGAAGAAGGACTTTGCTCTGATGTGGCGTTTACGATGGATACTGTGTTTTGGGGGTTTTCTTTTCAGTATTACGAACCCCAGGAAACATCTTTTCCCTCCATCCCTTTTTGAATCAAATTGCAACATGACATTCCATAAAATATCTTTTGGGCAGCTGCTAAAAACGAGACCATCCCAGGCGTGACAATTAAGCCACAACGGTCAACTCACCTTCTCTGATACACTTTATGGCTTATTCTTTCAGGTCAGCGTTTCCTATATGTGTTTTTTCTGTTTTTTCAAAAAGCCCCATGATTGATTAATAGCCTCTATGTTTTAAAAGTTTCTTTTTCTTGTGTGGAGAGGCAGGGGGGGAAAAAAAATCATTTGCCTTTTAATGGGGTGTCAGATTTGTTTCCCAAACCTTCTAAAAGGTTATCATTGTTACATATGGACAAGCACTTTCTTCCGCATCAATGAAAAGTCTGTTTGCAGGGCAATTCACTGCCGTCTCTCGGCGGCGGTACCGTGGAAAAGTTAATTTCACCATTTTGCAAAGTGGAGGGGCGGGACCTCACCCTGCGGTTAACGATTTTCACATGGAGGGAAAGGCGCTGCTGGCTTCTCGCACGTACTAAATAACCCTCAGGCCGGCCGGCGTCCGGGGCATCTTGGCAGCACGGTGGGGGTCAGAGTTCACGGACGTGTCCACTCCCATTAGGTTTGTCGTAAACCTGTGTGCAATTAAGTCTCCCTCGGCCAGGAGCCCAGACCCAAAGCAAGGCGAATGGGTGAGAGGGCTTATATCTGGGTTCAGCATTGCTGGCCGAGTCTTGTTCCGTTCCAGGCAGTGGAACTCTGCCTGTGGGCTTGGGGGGCACGGTCGGTGACCAGCCAGCTGGTCTGAGCTGACCGGGAGGGTCTGCACAGGGTTGATATTCTATCTCATGATTCTGACCCCTTAGAGACGGGCTATTTTTTCCTACAGAAGGAGCTGGAGCAGGAGCTGTGCGTAGGTGTAGCAAACAGCAGGAAGGGACAGTCAATGCCATCCTGGCTGCAGTGCTTGTTGTCTTGGGGGTGGGGCTGGCCATCCCTGGAGCGGCTGGCACCTCGCCTGTAAGGTCCACGAGGACAGGGCTCGGCTTGCTGCTGCTGGATGAGAACGCTGGGCTGCACGATGACTAGAATGCAGTAGTAAATATCGGTTGACTGGCCGATCAACCCCAACGGCTGGGGACCAGCAGCAGAGGGAGGGCTGCCTTTCTGTAGCTCCTGCACGGGGAGGTGAACTCTGGGCTTGGAGACCCCCCACCCCAACCCCAGGAGGCTAGGCAGTCTTTGCGACCCCGGCCAGAGCTGAGTGAATGGGAACAGGGTCTGAGAACCCCTTTGCTCGGGAGGGTGGAAGGTGGTGGCTCCCTTGTCTGAGTGGGGAGGTCAGTGGGGCACCGACTCTGAGGGGTCCACCCTTGCTCAAGAGGCAGGAGTTTCCCTTCTTCCCACCTCCGGGTCCTGCAGGATGTAAGCAAAGCATGGAGACCGACTCAGAGCAGCAGGGCTGGCGGGCTCTGAGTGCGCCATGGACTGGAGCATAGATTGCAGGTGGTCAAGGGTGGGTGTCCCCCTTCTGTCCACTCCAGATGTCCCCCAGACCACCCAGTGAGCCCAGACATGACATCCCTCCGAGTCCTCATTCTGTACAGGACGGCGGCCTCAGTGCCCTCCCCATCTCCCAGGGTGAAGGTGGAGGTGGTGACTGGGAAGTCCAGTCCAAGACCTCCCATCTCTGCTTCTGCTGTCTCTCGGCTTTTCCTCCGTTTCTGATTCTCTCCTCCTCTGTGTCTTATCAGGACACTCCCAGTTGGTGGTAAGGCCACCCGCATCCATGATGTCCTTAATGCATGATGAATCTGTGACAACCCATTTGCAATGAGATTACAGAGGCAAGTTCTAGGGCTTAGCACACACGTATCCATTGACAGACCACTCTTCAGCCCATCGTACTTTTTAATGTATTATCCACAATGCAAGGACTCAATGTGGTAACTTTAATATCGCCTCTGCTGTATTGACCTACAGACGATTGATCAATACGAAGAAATAAGGGGCAGGTGGAGGTTTCTCCTGCCCCAGAAAGACACCATCTTAGTACGTCCACGTTCCAAAGTGTTCTCTTGTCTCCTCGTCTTCCAGGAGTGACCTATATTCCACGTTGCTTTTGCACCAACTCTGTGTGATCTTTGCTTAGACAAACTTTCATCAAAAGACGAATGAACAGAAAGTTTAAAAAATAGATTAATTACCAACTAATTGTGTGCAGAGTGTGTCCAAGGATAGAAAATCAGGGCATTAGCCGATAAGAACATATTTCAATATTTATGAAGCGATTTTTCTATAATTAAGAAGAATTCTGTAATAGGTTTTTATTGTTGTCATCTTTTTGAATCTTAATCCATAAACTGTTATCAAATCATTAGAAGGAAAATGTAGAGCCACGACGTGAATATCTTCCCTTTGATGAGCCTGGCAGTATACCAGTTGTTTCAGGTTTTTGGATCACATTTGAGGATAAATAAATGCCATTAGAAGTTTCTGACTCATTATAAGTCTGAAAAGAGGTGGAACAAGAGGGAAGCAAATGAAAGAGAAGGTTACCAGGAGGGTGCAGTGAGAGGAGAGAGGCATGTGTGTCCCACGTGGTGGTCCTCAGGCAGAAGGCAGCTCTCTCACCCTAGACATCCCACAGGCAGTGTGGCGAGGGTCCAGCGGCCTCACGTCCATCAGGAAGGGGGACCCACCCCCTCACAAGGTGGACAGCAGAGTTTCACACCAGGGTGGAGTCAGTCAGGGGGCTGAAGATGCCCATAGGAAGGAGATGCCTTTGTTGGTCAGGAGCTCCTTCCCCCAAGAAGGGCCACCATCATCAACTCCACACGGGGGCCAATAGGATGCTCCTCCCAGGGTCCCAAACAGGAAACACTCTGCCAGGCGGGGCTCTCCAGAGACACAAAACCAGTAGGATGGATAGATTGATGATTGATAGACAGATTACATTAAATAGATAGATAGGTGATAGGTAGATAAATAGATGAGATAAATGGTAGGTTATAGACAGAAGATGGATAAATGTAGATCCATGATAGGTAAAGGTAGACAGGTGACAGATTAGGCAGACGGATAAACAGCTAAGATAAACAGATAAATGGTGACAGGTGACAGATCAGTAAATAGATATAGAGATAGATAGATAATAGATGCATATATACATGCACAGATGATAGATTATAACTAAGTAAATAGCTAGAGAGTAGACAGATAGATACACAGATACACAGATAGACAAGTACATTAGACAGGTGGATAGAAAAATTACTGACAGCTAGTTAGATGAGAGATAAATGATAGATGATAGATAAAATGTAGGTAGTTGATAGATTAGATAGCTGGGGATAGATAGATAAAAAGAGAAATGACAGGTAGAGGATAGATCAGTATGTAGAGAGCTTGGTAGATAGATGGCTGATGGGTAGGTAAACAGATTAGATAGGTGATAGATAAAGGATGATATCAGATAAGACCAAAAATCCATCGTATATATAATGTATATCGTATGATATGTAGTTAGATGATAGAGGAGATGCATGGTTATAGTCAGATGGCTAGATAGTTGGATAGATGTTGGATAGACGAGAGAGCATTAGGTAGATAGGTAGATGGTAGACAATAGATAGATACGTAGATAGGTAGATAGGTGACAGATGATAGAGTTTGTTAGAAGGCATTGGCTCACACAGTTATGGAGGCTGAGAAGCCACATGTTGTGCCATGAGCAAGCTGCAGACCCAGGAGAACCACTGGCAGTTCAGTCCTACTCTAAAGGCTTGAGCAGCAGGAGACCTGATGCTCTAAGGTCCAATCCAGGGTCAGGAGAAGACCAAGGCCTTCACTCAGCAGTCAGGCAGAGAGAGGACGAATCCCTCTGTCTCTACCTTCTGTTTGATTCAGACCCTCAACTGATTAGACGAGGCCCACCCACCCTGGATTCCAGTGGAATCCTCTGTCCACCGATTCAATGCTCCTCTCATCCAGAAACACCCACCCACAGACACACCCAGGAATGAAGCTTAACCATACATCTGGGCCCCCCTTGGCCCCGTCACGTAACGCATAGAGCGAACCCTCCCTCACGCCAACATGTGCCCCCTGCTCGGTTTTCCCTTGGGCTCCCTCCAAACTCAGCCAATGGTCTCTCCGGGAAGTTGGACCTGAGCTCTGGTTTTTGGCCATGTTCATGGCCGTTATGCTGACAGCACAGGGTTCCCAAGGGACGATCGAGGCCAGAGAGGGGAAGGCTGACCCGGGCTGTCAGCCGCTGAAGCGATGGCACAAAGGACATCAGATCCGTGTCATCAGCACATATCCTTTCCGTTTGAGGTGGCATCTCGCCCCGTCGGGGCTGAATTATAAAGGAAGGGGTGCGGTGGGCAAGCCTTTGTCTAAAATACACCTGCAATTATTTGGTACATGGCTTCAGTTTCTTGAGATAAAGGCACTGGCTCTGCACGACGCGTTTTGGATCTGAGCCGTCTGTCTCATGAGCTGAGTAATGAGACGTGTGTGGGGAGCCAGGCGGGCCTCACGCAGCGGGCACCCCACGCCCCGGGGGGCACTCGGCCTCTCATCTCCTCAGACGCCAGTAATGAGTGATAATGAGCCTCCTTTCATTCACCCAACGTGGCTGGGGGCGGGTGGCACGTGGAGGGGGCCCCCACGGTCACAGTCATGATATAGGCTCGGAGAATTGCTCTAAGTGGCTCCTCAGTCATGTCTCAGTGGGAGCAGCTCACGGCATTGGGGAGAGAACAGATCACAGCAGGGGACACATATCCCCGTCCCACACACAGGCCCCCACCTGCTGCTCCCTTCCAGGAAGGCAGGTCTGGACCACGCTGTTCTTTCAGAGCTCATCCGGTACTTGTAATAAGTCTCCAAGTTCAAGAACTACGGGTTGGACCCCCAACACTCCGAGAGGGGCCTGCACATGCGTGGCACCACTGTCATCTAGGACCTGGGCAGAAGGGCCCCATCATCGTCCTGCCCCAGACCTGCGGAATCACCTGTATGAACAAGATTCCACCTGCTTCCTGTCGGCATGACAGGTGCATGCAGGCTTGGAAGATACTGATGCTTAAAGAGGCTGCTGATGGAGTTCCCACTGTGGCTCAGCAGAAATGAACCCAACAAGTATCCACGAGGATGCAGGCCTTGCTCAGTGGGTTAAGGATCCTGCGTTGCCACAAGCTGCAGTGTGGGTCACAGACGTGGCTCATATGCGGTGCTGCTGTGGCTGTGCTGTAAGCTGGTAGCTGCTGCTCTGATTCAGTCCCTAGCCTGGGAACTTCTATATGCTGCAGGTTCAGCCTTAAAAAGGAAGGAAAAAAAGATGCTGTCTGAAACCTTAGAACGGAAGACAATGTGCTAGAGACACAGGTAAGGGCAGGTTGGAAAGGTGGGCTCTTCTCCTGCCTGACCCCCGCCTCTCGGAATACAGCTTGGGTGGCCTCTGAGGATGGAGAGGTCTGAACTCCCAACTGCAAGCACAAGGAGGTGGGGGCCTCGCCCAACACAGCCGCAACCAGCTTGGGTAGGTGGTGGACAATCTCTAGCTCTCTAATAATTGTCAGGGTGACAGACCCCGTAATCCACGCGTGTGCAGAATACTTGAAAGTGTGCAACGTGGGGCATGATCCTCCGTCTTGCTCAGGCGGCCATAATTAAATGCAGCAGACGGGGTGGGCAGGGGGCTTACAAACAGCAGGGGTTTGCCTCCCGCAGCTCTAGAGGCTGGGTGTCCCACATCGCAGCGGGATCAGGTTCTGTGCTTCCTGGTTCCTAGACCGAGTCGTCTTCTCGCCCCGTGTCTGTACCCGGAAGAAGGGGGGCCCCCTCTGGGGTCTCTGTGAGGACACTCACCCCGCGCGTGGGGGCTCCACGTTCACGACCTCGTCATCTCCTAACGCTGTCACCTTGGTGCTGGGTGACCACATCAGGAGCCTGGAATTGGGAGCTTCAGCAAAGGAGCAGTGATGAATGAATTCCAAAGATTTCCAGCCCCTCTGGGCAGGATCGAGCTTCCACCCTGAGGTAGGGTATTAGCTCGGCTGGGGTCACGGGCTCATCTCCGGGGGACCAGGCCCCCCAACACAGGGTCCTGAGACGGCAGCAATGGGGAAGAGGGCTTTCACCCTAAAGAAGTCAGGGAGTCATTGGGGGGGGTGATGGGTAACCGGGAGACAGCTGCCCGTCACCACTGTGGGTTCAGGAAGGAAGGGCTGGGAACCCATTGAATGTTTAGCGAAATGTGGAGTGAGGGTGGGGCGGGCAGATAGAACCGGGGTGCGTGGGGTGGGGGTGTCTTGATTCCCCTTAATCTGGGGACCAGCAGGGCTCGCGTCCGGGTTGGTGGCTGAAGAGGGGGAGGCCCTGTGGGGCTCAGCTGTTTCTGGGGAGTGGGGGTGGCAGAAGGGCAGGGGATGGGTCTGAAAGGACCTTCGCAGACCAGCTCTGGGGAGAGACCATGAGTAGGTGATGCTGGCGGTGCTGGGGGGTCCATGGGGAACACCAAGGGCACTGTGCCTGCATCGGAAAACCGGAGCCCACGAGGTCGGTGTGGCTGTGGGGGGTCCTGTGTGGCTGAGCAAAGAAGCTCTTCTTTCATTTCCTACTGAGCAGGAACACACCAGGAAAACAAACGCCATGTCTCCGGTCTTTCCAGGGTCCATCGGGAGTCTTGTCCTTTGCCTGCAGTGAATTCCGGTTCCCATGGCCAAGGGCATCTTCATCTTTGAGTAGCAGTGTCCACTTTTCCGTCTGCAGCACCTCAGCCTCCCTTAAGCCAGGTCCCACCAATTTATTTATGTATTCATGTATGTATTTATTGATTCTTTTTATAGCTGCGCCTGCGGCCTATGGAAGTTCCCAGGCTAAGGGTCCAATCCGAGCTGCAGCTGCCGGCCGACGCCACAGCTCACGGCCATGACTGATTCTTAACCCACTGAGCGAGGCCAGCGATTGAACCGGCAACCTCGTGGATACTAGTCAGAGCCGCTTCCACTGAGTCACGACAGGAACGTCCAAAGTCAGGTTCTTAACCCCCTGGGCTGCAAGGGGACCTCCCCGGAGGTTTTTTTTTAAAGGGATAGTTGATTTATAACATTGTGTCAATGTCAACTGTACAGCAAAATGATCCCCTCACACGTTTATGCATTCTTCTTTCATATTCTCTTCCATCTCTTGACAATCGTTTTAATAAACAGTTTAGGAAACGTCCTAAAAACGTTAATACGGAGAAGCAGGCCATGCTCAGAAGCATCATGCTGGGAAGTGAGGTCCGTGAGCCAGGCTCTACGTTTATAAAATAAAAGGATATACATTCCACTGGGCAGAATGGGTAAGGTACGTCCGTGTCCTGACCCCCAAATCTGTGAATGGGACCTCACCTGGAAACAGGGTCTGTGCAGGTGTGAGGAAGGGAAGGGTCTGAGAGGAGGTCCTCCTGGATGAGGGGGGCCCTCCCTCCAAGGACAGTGTCCTCCTAAGAGACACAAGAGGAGACACAGACACAGAGAAGCCACGGGAAGACGGAGGCAGAGACGGGAGGGAGGCGGTCACCAGCCCAGGGCCCCCTGGAGCCCCTAGAAGCTGGAGGAGGCAGGAAGAACCCTCCCCTGGAGCCTCTGGAGGGAGCACAGCCCTGGGACACCTTGACCTCAGACGTCTGGTCCCCAGGGCTGGGGGAAAGTGGAGGTTCATGGTTACAACCACTCCAGGACGCTCCTGCATCGGCAACTTGCTTTAAATACACACCCCAGTGGCGCCAAGGTTGCCAACGGGGATTTCTTAGGGGAGGAGGCTCTGGGGTCAGGAGGCACCGGAATGAGATGGGAGGTCCCCCTTCCCTGCCCCACTCTTGCCTTTGGGTCACAGGCCAGGCGCATGCACCCTCCATGCGAGCGCCCTAAGTACCAACCACACCATTGGTGCCATCTCACGATCGCAGCCATGAAAGCGTTGCAGACGTGGTTGTTGGCATGGACAGGTTCCCAGGGGTCTGGGGGCTGTCCACCTGCATGTAAACGTCCTGAGAGACCCCCCGTGATCAAGGCCTCCATCTGGCCGTGCTGCTGTCCAGTTGTGCTCACCGAGCATCCTCCCGGGGCCACCTACAATTGCAGACCCCAGACCTTTACTGCTGGCTGGCCCCTGGGTCTTCGGTGGAGACCCTGCCTGTGCCCAGGAGGGGACCAGGACGCAGGGGTGAACAGGGCCACGTGGAGGGTCCTGCTTTCCTCCTCCTCATAAGCGCCTGGTATTCAGGACCCGAGGTCCGCTCAGGGTCCTGGGTGGGGGAGGCAGGAGGAGAGCCCCACGTGGAGCCACGTGTCCCACCTGTTTTGGGGCCGAGGGGGTGGAGTCGGGGGATTCCCTGAGCAGAAGAGCGAGTCTCGTTTCATAGGACACAGTCCCCGAGGACCTGCCATCCATCACCCCCTTCTCACAGCACTTGTCTCCCGCGGTGCCTGGAGACGCGTGGCTTTATCTTTTTTAACTTATGTTTTATTTTTTTTATTGTTTGCTTTTGGAAGTTCCCAGGCTAGGGGTCGCGTTGGAGCCACACACCACAGCCACAGCCATGCGGGATCTGCGCTGCATTGCCGCTCATGGCAATGCCAGATCCTTAACCCACTGAGTGAGGCCAGGGATCGAACCTGTGTCCTCACAGAGACTAGTCAGGCTCCTTACCACTGAGCCACAATGGGAACGTCCTACGTGGCATTATCGTAACACAGTCAGCAGTATGGGGCACCCACTCTGGGAGGAGGTTCTTTAGGGAAAAGAATGAAGCTGCAGACACTCTCAAGAGCCCTTCAGGTGCATTTCAATTTTAATTTTATTTTACGTTTGCTTTTTAAAACGTTTTCACAGAGGCAGAGTTGATTTACAATGTGGGGTTCATTTCAGGGGACAGCAAAGGGGTTCAGTGATCCACATACATCCATTCTGTGCCAGATTCGTTCACATGCATTTTATTTTATTTTATTTTATTATTTTAGTGTATTTTCCCTTTCTACAAGTTTTATTGGCGTACAGTTGATTTACAAAACTGGAGCATTTCTGCTGCTCCGTGGAGTGATGCAGTTACACACACACACAGACACACATGCATTCTTTTTCAGATTCTTTCCAGTGCATTTTAGTTCATTTGATTTTATTGTATTTCCCCATTTTAAAAGTCTTATTGAAGTATAACGGACTTACAATGCTGCAGTAATCCCTGCTGTACAGCAAAGGGACACAGTTACCCATGTACACACATCCACTCTTTTCCAGATTCTTTCGGATGCATTTTACTATGTTTTATTATGTTATTGTTCCCTTATTTACTTATTTATTTTTTATTTTGTGGTCATACCCACGGCATATGGAAGTTCTCAGGCTAGACGTTGAATCCCAGCTGCAGCTGCAGGTCTACGCCACAGCCACAGCCACAGCCATGCCAGATCCGAGCCACATCTGCAACCTACACTACAGCTCACGGCAACACCAGATCCTTAACCCACAGAGTGAGGCCAGAGATCAAACTGGCATCCTCACGGATACCAGTCAGGCTCGTCACCACTGAGCCATGACAGGAACTCCTCCCTTTTTTAAAGTTTTATTGAAGTACGGTTGGTTGACGTTGCTGTGACAATCTCTGCAGAGGGATTCTGTTACACACAGACACACATGCATACAATTTCAGATTCTTTTGTATGCATTTTATTTGACTTTATTTTATTTTATTTTATTTTATTATTATTTTTTTTTTGTCTTTTTGCTATTTCTTGGGCCACTCCCGCGACATATGGAGGTTCCCATTCTAGGGGTTGAATCGGAGCTGTAGTCACTGACCTACGCCAGAGCCACAGCAACGAGGGATCCGAGCCGCGTCTGCAACCTACACCACAGCTCATGGCAACGCCGGATCCTTCACCCACTGAGCAAGGGCAGGGACCAAACCCGCAACCTCATGGTTCCTAGTCAGATTCGTTAACCACTGCGCCATGACGGGAATTCCTTATTTGACTTTATTATTTTACTTTTCCCTTTGTTTAAGTTTCGTTGAAGTAGTTGATTTACAATGTTGTGTTAGTTTTAGGAGGATGGCAAAGTGATTCAATTATATGCGTACATACATCCATTCCTTTTCAGATTCTTTGGGATGCATTTCACTTGCAGCCGTGACATCCTGGGCTCACAGGGCACTTGGGTTCCCCGTGACAAGGCTCCAGGACTTGTATGTGAAGGCGTAGCAGTGTTTACACTGGGCTGCATGGTCACTGGGGCCGCCTGCTGAGTCAGGGACCACTCAGATGGTTGTTTTGCCTGAGATTCCACGTCTTCAGGACAAGAGAACTCGGTGATAACGTTGGCGCCATGTGAAAGGTGAGGACTGGGGCTGCCAGCTACACAACGGGATGCCCAGTTAGGGCTGATTTCAGACACATCATGGGATTTTCTTTTCTGGTATACGTATGTCCCAGATATTACGAAGGACATACACACGATACAAAAATAAATGTCTGAACTTCTAACTTCTAGCTGGGTGTCCTGTATTTCTGCTGGGTCAATGCGTTTGAATGTGGCAATCCTAATCAGCCTCTTTTCTCAGGGCCTGGACACATGGGCCTCCAGCCCTGCGCATCCCAGCCTCAATTGTGGGAGAAGTGGTACAGCAGGCGGCAGGGGTTTTCTGTAGATTGTCTATCTATCATCTATCTATCCACTTATCATATCTGTCTATCTACCATTTGTTTATCATCTGTCATTTGTATATGTATATATGTATCTGTCATTCCATCTATCTGTGTGTCTATATTATCTATCTACCTATTTATCATCTGTCTGTCTTTAAGGGATACCACACAGACCTTGAAACGTAACATTTTACCGACATGAAAGACCCCAAGTCAGAATGATGAAGTCTGTTCACCATGTTGTGCCACCATCACGACTACCCTGTTCTTGTCACCTCTGCCCTGTTCTTGTCACCTCTGCCCTGTTCCCATCTACCTAGAATTTTCTCATGTGGTTGCAATGAACAGACGCCATGTTACACTGGCCTGAGCAGGAATCTACTTTGAGGTTTTGGGGCCAGGGATGGGTGGAGACCCTGGTTGGCAGCCTGGGCAGTGCCTGGCAGGCTGTCTGTACCTTCCACCCACCTGCTGTGAGCCTCATGCCCCCTCTCCAGGTCCTCATTGCTCACACATCCACCTCCTCCTGATCTATCTGCCCCCTCGAAGCGCCTCTGTGGTCATATTTGTGCCTGTTTCAACCAGTGGGGCAGCCACAAATAGTCAATCTCGTGCTTTATTCGTGAAAGACAGAGCTCTCTGAGTTAAAACAGAGTCACAGCATTTCGCCGTATATGTGTGCAGGTCCGTGAAGGGAAATGGGATTGACAGACTGCCCCCCCACCCTGAATGCCAGCCCCTCTTGGATCTGTTTTGGGGTGACCTGTCCCCTGGCTCTGTAAGTCAGAATTGCAGATCCTTGGAGTGGTCGGTGGTGGGGGTGGGACCCTTGGCTCTTGTCCTGGTTCTCTGATCCCCTGCAAGAGGCTCTGATGGGGTCAACTCCCATCTCCAGGCTAACTTTATCCTGTAGCTCCATCACTCACCAGCTCAGCCCCCGAGCAAGTCATGTCTTTATCGTCACTATCCTCAACCACAAGGTGAAAATGGCAGATGCCTGTCTCCTAGGAATCTTGATCAGAGAGCAAATCACAGTCTTGGCAAACCCAGTGCATGGGAAGCCATGATTCCTTTCAGCCCCAAGGTGTGGGTTGTGCCATATTTTGTTTCCCTGCCCACACCTTGAGGTCCTTACTAATTAGAATGGTGTTTCTATTCTGATCTGGGCTGGTAGGACCTGACATGGGGTGGGTCTTCAATGAAGGCTTGAGTGCATGAATGAGGAGGCGGTGTGGTCTCCAGGTTTGAGGTTTCAGCCAATGGCATTTCAAAAAATGCCCGTTGAGTCAACAGTTCATTCCAAATTCACTAACAATGAGGTTAGATCAGGACAATTGTGAGCGTCAAACATGTAGGATGGCCCTGCAGTGCAAGAATATCCATCTGCAATAGTTTTCACCCACGCTGGTTAGAAGTCTGGGTGGTAGTACTGTGGCTGGGGATACCCAGTTTCCCAGGTTTTCTGTCCCTTCTGTGTGCCATGCTATAGTTATGAGGAAGAGGCTGGTGACATTTGATGCTTCATGGAGGCTGAGCACCCAACGAGCAAAAAATCCCATAAAGTGGAAACGGCGAAAAACCTCAAAGGTCGTGTTCCCTCCATCCGGAAAGCTCCTCACAATTGCCTCTCTCTGGGGGTAGTTACAAAGTGAGCACACCTCTGCCACCAGCAGTGGGAACAGAATGGTACTGCATCTTTGTTTTCAGATGAGCAGAGTGCAAGAATCCAGGCTCACACAACAGGATCTCATGTGGCCAGCGTGGCTTCTCCAAAGATATGACACCATTGCCTGTCTTCCATGTCTGCGACAATGGTCCGCTCCAGAATGTGAGGTGTGCCTGGCAGAAGGGTGGACCTGGCCCTTGGAGGATGCCTCTGTGGCCCCCATGTGGGCAGCCACCGAACGTGACGGCAGGCTCCCCTCCGGGAGTCTGTTTCCCTGGATGCTGAGTTTCCCTGCAGTTCATCAATCATCATGGAGATGAGAGACTCATGGTTAATTTTCTACAGTGAATGTGGACTGTCTGTGCCCATAAACCTTAGGAAGTCTTGAGCTGTGAACTGCATGATCCTGACAAGGCTAGCAGCTTAGAAATCATCATTATAAGTTACAAGTGTCTTAGGGGTTGTTCTTCTGACATAAAACTAATTTCATGTTTTTATTCATAATGCGGGAGAGATGAGAGGCGGCGGCCTGCTTTGGAGGGCGCTCCGGGACAGACAGCACAGCCTCTGTCTCCAGCTGTAACAAGAAGAGACTGCCGGCTTCATCCTGCTCACTACCGGATGTGCCTCGAGGGCTTCCTGACAACCTCGGGGGATGGTGGCCCTGCCTTTCTCACCAGCCTACTCAGGAGACCATGGCCAAGCTGGAGCATCTCCAACAGGCAGCCCATTTTGCACCCCCAGAGCTGTTCCATCACCATCTTGGCACATCTGGACCTGAGACCTCAGCGAGAGTGTCCTGGGGCTGCAGGAACAAACGAGCACAGGATGGAGGCTTGAAAACACAGGATTGTTATTTTCTCATCATCCTGGAGACCAGATGTCTGAGATCAAGGTGAGACCAAGGCTGGTTTTTGCAGGCTCCAAGGGACACTCTGTTCCACTGGCCTCTCCCAGCCCCTGCAGTCCTGGGTGTTTACCATCTCCTGGAAGCATCACTGCATCTCTGCCTCAGTCAGTAGTCACATGGACCTCTCCCGTGTGTGTTCCTTTGGGTCCTCTTTCTTTGCAGAAGGACACTTTGGCTGTAGGGCCGGCTGGATGCAGCATGGCTTTCATTCAAGTTCCTGCAGTGACTGCGTTGGCCAAGATCCTATGTCCAATTCAAGGCAAAGTCACACATAGCAGGGGCTGGAACCTGAACGCATCTTGGGGACAAGTTTCCACCCAGGACATCTCCTGTGATGAGTGCTAAACCTTCCTAAGGGGAAGAGAGGTGCCTCTACTGTCCAGACATGTCCCCTCCTGGCTCACTCCAGGGGACAGAAATGCCCGTGGATTAGTGCACCAAGGTGTTTTCAATTCTGCCACCTCCAGGTCCACAGACAGTTTCTCTTACAGTTAAGGAGGAAGAGGGTGTTTGGGGAAAAGGAAGAAAAATCATGTGAAGTGAACAAGGTCAACCACCCCTTTATTTTTGTCTTTTTAGGGCTGCACTTGCAGCATATGGAAGTTCCCAGGCTAGAGTTCGAATTGGAGCTGCAACCACAGGTCTACACCATAGCCACAGCAATGCGGGATCTGAGCAGTGTCTGTGACCTACACCACAGTTCACAGCAATGCCGGATCCTTAACCACAGAGCGGGGCCAGGGATCGAACCCAAAACCTCATGGATACTAGTCAGGTTCTTAACCTACAGCGTCACAGAGAAAACTCCTCTTTGGCTGATTTTAATTTCTCTCCTTTTGCTGTAATAAAATGTAACTGTGAGTATAATAGTTTTCCATGCATTCTGTGAGTCCTTCCAGCAAATTATTGAAAAGGAAGGTGGTTTGCAGAATGCTCTGAACCTGCAATTGTTGTCAGAAGTGAGGTCAGCCTGGTGTGGGGACAGTTCCCTATAACTTCTGCTCAAGATGAACATCTAACATTAATTGGAATATTACAGGGCCATGAACAATCCAAGGTGGGTACAGTAGCATGGATAACGCTCACACTGGCTTGATAATGGAAAATGCCAGATGCAAAAGAGTGCATGCTGACAGCAAGGTTCCAGCTTATGAAGTTCAACAGCAGCTAAAACGTATCTACGGTGCTGGAAGTCAAGGGTGGGGTTACCTGGGGGCGAAAGAGCGATGGGGAGGAAGTGTTCTGGTCTTGTTCCTAGACCTGGCTGTGGCCACAAAGGAGAGTCTACTTTGGGGTGATGCATTGGGATGGATGTTTGGGGTCTTCTTGCTCTTCTGGGTGGATGTTACCCAACAGAGAGGACTTCTTCTGGGTTTCCCTCTGGTCCTCACACTTAGGGTCATCTCACACATTTGAGGGTGAGTCTTGAACACCGGTATTCAAGGAGGGCCTCCATGGAGTCCCCGTTGTGGCTCAGTGTTAACGAATATAACTTATATCCATGAGGCTGCGGGTTCGATCCCTGGCCTCACTCAGTGGGTTAAGGATCCGGTGTCGTCACAAGTTGGGCTGTAGGTCCTCTGACACCAAATTCAAGCCCTAGCCTGGGAACTTCCATATGCCACAGGTGCGGCCATAAAAAGAAAATAAATACCTAAGTACATAAATACATAATAAATAAATCCCATGGGAACTGGCTTACGAGCCCATCCAGGGATGCTGAGTTGCTGTAGGCAGAAGAGTGGACGCAGTCCCTCAGTGATGGAGATGCCCTGGCAGTATGGGAACCAGAAATCACCGCGGGCAAAGGACAAGAGTCTGGATGGACCCAGGAAAGTCCATCCAGGAGATGTGGTGCTTATTTTCCTGGTGTGTTCTTGCGTAGTTATAAAAAGAAAGATGAGCTTCTCTGCTCAGCCACACAGGATCCCACATAGCCACACTGACATCTGTAAGTCACAGGTGTGGCCCTTAAAAGAAAAAAAAAAAGATGCACAAAATCACCCCAACTAGGTCTTTAGATCCACTGTAAAAGCACTTAGAAAGAAGCCATAGTGGTGGATATGGTGTCGGGGTGGGGGTGGAGGCGTGGCTGTGGTCTAGTTGGGGTGGTGAGGGTTCACTGAGGCTGCGTGTAGGTCTGGACACCCCCAAACGTCCTTCCAGTGATGTGACAAGCAGCCAAGCATCCACCTGTCCCCTTGGTCCCCATCAAAAGACTGGTCTCTGTAGCACTTAAAATAACAAATTATTTATATCAGGAAGATACTTAGACCCTTTCATCCAATAGAAAGGAGCAGAGAAAAAAACCCATTTCAGACTGAGGGTTTGCTCCCAGACCCAGCTGATTTGGGGTTTGTGGGGGAATGTATGTTTCCAGCAAGCACCTTGGTTCTTTGCAAAAAGACAAACCAAAATAAAACAGTATGGAAATCTAACCATCCCACCCCCCAAAACCGTCGCGCAGAATCTTTTTTTTTTTTTTTTTTTTTTTGGATAAGAGACATTACTCGGCTGACAGCGCTCACGTCCGGCGGAATTCACAACACAGGCACGTCTGTGCTGCCTTTTAAGACTCCTCGTGGCGCCGAGCGTGGTCCTGCCTCTTTGACCCGCATAGCAGGACTCCAATCAGAAAAGATAAGAGCATGTTTAATTGATCAGCCCGCGTCGGCACAGCGCTTTGAAGGTGAGCTCCGCGATATTATGCTAATGATGAGGAAGATGCTGTGATCTTGCGAGTATTGCTGCTCTCGGCTCGGCCCCTTCTGTAATTGGAGGCGCGCTGCTCCAGTGGGCTGCGACGGTGGATGGACTCTTGATCCCGGCCAGGGGTCCTCTGCCAGGCTGCTCTATGGGAGGCGCGTGCGTGGGGAGACGCTGTTCTGGGGGCGGGGCCCCAGCAGCGGGCAGTAGGCAGGGTGGTGGCGTTGGCAGCTCTCCTGGGGGGCCGAGGAGGGGGTGGGGGGTGTTGTTGCAGATTCAACATGACACCCACAGGGGGCTCAGCTCTGGCTGTTGGCTGGTCATTACCTTTTCTCTGAGACACGTTGGCCAACTTCTCTTAAAGGTGAATCTTTTTTTTTTTTCTTTAGGGCCACACCTGCGGCATATGGACCTTCCCAGGCTAGGGGCTGAATGGGAGCTGTAGCCTCCAGCCTGCACCACAGTCACAGCAACGCCGAATCTGAGTCACATCTGTGACCTACACTCCAGCTCACAGCAACGGCTGAATCTTTGAACCCACTGAGCCGAGGCCAGGAATCGAACCTGCATCCTCACGGACACTAGTTGGGTTCGCTACTGCTGAGCCACAAGGGAAACTCCAGGATCTTCTTTTAAAGATGACTTCCCTGGAGTTCTCATCATGGCTCAGCAGAAACGAATCTGACTGGCATCCATGAGAATGCAGGCTCCATCCCTGGCCTTGCTCAGTGGGGTAAGGGTCTGGCGATGCCGTGAGCTGTGGTGTAGGTCACAGATGCGGCTTGGATCCCACATGGATGTAGGCAGCAGCTACAGCTCCAATTCCACCCCTAGCCTGGGAACCTCCATATGCCACAGGTGGGGACCTAGAAATACCATAACAAATTTAAAAATGAAAAATAAAGATGCCTTTCCCACGGCATCTCCGGGGGGATTTTCCCCTCCCCTGGGGTCACCACCCTTCCCTCGTTCTTTCTCTCAACTTTGCCTGCTTCCACTAAACAGCCTTTATACCACACTTCAATCTTTTCTTTATTCCCCCCCCCCAACTCTGATGGTAGGTATGCAAAGAGGTGATACCATGCTTGTTTGTATAATGATCCAAATTTATTATTTAGAACCATTTAGGTTTCATAGAAAAATCAAGCAGAAAATGCAGGAGCTCCCGTGGTCGCTCAGCAGGTTAAGAACACAACATAATGTCCATGATGGCACGGGTTCGATCCCTGGCCTCGCTCAGAGGGTTGGGGATCTGGCGTTGCCACAAACTTCAGCATAGGTTGCAGATGCGGCTTGCATCTGGTGTTGCTGTGGCTGTGCTGCAGACCAGCAGCTGCAGCTCTGATTCGAGCCCTAGCCTGGGAACATCCCTATGCCACTGGTGTGGCCCTAAAAAGAAAATAAGAAATAAAATACAGAGTACCTCGTCCTCCTGTCCGCATTTTTCTGTACTAGTAGCACCTTGCATCCAGGAGTTATAATAGTAGAGTTACAAGAGTAGACCTACCGATATGGATCCCTGGTCATTCACTAAAGCCCCAAGTTCACAGCAAGCCTCAGGCTCGGAGGTGTGCGTTCTCTGGGTTTGGACGCGTGTCTGATGACGTGTATCCATCATCACAGAGTCACACAGGGTGGCTCCCTACAAGACAGCCCCTGCCCTAAGCATCCCTGGGGTCCTGCCATGTTTGTTTGTCTCTGCATCACCAGCAAGACTGTCCTGTATTCAATCGATGGATCGATCAATAGATCAATCAATCAATAAGAAGAAACAAAACAAGAGCAGGGAGGACTCGGTGTCCACGTGCTGCTCACCAACCCCTGCACACCCATCGCCACCTTCTCTGTTCTGCTCTGTGGTTGGGGTGACCTGACGGGAAGCTGCTCGGGGCGCCTGGCCCCCATGGTTTGCCTCACAGGGGAGCATCACAGACGGCTCTCTCTCCAGCCACAGGAACCCCACCCATACTTCCTGCCTCCAGTCTGAGATGGAAACACCCCCCCCCGCCGCCGACCATGCTCCCTGGGGTCCCCTCCCCGCTCTCCCCATCTTCCTGAGCTCTGCCCCCATCTTTGCAGATGGGCTCATCATCAGGCCTCTTCCAGGTGTCCCTGTAAAGGTAACATCTACCTCCTGTGTGGTCCTGGCACACACACACCCACGGCGCCTTGGAGGAGGTGGAGACTGGGGACTTTGGGGTCAGTAAGTTCAAACTACGACACTGGGGATGGATAGGACATGAGGTCCTGGTGTCCAGCACAGGGAACTCTGTCCAGTCCCTTGGGATAGACCAGGATGGAAGAGAATATGAGAAAAGGAATGTGTATATGTGTATGACTGAGTCCCTTTGCTGTGCAGCAGAAATTGGCACAACAGTGTAAGTCGCCTATACTTTAATTAAAAAATAAAATATAAATCTAAACTACGGCACAAAGGAACCTCTCTGCAAAACAGAAACAGACGCACAGACACGGAGAACAGACTTGGGGTCACCAAGGGGGAGGGGGAGGGAGTGGGATGGCCAGGGTGTTTGGGGTTCACAGATGCAAACTATGGCATTGAGAATGGATCAGCCATGAGGTAACCCTACCCAGCCCAGGGAGCCCTATCCAGTATCTTGGGATAGACCAGGATAATAAAGGGAATCTATGTGTGTATATATATATATATATATATATGACTGGGTTGCTTTACTGTACAGTAGAAAATCATACAACATTGTAAATCAACTACATACATGTGTGTGTATGTGTACATATAGATATATACATGTGAGTTCCTGTTGTGGCACAGTGGAAACAAATCCGACAACGAACCATGAGGTTGCAGGTTCAAGCCCTGGCCTCGCTCAGTGGGTGAAGGATCTGGCCTTGCCATGAGCTGTGGTGTAGGTCGCAGATGTGGCTTGAATCCTGCGTTGCTGTGGCTCTGGTGTAGACCTGCAGCTACAGCTCCAATTCGACCCCTAGCCTGGGAACCTCCATATGTTGTGGGTGCGGTCCTGAAAAGACAAAAGACAAAAAAATATTTTTTGTAAAAGAAGATGTGGCTGTTACCTTTTCCTGTGACATCACGGTCTGAGAACTATCAGAGTCCCTGGTAGTGGGGGGTGTCTTGGGGGCAGACCTAAAATGTGACCCCAATATCATGAGTATCTCTGACATGTGGGAGAAACCAGAGGGTCCCTGTGGCCCATCTGGAAGGTCTCCTCCTCACACAGCTGCCCCCCAGCCGAGCCCCCCAGCTAGTCCTGGGGCTCAAGCCCAATGGTTGTGTGTCCCCGAGTCTTGAGCTTCCATTTCCCGCCAGCCCATGGACTGTCCACTCACGTGGACCAAGCCCACCTGCAGGGGCTGGCCACTCCACCCTGTGGTTCCTGGAAAGCCTGCCTCCCTAAGCCTTTGAGGTTCATTCTATTCTCAGTTGTGACCCTGGGGGGCTTTGGGTGGCCACAGACGTGTCCTCCCTCGGAGCTGTGAGCCTGTGTGGCTGGTACATGGTCATCTGTCCAGTTCTGGGCCTCCTGCATTATGAAATTGCTGAACTCTAGGGTGGGATTCTCTCTCTGGCGGAGGGGACGACCAGGAATCACCAGACAGTCTGCCCCCCCGCCCCGCCCCATGGAAAGGACGGGCCTCGGGGGGATTGGGGGAGGCTGCTTTGCGCTGAAATGTTCACTTCTCCCTGGGAGGCCTGGGGAAGAAGGTCGGGGGAGGGCGGAGAGGGTTGAGCATCACAGGTGACATCTTACACCATGGTACCCTCGCCCCAGGGATGCTGTGAAGGCAAACAGAAAAACGGAAGCAACGGGACATCCCTGGGAACCCTTGGGCAGGAAGTACTGTATAAATATGTGCCAAAGAATACCCCAGGGCTGCAAACATAGACTCAGCATAAAGGAAAGCCTGGTTCTCACAGAGGGACTCTGGGCAGAGACGGGACCACGTCCGAAGGCAGACTTTTGTAAAGAGTGTCAATGAGCTATACTTTAATTTCAAAATTTTTTAAAAAAGAAGATTCAGCAAAGAGAGACTCAGGGCTGCAAAGTTCAACAAAAGGACAGCCCCATTCTTGCAGAAACAGAGCCGTGTCTGAATGCAGACATCAGTGCAGAAGGACACCCCTGTCTCTGCCTCTTGGCCGAACCTCTGTGGTCTGTCACGGGGCACGCGGCTGGAGAAGTCAAGCTTCGGGGGCGACCGGTGAGACGACCAGGGGAAAACAGCAGGAAGGCCGGTCCACCCTCCAGATGGGGGATGCATCGCAAATCCATAAAACAATTAGTGATGAGCTACGGAGGTGCCTGCACGACTGTATTTTTGATTAATGTATAAATAATTTAACGGAGTGTTTCTTTAGTCTGGGGAGCGGCTGCCATTATTTACCAGCCTTGTCGTGACGGCAGCGGCCTCTTTGCCTCGGAATAACATCACCGGTCCGTCGGCAGGGCTGCGGGGGGTTTTAATGCTCTTAAGGGCGCCACCAGCGCAGCTATTAACGAGCCAATTAGCATAATCCATGGTGATCTATCATCGTATAAAAGTTCCTCTGTGCCCCTGGATGGGACAGGAATGGCTCGGAAGGTTTTATGATACAATAACTATCCATTTGATAAGCAATTAGAGAGATATTTGGAGATGCAGAGAGTGGAGACAGTGGGTGCTGGGAGAGATCAGAGGCTCTGGGTCCATGGTCTGTGCAGACTTCCTCCATCCCCTTCCATCTGTGTGCTGGACGAGACCCTGTGTGCCCCAGGGTTACGGGGTGGCTGTCCGGAAACTACGGGATGAGTGAAGGCTTCCCCATGGCCTCGAGAAGTGTGGCAAAGCATGGGGAAACCACGCACCTTCTCCCTCCTCCAGCTTGCCCATCCGTGGCCCCCACGCCCCTTCTCCTCCAAGGCTTCCAGCTTTCTTCTTTTTCTAGGTTGTCCTGGAAACTGTCCATACCTGGGCTGATGGATGGACATCATGGGGTTTTTAAAAGGTGAGGGGAAATACAGATATCTATGGAAAATAAAAGTGCCCACTTTGACTCTTTCAAATGTTGTGGCTTAACATTCCCGTACAACCTTCTGCAACCAACACCGAGGTTGACTTTGAGAGGCTTTTGCTCAGCCCAGGCAGAATCCACGTCCCTGTGAAGCAGCCACTCTTCATCCCCACCCCACGCCAGTGACCCCTGTTCTAGTTCCCGCCTCAGTGGACTGGTCTGCTCTGCATGTTTCCTACAAGCAGAATGCCACACTCTGTGTCCTTCTGGGTCTGGCTTCTCTCCCTGAGCATCGTGGTTCAGGGTCCACCCGTGAGGCAGCCTGGGTCAGAGCGTCTATCCTTTTCGTGGTTTCATCATATTCCACCATGTGGATGGACCCTATTGTGTTTATCAACCATCCATCCATCCACCCATTTTCCATCCATCCATCATCCATCCATCGTCCATCCATCTACCCCTCCATCCATCCATCCACCCCTCCATCCATCATCCATCCATCCACACCTCCATCCATCCATCATCCATCCATCTACCCCTCCATCCATCCATCCACCCCTCCATCCATCCATCATCCATCCATCTACCCCTCCATCCATCCATCCACCCCTCCATCCATCCATCATCCATCCATCCACCCTTCCATGCATCCATCCATCATCCATCCATCCACCCCTCCATCATCCATCATCCATCCATCCACCCCTCCATCCATCCATCATCCATCCATCCACCCCTCCATCCACCCCTCCATCCATCCATCCACCCCTCCATCCATCCATCCACCCCTCCATCCATCCATCATCCATCCATCCACCCCTCCATCCATCCATCCACCCCTCCATCCATCCATCATCCATCCATCCACCCCTCCATCCACCCCTCCATCCATCCATCATCCATCCATCCACCCCTCCATCCATCCATCCACCATCCATCCATCCACCCCTCCATCCATCCATCCACCCCTCCATCCATCCATCCACCCCTCCATCCACCCCTCCATCCATCCATCCACCCTTCCATGCATCCATCCATCATCCATCCATCCACCCATCTGTCCATCCATCCATCCATCATCCATCCATCTACCCCTCCATCCATCCATCCACCCCTCCATCCATCCATCCACCCTTCCATGCATCCATCCATCATCCATCCATCCACCCATCTGTCCATCCATCCATCCATCATCCATCCATCTACCCCTCCATCCATCCATCCACCCCTCCATCCATCCATCATCCATCCATCCATCTCCCCATCCATCCATCTCCCCATCCATCCATCATCCATCATCCACCCCTCCATCCATCCATCCATCTCCCCATTCATCCATCATCAATCCACCCCTCCATCCATCCATCATCCATCATCCACCCATCCATCCATCCGTTCATCTGTGGACACTTGCATTGCCTCCACCTGCATGGCTCTTATGAACAATTCTGCTGTGACCACGTGTGCGCTACTATCTGCCGAAACCCCATGTGTCAACGTTATAGGTCTCAACACAGGGGCAGAATCTCCAAGTCGCTATGGCAGCTGTTAAGTTTGGCTTTTGGAGGGTGGATCACAGTTTTCCTGATCCAAGATCATCAAAGCCAGGAAAAACCGAGAGGGTCTAGGAAAATCTAGAGACATCCTGCATGCTTCAAAGTGCACGCATCGACCTGGACAAAGTGAAGTAGATAAGCCTGGGTGTACTGTCCTTAGATTTTTCTCCTGTCCAGCTGAGGGTGAGATGGCCTTTCAAACATACGTTTTATGACACACACACCCCAATAAGTCCGTCTGGGCCCCCCAATTTCCTCCTGTTTGTGCCTCTTAATAACAGGAGAGCAATGCAGACCAGCAATCGTGCTTCTTGATATTTACCCAAAGGAGTTGAAACCTGATGTCCACACAAAACCATGCACACAGATGTTTCTGGCACCTTCAGCACAACCGCCAGATCTTGGAAGCCGTCAGATGTCCTTCAGGAGGTGATTGGAGAAATAAACGCTGGTCCATCCAGACAGTGACATGCTGTTCAGAGATGAAATGAAATGAGCTACGAAGCCATGAAAAGACAGGGAGGGAATTTAAATGCATATTTCTAGGGGAAGGAAGCCATTGAAAGAAGGCAACAGGAAAGGATTCCAGTTCTATGACCTTCTAGAAAAGGCACAGCTTTGGGGACAGTAAACAAGCATCCGTGGGCACCAGGGCTGGGGGCGGGGAGGAGGGAAGGGGGTCAGGCAGAGCAAATACCCCATGTGACACTGTAATGATGAATACATATCATTATACACCGGTCCAAACCCACAGCACGCAGCCCACCAAGAGTGAAGCCTAGTACAAACTATGGACTTTGGTTGATGCTATGTCCGTGGAAATACATCAATTACAAATGCACCGTCCTGGGGGGGAGGTGTGGGTGATGGGAGAGGCTGTGTGCCTGGCGGGGGAGGGGGGGTATAAGAAAGCCTCTCCATTTTGCTCCCATCCTAAAACAGCTCTTAAAAAAAATACAGTGTATTTTTTTAAAAGCGTGACCACGGTACTCTTCCCATTCCTCTAGAGTCCAGAACGATGGACAAATAAACCTCCAGAGGCCAAATGCACAGGCAAAAGTATCTTCAGCTTTTTTTTTTTTTTTTTTTAACAAATAAAGCTGCATGTTTTCCCCTGATCCAGCTGCTTGGAGAATGTGAAGCTTTCGCATTCGTCCTGCCAAGGAGAAAGAAAAAAAGGCCCACGCCCCCTTGGGGTGGGCAGAGCTGACCGCTTCATACAGTAGTCCCAGGAGGCAGTAGGGGGGGGCTGTGGAGAGAAACCTCCCCCAAGGCCCCCCTGCATGAGCTAGAGGGTGAAGCCCCACCTGGGCAACCCCAAGAGATGCTGACTGCACCTGCCACAGAAAGAGACCCTTCCCCATACTTGTACCAGTCATGCGCCTTTGACTTTGTGCAAAATTTGCTTCTTCCAGCCCCAAGACCCTTCTAAGATGAGCCTGGGGCACCTCTGTGCGGTCATTGCCAAGCAGGCACCTGGAGACTGTAAGACACACCTGGTGAGTGTCCGCCCAGGTGTGCTGACAACCGACCACCTCTGTGCATGTCCACACAGGTAACAGATAAGGAGCACGGTATCCACCTCGGGGCCGAAAGAAAGCCACCTCCCTCCAGGATTCTGCCAGAGTCCAGGTCTGTCCTTCTGTCTGTCCACATGTTTCTCAGGCTGACCTGTCATGCAAGTTCCTGTGTGGGGCGTGGCCGGGGGAGAGCTGGTGACGGCTGAGTGCATCCTGAGGGGTCCCGCTGTTTCCACTGTTATGGCAGCAAGGGTCGGGGCTCCACGGATTTCTCTGGGTTGTCCAGTTCTCAGAGAATCCACCGCTGGGCCCACCTACTCTGAGGTCAGGAGGATGAAGGCCCAGCACGGCTCCGGTGCGCCCACCACAGGGGGCTGTGCCTCTGTGAGCGAGAGGCTGGGGCCTTTGTACAAACACTGCAGTCCTTACGGCCCTCAGTTTCCCATCCACGGACGTCACCTTTCAGGAATATTCACCTGAGCTGCACTGGGCGGTCAAGCATAGCCACGGATGGATGGCCTGTCTTGGATTCCTGCCCTGCCTGTGGTTGCCCCAGTAACCTGGGCCTGAGACCTGAAGGCTTCATGACTTGCTTTCCCCACCGGGCTGGGAGGACGGCCTCACGTGGGGAGCATCTGAGAAGCTGCAAAACGGCACAGCGCCTGTTTGCATGTGTGTTTGTGGCTGTTTGTCACATGTCCCTACCCCCCAGTCAAGGCAGCAGCACAGAGAGCAGCAGATCCTGAGGGAGGGTTTTCAGCATCAGGAGGGGCCACACCACCTGGACACCTCCCCAACGAGGACCCTGGCGTGGCGCCTGGCCTCCGGTTCCAAATGCCCCAGGTCCTGTCCCCAAACCCACAGGACTCCCAGGGCACGGAACTCACAACAGGCCACTGAGGATTACGGCCACTGCCGGAGGCCCCCTTAGCCGGGGATAACTCTGTCCCTGCATCCTGGTGACTTGGGCTGGCTCTGGTGGGCAGGGGCACCCCTCCCCAGGCTGCTTCCTGCCATGGGGGGTGGAGCTGACGGCTGGGCGGTCATCAGGCTGGGCCCCTGAACGGCTTTGTTGGCTCCGGGCCACTGGGCCGAGATGCTGAATTAAAACAGAAGGTCCTTAGTGAGCGGCGCAGCCCCTCGGGGCTTGGGGAAGCGGTGCGACGAGGTGGGCCGGGTTCCTTCAGGAGGCCCCATGGGGGGTCGGCCATCTGTCACCACCAAACACCCCAACAGGGGGCCAGGGCGGGGTCTCCAGGACTAGATGAATGGAGGTGATTTTAAAACCCCTGAACTACCGAACTACCGAACTACCGGATTGAAATACTTCTCCTTTCAGCGACCTGAGAGGGAAGCGGTCAGATGGGACACTGCTTGCTCTGGGACAACAGGTAACGAAAGGCCTTTGCACCTGTCATCACCTCCAGGGTGGTTTTCTGTCACCCCTGCAAGGCACCCCCCTTGGTGCCTGATGCTGCGTCTCTCAGAAGGATAACTATTTTCATGTTGCTCCTTGGCTCTGGCAAAGACCTGTGTGCGTGTGTGTGTGTGTGTGTGTGTCTCATTTACATTTCAATCTTGGCCTCATGAATGTAATACCAGGGCTGCAAATTAATAACACGGACGCGAGGAGGTTGCCCCGCCGCGGAGGAGGGGACCCGGTGGGTCCCCCGCCCGACCCCCCCCCCCAAGGCCCGTTGCGGCCCCATTGTGTTCCGAGGACGCCTCATTTACGGGCCGCGGTGAATGACATTACAGAGAAAGGCATATCCGGAGTGACACAAATTTATTTCTGTGCCCGGCGCTGCAGTATATTTTCATAGAATCGGGGGCTATTTGTCTGGGGACAATTTAGTTTCCATGAAAAATTTAAATGGTTTCTGTGGAGATAGTGGAGTGAAATTTAATTTGTTTCTCATTTGCTACAGCAGGTATGAAAAGGAGACGGATTGGCTGTCTTATGGCCTGAAATTGGCACTGTCCCCTGTGCCAGGTCCCCCCAAGGATGGGGGGAGGGGGTCCCGAGAGGAGCGGCCGCCCCTCCCCCTGCTCCTCTCCCCCCCTCCCCCCGGAGGACTAGTAACCTTAAACCAACTTACAGAAAACCTTTGGGGAAGCTGCCAATCACCCGGCAAACGACTTTTGCATCGATCCCCTGTCCGCGTGATAGATGACTTCATTTTACGGTAATTGAGAATTAGTGAGGAGATTAACAAGACCCAGCACCGCAGCTGGATATGCACCGCTAAGCACAGCCATTTGTCAACGTGGGACGTCGGCCGCTGCCTGCCGTACCGGGGCCCCCCTCTAATTGAATTTGGGGATGACGCGGAAATTAATTGGAGGCGGGGAGATTTCGGAGGGGACCCGGAGTGGGGGGCGGGGGTCCCGCCCTGCTCTGCCGGCTGCCCCATCCAGCCTCCGCCCATCCGTCCAGGGGGTCCGCGTGGGGCCCGGGCCAGGGCCGTGTGGATCCCCAGCGGTCCCACGCAGTCCCCCGCCCCCCGCAAGGACGGGACTCGGAAAATCCGATGGGGGCCCGAGGGAGGCAGTTCATCGGCAGCGCGTGAAGTATGGGTTCGCTCATTTCTTCTGACGAGCGCGGTGGAGTTTTGAAATCCTGCTGGGCGGCCAGGGCGACAGAGGCGCAGCATCGACGGTCGCGGCGGGATCGGGGAATGGACTCTGGTACGGGCGCTGGCGGGGGGGGCGGGGGCGGGGGGCGGCGGGAAGGAGCTGGCCCTCCCAGCTCTGTGGGCTGGACCGGCGGCGTCTGGGGAGGGGTCTGCGGGGTGGATGGGAGGGCCCTGGGAGGGAGGGGGGCTGGAGCGCCTCCACCTCCCGAGATTTGCATATGTAAGGACTTCTTTGCATGTGAACAGAGAGGCCCGGCAGCTGGGCCCCAGATCCAGCCTCCTCTCCCGGGATGCTTTCCGTCTGAGCCCCTTGGACGGCCGTGGGTTCCCAGGTACGCTGCCCTGCTCGGGGGCTGTCCTAAGTCTGCACTGGATTCTGTTAAGTCAAGAAACAGCGAGACAGGGCGGGTGGGGCACGGCCAGATTTTCACCCTCGGAAACTCTCCACGTGGGTTGAGGGTGAGACGGTTGGACGAAATAGCCGTGGACGGGCAGAGAATGGTTGTTGGCTCAGGGAGGGCTGCCCGCACTGACCTGCCGCTCCTGCGGGCTCAGAAACGCTAAGGGGGTCACAGCCTGGGCCTTGGGTGGGGGAGGGGGGGTGTCAGTCACGTGGGGAATCACATCAAACACACATGTGCACACACTACACCCTTATATGTGCACCCCAGGCTTATACATCCATGCACACACGCATACACACACAGAATCATGCACACTCACACACATACTCAGGCTCATACATCCACACACACCCCCCCCCTTACATGAGCACCACAGGCTGATACATGCATGCACGTACGTACACTCACACACGAACCAGAGCTGATATGTACACACATGCACACTCACTCACACACCTGGACACTTGGGCACTCTCACAGAATTCTCTCATCTCCACAGTTCCCGTCAACTTCCTACCATGATGGCAGGTGCCCAGGGGGACCCCAGCCCCTGCCACAGCCTCGAGTCCCCATTTGGTCAGGGTGACTGAAACCATGACCCCGCTGGGTCCCCAGCTGCCCTCCCCGAGGCCCTGGCCACCTGCTCAGGCCAGGCCTGGACGCATCCTGACTCTCCCAGCTCACGGACAGCTCAGCGAGGTCACAGGATGCGGTCTGCCCACCAGCTGTGCTTCTGCCGGTCACCGTCTGGGACAGGTGGCACGAGTCTCAGAGAGTCTTCGCACCGCCTACCTTCATGGTCAGGTGCAGCTGGATCAGGGCCCCCGGGTGGCCCACCCATCCCTGCGCCTCGTCTAGCCCGCCCAGCGGCCTCCCTCCCGCTGCTTCATCAGTGAACGGCATCCACTACCCCACCGTCCTGCAGATGAGGTCCAGGGACCCAGACCTGAGCATGTACCCCCATCCGACTCTCTCCGCGCGGCCGCACCTGCCCGGCTGCCCATCCGGGATGGTGGGGTCACCTGCTCATGCCCCCAGCTGCTGAGGGTCACCCGAGCGGCCAGCGCGGCATTGTAGCAACGAGGGCAGAGCAGGTCGCCTCCTGCCCTGACATAGCATCCTCCCACGTTAGCGTCTGCAATAAAACGCAAGCCTCTGGCTCTGGTTACGGAGTCCCCCACCTCACAGGCCGTGCCCTCACCTCTGCTCCCCTTCGCCCTACAGGGCTCCCTGGCCCTGAACACCCGAGCCTGCTTCCCTTCCAGGGTCACCCTCTTCCTCACCCTCCCAACGGCTCCCTGCTCCTTCTGGACGGGCACCGGAGTCTTATGGTCACACCTCCCAGGTGGCCTTCTCCACCGTCCTGTCACATCTTACTTGCTTGTCATAGGTCCCATGAGGCTTTCTTCACCCGCCTCCCCTGGTAACCGTGTTGCGCCCGGCACCGACCGCCGTCCTTCCTGCTCCAGGTCCGTGTCTGGTTTGCACCCACAGCCCCACAGGCTCCCTGGCACACAGGGCAGAGCCTGAGGCACGAGAGATGCCCGCCCACCAAGGAGCAAGCTCATGGCCGCGTTCTTCCAGCCTCTTTGGTCCTGCTGGGCCTGCCCCGCCACCCCAGCAGACACCAGCCCCAGGGAGGATGGCCTGTCCTGCTGCACCTCTGTCCTGTGGCTGCCGGGACACCAGGAGGAGATGTTGTTCCTGGAAGAGGAGGAGAAGTCCCCCAGCCCACGGCGGCGGGCAGTGCCAGCGCCACACGGGCATAAACCCTCAGCTTCCCAAACGTTAAGAGGACCGTCGCTCCCACTCTGAGCAGGGCGAGCTTGGATGCACCACTGCCCTCCAGGAGCAGGGTCGGTGGGCGGCTCTCAGCCACACCAGACACTTCTCCTCATGCCTCCCACTGTGACCAGAATCTCAGCTGCCTCTGTGCACCGATGCCCAACGGAAATGCAGAGACAGGGTTGGAGGAGACAGAAAAAGCAGCTCGAATGGCCAGGTAAGGTGGGGACATGCAGGCTAGTGCCTCAAGGACTGTGCCCCCCTGGAGGGGTGTGGGGGTCTCACAGTGTCAAGGAGCAGGGCGAGCTCAGCTCGGGGTCATTTTCCTGATGGGTGGGCGGTGAGGTCACTGGGAGTCAGCACCATCCACCTTCTGGTTCCAGCCAGTCTGGGGTCTCCGTGCTGGTGGGTAGCACACACTGGACTTCTTCCCCCCGCCTCCGTGGGGGCTTCAGCACCTGCAAAACAGCTCCAAGGACACGGCTCAGAATATGATCTACGGTCCTGGAGGAAGAACTGAAGTCCTTGACTTTGTCGAAGGGCTGAACCCTTCCTATCCTGTCCTGCTTGACTCTTTGCCTTTTTCTCTGGATTTTCTCACTTTTCAGATTCAGTTCATTCTTTGACTAACATCCTTCTACAGATGAAAAGGCAGGTGGAGGTCATGGGTAGGGGTCCACTCTGAGAAGCCCTCACAGGGTCCTGCTTGGTGACACCACTGGACACAGACATAGGACCCCAAAGAATTGGGACCACATCCTTGGGGACATCGGTCTCCAAGGAGCCTCACGCCCTGCTTGGGAGATGCCTGGTGTCCGGGGACTGAATCTTGAGTCTGGATCATAACTCTTGTTTTCCCTTGGGTTCAACACCCCTCTCGTCAGAGGGGTGCAGGAAGGTGGCAGAGGGCCCCTGGGAGGGTGACTGCCAAGTCAGGGAGCAGTGCACACCAGGCAGGCCATGTTTCTGGCACCAGTGAAACTGTGGACCAGCCCCGAGTCCTTGTGTTGTCGAGGAAAAGGCTTTGCCTTTCACCTCCCAGGCCTCCCGTCCTCTCAAAACGCTGACTCCAGAGTTCGTAATGAGGAAATATGGTGACAGCCAAAAACCAGTGAAAAGTCTCCATGACATTCAGCTGGCCCTTGGCCACGACCTAACTCAAACCGGCTTTGCACACGTGGTCTCTTCCTTGCTGAACTGCTTCTGTCCCTCGGGGCTCCTTTCTACGTAGAGGTCTGTGGCACGTGGGGTTTTTTCTCCTCTGAAACCTTCCCCAACACCCCTTCCTTGGTGGGTCATCTTCACTTCAGAGAGAAGGGCAAGGTGCCATCACCCCACAGACCACCAGGCACCGTCCCTGGACCCCCTGACTGTGGCCGTGATGACTCTGGAGGGAGCAGAAGGCAGACTCCCGCATCCTCATCAACAGCCCTGGTTTTCAGCTCAACCTCAAAGAGCCCTGGCTGTCCCCTCTCAAGGGAGGACCCCGTTTGGAGGGGCTCAACTGCCGGGGCCTCCTGTGCCTGGCAGAGCCATAGAGCTGGTCTTTCTGCTTCACCCCAACTCTGTCTCTCAACTGGCCTGTGGACAGAGGCTGGTTTCACCTACACCAGCTGGCAAGTTTGGGGTCCCCACGACGGCCCTCAGGTTTGGGAATTCACTAGCAGGATGCACAGAATTTGCTGGACCCACAGTTATGGGTGATGGTGTGTCAGCATGAGAGGACCCGGAATTAACGCTGCCGAGGGTTTGTCAGCCTGGACATGGGGAGGGTGCAAGCTTGGGCCCCCAGGTGGTCCCTCCCCATGGGGACTGATCCTTGGGCGCATAGGTGACCACAAAACTGTCCCGTCCTTCCTGGGCCCCCCGAGTGTCCCACCTGGGCCAGTGCCCTGGGCCCAGTGTGACTGTGAGGCCGAAAGACATGGGATTTCTCCCTGGCAGGCACTGGATCCGGGGTTTATTTGTTTTATCACAGGAAAACCTGTTCCTCCAACGAGTAATATAATTTGCAAAATCCGATTAGCCGCGTGCATATGGCAGGGACGAGGCTCTCATCGCATTTGCAGGGGCCGCCGCTGCTGATGCGATCCAGGAGGGGCGCTAACAGGATGGGGGAGTCGCTCACATGATCCCCCTGAAGGGCTGGGGTCTGGCTGGAGCCTCCCCGCCCCGTCCCGTGGCCCCTGGAACGCCTTGGGCAAGCTCAGCTCCGGAACACAGAGGGGGCGTCAGGGAGACCGGGTGCCATGAGGGAAGACCCCGGACCCAGCTCGTGGAGTGGGCTGGGCAGGAGTGTGTCCCCCCTAAAAGTTGCCACATCCACGTCCTGACCCCTGGTACCTACGAAAGGGACCTTATTAGGAAACCGTCTTTGCAGATGTGATGAAGTGAAGGCTCTGAGAGGAGGGCCTCCTAGGTGAGGGGGGGCCCTCCATCCAAGGACAGTGTCCTCCTAAGAGACACAAGAGGAGACTCAGACACAGAGGAGAAGCCACATGAAGATGGAGGCAGAGACGGGAGGGAGGTGGCCACCAGCCCAGGGCCACCTGAAACCCCCAGAAGCTGGAGGAGGCAGGAAGGACCCTCCCTGGAGCCTCTGGAGGGAGCAGGGTCCTGGGACCCCTTGACCTCAGATGTCTGGTCCCCAGGATGGGGGAGGGGGGTGGATGTGAGTTCTTGTAAGCCACCTGGTTTGGAGTCACCTGTTGTGTCCATCCCGGGAGACTCACCCACCAGGATGGAGGGGACAAAGTCCAGTTAGTGTTGAGTGTGGGACTCTGGGCAGGAACCCGCAGCGTGGCTGGTGCCCCCTCTGGGTACCACAAGCCCTACCTGTGTGGAGAGCCCGCAGTAAGCAGAAAACCAGGAGGACCAGTCCCCAGCCTGACGTGAAATTTCCACATAAGCGCTTTTCCAAAGGTGGCGTGGCATGTGTTTTGCTACCAGGAGCAAATCCATGTGTTTCTCTGCATCTCTGCTGGCCTTTGCTCCTTCGGGCCCACGAGAAGGCAGTTCCCTCACTTCCGAATCAGACTCACGTCCCCTCGCCTTTGGCGGTCTGGGCGCCAACCCCCCGTGCTCGGCTCCCTGCTCTGCGAGAGTAGAATCCTGTTTCTCTACCAGAAAAAAAAAAAAGCCTGCACTTCTCTTCTCGCCTTAAATAAAAAAGTGCTTATTCACAAGAATGTCGTCGGGGCCGGGGGCGGAGGGGGGGGAAGCTGTTATGAACACACCTGCCTTTGGGGGCCCAGGGTGAAGCCGCGAACACCTCGGAAGAATCACCATCAATCCCTGCCGTGGGGATGGCTTCCTCCAAAATGAAATTGGGTGCTCAGCTGCTCTCCATTACGGGTTTTCAAAAAATAAATGGTGTTTCCGTCGGTTATTTATGGGCTCTTGGAGTGTAATGGTTGTAATGATGAATACCGAATTTCTGAATTTATTCTAAAAAGGCACTTCATAAATATTGAACAGCACTATTATCCGCAGGTACCTCCATTTATTTTATTAAAATGGAAATTCAGAAATCATCCATAAAATGATTGCGGGCGTGGGGAGAGGGGCCTTCAGAGTGAGGAGCAACGTTTTTTAACCCTACCGTCGTGCCCTCCCTGCAGAGGGATCGGGGGCTGGCTGAGTTTCACGAGACCCACCGTGAGGGTCCCCGTCTGCTGGGGTTGTGTCTGGGTTCGACGTGTATGGACAGGAGAGCGCAGGGGGCCGTCGGTGTCCAGAATGAGTCCTGTGGGGGGGTTAATTTTCCTCTGGGGAGGAAGAGAGCCAGGGATTCCTAAGAGACCCCCCCTCCAATCAGACCTGACTTGTAGGAATCTTTTTTTTTGCTTTTTTTTAGGGCCATGCCTGTGCATATGGAAGTTCCCAGTCTGGGGGTCAAATTGGAGCCACATCAGCGACCTGCACAGCAGCTCACGGCAACACCAAATCCTTAACCCATAGAGCGAGGCCAGGGGTGGAACCTGCATCCTCACAGATGCTATGTCAGGTTCTTAACCTGCTACCTACCAGGGGACCTCCCGTCGGGGTTCTGTATATTCTTGCTGGGTGATGTTGCGTCTGACTTGGGCTTGCTGGTGGCAGGTCACGGACCTCCCCTGTGAAGTCGCCTTCGCATGCCCCCAATTCCAAGCCCACTGTGGGTGATGGGATTTCTCGTGAACCCATCATTTTACTTGAGCAAAATCTAGGGTCTTCTGTTTGAAGGCTGCAGGATGAAAACCAATGGGCTGGACAGGTGCTGCGTGGACTTAAGGGAATGCCTCAAGACGATGGTGCCTCCTGCAAACTTCAGGGGACACAGTCACACACAGGATGGACCAAAGCGGACACAAGTCATGGCTGAGAGAGAAATGCAAGTGGCGGCTCGATGGAACCAAAGAGCCTCTAACATGCTAGTGGTTTTCCTCTTGACTTCACAGAGAAAACCAGAGAGAGGGAAATTTCTGCTCCAAGGGGACAGTTTGCTTTTGAGGGTGAAGTCTGCAAACTCTGGCTGGGGATGGACAGAAGATTCCTGGGGAATTTCAAGAAATCAACTCAACGGCCATCTATGATGGGATGGGTGGGAGGCAGCGGGCATGAGCCAGGAACTGGAAAGAGGAATCCTGTCATGGAAAAGAGTTTGTTCAGACAAGATGAGAGTTAACATGCTTTAAATGTCTAAGGGCAAAAGTGACTTTGTTTTTAAAACATTTCTCGGGGGACAGTAGGCGAATTAGTCATCCTCACAGACTAAGGGTTTTATTGAGTCAGAAAATCAATAAATACCAGGAATGGGCTGGAGACTGGAGGAGCTCTTAGAATAGTGTTGAGATTATCTGGAAAGATCCTCTGATTGTGGACAGCGAGATTATCCTCAGGGCCGCCCCTGGCTAGATAAGAGTCCCAAGCCCTCTCCACGTGCGCATTAACCAAGAGAGCCCAGTGTCTCTTCTTCCTGGACTCTCGTGCCCCCTCATATCCTCCTCAAGGATTCTACATTATTTTTTGAGGATGCAAATCCTTCTTATAGCCAGGACTGTTTGCTTCTTTACCTGAAGGGGAAGAATGCTTATTCACATGCGTGTTTTCTTCCAGAACATTTTAAAAATAATTTATCGACATGAAATTTGGGTAACATAGAAAGAACCGTAGTAAAGTGTAAGATTCAGGGGCTTTTAATACAGTCAGCACATTGTGCAAGCACCACCTCTCTTTAGTTCCAGAACATTTTCTTCATTCCCCAAAAGAGGACCTGGACCCATGCAGAGTCATTCCTTGTTCCCCTTCCCAGCCTCTGGTACCACAAACCCATTTTTTGTCTGTGGATCTGCCTGTTCTGGATGTTTCCTTTCCATGAAATCACACTCTGTGTGTCCCTATGGGTCTTGCTTATTTTCCTGAGCACTGTGTGTGAGCTTCGCTCCTTTTCATGGCTGCATAATATTCCACCATGTGGATGGACCCTGTTCTGAGTATCCATCGATTCCATCCATTCACCATCCAGCCACCCATCTATACATGCACCCAACCATCCACCCACCCATCCATCTATCTATCCATCCATTTACCCATCTATCCACCCATCCATTCATCCATCATCCATCCATCCATCCATCCATCCATCCATCCATCCATCTGTGGACATTTGGGTTATTTCCACCTGTGAATTTGACTCCTCCTGGGATGTCCTACAGCTGGAATCCAAACTGTGTGTTCTGCTGGGTCTGACTTCTCTCCCTGAGCATCATGTGTTCAAAGTCCAGCCACATGAGAGCCATATCAGAGCTTCACTGCTTTTCATGGCTGAGTCAAACACCATGTGCATGCCTGGTTCTGCGTATACATCTTTCCAACGGTGGACATTTGAACTGCTTTGTCTTTTTGGCTCTTGTGAAGAGTGTTGCTATGAACATGAGTGTACATGTTTTCCTTGAGTCTCCCCTTTCAATTCTTTGGGGTGTCTCTGCAGGCATGGACTTGCCTGGTCATGTGGAAATCCTACATTTTGCTTTCTGAGGAACCTACAGCTAGATCTTTGACTGCCACCTGTCCCAGCTGAGCAGAGGATAACGTGAGTGCATGTGTCTATTGAATCCATAACTCACCCCAGCTATCTGCCAGGAGGTGGTGCCCACAACTGAGGGCAGGACTAGGGGACCAAATGGCCAAATGACCAGAGGGGGTGGAGAGTGAGCATGGTGAGATACAGAAAAGAAGGTCTGGTGTGTCTGTAGGAGGCTACTGGTCATCCCTGGATGAAGTGGGGCTGCGCTATCGCCTTCCCGGAGCCACCTTGGCCCACAGAAAGGGAAAACATCTCTGAGGCAGTGTCAGGGACAGAAGGAAAGGTCAATATTTTCACCATGTCATAAAACTTGAAATCATGTTTTCTTTTGTGTCTATTTATGTCTTCTACCGCCACTGAAGTTGAGCCATCTCCCAGGCTCCTGGGGTTTCACCTAATTGCCCACCGGGCATGTCCTCTGAGCAGACGGTTGCCTTTTCCAGATGGGCATCATGCCCTGGGGAGCACAAACATCTCTGGTGAACCAAGAAGGTCTCCAGCCACCAGGTGTCCTTCATGTCTCTGCTCACCTGGGCACCAAGCATCTCATGCTCTTCTGATGTCTTGAGCCCTGTGGTCAGACATGGGGGGACTACAGGTGAGGCTCAAGAGAAGACTTTGTGTTCTCACTCCTGCAGTATCACAGATGGGTTACCTGGAGGGATACGGAGGGGATGAGGTCTCTGTGGGGAATCGGGGGCTGGGACGTCCACACAATTGAGTGAATTATCAGCACCTGAGAGATGGCAGAGGGCGTGTTGATGAGTAATGTCATGATGAGAGGCAGGGTGACCTGCGGCATCTCCACTTCTGTCTGTCTGCAGAGGCCTGGCCTCTTCTCTTGCCAAAGGGACGCAGGAAGATGCCAGCCCTCTCTTTGCTCTCATACCTGGAAGTGGCCCATGTCATCTTTGAACAGGTGCTCAGTCACTTCCAAGGACTTACTCACAACGCTGGTGTTTCCTGACTGCGATAGAAGAGTGGGGAGCCTGGCCAAATTCAGGTGGTCAAGCGAGGGTAATACGGCACCAGGAAGAAATGGAGAGGAGGGGGAGACACGCTTGCAATTCCATTTCCCTTCAAGACTAGCATGGTGGGAGTTCAACAGATCAGGAACGCCTTGGTGGGCTAGTGAAGAACCTCCTGAGACAGTGAACGCGTGTACCAACCCCTGAGTCCTTCTGTTTTGAAGGAAAAGGCTTCGCCTTCCGCCTCCCAGGACTCCTCTCTGTCTCAAAAGACTGACTCCGCAGTTCATGTTGAGGAAATATGGTGACAGCTAAAAACTAGTGAGAACAGCTTCCGTGATGTTAAGCCCGCCTTTGGCCACGAACTTCCCATAACTGGCTTTGCACAAAAGACCTCTTCCTTGCTTAGCTGCTTTCCTTTACTCGTGGTTACTTTCTGGGGAGCGTTATGTTGCACGTGCTGTTGTCTCTTCTTCTGAAACACTCCTAGATCAGGGTGGCCCTCTGCTCAACGACAGTGTCCTCATAAAAGACAGAAATGGAGACCCGGACACAGAGGAGAAGCCCCACGAAGTGTCTGAGAGGAGGTCCTCCTGGATGGAGGAGGGGCCCTCCATCCAAGGACAGTGTCCTCCTAAGCAACAGAAGAGGACACACTGACATAGAGGAGAAGCCACGTGAAGATGGAGGCAGAGACGGGAGGGAGGCGGCCACCAGCCCAGGGCCGCCTGGAGCCTCCAGAAGCTGGAAGAGGCAGGAAGGACCTTCCCTGGAGCCTCTGGAGGGAGCGGGGCCCTGGGCCCCCTTGACCTCAGACCTCTGATCTCCAGGATGGGGGAGGGTGGATATGGGATGTTTGAGGTTCACCAGTTTGTAGTCATCTAATGCAGCCACTCCAGGATGCTCCTATAGCAGGTGTTTTAAATGCAGAGCCATCTCACAAGGGTCCACCTCAGCCCCCACCCAGCTGCCTCCGTGGTCCATGCAGCTCATCATCACGTGAGAAGCCCCACACACCTAGTGAGGAACCCACCCAAAACCCACACGGGGAGTCGATGGTCCTCCGATTCCCGACCCCCTGGAGAGCCCACCTGCCTGGGGGGGAACCGTCTCCCTGACGACGAGGAAGCCGGGAGGATATGATGGAGTCGGGTGACGGCCACACCTGGAATTTCTAACGGGCACGAGGAGGAGATGTGATACCGGTTGCCTCACCAGCCCTCCTTTCGCACTTTGAAATCCCTCCCCGCCCCGCAGCGAGCAAACCCACTTACATGGCACATCCCTGCGTCATCTCAGCTTTAAAGGCCATTTCATTTATTTGTTTGTCTGTTGGTGGGGGGGTTGCTTTTTTTTTCTTCTTCTTCTTCCTAAAAGACCCTGTTAACGATCCGTCTTGTCTGCGCCCCACCTGGCGAAGGACGCAACGGACACACGGTTTCTAAGTGTGTGACTTCACCGGGCTGCCCATTACCTTCGTCCGGCTCGAGAAGCAGGAAAACAGCATCCGAGGAGGAGAGGGCAGGAAGCGGTTTCCTTCTCTTGTCGGTGGTGTGTCGGAATGCGAGACCAGCGGAAACAAATCACGCTGTCTGTCCCGTTCTCTCTGAATACGTTTGATTGGGTGGGGGCGGCACCGAGGCGGCTCGTGATAAAGATAATACCTCGTGGAGAGAATGCAGAACCGACGCTGTGTTCCAGAGCCCCAAACAAAGAAAACCTTTTACAAACCCCCTGTGTCTAATTTCGTTTTAGAAAATTAGATCCTGGGAATTTTGCATAAGATAACTGTATTACCGGGATGCAATTTGGTCTGGGTTGCTGGCTTGCGTGCCGGCGCCTCCTTAATAAAAAGTGTCAGTTAAAATGAAAATACAGCTTGGGTAATTAAATTTAATTGGGTCTTGTCACTTTACATTGCTTTCGTTTTTTGAGGGTTTCCACAGAATTGCAGCTTCTGGTTTGCTAATTTCTTTATTGCCAGCCGGTGCTGAACCTGACCCGCCTCTAATAAACTGAGACCTTGCTTTTTTCGGGGGCTCTGAACCTCGAAGGCAATGGCAAACAAAGAGACGGGGTGACCGAGGGCCGGGAGGGAGGGGCGATGCTGGGACAGAGTTACCTGTGGCTTATGGACTTTCACCACCTGCGGGAAGAGCGTAGTTGTTACAAGTCGGAAGAGTGTCTGGGGGCTTCAGGGAGGCACCAGGTGTGTGCAACAGGAGTGAGTACCATCTTTCAGTAACAAAATATCCAGCGATGTGGGCTATATACACTGTAGCCACCGCATGGGAGATGGCCCCACTCAAAGCTACATATGTAGGGGTGTATCAGCTTATCTCTTTTGACTTTGGGTTTTCTTTGTTTTGTTTTTGGTTTTGGTTTTTTACGGCTGCACCTGGGGCATATGGAAGTTCCCAGGCCAGGGGTCGAATTGGAGCTGCACCTGCCAGCCTACACCACAGCCACAGCAACACCAGATCTAAGCCACATCTGTAGCCTACACTGTAGCTCATGGCAATGCTGGATCCTTAACCCACTGAGCAAGGCCAGGAATGGAATCTGCATCTTCATGGATACTGTCATGTCCTTAACCCCCTGAGCCAAAACACGAACTCTGACTTTTGTGTTTTATGGGTCTACCTGGATCAACCAGGCTAATCCCTCATCTCAACATCCTTAACCAAAGCACACCTGCAAAGCATTCTTTATGAGCCCAGGGGGTTAGGACCTGGATATCTGTAAGGGCCATTACTCAGCTGGCCACAGATAGTATAGAGAATCCAGCAAATATGAGTAAACTGATGGGTGAAGTGCACAGGGAGCTGCAAATTAAAATCTTCATCTGCAAGCCTGACGAGCCCTAGCAGCTGCCCAGCACAGTGGCTGCTCTGCCCTCGGGACCTGCCTGCCAGTTGGCAGAGCGTGTCCTTGGGGGCCCAGAGGGATTCTAAGTCCTTGTTGCAGGCTCAGTGTCAATGATCAAGAGAACTTCACCCATGAAGGAAAGATTGAAGCATAGGTGGAGGCCCTGGAATCGGGATCATTCAAAGGGTTTTCAAGACACCTTAGTGCTGATTCTCCTGGACGGCAGCTGGCCAGATCGCAGGGGCTTTCTCTGAACTAAATGCTTCTCTTCTCTCCACCAGAGGTTGGCACGTCTTTTTACAGTCGACTCCAGTTTTGGACCCACGCTCGCCTGAGTGGAGGCTTGAAGACCCGCTGAACTTGTTTTAAGGGCCCATGGTGAAGTTCCCCTTGTGGCTCAGCAGGTTAAGAACCAACTAGTATCCATGAGGATGTGGGTTCAATCCCTGGCCTTGCTGAGTGGGTTAAGGATCCGGTATTGCCACAAGCTGTGGTATAGGTTGCAGATTTGGTCCAGAACTGGCAATTCTGTGGCTGTGGTGTAGGCTGGCAGCTGCAGCTCCGATTAAACCCCTAGTCTGGGAATTTCCATATGTCATGGGGAGGCCATGAAAAATAAACAATTAAATAAAGGCACATGGTGGATGCAGTCCAGGCTCAGAGTCCTCATTCATCAGGCAAGAATCATCTGCCTTTCCAGCTTTTCCCATGAGAAGGGGACTTTCTCCTATGTTTCACCAGGAAGATGCAAATGGGGCAGGGAGGGGGCAAGGTGCTTGCACTCATTGCTGAAGCTGTGGCTCCCTGATTCCCACATCCGCCCCCGTCTGTGGCAGAGCCGAGGGCCGTGAATGAAGGACCTTGATGACTGTGACCGAGAAGCTGCATCATGGCAGGAGGATGCTGGGCTGATGGTGGGCAGGTGGGGCTGTTTTTTCAGCCTTAGAAGGAGGGTGCACGTTGGAGGGATTTTCAGACTTGATTCTGAGGATGGTAAGACCCTGGTGGCCCTTTTCTGGGTGCACAAGATGAAGGAGGCATCGAGGGTTCATAATCCTTAGAGACGTGAGAACAAACGTGGATCTGGATTAAAATCCTCCTGCTGGACCCGAGATGGGGTCCCAGGGTCTCCTAGTGACACAGGGCTGGGCTTTTCCGGGATTCCCCATTTTTGTGAAGACCTTGTTATGTCTTACCGCTGGCTGCACCTACCCCAAGCTGCCTCCAGCTCCCGTCTTCCCTTCCCTGCTCCCTTTTTCCGCTGATTCACAGCCACGTGGGGAGGTGTTTCCAACAGCCTGACACAGCCTGGCTCTCATAGAAGCCCCTGTAATTTACAAAAGGGTCTCAGGTTTAATCTTGCGCCTTCCCTCCATTATCCTAAATTATGGATCATTCTAATGACGTGCAGAACACATAACAAGCAAATTGCAGATGACATGCTTATCACTTATCGTAATACAATTTCCTAAATCCAGCACCTCACTAATGCTAATAAAAACCAAAACAAAAACAAACACATGTGCCTTGTAAGGAATTTTTTAAAAATACATTTAGAACAACCTCTAGGATACAGGTTGACTTATCAACTCTTTCATTTTATTTTTCTAATTCATAAAATTTTTTTAGGGCTACACCCGCAGCATATAGAGGTTCCCAGGCTAGGGGTCAAATTGGAGCTGTAGCTGCCAGCCTACACCACAGCCACAGCAGTGTGGGATCCCCAATCCACTGAGCGAGGCCAGGGATCACACATGCAACCTCATGGATACGAGTCGGGTTTGTAACTCGAGTTGCTGAGCCACAATGGCAACTCCTCAAATGCAGCATTGATGGGTGTCCTTCGAAAAAGGGGGTGATGGCTGTGGGATGTCAGAGGCACCAACTGGAATGACACAGACACAAGCTGCAGGACGCTAAGGGTTTCTGGAGTCCAGGAAGCAAAGAGACAGGCTGAAACGGATGTTCCCGCAGGGCCCCCAGGAGCAAGCTGCCCTGCAGACCTCTAGGGGACACCTGGTCTTAAGAACCTGGAGAGTGAATGTCTGCTATTGGATCCACCCACTTTGTGGTCTGTAGAGACCACTCTCTGGCCATCGCACAAACTGCTCTTCTACCCACGAGTCCACACAGGCGCCCGGTGGGACCTGGGGTCAGAGACGACACACAGCACCACCTGCCCCTTTGGGCACTGTGACAAGCCAGAGCCATGACATGCTGCGGGGCTGTGTCTGGTGCGAAGCTGGACACCGTTGGTCCTTAATACACAGCAGCATAAGACCTGAGAGTTTTCTGTGCCTGCTCCTCTTGTGAGGGCAGCCCCTCTTGCACACCTGTCTGGTGCACAGAGGGGCCTGATGGTGACTGTGCAAAGCCCCAGTGCCAGGAGAGAGATGTGTGTGGTGTCCAGCTGCACTGAGGCATAGAGGAGGCATGGGAGGGCAAAGGTGGTGGGTGGGTGGGCAACCAACCCCACCCCCAGGGAGGGAGGAGAAGGAGGCCATTCCATTCTGTTCCTAGAGAAGGAAGAAAAAGAAATAAACAAACAAACAAAAAAACAGTGGGGCAGGTATGGGAGAAGGGAGAGGAGGTGTGAGAGAGGTCAAGTTGGGACTCGGTGGAAGCCAAGGATGGAGGCTCAGAAAGAAATTGGGGGCAGGGAGGATTTAAAGACACTTGCAAAATGCAAGACCCAGAGGTTGGGCTAGAAGTGGCAGAAAATGACCAGGGAGAGAAACATGGCAGAAATCCATTTGGCATTATTGCGGAAGTCTCAGCTGCCTCTCTGCACTGATGCCCAATGGAAATGCAGAGACAGAGTTGGAGGAGACCAAAAAAGCAGCTTGAGTGGCCAGGCAAAGAGGGGGGCACAGCAGGCTAGTGCCTCAAGGACTGAGTCCCCCTGGAGGGGCAGTGAGGGCTCACAGTGTCAAGGAGCAGGGCGTGGTCACACTGGGGTCATTTTCCTGATGGGTGGGCGGTGAGGTCACTGGGAGTCAGCATCAACCACCTTCTGGTTCCAGCCGGTCTGGGGTCTCCATGCTGGTGGGCAGCATATACTGGACTTCTTCCCCCACTGGGGGCTTCAGCACCTGCAAAACAGCTCCAAGGACACAGCTCAGAATATGATCTATGGTCCTGGAGGAAGAACCAAAGTCCTTGATTTTGTTAAAGGGCTGAACCCTTCCTATATTGTCCTGCTTGGCTATGCTCTTTTTCCTGTGCATTTTCTCACTTCTCTGATTCAGCTGATCCTTTGACTAAAGTTCTTCAACAGACAAAAGACAGGTGGAGGTCATGGGGCAGGGGGGGTCCACTCTGGGATGGCCTCTCAGGGCCCTACTCAGTGACAGGATTAACCTAGATAAACACAACTGACCCACGTTGCTGTGCACGTGAAGCTAACACAACACAGTAAGTCAACTCTCCTCAAACAAAATTAAGAAAAAATAAATAAATAAATATAGAGAGTAACCACACAGTGACACCAAATAAAAGATATGATACACAGTCACTTCAATACATTTCCATCGGGGGAGTTCCCCTTCTGGTACATTGGAAATGAGTCCTACTGGTATCTCTGAGGATGCAGGTTCAATTCCTGCCCTTGCTCAGTGGGTCGGGGATTCGGCGTTGCTGTGGATGTGGTGTAGACTGGCGGCTGTAGCTCTGATTTGACCCCTAGCCTGGGAAATTTCACATGCTGCAGGTGTGGCCATAAAAAGCCAAACCAAAAATTCCCATCTGTTTTTAAATAGGTAACTTTGATAAAATCATAAAGATTTATATTTTATTTTTAAAAATGGACTTCACGTGAACCTTTTCTTAGCAGTTCTTAGGAGAGAAAAACCCCTCATGCTGACGGACGGGGAGGGGATTAGGCGGAACATAAATGTGCGTTTATGAAGCCCGTGAAATCCGGGTCCCAACACCCCCTTCTCATGCGTTCCATTTTTGGGCAAGTACAGGGATTAAAGCTCAGCCAACGGCCCTTCTCCACGCAGTCGCTCAATAAAAGAGACTTTGATGAAAAGATGAAAGAGCGTGGAAATGGTTATATTTGGTAGGTGAAATGCTTTTGCTCAGGGTAGCTGAGAGACTCTCTTGTTAATTATTGATCTGTTTAGGAGAAACTCCGCCTTCTTTGCAGAGAGCGGAAGGTCAGCTGGACGCACCTTCTGGTTTTTGTGCAAGTGATGAAGATCCGCTTTGATGGGGGAGTGACTGCCTCAAAGGAAAGCTGTGATGGAGCTCTCAGAGCCAGGATGAAATTGGGGGGCGTCGTGGGGGCCAACCTGAGAGGCAGAGTACGCGGCGGAGCTGAGGACAACCTGCTCTAGGATTTTATCAACTTCCCTCCCTTTCCCCTCCTTTGACACACACACTGAAGATTCTCTGGGAGAGAAAACCCAAGGCTTTCATGAGCTAAGATAATTGCTTCAAAAGGTCAACTGCTAAGCTTACAAAAGTTCTGTTATAAACTCAGCCTCAAAAAGACCAACAACCTAATTTCAAAAATGGGCAGAGGTTTGGAATAGACACTGCCCCAAAGGGCACGTGCAGATGGCCAACGAGCACACAAAAAGATGCATGGAGCATCATCAGGGAAACGTCAATCAAAGCCTCAGTGAGGTACCACCTCACATGATGACAATAATAATGAGGAAAATAGCAAGCATTGGAAGGATGTGAAGGAGTTGTGCTCTCATCAATGGCTGGTGAGAATGCAAAATGGTGCAGCTGCAGTGGAAGTCAGTCTGGTGGTTCCTCAGAAAGGGAAAGATGGGATTTCCAAGTGAGTCAGCAATTCCACTTTAAGGATTTGTCTCCAAGAATTAGAAGCAGGGAACAAAGGCTTGGAGGCACAAGTTCACGGTGGCACAATTCAAAGCAAATAAAAGATGGAAACAACCCAGGTGTCCACAGATGATAGATGGGTGGATGGATATATGATTGATGGATCGATGGTGAATGGATGGATGGATGGGTGGGTAGATGGATGGATGGATGGTGGATGGGTGGATGGATGGATGGATGGATGGATGGATGATGGATGGATGGATGGATGGATGATGGATGGATGGATGGATGGATGGATGGATGATGGATGGATGGATGGATGGATGATGGATGGATGGATGATGGATGGATGGATGGATGGATGATGGATGATGGATGGATGGATGGATGGATGATGGATGGATGGATGATGGATGGATGGATGGATGGATGATGGATGATGGATGGATGGATGGATGGATGGATGATGGATGGATGGATAGATAATGGATGGATGGACGGACAGACGGATGGATGGATGGTGGATGGATGGATGGGTGGGTAGATGGATGGATGGATGGGTGGATGGGTGGATGGATGGATGTATGATGGATGGATGGGTGGGTAGATGGATGGATGGATGGTGGATGGGTGGGAGGATGGATGGATGGACGGACAGACGGATGGATGGATGGATACACAGAATGGGGTCCATCCACACCATAGACTGTTGACTCGGCCATGAAAAGGAGTGAAACTAGAACACAGGCTGCCACACGGATGGACCTTGAACCCACAATGCTCAGGCGGAGAAGCCAGACCCAGAAGGACACAGTGTGGGATTGCATGGAAAGGGCATGTCCAGAACAAGTAAGCCCACAGACAGAAAGTGGATTCGTGGTGCCAGGGGCTGGGGGAAGGGGAGGAGGAGTGACTTTTAATGGAGATAGGGTCTCCTTGGGAGATGAGAACGTTCTGGAACCAGAGAGAGGTGGCTGAAGCACAATACCATCAACACATTAAATGTCATTAATGGTCATTTTTATTTTACCACAATGAAAAAAAAATTTAGAGACATCTACTAGGATGGGCATGCTAAAAATCCCACAGACTGAAAGAGGCCCTGGAGGGTACCACTCACGGCTGTCCCTACCCCAGAAGTAAAGGCTTTGATCCGCTGGCTATGATGTTCCTTCTGCAGGTGCCATGTCCCAGGTGGAGCCCACCAGAGTCAGTCTGTGTCCTGATTCCCCCATGGCCTGTCCTTCAAGCAACACAGCCACCAGGGCTGCTACTTCCACATTAGCGTCTTCTGCCCCTTGGCTTGGGCTAGTTTCCGCACATGGCAGAGGGACAATCTGGCGTTTCCTGAACCAAAGGCGCTTCTTGAAAAAGCGAGATAGTATCATCTGGAGACGTATAACAGTACAGAATGTCTTTGAAAGGTGTCATATTTCATCAGTTACCTCTGCTGAATTATTCACAAGGAGGTCTGCAGGCTTTGCCTGCTGCGGCCTCGTTACCTGAGTAGATGCATCGATATTGGAGGGGAGGTTTAGTCTACCCACTGTCTCCCACCCAGGACCGCCATTTGCAGGGTCAAGGCTTCACAGCAACTGTCCCCTAGGCTGGGGACACTGTGGTGTCCTCAGGATGATTTGCATTACCCTCTGCTATGGGACTTTTGAGGTCCACAGTAGGAACCCCCCAAAACAATGGAGTCTCCCAAAATGTTCAGGACAAAAGCCACCAGACACACATGAGAGCTGGTCCTGTTCTTTTCTTCTCTTCTCTTTTCTTTTTCCTGATGGTTGCACCTGCGGCATATGGAAGTTCCCAGGCTAAGGGTCGAATCGGAGGTGTGGCTACCGGCTTACGCCATAGCTCACGGCCTCGCCAGATCCTTAACCCACTCAGCAAGGCCAGGGATCGAACCTGCATCCTCATAGATACTATCCAGCTTTCAGCCCACTGAGCCACAGCAGAACTCCAGAGCGGGTCCTTTTCAATGATCGCCCAAGACTTTTCATCGGATGTTTATGAGTGGTTTGCGATTGCGTTGGTTGTTCATGGCAATTAAGGCAGCGTATGACATTGCTACTTTATTCATTTATTTCAGTTTCATTTTTACTTTTGGCTGCACCCTCAGCATGTGGAAGATCCCGGGCCAGAGATCAAACCTGCACTGCAGCAGCGACCGGAGTCATTGCAATGACAATGCATAGGTCCTTAACCCACAGTGCCACCGGGAAACTCCCCATTCACTTATTTTTAAAATTTCTTTATTAAAGTCTAGTTGATTTACTGTGTTGTGTTAATTCCTGCTGGACAGCAACAAGATTCTGTTGTACATACACATAGTTTTTTTTTTTTTCCATATTCTTTTCCTGCTATGGTTTATCACAGAAAATTGAGCATAGTTCCCTGTGCTGTATAGCAGGACTTTGCTTATCTGTCTATATATAATAGTTTGCATCTGCCAACCCCAGACTCCCACTCCCCCTCCATTCCCCCCACTTTCTTCCCACCCTACTTTCTCCCCCCACACCCCCCCACACCCCCGCCCTTGGCCACCTCAAGCCTGTTCTCCACCTCTATGAGTCTGACATTGTTACTTTAAAACAGAATCAAATATGCCCCCCCACCTCCCGCAGTCTTCTCAATACAGGAGTCGGGGGGGGGGGGGTGCTGTCCCTTCCCGATTTAAATCCATAAATCATCTGGGTGCAGATTGCAGTTCTCAAACATATATTATCCTGCCCCAGCTCCCCCGCCCCCGGCACCCAGCACACGTATGTGTGCACAGTGGCTGTGGCTGTGGCCGCCCCGCCCGCGCTCGCTCCCTTTGAATGCGAAGCGGGAGCCAGCGCCCCCCCACACACCCGCTTTCATTTGCACCCCAGGCTGATCTGGATGCAGGAAAAGCTGCTGTTCCTCCCGATTTCCATTCAATCCGTTACGCGGCTCCCCGTTCAGCGCCTCGTCACCCTGACTTCTAATTTGACAATGACAAAGAACTCCGCGGCGATTTTAAATTTCATAATTTTAATCTGTCAAGCCTGACATTTAATTAGTGCCCTCTCTAACCCGTAGCCATGCACGCCGCCGCCTGCCGTGGCTGCTCCGTCGCAAGAGAGAAAAAAAAATTTTTTTTTCTTCCTCCCCCGTGGAAGCGCGGATGAATAAATACGGGCGTAACTGCAGGTGTAACACGAGGCCCCCAGGGTGCCCTATTAGCCCCAAATCTAGACAGATGAGGTTAATCGGATTTTCAAGTGCGGCTTTATCGCATGAGGAGTGATGAAGCCTGGGCGCGGCCTCAAGTGCCTGTTCCTGGAAAAAGAGGTCTGGCACGCAGACGAAACAGCTGTCACCTACACCTTACAGGACCCGGGGACAGGCTGCGGAAACTCGGCCTCTTACCTGGAAGATCCCAGGCCAGAGTTCAAACCCCCTGCTGCAGCAGCGACCCGAGCCATTGCGCAATAGGAACATGGAGACAGGGTTTTAGGGAAATGAGAAAAAAATAGCTTTGCCAGGCAAAGTGGGCCACAGCAGGCTCATGTCCTAAAAACCGTGTCCTCCTCTGGGAGCGGAAAGGAAGGGGTCTTAGAGTTTGGGAGCAGAAAATAGGACCGCAGATAAGAACCAGGGTGGGTGCAAGCTTGCCTCCTTTTTCGGAGCTGGTGTTTAGTGTCCCTGGGACTGGTTCCACTGGTTCTTGAGGTTATCACACTGTGACCTTCTTTCTGGAATGAAGAAGCTTCCTCAAGCGGTTAACGGGTTTCATTTGTGGGGGGTTAGTTGTGCAGAAGGGCGCAAAAACATTGCTGTGTGTATCCCTTGAGGGGGAACCGGGACCCACCCCCAGGCAGCACTGTTGTCCCCTGACGGCCCCTCCTTGGTCTCTGCATCCCCTCCCTCCCCTGATCTGCACCTGTGGGCACCTGCCCTTTGGGACTCAGGGAAGGGCCTGGAGGCCAAAACTTATTCCCTAAAAACAAGACATGGGGGACACAAAGAGGCTTGTGTCCAGGAGCCCACAGGGTCCTGCTTGGTTTCAGATGCTGGGTTAGGCTTTCTGGGGGTTGCAAAAGAGACAGAAACTCAAAGGAAGGAGGAGGAGGGGAGGGGGGAGGAGAAGGAGAAGAGGCCAGCAGGGCTCTCTAAGTGGGTGGTCACTGGGGGCACTGGAAGTGGCCGGGCTGTTCCTCCACTATCTGGGGGTACGAGTTTTCCAGGCTGGTGTCACGCCAGGAAGGGCTTGCCTGTCCTAACCCTGTCATGTTCGGTTGGAGCTCGTCTTGCTTTGTATCCAAAGCCACTCTCCTTTTTGGTCTTTTAGGGCTGCACGTGCAGCATATGGAAGTTCCCAGGTTAGGGGTTGAATTGGAACTAGAGCGTCCAGCCTACACCGCAGCCACAGCAACGCCAAATCCGAGCCATGTCTGTAACCTACACCACAGCTTATGGCATTGCCAGCTCCTTAACCCACTGAACAAGGCCAGGGATTGAACCTGCATCCTCAAGGATACCACTAGTTGGGTTCTTAACCTGCTGAGCCTCAGTAGGATCTCCTCAAGGTCAGTTCTTGTCTCACCCCACAGCCAAGTCATTTCCCGTTGATGCCTCTCCAGTGGGGCAAAGTTCTCAGTCAACCTGCTACAGAGACCTCTTTGCTCAAGATGGGACATCTCAATGCTGTGGCTTTTCCCAAAGCCAGTTCCTTATGTCTGGACAGCTGGACTGTTTGTGTCTTCTTCACCATGGGGGTCCTGGGGGAGCCACCTCAAGGCAGGTGGGGGCTCTTGTTGTTTATGGGCAGCATGTTCTGGGGTCCCTGTCTTCCTCCTCATTCTGTGGAAGCCTGCACAACCCTGTTCATGCAGATGCTGCATCACAGCTCCCATCCTTCTGGTGCAGAGAAAAGCCAGGTATGGGGCTCCAAGACCCCTTCAAGGAGATGGACCTCAAAGCCTTTGGCTGAGACAAGAATGACCAGACCTTATCATCACCACACCTGTCTCACTGTAATGCCCCCCCCCACCTGGAGCCACCTGTCCTACTTCTTCCTGCCCTGCCTCAAGCGGCATGTGGCCCACTCCTCACCCAGCCCCTATGGGGACCGTGTATGGCCCCAACCAACCAGCGAGTGTATCTAAAGATCCCTCTTTTCCCAACCAGTAAGCAGGTAGCTGGAGTGTCCTAAGACCTCCCCTCTCCCTGGGTTATAAAAACAGACAGGACCATGTCCCTGGGGTCTCCATGCTGGTGGGCAGCATGCAGTGGACTTCTTCCCCCTGCCTCCATGGGGGCTTCAGCACTTTCCTGATCATCAGGAAGAAGTCCAGGGGCACTAGCGGCATCTCTCATCTCAATAAACTACTTTCTCTTCCCCTCACCAAGTTGGAAAACTCGTCTTTCTGACCTGCCTGCACTGACCACGACACTGGGGTCTCTCCAGGCTCAGGTGTGCAGGGCTGGACAGGGTCCTTCACTCTTCTCCGGGAAGCTTCCCTCTTTGGGGTTAGAAAAGCCGTTTGGGACATTGCAATGGGATCCTGCCTAACCTTCAGTTTCCATCCATGTGTGAGGCATTCCAGAAATTGGACAGCCCCTGATGCAGACTCCTCCGGGAGTGGAGCCCACTTGTGCACATGGGGCCCTCACTGTCCATCCAGGAGGCAGGCAGGTGAAGGGCACACCTGGGCAGGAATGACCCTGCAACTCTGGACTCCTCTGTGAAATCCACAGTGATGTTCACGTCGCACTCTCTCGGCAGCACTGCTGGGGAGATGGAAAACGATAATCAGTTTCTCCCAGCAGCGGTCAAACTCGGTCAAGGGTCATTATTACTGCAAGAGGGACACACTAAGAAGAAAGCCCTGAGCTTTGCTGGAAGATGGGGCTTTCCCTCCCAGCATCACCAGGTAGGAGCTCTTTGACTGGGCACATGCTCTGGCCAAAATCTTGGCTACCTCTCTGCACCGATGCCCAATGGAAATGCAGAGACAGAGTTGGAGGAGACCAAAAAAGCAGCTTGAGTGGCCAGGCAAAGCGGGGACACAGCAGGCTAGTGCCTCAAGGACTGTGCCCCCCTAGAGGGGCAGTGAGGGCTCACAGTGTCAAGGAGCAGGGCGTGGTCACATTGGGATCATTTTCCTGATGGGTGGGCGGTGAGGTCACTGGGAGTCAGCACCATCCACCTTCTGGTTCCAGCCGGTCTGGGGTCTTCATGCTGGTGGGCAGCACACACTGGACTTCTTCCCCCCGCCTCCATGGGGGCTTCAGCACCTGCAAAACAGCTCCAAGGACACGGCTCAGAATATGATCTACAGTCCTGGAGAAAGAACTGAAGTCCTTGACTTTGTTGAAGGACTAAACTCTTCTTAATCTGTCCTGCTTGAGTGTGTTCCTTTTTCCTCTGTATTTTGTCACTTCTCGGATTCAGTGGATTCTTTGCATAAAGCTTTTCTATAGATAAAAATGCAGGCAGAGAACATGAGTGGGGGTCCACTCTGGGGAGGCCTCCCTGGATCCTGCTTGGTGATAACGCCACTGAACTTTCCGGCTCCGTTTCCCCCTCTGTAAAGTCGTGGGGCTCGTGTCTGCCTGGCAAGGTGGCTGTCACTACCACGGGAACACATCAAGCAGTGATGAAGAGGCTGGGACCCTGCTTGGGTATCCCATGCTGTCTTTGGGGAAATCTCTCTGAAACTTGGGTTTGCTGGAGAAAAATGAAGTCTCCTCATACGCTGCTGACTTGTATTTTCTCGGCAGCTCTCTCTGAGCCTGGATGCTTAGTGTCTGGGGAAGATGAAACCAGCAAGCATAGGTACCAAGTATGCCTTCTGAGAGCCTTAAATAACAACAAGGGGAGCTTGGCTGTGCACACCTGCCACCATGGATGCAGCAGAAGCAAATGGCTTAGTGTCCAGAACCAGGAAAATGCAACCAAGCTAGTGCCCTATGGGGCTCCTGGGCACAAGCCTTTCAGTGCCCTTCATGTCCTCAGTCTCTATGACCTTCCCTGAGCTCCAAAGGGCATTTGCTGATCAGGGAAGGGAGGGGATGCCGAGACCAGGGAGGAGCAGTGCATCCCGGGGCAGGTCCTGGTTCCTCCTCAAGGAATATACACAACAGTATCGTAGAACCTTTCTGTACAATGAAATCCCCAAACAAAAGGAAGACGTGCTTCATGAAGCATCTTCATCATTGGAAGAAGGAGGACCACCAGAACCCGTCCTGGGGCCGCTCAGCACCAGCTTTGAGAAACAAAGCTTTGCTGTCCCTATCTGCAGCCCAATCTCCACTCCCCAAACTATAAAGCCATCTCCTAATCCCTTCCATGGGGGCGGGGGTACAGTCTTTAAGGCATCAGCCTGCTGTGGCCCCCTCAGCCTGGCAAGGCAGTAAAGCTATCTTTTCCTCCTTCACCCCAAACGTCTCCAGCGTTTCTATTTGGCACCAGCGGACAGAGGCTGAGTCTTGGCAACAGCGCACGGATAAAAATCAGAAAATTGTGTGAGCCCAGATATTAAGAGGAAGGCATTTCTCTTGGCTAGCCACAGCCGCAACTTCCTTTTGATGGAATTCTTTTTCAACCTCCTTCCCGGTCCTAATTCACCACCCCCACGCTGCGTTGATGGTGTGCATAAAATCTGGAGTTTTCAACGGGAAGAGAGATGGCCCTGGATTCTGAAGAAACGCATGGTGTGGTTCAGACGTCCGTGTTTGGCTTAAGTGTCCGCCGAGAAGGCAGCTGTGGCCTCCAGGTTCTGCTCTTTCGTTTAAGCCCGTTGCAAAGTCCCGGGCAAAGCCGAGGGCTTTGAATAACACGCTGGAATGAAGACGGCTTTTCAGACGCGGGGATTTGTGCTGGCCTCTGGCATCAGGATGTGCTCAGAGAGGCGTTTAATAAATCTTATTGGATGACGATGGTTTTCCTGAGGCAGCACAGTCAGCTCCCCAGGGATCTGGGCTCCCAGCTGACTTACTGCTTTGCAGATACACCTCAGGCGTGTTGCATGAGTAGGTTGTGTGTGGGTCCCGTGTGCACAACCAGTCGGAAGTGGATATTCTGTGGCACAAACCCTCAGGAACTGTCCGCAAGCTAGATTCTCACGGTCACAGCCGAGTCGGATCCTAAGACGTCCCTTAATTAACTTTTTAGAGCCATCTATTCAGAGGCAAAGGAAAGGGAACCAGTAAGAGCATCCTTCTTGTTTTTGGTTGAAGGCAAATCATTTATTTCCTGAAAACACTCATTTGCACAGCTGAGGGGCAGGTGGTCCCCCGGTTGCTCCATCATTTCTTCCTTCTGTTCCCAGAGACATTGGTATAAGCCCAACCCGTCATTCCTTTATGACTCTTTTTCAACAAGTATTTTTAAATAGAGTTTGCTGCTGTTCTCTATAAGGGTTTTCATCCTTGTCCGTAAACGAGATTGATTTGTAATTCTGCTTTTTAATAATTCCAGGCTGAGGTTTGGCCTCATACAAATGAGTTTGGGGAACATTCCTTCTCGTTGCAGATGCTGGAAAAGTTTATATAAAGTTGGCATTTTTTTCTTCCTTAAGTATTCATTAAATTTGCTAGCAAAGATATCTGAACCTGGTAATTTCCTTGAGGCAAAATTTTAAATTACACACTAAGTGTTTTGAATTCATGTTTTTATTTCTAAGAATTTGTCTATTTTATCTAAATTTTAAATTTTGTTTTTAACCTCTTTATTTAAAAAAAATCTGAAAGAACTACAGGCATATCTTTCTTCTCCTAATATTGCTTTTTAATGTCCCTTCTCTATCTTTTATGTTTTTCTTGTTAGGTCTTGTCAAGGGTATATTATTTTTATTCATCTTTTCACACAACCTATTTGGGCTCTGTTGATTTTTCTCGGTTACATGCATTATTTAATTCATTAATTTCTGTCATTTCTTTGGGTTTAATTACTTTTCTGACTTCTTGGAGGGGTTCCTGCCTCACTGATTTTCAGCCTTTAGTCCTCTTTATAAAAGAATTTAAAGCTGTAAGTTCCCCCCTGCCCCCCACAAATCTGCTTACACTGCGCTTAAACTTTGATCGGTCATATTTTATTACCATTCAGATCGAAATAATTTCTAGCGTTTGTCTAGATTTTCTCCTTGGCTCATGGCTTATTTAAAAGTGCGCTGCCTCCCATTTAAACTTACAGGATTTTCTAGTTATCTTTGTGTTATTTCCTTCCAGCTTAATTGCACCGGAGCCAGAAAATACACTTTGCGTGATTTCAATCTCTGATGTTTGCAAAAATTTGCTTCATGACTCAGCATACAGTTAAAGCTGGTAAATGTTTCATGGGTGCTTGAAAAAGGTAAATATTCTACATTCGTGGGGTACAGAGTTCTAAATTGACTCACTAGGCAAAAATCAGAGTATGAGACTTGAACAGAATGAAATTCTTAAACCCACCCTGAACTTTTTGTTTCATTTTGTTTTCCTTCCCAGGTGAGGGGCTGAATTTGAGCTGCAGCTGAGGTCTGTGCCACAGCCAAAGCCACAGCCACAGCCACACCAGCATGGAGACACATCTGCAGACCTACACCATGGCTTAGAGCAATGCCGGATCCTTAATCCACTGAGACCAGAACGCGAACCCACATCCTCATGGATACTGGCCAGGTTCTTAACCTGCTGAGCCACAGTGGGAACTCCTCACACTGGGTTTTGACATGTTTCTTGTACTATTCCTGAAAAGTAGTTTAATGAGTTCCCCGATGGCCTCCTTGCTAAGGATCTAACATTGTTACTGCTGTGGCGCAGGTTCAGTCCCTGGCCTGGGAACTTCTGCAAACCAGGGGCTTGGCCAAAAAGAAAAAAGTACAGTAAGACGTCCTACTAAAACTGTGGATCATTTATTTTACTTTACCAATTTTTTCTTTATATGTTTTGAATCTTTGTTATTTGGTGCATACAAGTTTATAATTGTTTTGTATTTGTTGTGAATTGAGCCTTTTATCATGAAGTTTTTCTCTTCATCTTTAGTATTTATTTTTAGTAAGTTCTACTCTGATATTAATTAACCTCACTAGGTTTTTTGTTACTATTTGCATAGTAGAGTTAGTTATCTTTAGTCATGGTAGATATGTTCTGTGAGGGACACACAAACAATGAAATTTGTGAAAACAAACCCCTGCTCCAAGGGGAGAAAACATTTCATCAACAGATCAAAATGTGTATTTATTTTATGTATTTTTTTTTCTTTTTATGGCCACACCTGCAGCATGTGGAAGTTCTCAGGCTATGGGTAGAATCAGAGCTGCAGCTGAGGTCTACACCACAGCCATGGCAACACCAGTTATGAGCCACATCTGTGACCTACACTTAGCTTTTGGCCATGATGAATCCTTAACCTACCGAGAGAGGCCAAGGAGCAAACCCTCATCCTCATGGACATAAGTATGTCGGATCAGTGACCTGCCATGCCACAGTGGGAATGCCTATGGGCATTTCTTTTTAAAAACTCTGTATGGAATTTATTAGTGTTGATTCATCAACACTGAACTCACAGCGCTTTTATTCACACCTGAGTCAATCTCAGCTCACCCACATATTTCCTCTGTAAAGCACAGCTCAGCCTTCTGGTACTAAGTAATCCTGTAAGGAGTTTGTCCCTAGGCTTAGGATGGTTGTAAACCACCATACCACCAACATAATGCACACAATGCAAAAAACATAGCATCAAATAGACCATGCAGCCTGAGAGCTGGGACAGGTAGACAGTGTCCCTTGCCCAGTGTCCACTAGGGCCATGCATATCATTCACACTTTCCACTGCACCTCACAGGTCCGCAAATACATGGGAAACCTTGTGAAAAGCAATGTTGCGATTACACATAAGTTTTGGCAAGTCAGCGAATTTGCAAATAGAGACCGTTTGAACAATGGGGGTGAGCATTACATTTTTTTCATCTCTTTATTTGAACAAGTTCCTGATGTTTTAGCTGTGTTCCTTTTAGGAAGCATGTAACTGTTTTATTTACATATAGTTTGAGGGAGTTCTCATTGTGGCTCAGAGGTGATATGCACCTGCCTCGTATCTGTGAGGATGCGGGTTGGACCCCTGGCCTCGCTGAGTGGGTTAAGGATCTGGCATTGCTGTGAACTGTGGTGTAGGTCACAGAGGCAGCTCGGATCCTCTGTTGCTATGGCTGTGGTGTAGACGTGCAACTGGAGCTCTAATGTGATCCCCTAGCCTGGGAACTTCATATGCTGCAGGAGCAGCTCTAAAAAGCAAAAAAAATAAAAATAAATAAATGAATCAATAGGGAAATACATAAATCTAGTTGGATGATCCCTGTTTTTTTAACCAGAGTATTTCGCTGACTTACATTTAATATCATTCTCTATAGTTCAGAGTTAAAACCCATCATCGTTTTCAGCAGAAGAATTGCAGCAGCCCTGAAGGGTGAAGATGGGGTTTATCAACAGGAGGCAAGTGATTCTTGTTGGGGGGGATAGTTAACGTGTGTGTGTGTGTGTGTGTGTGTGTGTGAGAGAGAGAGAGAGAGAGAGAGAGAGAGAGAGAGAGAGAGAGAGAGAGAGAGAGAGACAGTGTTTGCCAATATGCCCATGTCTGATCATCCCCTGGAACATCAATCAGGTCCCAGGCCACAAGAGGTGGCCCCAATTCATCCCAAGGTGGTCAAGCAGCATCTGGGGGTGCTGGCCAATGACGCCCAAGATGGAGGTGACCAGGACAGTAGGGCAGGGATGGGGACACTCCTAGAATCTTCTTCCTTTGGAGAATGATAGAGGGTCTGGAGATATTCAGCCCAAAGGAGAAAAACCTCCCAGGAAAGAAGGATCTAGGCAAGGATGCAGGCCTGCACACATCGGAAAGGCAGGCACTCAGAAGAGCTGCTGGGGCCACCCCTGAGAGTCACAGGCACCGAATGAGGGGCCAGGCGTCCAGGAGGCCACGCTCAGGTCCACGTAAAGACGGAGGTCTAAACCCAGAGCTGCCCTAGCAAGAGAGAGATGCTCAGTGAAGCGATGGTGCTTCCATCACTGGATGGACCCAAAGACAGCCTGCATTCCTGCTCCAAAAACACTAAAGATGGTTTCCAAGCAGTGGTCAGGGGCTGCCCTCCAAGACCCAGCAGGTCTTTCTGGACCTTGGAGCCCCAGACAAGACAATCTCTTGTCCTTCTTGCTGGAGTTTTCCCGGCACAGCTGGAGCAACCGGGTGAGTCACTGCAGGATTGAAAAAGCTTCTTTGCATCTTCTTGGACCACAGAACGTCTCCAGTGGAAAGAAGAGCCTCATCATCCGGGCAGAGCTGGCAAATTCATCCTAAAAGCAATGATTGCACAATACAGCCTTCGTCTGAAGCTCCAGGTACACAGACTGTGTCCCTGAAGAAAACGGAGCACTTGGTAACCGTGCAAGAAAAGAGTCCTCCGTGGGCAATTTCAGTCCAAAAAAAACAAAAAAATCCTGAAAGATCAGATTTTCTTTTCTGATGATAAATTGAGAAGATTGGTTCAGAATAATGGAGCTTTTTTTTTTTTTTTAAGTCTGCGTTTCATCTGGGAAAGTTGCAAGGGCCATAACATTCCAATGTAAAGCCAGGAACGATGTTGGAACTTGATGAGATGCTCTTTGTTTGTTTGTTTTTAGTTAATCCTTTTTTTTTTTTTTCTTTTCTTTTTCTTTTTAGGGCCACACCCACAGCATATGGAAGTTCCCAGGCTAGGGGTCTAATCAGAGCTGCAGCTGTGGGTCTACACCACAACCACAGCAACACAGGATCTTTAACCCACTGAGTGAGGCCAGGGATTGAATCTGCATCCTCGTGGATATTAGTCAGGTTCGTTACCGCTGAACTATGATGGGAACTCCAGCAATATGTTCTTTAAAGGGCAATGGCCAAACCAACTGGTACGTTCTCATAATAAATGGCCCTGGATCCATTTAGGGAAAGAGAGGGAGGCCCCGCCAGATTTCACAAAGGATTAGGGAAAGATAACGGTGGTTGGCAATTGGGGAAAATATCCCAATTTCCTTTTCTGAGTGGGGTTGAGGGAGGAGATGAGAGTTCAGAAAGGTCTTCTCGCCTCCCCAAGGTGGAGAGTGACAAGTCCCACCTCTGGTGTGTCCGCAGCTCTTTGTGTGGTGCTCACGCCCAGTTCTTGACGGCCCCACGTTAGCCCAGGATGATTATAGGACACGGCTGGTGCCTGTGTAAAAGGGGCTTTCGAGGGAACTGGCGGGGGGGACACTGTCTTCATCCAATCTTCCGTCTTCTGCATTCTGATGGGGTACGTCTGGATCCTGGCTGATGGACCCCTGAGACCACTTAGCCTTAAAAGGACACCCCTGGGGTGGGGCCACCCTTGGTCCTTTTTCTTTATTGGTGTATTTATTTATGTATAATGATTTTTATCTTGATTTGAGGCTCATCATCACTTTCCCCAAGGCGAACCTGATCCAATGGATCCTTTTTCACGAGATGCAGCCCTGAATTATTGGCTACCTCTCTTTTCATGATTTTTTTTTCATTTTTCAAGGTTTTATTCAAGTACAGCTGATTTAAAAGGCTGTGATCACTTCTGCTGCACAATAAAGAGATTCAGTGATCCATGTACATACACATCCATTCTCTCTCAGCTTCTATTTCCATCTAGTTAATCACAGATTATTCGGCAGGGTTCCCCATGCCAGACGAAGGTCCCCGTTGGCCAGTCATTCCATAGACCTCAGTGTGCCTGTGCCAATCCCACACCCCCAGTCCATCCCTCCCCCCCCACCTGCCCCCTTTGGTCACCATAACTTTGTCCTCAAAGTCTGTGAATCTGTTTCTATTCCATAAACAAGTTCATCCCTTTTTTTAGATTCCACATAGACGTGATATCACAGGATATTTGTCTTTCTCTGTATGAGTAATTCACTCAGTATAAGAATCTCTAGGTCCATCCCTGTTGCTACAAATGAAATTATTTCATGCTTATTTATGGGCCTCTCTTTTCAAAGGTTAACAACAGTTTGGTTGGGGCACCTTTGCCTTTCCAAAAGCAGAGATGTTGTGTGCAGCTCTCGGCTCAGAGATTCTGTTTAAACTCGTAAGCCCCCTTGGGAGAGTGATGCTGTGTCTGTTTCCCTGGGCTGCCACAAGAAAATCACCTGGGGTCTCACGGTTCTGGAGCTCAAGTGTCTGAAATTAGTGTGTGGATGGGTCTGCATCCTCCCGGAGGCTGTTCTGGCTTCTGCCCAAGCTCTAGGGGCCGCCCAAGTCCTTGGTGTTCCGTAACTTGGGGCTGCCTCACGGGGCTTCCCCTTGCCTGCACATCCATGTCCAAACTTTCCTTCTTATAAGGACACCTGCCATATTGGATGAGGGTCCACCCTACCCCAGTAGGATCTCATCTTAACTAACTACACCTGCAAAGACCCTAGCTCCATCTTCATTAACTACACCTGCAAAGACTCCAGCTCCATCCTAACTACACCTGTGAAGACACTAGCTCCGTCCAATCTGCAAAGACCCTAGTTTCATCTTAACTACACCTGCAAAAACCCTAGCTCCTTCTTAACTAACTACACCTGCAAAGACTCTAGTTGCATCTTAACTACACTTGCAAACACCCTAGCTCCATCTTAACTAGCCAATCTGCAAAGACCCTAGTTCCATCTTAACTACACTTGCAAACACCCTAGTTCCAATTTAACTAACTACACCTGCAAAGACCCTAGCTCCAAATTAACTAACTACAGCTGCAAAGACCCTAGCTTCAAATTAACTAACTGCACCTGCGAAGACCCTAGCTCCAAATTAACTAACTACACCTGCAAAGACCCTAGCTCCAAATTAACTAACTACAGCTGCAAAGACCCTAGCTCCAAATTAACTAACTACACCTGTGAAGACCCTAGCTCCAAATTAACTATACCTGCAAAGACCCTAGATCCATCTTAACTAACCAATCTGCAAAGACCCTAGTTCCATCTTAACTACACTTGCAAACACCCTAGTTCCAATTTAACTAACTACACCTGCAAAGACCCTAGCTCCAAATTAACTAACTACACCTGCGAAGACCCTAGCTCCAAATTAACTATACCTGCAAAGACCCTAGCTCCATCTTAGCTAACTACACCTGCGAAGACCCTAGCTCCAAATTAACTATACCTGCAAAGACCCTAGCTCCATCTTAATTACACCTACAAAGACCCTAGATCCATCTTAACTAGCTACACCTGCAAAGACCCTAGCTCCATCTTAACTAAATACACCTGCAAAGACCCTAGCTCCATCTTAACTAAATACACCTGCAAAGACCCTAGCTCCATCTTAACTAAATACACCTGCAAAGACTCTAGTTCCATCTAACTACATCTGCAAAGATCCTAGTACTATCTTAACTAACTACACCTGTAAAGACCCTCATTCCAACTTAACTCACTCCACCTGCAAAGACTGTAGCTCCATCTTCACTAACTACACCCGCCATGACCTTATTTCCTAACAAGGTCACATTTTGAGGTCCTGGGGGTAGAATTTCAGCACAGGAATTTGGGGAGGACACAGGTGAACCCATAAGAAAAGAGAGTACATGTCAATGCAGCATCATGGCCCCACAGACAATCGATGCACTGGGACACATGGGCTTGTGCAGTGTCTGAAGCTAGTCTTAACACTTTATGAAGCATCTGCAAGGTAGACCCTAAATGGACGGCATGAGCTGGGTGGTCCTCAAAGAGCTAGAAGGACAGAGAGAATTATGGGGGAAGAAGCTTGACCTTGGAGAAAATGCGCCCATCTTTGCAGGTAAGGGTCCCCTTGGCCTCGTGGGCCCAAGAGAGTGGCCCTCTCTGCTGAGGCAGGATGTGGACAGTGGTACCTGCCACTCAGCAGGATGGGGGACTCATGGGAAAGCTAAGGGATGTTTTTGGCTGCGGCTCTGGGGCCGGGGGCCCTGACAGCACATCAGGGGCTACGGTGCAGGTGGGGGCTGCACCTGGGGGCTTCATGGGAAGTGGGAGGGGGGTGGGCAGTTGGAGCGTCAAGGCCTATGAAGGGCGGGGCTAGGGGGAGCCTTGGTCCATGGGGCACAGCAGGGGTGCCTTGAGCCTGGATGGGGTGGGGGCTGTCTTCTCTCTTCCCTCCTTCCTCGTGTGGCTTTGGGACCCTCAGGTGGCTGCAGAGAGGGGTCGATTCAGAGATGCTGTTTCTTTGAAAAAGAATTCCAGCTTTATTGAGGTAGGAGGGACACCGTGACGACGTGACGTTGTTTAGGAGAAAGGACCCCCCATCTAGTTAATGAACACACCCACATCCTCATGTAGCCATCTCTTCTTTCTCTTCCTTCCTTCCCTTCCTTCCTCCTTTATTTTTGTGAAATCGTTTAAGTTCTACTTTCTTGGCAAATTCCAATGATATAAAACAGGGAGGTCAACCATAGTCAGCACATTTTACATGAAGATTTCAGACAGTATTCATCTTACAGCTTTCAGTTGGTTCCCACTTGCCACCCTCTTCCTGTTTCTCCCACACAAGACTTGCTTCTTTTTCTCTTCTTCTTCTTTCTTTCTTTCTTTTTCTTTTTTTTTTTAGGGCCACACCTGTGGCATATGGAAGTTTGCAGACTAGGGGTCCAATCGGAGCTGCAGCCGCAGGTCTACACCACAGCCACAGCGATGCCAGATCAGAGCCACACCCGTGACCTACACTGCAGCTCACAGCATCGCTGGATCCTTAAGCCACTGAGTGAGGCCAGGGACTGAACTCGAATCCTCGTGGACAATAGTCGGGTTTGCAAGTGGCTGAGCCACAACAGGAACTCCCTGTTTCATTCAAATTTTATTTTTTTTTTTGTTTGGCCATCTAGATTTTCTCTGTATTTATTTATTTAATTTCCATGGAGTATGTTTTATTTAGATTTTAAATCTATTAACATGGGTTTATTTGTGGCAATTATATATACACACACGTTCATAGAAATATATGTACATAGACATATGTTTATATGTATACATGTATGTTTGTAGAGAGACATATGTCTTTACAAGGATACAAATATGTGCTTATGTATCTATGTTTACCTACTAAATACATATTATATATGTACACTGTGTATCTATGTCGATTTAGATTTTAGCTCTAATAACATGGCTCATCTATTTATATAGATATATGTCCATATATATGTGCGTATATATGGATATATATGATCTTTGCCTACATAGATGCAAGTTTGTATACACAGATTTATCTTTCTGTGGATTCATTTATTTTTATGTATCAGTGGCTACTTTGTATACACGTGTGGATCTCTTTATTTTACTCAGACATTAAATCTATTAGTGTAGATTTATTTCTATGGGTTATTTACACAGATTCAGATTTTTTAATATATGGAAAATATATACACACATATCTTTTTATGCATATATGCATACTTATCTTTATATGTACATATATGTCTTTTTATACACGCACATGAATCTGGAAAGAGGCTTAATTTAAAATTTTTTATTAAAAAGGGGCTTAATTTAAAGCGAAGAGACCGACGATCCCTAAAAGCCATTTTAGAACAAACTGGAGGCAGAGTTTGCCCCTTGCATCTCACTTGGACTGCATGGGTTTAAATACCGGCGTGATATTTTTGAAAAGTCGTGGTTAGTCTAGCTTGTGTTGCAGGTTGTGTTTTGAGGGTAAGTGACATATTTTCCCTCGAACGCCTTGTCCCTGGTGCCTCCTGCCTGTAGATATTTAATAAGTCTTACTGGACAGAGAGCGAGCTTCTCGCAGAAAGGTTATTCCGGTGTGTTTACGCAGCTTGCTAATTTTATGCAAGGAGAGAGGTCACGTCTAAGGACCGGCCCCGGTCGGAAGAAGCATGGATTTGTCCGTCCGCCCTCTCTCCCCGGCCGTGTCTGCATTTTTAAAATACAAGTCTAACCAAGATCTCCAAAAGGCATCTGAAAAATGTCGTGTGTCTCAACCTCTCATTTCCCCACGGCCGAACAGCTCAAAAATAGATGAATGGATTTCTGAAACTTTCCCAGCAAATCCCTCTTGGGCTAAAACTAACATTCGGTGCAGAACATAATGGGAAAGCATAAAATACTGAAAGAAGGGGTTTAGCGTCAAATTATAATTTCAGTCGAAAGAACAGCCTGGTTTTACTGACACGAAACTCATATTTCAGGTAGCGTTCGGAAATCTGATCCGGTGATGGAGAAACCTGTGATGGCTTTAGTGATTTCCGCCACAAATCTGAGGAATACCATCATAGGTTTATAAGACTCTGGACCCCTATTTTTGGCAGCAAAACGGTATTTAGGCTTTAAAAAAAAAAAAAGACAGAACACACGCACTTTTATTAGAGAAAGCGTTACCAGCCTCTAAATTATCCAAAGTCGTACTGTTATGCGGGGATGTCTTCGTTGCCTCGTTTTATCAAGAAAAATTAATATTGCTGCCTCCTTCCACCTCGCCAGCTCTGGCATATTTTAGCTCCAGAAGAGCAAAAGAGAGAGAGAGAGAGAGATTTGGAAGCTCTTGGTAATCAGAAACCAAGAGTGAGAATGTGCACGCGGAGGAAAATGCAACTCAGGAAATCTGCTCCTCGGCTCTGTCTATTTTAGAAGCTGAAAAATGAAGTGCTTGGGACACAAAGAAAGATCAGAGTTAAGATGGCGGCAGTTTCTTTCCTCCTCCTGGAATGTTCTTCTTGCATCGAATTCAAGACAAATCGAAAGAAAAAAAAAAGGGGGGGGGGACTTAAAAAGAAGAAGAAGAAGCGTACTTAGAGAAAGTCAGCCGAGTGGAGGAGCAAACTGGGGAGCCAGGATCTGTGTCTTGGGTTTCCATCTGCTTGATGACATCGCCAGAGTCCCCTTCGTGCTTAACAAATTACACCGGGTTACCGGTCTTCGGTTTCGATTAGATCATGCAAAATGGAAAAACCAGACGCGCGAAGATGTATCTAAGGTTTAGCATTTCCAGCTCGCACAAACAGTTACCCGGCCCTCCCCCCTCCCCCCACCTCGCCCGGCTGGCGTTTGTATTCGTCTCTGGGCGCCTCCCTTTGCTGCTAATCTTTTTTCCATCTCTTGATGCTGAAGTCTTCCTTATTCTTGGCCTCGAGAGTTCTTCCTCGTTTCCAAGTCATTCTGTATTTTAGACAGGTGAGGTTAGAAACAGCAAGTTTATCCCGTGGCCACGGGACACACCATCTATATGCGTTTCCTCTTTATTTCTTCTGGCCAAGTCTACTATTTCTCTGAAGCATTTTTATTAGGATTAAAGAGGACTCTTTAAATGTTTAAACCACCCCCAAGAGTGTGTATGTTAATTTTGAAAGCTGGGGCTGTGTTTTCCATCAGTTCTCCCTCTGTGTCTTTCTTTTTTTTTCTTTCTTTCCACTCAAGGCCTCAGCATCATTCCTGCCTTGGTTTAAGGAATGCACTCTGCACACACACTCCTCCCCGTGGCTTGAACTGGCACCTGGAGCCTGAGCCCTAGAATTCCCACTGTTTTGGATACATGCACCTGGGAAGCTCTGTAACCAGTGAGCCCAAGCTTCCTGGCACTTTTCTTTCCCAGGGAATAAGAACCCTGAAGGTCAGGTGCACGGGGGGCAGAGGCTCAAAGATATTGAGCAGATCTCTCTGTCATTTTTTTTTCCCCTGCAGTTCCCTGACGGCTTGTCACAAGATGGCTGCTGTAGCTCCTGCCATCATATTGACATCCCAGGTGGGATGAATAAGAAAGAGAAATGACAATGTGGCACAAAGGGGGGAAAACAGAAAGGAAAGTTACTCCCCTTTTATGGAATTTGTCTGAAAGCCCTGCCTGACAATGTGGCTGCCCAGATGAGGGACGGAGGTGGGAAAACCAAAGAAAAGTATGTCCCACGTGGCTGGGAAACTTGCAGATTCTACCAGCTTGGCGTCCTGGAGTGAGGAAGATGGGGAGATGGGGTAGAGACGGTGCAGTTTTCTCCATCTGCATGTTCAGTCAAAAGTAGCCTCCTCCTGTTTCTTAGAACTGTGTCATATGTGCACATAATTCAGTGTACACCTCTGAGCCTCACCTGCCCACCAAGCCCAGTAGGAGCTGGGGGGACATCAGGGGGAATGACCCACAGGTGTGCTCCTGTGTCTGCATTCCCATGAAGAAGGCAGACTAAAGCCATAAATGGAGCAAGGGGCTGATTCTAAGAAGGAAACCGAGGGGAGAGGAACCTGGCTTCTTTGGTGTGGCTGCAGGAGGCGCCTTCAGATGGATGATACTTCAGTCAAAGCTTTAACAAGAAGAAGAAGTCCATCAGGGAAACAGCACAGGAAGAGCACATCCGGCAGGAAGCAGCTGGTGCAGAAGGGACATTTGTGCAGAGCTTGGTGTCTAAGACATGGAAGCAACCTGAGGGTCCCCTCGATAGACAAACAGATAAAGAAGATGTGGTCCATAATGCAGTGGAATATTACTCAGCCAAGAAAAAGGATGACATCATGCCATGTGCTGCCACGTGGGTGCTACTGGAGATGATTGGATTAAGTGAAGGAAGTCAGAAAAAGAAAGACAAATATAGGATAGCACTTCTATGGGGAAATCTGAAAAAAAATGATGCAAATGAACTTATTTACACCACAGAAACAGTCTCACAGACATAGAGAAAAACTTACAGTTGTCAAAGGAGACAGCGGAGGGAAGGGATGGACTTGGGGTTCGGGACAGGCACATGCACACTATTGACTGTAGAATGGATGGTCCATCGGGACCTGCTGTCTAGCACAGGGAACACTAGTCAATGTTCAGCTCAGGCACGTAACCTGGAGCTGCCGCTTATGACAGCTCTGGCTCTCTTCCCATAAGAAAAGGTCCTGCCCCAGCTCTCCCTCTCTTTCTCCTTCCCTCCCTCCCTCTCTCTCTCTCCGTCTCTCTGTCTCCCTCTCTCTCTCTCTCTCTCCCTCTCTCAATAGACGGCTTACCCCAGCAGGCTCTTATCAGGGATGAAGAGGGTTTCAGAGCCCGGCCAGTTAGCAAATCCACACCGCCCTTTCCCTAACGCCTTGGCTATTAAAACTAGCCGCCAGTGTCCATCAGAAGTGGTCACGCTGTGCTGGCAGCATTTCTTTTTATCTTTTTAGGGCCCCACCCACAGCACACCTGTGGCCTACGGAAGTTCCCAGGCTAGGGGTTGAATCAGAGCTGCAGCTGCCGGTCTGCACCACAGCCACAGCAAGGCAGGATCCGAGCCGTGTCTGTGACCTACACCACAGCTCTCAGCAATGCCGAAACCCTAACCCCCGGAGTGAGGCCAGGGATCAAAACTGCATCCTCACGGATACCAGTTGGGTGTGTAACCTGCTGAGCCACAATGGGAACTCCCCAGTTGGCCGTGATTTTTCCACAAAGGAGTCACACAAGGAGGGTGGGTACCCCAAGCGTAAGGGGCTCAGGATTCATCGGCCAGAAGAAGCTGCGCAGCTCCTTGGACCCAGGGGTAGCTGAGCCCAGGGCTGTGGGAGTCGGTCGCTGATCTTTTTTTTTAATTTTCCTTGTCAGACACCCCGTGTGCCTTAAAAATAGCGTTTGCCTCCAAAATGCTGCCATCGATCTTGCTGAAAGGCTCCGAATTTCCCCAAAAGTGTTGCAAAAGAGCTGGATTAAAAACCTGGCCATCCATTCTGCCCAGAGCAGCGTAGCTCACCCTATCTTGCTTCCAGGCAGGTGCCCGCAGACCTCATCAGCATGCAGAGGGGGCTTCTCCACACCGCAGATGCATGCCCCCTGTGGACGTGTCCAGGGGCCGGGCTGGCCCACGGGACGGGACTCTCATTTCCCATAATGTTGCTTCCAGTGGCCCTTTCATTGGATTAGAGAAAATAACCAATGTTCTTAATACAGTATTTACTTGTAATATTTTCAGCGGGCTCTGAGTTAGGTTCCTCGAGATGAAAGATGATGTTAAAAATGGCTAAAGGTAATGATTCTTTATAGCTTCATTTAGACGATATTGAAAATTATGAGGTGGGGGGCGGGGGCGGGGGTGGGGGACGAAGAGAACAGCCACGTTATTAAGCCTCTTCCCCGTGTTTGCAATTTAAATCCTACCGTCCGTCAGAGATGCAGTGTGTTCATATTTCAGCCACGAGCCTGCCTCTCACGGTAATATCTTTATTTCCATACCGCAGCTTTAATATAGCACAGGGAGCTGGAAGCAACGTCTCCTCCATAATTACTGCCATTGGAACCCCTAGCGGGTCGTCGCGAAGAGTTCTGGCTTCCCCTCCTAGGTGGAAAAATCTCTCCTCTGTGGCCCCCGCTTTGGAAGAACCAGGGAGAAAGAGGGCTTCGAAGTCTCTTGACTTTCAGGGCAGCTCAGCCCATCTGTCTGGCGTCAGCTTCTGGGCATGGACGTCTCTCCTCTGGCTGGGGTCCAGGACAGAAGCAAACGAATTCACCCCACCACCGCCCCCAGTGGGAGCACAGCTTTCCATTAGGGGTCTTCTGAGCTAGCGGACAGGGCAGCAGACAACGCCCAGGACTGGCGATGCCAGCTGGAACAGGGAGGGGGCTCTGAGTGCTGTGTGCAGAGGGTACTCTGAAAACCACTGCGGGGGTCTCCCCCCCCCGCCGACCCCCGGGCGTTGAGATGCCTCAGGTCTGGGAGGAGCCCATGGTTTGCTGACCACTGATAGAGGACCTGGGTGGAGAGGCAGAGCTTTGAGGCAGCCCTCCAAGGTGGACACTGCTCCTGGCTTGTCTGGAAGCCTGTGTCGGGGGCAGACACCCTGCCGTGTAGGAGGGACCCCTCTCCAGGGAAAGACCTGGCCCTGCAGTGCAGAGAGGTGGACACTGTCCCTGGACACCCCAGTTTCTCCTGGGTTGCTGCGGGTTCTCCTCTTCCTCCTCCTCTTCCTTCTTCTCTCTTTCTCCCTCTTAAATCGGAGCTCTCCCACCTTTCGAAAGTGATTTCTGACCCACCTGGAGGCCCCCTCGGCTTGTCTGGGCTCCAGGGGACGTGATGGCGCTCACAGAATGTGGGTGGTCTTTCTTGTTGGCGAGCAGCCACCCAACAGGCTCAGGGAGGGAAAAGCTTCCCTGCACAGCCTGCCCGCTGACAGGCACAGGGAGAGAAACGGGGGTTTCCAGGATGGACTTTGAAGACACGGGCAATCCCCGACATGGCACCGCCAGCCCCGCCCTACCAGCCCCGCTGGGTTCTCTGTCGAGGTGCGGTCTGGAGCCCCAGCTCCCCCACCTGCCGGGAACGCCCGGCTTCAGCTCAGCCCGGGCGTGGCGATGACATGGAACAGTGCCCTGGATCCCTACAGACCTCGGCTGGACCTGGCCTTTCGGTCCACACCCAGGTCGGTGCTCTGCCTTTCCACGGGCGCCCAGGAGAGTCGGGGTGAGGGTTTCCAGGGAGTGCTGGGGGCACGGGGCGCGTTCTCAACGAGGGTCCCTACAGGGTCTGTGTTCCCGCCGCGGGCATCACCAAGCCCCAGAGGGGTCCCTCGTCTGGGTCGCCCATTGTTTTAAGCCCTCAGTAGGACATCCCCCCCAGCTCTGGGCTTCTTCTTCCACGTGTGGGATGCCGCCACCCACGTCCATGCTACATGCCCGTGTGTGTGACGGTGTGTGAGCCCGTTTGTGTGCCTGTGCACCCACGCATACACACACGCACTGGGTCTCCTGGTTAATGACAAAAGCTGTCTTTGATTTAGAGTAGAAACAACGGGTTTATTTTTATAGCTGCTGTACAATATTATATAGAGTATGACATAGGGATTCACTGCTTTTAAGATTAGGCTTCATTTACAGTTATTATGAAATATTGGCTCTGTTCCCTGCGCTGTACGATACAACCTTGTAGCTTCTTTATTTTATACACAGCAATTCGTCCCTCTTACTCCCCTCCCCCATCCTGACCCTCCCCCATCCTCCCCTACTGGTCACCAGCAGCTTGTTCTCTGTACCTGGGAGTCTGCTTCTTTCTTGGATTCCCTAGTTTGCTGTATGTTTTTAGATTCCACACGTAACTGACATCATACAGTATTTGTCTTTTGCTACCGGACTTAATCCACTTAGCAGAATCTCTCGTTGCGTCCATGGTGCTCTGATGGGCACAATTCCTTCCTTTTCATGGCTGAATAGTATTCCATTGAGTTCATGCACCACATCTTCTTCATCCATCCCTCTGTCGATGGACACTTAGGTTGCTTCCATGTCCTGGTGGTTCTGAAAACAGCTGCAGTAAGTATCGGGGTGCATATGTCTTTTCTAATTCGTGTTGTGGTTCCTTAAAAACGATTCTTAAAATCGAAAAAACTATATATGGTGTTTCTTTAAAAATACTCTAGGAACCTACGTATCTCACACCAACAGACAAGAGGGGTCTCCCTTCCCCAAAACTTTTATTTCAAACCATGACGTCGAGGGGCAGGAAACAGAAGCAGCAGCATGGAACTTCAAGTTCCATGAAATAACTACACACATGTGAAATGTCACAGAGATTCCAATGAGACACGTTCAGCGAAAATGAGGAATTCAAGCATTTAGCTGCTTAAATATTGGCTTATGTAAAATACTTGGTGTTTGTTAGGTTCAAAACATACTGATTTCCAGGGCGGGGATGTTTCACCAAAAAGCTAGTCCTTCAAATCACCATCCTTGTGGAATGACAGATTTCCCTTTCTCTGAGAGCAGCAAGCATCGCCACAACCTGGAGTAATGCAATAATGCTCTAATTTTAAAACGCCAAGCTGCTAGAAAACATCCCCCCCCAGCCGCCCTGCTCAGGAAGTTGGGGATATTTCTGAAGTGTTTGCACGGGGGTCCCTAACTCCCTTGGGCACTTGTCTCTACAGACCCCAGTTCAAGGTTATTCTCCAACGAGATGATAAGTAAAATGGTCCCTTTTGCTAGATTCTCATGTGTGAACTTCAGACGGTGTGAAGGGAGATGTTTGTGGGAGAGCTTCCATTCCAGTGTTCCAGCTTGAATTCAGGCCTGGCTTACTCCTTTAAAAGAGGGGGGAGGGGAGTTCCTACTGTGGCTCAGCGGTAATGGACCCGACTAGTATCCATAAGGACCAGGGTTCAATCCCTGGCCTCGCATAGTGGGTTAAGGATCTGGCACTGCCCTGCGCTCTGGTGTAGGTTGCAGACACGGCTTGGATCCCATGCTGCTGTGGCTGTGGTGTAGGCCAGCAGCTGCCTCTCTGATTCGACCTCTAGCCTGGGAACTTCCATATGCCATGGGTGTGGCCCTAAAAACATTAAAAAAAGAGAGAGAGAGAGAGGGAAAGAAAACAGAAAAAGAGGGGGCGGAAAGGCAAGTGTTTAGTTTTTCTGTTTCCATAGTTCTAGAGTTTCCACAGTATCTCCGCAAAGAACGCCAACTCTTTGCATCTTGGTGATTAAAACATGACGATCCATCTTTACCTCCGCATATCGTTCTCACCTGTGCTGTTTATACCTACATCACCACGTATATCAATACCGTCTATCTATAGCGAATCATCTATCCATACGTCTGCCGACATGTTTCCATATCTCGTCTATAGCATTTATGTCCACAGCAATGTCATCTATAGCTGTATCCATAGCTGCATCTCACGGACGTCTCCGTGTATCTCGCCATCTTATGTGCATCTAAATAGCATCTATGTCTATATTTATACATCTGCGTTTCTCCCCTGGATCTCTACCTCCGATGCGTCTTTTCTATGTCATTTATAGCCACGTCTATATCAGGCGGAGCTGTATCTGTGTCACTTTTACCTGGATCTCTCTATATATGTCAGCTGTATCTGTATGTGTTTCAGTTCTGTGTCATTTGTAACTGTAATGGTATCATTTATGTCTCTATTTGTGTCATCTGTATCTATGTTTTATATATATCAGTTCCATATCATTTATAGTTATATCATTTCTCTCTATATATATGTCAACTGTATTTGTATATAAATCAGTTCCATATCATTTATATCATTTATCTCTCTCTATATGTCAATGGTATCTGTATGTGTTTCAATTCTGTATCGTTTATAACTACATCATCTATCTCTCTATATGTGTCAACGGTATCTGTATGTATATCGGTTCCATATCATTTATGACTATAACTATGTCATTTATGTCTCTATATAGGTCATTGTATATCACATCTCAATATTGTTTATGTCTGTAGCCATAGCATCTATATTTGTATCTGTATCTCTATCATTTATATCTCTATCTATATATACTCATATCTCATTTTCAGTGAATAAGTCATTTATATATATATATCAGGTATGTCTATGTCTATTAATCTATATCCATATATCTCATGTGTATCTATATCTGTGTATATGTGTTTATTCCATATCATTTATAGCTGTATTTCTCTCTACATGTCATTTTTCTCTATATATGTATATCGATTCCATATCATTTATAGCTATATCATTCACAGCTGTATCTATATAGATATTTAATCTGGATCTATAGCTCAACCACCGATATAGCTTATCATCTATACCTATGTATAATATAAAATATACACGTTATATGTATTGTATTTTTTTATTCATTGTCTTTTTACCTTTTCTAGGGCCACTCCTGCAGCATATGGAGGCTCCCAGGCCAGGGGTCGAATTGGAGCTGTAGCCCCTGGCCTACGCCATAGCCACAGCAACGTGTGTGTGCGCGTGTGCACGTGTGTGTGTGTGTGTGTGTGTGTGTGTTGAGGGGCCTGCCTGACCACAGCTCTGCTTGGCTGTCATCAGCTCACCCCAGAATGAAGGGCTTGGGGCCACAGCGCCTAATTAGCATGGGCGTTACTCCTTCCCAGAGCTGGGCTGGCCCCCGAAACAGGTCATAAAGCCAACAGACACATGCTGGTGCTGGGCTCGGGAGATGCAGAGTCTGCAGTAGAGACGGGAAGGCACGAGAAGATGGAGGCCTGGGGCTAGTGCCCACCCCCTGCAGCCCCCAGAAGCTGGCAGAGGCAGGAAGCACCCTCCCCTGGAGCCTCTGCAGGGAGCGCAGCCCTGAGATCCCTTAGCCTCAGACACTGGTCCCCAGGATGGGGGAAGGTGGGTTCCTGTGGTTTGTCCCAGGTCTGTGGTGTTTGCTCCCAGCCGCTGCAGGAAATAGACACGGCACCTACAAGTCTTGACCCTCAGAATCCCAAGCCTGGTGCCCTCGTCCTCCATCCCCTGTGCCCCCCCCCACACACAGCGTGCCCTGGGCATCTGCTCCCTCCCAGCCCCCACCTCAGAAGGCAGCACCCACTGTCTCGGGACACTCCCCCCAAGAGGGGAGGGCCTTCGGATCCCTGCCAGTTCCACTTCCCATCCGTTGGATGGGAATGCAGTGCTTCGGTGAATTCTGCGGGCGTGGCCCTAGGCTGCCATGGGGTCGGGCTGCCCGGCCGGGGGCTTCCATCTGCAGCGGGAGGAGAGGATGCCAGCCACCAGGCAGCCCGGCTCGCCCGGCTTGTTCTGGACCAGATCACACTCACTGCTGGAGCATCTTAGCTCTGCAAGCCTGTCTCTGGCCACCAGCAGGGCGACAGGAGCACAGACAAGCTGGAAGCTTTGATGAGGAGCTTTGGACTCTAAGAAACGAAATGTTTCTGCAAGCAGGAAAGCCTAAATTCGGTGCCAGAAAGCCTCCTGGAAGGCTTTGCAGCGTGAATTGGAATATATATATTTCCCTGCCAACAACAAAAAAAAATTAGACATTACAAAGAAAATACCCAAAATGCTTCTTATTTATGAGTGGAGACACTGAAAAATCAGAAGCAGCACCTTCCTGCCTGGGCCTAGGCCATGAAAATGCAATCGTCTCCAGAAATTCGTACACGCATCCCTGGGGACGTTGTTACAGCCTCATAAAAAGTCAAATTGCTGTTACTTGAGCCGGCAAATAATTTCTATGTGTCATTTGTTTCAGAGGCGGGGTCTTCGCTGTCCAAGCTGACCGCCCTGCCCGATGTGATGTGGGCAGCTCGCCTTCAGAACAGAGTCTGGGCAGCCAGACCCATGTGGTGGGTCTGAGAGGAGGTCCTCCTGGATGAGGGGTCCCTCCCTCCAAGGACAGAGTCCTCCAAGGAGACAGAAGAGGAGACACAGACACAGAGGAGAAACCCACCAAGAAGTGGGATATGCTGGATAAAGGCAGAAGAACTTGAGTCTCCAACTGGAGCCATGGGGAAGCTTTGAGGTCCACCCCAATGGCAGGGAGCCACGGAAGAGACTCCACTTTGATGGCTTCATGAAAGATGTGTCACTTCTCGTATTCCAATGGACAGACATCAGTTCCAAGACTGTGCTGAGCGCAACACAACGCTGTGTCTCCGGATGGTGTGTTTGAGGTTTCAAAGCATGTTCTTTGGGATGGTTGTGTTCTTTCCAAAGGAGAAACAACATCAGTTGCCTGAGGCGGATGGGCAGAGGTGTTTCTGGTTCCCAATGTACAGCCAAGGAAGCACCGACCTGTGTGTGCACAGGTGGTTTTCCAGGGAGCTGGTCCCTCCTGGGAGCTCCGTGATGTCCTCCCACGGGGTGGGTGGAGAGGAGAGGGTACCTTCTGGTGGGCGTCACCTGGGGCAGCCCCTCTAGCATCCCCACAGATGGCGTGAGGGACCACCGGGTCTGGACAGGCCCCCGGGGATGTTGGGGGCAACCCCCTCTGTAGGTTGACTTCCTCCTGAAGGTGGGGAAATCGTCCTTTGATCTGTAGTCACGCCCTGGCTCAGGATATCATTTCTTTCTTTTCTCTTTTTTCTTTCCTTTTTTTTTTTGGTCTTTTGAGGGCTGAACCTGCGGCATATGGAAGTTCCCAGGCTAGGGGTCACATCGGAGCTGCAACTGTCAGCCTACATCACAGCCACCGCAACACCTGATCTGAGCCACATCCAAGACCTACACCAGAGCTCACGGCAACACCGGATCCTTAACCCATGGAGTGAAGCCAGGGATCGAACCTGCATCCTCATGGGCGTTATGTCGGGTCCTTCACCTCTGAGCCACAACAAGAAATCCACGGCCTGGCACTCGGGTGCCGATGCTGAATGGTTAGGGGTCTGGAATGGACCATTATTTTGGTAATGAAACTAAACAGCCAATCTGAAAAGCCAGCCCAATGCTTGCCTCTCCTTGTCTAAACAGAGCAACAGGAAAGAAAGAAAGAAAGACAGAAAGAAAGACAGACAGAAAGAAAGACAGACAGACAGAAAGAAAGAAAGAAAGACAGACAGACAGACAGACAGACAGAAAGAAGGAAGGAAGGAAGGAAGGAAGAAAGAAAGAGAGAGAGAGAAAGAGAGAAGGAAAGAAAGAAAGGGAAAGAAAGAAGGAAGAAAGAAAGGAAGGAAGGAGGGAGGGAGGGAGGAAGGAAGGAAAAGAAGAGAAGAGAAGAGAAAAGAAGAAAAAAGAAAAGGAAAGAAAAGAAAGAGAAACCACCCAGGTTTTGCTTCCATTGGGAGGGTAAACATGCAGGTAAAAGGCAGAAGAGCCGCTCGCTCGAAGTCCGGGGAAAAGAGACTGGCTTTCTCACTCGTGAAAAGCTAGGAAGCGACCTGGTGGTTGGGTGTATCCACCCAGCGGTGGTGAATGTCTTGGCGTCCTCGTTTCTCTTGACAGCCTCGAGGCGCTGCAAGACCACTCCTCAGGCACCTGCTTCTGATCTCCTCAAAAGGACTTGAGACATTCAAGCCAACTTATCAGACTGTTAAAAAATGAGCAGTTGGGGTTCTTGCTGTGTCTCAGTGGGTTATGAACCTGAGTCGTATCCATGAGGATGTGGGTTTGATCCCTGGCCTCGCTCAGTGTGTTAAGGATGTGGCGTTGACATGACCTGTAGGTAGGAGATGTGGCTCGGATCCCGTGTTGCTGTGGCTGTGGTGTAGACTGGCAGCTGCAGCTCCAATTGACTCCTAGCCTGGGAACCTTCGCATGCCATGGGGGAGGCCCTAAGAAAAGCAAAAACAAAAATAAAAACAAAACAAAAAAAAAACGGTGAGCTCTGTGAAGCTGGAGATCTGACTGTGATGCGCGCACTTCATCCCCAAAACCATGCCTGGGGACTCCGTCTCCTTTGGAAGGGAAGCCTGTAGCCCCTCCGCTGGTGTGAGACAAAGGAGCATGACAGGGGGGCCCCATCACAGAGGGTTCTGGGGCCCTGTCTTCTACGTGTCTTTGGTTGATTTAGGGTGTAACATGAAGTGTTGGCACGATCTTTCAGTGATGCATCACGGGCACACCTCTGTCTTCAACTGTCTTCCAGAACTTTTGGGAGGATTTTGTAGTTTCTCAAATGTGCCTCGTGCAACTGAGAATCACCAAGGAGGGCTCCTTTCCAACATGCCCCTGGGCTGCCAAACTTGGGGCTGGCGGGCATTACGTGGCTGGTGGGCATCACGTGGCTGGTGGCACATGATTTGTTGGGCATCATGTGGCCGCTGGGGCATTGTGTGGCCGCCAGGGCATCGTGTCATGGAAGAGTGAGAAAGGGCTGGACTTTGCTTGTTGCAGGTTGGCTGTGGAGGCAGAAAGAGAGAAAAAGGCAAGAAGAAAACAGGCTTCCACGTGAGCGGATCGGTCCAGCGTGTGGCAAAGCACCCACCACGGGCCACTGTGGATTTGTGCCAGCCCCCAGCCACATCTTCGTAACTCCTCAGTGGCTCAGGGGAAAACACTCCCTGCCACGTGCAAAGCCACCTCCTGGCTTCCCTGGAGTCCTTTTTTTCCCCCAAGTTGCACGTTCCCAGTACTCTGCCTCCTCAGCCGTCATTAGCTGTCGCTTGAAAGGGCAGTAACTCTAATTGTCATTCCTGAGGGGGCGCCCAGCCCTGCCTTGACCTCGCTCCCCGTGCCAAAGAAAATGCTGGATTACATCTCGTTTTCTTCATTCTCATTTTCCTGCCCACTTAACAAAATTATATTCAATGAGCTGTGGGAGAAATCCACATCAACGGGCCATGTAATGCAATTTCTGGTATATATTCAGGAAGGGGGGAAAATCCCACATTTTCTTTCATTTCTGTCAAAATCAATCAAATTGTACGAAACGGAACATAATCTCTTAGAAAGAAAACGAGGCATTTCCAGCGAAATAAGCCTCCTCTACATGGTAACATGCACATATTTAAGAGGTGTCTGTTTTAGTTTTTTTAATCATGCCTAATTAGTTTTTTTTTAATCACCCACACAACTAAGGCTCTCGCCTGCATAATTTATGACATCGAGGGGCCGGTGTCAGAAATCAAATGTTGTAAATTAAAAATAACAAGTTTGAGACGAGTGATTCAATTAAAACCCTCGAAAACATTGGATTATGCATAATTGAGAGCTTGTACGCAGGCATGCCTGTCACGCCTGTCAGTTTGGATGGGAAGATTGGATTGGGGCTGTCAGGGGCATTTAAATCAACCCGGTAAAAAAATTAGAAAACAAAGATGATATTTATTATTAACTTCCCGTTTCAAAAATAACACCAAGAGGTCCTTCCATTGAATGCACAGGAGGCAAGGCTTTATTTTGAGGGCAAGTTCCAGAACTTTGCAGACTGGCGGGGCGCGAGCGTCCGACGGGACAGCTCAGGGTGTCGCATTGCAGGCTGTGCAGCTCGGTGTGGGCTCGCCCTCTGGCTACACTGTAAGGAACCCGTGAAATCTCTGCCTCCCCTCCTGGACCACCTCCGCGGTTCCTCAGAATAACGAAGACGTCTCTGCACACACACCGTGTTTTCCAGGAGCTTGTACGTAGGGTCTTGGCACAGAGTGACAAGGGTCTACGTTGGGTTGCAATTTCGCAACTGGGAAGACGTATCATGGAGGCAACTCGAGAAGCTGGAAAGGGACCAGAACCTTCAGGCAGAGAAGAGATCCCCAGCGAGCATGCAGAAGGTCAGAGGGGCATCGGGAGTGTCCCCGTGATGTCCAGGTCATGGAGCGCCAGGGGAGAGGGAGAGGCAGGAATTCACCCCCACCAGAATGCTCTGGATCAGCACAGAGCGGTGGATTCAGGCTTTGGGAGGCGAATGCTATGTCTTCCTCCATGGGGAGCCAAGGCGGGTGGAAACCGCATTGCCCAGGCCATGGAGGAGGGACCGTGCCTCCCTCTGGCTTCCTGGTAGAGAGGGAGACACAGGGTCTGTGTCAGGAAGAGGACCCTTCATGCCCTAAGCTCCTCTAAAGGACCTCAGAAGGTGCCCCAACACAGGACAGCCTCATCAGGGCACCCCAGTTTGAGGGAGGACCCCAGAGCATATGCCTAAAAGAGCAAGACTCCACCCTAGGGCTAAAGGGACTGAGGACTAGGGAATAAACCCTTATTTGCACTCACAGCCGTAGGGCTCTGGGCCGGTGACTTGACTCTTCCTGATTTGGTTTCCTCTTCGGGGAATTGGCTAAGTGGTGTGGTGTGAGGATACCTGGGTTGTCGCCTGTGGGGCTCAGAGCCTCACCTTTACCACCACAGCTCTTCAGGATGGGTTTTCTCAGGGCTTCGGAACAGGTGGATTCTGCGTTCCTGTACACGCCTCCGTGTCTGGGATGCGGCCCGGACAGCATCCCTGAGGTCACGTGTCTCCCTGCTACGCCCCTCCCTGTATCGCCAGTGGGGTGCACCATTTGCAAGGAGTTAAACCTGAGACCCTGGGGCTCGGCTCACCCACCTTCGGGCGGTGAGGACGCCCCCTGCAATGCGGCTCACAGCGGTTAAGCCCGTGAAATGCGTGAGGCCCTGGACAAGACTGATGGGATGAACCCAGGTTTCCAGCTGAGACTCAGCATCAGCAGGTGCAGGCTCTACGCGTGGTTTCAGGTCAGACATCACGGCTCTCACGTGGACAGGAAGGACACGGTACGTTCCTTCACCGAGTGTATCTACTTTCATTTCTCTCTGGAATATGTTGTAGTCGTCAGACTAGACGTCTTGCTATCTTTTTAGATTTTTCTCTTTAACATTCCTTTTTTTTTAGTATTAAATGATGGGTTTTTTTCCCATTATAGTTGGTTTATGGTGTTCCGTCATGTTTTTTGCTTTTGTGTTTTTCTGCACACGTGGCATATGAACATTCCCGGGCCAGGGATCCAGTCTGCGCCACAGCAGGGACCACGTGGACTCCTTAACCCTCTGAGCCACAAGGAACTCCAAGTATTCCATTTTGATGCTATTACAAATGGTCTGTGTTGTTTCTTTCCTTGCTTTGCTTTTTTTTAGGGCCACACCTGCTGCACATGGACGTTCCGAGGCCAGGGGCTGAATCAGAGCTCTAGCTGCTGGCCTCCACCACAGTCACAGCAACGCAGGATCCCAGCTGAGTCTGCCACCTACAGCCGACAATGCTGGATCCTTAACCCACTGAGCGAGGCCAGGAATTGAACCCTCATCCTCATGGATATGAGTCGGGTTCGTTACCACGGAGCCACAGCGGGAACGCCCGAATGGTCTGTTTTCAAAGTGAATGCTTGTGACTGGGACTTAGAATTGTTTTTTTGTTTTTTGTTTTTTGTTTTTTGCAGATTTTTGTATCCAATGGCCTTGCGACACTCTTATTCACTCTAACCATTTATCTGCAACTGTAATCCAGTGTGAGTTGCTTCATCAGGGAATGTATGTCTACATGCATACTATGCAGAGGTCATGGCAGTTTTATTCCTCCTTTTCTGATGTACTTTTTAAACAACTCTGGTTTTAAACAAATTAATTGGCTACGACCTCCAATATCACATTAAATGCAACAGGGCACAGCTTGCTCCTTGCCTGGCAACTTGTCCCAAAGCCCTTCCTCACCACGTGGACACTTACTGTAAACCTTTTCTATCGCTTATCAGTCTAAGAAGAGCCCCTTATAGTTCTGCCCCTGCTGAGGTATTTCCTTATGGCCTGATTCCCTTGTTTATATCATGAGTACATGCCAACAGTGACCGAGTATTCTGCGTTCGTGGAGATAATGAGGTGGTTGTCAGGTTTATTCCGTGAACGCGGCAATTCTGCATTGTCGAATCAACCCTCCTTCCTCAAATATACTGATTATGACCTATTATCTTTTTTGGGTGGCGAATATTTTATCTATTACTCTTTTGTCTATGTTGACAAGAGGTTAGCATGTGCTACTTCTCCCTGGGATGCAGTGATAGGGGTTTTTTTTTGCCAGTGGTGTGAAATGGGCTGTGAGTGCTTCCTCTTTTCCTAACCTCTGGAATATTTTGAGTACTTTTAGCAAGATTTATTTCTTAAATATTCGGGAGAAGGCAGGGGTCAAGGCTTTGGGTTCTAGAATTCTTTGCGCAAGATGTATCATGCAGACTCTGTTTCTCTGGTGGTTGTCAAACTCTATTTTCTACTTCTTTGGGTGTCAGTTTTTAATTGTGTATTTTTACAAATGTATTCATTCTAGCTACAGTTTCAATGTTATAGTAACAGTGTCCTAACGTTCTCTTATGACAATGCAAATGTTTACAGGATTTGCAGTCACCCCCCCCTTTTTTAACCCTTGGTATTCCTTCTTTAATTTTACCAATCAATATCATCAGCGTTTTTTTTTTTTCCCGTGTTAGTGGTCTTTGGATGGCTGTGTTCCATATCATGCATTCATTTTCCTCCTGATGAATTATAACTTGGTTTTTATTACTTAATTTGCATGAACTTATGTGAGTTTTTGCTGTTCTTTTCCTAATTTCTTAAGAAGGTAGTGTTGCACGTCAGTGTGTTTTCAAATATTTTCTAGTTGCCTTTAAAGTACACATTTTCAGGGAGTTCCTATTGTGGGTCAGAGGAAATGAACCTGACGAGGATCCCTGAAGACGCAGGTTCGATCCCTGGCCTCACTCCGTGGGTCAAAGATCCGGCATTGCCGTGAGCTGTGCTGCATGTCACAGATGCAGCTTGTACCTGACATTGCTGTGGCCGTGGTATAGGCTGGTGGCTAAAGCTCTGATTCAGCCCCTAGCCTGGGAACCTCCATATGCCATAGGGGCAGCCCTAAAAAAATAACAATAAAAAAAATAATAAAATACACATTTTGCCCTCTCCATGGTTTTAGATTACGTCTGTAATGTTTCAAGGCGTTTTATTTCCACTGTCTTTCAGCTTATCCTGTTTTCCAGTATCTATGGGTTATGTAGAAGTTTAATGTCCTGGCATAGGACCATTTTTCGGTAATTAAATATCTCTGTCTTCAGTACCTTCCTGCGTGCTTTCTGTGGGTCCCTAAAAGTTGTGTGGGTTTGGTTTCTTTTCTGTGCATGTGGGCGGTGTGCCTGGCTCATTATAAGAACGCTCCACAGCACGGCGTGTCACGGGGAAGTCATACATTCTTTCATTATTGTTGCGAAGATTGCCCTTAATATTAAAACACGTACCCTGGGGGTTTCAAAGTCGGATATTACTTACTTTTGCTTTCTTACCCAACCATGCAAATACCTTGGAACATTTAAGCTCAGTTACTCCTGATGTATACACCATGGTTGTCATACATTTTAATTCTTTCTACATCTCAACTCCCTTAAGACACTATTGTTTTACAATGCCAATATTTATTTACAATTACCCACATCCTCGGGCATTTTTCCACCGCTTCCTGATAAAAATTCACTTCATTCCATTGTTAATTTTCACGTTCTATGTGGGGTCATTTCTCTCCGGCTTCGACAGCTCTCTTTAGAGCCTCTTGCTTTGGCGGAAATCTGGCGGTGGCATATTTTCTCAATTCTCGTGTCCTGAACAAGCCTCGCCGGGAGCCCCCCCACCTCCCGGGACGCCCGTGTTAGCGTTTTGTTTACAGATGAAACACCGGTCCATCCTGTAGAAAAGAGGCAGGCAGGCTTCTTAGGGCTGGAGGGACGGACCTTGAGCAGGGAAACTGGATGAGCATCCTGGGGTTTCCTATGTGTTTTATGTTCTATACGCAGAAGCCTGCAGGTGAGCAGTCCCGTCTTCCATAATACCTTGGTCATGAGGGGAGGGGGAGACAGAGAGAGAGAGAGAAGAGGGAGATGGGGGTGGGGGGGCACAGAGAGAGGGGGATAGACGGTGAGAACATCAGAAGACGTGCAGGCGTCACGGTCCCGCCAGGCACCTGTCAGAGCCACCGCAGCCTTCTGCAGATGGAAGGGCACACCCTCCGTGACATGTGAGGGGCCGGCAAAGACAGCGGCGTGCCCATGGGGCTGGGTGAACCTGGGGGAGTCTTCTCCAGGGGTGGGTCCTGGGGTTCCGGGGTCCTGGGCCGGCCGTGAGCACCCCCTACCGTTTCTCATCTTAGAGGGAGCCCTGGAGTCTGCAGGGGATCCCTCCGCTTTCGGAGCCGGCCGCGATGGTTCCGATTCTCAGCCTCAGCAACTCCACGCCCCACCCCCGCCAAGAACACGAGTGAAATTAGGATTGAAAATGGACAAAGGCGACCTCAGCAGGCCATTTTGTGGTGTGTAAACTCTTACCAGCCCTTCCAACTGCTGACCCTCTTACAATGGTCCCCCCCCACTCACCACCCCCCGAGGAGGCATCCGTCCGCCCACGCGGCACTCCTCTCTCCCCCCATCCAACCCCTCCTTCTATCCGTCTTCCTTCGGTGTCAGGGGACTGGCCAGGTTTCTGCTCAGAAAGCCTTGCGCGTCTCCTGTTTCAGAAATATCAAAGAGTGACGGGCGTTCCCGTGTCAGGGCTTCTCAGAGTTCCTCCCCCCACCTCCCTGGCCAGAGAGGGCATTTCACCAGGAGCACAGGGGAAGGACACCCACCGAGATGGACAGAGGCGACACCTGTAATTTCTGCCGGCCGTGAAACCTGCGTGCTCTGGCTTAAGGTGAGCCGAGCCAGGGTGCTCCCCTCCTTGCAAAGGCAAAGCAGCCTCACGGGGCTGCAAACCGCCCACACTCGGCGGCGGCCCCAGGGATGGTTGTCTCGCTGTTGATGAGGGACCGGCCGGCACAGTCCTCACCACGTCCGGGGGGCGGGACAGAGGAGGATCCAGTGAAGCTCAAGGTGTCAGCCATGGGCCATCAAGACAGACACTTTCCCAAAAAAGTCCGACAGGAGCGTCCTTCTCAGAGGCCTTGCCAGGGATCCAGGGATGCCCAGAGGCTTCGGGGACCCTCCACAACGCCTGAGAGATCTGGGAAGATGCGGACACCTCTTTGTGGAGAAGGAAGCGCTCAGGAAGGTCACAGACGGGCAGAGCCAGGTCCTCCCCTGCGCGTGGACTGAGCCTCACTCTCGGGGGGTCAGTCTTGGTCCTGTGTCTCGCCAGCACCTTCGTCTTGCCATTTCTCAGCCCGCTGGGGACGCAGAGTTGATTGAGAAGGTTGTGACCATGTCTGTGTAGACACAGGCGTGGATCCATCCTTTTCAGATTCTTTCTCCTGATAGGTGATCACAGACTAGGGAGCAGAGTTCCCTGAGCTAGACAGCAGGTCTCCCGGGGACATACAGTGCATATACTTGTTTGCTTGTTTGTTTGTTCATTTATGTTTGCTCTTTAGGCGCCCCCCCAGCCCCGCCCGCGGCCCCACACACAGCATGTGGAAGTTTCCAGGCAAGGGGTCAAATCGGACCTGCAGCTGCCAGTCTACACCACAGCCACAGCAACACAGGATCTGAACCACGTCTGTGAACTACACCACAGCTCGCAGACATGCTGGGTCCTTAACCCCCTGAGCGAGGTCAGGGCTCGAACCTGCATCCTCAGAGAGACTGCGTCAGGTTCTTAACCTGCTGAGCCACAGTGGGAACTGACATGTACTTTATTTTTAAAATTTTATTGGCGTAGCATTGCTGTACAAGCTTGCGATCATGCTGCTGTATCACAAAGGGATTCAGTGATCTGTGTCCACACAGCCATTCTGATTCAGATTCTTTCTCCACTTAGATGAACACAGAATATTGGGTAGAGTTCCCTGTGCTGGACAGCAGGTCCCCACGGGCCTGGATGGAGGGCCACCTCTCAGAGCCTTCACTTCATCTCATCTGCACAGACCCTGCTCTGAGGTTCTGGGTGGATGTACATTTGGGGACACGATTCAACCCAAGTTCTGTGGCGCTAGGGTCGCCCATCTGTCAGATGAAAACCGTTTGCATGAGTGTGTGTGTGGGTGTGTAAATCCTGAGACCCGCCCGAGTTAGCAAACTCAGGAACCTCTGGCCCTGAGGCAGGCTTTCCCCGAGCTCCTGGTGAGGGGTCCACAGCTGGGTCTGTGCCGAGGTCTCACCCCCTTTTGCATGGAAAGGCTTGGGGCGCAGGAGGAGGCGGTGAGGGTGTCGGTCGCTTGGACTGACCTGCAAGAGCAAGTTCTCAGGGAGCAACCCTGCTCCGGACGTCCTGGGACAACGGACAGCCATCACTTCCACGGAACACGGAATAATTGCTGACGAGGGCAGGTTCCCAAATCCAGAACTGTGCCAACTACAGCCGCGTGCGGAATTCCCAAAATGCAACATCAGAAAGACTTCAAAGCGGGCAAGTCTACCCACCGACAATTAGAACGGTGTTAATTAGCAACAATGCTCTTTAATCTATAAATAATAAAGTGATCATAGAGGCCCCCAGAGAGGCATTGGGAAAAAAAACCACACACACACACACACACACACACATGCACACACACACGCACAAAGCATTTCACAGACGGAGGTCAACACTTGAGACCAAAGCTAGCCACATGCTCTTGGAAATCCTGCCCGGCATTCAACCAGGGAGACACTTTTCAAAGGCAGAAGCCAGTTCCCCAAAGGAACATGGTCTAAGGAAATGTTTTAAGGAAATGGCCTTAAATAAATAGACCATCTGGGTGAGACCCAGGTAAACTGCTGTTTCTGAGGTGATGGGATTCTGGCAGGTGCAAAGCCACCTTCCTACCCAGACTATCCAGAGAAAACAACTACTTATTTCCAATTCACACCCTCCCACCCCCGGAAAGGACGTTGTTTAAAGAAAAAAAATATCCATTTGAGGAAGGTTTGAGGTTCAAAATATTCATTGAGGTTCAGATACTATCACTGAGGTTCATCGTGCATTGAGGTTCAAACAGCATCTGAAGGAATAACGCGGGAACATTTACGGAGGAGAACTTGTGTAATACTCGCCACAGCAGGCAGGTATGCTTAGCATACCCACGTTGGCTGCTTGTGGTTTCTTTTCACGGCAGTGGGTTTTCTGCGGGAAAGCTGTCCACGTCCTGATTCACCGAGAAAACGTCCTGTGGGGAAACACGGTCTATTTCTTTGAAACGATCACACAATCTGCATCCGCCGTCCTGATGGCAGTGACGATTGCATTTTGTGAAAAGGAACTCTCTTGGTGGTTACGCTGGGGGGATATCCACGGTTCCCTTCCTGGGAGCAAAGCTGGTCCTAACCGGCAGGGGACTTGGGGTCACGAATGTGCAAGCTCTCCTGCCTGCCAGGAACACAGGGGTGGCCCCTCCAACACACTTCTGACACTGGGTAAGGACTCTCTCTCCTGCAGGTGGCAGGAGATGGGCTGGGCTGTGCTGCCCTGCGCCTCGTGTATCTGCTCTCTTAACCTGGAGACTTCCAAGCACGTGGAGAGGGTTTGGGGGCAAACAGATGCATTTCCAGGAAAGAAATCCTATCCCTGAAATCTGATCCCAAGACATCTGTTATTATAAGAAATGATGGATCACAGCCCGAGTGCTTCCCTGACTAATTAGCATTTTCAGACGTGCTTTTCAGAGAGGAAAATCTTGGCATGCATTAAGGAGGTTTGGGGACGGGAAGAAGCTTTGCCTGCTTTCGAATGCTTTGTCTATCCGCGTTCTGCCTGAGACGTGGCGTTGTGTATTTGTTGTTGTCAACACCCACGCCACCTGCTGTCAAGAGTCAACGGGCGCGAATGCCCTTCCGTCTGGTTGCGGAGGGCGGGAAAGCGGGAGGCGGTCTCCTCCTGCCACTGCGGCAGTGCGGCCGTGTGCATGCACCACTGTCCCACGAGAGGAAACCTGGGAACGAATTCTGCCTCCACGATGATCCGGGTAGGAAGCCCGCCACGAAAGCGTCAAGCAGCACGCACAAAGGGCGGCAGGAAGAGTTCCCCTGGTGGCTCGGCGGGCTAAGGGCCCGACTAGTGTTCATGAGGACACAAGCTGGATCCTGGCCTCTCTTAGCGGCTTAAGGATCCGGCATTGCCATGAGCTGTGGTGCAGGTCGCAGACGCGGCTCAGATCCCGCGTTGCTGTGGCTGTGCTGTAGGCCAGCAGCTGCAGCTCTGATTGGACCTCTGGCCTGGGAACCTCCATATGCTGCGGGCCCAGACATAAAAAGAAAAAACAAAAAGATGCTTGGAATGGCTGCCTTCACCCCTATTTTGTTGTCTTTGCTGGAGGTAGAAGAGAGACACAGAGGATGGAGGAAGTGTGAGGAGATGCAAGTGACTCCACGGGGACAGGATTCCAGGGCGGGGGGGAGTTGACAGGGGAAGCCTGGCGGCAGGAACCCTCAGGAAGACGCACGGGTCCAGCCAGGAAGCTCTTCAGGCCAGGAAACGGTGCTTGGCCTGAGCTGCCGCTACTGATGTCAGAAAAACACACCCCAGGGGTCTTGTGAAAACCTCACTCGCTCCCTTCCAAGAAGTGAGAGTGTTTATTTTACAAACACAAAGGGTAAGAACCTTCACTCCAAAGCCATTTTGCAAAGCACCGTAGGAACCTTGACAGGGAGGCGGCAATTCAGTTAATAGGTTTCCACGTCCCAGGCAAACTGTTCAGTGCTGGGGGCTTGGGAATGAATTAGACACAAGATTGGATGGATGGATGGATGGATGGATGGATGGATGGACATAGATGATAGATATAGAAGATAGATAATAGATATGATAGATAGACAGACAGACAGAATAGATACCCTAGTATTTGGGTTTGGAAACACTCCCACACCCCCGTCCCCTACACCCCTGTAGGAACGAGGCTAAACACTAGGACCTCAGCAGACCCCCCGCGTCTGCCCACCAGCATGCGGGTTCTTCAAGGGAAGCTGTTGGACCTCCAGCTCCGGGGCTGGACTTTGTGACATTCTGCTCCTCTGTGACGGGGCTCAGAGCGGCTCCCGGGACAATTAACCAACAGGTTTTGCGGCCACTTCTTAAAACTGGCACATCCATGAGACAGCGGAGCAGCCTGGTTTGTTCCCAAAGCCACGTCTCGTGCCTTGACGCACCTGCACCTCACTGTAGCGGCAAACGGCAGCCCAGGGCCCCCAGAGATCTTCCGTCCGGGAAGAGGTCCCTCCCACTTACCATGCAGTTTGCACAGGAAACCGCGGTGGCGGGAGTTCCGGCCAAGGCAAGGTGGATTAAGGACCCGACGGCAACCGCTCCGGTCGCTGTGGAAGTGAGGGTTTGATCCCTGGCCGGGAACCTCCATGTGCGATGCATGCGGCCCTAAAATTGATGGAAGGAAGGGAAGAGGAAGGGAAACATCTGTGTTGAGAGTCTCTCATCAAAAGCTACAACAGCCACAGACGCCTGGAACAGAGCCATTTATCCCATTTCTTTCCTCCCACCTGGGCACTGTGGCCTTTGGGTGAGTCTCCAAGACGTTCCCAAAAGAAGACGCAGGGCTTAGAGCGGTTTGGTGTCTGTTTCTGTGCCACTGTGGAATTTTATTCTGCATCCACCTTTAACTCAGCTCACGTCCTCCCCCCCCCCCCGCCCCCACCCCCAGGTCCTCTGGAAATGACCCCATAAGGCAGGTCACGCCTCAGAGGAGGAGGATGTGAAGAGACGCCGCCGCCTCTGCCCCGCGCGAAGGATAAGGAGCAGCGGGGAGTCCCGCTCAGAGTTCGCCGCTCCGCTGTCCATCAGAGGGACCATCACACGCCCCGCGCTAACGCCAGTGCACAACGCAGGAGCACGGAGCAGACGCCGCTGGGCAGGCACCACCTCCATTGAGTTCTAGAACATTCGCAGCCCCCAAGGGCCGTCACCCCACCCCCTCCCCCAGCCCCTGGCACCCGGAGTGGACCTTCTGCCCCGTGGATTGGTCTGTTCGGGACGCTTCCCACTGACGCAGTCACGCACGGCGTGGCCTTCGGTGTCTGCCTGCTTTCACTCTTTCTGCCTGCCGTTTTCCACGTCCTGGGTCGGAAAGCCAACAGCCCATTCTGAGAAGATGCTCAAAGGATCTAGGTTTGCAAACCAGGTAGATTATACCCAGGCTGGCAGGGGTCCCACATCTGGTCCGGGGAGAAAAGTCATCCTTACCTAAAAATAAAAAGACAGGGGTTTCCACCGTGGCTCTGCGGGTTAAAGACCCGACATAGACTCCATGAGGACGCAGGTTCCATGCCTGGCCTCGCTCACGGAGTTAAGGATCCAGTGTTGCCATGAGCTGTGGTGTAGGTCGCAGTGGCTCCAATTCGACCCCTAGCCTGGTAACTTTCATATGCTGCAGGTGCAGCCCTAAAAAGAAAAACCAGGAAAAGAAAAGGAAAAAATAAATTTAAAAAATTAAAAATAAACAACAATTTAAAAAGAGCTTGTGCTTTCCTCATGATTATGCTTTTTTTTTTTTTTTTTTTTTTTTGCAAAAATACCCCAGTTGCAAAAGTTCCCATGTGGCACTGTGGGTTAAGGATCTGGAGTTGTCCCAGCTGTGGCTCAGGTCGCTGCTGTAGCATGAGTTCGATCCCTGGCCCAGGAACTTCCTCGTGCCGCATGGGCTTCGCCAAAAATAAGAATCCCCGTTCCATTATGTGATTAACTACAAACAATTTCTAAGTACCTCTGACAGCACACCATGAAAATGAGCCCCTGTCATCTTTTTAAAATTATTGCTCTACCTTTCTGCCTAATTCATTTCCTACCATGGCTGGGTCCACGCGAATCTTTTCTTTAAATAAACCAATTCTGTGGCATCCAACTAAGTTTTTTAAAAAAATTCAATACGTTTACTCCAAGAAACTCTACAAAACGTTGATCAATATGCCAAGATGTGTTTCTGTGGGAGCCACTTGGAGCCGAGGGTCCAGCCAGCACTGGCTTCATCACTTCTTGCCCACTTTGCTCGGCTGACGGATACAGTGTGTTAGAGATGCCTTGTGGATCTGGGTTAAGGACCTGACGCAGGGTCCCCGTGAGGTTGTGGGTTCAATCCCTGGCCTCGCTCAGTGGGTTAAGGACCCCGTGACGCTGTGGCTGTGGTGTAGGTCCCATATGCTCCTGCAAGGCTGTGGTGTAGGCGGGCAGCTGCAGCTCTGATTAGACCCTTGCCTGGGAATTTCTATACCCTAAAAAGCAAAAAAAGAAGTGACTTTCTGGAAACTCACCCGGCTGGGCTGGACACAGGGGTGGACGCGGCTTGCTGAGACCACGGGGCAGTGCCACTTCCATGGCAACCAGCCAGCACTGCCCACCGAGAGGTCCAGAGATGAGGGACCTCTTTCCCATAAGGGCAGAGGATGTGCAGAGATTACAGGCAGCATGTGCGGGAGGAGACCCAGCGGGCGTATCGACCAAGGCAGGACCGCCGGCACCACTAAGTGCGCGGGGCCTCTTTGCAATCCTGACAAGGCCTCCTGATGCCCCGCCTCCCACGGCCAACGCCCGCCCCCGCCCCGGCCTCACCCTCGAGGTGAACACCTGGGGGCAGACCACATCCCGGCCCCCAGTAATTTCGGGGTGACTAATTTCCGAGCGCGCAATTATAAGTGACTCAAGACCAAGTGGTCCCCCAAGCGCCGTTCAGATGCCTGGATCCCGCCGCTAATTGCATCCAGACCGTAACCTCCGAGCGGCCTGTGTCCCGGCCTTCACCCGGGGCCCCTGCTCCGCGCTCCGACATATGGGACGGTTTTCCGAGCTGATTGCTCCGATCTGATTAAGGGGAAGTTATGTCGCGTCTGGTGAAGGCCCTGCCACAGCTGCTCCAAAAGGGGTTCTGAGGGAGTGCCTCCGAGGCCCTAGTGCGGGCAGGGCTTCTCTGTGGGAAGGAGGCCTCCCGCGGGTTTCGGGTGCAGAAAAGGTGAATTGCAGTCTGCCAAAAAAAAAAAAAATCCTTACTTTCTGCCAAAGTCTGGGAGGAGGGGAGAGGGAAGGGGGTGGCTGCGGGCCATCCTGCACCCCTTGGCTTGTGGCTTCATCGCCCACTCTCCGCCCACTGGCCACTTGGTCTGTCCTCTGCGCCCCTGTCAGCGTCCTACCTTGTGTTAAAGTCCCCAGAAAAAAGGGTGAGAGAGAGCCTTGCAACTTCCATCTCGGGCCTGTGGGGCATTAAGCATCACCAAGAAGTCAGGAAGCTGTTTGTGCAGAAGCAAGACCTCCGGATTTTTCTAACCTGGACACAATGCACTCACTTTGTAAAAGAGTTCTGTTTAATTTTTAGAATTCTTTTGTGGGAGTCCCCATCGTGGCTCAGTGGTAACGATCCCGACTAGTATCCATGAGGATGCGGGTTCGATCCTTGGCCTCACTCCGTCGGTTAAAGATCCCACATTGCCGGGAGCTGTGGTGTAGGTCACAGAAGAGGCTTGGATCCTGCGTGGTTGTGGCTGTGGCTGTGGCATAGGTTGGCAGCTACAGCTCCCATTGGCCCCCTAGCCTGGGAACATCCATATGCTGCAGGTGTGGCCCTAAAAAAGCCAAAAAAGAATTATTTTATGATTGTGGTAAAATACACCACAAAATTACATACCACAAAATATAAAAGTATACCATATGCTATATAAAATATAAAATTTACTCCGTTTTTTCGTGTATGAGTGAGTGGTATTCAGGATACTTACATTGTTGTGCAACCATCCTCACCCTCCATCTCCAGAATTTTCTCATCTTCCCAAACTGAAGCTCTGTCCCCATTAGATACAACTCCCCCTTCCCCTCCCCCAGCCCCTGGCCCCACCATCTGCTCTGTCTCTCTGTGGCAAGGACTCCTCTGGTGACCTCATATAGGAAGAATTGCATAGGATTTATCCTCTTGTATCCGGCTTATGAATCTGAGCATCATGCCCTCGAAGCTCATCCAGGTGGTACCAAGGCTCAGAATATCCTTCCTTTTCATGGGAAAACAAAGTTCCATTGCGTGAAGGGACCACATTCTGTGTACCCATCCACCCATGCACCCATCCATCCACCCACCCATCCATCCATCCATCCATCCACCCATCCACCCAACCCTCCACCCATCCACCCACCCACCCACCCACCCATCCATCCATCCATCCACCCATCAGTTCATCCATCCATCCACCCATCCACCCATCCACCCAACCATCCATCCACCCATCCACCCATCCACCCATCCACCCACCCATCCACCCATCCACCCACCCATCCATCCATCCACCCACCCATCCACCCAACCATCCACCCATCCACCCACCCATCCATCCATCCACCCACCCATGTATCCAGCCAGCCAGCCAGCCAGCCATTATCCCTCCCATCCATTCACCCATCCACCCATGCACCCATTCATCCATCCACCCACCCATCCATCCACCCATCCACCCATCCACCCACCCATCCATCCACCCATCCACCCATCCACCCATCCACCCAACCATCCACCCATCCACCCACCCATCCATCCATGCACCCACCCATGTATCCAGCCAGCCAGCCAGCCAGCCAGCCATTGTCCCTCCCATCCATCCATCCATCCACCCATCAGTTCATCCATCCATCCAACCATCCATCCACCCACCCATCCATCCATCCACCCACCCATCCATCCATCCATCCATCCACCCATCCATCCATCCACCCACCCATGTATCCAGCCAGCCAGCCAGCCAGCCAGCCATTGTCCCTCCCATCCACCCATCCACCCACCCATCCATCCATCCACCCATCCATCCACCCATCCATCCATCCGTCTATCCACGGGTGGACACTAGGGTTGTTCTAACCTCTTGGCTCTTGTGAACAATGCGGTTGTGAACATGGGTGTGAAGATAAATGTCTGAGTCCCTGATGACAATTCTTTCGTACATCCACACGTACCATGTCTGGATCCTATGGTAGCTAGGTCTAGGTTTAATATTTTGAGGAACCATCACACTGTCTTCCACAGCGGCTGTACCAATTTACAGCCCCACCAACAGGGCACAGGAGTTCCCTTTTCTCCATAATCTTGCCAATACTTGCTAATTCGTTTTGTTTTGATTTTGGCTGTAGCCATCCCAAATGGATGTGCAGTGCTATCTCATTGTGGTTTTGGTTTTTTGTTGTTCCTGTTGCTCTTGTTGCTGCTGAGTTTTTTCTTTTTTCTTTTTTTTTAACAGCTGCACCTGTGGCACGTGGAAGTTCCTGGGATAGGGGTCAGATCGGAGCTGCAGACCTATGCCACAGCCATGGCAACACGAGATCAAAGTCGTATCTGCGACCTGCTTGCAGTGTGCAGCAATGCCGGATCCTTAGCCCACTGAGTGAGGCCAGGGATTGAACCTGATTCCTCAGGGATACCCTGTCGGGTTCTTAACCCACTGAGCCACAGCAGGAACTCCTCATCATGGCTTTCTTTGATGTCTGTTTCCTTAATGGCAAATGATGTTGATGGCCTTTCCATAGGCTATGGCTTGTGTATCTTATATGGAGAAAGTTCTGTTCAGGTCTTTGCCCATTTTTGAATCAGGTTGTTTTTGTTGTTGAGTTGTAGGAGTTCCTGCTATTTTTCTGGGTACTCATCCCTCATCCCACACAAATTTCAGAAATTTGTTATCTCACTTGTGAAGTCACGCTCCCTGGGTCTAAGGGACGGGGAAGGGGTGCTGCCCTTCTGTCTGTTCCACTGTGGGACCCACTGTGCCATGAAGGCAGGCCCTGGAGACTGAAAGGTGTCCTGGATCAGGGAGGTCCAGGCGCAGCAGTCAGGCGTCGGGGAAAGCAGCTGCCCTATCTCACCTCCTGGTAACCACACGGACTCCGGGCTTAGCCCTACCATCTGCTCTGGCTGGTGGTCTGAAAACAAGCATGAAGCCACATGCAGGGTGTTGGAACACTGCTTCCTGATGTCCTGTGGGCCCCCAAGACCTCCAGGGGAACAAGCCAAGGGACCCATGGGGCCAAGACTCATAGGCAAGGCCACCTCTGCCCAGCTCTCCCTGGACGAGTCGCCCAGACTGGAGCAGTTCTGCTGACCCCAAGTCAGAAGGAATACATGCTTATCAATATTCGACCACAAAGTTAAGGAGAAAGCCTGTTATTCAGCCAAAGTGTGTCCATGCAGGACATGAAGTGAGGAAGGTACTGCCAGCTTGTGGGGTAGATGGTGAGTGAAGACCTTGCTTTCTTGCCATATCTGGGGCATGTGCAGTTGGCCAAGATCAGAGCATCTTATTGGATTGGTCTCCTAAAGAAGGAAGTCAGGTTCTCCCAGGTCCATCCGCAGACCCCCTCACTCTGCCCTGCAGTGTATGGCTCTCCCTAATTCTGATTGACACGGAGGATGGTGGGTGAGGCAGTGAAGTGCCATACCGAGACGTAAGAGAAAACAAGCATGATTTCCCGGTGAACAAACGAACTGAGGGGTGCAAAGTGCTGCAGGGAGTGTCCGTGGATGGTCTGCCCAGGATGTGTCTCTTTGGACTCTGGTCTAGAAGCATCCTCCCTGCCTGCTCCCACTGTGGGTCCCCGTCCCTGTGCAACAGGGAAGAACAAATCTGCCTCCATAGTGCATCTTTTACTTCAACCTTGGCATCCTTCTGCTTTTGCCTGGCGTTTAAAATGTTGCCTATAGCCTGAAATATACAGCACATTCTCAGACCTTTAAGGGGCTAACATGTTTCCATTCAGTTAGAGATTAAAAGTTGCAGAACAAAGACTGCTATTTGTCTTGTTGGAGGTTTTCAGGAACACCATGGCCTGACACATGTGGAGAGCTGCAAGAACTAAGGATTCCGGCACCAAGAAGTTTGCAACAACCTGCCATCCGCCCTACACACACATACCTTTTAGTGTAAAAGAAACATGGATTCTAATTCGAGAACGTTGGTTCTTTGGGCTATGAGCCCACCATCTTCTCGGACTACTGGTTTTCCCAACAAAGTCACTCTTCCTTGTCCCAACCCCTCCTCTCAGTTTACTGGCCTGTTGTGCAGCGAGCAGCAGGGATTGGACCCGGTAACACCCATTTCCGTCATACATTAGCCTGTTAATTGCGAGCACGGGGCTGTCTGTTTGAGAGGTGTGGGAGTGACGGACCCCGGCTGGGATTCCCAGAGATCCTGTTGCAGGCATCTTTAGGATAAGTGCGCTCACAGCCCTCCTTAATGTGCTCCTGAAAGTAACAGTTACAGACGTGAACATCTGCTGCTGGATGTGTGTGCAGACGGCGCTCTCGGCTGCCTGCGGGGGCCAGGATCAAGTTTCGGGGTGTCCACGCTGCCGCAACACCACCCATCAAGCACTGCCTTGGAGAAGCCCCACCGCTTTGCTACTTTTGACTGCTTTTGTTAAAAAAAAAAAAAATCAACCTCGGTTCAAAAACAAACTCAGACATTCTTCTGTCACAGACTGTGTCTGTTCCCAATTTCTTGTCCAAACAATGAAAAATATACAAGCACATTTTCCGCGGGACCCTTCCTGACCTTTTCAAAGGAAAACGGCGCCCTGTACAGAGGTTGACGCGCTCTGGATGTTTGATCCAAAGTGGGGGCCACCTGTTTCCACAACTCACCGGGCAACTTCTGACCACACTCCCCAAAGCGGGGGCCTTGCAAAGCTGACATCCCAGAAGGTTGTAGACCTAAGCTTAGGAAAACAGACATGCAAAGATATTTGAAGTGTTTAAGTGACTTGTGCTAATTCGATGGTGTTGACTAGGGAGATAATAGGTACCAAATTGAAATGGGCGATTAGACGATTAGATGTATTCCCCAGACCCTTATAAATACAGAATACAATTGTGTGTGTGTGTGTGTGTGTGTGTGTGTGTGTGGAGAGAGACAGAGAGGAGAAAATGGAATAGATACATAGATAGGCAGGATTTAGATTAAATAGATGATAAAGGTAGATAAGTATAGATGATGGATTGACAGATATATATGTAGATAGATGACATAAATATAGGTAAGTGTGTAGACGGATAGATGATATATATGAAAGAGGTGATATTATGATCACTTGAGGGTTGGCTGGTTGATAGCTAATAGATGTTCGGCAGATTACTAGATGGGCTGATGGAAAGATAGATAAATGGATGGATAGATAGATAAATAAAGAGATGGTAGGTAGAGATAGATATAAATAGAAAAATGGACAGATAGATACATAGATAGATAGACCTTCATAGATTGCCTACGTGTTTTGTAATTATAGGGGAGAAGATTCTAGAAGGCTTCTTGTCTTCAGCTGCTGCTTATTCTGAAAAAGTCTTAAGCTTTGGTGTTTCAGGGACAACAGGACCCAGCAGATGCTGGTCACCAGTTTTTGTTCTTTTCAATGGCCAATGGGGAAAAGCTAAGATTGGGGCCTTTCTGATAAACTTTCAAGTGCCCTGGTTGGGTTCCAAAAGATACGTTTCCGTCCAAAACCCAGGAACTTTTCAATGTGAACTAACTGGCAAAATGAGTCTTGCAGTTAAGGATCCCCATATAAAAGGGACCTGGATGAGGGGGGCCCTCCATCCAAGGACAGTGTCCTCCTAAGAGACAGAAGAAGAGACCCAGACACAGAGCAGAAGCCACGGGAAGATGGAGGCAGTGACAGTAGGAAGGCGGCCACCAGCCCAGGGCCGCCTGGAGCCCCCAGACGCTGGAAGAGGCAGGAAGGACCCTCCCCTGGAGCCTCTGGAGGGAGCACACCCCTGGGACCCCTTGACCTCAGACGTCTGGTCTCTAGGATGGGGGAGGATGGATGCCTATTGTTTTAAGCCCCCCCCCCCCCAGGTATGGTCATTTGTTACAGCAGCTTCAGGACACTCATATACTGAAGTTTCCCTGGGGAGGAGGGAGCTGTCGAAATCCTACATTCCTGCACCCACCTCTGAACACACTGATGCAGGGTGTCCAGTTCAGGCACTGGAACCACCAGACAGCACCCCCCACCCGAAGTGTCCCCAGTGTCTGTTGAGGATCTGGGGACAGCAGGTGCAGCGGGTTGGACCTGCCGAGGGTCCCTAGGGGCCTCGAAGTCAGGGTCCCCAAGGCCGTCTTCCTTACGGGTGTGGACGTGAGTCTCCAAGAGCACAGGTCACCCGCTTTCATCCAGGTTCATGAGGTAGAGCTCGGACACGAAGCTGGGTCTGGGGGCCTCCAGGGTCCGGCCCTTTTCTCTCTGCCCCCAAGGAGGCTCTGTCCTTTCCAAGCCTGTGATATTGCTCCCAACCACAGGAGACCCCGTCTCCAAGGAGCCGAGGCACGTGACTCAGGATTCAGCTCTGTGAACTGAGGCTGACCCGCAGCAGTGCCGCTCTGTGCTGTATCCTGGCACACCCGTCACAGAGCCTCTCCAAATGCCCCTTCCTCCTCCACCAAGGGGGCAGCGTGGTGCTGCTCCACCGGGGACCCTCCTTGGGGGCCGAGCCCAGCCCAACATTCATTGAACATGCAACGTGGGGTGGTTTCCACAGGTCCAGCTGTGATCACGCAGGACAGTGCTTATTTGGGAAAACTTGCCATCTCCAAGATGCAGCATTCATGCCCGGAGCAGCCTCCGTATGCCCTCGCTGCTGATTGCTCATCTCAGAAAACAGGAGACCACCTGGCTGAAAGATGACTGTGCATGGGTCAACTTGGGGGGGTGGTATCTGTACATCTCTGGCTCAGGACACGTATCCAATGGACAAACGTAAGGAGAAGAACAGTCACAATGCCTCACAAAGGCACATGCGCCCTGAGGTCTGTGGAATGACTGGCCAGTGGGGACCTGCTGTCCAGCACAGGAAACGCTACCCGGGATTCTGTGCTCATCCGTATGGGAAGAGCATCTGAGAGAGAACGCATGTGTGGACATGGGTCACAGAATCCCTTTGTCATTCAACAGAAATGATCGCAGCCTTGCAGATCAACTCAAACTCAAAAAAATAAACAAACAAGAAAGAATGGACTTAGCATGTCGGCCTCACGGATTTTAGGATTGAACTGTCCAGCCATTCCTGAGTTGCAGATGGTGAGATAAACATGTGAAGACTATGAATATCGGGACTGCAGAAGACTCTGGCTCCGTCTTAGCATACGCCGATCTCAGACCCTCTCCGGGTAGCATCACGCTATGTCTCCTGGTTTTTCCCTTTGCTTTTCACATACTTGGAGCATTCATGATCAGGACGTGTCGTGGCCCGTAGTTGATTGATTTGACAGAATACCGACTGAGAGATGATAACAGGTTGAAAAAAAAAACTCCCCACAATAGTTTGGGGCAAATCCTCAGGTTCACCCTCACAGCCGCTGTTCTTCAACCTTGTCGACAGCAGGTGGCTAAGCTTCACTTCCAAAGCGCTCGGAGCCTCTTGGCTGTTTGGCGGATTCTGTGCCCTGCTGCTGGCCCGTTGACGTCCATCAGGAGCTCTCAGGGACCCTCCTGGCCCCCCTTCACCAGGACCTCGAGCGCAGAACAGAGTCAGGGCAGGCGCCCTGCATCTCCCCTTGGGGCCCCCGGGCCGTGATTCTGGTCGTTCTGGTCCTGGTGGAGCGGAAGCTTGTTCGTGCGGCTGAGATCAAGCAGTGGGCTTTTCTCCGTGATAAATTCAAGCCAATTGAATGGAATTGCCTCAATTGAATTCAGAGCAAGTCCCGGCCTGACCTTCTGCTGTGCAGTGCTCCACCGGCTCAGGGCGAGCGGGTGTGTGACATCATTCGCATGATTTGCGCATATTTATACGATTTGTCATGATTCTGTCTGTGGCGTCTGGGGGCTGCAGGATTTGCCTCCAGCCTCCTGTGAATCATGGATACGAGACTCACATGCGGGGTGTGTATGTGTGTGTGTGGTGGGGCTGTGTGTGTTGGGGGGGGAGTCTGCAGGACAGAAGATGCAAACCCTTCCATAGAAACAGAGAAGCCATATTGGTGACTTAAGGCTGCCGCAAAGTCAGCGGCCCCCAAGCCAATACAGATGACCCAGGGACACCCTGAACCGTGCACAGCCCGTCCACAGGTGTGGCTTCAGTGGTTCCCCTCTGGACACATTTGCAGGTACAGGCATGGAAGCTCTGAGTGTGTCCCTGCCAACCTCCAGGCAATGTCCCCCGGGGGCAGGGGCCACCTGCCTGTCCCTCCAGGATGTCTTCAGTCTAAGCTGTGAAAACAGGGTTTCAGAGAAAACCCAGCATTCCCGGCTAGATTCCTGGCAAGACTTGACTTTCAGAGAAATGGCAGAGAACATCTCAGTGTAGTTTCGTCCCATGTGCTGGGTGCCGTGAGTCTCGGATGGAAGATGGAGCGGCTTCCTGCATGGTTATGGGCGGACTCCAGGCACCTGTAAAGAAGGCTTATGGTTTGCAGGTCTTGACACCTGCAAAGTGGCAAATTTGTTCAGATCGGAGCTAAGAAATCCTGCACGTGGAAAAGATTCCAAGCAGACCCTGGGAATGCGGGGGAGTGACACCTCAGCAGCAAGGTCCTGCTTGAGTTTGGGGCCACAGAGGGATGCAGACGGGAATGGATGGGACCTGGGGCAGGAGCAGAAATGGCCGGGGGATGGGATGGGGGGGTGGGGGTTGCTGGGGAACCTGCTGGGGCCCCTCGCAGCCGGCCCATGGCGATGGCAACCTCAGGAGAACTTTGTGAACTGGCTACAAAGGAGCGTCTAAAACCAGATGAGGCATGACGGAATTAGAGCCTTTGAGGCCGGCGTGGCACCCAGCCAGCCCCGCCAGCCACGGTTCCAATTAGATCCTGGGATGACCTCATGCGGAGGGTATGGCCGAATATTAAAAATTCCTGGGGCGAATGGCATCGGGCGGGAGAAGCGCCGCGGACACGTTTCCTTTTATTTCAACACTCGCTCCGCCGGCCGGCGCGCGCAGAGGAGAGGAAATTGCCAGGTCTCGGCTTCATGTTTTACTGAATGGAAGACAGATTTACAACACATGGGAGAAACAATTAGGACGGGGGCTCCACCGACTACAAAGCAAGGCAATAAATTCCCGTAATGAGGGGGAAAAGCCCAGGGCAGGAATAAGCTCCGAGCTGGCGGCCAGGGGTTGGGGGTGGGGGGGACCGGCAGGTTGCCGAGAGGTGCCGTGGGCAACAGATGGCCCGCAGATTCCGCAGCCCCCTCCTCCACTGCCTCTGCGCCTGTTATTAAGAGACTCTCCCTGTCCTGGAGCCTCCAGCCAGAGATGTTGCCAGAACACACAGGTACCTCTGTGCTGTCCACTGGGTAAATCAGGGCTGACTTGGACATCGAGGAGGCAAAAGGAGGGAGGTGAGAGGCTGGGTGTTTGCAGGGGCCATTGGGATGAGCCTGAGGAAGATGGGTTTGCTTGCAAAGGGCAGTGCCTCTCAAGTGCACAGCAGCTGCTCAGAGGTCCCTCCAAATCCAATGCAAGGGGAATAGTACGCAGCCATGAAAAAGAGCAGAGCTTGGACACAGGCAGCCACATGGATGTACCTTGAATACACCATGCTCAGGGAGAGAAGCCAGACTCAGAAGGACACATAGCGTGGGATTCTGTGGATAAGAAACATCTAGAACAGGCAAGTCTACAGGCCAAGATGGGGTTTGTGATGCCAGGGGCTGGGGAGGGGGAGGGGCTGATTGCTGATGGGGATGGGGGACTCCTCGGGGGAATGAGAAATTTCTAGAACCAGATAGAAGTGGTGGTCATATGACACAGTGACAGCATCAAAGGCCCCCTGGATTGTGCCCTTGAAAGTGGTCAGTTTTTAAGTGACTTGAATTTCTCTTTTCTCTCTCTCTCTTCTTTTTACGGCTGCTTCCTTTTTGCATTTTAGGGCTGCATCCATGGCATTGTTCCCAGGCTAGCAGTTGGATCTGAGCTGCAGCTGCCGGCCTACATCACAGCCATGGCCTACACCACAGCAACGCCAGATCCAAGCCACAGCTGCAACCTACACCACAGCTCATGGCAACACTGGATCCTTAACCCATGGAGTGAAGCCAAGGATGCAACCTGAGTCCTCATGGATACTAGTCGGCTTCTTAACCTGCTGAACCACAACTTTTTTTTAAAAAAGTGCAGAAAGGGGGTTTCGTGTTGGGATGGCTGCTGGGAAGCTGAGTTCTCAGGATGGATGAGGGGGTCCCGGGGCTGTGTGGGTGATGAGCTGCCAAGGGTGACAAGGTCTGAGACCACAGATCTGACCAGGGGCCTGGCTGGTAGAGAGCTCCATCCTATAAGACGGACCCCCTAACTCTGGCATGGCTGGCGGGGAGCAAGGGGTCCCAGGCTGCGCAAACATGGGATGAAACACACTCAAGGAAGACAGTTGGAGAGTTAACCCTCCGGCTGCACAACGGAGGGGGTCCTGTGCTCTGGCGGGGAGGGGGGCTGGGGGCTTGTTCCGCAGCTTCCCTGGTTTCCACCCACCACGTGCCAAGACCCCCTCCCCCCAGTGGGACTGCTAATAACGTCCCCAGACATTGACCAGTGTCCACTGGGGGTAAAACTGTCCCTGGTTGTAAATGATTGTCCTGGAGAGAGGTTTGTCCTGGAGAGAGGAGGTAGATGACAGGTAGGTAGGTCCGCAGAGAGAGAGAGAGAGAGAGTGATAGATAGACAGACAGACAGACAGACAAGCAGGTAGATTATATAAATTGACATTAGCGGTAGATGAGAGGTAGGTAGGTCGGCAGAGAGACAGACAGACAGACAGATAGATAGATAGATAGATAGATAGATAGATAGATAGACAGACAGACAGATACGCAGACAGACAGACAGACAGATAGACAGACAGATAAGCAGATAGATTCTACAAACAGACATTAGAAAGATAAAGAAAATAGATAAATATATGATAGATAAGGATATAGATACATAAAACCGGAGATAGATATGACAGTGATAGATGATAATGATAGAGATAGATAATAGATAGTAAATAGATAAATGATATAAATAGACATTAGAAAGACAGAGAAAATAGATAAATATATGATAGATACTGACGAATAGATAGGTAACGATAGAGATAGATAAAAGACAAAAAATAGATAAAAGATATAGACCTTAGAGAGAGAGAATAAATTTTGATAGCTAAATAAATAGATCTGATAGGTAGGTAGATGATAGATAATGCATGATAAATAGATAAATGGTATAAATAGACATCAGAAAAATAGGCAGATAGATAGAAAGACGGACAACCTCTGATGCCAGGTCAGGCTCCCTCCGCCCTACTGACATGGGGGCTAGAGGATTGATGGGGCGGGGGGGATCCTGTGCACTGTGGGGGGTTCAGCAGGGACCACACCCTCCCGAGGCCAGAAGGACTCTCCGCCTCCGGCGGTGACAACCAACAAGGTCCAAGAAGCTGTCAGACGACATTGCCTCGGTCGCAACAACATCCATCCATTAAAACACCATCGGGAAGTTATTTTGAGAAAAGAGAACAAAAATGAGCTGCCCTTTGTCATCCTTCCTGTCCTGGGTAGGGCCGGGGACCCCACACGCAGGGCTGGACATGGGGCTGTTCGGACCCCAGGGCTGAAGAGGCAGGTGGTATCTTGAGCCGGCTCCCGGCAGGCGGTTCACCCCTGGGGCCTTTGCACGCCCCCCCCCCATATTACCCTCCAAGCCTGGCACCCAGGGAGGTCCTTGTAGGTGGGACATGAAATACCCAACACTCTTATGTTGGCTGCATGCACAGCAGGTGGACGTTCTCGGGCCAGGGATTGAACCAGCATCACAGCAGCTCCCCACCCAACCTCTGGAGTGGCAATGCCAGGTCCTTAACCCACTGGGCCATAGGGGAACTCCCATCAAATACTATGTAGCAAATTCCTTCCCTGCCTGGACCAGCTGGGGTGGATCTGTCACCACCAGTGCTGTCAGGCACACCGCAGCCTCCTGTCTGGCCACCGACAGGTGAGGAACGGCAGGCCAGGAACAGAGGTGTGCTCGCTCACCTGTGTGTGAAGCCAGGGGTTTGGGGGGGGCAGGGCACGTCTGATCCCTTATCCTGATGAGAGCCTCTAATGTTTGACCAAACCCCTGCATCTGCATAAGGGCAGTTCGGAAGCGAACGTATGTTCAGACGTGAACAGAATGCCACTGTTGAGGCTGGCACTCGGCCCCGGGATCGTCTAGTGAGGGGCTTCCTTTCGAAGGTGGGGAGACGGAGGTCCCCAGTCGTTACACGACTTCCTTATCTAATCTCTAAGCCTGGTGCAAAGCCGGAGCTGTAAGCACAACATGGGGGGGGGGGCAGTGGGGGTCGCTGCCAAGGGAATTCACGTTTTGCATATTCGCACCAAGGTGAGTGCCTGCTGCCTGGTTTAGACCTTGTAGTCTCGGGACGGTACGGCCACAGGCCCCAAGACCACACTTGCTTCTGACACCAGCTGCACACCTGGGTCCCCAAGACCGCCCTCCCTCTGCCACCACCTGCACACCCAGGTCCCCAAGACACCACGCCATCTGACACCAGCTGCAAACCCGGGTCCCCAAGATCACCCTGCCTCTGACACCAGCCACAAACCCAGCTCCCCCAAACCACCTCGCTTCTGACACCAGCTATAAATATGAGGCCCTCAAACCACCGTCCCTCTGACACCAGCCACAAACCCGGCTCCCCAAAGCCACCTCCCTCTGACACCAGCTGCAGGTGCAGGGGCTCCATGACTACCCTTAGGTGTAAGACTTAACTTGGAGGGCCCAGGACTTGATGAAAGTTCTTATCGTCATATTTGCGGTTTATTTCAGTGACGGGATACGGATGGAAACACAGCGACTCTGTCCCGCCTGGGAATGGGGTTTCTGGGTACACCTTCTGGGGGACCCACCACACGGTTTGGCCCAAAGGCTGCCCCGCCTCACATTCCCGCTCGCAGGACCCAAGCGTCTTCGTGTCTGCACGGCCTCCCCAACAGTTATTATTTTCCTGGATTTCGTGAGAGCATGGCCTGGGGTAGGCACACCACGCCTTTGGCACCTGAGGAGCGCTTGGTGAGTGAATGAGTGACTCTAAATTCCACATGTCGCTTTACTCGTGTTTAGGCTGCCAATCTCCAAATGCAGAATAAGACCAGGGGGTCCCAAAACTCCAGGACGCCTGTGGCGGGTTTTAACTTTGTCGGACAGGGGCAGGTCCTCTTTCCTTTCCTGTCCCTTCTGTGGTGGGGCGATTTTAGGGCAAATTCCAGACGCGACATCATCTTCCCTGAATTTAGTTTAGGGCGTCCCTGGAGCAGATATTCATATCTTTGAATCGTGGCTACAATAGCCTATCAAGCTTTAAAGACCATCTATCTTCCCCTAAGACACACTGGAAATTTCTTCTGTTGTCTCCAAGACGAATTTTTATTTTTATTTTATTTATTTTTTATTTTTTTCATTCTCAGTGAATTTTATTACATTGATAGTTGCACAACAATCGTCACAACCAAGTTGTATCGCATGTCCATCCCAAACCCCCAGCCCAGCCCCGCACCCCCCAACCTGTCTCCTTTGGAAACCATACATTTTTCAAAGTCCGTGAGTCAGTATCTCTTCTGCAAAAAGTTCCTTGTGTCCTTTTCTCGGATTCCCCATGGAAGGGATAGCCTATGATGTGGGTGCCTCACTGTCTGACTAGCTTCATGCAGCCTGATCGTGTCTAGGTCCATCCACGTGGCTGCAAATGCCATTCCTTCTTCCTTTTCAGGGCTGAGTCGTATTCCACTGTGCATATGGACCACGTCTTCTTTATCCACACCTCTGTCGATGGACACTTTGGGTGTTTCCATGTCCAAGACGAATTTTTAGATTTCGTGTCCGCACGTCAGCCATCCAGGAAGATCACCCCATCACATCTGACCGACTCTGACGTCTCTTGGCACAACGTCAAATGTATGAAAGTGAACTTCACGTAACACAGAGGAGGTGACCCTTTGGAAACGAGTGATGCTGTGGCATTTTGCACACGCACGGTTTTGCCATATTGAATGAATTCCCTTCCATTCCTGTCACCGTTGGTGCTGCTTCTTGCCTGGCCTCCTTGCGGGGGGGACCCTTCCAGCTGCCCCCAGCCTCCTTGGGACATGACACGATCGGACTCTGATGGCTTTCGTGCCGATGGCGGATACGAGATGTCCCAACTCACCTGGTACATCTCCTGCCTGGACCTGGAAGCATTTTTCTCGGGAGCCGTGGTACCTGAGAGCTGTCAAGGGCATCTGGAGATCAGTCAGCTTTTCTTACAGGAAAATCTTATACTGGTACAGCTATGGTTTGCTTTATCCAGGTATAGGCAATAGGCGACAGTGATATGCCCTGGACAATGCATAGGAGGTTAACATGTTATCAGCTTTTACATGGGGCGTATTTTGAATGGAAAAAAAAAATAACGGTGCCCCAACACGTTGCGAGGGAGATTTACTCAAAAGTGACTGTAGTGTCACTTCTTGGTGATAATGCACTCTTGGCGTCCCCACGGTTTAACCCAGTTGAGTTACATGATTTGCTTAGATCCAACCCCATGTAAGAAGAAACTGCAATTTCCCAGCCTCCAAGTCTGAAGGGGTTAATGCTCTTTTATGTTGGAGATTACCGTTTTATTACCCACGCGTTGCCCAAGACCCATTATCATAAAATCGAGAAATCCCATCACATTCCTAGCACACCCCCTGGCTCCCCCCCACCACGGGGAAGAGGAGAGATTTTTCAACACCAGCCACTCAGCCGCTTATGGGGGGCAATTCCCTGGGGACCACCGAGCAGTGTTGAGGATTAAAAATGAAAATGAAGGTTACGAGGCGTTGGTGGGGTTCAAGGAAGTCCGGCCATACTTCATTTGTGTGTGCGCTGAATTATCGAGGCCCTCCCCGCCCGCGACCCTCTCCAGCCATCTGCTTGTGCTTCTAAGCAGACGCAGCCCCGAGACGCCTGGCTCTCTTGCGAGGCAGCCTGCGCCACAGAGGTGGCTGCAAATTAAGAATGCCGTATTTTTTTTTTTAATGAGGGGAAGGCTGATGTGGGGCTGGGAGTGTTGGCTCTCCACCCGCGGGGGCTGAAGGATAGGGATCAAGCACCGACTGACCGATGGTCCACTCGGTGTGGCTTCTTCCAGGTGCTAAGTTCCGTCTGCAAGGAGCCATCTCCTGGGATGAGGAGGAGGGATCCGACCCTAATGACCTCACAGTCTCTAGCGTCCCACCTCCATCCACCCATCACAGTCACCTGCTGGGGTGGCTGTGCTCTGGCCTCGGTGAACCCCCCATGAAATCACCAGCATGTCTTTTCTGGCTTTCTCTTGCAATGCTGAGCCTAGGACCAACCCCAGTGGGCCATCGTCAGAAATGTCAATTATCCATGGATTTTTTTTTCACCTCTTAAAGAAAAGCATTTCTTTTCTTTTCTTTTTTTATTATGGTTGATTTACAATGTTGTGCCACTTTCTGAGGTAGAGCAAAATGACCCCCTCATACAATCTTCCATCCTGGTCCATCCCAAGAGACTGGACAGAGTTCCCCGTGCTGGACAGCAGGACCTCATGGCTTATCTATTCTAAATGTCATAGTTTGCATCTACAAACCCCAAGCTCCCTGTGCATCCCACTCCCTCTCCCTCCTCTTTGGCAACCACAAGTCTGGTCTCTGTCTGGGAGTCTGTTTCTGTTCTATAGAGAGGTTCATCGGTGCCATATTTTAGATTCCACATAGAATTGATCTCCTGTGGTATGTGTCTCTCCGTGTCTGACTTAACGTCACTTAGTATGAGAATCTCTAGTCATCCATGCTGCTGCAAATGGCATTGTTTTGTTCTTTTTTATGGCTGAGTAGTATTCCATTGTATATATGTACCACATCTTCTTACTCAGCCATAATAAGGGAAAAAATAATGCCATCTCCTTCTACTTTAAGTGATAGTCTTACTGAGTGGAGTATTCTAGGTTGCAATTTTTAAATTTTTTTAACTTATAGTTGATTTACAAGGTTGTGCCATTTTCTGCTGTACAGCACAGCAGCCCCGTCATACATATACATACATTCTCTTAGTTATACTCTCTTCCATCATGGTCTGTTCCAGGAGATTGGGTAGGGTTCCCTGTGCTGGACAGCGGGACCTCATGGCTCATCCGTTCTCAGCGTCCCAGTTTGCATCTACGAACCCCAAGCTCCCTCCCCCACGCCCTTGGCAACCACAGGTCTGGTCTCCATGTCTGTGAGTCTGTTTCTATTCTGTAGACAGGTTCATTTGCCCATATTTTAGATTCCACACACAAGTGATCTCATATGGTAGTCGTCTTTCTCAGATTTTAATCCAGCCCATGCAGGAGAAAGAGTTGCTTAACCCCCTTGTGCTGTCCCACGGTAAAAGGACCACAGACGGTGGGACTGGGGCCAAAGACCACCCCCACAGCTGCTGCCCCTCTGAGGCCGTGGGGGTTTCTCGTGAACCGATCATAGGAAGACCGTCTCGGCAGCAGACTAAGGCTTTCACTCAGTCCCGGGCTCAGCTCTGCCCCTCTGTGGGATCCTTAAGAGCCAAGTGTTGACATGCAACTCTGGGAATACGCCGTGTGGAGACAGGCATCACTGAACACTGAGTGTGTCGGGACTTAGGGGGTTTTCTTTCAGCACAGGAATCCCACTAAAAGGGTCGGGAGAAAGTTCACGTCAGGGAGAAAATCCAGCTCAAACAAGCAGCTGGAGCTGTGACGCCCAAGCAGAGTGGAGATGTGTTTTTCTTCCATCTGCAGCTGCCCCCATCCGCCCGTCTCTGAGGTGGCGGGAACCCACTTCTGTCCTTCTACCCACCACTTAGGAGGCTGAGAACCAGCTTCCCTCTCAGATGCGTGAGGCGTAAATGATGGCCGCAAATGAGGTTCAGTGCAAGCCCCTGGAACGGTTTCTTAGATATGACGCCGTTAGCACAAGCAACCCAAGAAAACAGAAATCAGGCTTCATCAAGATTAGAAACCTGTGTCATCAGACAGCTCTATCAAGAATCAAAAACACAGCCTACGGACTGGGAGAAAACACACGCAAACAATTTATCTGGTGAGGCGCGTGTCTCTGGAGGCTAGTAAGGAACTCTTACGATGTCCATCAACAGAGGAGTAGATTGAGAAGATGTGGCACATATACACAATGGAATACTACTCAGCCATGCAAAACAATGAAATCATGCCCTTTGCAGCAACGTAGTTAGACCTAGAGATTCTCATACTAAGTGAAGTAAGTCAGACGGAGAAAGACAAACACCATATGAGATCATTTCTATGTGGAATCTAAAAAAAAAAAAAAAAAAAGATACAGATGCACTTATTGACAAAACAGAAACAGACTTACAGACTTTGAAAAGTAAGTTGGCTATTCGTCTAGTGGTAGGACTTCGTATTAGCTTGGTCTTCGTTCAGTATTCAGTTTAGTAGTCTGAGTAATTGGTTTAGTATTAGTCTAGTATTCATGCTTCATTTAATGTCCGCTTGATATTAGTTTAGTACTTACTATTGCTAATTCGTTTAATGTTAGTATTTAGTGTTAGTTTGCTGTTTGGTGTTATTAATTCATTTAATATCACCTTGGCCTCAGTTCCGTATGAGGTCTGCTCCCCCTCTGCTTAATTCCTACTCTTCCGGTGGCTGCACAGTATTGGTCCGCTTATCTGATTATCAGCTTGAACACGTGATTCTGGGCCATGAACACAGAAAGATCGAACATCTGGCTATTTCCCCGCCTCCCCCGCTCACCTGTGAGGTGCTTGTTTTCTGGTTCATGGCGTGATTCTTTGCGAGTTGTGTTTACAGCTGGAAGCAGCACACGCTTCCGCGTCTGCTTCCCAGCGGATCTCTTGGCGCCTCGCCGTACAACGCTGTCCTTTTATCCCTCCGTCCTCCGGGTCCCCCACCCGCCCCGGCGGGTCCCAGTGAAAGCTGAGTGTATCCCTACCATACCCCGTCTCCCCGGCGACTTCACACACGCCTGTCTTTTATGTGCGCTGGGTCTCAATCATAAAACCCCGTCCCTGCCCTCCTTGCCCAGGGTGTGCTGTTGAAATAGACTACCAGAGAGGGAATGAAGGTCTAAACGCTAAACCACATCGTGGGTGTGATTTTTGTGCAAACGCCGAACAAAGTAAGAAAAGCGTCTGAACGTGGGGGTGTTTTTCCAGCCCCCTCCTCCCCCTCCGGCCCCGTTCACATGGGCCCCCACTTTCATGATTATGTTGTTTATTTGGGGTGGGAGGCATTTCTAGGGCCAGAGCAGCAAAGACAGGGAGAAAGGGGCAGGGTTATTTCAGAGTGCAATTGAGGGGCCAGCCAGGGCTGCTGGGTCAGAGGAAACACTGCAGGTTTCGAAAGACCCAATGTTTTTAAACTAAAGATCCTCCAGAGTTTCTCCCTTTCTGGGTTTCATATCCGTAGGCTTTAAAAGCTTTAAAATGACGTGCAACTAGAGATTAAATTTGTTGCTTGGGGTTCCCCTTGCGGCTCAAAGCATTCATCCCTTTCAAGCAGAACATGCAGGGGCATTGAGCACAGTCACAAGGTTGGGCAACCACCACCTCTGTCCAGTTCCAAAACATTCTTGCCCCCCCAAAGAAATCGTGTACCCTTCAACCAGCCCTTCCCATCACCCAGGCGTTAGGAGCCACCCATCTGCTTTCAGTCTCCATGGATTCTCCTCTTCTGGACGTTCCATGTCAATAAAACCATGCACTGTGTCCTTCCGGGTCTGGCTTCTCTCCCTGAGCATCGTGGGTTCAAGCTCCATCCATGAAGGAGCCTGTGTCAGAGCGCCACTCCTTTTCATGGCTGAGAAATATTCCACTGTGTGTGGATGGACCCTGCTCTGTGTATCGATCCACCCACCCATCCATCCATCCACCCATCACCCAAGCATCTATCCCTCATCCATCCATCCACCCATCACCCAAGCATCCATCCATCACCCAAGCATCCATCCGTCATCCATCCATCTACCCACCCACCCATCCATCTGTCCACCCATCACCCAAGCATCCATCCGTCATCCATCCATCCACCCATCACCCAAGCATCCACCCATCACCCAAGCATCCATCTGTCACCCATCCATCTATCTACCCACCCATCCATCCATCCATGGACACGTGGAGTGTTTCCATATTTTGGCTATTACGAATGACTCTGCTGTGAACAAGGATGTCCAACTATCTGTGGGTGACATTTCATCCATCTGTTGATGAAAACTTGAGCAGTTTCCATCTTTCAGCTGCTGTGAACAGTGCTGCCATGAATAATGGTGTACAAGTTTTTATTTGAGCCCCTGTTTTCAGTTCTTTGGGGCAGGGCATATACCTAGGAGTAAAATTGCTGGATCACATGACACATTCCAACCTCTCCTTTTAGGGGAGACTCCAAATGGCTTTTCATTGCAGCTGCATCATTTTACAACCCCACCAGCAGCATATAAGTTCCAATTTCTTGACATCTTTGCTGACTCTTGTTATTTTCCTTAAAAAAAGCTGTAGCCCACCTCATTGACCCCATTCATCTTTCCCTGTAGAGATCAGGAAACCAAGACTCAGGCACTTTCTCATGACCCAGGGCCACCCTGCTTGTGGCCAAAGCCAGGCATCAAAACTCCAATCACCTCACCAGTAAACTAAGAATTAAGACTACGGTGGGAAGAGACACTCATCAACATCCCGTTACTGAAGTTATTTGGGTGGGTTAAATGCCGGAGATGAGTCAATGTCCATGAGAAAACCCATAAACAGAGGGGGAGATGAGCAGGCAGCCAGCTGCCACCTACACGGCAGTTCAACTTGGGGGCCAACTCAGTCCTGAGTCTGACCATGATCTTCCCCAGCAGGAAACACAATCTATTTAGTTTCTCCACACAGCTCAGATGTGAAGGTCCCAAAGAAATCACCCAAGAAGCCCAAAGCTGGACCGGAATCTACATGGACTCTGCCTCCCACATAGAGCTTTCACTTCCACTCCTGCGTCAATGGTGTCCCCATGGGCCAACTGCATGAAAGATGATGCTGCATGGCCCCAGAAGAGTGGGTGATGGCAGTTGGTGCATCGAGGCAGGAACCTTTGAAGCTGACCATCGGTCATCACATGGACCATTGGCTGTTCCTTTGCTGTCCAGAACACCGTCTGCCATGGTCAATGGTTGAATGCCGTCTGGGACTTTCGTCCCTGAGATCTTCTGCTTCCAATGGTTCTTCCAACCACACTTTGCATCTTAACACCCTTTCTCCAGCTGTGTCAAAGCCATTCATGAGGTTACTCTGAAGTCACGAAGGTCCGAGGACTCCCCTTTTGATCGAGGGGACATCGCCATTGGTCTGTCCTCTGACCCAATTTTACTTGACTTCAGACCTTACCAGGTCTGCCTCATTTCTTTTTTCTGCCCCTGTGATGACGTCTTTCTCCGAGGTCACCGTGGACCATTTACGACGTCTCTTCTCAAATGGAGATTCCCAACATGCTGCTCCATGTGTACACAGAATAATAGCAACCCACCAGAAAGAATGAAGTCAGACAGCTTTGAGTCTACGTGCTAGACCGCTGGACAGGCTGGTCATCTTGCTAACTTCGCTGGATCTCTTCAGGTATGAGAACCTCCCCATGACACTCCTGCATCTCCCTACTCATTGGACCCAACGAAGGCCAAATCAAGAACGGATTGACCTTATGGAGGCATACTTGGCTTTCTCTTCGATTCTTTATCCCCGTTTATCTCTTATTGGCTCATTGACAAGGACTCACAAGGTCTCTGGTTATTTTCTCTCTGCCCCCAGGTCTTCACAAGCTTCAAACACACTTTTAAGACTTCCTGCATGCCAACCTCTTAAGTTGGGTTGGCCCCAGGTTCATGTGGGGAGAAAGGTGTGTGTCTTCAGAGCATTCTACTGCCTCTTTCTTCTTCCTTTTTTTTTTTTTTTTTTGATGTTGTTCACAGGGCCTTTTTGCTTTGTGAGCATGTGTTCACCAAGCTGCGTGCAAGCATTTGACCCTGAGAGGATGGATGAACTGTTCACACGGGGTAGGGGTGGGGGTGAGGGTTGGGGAGAAAGAATGCAAAAATAGAACTAGTTCAACGTGGTTTGAATAAATGATGACAGGGAATGAATTTAGAATCATAAGAAAGGCAGACATTTCAGGGTCTCAGAGGACTTGGGTGGACATTCTGGGGCATGGGGGCCGGGGGAGGGTGCAGAACCGATTAGCATTCTGTGAGTTCACATTTGAATTTTATTTCCAGACAATGTCCCAGTGTCAAGGCGATCCTTGCCAGCGTGAGCTTTAGGATAATTAAATTTCGCCTGAGAAACCTTCAAAATCTGTCTGCAGTTGACTGTCTGCTCTACCCAACTCCACTCAGATGGACCCTAAGAATGTGACGGGTGGTAGAAATTAGGGAATGCGGGGAGCTTCTCAAATAAAGGATTCGTACCTCTCCTTTCTGAAAGGGAATGTCCTGCCAGCTCTGGGGAAGTTAATGAGACTGTCTGACTCAGTTTACCTTTCAAGAAAGGAGAAGAGATACCCAACAAATGGCCACCCAAAGACCAGGCACCCACCAGGCATGCTGCGTTGAGTTTCTGGGGAGGCTGCCTCGGACATGGAGGTGAGGACGCAGGAGGGTTGGGAGGGATGGATTGGAAGGACACCCTGAGTGTGTGAAGGAAGCAGGGTTGGGTAGATGGAGGTGCTATCTTGGTTCAACATGAAAGAGACCCCCCTCACCCCCGCCGGTGGCTGGAATAGCATCTTGGGACCCCAGGTGGTGTCCCGCAGAGGAGATACTCTTTGGTGAGGCAGCTGCCTTCAGCTAAGGGCAGTTTCTGGTGGAGGAACTGAGCTGTGACCCAGGAGCCACCACGACACCCAGACACTGGGAAACTGAGTGGTGGACCCTGAAGGGCGGCCATGGCATGACCCTCCTCGGTGCCCAGGCCCACCCACCCTTCCCTGGGATCCAACCAAGTCCCGAAGAAAGCGAAGGCCATCTGGATAAAGCTCCCTGGGTTCTAGCTGTCTCTCTCTTCTGGGCAAACAAGAAGGAAAGGGAAGAGGAGCCATGGCTGGTCTAGACGCCGTTGTCATCCTCCTCCATGAACCATTCCAGAATGTCCCCTCGTGCTCGGCCACTTCTGCTCATGTAGGTGTCGTACCTTGTCGGACCTATCAATGTATCTATCATCTATCTATTTATCTATCACCTGTCAACTGACCTACGTTTTTGTATATCTTGACATCTACCTCCCTCTATATTCACCTATCTTTTATGTGTCATTCTATCTAATCTGGTTGTCTATCATCTATCAACCTATATAGATCTCCCTATTTCTCTGTACTTTTATCAATCATCTGCCAATTATCTATCTACCATTTCTCCGTCATCTTCATCGGCTGTGTCTATGTATCTATGCATCTATCCATCTATCCACCTGTCCATCTAGAGCAAATGTACATACCATGTGCTAACAGCCATGCATCACCAATTTCATCCACAGACTCTCACAGAACCTTCTGATTTCAGTGCTCTCTTGTCCACCTTTCTCATGAAGCCGCTCTTGGAGACTTTTTCACCATGTACAAGATACTCGTGGACAGTGGGTGGCCCTCCGTCCACAGGGGCTCCAGCTCCAAGGGCAGAGAGAACCAACCTCTCCACCCCCACCCCCCGCTCGCGGGCCCCCTCCGTCTGTGGTGATGCTCAGATGCAAAGACTGACATTACAGGGGGGAGTCACTGGGCATCGATAAACGTGACCCCAGGTCACAGGTCTACCTTGGTTTCTTTTGTCAAGAGCTGCTCCAGCCACCAGCGTTTTCTTCCAAAGTTCTGCCATGGGCAAATTATAAACTCCAATTCCGTGGTGTCTGGATGTGGCTCAGCCTCTCAGGAGACACAGTAAGCAGTGAGGGATGCCCTCTGGGACTAGTGGCAGGGACCTGATAACAAGAGGGAGCATCTCTGAGAGCCGTAGACTGTACGTTTGTGTCCAGGGTCGCCCGTCACCAGGGTGAGTGATCCTGACCCTCCAGGATGGCCAGGGAGTGCTCTCAGGTCCCTCGTGCGGACTTTCCCTGAAATGTGAGAGTCCTGCTCCATGAGTCCAGCTGACACCCGTGGGCCAGGCAATTGAGTGCACGTCCCCTGGAGCGCACAACCTGGTGGATGCAGCGATGGGTTGGGCAAAAATTTCTCAACCCTTTCCCCCCTCCCCCCATCTGGAAAGAGTCCCCATCTCCAGTCCAGTGGAGTCCAGTGGAGCCTAGAAAGCCTGTGTGAATTGAGGGTGGTGGTTACGCAAAGGCTGCTAGATATTCCATCGCCTGCGGTCATCAATCTTTTACTCGGCTCAGTAGTTATTTTTCTAATTCACTTCCAGATTCTTAATATTTATGGCTCCGTAGAAAGCAATGTGCACTTTGCCGGGAAGGAGGGGCCGGCGGCTTAATTTCGAGTCATCGTCTCCGCCGTCCTCCTTCCGAGGTGGGGATTTTTCACGGCTCACCCGTGCAGTTCCATTTTCTGAAATATGTAAACCAGGCATGAGAAGCATGGATGGGCACTTACGGCCGAGCAGTTCATCAATGTATTTAAGATCCCCGCTTATCGGCTGAAAGATACAATGTAATAAATGACGGTAGGGCTTGATTAAATAGCGAAACTCAGCCGAGGCATTTAATCAATCTCCAATGCCGTTTACCGGGAGCGAGAGTGGTTATTGCAGTTATGTGACAAGCCATAAAACGAAAAATAGAAAATACACTGGATGGAAAGTAATAATATTGTAATCAAAATGTATCTATTTTATACACAAGACAAATTCACAGAAAATAACTGCAGATGGTCACATGGCGCCTTAGCAGAGCTCGGGTGGGGGTCGTTCTCACCGAGGGGAGATTTTCTGGATGCCCTGAGATGAGGATAATTTTTATCGAACCCAAATCAGGGCCAAGAGGTGATACTGGGGTGCCTCCCCATGATGATCATTGGGAATCTGAACCCTAACCCTGTCTTCAGCTCCAGCACCATCACCTTGCTTAAAACAACCGTCCAAAGGGAGTCCTTCTGCAGGAATAAAGGATAATATTGCTGCTGGGGGTATGGCTTGCTTATTGGTCTAAATCCTTCAAGATCCTGTACGTGCGATGGTGCCAGTGTCCTGGGGCAGCTGTCACAAATGACCACAGACTAGGGACTTCAAACATCCCACATCTGTCCTCCTCCACCCTGGGGACCAGACATCTGAGGTCAAGGGCTCCCAGGGCTGCGCTCCCTCCAGAGGCTCCAGGGGAGGGTCCTTCCTGCCTCTTCCAGGTTCCAGGGGCTCCAGGCGGCCGTGGGCTGGTGGCCGCCTCCCTCCCGTCTCTGCCTCTGTCTTCCCGCGGCTGCTCCTCTGTGTCTGTGTCTCCTCTTGTGTCTCTTAGGAGGACACTGTCCTTGGAGGGAGGGGCCCCCTCATCCAGGAGGACTTCCTCTCAGGCCCTTCCCTTCCTCACACCTGCACAGACCCTGCTTCCTAATACTGTTCCATTACCAATTCTAGTGTTTCAGACATGAATGTCTTTGGGGGGGGGGCATTAACCCACGTGACACACACACATGGCCATGTCACTTGCGTGGCTCACGGTTGTCCTTGGAGGTAACACAGACAAACTCACGATATGTTTGTGTGGTTGGCTTTTCCCTTGTGAATCTGCCCTGGGTCACCACTGCGCCTTCATCCTGGCCCCAGAAGGACACTGAGGGGCCCACACCACACCCAGGTCCATGCAGGTGCCAGGGGCATCAGAGGGGCATGGTGCAGACCTGGGCCAGTCTGCTCCCTGGAGCTTGGAGTCTAGAGCTCCACAGTCCAGCCTAGTCCACCTCGACCACAGCGGGCCCACAGATCTCAGAAAACACTTCGTCTTTGGCCCATGAGTTTCACCGTGATTCCTTACACGGTGTTCTTGTGATAAGAACTAATGAGGACACTAGCTGTGCCCAGGATACGGCCGAGTAGATCCTGACGTGTGGCCAGCTGGTAGGTGTTCCTGAAACCAAGACCTGAGAGAAGGTCTCTGTGGTCCAAAGACGTTCCGTGTGCACTTAACCACACTCTGCGGTGAACTGAATGGCGTCTCCCCGAACTCGCCTGGTGGCACCGTGAACCCCAGGGCGAGTTGGTGTGGAGAGAGGGCTTCTAGGAGGTGAGGAAGGCTCAGTAATGAGGTCCTCAGGGTGAGGTCTTGATCTGCTAAGATTGGTGTAACCTTGCAAGAAGAGGAGACGCAGGACGAGATCTCTTACTGTCTCTGCAGCCACACATGGGCAGGAGGCCACGAGGGCCCCAGGGGGAAGGCGGCCGTCGGCAAGCTGGGGAGAGAGCTGCTCCAGGAACTAATCTGGCCATGCTGGGATCTCAGGCTCCCAGCCTCCAGAGTTGTGAAGACAAAGTGTGCTGTGTGAGCCACCCTGTCTGTGCACCTTTGTGAATTCAGCCCAAGATGATCAAGAGTTTCTGATGCAGGTAGAAAGGATGAAACCCATCTCAGGCCAACACGGCAAAGCTCCCTGGTGGTTGTCCATCACATGGGGGCAGGCGTCCCAAAGCTGACCGGCGGGCGAGAGGTCCTTTTTTCCAAATATGCTTCCCCTTGGTCTAGAGGCAACTGCGAAGAGGCTTCTCGAAGGGGCGTTGTGTGAGGCACGAGGTCCGAAGGGCTTTCGGAAGCGTGGTTCACGAAGAACACATCCCAGGAAACATTCTTTGCTTCGTTCAGCCTTTTCCATGCAAACGGAGCTCTTTTTACGACGGTGGAGCCGGAGTGCCCCAAACATCATAAGATGATTACACGCGCTCCGTTGCAAGATTTTAATAATTACGAAACATCTGAGTACAATTAGAACTTCCTCTATAACTTCTCAATTACTGCGAGCCTGACTCGTTTCCTCTTTGGACTCCAGATTTGCGAAACATTCTTGACGCAATTTAGGAGCAAAATAGAGCCCATCTCTCGGAGGCAGAGAGGCCTGGGGGAGGGGAAGGGGTTCAGGGTACACCGTGCACTGCACTTTCGGGGGCCGTGTGTCCTGAGGGCTTTCTCGGTAAGCACATCTTGCAAGAAGGACAGGGTGAAAGCGGGGGTTTGAGGTTCTGCTTTTTGCGGTTTAAGCTCTTAGCGGGAATGGGAACACTCTGCAGGGCCTGCCCTCCTGAGCGCTGGACAGACAGGGAGGGGACGCCAGCGAGAAGGTCTGAGCAGACCTTGCGTGAGGAAGCTGAGCTTCGGATGAGGCTGACACGACAGACCCAACACACACTCACTCTCAGATCTGGCGACAGGAAGGTTCCAGAAGGACTTCCAAGATGTCTTCGGAGATGCCTGCCCAGAGAGTGGCTCCCTTCGCCAGGGCAGGAAACATGGAAAGCCCCACCTTGGCGAACAAAGCAATATGTGGATTTCACTCTTCGCCCCAGAGGAGGCATTCGGTCAGTGGATGGACGCAGGGGGGCGGGAGGGGGGGCGCTGAGGGATCCAGAAGCAGGTGCTTCCAAGCAGTCCTGGCGGGTGGCGTCCGAGGTCTGCAGACACAACGTTGGGGATGGGTAGGAGGTGCACAGAGAAGGGAGGACCACGCCCACAAGGCTGCACACACGATGCAGCGCTGAATTGGGAATCGTGGGAGAGTCACCACCACCGGGAAAAACGAACAGTGATGAGAGTCTAAGCAGAGTGTTGTGTTACTGCAGATGTGATGCAAGGGGGTGAGGTCAAGGGCTCCCGTCGTGGCTCAGCGGTTAATGAACCTGACTAGCATCCATGAGCATGCAGGTTCGATCCCTGGCCTCGCCCAGTGGGTGAAGCATCCTACGTTGCTGTGGCTGTAGCATAGACCGGCAGCTGCAGCTCCGATTCAACCCCTAGCCTGGGAACGTCCACATGGCACAGGTGTGGCCCTAAAAAAAAAGAAAAAGAAGGAAAGAAAGCAGGTGAGGTCAAAGACGGTCGCTCTACCCCACGATGGATGTCCATGTCTGCCACCAAGAATGGGGACAACCCACAGAGGTGCACGAGGGACAGGGTGAGAGGACAGTTCTGAACAAAGGGCTTGGGAAATGGTGCCCATCAAATACCACACGCACCACTGTGATCTGGGCTCTAGAAAGTTGGGTCTGAAAAGCCGGGTTTAACGTCTCTGTTATTGGATGAGCTGCTGAATATGCATTTGAAGTCGAGACGCAGAGGCTGGGGCGCTCGAGACGGTGTGTGCACGAGGCCCCCCCGATGTGGATATGAGTTGAGCGCCCAGACGTTTAGGAAACAGGCTCCCCCATATAAGAGATTAGAGGAGGAATTGAAGCAGGCAGGGTGGGCTATTTCCCTCAACCAGGTTGCATGAAAAGATGGATGTAAATGCAAATCAGGAATTGATGAAATACGGTCGCTATGCTCGTCGGCACGAGACGGTTGTTCCGAGACAAGAGCGGTTCCCCCGAGGACAGCCCTGCTTGGGGATGGTGACGATGCTGCGGGCTTTCTTCTTGTCTCCATTTCCTGCGACTCCTCGCCGGCTTCTGGCTCTCCATCAGCAGGCGGGAGGGACCCGGCAGCTGCTCTGCCCTAGAAGGAAGGAGGAAAAAGTTACTAGGGTCTCCCTTCCCCCTGGACATCCCGCTGTCCTCGCTCGGAGCCCCCACCCTGTCCTCCACCCTCGCTGAGACCAGGACCCTCACATCTCTCTCAGACTGGACGGTGTTTCCAACAGACCCATGGGCACAGCCAGGGAGGAATGAAACAGACAGGGGACCCACTCCCAGATGGGGCGCTCAAGTCAGATCCCTCTCTCTCTCTACTAAGAAACAGAAGCCAGCCTTTGGACACCTCCCTGTCACCCAGAGCCCCACTCTCTCAGACCTCCCCTCTCTCCTAGGTTGAAATGCCCATCCCACACCTCCATTCTTATTTATTTACAATTTTGTTCTTTTTAGGGCTGCACCTGTGGTATGGGGAGGTTCCCAGGCTAGGGGTTGAATCGGAGCTGCAGCTGCAGGTCTATCCCACAGCCACAGACAGCCGCGTGGGATCCGAGACACACCTGTGACCTATGCAGCAACCTGTGGCCACACCAGCTCCCTAACCCACTGAGTGAGGCCAGGGATTGAACCTGCATTCTTGTGGACAATAGGTCAGGTTCTTAACCTGCCGAGCCAAACGGGAACTCCTGCAACCTTCATTTTTATGGCTTTCATGCTCTTTTATATGTCCATAAACAACGCACAGTGTTGCTTTGGGTGCGTTAAAAGTCACATGATTAAGAAAGAAGCCTGTCTGAAAAGGCTGCAGACTGTGGGATTCCAGCTCCGGAGAAAGGAAACGGCTCAGTGGCTGTCAGAGGGAGGAGGAGGTAAACAGGGGGAATCACAGGCGATGTTTAGGGCAGAGAAAATTCTCCATATGGCTCTACAACGATGGACACAGGTCCCTGTACCTGTAATTTATCAGCGTTGCCCCAGTGATTGCAGCAAAGGCAGCACAACCACGCAAGTTGTTGCATAAAAAAAAAAACGTCTATTCGTTTAAAAAAAAAAGTTATATGAGCAATGAGGTCCTGCTGTGCAGGGAACACTATCTGATCATGTGTGATGGAACAGGATGGAGGATAACATGAGAAACAGAATGTATATGTATGCCTGGGTCACTTTGCCCTACAGCAGAAATTGATGGATCATTGTAAATCAACTATAATAAAATTTTTTTAATTTTTATTTATTTATTTATTTTTAATTGTCATCTCCCCAATACAATTTTTTTCCTACTGTACAGCATGGTGACGCAGTTACACATACCTGTACACAATCTTTTGTCTCCCATGATCAGGCTCCATCATAAGTGACCAGACAGAGTTCCCAGTGCTATACGGCAGGATCTCATTGCTCATCCATTCCAAAGGCAATAGTCTGCATCTATGAACCCCAAGATCCCAATCCCTCCCACTCCCTCCGCCTCCCCCTTGGCAACCACAAGTCTATTCTCCAAGTCCATGGTTTTCTTTTCTGTGGAAAGGTTCATTTGTGCCTTATATTAGATTCCAGATATAGGTGATATCATATGGTATTTGTCTTTCTCTTTCTGACTTACTTCACTCAGGATGAGAGTCTCTAGTTCCATCCATGTTGCTGCAAAAGGAATTATTTCATCCTTTTTTATGGCTGAGTAGTATTCCATTTGTGTATGTATGTGTTATATACACAACATAATAAAAATTTTAAAGTCCCATGAATGGTCCAGGTTGTATCCACTGGGTGTTTACATTCCTTGTACAGTGAGATTTTATCACACGTGTTTTTCCTGGATGGATCCGTGTGGGTGTAAGCTCCAATCACATCTTCTAACAGTTATAAACCACTGAGCACATAGAGATAGCACACATTTCGTAGCCCTGTTTTGAGGGCTCTTTTAACAGTTATAAACCACTGAGCACATAGAGATAGCACACATTTCGTAGCCCTGTTTTGAGGGCTCAGTGACGTGTGTGAGGATGGCCGGGCAGTCTCGGGAAGGGATGTAGCCCACACATGACATAGGTGGGGATTCAATGATGTTGCTTCGTTCTTGCAAACAGGTGCCTAGAGGGATGTCTCAGCGGCAACCAGGAAAAAGCTCTGAGGTCCACCGGGTCCCAGAAGATTTGGGGGGAGTCTCACCTTCCCACCTGCCTCGGTTTTTTTTTTCCCCCAGTGAGTCTCTGAACTGGAGGCTCTGTCTGAGTCCCCGCTGAAATGTATTCCACCGTGGAGGCTCAGAGCCACAGGTCCTGAGAAATATGCCGTGTTGAGTTTGTCCAGCGGGGATCCATTAAAGGGCTGAGACTAGAAGAGGTGGCATGTCCCAGTCCGTATGCAGGAAAAAAGAATGGCTCCAGGGTGGACAGAGGCGGAGACAGAGGCAAGGGTGCGCCGGGCGTGGGGATGGGAGGTCAGCCTGCTGCTGGGGAAGGTGGCAGCCAGGCCTGGACTGTGCCAGGTGGAGGCCGTGGAGGGTAGGTCGCCACCTGCAGTCTGCTGTGCAGGTAGAAGGGTGGACCTGGTGCTGTAACGAAGGTCGTGTGGATGGAAGATCCAACTAGTCCCAGGACGTGGCCTGGGCACCGTGGACCTTCACAGAGATGCCTGGGGAAAGAGACAGCGAAGAAGGGAACATCCAGAGTCCAGCTGAAGGCAGCTGAAATCCGTCGCCAAAGTGCACAGCGAGGTTTAGCCTGAGAGCCTACCTACGCGAGCCGCCACACTGGCTTCATTGTCAACGTCTTTCTGAGACCTCTGCACCCTTGCCAAGAATTTTAATGTCCCAGAAATTATCGATGGTAATTCCAGCTTAGAAGAATCTTCGCAAAATTAGAACTTGGATGCATCTTCAGAAAAAGGAAAGCCAAGCCTCACTCATCTCTCGGGCTGCTTTCCTATTGAAAAAGCAGTTCACATATTTGCATAGAATATTCTAAATGAGAACCATCTGCTCGTAATAAAGCTGAAACAAGGTACGGTTGCCATAAAACAGAGAATCCGTTTATTAAAAAACGTTTGCATGAAAACTTTGCATGAAGAGATGTTTTTGCATGCGTCCTAAAACAGTCGCTTTAAAATAGTTAATTTTTTTTTTTTTGTATTCTACCACATCGAAGAAAGTTGCAGGCATTAAAATCCAACACATTAATTCTGTCTCCCTGAAAGCCTTCTGGCCAATTATAGATCAGCCCTGGGGGCTGACACACAAGTAAATCCACTTACTCTCAAGATGTGGGTATTTTCTTTTTTTTTCTAATACACTGTGTGGCACTGACAGTATTGATCTGATGTTATTACATATATTAAAACTCCAAAACTACTTTTGAAAATATAATAATTCTGCAAGTTTTCAGAAACTTAAGAGCATTTTAAAAAAGAATAACCCATAACCCAACGTGGGGCAAAATTTAATTCTGTGTTATGAATAAAATCGTCTTTGGTCCCCCAAGAAAACCTTAGCAAAAAGAAAAAAAAAAAAAAGCCTGCCAGTTTCTAGCAACTTAAGATAAATACCACGGCAAAGACCCTTCTTAGAAGCAGAAATTAAAGGGACAGTATTGTTGGGATTAAATTTCTTCTGGAAAATTTGTGCTCCAGGAAATCTTTGAAATATGTCCAAAGAGTTGATTGGCCCATCTGTTGGAAGTTATCCCTCACGAGATGTCAAGTTGCCGTGGCATGCAGAAAGAGGAAAATGGGACCAGGAAAACATTACTGCATTATTACAATTATATCTGTCCGTCACAAATTAAGAGGAACTAATAAACCCTTCAGATATAGAGGAGGGAGAAGTAAAAGCCATTTTTGCTTTTCACTGGTTGCCTTCACATTGGAACTTCAATGCCCAGAGCTTCGGGGCTTGAAAAAGTCAAATTGAATACAATCCAATTAGGGTTAATTTGATGTCTCATTTGCGGTTCAGCGTGGTGATCCTGCGAGCAGGCTTACGAACTCAGAGCACACACAGAAATTCGCCTAAATTACCGCGTCTTGGGTGTAACCCTTTACACGGCATTTTTTTTTTCCCAACAGGCTTAACTTTTACAAACGTGTAAATGCTCAGAGGGGGGTTCTTGCGTCCAGAGGCCAAGCACCCTTTGACCTCCTCAAGCAAAGGGAATTGCCTCTTTTCCTGGAGAGACACCTGGTTTCCAAAGGGGGCTGTCCCAGAGCCCCCCTCAGGGCCACCGAGTTGGGTGGGGGGAGGGGAGAAGGTTCTCTTCACATCCTTCTTCTGCGTCTCTAATTTCGCCTGCCCTGGGGTCTTCTGACTGCCTGCCCTTCTGCAGCTGCTCAAGGACCCACGGATAGTACTCTTTGCTAGGGAACCATGCTAACAATTTTGTTTAGTTGGGTCACCACTTGTTGTCATCCACCAACACACCCATCCATTCACCAATTCATCTATTAACCCATCCACCAACCCATCCATCTATCCACCATTCACCCACCCATCCACCCACCCGCCCATCCATCCACCTGCCCACCTGCCCATCCACCCCTCCACCCACCCACCCATCCATCCATCCATCCATCCACCCATCCACCCATCCGCCCATCCATCCATCTGCCCACCTGCCCATCCACCCGTCCACCCACCCACCCACCCATCCGTCCACCCATCCACCCATCAGTTCATCCATCCATCCATCCATCCACCCACCCACCTATCCATCCATCCACCCATCCATCCGTCCACCCATCCATCCATCCATCCACCCACCCATCCATCCACCCACCCATCCACCCACCCACCTATCCACCCATCCATCCATCCACCCATCCATCCATCCATCCATCCATCATCCATCCATCCACCCATCCACCCATCCACCCATCCATCCATCCATCCATCCATCAACCCATCCATCCATCCACCCATCCACCCATCCATCCATCCATCATCCATCCATCCACCCATCCATCCATCCACCCATCCATCCATCCATCCATCCATCAACCCATCCATCCATCCATCCATCCATCCATCCATCCATCCACCCATCCATCCATCTACCTGTTCATCCATTCACCCAACCATCCACCCATCCATCAATCCATCCACCCACTCACCCAACCATCCATCCACCCATCCATCCGTCCAACCATCCACCCATCCACTCATTCATCCATTAACCCACCCACCGATCCATCCACCCATCCATCCATCCACCCATCCCTTCACCCACCCATCCACACATCCCCTCATCCATCCATCCACTCATTCGTCCATCCACCCATCCATCCACCACTCATCCATCTACCACCTGTCCATCCATCCATCCATCCTTTGCTCACTGGAAAATAAAGGAAACATCGTCCTCTTCCTCACGAAGAGCCCAATGTGGCCTGGGGAGAAGATCAGCAACATGATTCGAGGCCATGCAGGCAAAGCAACTGATGTAAAGACAGACTCGGGGCCCAAAGAGGCGTCCTCAGAGGCCCTGTAGGAAAGGCAGAATCACCAGCCATATCCTCACTCAGGCAATTAAAGGAGGAACGTTAATCAGGGTGGGATATGTGGGGGTGCAATCGGAAGGCTGATAGGTTTTTTTTTTTTAAATAAAATCTTCCCAGGTTGCATCAGAATTTCTTGTTAAAGCTTCTTCTTTAAGCTGACGACGCCTAAGCCTTGAAAACTGGGACCTTCCTGTGGGTGTCCTTTCCAGAAACCCCATCAGGAAGGCGACATTGGGAATTTCACAAGATTCATTGAAAACGAACCTAGAGAAATGGCTCGCGTCCCCCTCAAACCATGTCCCGTCTGTGGTCCATATCGGCAAGACCATCCGTGGGTGGGAAGTGGCTGCAGGACCCACAGAAAGGTGGGAGCACCTCTGGGCTTTTTCTAGCTTGACTGGCTGGGTCCACACACCCTGCCTCCCCCTCACCCCCAGGGCTTCCCCCAGAGCTCTGGGGGGCATGGAGGGAGCTGGGAGATCACGCAGGGTGTGTGAGAACAAAGGGTGTCTACAGGCCACAACTGTCAGCAGCGTTTCGGCAGTGTCTTGGCTTCTCTGAAGAAAGCTTCCACATGACACTTTTTCGCCTTTCTCTCCCAGGAATCTGTGCAAGGGAAGGGCCCTGCCGCCGCCCCCAGTCCACGTGGCGCAGGGCTCGGCTGCTGCCCTTTGCATGAGGTCACTGGCCAGGTGACTTCTGAGAGGCCCGATCACATGTAACTGGTGTGGTTTGCCCTCGGGTGAGAAAGTCACCCCCTGCCTGCCCCTGAGAGGACAGTTTTGTGTCCCCTGACAGCCCAGGGCAGCTCACACTGGTCCAGCCCGAATCTCCTTTCCCTGCTGCCAACATGTGCTTTTCATGCCCCAGCTGTGCTGAGGGTTTGTTTCTTTCTTTCTTTGTGGTGTTTTGAGAGCCGCACCTGCAGCATAAGGAAGTTCCAGGCTAAGGGCTGAATCAGAGCTGCAGGTGCTGGCCTACATCACAGCCACAGCCACGCCAGATCCGAGCCACGTCTGCGACCTACACCACAGCTCACAGCAATACTGGATCCTTAACCCACCCATTCATCCATCCATCCATCCATCCTGGGTTCCTGGGTTCCAGCCAGATCCTTCACCCACTGAGAGGGGCCAGGGATGGAACCCGCAACCTCATGGATACGCGTCAGGCTCTTCACCCGCTGAGCCACAATGGGAACTCCTGCCCTGTGTGTTAACGCTGCTTTTCCAGATGTTCACGAGCCCCCCTGCTCCCCAATCTGTCTGGCGTATGCAGTTCTGTGCCTCGTTGAGTCGTTAAGGAAACTACAGCACAAGAGCCCCTTGGAATCAGAGGCCGGCCGGCCGTTCAGCCACCTCCTCCTGAGCTGACACGGAGTCATTAACGATCCTGCCGCCACACTTGAGCTTTCAGACAGTTGCCGTGTAATGACTCCCGCTTCCCCGCTCTTTCCTCGTGTCGTGATGAGATGGCAAGGCCGGGCCCTGTCAGGTCCTAATGGAATTCACCCACAGCGGGCTGGACGGCTCCCTTGCCTGGCTCGCTGGATTTTCTCATCGCGAGATGAATTAATTTATCTGACAGGATGCAGGTGAAAATTCCAACGAAATGCCTTATGAGGGAATAACTCATTTAACTCAAAGGGCCCCTGTGAGGATCTAAAAATCGTTGGATGGGAATTGGTCCTTAATGCTCTCCTTTCAGAAACTAAGGGGCGCTCATCTCGGGCGAGGAAACAAGCCACCGTCAGCCCCGAGTTTTAAAGAGCACAGTGGGCAGATCCAACGTGTGGACAGGTCTGACGGACAATGATTGCATTTTTTTTTTTTTTTTTTTGGCCCCGCTGGGTGTGCGAAAGTTCCCAGGCCAGGGATCGAATGCACGCCCCAGCAGCAATCCTAGCCACGGCACTGACCTTGCCAGATCCATGCTGAACCACCAAGGAACTCCATAGATTGCATTCTTTTTTCCCCTTTTTTCTTTTTGTCTTTTTATGGCTGCAGCTGCAGCATATGGACGTTCCTGGGCTGGGGTGGAATGGGAGCTACAGCTGCAGGTCTACACCACAGCCAAGAGCGTCACCAGATCCAAGCCTCATCTGTGACCTACACTGCAGCTTGTGGCAACGCCAGATCCCTAACTAACTGGGCAAGGCCAGGGACTGAACCTGCATCCTCACGGACACGGTCCTTAACCTGCTGACACAGTGGGAACTTCTGCAGGGTTTTCTTTGGAAGAGTTATTCAAGACGTCTCACAATGTAGTTGAAACCAGGTCACGTTTCTCCCAGATGTCCTGTCCGGGCCATTCTGAGGGAATTGATTAAAAGGACACACATTCCAGACTTCTGCCTTTATTATGAGAATATAGTGCTTGATTTCGAAAACGAGAGCCAGTTACCACAATGGGAGGAATAAATCCAGAATCTGGGATTAACAGATACTCACTGCTGTATATAAAATAGATAAACAACAAAGACCCTCTGTACAGCACAGGGAACCATATTCAGCATCTTATAATAACCTACGAGGGAAAAGAATCTGAAAAACTATATATGTGGGTGCAAACTGAATCCCTTTGCTTCACACCTGAAACTCACACAACATCGTCAATCAACTCTACCTCAATTAAAAAATAAAATGAAATAACATAGAAAACAGCACAGCTGGATGCGCCGTGGAGTTCTCCGAGGAATTCTCCGTGACACCGTGCAGAGAGAAATAGGCATCTCGCTATCATTCCGTGCCTGTCCTTTTGTCCTTCACAGCCTGGGAATAAAGAAACCCCCCAGAGGAGATCTCAGAGGGTGTTAATTCAGAACTCACTCTGGCAAGGGGGTTGGCCATCCTTTCTCACGCCGGGCAGGCAGTTAAGGAAAGCTGCCGAGTGGAAATGCGTAAAGAAAAAGCAAAGGTCATCGGCTCTCTGCTCCCTTCAGGGACGATGAGTCTGTGGAGGAAGTAAGAAACAGCATCTGCCCGTGTGTGGTGGGCCTCGTCTAATCAGTCGAGGGCGTGCATTGGAGGGAAAGTGGTGGAGACAAGAATCCGAGCTCATCTTTCCATGTCTACATCCTCCCTATGGGCTCTGTCTCTGTGGAGAACCTTGGCTGATACAGAAGATGTCTGGGGAATTTTCTTTCTTTTTTCCTTTTTAGGGCCGCACCTGCGGCATAGAGAAATTCCCAGGCCAGGGGTTGAATCACAGCTGCTGCTGATGGTCTACACCTCAGCCACAGCAACGCAAGATCCGAGCCGCATCTGTGACCTCACCGCAGCTCACAGCAACCCCAGATCCTTCACCCACTGAGTGAGGCTGGGATCGAACCCACATCCTCACAGATCCTAGTCGGGTTCTTAACCCACTGAGCCATGATGGGAGCCCCGTCTGTGGAATTTAAAGCAAGGGGTGTTTCACTACTGCCAGCACCCCATGTTAAGGCCCCAGGTGCCTCGCATCTCAAGAGGTGACCTCAGCAACATAGAATCATATCTGCACGGGGGGGGGGGGGGGTGCACAGCCCCCTCCCGGCAGGTCTGGAGGAGGTGGGTCCTTAAAGAGTCCAGCCGTTTCCCGACCTACCCCCACTTGAGCAACTGGAGAAATTCCGGCGTATTTCCATGCCACGGATTTCCAGGGGTGGAGGTGTGTGTCCATAGGTATTACCTGCAAGCTTCAGGGAGCACCCAGGGTGACGATAAGGCAAAGCCTCTACTCACCCCCTGCCCCATGGGTGAGGTGGACCTATTCTTCTGTATTTGGTTTTTAAGACAAATCTCTCCACGCAGTGCAGTGCCTTCTGCAGAAAACCTCTCCCTCTGCCCCTCTCTCCCTCCCCCTCTCTCCGTGTCTCTCTCTCTAGTTGGCTTCCTCTAATGAGCTGGAATGTAGAGAGCAGATTTCCAACATACGCTTTTAACTGAGACACAACCAGCCACCATCGGGGGCCCTGATATCTTGAGTCTATTTACCCACTTCCTCCGTAAACACAGCTGAAAATATATTTCATTCAGACATGTGCATTTTTTTCCCCCTCCTCCGTGCCTCCAAAAAAAATGTCGGGTGCAAATAAAGCCGTAGGAAAATGAAGTCTCCTGTACGAATAGTTTCGGCCCTCAGCCCCCACCGAGCGCCGCCCCCTGACTGTGCGGCTGGGGGCTGGGGGAGGGGGGGGGTCCATCAATTCTCGCGCGATGTCCCCATATGCACCAGACGCGTGTCCACGAGACAGCCACCATTTGAATTAAACCTTTCCTCGTCGGCGTACTGATTTTCTCTCCCTCCACGGACCAATAAAAGAAGAGTCGAACATTCGTTTCTCTACTAAACGCCGGTGCTTCTGTTCAAAATAAAATGCAGGCAGGCTTGAGCCTCGCAGGATGTACATCATCCTCGGAAGAGGTGGGAAATGGGAGCTACCTGATAAAAAAAGATTCCAGCGACTGCATTTTTCTTAGATTGTGGACCAGAAATAAGCGACGTGCACATGCACGCTTCTCTTTGGCTATAATTTTTGGAGGTGATTGCTGTTCAGGCATTGTTCCCCCTGGACCGAAACTACAGATTCACGTCCAGCATGATGCCCGCATACCTTTCATGAACTCGAACACGCACTGTAAATAGGACTCCTTGAGACTGTAGGAAATCTTGTTTTCACTTTTTGTTCCTTCAACAATGCGGGCTCTCGGCTCTGCCACGGTTTGGACTTGATTAGTTAAAAATAGCCTGGGAACATTTCGAATTAAATGAAAATAGCAACTGTCACTTCCTTTTCATGATCGCCTAGCATTTGCATTTGTAGATTTCCCTCCGCATAAATTGGAAGACTCGGGCGGCCTTGTCAATAAAAATCGTATCAAGAAATGAATTCTAGGATGCAAATGATTTACCGGTTTGGGTTTAATTTTAGAAAGGCAGGGGAGCGAGGGGAGCGCCAGGCTGCTGTGGATGATAGGCTCTCTTGCCGTGACTGCTGGTTGTGTGAGGTCTCCGTGTGTGTGTGTGTGTGTGTGTGTGTGTGTGTCGGAGGCGGGGTGTGAACACGCACATATGGGCGGGATGTGGGGGGCGGGGTCTGAAGAAGGACCCCCGCTCAGGGTGGACACTCACAGAACTTGAAGAAACCTGGCCTCGGGGCTTTTGCCAGCCCCGCCCTGTACTCACCCCGACCCCTGGGCACAGACGGAGGATCTGGAGTTCCGTTCGTTCCTCTTTCCTAAAGGCATCTCTACAGGACACCAACCACCTGCCGCCTCGGCTCTAAAATTTGTTTTGAAGATGAGAATTTGTTGCAAAGCAACTGATACTTATTAGAGAACGCGGTGGACACACTGGGAGTTTTGCGTTTGTTTATGCAGAATTGCCAGTGCAGAGCAAAACTAGGTGAGTGCAGAAAGCAGTGCACACAGGAGGAACGAGACCGGCAGAATGCACGTGCCACAAGCACACGGCGGCACAGTGAGACACGCATTTCAGGGTTCTCCTCGCACCTCCCCCACCCTCCACCCCTGTTCACGTGGAAGGAGCCCCCCCATCCAGGTCTGGGGTTTCCCCTCTGAAACCACACAGCCCTCTGTCCGCATTGTCGCAATCACCCAAGGCAGCAACCCTTCCAACACCTGATTCCACGAGCAAACTCCTGGTCCTTTTTAAGACCAGGTGCCGAAGGCACCGAAATACGTGAGCCTGTCTCAGCCATTGAGTATGGGAAATCCACACAGCTCCTATTTTTCTTAGATGCCTATCTTTTTTGACATGGCCATAATCCCATTTTTGCCCTCATGTCTGTGCTTGTGCGATGATTTTGCACAGTGCAGGTGAAACGGAGTTTCAACTAAAGAACAACCCCCCTTGGCTAAGAAGGCAGCTGCAAGCCTTTCCAGCTGTGCTCGTCACTATATCACCCTTCTTGTAATAATGTAACAACTATGTGCCCTATGTCCAAGCCAGCAGCCCTGCTAATCAGGTACCCAGCATTGCTGATCAGTCCCGCTTCTGCAACCTCGCTTGCTCAGTTTCTTAGGGAGGAACACTGTCTGCCTGGGGATGAGGGAGGTCCAGGAAGCTTACGTGGGAATGTCAAGACCTCGTAGTGTATAAAAGTTACTGAGAACAAAGACCTGGCGCTCGGACTCTAGCGGTGACTCCTCTGAGCCCGCACCGGTGCTGAATAAACCTTGCTTTTCCATACCTCCGAGTGCTGTTTGTCTCCTTCCGTTGCCACCGTTTTTGCGGTTTCCACAGCACAGGGATTTTCAGAAATGCATTTTCAGAAATGGGAGTTCCGGTTGTGGCTCAGCGGGTTAAGGACCCAACGTAGTGTCCGTGAGGATGCGGGTTCAATCCCTGGCCTTGCTTGGTGGGTTAGGGATCTGGCATTGCCTCAAGCTATAGTGTAGTTCACAGAGGTGGCTCAGATGCAGGGTTGCTGTGCCTGTGGCTGTGGGGTAGGCCTGTAGCTGCAGCTCTGATTCAACCCCTGGCCTGGGAACCTCCATATGCTGCAGGTGTGGCCCCAAAAAGAAAAAAAAAATGTCTCCTGCTTATGAAATAGGGTTTCCATTTAGAGTTCTGTTAAGCTTCCCGCAGGCCCATGGCATTTGGGATATGGATTACTACAAGGTGTGACCCCACTGTTTAAGGTACCCCAACAACGTAGAGCACCCAAGCACAGAAGTCACCCCGCCTGCAGAGGGTTCCCCATCTCTGCTTCACCTGTGTTCCCCCCACTGCATAATTTTCATAGGGGCGCCTTTTTAAAATTTCTTCTTTTACGGCCCCACTTGTGGCATCTGGAAGCTCCCGGGCCAGGGACTGAATCCGAGCCTCAGCTGCAACCTATGTCTACACTGGATCCTTTAACCTGTCCCTGTCCCGGGGCTCAAGAACTCCTTAATCGATGCAAATTGATGGGCAAGACAGGAAAACCCAGGCCAGGCTTTCCAGGGGCTCCTGCTGCAGCTGGGGCTGGGGGAGCCAAACAAGCAACAGACTCCCTAGCTCGCTTATTGGCTGGAAGGGGTGGTGGTCCAGCGGTCAGGCCAGAGGCGGGGCGCTGTGTGCTGTGTGCGCTGGGGCGGGCTAAGTACCCGCTTCTGCTCCCCACCTGCTTCTGCTCCCCACGCTCTGCTTTTGCTCTTCGCTCTTCAAAAGTGGAGGTTGGGTTTTTCGTCCTTTTGTATTTTCTTTGCCCCAACTGCACATGCATGCTACTATTTTTAGCCCCTCAGAGTTTCTTTGTATTTTGTTGCTAGAAGAGCTGTGCATCCAGCTGCCAGCACTGCAGCCCCTGCAGCCGAGGGTCCTGGTTCCCAGGTCCTGGCTTGTCTCAAACCCACTGTGCTGGTGGGGGATCGAACCCTTGCCTCTGAAGGGACCCCACCCACTGCAGTCAGATTCTTTTTTTCTTTTGGGGGGTCACACCCTGTGGCATACGGAAGGCCCCAGGCTAGGGGTCTCATCAGAGCTGCAGCTGCTGGCCTGTACCACAGCCACAGCAACACGGGATCCTTAAACCACTGAGCGAGGCCAGGGATGGAACCCGCATCCTCATGGATGCTTGTTGGTTTTGTTACCGCTGAACCACAACGGGAACTCCAAGGCTTATGTTTCGAGTCCCTGCAGCTTGGGGAACCAGGCCGCCTAGAGGGGAGGAAAGATGCTCTCTGTTCCTTAACTGACAAGAAAGTGGGTCGCTGAGCTGCCTCCTGCACCTGTTTTACATAATAGGTTACTTTTAATGGCTCCTTGAAAACAATGTTTACAAATCCGGTAATTGCCAAATGTACTGCGCTAGCTCTTCCTTCGAAGACGCTGATTTTTTTTTTTCAAAGTCTGACCTACTCTCTTTTCCCTGAATTCCTTTCCTTGATGGAAAAAGAGGTCCTTTTAAATGTGATAGGGCATCACCCAGTTGTGTCAGGACCCATATCGTTAATGAGGTGTCATGGACGTGCACAGAGAGTAAAGATGCTGCATGAAGTCTTTTTCTCCCGAAAGGTCATGAGGTTCCTTGGCACGCCCTCAAACCTCACCTGTCAGTTTGGGGAGGGGGGCGTCAGAGCCGCTGGAGGAAAACCGTGATGGTTTGCTGGGGTTTTTTTGGCCGGGAAAGACCTGGACCCACCTGCTGGATGGGCACATGGGGGTTCAAAGGGGGCCTCATTCCAAACTGGTGCTAGAAGCCACAACTTAAGGATTTATAAATGGCCCGTGAGGGTCCTGGGCGGCTGTAACAAATGACCGCAAATGGGGGCTTAAAACACAGGAACCCATCCTCCCCCATCCTGGAGACCAGACGTCTGAGGTCAAGGGTCCCAGGGCCACGTTTCCTCTAGAGGCTCCAGGGGAGGGTCCTTCCCGCCTCTTCCAGCTTCTGGGGGCTCCAGGCGGCCCTGGGCTGGAGGTCGCCCCCCTCCCGTCTCTGCCTCTGTCTTCCCGTGGCTTCTGCTCTGTCTCTGGGTCTCCTCTCCTGTCTCTTAGGAGGACACTGTCCTTGGATGGAGGACTCCCCTCATCCAGGAGGACCTCCTCTCAGACCCTGCACTTCATCCCATCCGCACAGACCCCATTTCTAGATAAGGTCCTGCTCTGAGTTTCTGGTGGACAAGAACTGAGGGGACGCTGTTGAGCCCATGACGGGTGAGAACCAGACTCAGGAGAGCACGGGCCTCCGGGGTTTTGCAGAGCTGATCCCCATCAGGACAGAAGCCCATCGCAAGGAAGGGTCCAGTGACACTGCTGGCAGAGGACAGCCAGCAGGATACCCCCACCGCCCCTAGGCTTCCCTCCTTCCTTCAACTGAAATTCCGGAAGCAGCAGAACCACGTCTTTGCTGGATGTGGAGCCGGTGCACAGCTGCCCGGTGTCCACTGAGCGGGAGACAGAGAGCGTGTCCAGAAAATCCCTGCCACACCTGTGCCCTCTTTATCGCTACACATCAATGAGAGACGGCATGTGTGTGTGTCCCCTCAACCGCCAGAGAGCCACCGCTTGTCACGAGGCAGTGAGGTCTTTCCTCCGCCAAGTAAGGGGCACCTTTGAAGCCGCCCGAAAACCCACACCTGCGGCAGGTATGGCGTTTTCGGTCTGGAATGTGCCATCCTGTGCATCGATTTGGGAGAAGCATCTTGGAGGGTAAAGCACGGGTTGGACCCGCCCTGCTGGCAGCAGCTGCCTGGGCTGCAAGCAGCTCTTCAAACAACAACAAACAAACAAACAAAGGTACGGGTTGCAAAGCCTGGCATCCAGGGGGTGAAAAAAGAACCTGGAAAGGCTTGTTTTCCCTGCAGCGGAAAGAGCACTGTGGTCCTGGGTTGGACTGTTCAGCGGCACGCGCACTGCTTCGTTGAGGATCAACACCCCCGACTCTTCGCCCGTCCACAAGGATGCTTTTCCATTGTCCCAGGTGCCTCTCAACGGCCAGTCAAATAAGATGCCCCACCACAGTGATTTCTCCTGCGTGGCCTCAACAATTTGTAGAAAAGACAGCGTTTTATTAAAGAGATGATGTTTTATTAAAAATGAGACGTATTCCATCTCCTGACAGCTTAAAAAGAAACACTTCCCTTCACCTGTTTCTGTTATTTTGCCTTCTTAGCGGCCAAGTGTGTGTCATCTCTTCACGTTCACATGTCTTTTTAGACATGTTTATTGGCGTGGAGGTAGAACGTTGCGTTGGTTTCAGGTGTAGAGCAAACTGAGTCTGTTGTACATGTTATTACACGTTCCTGAGTAGCGTTTCCTCGGCTAGACACCAGGTCCTTGTTGGTTATCCGTTTTACATATGGTCGTGTGTATCTGTGAATCCCAAACTCCTAATTTTTCCCTCCCCCAGCAACGTTTCCCCTTGGGGAACCATAAATTTAACTTCAAAATCTTTGAGTCTGTTTCTATTTTGTGAATAAGTTCTTTGGCAGCACTTTTTCTTAGGTTCGTATATAATTGATCTTGTATGATGTTTGTCTTTCTCTGTTACTCATTTTTCTCATTTAGTGTGAGACTCTCTAGGTCCACCCGTGTTGCTGCAAATGGCTTTGTGTCCTTCCTATTGGTGGCTGAGTATGTCATTGTATATATGGGCCACATCTTGGTGACCCACTCCTCTGCTGATGGACATTTAGGTGGTTTCCATGTCCTGGCTACTGTGAATAGCGCTGCTGTGAGTGCAGGGGTGCGGGGAGCTTTTCGAATGATGGTTTTTTCTGAAGAGATACCCGGGAGCGTCTTAAAAAAAAAAAAATACACTGTCAGCTCCTTTTACAAATTCGACGACAAACAGCATGCTCTGAAGCTGGCCACGTGCAGGGAGGTTTGCACAGCCACCAGGAAGAGACGTGACTTACGGTTTCGCCCGAGATGCTACTCCTGGAGCACCTGTTATGGGCCAAGCCCGGGAATCCGGGTGATGCACCCTTGTGGTGTCAAGGTCAGGAGCAGCTGGGACGTCTCCAACCTGCTCAAAGTTAACAGGTAGAGAAAACTGGGGACGAAGACGGGGGAGACCACCCCAGCTGAACCTTGCATCAGGCCAAGCCCCCGTTTCTGATAAAACAGCCCTGAATGCTTCATTGTCTTGAACAATGAACCTGCATCATTCGAAATGAAGGGGGCCGGAATGAGGCTTGCAACGTACCTTAGCACCCAAAACAATGATGATACAGAACTATTGAGCATTTATTCAGCTGACATGGATGGGAGGCTGTAGGAGCCATGCCTGGGGCTGCATGGAGCTCCCCTGCGGGGCAGGCAGGTCCCTCCCACCTTTGTCTCTATGAGTGCTCCCAGGACCAGCGAGCCTGGAATCTGCCTTCAGGTGGGTGGTAGGAACGGTTGAGAAGCATGAGGTCGATTTGGACGGGACCCAGCTGCCACTCAGCGCAGGCGCCTCTGGTTGGGGCTAAGTAGCAGCGCCAGAACGCCCATAACCCTGTTTTATGGGGTGGGCCCCTCGCCCGTAAATCTCACACACGCGGCCCCAGGCTGCAGTCATTCGCAGACCTCCCCCCTCCCTCTCCGCCCCCGCGTCTCCGAGGGAGCGCCCCCTCCATCCCCGGCCCATCAAGTTTCCAACAAGCATGGGGACAGGGACAGGCCAGTTGGGAGGGTGGCCAGCTCCTGTGTTTGTCGTCCCTGGACGATGGTGGTGTGCGAGGGATGAATGGGCCAGGGGGCTGAGACAGAGAGAGAGAGAGAGTTTGAACAGCACGGAGGTTTTCTTGCCAAGAAAAGTCATGGGGATGCTGTAAAAACAAGCTGGTCGGAGTCACCTTGGGTTCTAGCAAAAAGGCTAAACTTTTTACCTGCATAGGAAAATTTGTCTGGCCACCTGGGGTGCTGGGGAGAAAGGGCGGCAGAAAGAGACCCCACCACTGATTCTCTTGGGTACCAAAGCATAAGTATTTGGAAAGTAAATGTTTCAATGAAAAGTCATAGATTTATGTGCCAGCACTGTTCACAGGAGCCAAAAGGTGGAAGCAACACAAGGGTCCACAGATGGATGGATGGATGGATGGATGGGGAGATGGGAGGATGGATAAGTAAAATGTGGTTTATCCACAAGATGGAATTTTATACACACACACACACACACACACACACATATACAAATATACATACACACACACACACACACACATAAGTCTGTGTGAAATATATACATTTCAGATTCTTTTCCTCAATGGTTGACCACAGGATATGGAGTAGAGTGCCCTGTGCCTTACAACAGGTCCTTGTTGTTTATCTATTTTATACACAGTCGTGTGTATCTGCCATTCCCAAACTCCCCATTTATTCCTCTCCTCACTTTCCCCTTTGGTAACCACAAGTTTCTCAAAGACCGGTTTTCAGATACCTTTCAGAGGGTAGACTCCGTCAAGTCTAAGAATTCCCCACCCGAAACATGAGAAGATGGAACCAGCTATATGTGTATCTAGGTAACGGAATCACTTTGCTGTTCAGCTGACATGAACACAGCATTGTAAGTCAAGTTCCCTTCAATTTAAATAAATAAAGCCACCATTTAGGGGGCAAAAAGAGAACAGGTCTTCAATGAAGCAAAAGCTGGTTGGTGGACCCTCATAGCAGCATTATTCACACAAGCTGAAAGGGGGAGGCAGGGGGTGCACATCTGGCTTTGCACGGACAGAGACTGCAGCCTTCTTTCTCTCATGAGGGGCTGTGTGAAAATGGTCCCTCCCCAAGGAGTTTAGCAGAGAGGGAAAAAAGCAGGCATTTGCTCTTGTGAAGCACCTTGATCAAGCCACTCCTGAAGCTGAATGCCTCTGATGTTTGCCTTACGTTAAACAAAAGCTTTCCATTTTGCCTTAACTGATTAAGGCTGGGGCAGCTCTGAGCGGTTTCCCAAACAGCCCTAATGGGTACACATCTCACCATCCTTCCTTCCGCAGAGCTTTTTATACCACAGCTCCTCCCTCTGCCAGAATGAGGCTCCCGTTCTGACACGATGGCTTCAAAACCTCCGGTGTGCCTCAGCAGCACCACTCACTTTGGGGACGGCTCGCCGAGCTAGGTGTTTGTTGTTTTCGGGGTGACATTTCCCTCAAAGGATGGATCTAACCCATTTTTGGTGGTGTTGCGGGGGCGGGGGGGTCCTCAGGAAGCCAGCTGATCCCAGGACATCCTCGAGGTGCATTCGTGCATGTGGAAATCCCTGGGCTGGAAAACGGATTCCGTATAATTTCTCACCAAGAATGCTGCCGCCCTGCCTCAAAATAAAAATAAAAAGAGGGACAGTGAAAACCTTGAAACGTCTTTCTGTCGTTCCGATTAAGTGAACGCGGAGATGAAAACAAGTCAGGGCACACACGTGGGTTTATCGCGTGGGCCTGAGTGGGGGGTCGGGACGGGAGAGAAAGGCAGCATTGCTGACGTGCTGCACAATGGGAATTTTGTGCCATTTCCATCCTTTCGGCCCTGGTGAAATCTGAAAAGGCGAAGGGGAAACCCACCAGAGAGGCAGTCCTGCCTCTGACACACACAGTTGGGGAAGCAACCCGAGCTTCCCATTATGCGGGAGTTCGATGGTGTGTGACGAGGGGGTGTGCGCAGAACGGAGTTATCCAAAGCCTCCAGAGTGTCAGAATTCTAGGTGGTGGAGAGCTAAGGGGAGAGCCTTTCCACGGATCCCTTCGACCCCAGAGGGACGTCGGCGGGGATGAGGCTGGATGTGGGGGACTCATTTATCACAAAATCGGGGAGGCGGTTTTTACCCTTTTCTGGTGGTGAGGCCAGAGGCGGCAGCGGTGGCGGGGGCGTTGCCTGCATCTCCGAGGCTCCTATTTTTAGTTTGTTCCGTCTATGTTTCGGTGGCTCTCTTTGACCGGGAGCGCCGAAGCCCAGCAAAGAAAGGACTGATTCATAAAGAGACGGCCGGCTCGCCCTCCCGGGCCGGGATCCTCATTAACACCCCCAATTGCAGGCGACTCTATTTTCAATTTGCTAAATGGCGAATAAAACTTTACAGCCAGGGTCTAGCGCATGAGTGGCAGCCAGCGGGTGCTGGAAGCCGCCACCTAGTGCCAACACTTCGGATGCAGGGGAGGGGGCCCAACAGAGACCCCTGCCTGGGGGGCCTGGGCCAGGGGCTGGAGCAGAGAGTTTTGGGGAGCCCAGAGGGCGCGTGGGGCAGGCCGTCGGGATCCCTTCGACCCCAGAGGGACGTCGGGGTGGCCAGCGGGGTGGCTGGCAGGGCAGCCCTCTGCGTCTGCCACAGGCAGGGAACTAGAGCCCATGTTTAGCTCAGGATTCTGCCCCACGTCCCTGCAATGAACACAGCAGGTAGCAAAAGCCCCCATGCAGGTAAGAATGACATGAAAGGAGTTCCTGCTGTGGCTCAGCAGGTTAAGAACCCCACATAGTGTTCGTGACGAGGCAGGTTTGATCCCTGGCCTCTCTCCGTGGATCAAGGATCCGGCATTGCCGCGAGCTGTGCTGTAGGTTACAGATGCAGCTTGGATCCCATGTTGCGGTGGCTGTGGTATAGACCTGCAGCTGCAGCTCCGATTTGAGCCCTAAGCTGGGAACTTCCATATGCCACAGGTACAGCCATAAAAAGACAAAGTTGGAAGGAAAAAAAAAAACAAACACATACACACACAAAGCAGAAAAGAATGACGGTAAACAATGAGATGGATGCTTGGCACGGGGTCCAATGTCCACGCCATGGTGGCCCAGCCATGGAGGTCCCTTCCTCTCCTGCTTCACAGCTGTGTCCCAGATCTAAAACATCCGTTCCCTGGATGGCAAAACCCTGGTTCAGGCTGCTTCCAGGGCCCTCCTGGTGTCTGTGGGCTTGGGACAGCGAGGGCTGTGGATCCCTGGAGGGCCCTGAGTCGCTTCTCCATCCGTCCTCCACCCACGCTGCACTGAGAGCAGGTTGAGGGTCTGCCCGTGATTCCAAGAAGGTCTGCCTGGCCCTACCTGGCGCCAAGGTGCCCGCACGCTGGCCAGCCAGCCTCTCGCCCTTCCAGAGAGGGCACTTGAAATGCAAAGACTCATTATCCAGCTGCCACTTAATTGTTATTTTGCCCAGAGAAAAGCTCGGAGTTTCTCTAAGAGGCGGGCAGGGGCATTGTCCTTTTGTGCTCCCAGGGGGAAAGAATCTTAAAAAATGTCCCTCCCTGTGTTTCCGGTGGCGAGAGCCTGCCATCACATTAAGTTAGGGCGCGGGAGTCAGGACGTCCGAGGAGGAGGAGGGGCGGCCAGGCAGCCTCTGGCTCGCAGAGACATCGGCGAGGGTTGCAAACCGCCGGCCTTAAAAACACTTGACACGTTGACATTCTCCCTGCTAACCGGGGCTGACGCCGGCTCGTCAACGGAGGCCCCTCTGATGCACCCTGACAGGGATCACGCCAGCAGCCGGATGGGAAGTGATGCCTGGCGTTGAGTTTGAGCAGGGTGAAGGCAATTGGCTTTCAGTTGCGGCCCGTGTCTGACGAGGGAAGCGAGGAAGTGGCTCACAGAACTTGTGTCCGCCTCATTTCCCCCTCCGTCATCTTGGAAATCGATGGCAAATTGTTTAAACCCCACACCCCCCAAAATACGGTGGGACGGAGCGCTCATTAGGAGACCGCGTTTGGATACGCCGTGGAAAAAAACTAATGGGCTCCGGTGATGGGTTTCAGATGTGAGTCTCTGCCAGCGCCAAGATGGCCAGGCAAACGACAAAGGCGGAGGGGGAAGAAAAGGCTGCTGTCATAAAGCTTGCCAGTAACGTCTCTTGCTCCCTCGCTCCCTCTCTCTCCTTCTCCTGTCTTGTCCTCCCCCAAGGATCTGGTTGCATTAATGAGGTTCTTTGCACGGCGTGCATGGGGCTGACCGTCCACATCTGGGGCGCGCCGAAAAAAAATCCTTCCGCAGCTGGAGTGATGGGGCGCGGGCTGGCTCGGAAGTCTGCCCGGGGCCCAGGCAGATATGATCTCTGACAAGTCAGAGCTGAATTCCCCCAGCACAGACACGGCCGCCAACCCCCGCCCCCACCACCACTTCCTCGCCTGTTTTTTTTTTTTTTGTTTTTGTTTTTTTAATGGTCCCAAATGGGCTATTTCATATCTGAGCTGCAGAGTCTCCCACGATGCCAGAAACGGAAGATTGGTGCAGGAGCCACTGGAGACCCACTCCCCACCCCCACTCCCCACCCCGCAGGTGAGCCTGCTGTGCTGACAGCCCTGGGGGGGACCCTGCGGGGTGCCCGCCTCAACCCCACCCCACGCCATGCCACCACAGAGTGACCTCCAACGCAGTGTAGGAAGAAATTAACGGAAGGATTTAGGGGGCTCCCCTGCCCGCCCTGTCATCCTCTTTTGGGGCAGGCACTCAATAAATAAAAAGAGAGATTAAATAGCTGCCTTTTGCGGTGCAGACCTGTTGACAAAAATGAGTAATGAAACATGGGAAGACCGTGTCAGAAGGAGTGACAGCAAGAGACGGCCGGCTTAGGGTGTCCGGCTGGCAGGGCCGAGACACAGGAGGCCACCAAGCTCTGGGGGCTGACACATGAGCCGACCTCAGAAAGGGGGGGGAGGACAACTGAAGGCGTGCATTTCCAGCCACATGATTCTGAGATCTTTGAACGTTAAGAGCGGTTCTGCATAAGAAGAGCCCACCGTGCATAAAACGGGGTCAAATCCCACTTGTCCGAAACCCACCTTGCCATCTGTAAGAGATGTGGCCCTGTCTTGCTGTCGTTCAACTGGAGGTCCTGCATCTACACAGAAAAACTCGCATCCTCCATCTAAATGTCCTGATCCCTGAGGTCCCATCGTGGCGCAGCGAAAACGAATCTGACTAGGAACCACGAGGTTGCAGGTTCGATCCCTGGCCTTGCTCAGTGGGTAAAGGATCTGGCATTGCCGTGAGCTGTGGTGTAGGTCGCAGACGAGGCTTGGATCCCGCGTTGCTGTGGCTGTGGCATAAGCCGGCAGCTGTAGCTCCGATCGAGCCCCTAGCCTGGGAACCTCCAAATGCCGTGGGGTGCAGTCATAAAAAGACAAATAAAGGTCCTGCATCTACACACCCTCCACCTGGGCGTCCTGAATCCTGTCGTATGAATTCCCCTCGTCACCATGGTGTCTTGCTCTTGACCCTGAAACTCACATTATTTGTTCCCACTTGAGATCCACTTTCCCCCTCTGTCTCTGCAATGTCTGCACTGTCATTTGGGTGACTTCTTGGGAACACGAGCTGCAGAAGCTTTGTGGCCACAGAGGCTGCTGTCTCGTCCCTTCTCAGGGAAACTCCGGAAGAACTTCCTCCCCTCCCAGGGCTTGGCCCCCACTGGTGCCAAATATCCCTAGGATGATGGAGCTGCCGTCACCCACCCGGGCAGGCTAGTGCTGGGGCCCCTCCACTTTTCTGCGGGGCCTCCCTAGCACCCAGCCCCTCCTGGAGGAAACACCTGTCTCGGCCGTGCCCCGAGGCCACCCTCTGCCCAGCTGCCTCTGTCCCTCTTGCTCTGCTCAGAGGTCGCCTAGGCCAACAGGTGTTTTCTCTCAGCATTGCCTCTCGTCTGTACTCAGCCCAGGAATCCGGGGGCTGTGGGGCCAGAGGTCGCATGCAGCCGCGCGGGGTCCCCCAGGGGCCGGGGCTTACAGGTGTTTAATATTATCAGAGCTCATTTGCCGAAACGGTGATGGAGTGTTCTCCGCGGTCCCAAATAAATTTAACGAGAGCGACTTTCAAAGCCCGCTTATTAGAGAATCTGTTCAGTGGACGGGCGGGTTAACGGTAATTCGAGGAGGCAGGTGGACCCTCTCGGAGCGGGAACACATGCGTTCCGTGGCCTGGCCCCATTTGTGGTAATTTTGGGGTCTCATTTCCATTTGTAAGAAAGATAACTACTTACATATGGAAGCAATAAATAAGAGAAGTCATTAAAATTTCTCTAATTTAGGAGAAAAAAAAAAAAACTTAATGAAGTAATATCTTTGCCAGGGCAGGCAGACATGTAAATTATACCAAGGAACGAAACCTATTAAAGGGAATTGCTAGGTTGCTAGTCTTTTTTTTTTTTTTTTTAATCTAATGAATTTATGAATTGTTGGTTGTTGGGTCACAGACTTGGTTAATTTCCTTCGTGTTTAGCTCGGCAGGGAGGAGGGACGGCAGCTTGTGAAGCACGAGGGTAAGTCCCTTAGTTGGGTCTTGGGAATCAGGACAGAAACGGCCATCACGACGCCTGGTCCTCAGAAACGTGGGCTCATCGTCTGAAATGTGGGTTTGTTGGCTTTTTTTTTTTCCCCCAACATCTGTCAATTGTCATCAGAGATGGAAGCAGCAGAAGGCGGGGTTCACCTACGCCGACAGCCACTTGCTTTGAACGCTTACGATGGGGGGGTCTCACCGCGTCTGGTTCCCTAGGTCTTCCAGCAGGCGGACACACAAAGCAAGCATGACAGGCATCGAGGAGGGTCTGGGTGGTTGTTTTAGAACCCAGGGCAAGGCTGAGCAGAACAGAAATCTCACTGAACGGCCCCCAGGTGGCTGTGGGGCTAAAAAGGGAGAGTTCTCCTGTGCCACCGTGGCTCCTGCAGGGATGTGCAGCATCCTTGCGTTGAACGGGCAGGAGGAGGGCTGCAGAGTTTTTGGAGGCGTAGCCCCGCGCCTCGGCGCCCCGCGCCACGTCCTCAGGACGACTGTGACATCGTCTGAGGTGCACGGTCACCTCGGGCCCCTGTGCTTGATACCATGACTGGGAACAGTCAGCAGTGCCTCTGTGTCACCCAGCAACTCCGGTGACCTCCCGGGGACGTGTTCACCTGGGACCCGAGACACAAGCAAACAAGGCGCTCCGGGCTGGCCGCCCTCCAGGGTTCCTCCAATTCCCTGTTGTCTAACCCTGCTTGGAGCTAACGGGTCACAGCTTTTCTGAGAAGGCGCCTCCTGAAAGTCAGAAGGCACAACGGTCTGGGTGGCGGTCATGGGCTGGAAAGCCCCCCCTCCCATTCACACATTGAAGCCCAGACCCCCAGGACCTCAGATGGGGGTGTATTTGGAGACAGCATCTTTCAAGAGGGGATGGAGGTAAATGAGGTCATGAGGGGGGTCCTGATCCCCAGGATGTGGGGTCCTTAGACGAAGAGGAAGTCAGGACACAGACACGCACAGAGGGACGGCGCTGTGAGGACACGGGGAGGAGACGGCCATCGACACACCCAGGAGAGAGAGGCCTTGGGAGGGACCAGCCCTGCCCGCCCCTGGGGCTCAGACTCCAGCCTCCAGGACCTGGAGGGATAAATGCGTCTTGCTGAAGCTGCCCCATCTGGGGTATTTCTTCTGGCTGCTGAGCAAACTTACAGCCTGATACACCCACCAGCAGCCCTGCAGAGCTGCCTCAGCCACGTTCGGCTTATCCCAGGAGAAGGCACAGCTCGGGGACAGCGGTGCTGGCCCTGGAAAAGGGGTCCATGTCCCAGCTCGCTTTTGGTTGGTCTTGGTGAGAGGTGCACCCGCAACTGCGTGATGACTCAGAGAAGCAGAGGTTAGGAAGGCCGCCCAGCTCCATGGCTGCTGTCAAGCCAGAACCGGTGACACATGGCTGGGTGACGTCCTTGGCCAGGTTGAGAGGACATGTGTGGCTGCCTCCCTGGTTCTTCTGTGCCCAGACCCGTCTGCAAAATCTCCCCGTGGGCCAAGAAAACAGACAGGGAGCCCTGGTCTCCTGCCCCAAGGACCCCGGGATGTTTTTAGGGCGGCTGCTCAAGTTAAAAGTCCACCTGGAGGACCTCTGTCTTCACACACCCGCCTCTCATCCATGGAGGTACCTCTCCCCATCTTTGGGCTAGTGTGTAAATTTTACACAGCAGGGGTGCCTCCAACACGTGCCTCTATGTCCATGCATTCGAGGACCCTCAGATGTCACTCATGCCCCCCCCCATGACATTACACGGCCAACAGTGTCTTCCAGGTGCAGAGATGTCAGAAAATTCCCGGGAAAAACCATCTCCAGCCTGTTCTCTTGTGTGTCTGAGTGTCCATCCATGACCCAAAATGCAAGAGTTTTTTTTTGAATGACTGCATTTTTCATTAAAGTATAGTTGACTTCCGATGTGCTACACAGCAAAGTAACTTAGTTATACACATATATACATTCTTTCTTTTTAATATTCTTTCTCATCATGGTCTAGCCCAGGAGACTGGATAGAGTTCCCTGCGCTGGACAGTAGGACCTCATGGATAATTCTTTCTCCATGTCCGAGTTTGTATCTACTGACCCCAAACTCCCCCTCCATCCCACTCCCTCCCCCTTTGGTGAACACAAGTCTGTTCTCTGTGAGTCTGTATTTTGTAGACAGGTTCATAGACATGCAGGTTTGAATGAGAGAGAGGAGAGAGAGAGAGGTACAAAAACTGTGCTTTCTCCAATGTGGATTTTTGCAGCCAAAGAGGGTGCCTTGAAAAGGGCACTTTTCCTAAGCCCTCAGGTTTGGACAAGAAAACACTTCCTTGAAAAGGCAGGGGCCCAGAGGCTGGTGCTTTCGGGAGGAGCTGGGAGGGGTCCTGTGAGGGGCGGGGGAGGAGCCCCCCCCCCCAGACGCTTCCATCTTCGGTCCTGACCACAGTGGGTGTACATGGAAGTGCTTGGGTGGGTTTGTGTGAATTAAGACATTTATAGAGCCCCGGGCTCCCGTTACCTCTTAGCCGTCTTATTAAAGTGCCCTTAGCGTCCGCGTGGGGCTTGTAAACCTGCTGGGCCCCGCACCAATTAAAATAATAAAAAACAAGCAGCTGCTTCAAAGTCCAGGGTGTTAGGCACAGGCTCCTGGTGCGGGGAGTGGAGCCAGGGGAGGGGAGGAGGGGGGGTGGTAGGGCGGGGGGAGGGCAGGCCTGCCAGGGGAGCCCTGCCCAGAGGCAGGTGGGGATGGAAGAGGGCTTGCTCGAGCCTGGAGGGATGGACATGGAAATAGTGTCTCCAACTTGGAGCCTTTGGAGGGTCAGCCCTAAATAGACTTGAAAGCAAGAAATAGGGCCATAGACCAGATGTATGGGCTGTGTGTGGTGTGATGGGAGTGTCTACCCCTGACCTCCAGGGTCGGGGAGGGTGGGCTGCCCCCACACCCCTGATGACCAAGGATGGCGAGGACGTGACTGTGCCCACCTTCTGCTGGACAAGGGACACAGGAGGGAGGGATGGGCTGTCCCCTCTGGTTGGACAGTGAGTCCCTGGGGACAGTGAGTTCTGGCAAATCCCCTACCCCGTGACCAGTGGGTTCAGGCCCCAGGGATGGCATTGATCTGAGTCCCGGAAAGACACCGGTCCTACATGCCCCACCTGGTCCCCTCAGAGGTGCGTATCCACCACTGGACAGGAAGAATGGGTAGCAGCAGCCACACCACCTGTCTCCTTACTCCCCCACCTCCTTCCCCACCTGCCCTTCCCTAGACCTCACCTGCTGAACTCCAGTGACCCCACCACCAATCCCCCCAATCACCACCCCCCACCTCATCACCAACCCCCCCAGTCACCAACCCCCCACCCCATCACCAATCCCCCAATCACCAACCCCCACCCGGTCACCAGCCCCACACCCCATCAGCGCCCCTGCTCATCTCCCCTCCTGACTCCCACCCCCCTCAGCTCTTATATCCCCACCCCCCTGCATCTCCTCCACTATAGCCCCCACTCCCTCCCCCAACGCCCTCCCTCCACCCCCCCAGTTCCCTCACCCCACCCCTCCTTTCCCCCCTCCCCCACACCTCCCTCCACTGCCCCACCCCCTTCCACTGCCCCCTCCATTGCCACCACCACCATCCACACCTGCTTAACCACAGCCCCCCTGTCACCAATTCCCCAGGCTGAAGTCCGTGCCCCTTGGGGACCCCGCGCCCGTGCCCTTGTGGGGAAGGCTGGGGGCGGGGCTGACCCAGATCTGGGAAACCCATCGGAGCTATGGGTACAGCCAGGGGACAGGGAACTTCCAAGGAGAGCTGGTTGTCAGCGGGGAGGGCCATCCTGGCTGGCTGTGAGGTCTGGGCAACTCCTTCATCCAATCTTTGCGCTGCCTGCCACGCCCTTGACCCCACCCCCACCCCCCAGCCTTGCTCAGGTCCCGGTTCGTGAATATTTTTGCAGAAATGTTAATGCGAGGGTTTCTGATCCCCTTGCCACTGACAGGGGCACCTGGGGCTCCCAGCTTGCCATGCCTGTGAGGTCACGAGTGGGTCTAGGTGCGTCCTGACGCCGCAGGCCGGGATTCAGGGCTAGCAGGTGAAGCATCCAGATGTGTCCGGGGGCTCCGCGGTCCTGCCGTCTGGGTGCTGCAGAGGGCGCCCTCGCACACCTTCGCCTGAGGCAGCATGTTCCAGCCCCCGCATCCAGCAGCAAGCATCCTCACGCCCCAAAAAGGCAGGACCTGAGCAGTGATGGGGCCGCAGCCGAGAGCCAGAAGCGCCTAAGATCGGCCACAAAGGATCCAATCCCTTTAGAGCCTGGCGCAGGTGCACCGAGCCAACAGTTTTTGTCTGTTCTGTTTTTACTGATACATAGTTGGCGTCCAGTGTTGCGTGATAAGCATACAAGCTAGCGAGTCACAATCTTTAAAGGTTATGCTCCATTTAGAGTTATAATACAATGCGTGTTGACTCTGTTCCCCCTGTTGTAGGATAGATCCTTATTTACCTTGTAGCTACTAGGTTGCACCTCTTCTTTCCCGCCCCTGTTTGCCCCTTTCACCCTTCCCCCTTCCCTCTCCCGACTGGGAACCACTCCTTTGTTCTCTGTATCTGGAGTCTGCTTCTTTTTTGTTTGACTCACTAGTTAGCTGTATTTTTTTTTATTGCCCTTATAAGGGATAATAAACAGTATTCGTTCTCTGACTGACTTCATGCAGTACCATCATCTCCAGCTCCATCCACGTTGCTGCAAATGGCATGACATCCTTCTTTTTGATGGCTGAGTCATATTCCATTGTGCATAGGTACCCCATCGTCTTTATTCATTCCTCAGTCAATGGACATTTGGGTTGTTTCCGTGTCTTGGCTATTGTGAATACGGCCGTTGTGAACATAGGGGTGCATGCAACTGTTCAAATTAGAGTTTCTGGTGTCGCTGGGTCCTATGGTTGTTCCATTTTTAGTTGTTCGAGGACTCTCCATACCACTTTCCACAGTGGCTGCAGTGATTTAATTCCCAACACGAGGGGTCCCTTTTCTCCACATCCTCGAGAATGGTTTGTTATCTGTGTTCTTTTTGATGACAGCCATTCTGACAGGGGTCTCGAGGGTTCGATTTGCGTTTCCGTTATGATTAGCAATCTTGAGCATCTTTCACTTGCCTGTGGACCATACAGACAGAAGTTTTAACCAAAAACCTGCCCCAGGTGCTCGGTTGACCTTCAAGTTGGGCACCAAAGGAATTTGCTTCAACCGGAGCATACTCCCACAGTTCTTGATTTTTCATGACTGTACTCAGCAGTGCTGGATGTTCTTGCACTGACTCGGCATAGTCTGTATTTCCAGGAAATCATAGGCCAGTGTTTTCACAACCGTGTGTTTCTAAATATCAGATTTCACGGGATTCCCCCAGATGTTGACACTTAATTTCTCATGATCCTTGGGGAGTTTTCGCTATTGGTTTTCGTGATGGTTTTCTTTTTAAGACAAAGGTCACTTCGCAGTGGGTTCGGTTACCGAATATTTGGGGTATGTAAGCTCTGTTCTTATCCTGATTCAGAAAGGTTCTGAAAAGGTATAGATCCTTTTAAATAGCTGGAGTTTTCTTTTGTGGTTGAATATCTTACGTGTTCTTGATGGTGGCTCAGGCATGCTTGGGCAAAATGGGGATTTTCCAGGATATCCATCCATCCGTCTCTCTATCTATCCATCTACCCATCTCTCTATCTACCCATCCATCTAATCTGTCTATATCTATTTCTATATTTAATCTATTATCTATGTATCTGCCTATCATCTGTTGTTTATCTCTTTCTCATCTCTCATCTCTATCTATCCATCCGTCTCTCCATCTCTCTGCCTATTTATCACCTGTCTATCATCTATCTGTCTCTCCATCCATCCGTCTATATATCTACTTATTTATCTACCTCTGTAATCTATCTGTATCCATGTGGCTATCGATGTCTGTATTATTTAGATATGTTTTCCTCTGCTGCGTCTAGCCATTTCTATGAGGAAATGTGCTATTCCTCTGGCCTAAGTATTCGATTTTTTTCTGTGTCTCCCAACGGTTCCTCCCGTTTGTACTTGGAATGTTAATCAGACTGCATTGTGTGAAATACACGATTACATGAAGGATCTTGAGAGAAGGGGCTTACCCTGGATAGCAGGGTATTTCTTTAAAAGGAAAAGATAAGAGATGGGAAAAGAATCATGACTCTGAGAAAATGGGGGTGGGGGAAATCCGTGGTTTTCATGAAAATCGCCAAGTCTGTGCTTTTATCTACAGTGTGTGCTGATCACCACGAAAATTCCCATGCTGGTTTTATGGGACGATGAGAACTGTCATGCGCCCGACGACGGGAATGTTTTAAAAGCTGGTCTATCAGGAGTTCCCATTGTGGTGCAGCGGAAATGAATCCGACTGGGAACCATGAGGTTGCGGGTTCAATCCCTGGCCTCGCTCAGTGGGATAAGGACCCCGAGTTGCTGTGGCTGTGGTGGAGGCTGGCAGGTGCCGCTCCAATTAGACCCCTAGCCTGGGAACCTCCATATGCTGCAGGCGTGGCCCTAAAAATCTGGTCTATCATAGTTTAGAGATAATTGCTGTTAGTTCATGGCAATGAAGAGACTTTGAGGTGAAGTCACTGTGTGTATCAAACGAAGTAAAAATATATACATACATGCACATGCATGTCTGCATATATGTATGTGTGTGTGGTTAGATGGATAAATTATAAACGATGGAACGACAGACAGAAGATTGCCAAATAGATTGATAGATAAATTATAGGTGATAGATAATGATGGCGATAGGTGATTTACAAATAGATTGAGACAGATGGTACATAGGTAATAGATAAATTATAGATGACAGATATAATGGTGAGTGATTGACAGATAATAGATAGATGATGAATAGATGATGGACAGTTGATAGATAGACAATATATAGATAATAGACGATAAGTAGATGAGAGAGATATAGATAGACAGTAGATAATAGTTGGGTAGATATTGAATAATCATCCAAAGCAGAAACCGCTTCACCCCAGAGAGCTGACAGTCTCAGGATATGTGAGCCGTGTCTAGTTTATGAAGGATGTAACTCACATCAAAGACGAATCCCTCTTGAGTCATGAGGGACTCCGAAAGATGCCGAACCCTTGTTGCATGAAGCATGGGATTGTGCTGATGGCTGAGGCGGAGAAGCTCTGAGCTCACAAATTAAAGGAGATGGCTGGGTACGGCATGCACACCTCAAGGCCACAGGACTTGCACCCTCTGCAAATACACACTGGGGGCGCGCGGGTTGTGTGGGGACTGTGGGGGACACGCGGATTGTGTGGGGGATTGTGCAAATACACACTGGGGGCACACGGGTTGTGTGTGGGATTGTGGGGGGCACGCGGGGCCGTGTGGGGGATTGTGCAGACATGCTCAGAGCACACCTTGATCACAGTTGCATTTATAAACATCACCCCTGGGGGCCACCATGTGCACCTCTCTTTTGGGGAGGCTGTCTTTGCATCCTGTTACACTCCGAGTCTTTGAAAGGATATGCAATGACAGAAATCTATCGTGGCACGTCTAGTCAGGTGACGGAGGCTGGTTGGAATGGATGCCCGTGGGGGGGGGTAGAGGAAGGAGGTGATCGGGTGGGAGGAGGGTGCGGCTTGGTACGCAGTAGGTGTGTGCACAGTAGGTGTGGACAGCCTTCGTGTACCTTCCCAGAACCTTCTTCCTGTCCCTGGAGCTGCCAGGCAGGTTCCTGACCCAGAGGGTGCCTTTCCTCCTGAACAGAACTGAAGCCAAGCAAACCAAACAGGACTGATGGGCGTGGTGTCTGGTTTGCAGCGAGGAAGAGAGGCCAGGAGGGAAGCGGACCCGGGCTCACAGTGGATCCTGGTGGGGGGGGGGCTGATGGTCTAAATGGATGAGACGTCTGGGTGCCTAAAACCCAGGGGATTGAAAGTCACCAAGCATCTTCTGTTTTGAGGCTTAACTCTGGAGACGGAGGTGACGTAATTCACATAGAGACTGTTTCCAATGGGATGGTGCCACAAGAGGGACTTTGGGTCCCTTCTGGAGATTCGTGATGGGGGCTCGGAGGGGAGGGGCTGCCATATTGAATTCACCTCGTGACAAGGCCACCAGGGATGGAGAGGAGCTGAAGGGGAGGCTTGGGTGAAAAGAAGGAGCAATTGTTGCCAAAACTCAGCCTCTGCCCACCAGTGCAGAATAGAAATGCACAGACAGAGTTTGGGGTCCTAAGAGACAGAAGAAGAGAAAGACACAGAGGAGAAGCCATGGGAAGCATCTGAGAGGAGGTCCTCCTGGATGAGGGGGGCCCTCCCTCCAAGGACAGTGTCCTCCTAAGAGAGACAGACACAGAGGAGAAGCCACGGGAAGACAGAGGCAGAGATGGGAGGGAGGCGGCCACCAGCCCAGGGCCGCCTGGAGCCCCCAGAAGCTGGAAGAGGCAGGAAGGACCCTCCCCTGGAGCCTCTGGAGGGAGCGCAGCCCTGGGACCCCTTGACCTCACACGTCTGGTCTCCAGGATGGGGGAGGATGGATGTCTGTTGTTTTAATCCACCTGCCTGCTCTGTGGTCATTTATTCCTGCAGCCCCAGGATGGTCATAACCATCCCCCTTCAAAGACCAGCAAGAGAAACAATGCCTTTATTTTTCAGACAGATTGGTTTTTCCTACAAAAATCGCTCTGTTGCTGGAGGCAGGGCTCGTGGACCCTTTTACCAAATGGTAGAAAATTTGTCAGCTGGGTTTGCTGGCCTCCACGGGGCTCGGAGGGGGCAGAGGAGACACGGGATCCGAGATCGTGACGACGCGAGTTGGTAAACAGGTTTTCGTGTTTCCATTCCTGAGACACGTTCTGACGTATCACGTGTCAGCGACAAAACCAGCCATTTGAGAACCCCTGGAGGGCGAAGAGCCAGAGAGAAAACAGATCTTCCCTTTTTCTGTGGTTCTCTGCTGTTCTGATGTGACAGGGTCCGTGTCAGTCTCTTTGTGCTCAGTGGGTTATCACAGAGGCTCTGATGGTGTCCTGAAATAGCTTTCTTTTTTTTTTTTTTTTTTTCCCCCACATGATATCAGATTATCTTCTTCTCCTGTGCAACTTGAGCAGGAAAGTTCCCCACATGGCTTTAGGCAAGGGCTCTGTGACCCAGAGGAAGGGCTGTGATTTCTGACAGGTGCCTGGAATCGAGAGCAGTCGGGGGGCCCCTGTGTTTGGACCTGGCCTCTCCCCAAACCACAGTCCTGGGACCACGTGCTGCAGGCACTTAGGGGGTCTTGCCCTCAAGACATGGACTAGACCTTGCCCTTCTGGAGGTCTGAGAGGAACGACACAGCACCTGTAGGAGGGAATCCCACGAGACCAGCCAGTTGGCCATCAGCCCCTGTGGGCACCAGCCCTTTGGCAGATGGCGAGACATCCCTGGTGGGTTTCAGGGTCCCCGGAACTTTCACTGTGAACCTCCCGTTGCATTTCATTCTGATCTGCAAGTCTCCTGAGACTGTATTTTCTTTCTTTCTCTCCTTTTTTTTTTTTTTTTTTTGTCTTTTTAGGGCTACACCTGTGGCATATGGAGGTTCCTAGGCTAGCGGTCCAATCGGAACTGCAGCTGCCAGCCTACGTCACAGCCACAGCAACACATGATCCAAGCCGCATCAGCAACCTCCACCCCAGCTCACGGGAACGCCGGATCCTCAACCCACTGAGCGAGGCCGGGGATCAAACCTGCGTCCTCATGGATCCTAGTTGGGGTCTTAACGCACTGAGCCACAACGGGAACCCCCCCCCTGTCTTGATTTCTGTTCTCATAATAGTAAAACATATTACCGCCTCCTTGCTGTACAATGCCTGCAATGAGAGCTGCCTCTGAAGTTAGGCTGTTGAGACATGGGGTGTTCTGAGTCCATCAGGTCAGCATTGCGAGTCTAGCCGTGGAGATTGAATCCTCATCTGCCAAGGAAGTCAGGCTGGGTCCAGTCATTCACACGGTGTCTGGGCCTTCCCTTCGGATGATGCTCTTCTGAAAGGACACCTTATGCTCTATTTTTTTTTAAATGGAAGCTCAGATCTGCCGATATACAAATATATAAATAGTCCATTAAGAGCTTTAGATAAACAAGATCTGAACTGTACGTAGTATCAAGTGGTTTTTTAAAAGTCTATAGTTGATTAAAGACAGTATTTACTGGAATTTTATAAATCCCCCCAGTGCGTTATAAATTAATAATTCGCTATATTTATTTGTGTGCCGCCTATGTAATTCGGTCAATTATTAATGAATACATTTATTGCCTATAAACAGGAAGATTTCCGTCTCATAACATGAGCAAGGCTTCATGTTAATATACTGAGAAGAACACATAAATAATGGAAGAAAGATAGAATAAATGATAGCCTTGGAGAGGCCAAGCCTTTGTTTTCTTTTTTTTAATTAAAACAACTTTTTTATTGATGTGTAGTTGACATGCCATCCAAACATTTGGTTTCCTTTTTTTTTTTAAATTTATTAGTGTTGATTTACAGCGTTGTGCCAATTTCTGCCATAGAGCCAAGTGGCCCAGTCATTCATAGACGTATATGGTTTTTCTTATATTTTTTTCCATCGTGGTCTATCCTCAGAGACTGGACAGAGTTCCCTGTGCTGGACAGCCGCACCTCATGGCTCATCCATTCTCAGTGCCGTAGTTTGCAGCTACTGACCCCAAACTCCCCGTCCATCCCACTGCCTCCCCTTCCACCTCTGGCAACCATGAGTCTCTTCTCCATGTCAGTGAGTCTGTTTCTGTTCTGTAGACAGGTTCCTCTGTGCCATAGTTTAGATTCCCTAAGACGTGATGGCGTGACCAAACATTTGTTTTTATTCCAATGCTTCAAAGCCATACGTAAAAAGGCAAGGAATGGATCAGCAGCATGGCAGGGGTTTATATGGCTTGTCGTCCAGACGGATTGGAGGCTCACCGTACCTTCCAGAGCAGGCAGGCAAGGATATTTCTGTGCTTTGGCTGCAGTCGGAGCAACGAGCATAGATTGGGTGGCTGGGAAGGGCTGACGCGTAATGCAGTTGTGGCACCTGACCATCTGGCAAGGAGGGGCCAGGACCCTCAAAACCAGAGCTGTACCTTGTGACCCAACCACCCCACTCCAGGTACGTACCCAAGAGGACTGAAAGCAGAGTCTCAGAGACGTATTTGCACAGCCATGTTCCAAGCTGCCCTGTTCACGGTGGCCAGAAAGTGGACACAGCCCTAGTGCTTGCGGATGGATGAAGGGAACAGAATATGGTCTAAACAAACAATGGGGGAGCTCCCGTTGTGGCTCAGTGTGGCCAAGAACCCAACTCGTATCCCTGAGGATGTGGGTTGAATCTCTGGTTAAGGATCAGGCATTGCCACAAGCTATGGTTTATGTTCAAAGACATGGCTCGGATCTGGCGTTGCTGTGGCTGTGGTGTCGGCCGGCGGCTGCAGTTCGGATTTGACCCCTGGCCTGGGAACCACCATATGCCGTAGGTGCGGCCCTAAAACCAAACAAAAAAGAACAAAATCATGCCATTAGTAGCCACGTGGATGGACCTAGAGATGATCTTACTTAAGTGAGCTCAGTCAGACAGAGAAAGACAGATGCCACAGGATGTCCCTCTGTGTGGAATCTAAAATCGGATACAAAACAATGTATTTATAAAAGAGAAACAAACTCACAGATTTGAAAAGCAAGCTTGGGCTTACCAGAGGGGAACGCAGGGTGGGTAGGAAGAAATTAGGAGGATGGGACTAACGCATACACACACTGCTGTATATAAAGTAGAAAATTAACAAGGACCTGCTGGACAGCACGGGAAACACTCAGTGTTCTGGAATAACCTCAATGGGAAAAAAGAGTGAGAGTTCCCTGGAGTTCCCATGGTAGCTCAGCAGTAGCAAATCTGACATGTATCCATGAGGACGTGGGTTCCATCCCTCGCCTCACTCAGTGGGTTAAGGATCCGGCATTGCCATGAGCTGTGGTGTCGGTCACAGAAGTGGTTCAGATCCTACGTTTTGCTGTGACTGTGGTGTAGACGGGCAGCTGCAGCTCTGATTCGACCCGAAGCCCAGGAACTTCTGTATGCTGCAGGTGCAGCAGTAAAAAAAAAAAAAAAAAAGGAGCAAAAACATCCCCACCTGTATCCCCACCCTTGTGTATCTGGAAGCCTTTCAATGCCCAAGTGTCGCCTTTTCTTTCTGTCTTCTTTTTGCAAGGTTTGATCGGTTGGCATTCTGCTTGGTTCTGGCTGTTGTTGTCTTTCTTTCAGATAATGTTAATGAATTTTGTCCTTGCTGGGTGAAACGTTGATGTTGATTCTGGGCAGCTCCCTGAAGTGGGGAGTGACCCTGGATCAGGCGTGCGGTGTGGGCACCGTCCTTGCTGTGCGGTCCCTTGGCACCGGCCACCCCGGTTTCCAGGAGAGGGACTGAGGGAGTGGCTGTGCCCAGGGGGTGGTACAGGGCGATGGGAATGGAGGGAAGGCTCCCTTCCCCTGGGCACACGGACCCTGCGAGACAACCCTCCCACACTCCCCGCTGATGGGTCTGGAGACCCCAGGGGAGGCAGACATGAGGATGTTTCCTTCTGCCCTGACTGTGCCCAATGAGGATGCCAGGGTCTCCTCTGCCCTCACTGCCCAGATCATGAGGCCAGGGGATGAAGAATGCTGAGCAGGGCTGGACCGCAAGGAACCAGGCATCGGGCAATTGCCAGTGATGCCGAGGCACTAACACCTGTACTGTCTCCACCACAGACACAGTGCCCCTCTCCTGAGAGGACCAGCTGCTCCCAGGGGCCCAGAAGGCCCCTAGAGGAAGGCAACGAGAAAGAGGATTGGAGCGTTCCAATGTTAACGGTTGTGCCCTGGGCACCTGGTGACATCGGTGATGGGAAGTGGTCTCAGATCTGGCAGGAGCTGGGCTGTTACCCAGGCCACCACCTGCTCCTTCTGGCATCAGCTCCCTGGCGAGGTCTTTGTGGACACAGCACCCCCCCCCCAACTCCTGCGAGGGATGCCCCTCCCCCGAGCGACTGGAGATACTGGAGCCCCGGGCCTGGGGTCCCCCGGCGAGGGACGAGCCCCGTTTCTGTCCCTGGGCGGGCACTCAGAGGACGCGGGTCTTCCTCCCCGTCCTGGGACCTGGACACCCCTCGGCGGCGGCAAGGTGTTAAGAAAGCTGGCAAGGCTCTGGCCAGCGTGGAGGGAAGAGGGCTCTGCTTTCCCAGAAGAAGTGCCCCCTGCCGTCTGTCCCAGGAACGGGGGCGGGGGTTGGGCCAGGAAAGACGTCATCGGGGAGAAGGCAGTTTCTGTTCTCTTTCTGATTTAAAAAAAAAACTGGAGAGAAGGAAGCCATGAAGGACGTGACATGGGAGGTGGGCGCACAGGGTGGTCCAGCCCAGTGGGTATAACACATGGTTTGTCTCCTTCCTTCCTTCCTTTTTCTTTCTTTCTTCCTCCCTCCTTTCCTTCTGTCTCTCTCATCTATCTCTCAGCATTTCTCATGTATCTAGCTAGGTAGCTAGCTCTTCCTGTATGTGTGCATCTGTCTGTTTACGTATGTATGTATGTATCTGTCTATCTATCTACCTGTCTATCCCATATCCTGTCATTTACCTATGTATCTACCCGCAAATTCATCATCTATCTTTTACTCCTCCCTCCCTCTCTTCTCTCTCTGTTTTTATCTATCTATCCATCTATTGTATCTCTCTATTATCTGTCTATCTAAATATCTATCAACTGTCCATCCATCCATCCGTCCATCCGTCCATCATATCTATCCATCCATCCATGCATTTACCCCCTATGTACCTACCTATTTATCTATCATCTATTTTTCTCTCCCCTCCCTCCCTCCCTCTCTCCCCTCTGTCTTTCCTTCCATCCCTCCTTCCTCCACCACCCCCTTCTTTTGTTTCTTTCCCTGCAACCTGGTTCTCTTCCTGATTTGTCTGCATCACTTTGGGCCAAAAGAAACAGAGGCAGGTCTTGTAAACTCATGTGCGGAGTTTACAAATCTATCTTTGGTAACAACCGAGAATTGGAACGGCTCGGGCGACAATAAGGTTGATGGTACGCCAGAGACCCAATAAGTCCAGGATGACTGTTCCAAAGGAAAGAGAACCCAATGTCTTAAAAAGTCACAAAAACCATCCCCCACACACAAACGTGATACTTATCATGATCTAAGCTTATCGGATGGGGAAGGAAGGGAGGAATGACAAAACACATGGAGGTTAACTCAGTGTTTAGGTGGGATTCTTCTGATTGGTCCCTTCTCTGCCATGGGCTAAAGTAGAGAAACACGAAAACACAAGAAGGAAAGCCTTTAGGATTCTGGCACACAGGCAAATTCCACGGTGGTTGTCTTTGCAAAGGGTTGTGGTTTTCAAATACGGCAACTGTCTCAAAGCTGCAAGGCAGGTCTGTGACCCGAGCTCCTTGCCTGTCTGTGTCTCAGGTGAGTGGAGCTCCTTGCCTGTCTGTGTCTCAGGTGAGTGGAGCTGCTTGCCTGTCTGTGTCTCAGGTGAGTGGAGCTCCTTGCCTGTCTGTGTCTCAGGTAAGTGGAGCTCCTTGCCTGTCTGTGTTCTCAGGCGGAGAAGGACATGGTGTGGATTTGGGACCCTGCGTGTACGCAGGAGGAGCTCTGGGCTCCAGCACACCTGGAATGGGGTCTGGGTTCCCTGAAGGTTAAGGAGGCTGACCTGCCCGCCCGCAGAGGTAACGGTATTCTTTCAGATCATAAAGGTTTAAATTAAAAGGGGCTGAAAAGTAACAAAGTAACTGTGAGGTCCACTGAAATAGAGATTCAGTTTAAATGGACAGCAACCTCCTGCACTTTTATTGTCCACACTAGGGTACTCACTATCCATCTGCTTTTCTGTCTGTGTAACTCTCTTTGTAACTATGTGTATTTGTGTATCTATGTCTATTTCTATATGTCTCTATCTATTTACCATGTACTATTTACCATCTGTATATGTAACTACCATCTGCCTATCTTAGCTACTATCATCTATCTCTTTCTTTTTATATAACTATCAACCTAGCTATTTATCTATCCCTATGTACCCATATCTATCTATCTATCTATCTATCTATCTATATCTGTATCTAGATATTAGATCCATGTATTTATCATCGATTTATGTAACTATCTTTCTGTTCTTCTATCTATATATCTATCTATCTTTATATATCTATATTGAATCTTCATATATCTATATCTCTCTACCTATAAATCTACTCTGTTTCTATCATTTATCACTGATCTATTGATCTATCATCTATCTATATTTATCTATATTTCCCTTTCATCTACCTATCGGTATTATTTGTCCATTCATCAGTCTAATTATTACCTATTGAGCTATTACTGATTTATCCATCACTGTTTATCACTTCTCTAATGACTGGCCATCCATCTCTCATCTGTCTGTGTGTATCTATAATTCTTTGTTATCTATCTCTCTTATCTGTTAATTTCTGTCCCCTATCTATGCATCTATCTGTCTGTGGCAGTGGTTTACAACCAGAGTGAGTTTTCCATCCAGGGGACACTTTGCAATTCAGGGGACAGTGCTCCCACTGGGGGGCAGGGTAGCTGAGGCATCTGGAGGGTGGAGCCTTTGGATGCTGCTCAGCCCTGTCTGCTCACCCCCTACAGTGCCCAGGATGCTCCTGGGTCAGAGAAGGATCCAGCCCTAAAAGTCACTCGTGTGGTTCTGAGAAACCCTGACTTGGACATGGCTTGCCCCAGCCCCACCCCCGCTGTAGATTAGCCACCTCTCGGAAAGGTTCCTTTTCTACCATGTTCTCTGACTTTTCCCTGTCAGGCTCCCCCCTGACCCCCGTATAAAATTCAGGCTCATGGCCCCTAAAACACTCAGCACTCAAGCCTCCAGGCCTGTCTTTACGGGAACCTGAACCAGGAAACCATTCACGTGGAGCCTCAGCTTGGGGACCCAGTGGGGCTCTCTGGGGGTTTAGGAGCCCCTCCTGGTCCCCCACCACCCAGTCATTGTGGGAAAGACAAGAACAAAAAAGCAAAAACAAAAACGGGGACCCTGCGGAGGCCAGCTGGGCCGCTTAGCCTTTGTGAGAGCTCTTTCTTATTCAAATCTGCCTCTGCCAGCTCCTGCCCAGAAGCTCTGCACTCCCTGCTTGGGCGTGGAATTTTGCAAGCGGCCCAAAGCCTGTTGGCTCCCAGCTCGGACACAAGGCGAAGCTTTTCTGTGCCCAGTGTCACCCCAAGCCCGTCTGTTTTCCCAGCGGAAACCCCGATGGTGTCTTCCAGGGAGCCCCCATCACCTGTCGGCATCCACCGCCGGCTCGTGGGCTCTGACGGCCTTCAACCTGACAGTCTTATACTGGTTCTCACGCTGTTGCCAAAACTCGGGCCTCTGTCCTCTATTGCTGAATAGAAATGTGAAGACAAGAGTTTGGGGTAAAGGAGAAAAAAAAAAACCACAGCTTTACTGCTTTGCCAGAGCAAGGGGGACACAGCAGGGTCATGCCTGAAAAACAGTGCCCCTGATTGGGAGAGAATGGAAATTGGTTTTAGGTTTAGGAGGAGAAAATAGGGCCACAGATGAGGATCAGGGTGGGTGCAAGCCTTCATTCTTCTCCAGAGCTGGTGTTTTGTGTCCCCAGGACAGGTCCTGGGGGTCCCTCCTCTCTGGCTGTCATTAGTTGGGGGTTTAGTTCTGCACAAGAGCTCAAAGGCTTTGTTCTGTGTGTATCCCTTAAGGGGAACCAGGACCTGCCCCCAGGTGGCACTGAGGTCCCCTGCCGGCCCCTCCCTGGTCTCTGCATCCCCTCCCTTCCCCGATCAGCACCTGTGGGTGCCTGCCCTTTGGGGCTCAGGGAAGGGCCTGAAAGCTGAAGCTTATTCCCTAAAAACAGGACATGGGGGACCCAGAGAGGTTTGTGTGCCCAGGAGCCCACAGGGTCCTGCTCAGTTTCAATACCATGGCACAGTTTAAGGACGCCCGTCCACCTCCTTTCTTGGGCGACGAGAGTTGCATCCTGGCAAAGATGCCCGGAATGGCACCCCAGGACCAGGCTGGGGGAACCCCGCTTCTCAGCCCATCCGTGCTTGCCCTTGGAGGAAGTCAGAAGTCTGGGGTAGGGGGGATACCAAAGACACAGCCGATGCCTCTGCCTTGGATGGTCTGCCTGGCTGGATCAGGCAGATCCCCAGCCCCAAAATGAATTAGGCTGCGTCTGAGGCCTTCGATGATCATTTGCTTTGCACCCCATCTCTTTCCGCTCCCCCACAGGAGCACAGCTGATGCTGTTTAAATGATAATTCAAAGAATTCCAATGACCTTGGTGTGTTTATTTCCTCATTGCCAGGCTCAGAGTCCAAAGGACATCATCCCACCCAGAACGGCCGTTTCATCAGGTGCACAGACCCGGATTCCAGGGCTCAGCCTTTGAAAATCGGCCCATTGCCAAAAACAAACAAACAAACAAACAGGAAGTGTTCTGCCCTCTCGAGCAGTGTTTGCGCTTCCTGCAAATCAACGTGAGATAGGCACCTCCGGTTCCTAAAAGTTATATTCCTCAGTTCCTCGTTATTCTTTTAGAAATGAGTACTTTAAATAGCCTAAAGCCCTTCCTTGTGCTTCTTCCTGGCTTAATTGCACCTGAAACACAGTCACCCATGAGCTACAGACGAGACATCCTGAGCACGACAGCTGATGGGTCACAGATGATAAGCATGATTTTTTTTTTAGGGAGTTGCTTAGATTGACCTCATCTCTGATCAATATGCCCTTTTTGCAAGTTGTTGTTTCTGTTTTTGCTTTTTTAGGGCCACCCCTGCCACATATGGAAGTTCCCAGGCTAGAGGTCGAATCCCAGCTTCTCCCACTGCCTGCACTATACCTTTCTCTGCTCCAAACTCCCCCATTTCTCTTTCTTTGGCCCCACGGTGGTGCTTGGGGCCCACAGACCCTCCCCAACGCCTCAAATTCCCCCAAACCAGGTGGGAAGACCCTAAGTGACCTCTGCTCTCCCTTTCCCCGAGGACCAAATCTTCTTCCCCTCCAACTGTCGGGGTGTGGAAAAGGGAATTGGGAGCTTGACAAGAGTGAAGCCATCTTGCTGCCACTGCCCACCTTGGTGAACTTAAGGTGACTCATATGCGGGCTCTGAGAAAAACAAAGTCATTAGGACTTGGGAAACTCCGGCCCCAATGGTTCTAAAGAAAGTCAAAGTAGCTAGATTGTGCTTGAGGTTAATCATTAAAGTAGCAATATAAGACTTTGTTACTATGCATACAGCTATGCCCATTTCTGTACCCTGCATGTAACTAAAGATTAATGTAGCATGTTACACAGGAAAGCAAGAGCTATAAATGCATCCTCCTCTTTTTTGCTTGGGGTCCATGACTGGGAAGCAATTCCCCATGGAGCTGGTGACATAATAAAGCTGCTCTCCAGCGCCCTCGAGCGTCCCCTGCGGTGATTTCTGGGAATTCCACAACACAACCGTCCTCACCACTGGGGTAGAGCCACATCACCCTCCTACACAGGTCGTATTTTTCCAGGATGGTCTCTTCAGATCTTCTGCCCGTTTTTTGATGACCTTGTTTGAGGATTTTTTTTGAGATTGAGCTGCAGGAGGTGTTGGTATATTTTGGAGATTAATCCCTGGTCAGTGGCTTCATTTGCAAAGGTTTTCTCCCATTCTGTGGGTTGTCTTTTCGTCGAGGGTTTCCTTGGCTGTGCAGAATTAGGTCCCATTTGTTCACATTTGGTTTGAGGGGGGTGGTTCATTCTTCTAGGAGGTGGATCTGAGAAGATGTTGCTGGGGTTTGTGTCAGGGAGTGTCCGGCCAATGTTCTCCTCTAAGAGTTGTACAGTATCTGTCTTTACATTGAGGTCTTTAATCCATGTGGAGTTTATTTTATTTTTGTGTATGTTGTTAGGGAATGTTATTTTTCTCTCTCTCTCTCTCTCTTTTTTTTTTTTTTTTTTTTTTTGGCCTTTTTAGGGCCATACCCACAGCGTATGGAGGTTCCCAGGCTAGGGGTCGAATTGGAGCGACAGCTGCCAGCCTACACCACAGCCACAGTCACATGGGATCCGAGATGCCTCTGCAACCTACACCACAGCTCATGGCACTGCCGGATCCTTAACCCACTGAGTGAAGCCAGGGATCGAACCTGCGTCCTCATGGATACTAGCCAGATTCATATCCGCTGAGCCACGATGGGAACTCCAGGGAGTGTTCTACTTTCACTCTTTTGCATGGAGCTGTCCAGTTTTCCCAGCACCACTTATTGAGGGACTGTCTTTTCTCCACTGTGTGTTCTCACCTCCTTGAGGGTAGAGTAACTGACCACGCGTGTGTGCGTTCACCTCCGGGTTTTTGTCCTGTTCCAATCCCGGCATCAAATGCTGACTTAACCATTCCTCTGAGTCCTCCTCTCCTAGGAAGGCTCCCACGTCATGTAAAAGGGGACATTTCCCTCCTTTTCTTGGTCACTTTGTCAGGTGCAGGCAGTGACCCTCCGAGACTGAAGGGACACTTTTCTCTCTGCAGCGGTGGTGACCTGGCAGCGCTGAAACACACCTGTACTTGGCCCTGCCCATGGGTTTTGATTTCCTTGGCCTGAGGGTTGGGATCCCTACCAACGCCCCTGGCAATTCCATTGTGGCATCAAGATTCAGTAAGTCAGAAAGAGAACAACAAATACCGTATGATCTCACTTATATCCAGGATCTAACATATGGCGCAAATGAACCTTTCCACAGAGAAGAACATCATGGGCTTGGAGAACAGACTTGTGGTTGTCAAGGGGAAGGGGGAGGGAGTGGAATGGATGGGGAGCTTGGGGTTCATGGACGCAGACTATTGCATGTGGAATGGACGAGCAATGAGGTCCTGCTGTGTAGCACTGAGAACTACGTCTAGTCACTTATGATGGGTCGAATTAGAGCGACAGCCGCCAACATACACCTCAGCCACAGCAACACTGGATCTGAGCTTCACCTGTCACCTACACTGTCGTTCAGGGAAGTCCTGGATCCTTAACCCACTGAGCGAGGCCAGGGATTGAACCCATGTCCTTATGGATAACAGTCAGCTTCTTAACCTGCTGAGTGGCCATAGGACCTCTGTGATTTTTTGCAGAAGGAAGGACTAATGGAAGAACCTGGGGTGGAGGCACCACTCCCCCACCCCCACCCCCCGCCACCAGCCAACACATGCACACAAAGGGAGCCTGTTTCATGCTTCCCACTGCATGTGGAGCCCAGGCATGTTTGCTGCTTTCATCCCACTCAGGATGTTTTTCCTGTGAATTTGTTTTTCTGTGGAGACGCGGACACAGCGTCTGTGCAGATGCGGGTTCCATCCCTGGCCTTGCTCAGTGGGTTAAGGTTCCGGCGTTGCCTGGAGCTGTGCTGTAGGTCAGATCTGGCATTGCTGTGGCTGTGGTGGAGGCTCCAGCTGTAGCTCCGATTTGACCTGAGAACTAGGAACTTCCATATGCTGCAAAAAGATGAAAAGAAGGAAGGAAGGGAGGAAGGAAGGAAGGAAGGACAGACTCCCAAAAGTTGACCACTTGTGAGCTGACTCAGTGGGTTGAACATCCCCAGGCCACCGCAGAAAGGCCCTGCCCAGTCAGTGATGCTCAGCACCTCCTGGACAAGCTCATTGTCTTCCGATCTCCAAGGGGAAAGCTCTCGGGGGACACAGACAGGACCCTGGGTTTTGGCCTCTCGATGGTGTACATCTTCCCGGAAGCCTTTAAGTGCCAGCCGCCCCTTCCAACGGTGTCCACCTTTTCTCGTCGCGGGCAGAGCTCACCGCTTCTGCATCCCACCATGTCCCCAGGGACACAATCTCCTCTTCTCAAATTCCTCCTCGGCTCCCAGAGATTCTGGGTTGTCCGTTCTGCTCACCTGCGCAGCCAGCACAGATGCCCAGCTCGGCTGGGACAGTGACAGGTTCATCTCTGTCCATCGAGAGCCGGGAAACCGGGAGAAACAGCCGCCGTCGAGCAGAAGGCAGCCACGCTCGATGCTTTTCCAAGGGTCTCTGATGGTCTAGTGTATCTGTGTTGTTCTGAGGGATGTTTCTGTCGGTTCTGCGAACGAGGCTGAAGCATCTGTTAGACGTGTTCTCCCTCCTTTTTCCTCTGCGTGACATGTTTAAACTTTCTTTTTCCCCTTTCCCTTTGGCTTCGCTCTTGAGACGGGGCTAAATCAAACTCCTAAGGGAGGACAAATTCCGGGTTAATGGGAATCCATGCTCGTTAAAATAAAGACCGTGTGACATCTGCTCTGGATTTGCAGGGGGCTCTGTGCAGAGGGCCGGGCTCGGGGGGTAGCTGTGTCGTGGGTGACATCTGGCATAGCCTGGAGTGTGCGTGGCCTGAATCCGAGGCTCCAGACTCACCTTGACTGTGGAGTCGCGCAGCGCAGGGCCTTCGGGGAGACTGCGGAAACCAGCTGGGTGGCCTGAGCATCGGCAAGAACCTTCAGGATCCTGGCTTCTTCTCTGCGGTTCAGAAAGACTCACCTTCTCTTGCGTCTTCATAGCCCAGCCGGACCCTCCCTGGGAAACCACAAGTTCTCCAGAACAGAGCAGGAACCAGAGAGCCAAAGAGACTCCTCACCGCGAAAGCTGATACAACGACCCCTCTCCCCCACAAATAGGAAACCCCTTGAGCGCCCCTTCACCTATATTTTAAAACACCTCCGTTGCCAGGTCACGTTTTCTAAGACGCGGCCCAGGGTGAAAGCACACACTGCCCGCCCGGAAGAGGGCCTTCTCCAGTGAGTCCCAAGTGTTGAAACCACGTACCAGCCCCTGAGTCCTTGGGCTGGGAAGGAAAAGACTTCGCCTTTCCCCTCCCAGGCCTCCCTTCCGTCTCAAAACGCTGACTCCAGAGTTCATGACAAGGAGACATGGTGACAGCTAAAAACGAGTGAAAAGTCTCCATGATATTCAGCTGGCCCTTGGCCACGACCTAAGTCGAACCGGCTTTACACACCTGGTCTCTTCCTTGCTGAACTGTTTCTGTCACTCATGGCTCCTTTCTATGTAGAGGTCTGTGGCACGGGGCTTTTTTCCCTCTGAAACCCTCCCCAACACCCCTTCCTTGGTGAGCCATCTTCAGGGCACAGAGAAGGGCAAGGTGCCATCCCCCCACAGACCACCAGGCATCGTCCCCGGACCCCCTGACTGCGGCCGTGATGACTCTGAAGTGACCTCTGGAGGGAGCAGAAGGCAGGCTCCCGCATCCTCATCAGCAGCCCTGGTTTGCAGCTCAACCTCGAAGAGCCCTTGCTGTCCCCTCTCAAGGGAGGACCCCGTTTGGAGGGGCTCCCCTGCCGGGGCCTCCTGTGTCCGGCAGAGCCATAGAGCTGGTCTTTCTGCTTCACCCCAACTCTGCCTCGGAGGCCTCATGGGGGCCGCTGGACAGAGGCTGCATTGTAGCTATGGTCTGAGCTCTTCAGATTCAGTTCTGTGATTTCTGGGGACACTTAGCACGTGCCACAGTCTCTGGTGAAGAGTAGACGTGGCGTCCGCAGGTCTGTCCGTGTCAGGCATTTTTTTCATGTTGGAGGGATTTTGAGACCCAGACTCCACCAACCTCCGTTTTCTCCGTGGTCACGGGGATGACGGGAGGATGTTTCTAAAATCCCTCGGCCCGTAACGACCCACGGAGCTCATTAACGGGGCACGGGGGTCTGTAACTCCCTCACCTACCAAGGTCAAATTGAAATCTGGAGTGTGTTGGCTCGTTCGTTAGAAAAGTCGGCGACATCACTCCTTGCCGTTCCCGAGAACAAGGTGACAGATGAGCTAAGAAACAATTAATAGGTTCATAAGTTATCTGACGCATCGATCTGGAGGCTGGACTCTGTCCATTCCTTTAGCCATCGAGATATCTGATTAGGATCGACCCAGTCCTGTCACGTGAATTCCGACGGATCCTGCTGGCAGAGGGAAGAACAGAACGGCAGCCACACCCCAATACACAAGTGTCCACCCTTACTGGCAGGTGGGTGCTCGGGGTTGCTTGTTTCTGGCCAGTAGACGTTCAGGTTTGATGGTCACTCACGGGGCTGGGGCTTGGCGAAGGTGAGGAAGGCTTGGCCTCGGCCACAAAATGTGGGGGGTGAAATTGCTGCAAAAATGCACTCTTCAAGGCAATATCCTGGTGCCAGTTTTTTTTCTTTTTAGGGCTGCACCGCACCTGCAGCGTATGAAAGCTCCCAGGCTAGGGATCAAATCGGAGCTGCAGGTGCCAGCCTCCACCACAGCCACAGCAAGCTCATGGCATTGCCGGATCCTTAATCCACTGAGCAAGGCCAGGGGTCGAACCCGTAGCCTCATGGATCCTAGTCGGTTTCATAACCTGCTGAGCCAGGAGAACCTCCGATGCCATGGTTGTAAAAGAAGTTCATACAAAAAAAAAAAAAAATTTCAACATTTTAAACAAGACAGCGTCTTCCCAAGGACAGAGAATGGCATCTTGAAGAATCCTTCGGGATCAAGGAGACGCCGCACGTCCTGATGTTGTGTTTTTTCACGTTTTTACTGATTAAAGCTTTTTGTGACGGGAGCTGCTTTACAGAGGTTGTAATGATTTCTGCTGGAGCCTTTTTTTTAAAGACCAGGAAGCTCAAGTCCTTCCCTCCACCCACCGTCGTCCCAAGGCTGGTGGCCCATAAAATAGGTCCTTCCTGGTCCAGGATCGTGGTGAGAGGAGTCCTGCTTTCAAACCCATCTTCTGTTTCTCTTCTCTCTTGTTTTGTAGCACTTGACATATTCTCACTCTCCCCAATGGGGGAAGAAACGCAGGTCATAAAACCAATAGCTTTTTTTTTTTTAATTGTGGTGAGAACACTTAACATGAGATTACACACTTATCATGAGACTACACAGTTAACACGCTTTTAAGTGCTGCGTAGGAAAGTCTTCACAGTCCGTGTGGTGTCTGGAACGCTGTCTAGAAATCCCTCGTCTTGCCTCGTGGAGAGATTGTGTTTGTTGAGAAGGAATTATTCCCTTTCCTCCCCTCCCAGGTCCCGGCAGCCACTCTTGGGCTCCGTCTCCATGCATTGGACTATTTCACGTTCCTGGCAGAGGTAGGATCACGCTGGGCTCGTCCTTCTGTAACGGGCTGATTTCTCTGAACATAAGATGCTCAAGGTTCACCAGTGTGGTCCCGTAAGGCAGGGCTCTGTCTTTTCGAAGGCTGAAGAGTATTCCGTGGTGCAGGTGTCTCGCAGCGGCCGGAGGGCTTGTGCAGACGAAGCTGCTCTCCCCCACGTTCATCATAGATGACAGAGGGAGGGTCTCATGCACCTCGGGCCCCCCCCCAGTGAACGGGTTACATTCCTGAGCATGGAGAGGCAAGCTCGAGACATGTGATGTGGCATCAGAAGGCATCTGTGTGGAGACGTCTGGCTGTGTGTCTGCAGGTGTACCAGATGTCCCATATCCATCACCCTGCAGGCTGCATCTCTGGGGTTCAGGCTTTTCCCTCTTAGACAGAAAGGCTGGGGACACTCACTGAATGTCACCACAGTGCTTCTCTGCTGGTCTCACCGCTGCCATCTTCCCACCCCTGCCAACCACTGCTCTCATCCTTGTGAAGGCTTATTTTTTTATTTACATGGCTATGGCTGTGGCATAGGCTTTAGCGGCAGCTCTGATTTGACCCATAGCCTGGGAACTTCCATAGGCCACGGGTGCAGCCCTAAAAAGAAAAAAAAACAGTTCTCCCAAGGAGTTCCCTGGTGGCTCCATATGTGAAGGACGTGGCATTGTCCCTGCAGCGGCTCGGGTCGCTGCTGTGGTGTGGATTTGACCCCTGGCCAAGGACGTTCTGCATGCTGCGGGCATGCCCCCCAAAGAAGATGGGCAGCCCCAAGGCCCCAGGGCACGGCTTTGCCCACTGTGTCCTCAGAAGCCTGGGTTTCGTTTGTACACATTTGCTGGGGGACCTGCGACCAGCACTCCTGTCTTTTGACCCTCATCCCTGTCACCTGGGACTCTGGGGGTGTTGAAACCACCCCCCCTTGAACCTGCTGTTTCCTTTCCTTGTGGATTCACAGCTGAAGTTTGAGACGTGAGTTCACAGTTGCCTTTTCACGTGCCAAGGCTGTGCCCCAAAAAGAAAGTGTTGGAAACGTGGGACTCGGGGACCAAGGGGCCTGAGAAAGACACAGTGTGTTCCTTCCAGGGTCGGCCCCAAAGGTCCACACTGGAGGAGGGTTTTTTCTCCCCCACACGAAGGTTCCCAACCTGGCCTCCTTTCCCGATGGATGTGGTATTTCTTTTCATCTTAAAATGAGACGGCAGCTGTTCCATCCTTGATTTCACAGGTTTGCTTTCTCAGGGGAACCTTAAACTTTGGGGGCAGTTGCAGACAGTCCTGAGGGCACGCGTTGTGTTAAGAGGCTGCCTGGTGACCGGGAGAAAGACCCCCTCCCGCGGAGGTGATGAGGGGCCTCAGGGCGGGTCCCATGAAACAGGTGTAGACGTGTTTTATGCAGGCAAAGCTAGAGAGCTTTCAGAACGGGGACAGGGACCTGGGGGTTCCAGGGTAACTTCCAGTGGGAGCTGGGATGCCTGGGAACCCAGACTCAGGGGGGACACCATCCAGTGGTCTCGGAGGGGCCTGGGGTTGTACAGGCTTCGCCAGGCGGAAGAGGAGCGGGGGCGATTTGGGGCCCGAGATGGCACCCAGTTGTGCTGTGCGGTAGGTCGGTAGGTCGCATGGTGGGCGGTCCGGCAGCCTTGCCAGCGCGGGTCTGGACCACGGAGACAAGCCCAGCTCCATCAGGCCACACATCAAGCCTGCTGGAAGGGCCATAAAACTCCGGAACCCGCCAATCCCTGTGCCATATTTGGCATCGGGGTTTTATTAAGGTGACTAAGCGCCCGGTTTGTGTGCACGGGAAAAGTGTTGAAATAGAAACGCTCGGGTCTTTGCCTTAACGGTTTAATTATGTGGCTGGTGGATTTGCACGGCACCATGAGCACGTGTGTGTGTGTGTGTGTGTGTGTGTGTGTGTGTGTGTGTGTGTGTGTGTGGAGGGGGTTCCTTCCCAGCCCTCTTCCACCCTCTCGTCTCTGAGGACAGCTGGCCCATGGATACGGAGGTGGGCCCAAGCCACGGACAGAAACCATGGCAGCGTCCACCGTGGATGCAGGCGAGACGCCGGATGAGCTGCTGATGTTACTACGTGGTTACGTGGCTGTGTGGCTGGCATGGCGTCCGTGCAACTCGGTTCTTCTCTGGTATATCTGACGATCAGGCCGGGAACACAGGCAGTCGGGAGGATTTTTGAATCATCATCCAGCCAGTTCCAGGACCTACCGCGAAACACAAACACGGCTCTCTGTTTCCTGTCGGAGACTCGCTTCTAACGGCCAGCAGGTGCCCTCCCCCATCAGAGGCGCACGTGTTTATCATCGGTCCCCTGTCACCCCTGCTTTCCCCAACGGGGCTCATGGCAAAGGGCACACAGGACGGGTGGAGTCAGAGGGGGTGGGTCGCGGGCTCTGGGCGTGTTTTTGAACCATCCAGCCCGTGGTGGAAAGTGAGGCGTTGATGCCTGGCAGAGGCAAGTTTTATGAGACGAGATGTTGAATATCAACAGGCCACGTGCACGTCCCGTTTGGCTGCCTGGATGTAGATGAATGCAGTTGTAAATGACTCGCTTTCTCTCATGCAGACATGCAAAGGAGCCTCCCCACCCCGAAGCAGACCAGACGTGCAGTGTTCTCAGCTGCAGCTGCCGGTCTGCACCACAGCCAGAGCAATGCTGGATCGCAGCCATGTCTGCGACCTACACCACAGCTCATGGCAATGCCAGATCCTTAACCCTCGGAGCGAGGCCAGAGATGGAACCCACGTCCTCATGGATGCTCTTCAGGCTCTTACCCCATGGAGCCACAACAGCAGCTCCCAGGATGGTACACTTTCCAAATCCATCTGGTTCTTTGGCCCCTTGAAATTTGGGGTGAGGGAATATTTCTGCCCTCGTGAGGAGATGGCTAAACAAACACAGACATTGCCTGTCATTTTCTGATGGGTGGGGGCCCCATCTGTGCACACTCCCCTGCCTCATATGCATCTGGGGGGGGGTCGCTTCTCCCATGGAGGGCAGGCTTTCACTCCAGGGGTGAGCCGTCCCGGGGTGAGCCATCTCAGGGGAGGCAGAGGTCTGCCATGTCCACCCCTTCACCTGCCAACATCACCACACCCAATACTCAGCCTGCTGACACACATGAAAGAAAAGAAAGAGAAAGATACATGCACCCCTAGGTTCACTGCAACCCTGTTCACAGCAGCCAAGACATGGAAGCAACCTTAGTGTCCACAGACGGAGGAGTGGATAAGGAAGATGGGGTCCAGAGATGTGGTGGAATATTACTCCGCCATAAAAAAGAATAAAATAGTGCCATTTGCAGCGACAAGGATGGACTTAGTGATGATCATACTAAGTGAAGTAATTCAGAAAAAGAAAGACAAATAGCATCTGAGATCAAATGCTTGTGGAATCTAAAAATAAATAAATAAATTAAGGATACAGAGAGTTTGCACCCATTGTGGCTGAGGGGGTTACGGACTCGGTGTTGTCTCTGTTGAGGACGCAGGTTCGATTCCTGGCCTCGCTCAGCGGGTTAAGGATCCAGCATCGTCATGAGCCATGGTGTAGGTTGCAGATATGGCTGGAATCTGGAGTTTCTGTGGGTGTGGTGTAGGCCAACAGCTGCAGCTCCGATTCGACCCCAGGCCTGGGAACCTCCGTATGCTGCACAGAGTTCCTGAAACCCTTGGTCCTAAGGTAACTAAAACCCCTGGTGCTGGTTCTTCACAGACAACTCGTTTTGGCCAGTGGCACGTGGGCAGAAAGGATGGCACGTCCAGTGCCAGGCCAGCCCTTCCCAGGTCTGGGCTTCTCCCATCTCACTCTTCTGCCCTCAGCATGAAAAGAGCATCCTGGGGCTGGACCACCCACACCCAGAGGAAGGCAAGGGATTCACGGGAGCTCCCATCTGCCCGCTTGCCAGCAGCAAGAAGCAAGGATGCTGGGCTTTCCTGCACCAGAGAGAGAGAGGGAGAGAGAGAGAAAGAGAGAGAGAGAGATGGACCAGCCTGTGGTCTCCTGTCTACCAGCCTCTCCAGACCCCTGCTTGTGCCAACATGCCAGCACATCGGAGACGGCAGGGCTGCTGCCTGCCTGTCTGTGCCTAGGCTCACCCTGGCAAGGTTGGTGTGATGTGATGATGCTTTGGGGTTCGTCCCCCGGGGTTCCAGCACAGGGCTCCTAAACCTTGGGCCGTCCTGAGGGATGAGGGGGGAAGAGGACCCACCCTAGTGAGCTCCTTTTATCTTCATCTCCTCTTTTGAGACCCCGACACCCCATGGCTGGCTAGCTCGGTCGGCAGAGCCTGAGACTCTCAAAGATCCCGTCTCCAAACACAGCCACATTTTGAGGTTTGGGGGGTTCAGGGTCCAACATCGGAATTTGGGGGGTACCACTGAGCCCCAAAATGGGGATTACTATGCCACGCCTTTCCTGGCCACCCCGTGAGAGTGGGAACTCCATCATCCACTGGCTGGTGGGGAGATGCTTCACGCTGACCGCGCTGGGCTCCCTGCCTGCTAGAAATAAACGGATCTGCAATTCCTTCCACGCTGGGCCCGGCTCAGGCGTGTTCGCTTTGGAGATGAAAATCCGATGGTAGCTGGCAGATCTAGGGGTACGGGTCCCCGAGGATCGCCGTCGCTGACTAAATTAGCTCGATGCTGTCATCACCAAATGAGTGGTCTTGGTGGGACGGGCGCCCGGCCTGATCAAACGGCGCTTCTGCGGGCGTTGACAGGTGTGGTGCGGAGCTGCCCGCGCGCCCCGCCGGTGCGGAGCAGCAGCAGCAGGAGGGGCGGGGCAGAGCCGGCTCCGCGCCTTCCGAGCTGGTTACCAGGGCAACGGGAGGAGAGGTGCCGAAGCTGGGGGACCGCTCTCCGAACGCACGTGGAAGCCCATATTAATCAGCGGACGCGGGGCCGCCCGCCAGCCTGTCCGGACCCATAGGCACCCCGCCACTCTCTGTGATGCGCCGGGTGACGGCCGGTCCCGGCTGACATACACCCTGATTGCCATGGTAAACCGGGCCCTCTTCTCTCCTGCGAGGGCATTGATTTTTGTCTGCACGTGCTCCAATTTAAATCGCTTTCTGATCTTCCAGAAAACACAGTGTTTCCGACCGGTGGTTGGAGGCTTTGAAAAAGGAGCCACAGAACCGGATCCCACAGAGCTGTCACCTCTGGCATCTTATTATCTGCAGCCCGGGCAGGCTCCCAGGAGGAGGAGGCTGGGGCTTGGCTTAAGCCATGCCTGAGAAGAGCAAACATCTGCCTCTTGCTCTCCTGGGTCCCCCGGCCCCGGGAATTGCTCTCATCTCTGCATCTGTTTCAGGAGCTTTTGGGTAACACCCCGGCCAGGTGAGGAGACAGTTGGAGGCAGAAGTGTGTCTGCTGTTCTCAGCTTGGACCTCCATCTGCTGTGGGGGCAGATGTGGAACGTCACCGTCGGATCCCCAGTTGTGATGGAGGAGGCGCTTCAGAGGGTCTCCACCCCAATTCTCTCTCTCTCATTTTTTTTTTTCCCTAGGGCCACACCTGCAGCATATGGAAGTTCCATAGCCCAAAGCCAACAGCAACACCTGATCTGAGCCACATCTGCAACCTACACCACCGCTCACGGCAATGCCAGATCCTTAACCCACTGTGCGAGGCCAGGAATCCAACTCATGTCCTCACGGATACTAGTTGGGTTCTTAGCCAACTGAGCCACAGGAATTCCTCCAACCCAGTTCTCTTAAAGGTATCTCTCTCCCACATTCGGGGTGAGCTCTGGGGAAGGAAGATGTCTGGGTGTCAGTGGCATGGGGACTCTGTAATGGTGAATCTTGTGTGACTTGGCTGACAGGCATCCAGGTAGGTGGGGAAACATGATTCTGGTGTTGGGAGGTGTTTGGGGAAGAGAAAAGTGTTAGAATCACTGGACTCAGCAGTGATGAATCTGACTACCCATGAGGATGAGGGTTTGATCCCTGGCCTCGCTCAGTGGGTTAAGGATCCAGCATTGCCATGAGCTGTGGTGTAAGTCACAGGCTCGGCTTGGATCTGGCATTGCTGTGGCTGTGGCGTAGGACGGCAGCAGAAGCTCCTATTTTACCCGTAGCCTGTGAATTTCCATATGCCACAGGTGCAGCCCTAAAAAGCTAAAAAAAAGAAAAAAAAAAAAGACTCCCTGGACTCAGTGAAGCGGATGGTCCTCCTCCCAGGAGGGTGGGCCTCATCTAATCAGTTGAGGGTCTGAAGAGAGACAGAGGGTAGAGAAGGGAGAATTCACTCTCTGCTTGAGCCCCCAATGTCCATGGTCTCCTACCTTCAGAGCTCAGAGCTCCTGGTTCATGGGACTTCAGGTTTGGGCTGCCACGTACACCCTCAGCTCTCCTCGGTCAGCTTGGAGATAGTCAGCTGTGGGCGTTTCCATGTCCATAATCCCCAGACCCAATGCCTCGAAATAAGTCTCTTCCTGGGTATCTGCTCTCCTTCTGTCTGCTTATCCTGTCCATGTGCATCTGTATCTATATCCGTATCTACATTTATACCTATGTCTACACCCTCTTGGCGTCAGTCCTCGGAAGAACCCTAACATGTGTGGGTGAATGATTGGAGACTCTACCTGGTCGCCATCTGCATTCAAAGGCACATGAGGTTGAACATGCGAGAACAAGCAGCCCTTGCAGCATCCCCTAGGGTCCATGTCTGCCTCTCTGCCCCCAAATATTCACATCCCTGAGCTGGGCTACAGGTGGGCATCCTTCACCTTGGAGTCTGGCTTGGCCAAGCTCACATGGGGCAGGTGACAGATGGGGCTTTGTCCTTGGAACTTAAATTTAGAGAATTCCCTGCTGTCATCCTACACCCTGGAAAATGTATTTATGCACCTATTGTAGGGTGTTGTAATGACTTCAAGTTGACGTTGGTATGTTGGTGTCGAGGCAGGATGGGGATGATTACAGCAGAAAGAACCAAAGACCACTTGTTAAGGGGGCAGAACCATGGGTTACAGGGAGAGTCATGAAGTTGCCCCAGGACAATACATGTTTTGCTGCTAAACAAGGCTAACCATCCTCTGAGCCTTCAGCCAGTCCTGATCTATCTTAGTCTCATCAAAGATCACTGACCACAGAGCCTTACTTCAGCTGTCATCAGAATGAAGAAATCTGAAATGTTGTGACGATTAGACGAGGTCCACGTGACACAGAGACAGGACATGAGCAAATGCAGTTGGGGAAAATGGCACCCAATGGACTCACTCAAAGCCAGGCTAGCCTCAAGCATTTAGTTAGTTGTTGTTAGTTAGTTAGTTAGTTTTTAATAAAGAAGATATTCTGGAAGTGCCACAAAACAAGGTGTGCCTGTGTTCCACCCTAAGGATGCCCTAAAATAGATTTGTCTCGCTTCCCATGGAAGGATCACCCAGTGTCTCCAGGTGGGCAGCACGAGTCAAGATGCTGCAGGCACATGTGCTCAGATGGACACACAGCCAGGAAGAGAGTGGCTGGGTCATCCTTGGAGGGTATGTTCACTGTGGGTAGACATGCCGGTTTTCCAATATGCACGTTCAAATTTCCTTCCTCACCAGCACGGGAGGTGAGGTCCACTCCCCTCACACCCTGTCCATCACTTGCTATCATGTCTTCCTCCCTCCACCGCAAGGTTTGGAGTTACACCCGTATGCAGGAATGCCCAAGATCCTAAGTAACACAGCTCCGGAAGCTTGAGTGGCTCCATCTATCCAGGAGGCTGTGTGTCTGCATTTTTCTCTTCCTCAATGAGTTTCATTTCGAATCACTCACAAGTATTTCTCCTCTTTCACGCCAGGGTGCACGATTTCCTCTGGGAAGGAGTCACAGAGGAAGTTTCAGGGTACAGCCTCACCAGAGGGCCAGCACCCCTTGTCCTCTGGGGGGCCCTGGGCATTCTCGTCTGGCGGGAAACGTGGGGTTGGGGGCTATGTTGCATTTTCCAAGCTGTGCTCAGAGTACATATATGGTTCTGCATGGGGGCAGGGAGTGGAAGGTGGGGGCGGGGAGTGGAAGGTGGGGGCGGGGAGTGGAAGGTGGGGACCGGGGCCGGGGCGCTTGGATGCTCTCAGGGTGCTGGTCATAAGTGGCGCTGCCTCTGATTACCCAGCGTAACCCACAGGAAAAGGTGCCAGGGAGCGCTGGAGGACGAGTCATCTGCAGAGATGGGAGCTAATTACTTAATCACTTGCATTTGTAAATCGCATTATTGGAAAAGAAATTACTCTGGTGATCGAATTACAGATATTTATCTGCTAATAGCCCTGATTAACTGGTGACGGTAATCTGTCATTTTGAAAGCTAATATTAACCGTATCAATCTCACCGGAAAATAAACAGTTTATAGGAAATAAAACTTGGGTCTATTTATAGGGCAGAGGGTTGGAGAGAGGGGTCTGGGGCGCGGTGAGGCTGAGGCGCCTCGGCCCATTCACCCTTTGGGGGCGGTCTCAACACCCCCCGAGGTCGAGAACAGGTCCCACGGGGCATTTAACAAGCTCGGCAATTGTCGACGAACACACCTGGGAACCACTTGTTACTGGAAGGTTCCAAAGGCTCCAGAAAACAGGAACGTCCAAGGTTGACCCCCAAATCTTCTCAATCGGTTTGGGATGGACATGCTATAAAATTTGGTTGTGATGATCATTGAACAACAATAAATGTAATTGAGTAATAATAAAAAAATAAAAAAATAAAACAGTGTCCCCTGGCAGTTTCCACTGGGGCTCATTGGGTTAAAGAACCTGACACAGGATCCAAGAGGATGCAGGTTCCACCCCTGGCATCTCCCTCTGAGGGTTAAGGATCTAGCATTGCCGTGAGCTGTGGTGTAGGTCGCAGATGCAGCTGGGATCCAGGGTTGCTGTGGCTGTGATGTAGACCACTCCAGTTTGACATCTAGCCTGGGAACTAGTGGGTGCTGTCTTAAAAAAAAATCGTCCCCTGAAATCCTAAGAAAGGAAGAATTTATTTACCCAGGAGGCACCCAATGAATGCCATGGGTTTCCCCTTTGCCGAATAAATATTCTTTGAAGGGGGCCAGTTTATAGTAAGGGAACAATGATGAGAGGGCCGGTTGTAAAGTCAAGACCCCTCATTTCATCAGAGGGACAACCGTCGTAAGAAGCCCAACGTCCCCCAGACGTTGCCAAGCTGCGTGACATCGTCACAAGCATGGGCCAAAGCAAAGGCTGGCATTTTAGGACCTCTGGGCGACCCTCCTCTGTCCCGGGACGCCCAGAGGTCCTGGGTGTTGGTGGCATCCACTTAACGGACCTGCTGACCTAGACCCCAGCTGAGCTCAGGGTGTCCGGGAGTGACCCCGAGTCACATGTCATCGACGCACCTGGCCGGCTTCTTAAAATTCCTCTTCATCTATTTTCTTTCTTAATTGAGGTGTGACAGACAAATACCAACTGCACCCATCTCAGGTGTGAAGTGGGATGGGAGGCACGTCGCCAAAAGCCGAGCACAGCCACAGGTGCGTCTCCTCCCCCGGGTACCATTTTGGACGGAGCGAGAACACAAGAGCCCCCCTCTGAGTCAGTCTCGTGTGGACGCTAGTGGATCGTGCACGGGAGTCACCTTGCTGGGCATCAAAGCCCCCAGAACATCCATCTTATAGCTGGAGGGTGGTGCCCTCCCCGTGTCCCCCACCCTGTGGCCTCTGGGTAGAAGTTTTATTCTCTATTTCCACCAGTTCCACTTTCCTAGACTCTGCATATAAGTGACCTCATGCAGTGGTTGTCCTTCTGTGTCTGGCTTACTTCATTGAGCATGAGGTCCTCAAAGTCCATTCACCTTGTCACACATGGATTTCCTTCTTTTTTATGGCTGAATTATATATATATATATATATATATATATATATATATATATCACAATATAGGGTATATACACATAGAATATAGAGAGAAATATAATTCATATATAAGATTTAAAGATATCTGTGTACATATCCCATTCTTTTAACCATTAATTGGTCAATGAACACTTAGATTGCCGATGCATCTGGTGTCACAATTTTTTTTTCTGGCCACACCTGCAGCACATGGATGTTCCCAGGCCAGCAATCGCATCAGAGCCGCAGCTTCGACCTACACACAGCTGCAGCCATGCCAGGTTCTTCACCCACTGTACCACAGCGGGAACTCCTACCAACATTTTTTTAAAAAAAAGACATCTTGCTAACAAAGAGAAACTGCCATGGGGTCCTCCTATATCACACCGGGAGCTCTATCGCTTCTCCTGGGACAGAACGTGATGGAAGATAATATAAGAAAAGGAATGTGTATTTACCTATGATTGGGTCCCTTTGCCGTCCAGCAGGAATAGACAACACATTGTAAATCAACTCTACCTTAATCATAAAAGAAAAATAATAACGAGACGTCTTGCTAACACATAGAGAAACCCCGCTGAGATCTGGAGGTCACTGGACGTCCTCTGTTGGCACGTCACCTACAATAAAGCCGCCATCCCATGAGTCCTTCTGCCCGCAGAAGTGATCGAGTCACGTGCCTTCTAACAAGCCGCTGCGTTTATACAAGACCCCGTTCAGGAAGCTGTCGCAGGAGCCTCACGGCCGCGTGGTTTATTACTCCTGTGACTTGGAAGCAATGACCGTGATTTTCCTCCTGGGTTGTTGACACGTCTGTTTTTCCTTGTGGCTGCGCCCAAAGCATGTGGACGTGCCCGGGCCAGGGATCGAACCGGCACCACAGCAGTGCCAATGCCGGATCCTTAACCTGCTGAGACTCAGAGGAGCTGCCTTGGCGGCTGGGGTTGATTCCTTGTTTTCACGCTTGCTGCATTGAGGCAGAGACAGATTCAAGGAGACAGACACCTGCCAGTTTTTCTTCACGCCGGTCGCTGGCCGTCTCTGGCCAGCCCGCGATGGCATTTGGGGCAGCTCCCCGCAAAGGCCCGGGGTTCCTTTGTGACTGTCCCCTCTCCTGGAGGCCACACTCGCTGGGGGGGCATGAATAGGAAATGACCCACCTGTCAGTGCAGTGCCAGCAAACATCTGTCGGGGAGAAGGGACCTTCGTCCTCGTTAATTTTTCATCTTCTCTCTGGAATATTGGCAGGGTGAGTGGAATGGAATAGTCGACCCAAGTGAGCTTTATGAAAATGTGCATCTCTCAAAGTCTGTCCGTGCTTCTTGCAGCCGCAGGTAAAGACTGAGTGCAGGGAGGGGCTTGCAAAACCGGTGAAAGCACAGGCATACAGATTCCTGCACATGCGTGCAGGGGAAGCACGTTAAACTCGGTGAGGCGTGAGCCCTCGTAATTCCTCACGGTATCACCGAGGGTTGGGCTGCGTTGGGTTCTGGTACCTGTGGGCGTGACATTATTTGAAAGGAGGTCCTTTTTTTTTACAGCCACGCCTGTGGCACATGGAAGCTCCCAGGCTAGGGGGTCTATTCGGAGCTACAGCTGCAGGTCTATACCACAGCCACATCAATGCTGGATCCGAGCCACATCTGCGATTGGCACCACGGCTCACAACAACACCAGATCCTTAACGCACTGCCTGAGGTCAGGGATTGAACCTGCCTCCTCATTGTTATGAGTTGGGTTCTTAACCTGCTGAGCCCCAACAGGAATACTCTGAAAGTAGGTGCTTTATACACATCATCAACTTAAGATGAGGTGATGCAGGTAGACCCGGATCCAACAGGACAGGCATCCTTACAAGAAGCAGAGATTAAGACGGACCCATGGGGATGCAGGTGAAGATGGGAGGGGAACCTAGGAGCCCAAGGTCACCAAGGATGTGGAGCAGGCCCCAGAAGCTGCAGGGAGGGCCAAGCAGCCTCTGCTCTGGATCCCCCAGAAGGAACAGCCCAGTCCTCACCTTGGTCTCAGACTTCCCGTCTCCAAAACAGAGATGGAATGAATTCCTGCTGTCTTAAGTTCTCTGGGTTTGTAATGGACAGAAGGTAAGCACATGGCTCAGCCGTCCACAGGGCGTTCAGATTCTAATCCTCAGGGAAACTAAAGGAGACACCCCAAAGCCTTCTGCTTGCCACTCTCCCGCCTGCAGGACTGGGATGACACATCTGCTTTGCTTCTAGAACCAACCCTGGAAAGCCCAGCTTTGGTTACACAGTCTAGAACCAGGGACAGACGTGCTTATATTTTCAGGGGCTCTTAGCAATGGATGCTTCTTCCAAGTACAGCGAACACTGGGGACAGAGGAAAGGATAAAGAAGATGTGGTCCATATGCGGGTGGAATAGTACTAAGCCCTGAAAAAGAATTAAGTTGTGCCATTGGCAGCAACAAGGATGAACCCAGAGACAATTAAGTAAAGTAAGTCTGATATAGAAAGACAAATACCATAAGATATCACTTACATGTGGAATCTAAAATATGGTGCAGGAGTTGCCATTGTGGCTCAGTTAAGTTAAGGACCCAACATTGTTTCTGTGAGGTTGCGGGTTCAATCCCTGGCCTTGCTCAGTGGGTTAAGGATCTGGTGTTGCTGAGGTTGTGGTGTCAGTTGGTAGCTGTAGCTCTGATTCGACCCCTAGCCTGGGATCCTCCATATGCCTCAGGGGCAGCCCTAAAAAGCAAAAAATAAAATAAAATATAGAAAATATCACCAAATATTACCGTCGGGTAGCAGGTTCTCGGACGACTCAAAGGAAACCATCAGGAGGCATGAGAAGTTCTCTGAGAACGGGGTCGCCTCCCAACACCGGAATAGCTGAATGCGCCTGTTTCTTTCTGTTGATAAATTCGCCGTCTTAGGACGAAAGCAAGTCTCTTGGAGGCGAAATGGCCCCCAGGACAGAAGGGCTTCTCTGGGGGAAGTGAGCTGTTGTTGACACAAACTGGACTTTGCCCCCACTTTGCGTGTGGTTGACACGGTCCTACCTGGGTCCATCCTGGGTCACCCGCCTCCTGCCACTTCGGGGCAATGCCTTCTTTAGCGCCCCTTTCTTCCCCATGACTTTCCGAGATGCTGGTTCCTAACGGGAGCTGGGCTTGTCAACAGGAACGACAGCTCTATGGACTTCTGGGGTGGAGGGAGGGGCTGGGTGTATCTCTGATCCCTGGCGAATGGTGCATTTATTTCCAGAACATCCACCCAACGCCGGGGCACCCCTGAGACACGTGAACCACACCAAGGGGTCATCCTACATCACACCCCTCTGCCTTCCCGCTCAAGCTGCCCCAGGACGGTCTCTGTGAAGCCTGGAAGAGGATCCTTGTCCCCCTGTTGCCAGAAGATGCTCCGACACTTCGGGTCTGGACGAGCTAGGCTTCCCCGTGTTCCTCTGAGGTCTGGTAAACGCACGAACTGGTTTCCTTTCGTAACCTCCACGTGCCATTCTGCCTCGTCACTTTCTCAGTGGGTCCCACGGCATCCTTGGGGTTTCCTCAGAGCAGGTCGTTTCACTTTGACTAAGATGTTCTCCTTGCTTAAGTACCCGACGTGCTGAAGCACAGTTTCCAGCCGCTTCCACAGCACGCCCAAAGCAGTCGCCAATATTTTTTGATCAATGAATGCTAATGTTTCACAATCAACCCCCTCTTCTCACCACTCCCATCTTTTTTTTTTCTTTTTAGGACCCCACCGGCAGCATCTGGACGTTCCCAGGCTAGGGGTGGAATCAGAGCTGCACCTGCTGACCTACAGCACAGCCACGGCAACGCAGCATCCAAGCCGCATCTACCACCCACGCCGCAGCTCCAGGCAACGCCAGATCCTTAACCCACTGAGCAAGGCCAGGGGTCGAACCCGCATCCTCATGGACACGCGTTGGCTTTGTTAACTGCTGAGCCATGAGAGGAACTCTAACTAGATTTTAATTTTAAAAAAACAGGGGATGAAAGAAAGGAGCTGTCTCCTAGCCTAGTGATTACAGCTGTGACTACAATGGTGCCGATTTAATTCCTGGTCCAGAACTGGTGCACGCTGTGGCCAAAAATAAAAAATAGGAAAGTCAAAATGCACAATAAAGTGTATTTAAAAAAACAAAAACAAAAAAGCACGTACCAGGGGTAGGACGCCCGCACGCCTTCTGGGGAGGTGAACCGAATCCGACCTGCCGCACGCAGCCGGGAGAGCTCCCCCTGAAGGCAGAAACACCCGTTTCCGCGTTGACGGGTATGGCCGCCGCCAGTCGCATGTGGCTGGGCAACTGAGGAATAGCCATTGTCTCCTGGAATGAATTGTCAGTCATTTGCATTTAAAAAACCACATATGGCTGCCGAGCCAGGAAGGTGGCAGGGGTGACAGAGGGGTGGCATGTTGATTTTAATGAAAGGCAATTCATTTACAGCGAGGAGCCACCTGTGGCCCGTGGCTGCGATTTTGGAGACCATGGCATTCTGGGGGTTTTCTAAGGGACGCGGGCAGCACAAGGGAAGCTGATAAGGATGTTTCCTTTGCTCACTTAGAAAGCCTTCATCCAGGGACGCATCCGTGCTGGCTCCTGCGACTCTGACCCACCCAGTCCCCTCGGAGCTGACCTGGTCACCACGCAGACAGACAAAAGAGACCAGGTGTCTTGCAGGTCAGGGGGCAGCAAGCGCCCCAGAGAAACACCCAGCCCAGAGAGGGTGACGGGGTGCAGGGTGGGGTGGGGGTGCCGGCAGGCTATGAAGGTGCTGGGGGCCAGCCCTCAGTGACGTTCGAGATGGCGGGATTGTCCAGGGAAACGGTGCTGCCTGGTGGTGAGAAGTGAGGGGTCCAGAGCCAGTTATTCATCTTCTGTGCCTCAGCTTCTCTGTCTGCACAGGCGAGGTCTTGAGGATTCGGGGAGCTAACAGGGTCCTGCGAGGTCCTGCGAAGGAGCAACACACAAGGCCAAGAGGCCAAGCAGGACAGATTCATTTGAAACGGACAGCTGAGCTCAAGATGCGGCCAGCACCGACTGCAAGGAGAGGTTAGAGCTCTAGAGATCCGTGGCGGAATCTGTGGTGGGAGTTTGCGGCAGGGACTCGCAGTGGGAACAATGAACAAGGAGGGAGAGGAGGTCGGGGAGGGGTGGGGGGCCGAGTCCCGTGACGGAGGGCAGTGAATCCCTGCAGAGAGGTCATCTCTGCAGGCACTTGCTTTCTGCAGGCCAGTGTTTCTTGCTGCCCAATTTGAGCCTCCTCCACCCCCGGGAGCAGGTGTAAGTCTTGCACCAGGGGGTACCCATGTCCGCAGCTGGTCTCCGAGGTGAAGAGCCACATTCAGGGGCGGGGGGGCTCTGTCTCAATCCTCCTGGGCACCTGTCGAGTCAGAGCGGGAGTTCCCTGGTGGCTCGGTGGGTTAAGGCTCCAGCGTTGTCTCTGCTGTGGTGCAGGTTCAATCCCGGACCCAGAAACTTCAGCATGCTGGGGTTGAAAGAAGTAAAAAGAGGGCACGGCCCCGTGTGCTGGCCTGACCGCCCCCCCTCCCCACCCCCAGAGAAGGAAGCAGCCCACCAGGACACATGTGGCCACCAGACCTGTTTCATCAGCCTTTCAGACACATTTCCCTGGTTGCTGCGTTTCAGTTTGGGATATCAAAGAAGACGGCTCTGGATTTATCACCGTATCTGAAATAAATCACCATCTGACACCAAGCCCCCTGGGTCCCAACACTGTTTCCACACACGTGCGCCATCTCCATGCCGGCAGCCCCAGCTTCCAGCCTGCACCTCCCTGGGCTCCACGTGCCCTCCCCACCCCCCGCCCCGGCTGAATGCTGAGGGAGGGGTAAGGCATTTCTGTGTCCTTAGGGCCCCCGAGGGCACTGTCCTGACGCTGTGCTGGACAGCAGCTCAGGTCCCCAACCAGCTCCACCCGGGAGGACTGCGACCTTGAGCAGGTTAAAGAGAGCGCAGGGCCCACCCTTGGGGCCCCGAGGAGAGTGCGGGGGGTTGAGTGGTGCTCCCCAGTGTGGACAGCCACCTCCTGACCCCCTCGCACCTGCGAACAGAAAGTTATGGGAAATAGGGTCTTTTCAGGTGTGAGGAAGGGAAGGGTCTGAGAGGAGGTCCTCCTGGATGAGGGGTCCCTCCATCCAAGGACAGTGTCCTCCTAAGAGACAGAAGAGGAGACACAGACACAGAGGAGAAGCCACAGGAAGGGTCTGAGAAGCAGTCCTCCTGGATGAGGGGTCCCTCCATCCAAGGACAGTGTCCTTCTAAGAGACAGAAGAGGAGACCCAGACACAGAGGAGAAGCCACGGGAAGGGTCTGAGAGGAGGTCCTTCTGGATGAGGGGGGCCCTCCCTCCAAGGACCGTGTCCTCCTAAGAGACAGGAGACACAGACACAGAGGAGAAGCCACGGGAAGGGTCTGAGAAGCAGTCCTCCTGGATGAGGGGTCCCTCCATCCACGGACAGTGTCCTCCTAAGAGACAGAAGAGGGGACACAGACACAGAGGAGAAGCTATGGGAAGGGTCTGAGAAGCAGTCCTCCTGGAAGAGGGGGGCCCTCCATCCAAGGACAGTGTCCTCCTAAGGGACAGAAGAGGAGACCCAGACACAGAGAAGAAGCCACGGGAAGGGTCTGAGAGGAGGTCCTCCTGGATGAGGGGTCCCTCCATCCAAGGACAGTGTCCTCCTAAGAGACACCAGAGGAGACCCAGACACAGAGGAGAAGCCACGGGAAGATGGAGGCAGAGACGGGAGGGAGGGGGCCACCAGCTTAGGGCCGCCTGAAACCCTCAGAAACTGGAAGAGGCAGGAAGGACCCTCCCCCGGAGCCTCTGGAGGGAACATGGCCCTGGGACCCCTTGACCTCAGACGTCTGGCCTCCAGGGCTGGGGGAGGTTGGACTCCTGCTGTTTTAAGCCACCAAGGTTATGGTCAAGTCTCATGGTGACCCTGGGACACTCAAACTGATGCAAAACCCCAATGGGGCGGGGGTTGAAACCCAGGTAAACCCCAAGTGAAACTCAGAACGAGGATGGCAGAAAGCAGGTGCCAGAGAGTTGGTATATTGAACTGTAGTCTTCCACTCTCAGTCACCCAGCATCACCTTGCAGGTGCTGCAGCCCGGGGCAGGGCCACGGGTGTGGAAGAATAAGAGAGTGACAAGCATGGAAAACGGATGCTCTGCCTCTGTCACCCTTTTCTCCCCATCAAATGAGGGTGGGCCAGCCCGGGTCCCCCCACCCTCAGATTCACCTGGGAGACAGCGTTGATGCGGGCTGCCAAGATGGGTCAAGATGGAGGGGTTCTCTTCCACTATAGAAGGATGGCAGCCCAGGAGACCGGAGTTCTTCTGATCATTTAACCATCCCCTGCAATACCCAGCTCTAACTTCATGCAGATCAGTGCCCAGTGAGTCACAGGCACTGGCAGCAGAAGGAATTCTTACAGACACCAAAATAAGGGCTGTCTTCATCAAAGAAGACCCATCACCAAGATCCTGGGCCATGGAGCAGTCTTGGCATGAAAGCAGAGACGAGAAATCAAAGATGGTTTTGCTTGTGTGGATGGAAGCGAGCCTGAGTCCACAGCACCTCAAATTACCCCAGAGAACAAAGTCCTGTGGTTTCCTGTGTTCTCTGCCCTGTTGCCCGGGACCTGTCTGAGGCCATCTGAGGAGCCATGTCTTCATCAAAGACAGGCCACCAGTGCGAGGGCGGGGCCAGCGTTCTTTCTTGCGGTCCAGGCAGAGCTGGGCTCCCAGCGGCATGACCTTGAGTTACTTGTTGCCGCAGGAGAGAGGCATTTCCCCATTCATCAAGCCCTGGAATGCTCTCTGTCCCAGTATGTGGGCCGTAAAATATGTTACAAGATGTTCGATGTGGGGAAATGGATGGTGAAATAAGTCTCTGTGCAGGCTCCTTGGAGCAGCCGCTGGGTAGTCCATGCCCAGGAGCAGGCAGCGGCAATAAGGTGGGGATTCAGATTCATGGGACTCTGTGACAGGAAAAGACCGGCCGTGAAAATGATGCCACAAATGCAGTTCACAATGTATAGACACGTGTTACCCCACTGCCTGGGTGTTTCTCTGGAGACGGGATGACGGAGACGTGTGAGTGGGAAGATGCAATTGCAGGGTCACTAACGCAAATTAGGAGCCATGGCACCCACGCCAAGAGACAACGGGCTCTGGGTCTGGTAGAATTAAGACTCCTCGTCTCCCTTCCTCCTCCTTCTCTTGCTCCTCCTCTTCCTCCTTCTCTTCTTCTTTCTGCTTTTCTTTCTTCCTCCTCTTCTCTATCCCCCGTTACAGTCCTCAGTTTCTAAATAAGCTCCTGATGGTCCACAAAGGCAGCCTTCTGATTCCATCCTACAGACCCCCAAGGAAAACACAACCCCCTTTTCCTTAAAACCCAAATTTGACCTTGGTGTACACGGTGGAGGTCCTGCATCCACCAGGTCACCGCGGAACCTTCCAAACCCAACCAGACCTCGGAGAAAGTGAATAGTTAAGAGCCCCATGCTCTTCCAATCCCCGTTCATGGATGCCAGGTGGGCTCTAGCAGTCACCCACAAAAGAGATCATCTTTCTTCAGCCATTTCTCATTTCTGTTCTCAAGGTTAACCAGACATCATTTCCTGCATCGCATGGAGAAAATATCATTTCATTGCCTGTCCAGCACTCTCCCACTCTTGGGGACCCTTGAGCCAGGTGGCCCAGCACAATTTACCTGTCATGACTTTGGGTTCCCATAGCCCCTTGACGCTCAGCCACACGTTTTCTTGCTTAGTTGTACATGCATCCTGCTGTCAGCAGTGTGCACTGGACTGATTGTGGGAGCAAACCAGTGAGTTCTTTGGAGACTGAGCTCTCATCGTCTTATTTTTGTTCCTTAAAGTGTTTCCTTCAGCCCTTTGCCCTGCCATCCATAAAAATTTGAAAATGGTTGCGTGTGTGATCATTTGGAAAGAGACGGATGCACTCCTTCACTAAGTGTGAGGAACCTCCTGTCCCAGGCCTCTGTTAGTGTCAAGAAAGACCCAAAGATACTGTCCTTTTCTTCCAGGAGGTTAGAGTCTTGGAGGGGGCCAAGCAACACTCAGATAAGCACACAAATGTGGGTGTGTGACTCTCCTTGTGCCCAGCGTGGGTGGCCACCAGAAAGATCCGTCTTTGAGTCATGCCCACTCCAGGTCGCCAGAAAATCCTGCAAAACGAATATGAAGCCTTCCCAAGAAGTATGTGCCTCCCCAGACGCTTTGTCCCTTCTCACTCCTCCCTCTGCTCCCCCCCTCCCCCCGCCCATGACGTCCCACCAGGAGGTCTTGGTCTTAGAGAATTTTAGGTTCCTTCCAAGCAGAGCTGGTGGAACCTTAGGCTCCCCCTTTCCCTGGGGATTGTGTAGGTTTTCCTGTCTCCAAATGCACTGACCCTTAATCTTGTAACATTAGCCAAGTTCATGCCATTCAGCATCTATAAGAATCCCTCTCAGGCTCAAAAATTCCACAGAAGGACTCAAAGACCTTAGATAAGGTGCTACACTCAACTCCTCTTCCAGCAGCTTCCATTTTCATCAGTCGCAAATACTCATCCTGTAAAAGAAACAGAAAGCCCACTCCTGGGCGTCTATCTGGATGAAACTTTCATTCAAAAAGATACGTGTACCCCAGTGTTCACTGCAGCACTATTCACAACAGCCAAGACACGAAACAACCAAAATGTCCATCAACAGATGAACGGATTAAGACGATGTGGTCCATATACACCATGGAATATGACTCGGCCATGAAAAGAACAAAATAATGCCACCTGCAGCAACATGGATGGACCTAGAGATTCTCATACTAAGTGAAGTAAGTCAGACAAAGACAAACACCACATGAGATCAGTTACATGTGGAATCTAAACTATGGCACAAATGAATCAATACACAAAACAGAAACAAATAGATAGATTAGATAGATCAATAGATAGAATGGAATACTACTCAGCCATAAAGAAGAAAATAATGCCATCGTAGCAACATGGATGCAACTAGAGATTCTCATAGTAAGTGAGGTAAGTCAGACAGAGAAAGACACAGACCATCGGAGATCACTTTCTATGTAGAATCTAAAATGTGGCACAAATGAATCTACCTACAAAACAGAAACAGACTCACAGACATGGAGAGCATACTTGTGGTTGCCAAGGGGGAGGAGGAGGGCGTGGGACAGACGGGGAGTCTGGGGTTAGTAGATGCAAACTCTTGTCTTTGGAATGGATGAGAAATGAAGTCCTTCTTTATAGCACAGGGAACTCTATCCAATCACTTGTGATGGAATATGATGGATGAAAATATGAAAAAAGAATATATATATATGTGTGTGTATGTATATGACTAGGTCAGGTTGCTGTATAGCAGAAATTGACAGAACATTGTAAATCAACTGTAATTTTTTTTTATAACCTAAAGAAAATTAAAAGACGTGGAAACTGGAAGATACACATGGAAGGGTCTGAGCACAGAGTGGACAGGCAGCCCGGAGGTGGGCTGCATCTCAGCAGGGTGTGAGATCTATGGCCGAGGCCAAGTTCCCGCGGGTTTGGGGCAGCTCAGCAGGCCAGCCAAGGCTCCCTGGGACCGCCCCGCAGCTGGACGTGGGAGGTCTGGATGGGGCACACCGCAGGCTCGTATTTCACTTGCCTGTCGGAACAGAAAACCCCACGGCTGCTTGGCTGTCCCGGAAGACCTCACGCCTGCCCCAAAGCCAAGCTTGGCCGCCCTGCTGTGGACGTGGCCCCGTCCTCCAAAGAATTTCTACAAGTGGGGAGATGGCGTATCTTGGATCAGCATTCTTGCTCCGGAGCCGGAAACTAAGCCTCGGTGGAAACGGGATGAGTCCGTGGTCTGCAAGGACCCCATCTCCCGTGAGCCTCTCGGGGCAAGGGGGGGGGGGTTGGGGGTGGGGGTGGGGACCTCCGTGGACACGGTGAAGGCTGGAAATGGGGCAGGAGGTGAACGGGACCAGTGCGGACGGGGCACCCAGGGGTCAGGTGAGCCCGTTTTCTAGGGAAAATGAAAACATAGCACCTGAGGGGTGGGCGTCCAGGAAGACCCCCGAGCTTGGCTCCCTCCAAGGCACTTCTGTCCTGGCCGACCTGTGAGAGGGGGCCAGCCCAGAAAAACACACTTAGCTCCAGAGACCAGAATAGACAGTTGTAAGGGCAAGATCTCCTGCCTGTCAGGGTCACTCTTCATGGATAAACCACATATATGGGATAGAGAGAGAGAGAGAGAGAGAGAGAGAGAGAGAGAAGGTATACATATATATGCTTTTATATACATATTCTTTTTTAGATTCTTCTAATAACCGTTATACACTATCATAGCATACTGAGTACACTTCCCTATACTACACAGTAGGTCCTTGTTGTTTATTTTGCATATATGGTGTGTTTCTGTAAATCCCAAACTCCTATTTATGCTTCTACCCACCCCCCATCCCATTTGGTAACCACAAGTCTGTTCTCCACGTCTATAAGTCTGTTTCTGTTTCATAGATATGCTTGCTTGAGTCCTATTGTAGATTCCACATATAAATGGTATCATGTGGTGTTTGACTTTCTCTCTCTGACTTAATTCATCTGCGATCATTTCTGGGTCCATCCATGTCGCAGCGAATGGCATTATGTGGTTCTGTGTTCATGGCTGAGTCGTATTCCCTTGTGTACACGGCCGCATCATCTTCGTGCATTCCTCTGTCGGTGGACATTTGGGTTGTGTCCCTGTCTTGGCTCTTGTGAGTAGTGCTGCTGTGCACAGTGAGGTGCATGGATCTTTTCACGTCAGTTTTCATCTTCTTCACTGCTACACCTAAGAGTGGAATGACAGTGCAGTGTTTTTACAGTCAGATTCAAAATAAGATACTGTGTATCTTTTTGAATTACGGTTTCCTCTGGATACATGAGCAAGAGTAAAATGAATGGATCACAGGGTAGTTCTATTTTTAGTTTTCAAAAGCCGCCACAGGTGCTTTGTGAGCCCTTGAACGTGGCTGGTGACACTGTGGACCTAGATGGTTAATGACGGTTCTTTTCATTTAAGGTTTTTTGCTTTTGGGGTTTTTTGGCCACACCTCTGACATGCAGAAGTTCCAGTGCCAGAGATCAAACCTGCACCACAGCAGTGACCCAAGCTGTGGCAGAGATCACAGCCGTAGCTCGTAGTTCAGGTTCAGTCCCTGGCCCAGGAACTTCCATATGCCATGGAGGTGACCACAACATTTTTTACAAATAAGATAAAATAAATAGCTGCCTCTGGCCAGCGGCCATCTCCCTGGCCAGCGCACACCTGAGCCAGCAAGAGTTAGCATCTTATACTTGCATGCGTCTTTCTTTTCTGAGTCTCTTCCTTTGTTTTCTTTTTCGGGCTGTACCTGTGGCATATGGGAGTTCCCAGGCTGGGAGTCAAATCAGAGCTGCTGCTGCTGCCGGCCCCAGCCCCAGCCACGGCAACATGGGATCCAAGCTGCATCTGCAAAAGACACCACAGCTCACGGCCACGCCAGAGCCTTAACCCGCTGAGCGAGCCGGTGGATCAAATTGGCATCCTCATGGGCACTCTGGCAGGTTCTCAAGCTGCTGATCCTCAACCCGGCTGTGTGCTTCTGGGCACGGGGGAGCTTGGCGGTCTCCATGCACAAGATGCATGTCCCACAGGACTCCTTGAAGGATTTCGACTCTCCTGGAGAAAGCACGCCCCGTGCATTCATTCTCTCCAGCACAAGGCACAATGAGGTGTTGTTCACCTCCCCAGTTTCTCCTCTGCCGCCAAAGAAGAGATGCCCGTCTTATGTTTTATTCCGTGGCCCATAAATTACCTTCTCCTCCACAGTGGCGGCGACGCTGAAACCGCACGTGCCTTGCTTGCTGCGCCTCTTGCCTTTCCAACTTCCGGGCCACGGAGCCCCTTTCCAATCACTCATCTGTCTGCAGCCCCACTCAAGCCGTGCCTCCTAAATCCTTTCAAGTCCTGAAGCATCTGCGGATGGGATTTTCGGGGGGGGGGGGGCCTGCGGCCCCAGCCGTCCGCGTGAGGCCGCCCTGTTCTCCCCCGTGCTCGGCCACTTCCTTCTGTTTATCATCAGGGAACACGGAGATCCCGCCCAGCCGCCCCCGTCTCTCCGGCTTCTCCCATGGCCTTTACACCAGATCCGCGATGGCATTTTTCCTCTCAACGCCTGGCTGCTTTATGATCTTTTTCCATTTTTTTCCCGTCCTTTCTTCAAACATGATGCCCTTTGCATGTGAGAAACGCAGACCTGTTTGCAGGAATTCTGTTTTACAGAGAGGCACGCGGATGGGTTAAAAGAAGGTGGCTGTTTTTTTTTTCTCTCTCTCTCTCCAAGTTTTATTGAAGGAGGGTTGATGTGCAGTGTTGTGATTATTGTTGCCGGACAACAAAGGGACTCAGGGATTCGTGTACACACATCCATTCTCCTTCCGATTCTTCTCCGATCATCCGTACATGATCCCTGGGTACTTTCCTGTGCTAGACAGCAGATCCCTGTTGGCCAGTCGTTGCATAGACCTTAGGTTGCATATGGATGTCTGCTTTCTGAACGAGGGAAAAAAAAAAAAAACAAGGCGGGGAGAGGGAGGGAAGAGTTTTCAAAGATTGTGCCATGCCATTACTTATTTTTAAAACCCTCCTGGAGTTCCTGTCATGTCTCAGCCATAATGAACACAACTAGCATCCATGAGGATGAGCGTTCGATCCCTGGCCTCGCTCCGTGGGTTAAGGATCCGGCGTTGCTGTGAGCTGGTGTGTAGGTCGCAGATGTGTCTGGGATCCCGCATTGCTGTGGCTGTGGTGTAGACCGGCAGCTGCAGTTCCAGTTCGACCCCTAGCCTGGGAACCTCCCTATGCCACAGGTGCAGCCCTAAGAATAAATAAATGAATAAAAATGTAAAACTCAGAAAAAAAAAGAACAGGAGCTGAAATGGCCCCGGCGGACTCTTTCTAAGTGTGGTCCTTGCATTACCCCAGGACTTCAATTTGTATTTACCTGCATTCGTACCCGGAGCAATTCCTACAGCTGTGCTTGTAAACTTGAGAAAGGAAGCCAGCCTCCTCATGCTTTGTGCCTGTGATCATTTCGAGGCAGGGATCTCAGAGCAGGGGGCACTGGCTCCATCTTCTCGCTAACCTGAAACAGATTTCTGTGTGTCCACACCGAGCAGCCCCGAGGATGTGGTTTCCCGTCAGGACCCAGTGATGGCATGAGAAGGCAACCAAATGCAGCAATGGCCATGACCACGGGCTGGAAGGCAGCGATGTGTCTGTGCCCCGTTAAGAGTCGGGGAAGGTCTGGGGGCCCTAACATTTGTTTCTGAGCTTGGAGAGAAATCTCAGTTTACTGAAGGAGAAAAGAGAGCGAGAGGGAGAGAGAGAGACAGAGACAGAAAGAGACAGAGACGGAGAGAGAGACAGAGAGAGAGAGACAGAGAGATAGAGACAGAGAAAGGCAGGAAATGACTGATGTCCAGCCTATCTGGCTGGAATTATCAGCATGTTCCCAGATAGTCTGGAACCCCCAGTCCTGCGGGAGGAGCGAGGTGCTTGCAGAACTTTCAGGATAAACGTCACTTGTCCTGGTGTCCCTTCCTTGGGATCCAGGCAAGGCGGCAAGGGTGACATTCCAGCAGCCCGCACACCCCATCCCCAGGACACGAAGCAACCTGAGACTCGGCCGTGCTTCCATGGCTCTTTGCTGGGCATACCCATGACTGTCCTTCTGTTCATAAACTAAGCAGAGCTGCCTGCTCTGCCGCCTGTTGAAGCCACGTTGACTATCTGCCCCTAAAACTGGTCTTTCCCTGTGGGCTCAGGGGTCTCCCCCTTCTTCAGAGCCATTCTTTTTTTTTTTTTTTCCTTTTACAGCTGCACCTGTGGCATATGGACATTCCCAGGCAAGGGATCCCATCGGAGCTGGAGCTCTGGGTCTACACTACAGCCATAGCAATGTGGGATCTGAGCTGCATCTGCAACCTATCCCACAGCTCACCGCAACACCGGATCCTTAACCCACGGAGCGAGGCCAGGGATCGAACCAGCATCCTCATGGATACCAGTCAGATTTGTTACGCTGAGCCATGGCAGAAACGACTCCTCTCTAAGTTTTTGCAAAAGGTTTCCTGTGCGGGACGTCATTTTTCAGAACTCCCTTCTCGTGCTGAAAATCCTCCTGTGAAGACCCAGCCGGACCCCGTCCCTGCTGAATTTTTATTTTGACAGCTCCGTAATTGGGTGTAAAGGCCACAACTTCATGGGCACCCAGTCCTGCCCAGTGGATCTTGGCTTACTTCCAGGGAGTTGCTATTTTAGGGCAAAGCTGCCATGGAGGTTCTTCTGCCTGGTTCCACACAGGCACATCAGGAGCACCATGAGCCGTCCCATCTAGACCGACTTGCTTGGCAAACATTAGATAAAATCTGGAATGTGGCACGATCGGATGTTGGAGAAGGTAGGATACCCGGTGGGCACGTGCCTTCTTGGAAAACCGCGAGGTCTCTTCTAGAAGGGTTTGCCCCGTGGCCTCCGCAGGCCGGGCGCTGCCGTCCAGCTGTGCCCCAGAACCCCCGCCTCTCCGTCAGGGCCCTGAGCCCTGCCCTGACCCACTCGCTAGGTGGTTTCGGGAATGGCATTAAGTCATTTCCTCCATCCCGTGCCTTTCCTACCAAGGGGAGTATGGATTCATTCACAGGCTTTTTTCCAAGAGTTTTAAATTCTTTATGGAGGGCTTGTAAATGCTTTTATTTAATTGCCCTAAAGTATGAGCGCTTCATAAACCTGAGCTTTGAGAGAGTCCGTGGTCTTGTAGGCGCCGGGGCCAGGACAAACTGGACAGTGTGTAGGGTCCAGGCCCTCCCCCCCAGAGCGGTCAAGCAGTCAGAGGTCAGATTCCTGGAGGGGCTGGTCAGATTCACATGCTCAGCAGACGAGGACATGCTTGGCTGTTTGGAGATGGGCTTGTCTATCAAAGGGACTTTTTCTTGGGACGCCCACTCTTGGTGATGTTGGGGGTGTGGGGTCCTGTCTGCCAAGAACTCCAGACAGGAGCTCCCCCTGCGGCTCGGGGGTTCAGAATCCAGCTAGTGTCCATGAGGATGCAGGTTCAATCCCTGGCCTCACTCAGTGGGTTAAGGATCCGGTGTTGCCGTGAGCTGTGGTGTAGGTCGCAGACGCGGCTCAGACCTGGCATTGCTGTGGCTGTGGTGTAGACGAGCAGCTGCAGCTCCGATTCGATCCCTGGCCTGGGAATTTTCATATGCCACAGGTGCAGCCCTAAAAAGCAAAAAAAGAAAAAAGAAAAGAAAAGAAAAAAAAATTCTGGTCAAAATGATGCTTCATCTAACGATGTCCTGGATGCTGTCTTTCCTCCTTCAGCTTATGAATTTCTGCTTTCCCATCTTTCTAGCGAGATCGTCGGCATGTACTATTGTCTTCGTTCCAGAGCCACCCCGTGATTTGATGTACGTATAGTTTGGGAACGGTGATCCCAAGCAGGTGAGTTAACACATCTCAGTTACCGGGTTTTGACAAAGGGTTAACTTCCAAACGCTATGAAGGACCCATAGAGCTCAATCATAAAAATAAATGATAAGAATTGGATGGGAAAAATAGGCAAAGGGTCTGAATAGACGTTTCTCCAAAGGAAACCTCCCCGCAGCCCAGGAGAACCCGCACAGATGCTCAGCATCACTGGGGACCAGGAAAATGCAAATCCAAACCACAAAGAGGGGTCCCCTGTGTCCATTTCCAACTGAGTTTTTCAGCCAGTAGGAAAGTGTTTGGATGGCCTGTTCTAGGGCATTTTTCTGTTCTAGGAAATCCTTTTCTCGTGCTGCCATGAAGCTGTGAGCCGAGGGCTGGTCACACACCATGTCCGCTGCACCTGCACAAGAACCATTTCTCTTCCCCGAGGTCACTTAGTGGAATTCTTCAGATCATCTTTTTCAGAGAAGCCACCCACCTTTTCTTTAGTGTTCTGTGATGCTTGTATTCAATGGTCCAGTCTGCTGGTCTTAAACCACATGGGATCGAACTCCGCGTGGGCTGGCTGGCCACCATCAGAGCCAACATCTTATAGTTCTGTCCAGGATCCTGGGCCAGGAAATTGTCACAAATCCTTATGGGTTTTTTTGTTTTTTTGTGTTTTTTTAGGTAGACCTCACCAAACGTAAAATGCAACCTTTTAACCTTTTTGAAAATGGCATTTGGCCCCGTCACCTGTTGAGCAATCCTCACCTGCAATTGCTTTGAGAACTTTTCATCACCCGAAGAGGGACCCCAGCCCCATCAAGTGGTCACCCCACTCCCCACCCTCCAGGTCCTGTCAACCACAAATCTGCTTTCTGTCATTGCAAATTTGCCTATTGAAGTATTTCAATTGAGTGGAATCACAGTCTTTGTCCTTCTGGGTCTGGCTTCTCTCCCTGAGCATCATGGGTTCAAGGTCCATCCACGTGGTAGTCTGTGCCTGAGTGTTATTCCTTTTCACGGCTGCGTAATATTCCACCGTGCAGGTGGACCTTGCTGTTTATCCATCATCCACTGGGGGACACTAGGGTTGTTTCCACCTTTGGGCTACTATTAAAGATCCTGCTGTGGACATGCATGTACCAGTATGTGTTTTGAAGACAGGTGTTCCTTTCCTTTGAGTGCAGACTTAGAAATTGGTTGGGGTGGGAGGGAGAGATGGACTGCGGGTGTGGGATTGGCACCTTCACACTGAGGTCTATGGAATGACTGTCCAGTGGTGACGTGTATACAGCATAGAGAACTCTACCCAGTAGTCTGTGATAACCTATGTGGGAAAAGAATCTGAAAGAGAATAGTTATCAACAGCCCTGGTTTGGAGCTCAACCTCAAAGAGTCCTTGCTGTCCCTTCTCAAGGGAGGACACCGTTGGGAGGGGCTGACCTGCCGAGGCCTCCTCTATCTGGCAGAGCCATAGAGCCGTTCTTTCTGTCTCACCCCAAACTCTGTCTCTGAGGCTTCATTGGTGTCACTGGACAGAGGCCGGTTTCAGCTACACCCTTACTGAGCAAAGAACTTTCTAAGAGGAGGGTACTTCTTTATCAGAAGAGAGAGCCAGGCCTGTCACGAGCTTCAGGTTTTCTGTTTGAGCTGAGATGGTGCGGCTTGACCTTGACACCAAACACCCCTGCATCAGCCCCTTTGAAACAGTGAATTGTTTGTGACGTGGATTTCAATGCAAGAACACAGAACACTCCAGCTCCTGGGCTGCTGTCTTGTGGAGATTTTGCACAAGTGTGGTCACTGTAACAGACCCCACTCAGGCACCTCCCTGCCCACTAGACATCTGTGTGGTCCCTGGAGCTGACTGGCCACCCCACCCCTACCTGGGGGCTCCCTGGGGGATACACAGGCTGAGCACCCCACCTCTTGGATGCTGGGTCCCTGCCCAATCTTGTCAACAGAGGGACAAACATTAGCCACATATCTGTCCTCAGAGACCCAGCTGCTTGCACCCTGTGCCTCCATTGCTAAAACTCAGCCTCTGTCCACTGATGCCAAATAGAAATGCAGAGTTTGGGGTGAAGAAGAAAATATATACCGATTGTTTTGCCAAGGAAAGGAGGCTACAGCAGGCTGATGCCATAAAGATTGTGCCCCGCTTTGAGAGAGAACAGGAAGGGGTCCTAGAATTTGGGAATGACCAATAGGGCCACAGATGAGGGTCAAGGTGGGTGCAAGCTTGCATTCTTCTTCAGAGCTGGTGTTTAGTGGCCCCAGGACTGGTTCTGCTGGCCCGTGAGGTTATCCCACTGTGACCTTCTCTCTGAAATGAAGAAGCCCCATCAAGCAGTTTACTTCTTCCATTTCTTGGGGTTCAGTTCTGCAGAAGAGCTCAAAGACATTGCTCTGTGTATCCCTTGAGGGGGAACCAGGACCTGCCCCCAGCAGGCACTGTTGTCTCCTGACGGCCCCTCAGGGTCTCTGCATCCCCTCCCTTCCCTGATCAGCTCCCCTGCCCCCCAAAAATAAGAAGGCATATTTGCCCTCAACCCAGATTCTTATCGGGAGCTCTGTTTTTCTCCTTTTTACTGTCCAACTCCCCGCAATTCTTCCCAACGGTGGGGTACAGTCTTTAAGGCATGAGTCTGCTGTGGCCTCCTCTGCCGGGCAAAGCCATGAAAGCTCTTCTTTCTCCTTCACCCAAACTCTGTCTCTGCATTTCTGCTGGGCACCGGTGGACAGAGGTCGAGTTTTGGCCACAGTGAGTTTGTGGCAGAGACGGCAGAGTGGCCCTGAGAGTCGGCAAGCGGGATTTGCTTCTCCCTCCTCCAAGCTGGCGGGGTCTGCACGGTGCCCTCAGCCGGCCCCTTCCCTTCTGCCCCATATCTGAGTGTACGTCTGCCGCCTGCGGTAAACACGCTGAGGTTCCGTGTGTCAGAGCAGGGTGCCCGGGAGAGGGGCCGGTTTCCTGCTGTGAGCCGGACACTGGGATATGCCTTCTGCCTCTGCAAGGACTAAATCACAAGCCACTGCAGCTGCCGGCCCCCGACACCCCCTGACAGGAGCTCAGGGTGGGGACCAGGAGTGAGGCCTCTGTGCTCTGGGGAAACTGGAAGAACAGGGCTTCAGAGGGTTAGAGATTTTCAGGAGAAGATTTCAGGAGCCTGAGTCTTGCATCTCCTCGTACCTAGAAAACCACCAACATCCTTCATGGTGACGTCTGCTCCTCGTGACCAGCGGTGACCTTCACGAGGCCAGCAGGGACCTTCCCCACAATGTGAGCTTGGTGGCAGGGACTCCCCCTTCACCGAGATCAGACACTCTGCCCTCCCCCTGCCTCTTTGGAGCGGTTTCTCAAAGCTCCTGGGATGCTGCCTCCAGGCGCTAGTCTTCATTTTGCCCCAAATCAAAATGAACCCTCCACTTTTAGACTGTGCATATTTTTTTTAGGTCGACATTGCATTTCTCTCTTGCACCATCTTTGCAGGGCAAGGGGGCCTAGCGTCTGCTCTGAGGCAGGGGAACCAGGAATAAGCCATTCCTGTTTTCTTGTAATCCCTGCTCTAAGCAGATTTAATGGCCCTGTTATTGCTCAGCCAAATTAACTCCTTATGAAACAAGTTACAGAGTGCCTTTGTGGGTCCTGTTTTCCAATAATAAAAAAAGAAGGTTTGGGTCAGGTTGGGCCATCTGCTTCTTATTAGCACGTAGCCTGCACGGGGCTGCCTCACCGTGCATGGGGTTCTGTTTTCATTAAACGCCTAGTTTAGTGGGGCTGTAATTTTTTTTTTTTAACATTCAAGCAAAATGGAGAACTTGAATTGCCAGTGACCCCGGAGAGGAGGCAAATCTCAATTTCCAAATTCGCATCCCATTTGGTCCCGTCCCATCTCCGCAGGGTCCCTCTCCTGGTGGACGGGGGCTCAAGAGGGACACGCCTGAACCTTGTCCTGGCAGGTGGGACATGCAAGGGCCTCCAGGAAGCAGAAACAGAGCCAAATGGTCACCCGTAGATGACGTGAGGGTCTGAGAGGGCAGCTAGATAGGGGGAGGGGATGTGGGAAGAGAAGGGAGGGCTGGTGTGCACAGAGGGGCCCTGTCCTGCATCTCCGGGCCTCACCAGAGACTCGGGCAGGGCAGGGCAGGAGGGTGCATGCTCGGCATGCTGCTGCCGTTTGCTGTACATTCAAAGGCAAGACCGGGAGTTCCCGTCGTGGTGTGGCAGAAATGAATCTGACGAGGAACCATGAGGATGCAGGTTCGATCCCTGGCCTCCCTCAGTGGGTTAAGGATCCGGCATTGCCGCAAGATGTGGTGTGGGTCGCACATGCGACTCGGATCCCGCGTTTCTGGGGCTGTGGGGTAGGCCAGCAGCTGTAGCTCTGATTCAGCCCCTCGCCTGGGAACCTCCATAGGCTGTGGGTTGTGGCCCTAAAAAGACAAAAGAAAAAAAAAAGGGGGAGACGAAATTTGCTTGGAAACCACAAAGAGCTGTGGCATGACTGTCTGCAGTAGCTGTATTTGCACCCACTGGAGAAGGGGGACGCTGGGGTGTAGCTTTGAGTCGGTTCTAAGGGTTCTTGCTTCTCCCCGTCACATGCGTGCAGAAGCACAAGGCTTCGAGAACTAAATTCCATCAGCGGCAGCTCCACCAGTCACCTGTCTCCAGCAGCCGCCAGGTCCCATCAGCCACGTGGCTCCATCAGCCACGTGTTTGCTGGGGGGAGGGGAGGGATGCCTTCCGGTCTCCCTCATTCTAGCCCTGGAAACGTTCCCCCAAAAATAGAATGGCCAGGCTCAGGGATTGCCAATGACCTTCCCACCCGAGCAGTGGCTCAGAGAGATTTAGTGGTCTTTCCTCACCAGTGAATTGAGAGCCTGGCAGTTTTGCATGCAACAGGGTCAAGGAGGGAGATGGGTTTTTGGGGATGCATGAGCCTGTTGAACCCATTCCCCAGGGGGCTCAGCCTGAGGGTCTGCAGGCGGGGAGGTCCCGGATTGCGAGGCAGGGGCCACAGGACCTCTTGTCAGATCAGCATCTTTTACGTCTGTGGATGCTAGGGAACAGCCAGGATTTCTTAAATCAGGTTACATTTTCATAGAGACCAGTTGTCGTGGGAAAACCCCAAATCTGTCAACATTTGCCTATTCTCGTCTCAACTAAAATTTTGACAAACACCCTGTGTCATTCTGCCTGGGCTGCTGTTACAAAATACCCCAGACTTGGGGGGCTTAAACCACAGACATTTATCCCTCCCCGTCCTGGAGGCTGGAGTTGGAGCCGCAGGGGCGGGCAGGGCTGGTCCCCACTGAGGCCTCTCTCCTGGGCGTGTTGACAGCCGTCTCCTCCCCGTGTCCTCACAGGGCCGTCCCTCTGTGTGTGTCTGTGTCCTGACCTCCTCTTCTTCTAAGGACCCCCATCCTCATTTACCTCCATCCCCTTTTGAAAGACTCGTCTCCTAACACCGCCCCATCTGAGGTCCTGGGGTCAGGGCTTCAGCATAAGCACAATGGGGACACAATTCAACCCATAAAAGCTCTTTTGAGAAAAACAAAGCATGCATAACAATGAGTGTGGACAGGCTAAGTGGGTCTCATCTTTCTTTGCATTTGAGAATGTTTAGTCCAAAACACTGGTCCCTCCAAGCAAATGCATGCTAGGTATTGGCAACGCTCAGTGGGAGACAGGATCCATTGGGGGGGGTCAGAAGCCCCTCGTGTTTATAGTCACGTGGCTGCAATCAGCCACCAGTGTGCATGTCATCTCAGACTCAGCTCAGAGCATCCTAATGGATGTTGTAAAGAATTGGGCTCTAAGGAGTTCCTGTGGTGGCTCAGTGGTAACAAACCCGACTAGTATCCATGAGGATGTGGGTTTGATCGATCCCTGGCCTGGCTCGGTGGGTTAAAGATCTGGCATTGCCACAAGCTGTGATGTAGGTCACAGATGCGGCTCAGATCCTACATTGCTGTGGTTGTGGTGTAGGCCGGCAGCTACAGCTCCAATTCAGCGCCTAGCTGGGAAACTTCCATATGCCACAGGTGTGGCCCTAAAAAGAAAAAAAAAAATCCTGTTCTCCACTGTGGGGACTTCAAGACCTCTCCAATGAGAGAAAGTCAAAGAGCCTCTGGCCAGGATAAAAATTGTCAGACTCCAATCTCACGGCAACTGTTACATAGTTCTTGAGCCCCCTCCCCCTTCAGCTACCTGGCCCACTCCCTCCAGTCCCATAGTAGAAAAGGTATTTGGCCCTCTCCTCGCCTTGCCCTATAGGGAAATTATACCCTCCCAAGCAGCCTGCAGGTGTATAGTAAGACCTTTCCTCTCTCTTTGCCCTGGGCTATACCAACAGACATGTCTACGTGCTTGAGGTCGGCTCTTCCTGGTCATCAGAAAGTTGTCCCGCTGTGTTGGCAACGTTTCTTATCTCAACAAACTCACCTTTCTTTTCACCTCACAGCATTTGCTACTTTCATAAACTCATCTTTCCCTTCACCTCGCTATGAGTCTGGAAATTCTTTTCCAACCCTCGCATGAACCACAACACCCATCTCTGGAGGTGTGATGGACCATCCTGTTGGAAAGATGGCCTCTGCCTGGCTGGGTCTTCTTGGGGTGAGACACCTGTGAAAAATCAAGAGGCAACTGCAATTGATCCCTGGACGTTGATGACCCCTTTCTCAGAGTGTACCCAGCCTCCAGCATGGTGCCCCAAACATGCTGCATGCTTGATACATTTATATCGAATATATCGAATGTTGTGGAGTGCACCAATGCCTTCTGAATCCTGGAGGAGTTCTGGGGAGGCTTTGGGAAGGTGCAGCAGCCAAGCCCAGATAGGAGCAGGAAGGAATCAAGAGCTGGTGCATTTCATTGCACGGCCACCTCTGATGGGCAGGGAGCAATGGAGGCCATGTCCCTTTCACTTCTGAGCAGCAAGTCATGACTCTATGGAGGAAAACCACCCCCTCATTCAGCCATTAATTCCAAGGGGTCTCCCTCCCTCCTTCCAGGCAGTAACCATGCCCATGGGGGCAATTATTCCCATCAGTGGGCTCTCACCTGAAACTCCCACACCCTGAGTATCTCCCCCCCCCCCAACCAGCCGCGGCAGTGATGGAAGTCATTCCTCGGCGGCACAGATAGGGAAACACGATTTGTACTAAACCATACCTCTGGGAGCCCTTCCGCCCGCTAAGTGGATGCAGGCGTTTTAAAATGCGCGGAGGGTTTCCGAGCCCTGCCTTGCCAGGGGCGCTTCTCCCTGTAGACGGCTGAAGAGCTGCATAAATAAAGCACATTTCCCAGGCGAGGGACCAAGCCTGTGTGTCTTCCATCCTCCGAGTGGGAGGAGGCAATGAACACCCTTCAGAGAGGCTCACAGGAGGATGCAGGAGTGGGTCTGCCGTGAGCACGCGTCCTGACAAACATTTACCCTGACACCTATTAGATTTACCGACACAGAGATCCGATCTCCTTTTTCATTATAATAGAAATTGGTAGGCGACTGTTGGGGTCACTGTTGAATATTAAATGATCAGAGCCAAGGTGTGTGTGTGGGGGAGGGGGGTGGCTGTAGTGGGGGGTGACTGTGGGCAGGGGTGACTGGCTTCTCTTCCTTACCTTCCCCGGATTCCCAGGGCTGGGGGGAACTGGAAGAGGGCCATCCTACCTCTTTTACCTACTAGGGTCCTAGACGAAGGCCCATAGGTGTTTGCAGGCGGTAACTAGTGCCTCCCTTCTGAAATGTGGCCCTTTTACCCCCCTCACTCCTTTTTGGATGGACGATGGATGGATGGATATACAGAGTGGGGTCCATCCACACAGTGGATGAAAAGGGCTGAGGCTCAGACACAGGCTACCAGGTGGATGGACCTTGAACCCACGATGCTCGGGGAGAGAAGCCAGACACAGAAGGACACAGAGTGGGATTCCATGCATAGGAAGCATCCAGAACAGGGCAGTCCACAGAGAGACTGGGTTAGTGGTGCCAGGGGCTGGTGGGGAGAGGGCAGGGGAGTGACAGACAGTTCATGGGCGGAGGTCCTCCTTGGGGGATGAGAATGCTCTGGAACCAGAAGGGTGTGGTATTTGCACATTGTGGTGACTATGCCGAATGCCCCTCAATCGTGCACTTTCAAAAGGTGAACTGGGCGTTCAGGTGTGGCCCAGAAGGAATTTGTTAAACAGTATTTGATAAGAGTTCTTTCTTATGTGATGCAGCAGGTTAAGGATCCAGAGGTGTCACTGCAGTGGCTCAGGTCACTGCTGAGGCTTGGGTTTGATCCCTGGCCCAGGAAATTCCACATGCCTCAGGCGTGGCCAAAAACAAAAAGCGGCAGATTGTGTGATGTGTGAATTTTGCCTCAATAAAGTTTAAAGAGGAGTTCTCGTTGTGGCTCAGTGGGTTAAGAATCCAACTGGCATGAGGATGTGGGTTCGAACCCTGGCCTCAGTGGGTTAAGGATCTGGCTTTGCCATGAGCTGTGGTGTAGGTCACCGACGCATCTCAGATCCTGCATTGCTGTGGCTGTGGTGTAGGTCTGCAGTGGCAGCTCCAGTTTTGGCCTGGGAAATTCCATATGCCACAGGTGTGGTCCTAAAAAGCAAAAAATTAAAGAGTTAAGACTCTGTGTGAATGCGCAGACTGGGATATAAGAAATCTAAGGTTAAGGGCTCCAGCCAGCTCCCCCAGGAAGGAGGGACACCCTTCCTCCCTGGAATGGGAGAGTCCCTTCTCATCAGCACATCCTGGGCCAGAGACTCGGGGTGATGGAGCTGGCTGATGCTTCGCTCTGACGAGGTGCCCTGAACGCACACCTCTCCCCATCGCCACCTGTGTGGCTGCTGACTGCTGAGACTTCACTGCAGGGGCATGGGCGTGAGTGGAGGGAATTCTTGTGCCCAGAATCAGATTCAGGCCAAACATCCCAAAGGCCAGGTGGGGCTGCAAGTCCACCACCAGACTGTCTCAGGTCTGCCCCAGGGAGACCCCATCCTGCACCCTTGGAGACTGTGAGGTTTCCTTGGGAGCCGAGATGGCAGAGATCCTTTATGTGCATCGCTGGTGGGAACATAAATTGTCAGAGCCCCCGAGGAAAATGGGAGAGAGTTCCTTTAAAACATGAAACCTAGATCTACTGTACCATCCAGCAACCCCAACTCGGGTATATACCAAGAAGGATGGAAAGCACAGTCTAATAAAGCTACGTGTGCACCCTTGTTCATGGCAGCTTTATCCCCAATCACCGAGAGATGAAAGCAAGCCAAACATCCACAGGTGGGTGGCTGCATAAACGGAAGGTGGAATATTCTTCAGGCTTAAAAAAAAAGGAAGGAAGTTCTGAGACAGGCTGTACTGTGCATGAACCTGGAAAACAGGATGCTGAGTGAAATAAGAAAGGCACAAAAAGACAAACCCACCACCTTCACAGGCATAGAGAACAGACATGTGTCTGCCAAGGGGGAGGGAGAGAGATGGACGGGTAGGTTGAGGTTCGTAGACGCAAACTTGGACGAATGGATGAGCAATGAGGTCCTGCTGTCCAGCACAGGGAACTCTACCCAGTCTCTTAGGATAGAACATGACGGAAGATAATATGAGAAAAAGAATGGGTATATATGTAGGACTAGGTCAATTTGCTGTGCAGCAGAAAGCGACAGAACAATGTAAATCAAATACAATTTTAAATTTAAAAAAATTTCCTTTCCATCAAAGAACTTATTATAATTATAAATAATGCAACTGTACAATTAAATAATACAGTTCTACACTTGTATTATTAATAACCATTTCTCTCCATGGTGCAATGTAAGGTCTATAATGTCTTGTTTATCACATCACCTAGAATGGTGTAATGCCTATATTGAAGAATCAGTAAGATGTAACAAGTTGTGAGGACATATTTATATAGTTACACTGTTTTTTAACCAATTTATGCATTTTATATTTTACTTATTTTCAGAGGGTGTATTATTTTTGTTATTCTTACCAGTTAAGTTATTCTTTTTATTATGCTATATAAAATATTTAATGGTTAAAAAAAAAAAGAGGAATCCTACATGAATCCATCACACACAGGAGGTCCACAAAGGAGTCAGATCATAAAGAAGGCAGATGATGGGAAGCTCCCTCGTGGCTCAGAGGGTTAAGAACCTAGCATTGTCCCTGCTGTGGCCCTGGTTGCTGCTGTGTTTTGGGTTCAATGCCTGGCCTCAGAAATTCTGCATGCCACGGGCGCAACCAAAAGAAAAGAAAGGGAAAAAAGCAAAAGAAAAGAAAGCAGGTGGTGGAGAGTTCCCCGGTGGTTCAGAGGGTTAAGGATCTGGCATTGTCACTGCTGTGTGTCTGGTCATTGCTGTGGCATGGGTTCAATCCCCAGCTTGAGAACGTCTGCATGCCGCGGGTGCAGGAAAAAAAAAAAGAAAGAAAAGAGATGGTGGAGTCAGGGCCTGGCTGAAGGGGACGAGCAGCGAGCGCTCACAGGGACAGAGTTTGGGAAAGTTCTGGTGGTGATGCTCAGGGGACGGCGTTGTGCAACAACGTGAATTTCCTGAATGCCAGTGACCTGGGCACTTAAAAATGGTCAAGATGGTAAAGTTTACAAGTTTGTTTTTCACCCCAATTAAAGAGCAAGTGCAAGGCAAAGTGGGTGTGGAGAGGGTTAGGACCCGTGCCTGGCGTGCACCTGCCCCCTTCAGGCTGACAGCTCCTGCCCTGGACACCCTTGTCTCAATTCCTCACTTCCTCCAAGTGCCTCCTTTTGGGTCGTCTGGAAATAGACATTTCACTCTCCATGAGAAACTGGCACTGGGTCCTCCCCGTCTGGAGTGTTCTCTTTCCAAAGGGCAATAAAACGGTTGGGAACTTTATTCCCAAGATTTTTACGAGTGGCATTGGGATTTTCTTTACGAGCCCCACATCCTTCCCGACACCGCTCTCCCAGAAGGTCTTTACAGAAACACATCCTGGGCTTGGGTTTTTTAAATGTTCATGTATTTGATATTCAGAAAATGCCTGCAACGCGGAGTTCTTTCCAGCTAAATTTGAGTTTTGCCTCAAAGCATGACGGGAGGCTCAGGGCTGTCCCCGGGCACCAGGTATGCATGGGAACTGCAGCACGGCGTGGGTATCACCGGGAGGGAAATGAGCTTCCTGGTGCCAAGCCCTCCAGGTACACAGACCTGGGGGGGAACCGAGCAGTGAGGACAGCCTTCTCAGGGGCCTTGGGGGAATAGGAAATAACTTTCTGAGCCCAAGGGGGTCTGGGCACCTATGTTCTGCCCCCACAAGGAGGCAGAGATTTTAGGAGGGGCTGTGAGAGGTACCCATAGGGCTGGGAACTATCCTCAGAGACTTGAAAGGCAGTAATCCACAAGTGTATGATCCATATGGCTGGGACCCAAAAGGCTGGGATGGACAGAGCTTGGATTCACGGGGCTGGAGTCTAAAGGGTTGAATCCATAGGCTGGAGCCCACAGCATTGGAATACCAACAGTGTTGGGATGCATCAGGCTGGGACACACAGAAGTGCCACCTGTTCTGTTGGGATCCATAGGTTGGGCCAAAGGCTTGGATGATTCCGTCAACACCTTCTGGAAGCGCTTCCCACGAGCTTCCGCCTGAAGCGAACCACTGAGCTCTTGGCTGAGTTCTGCTCCCGGTGTTCCCACTGCACGTGGCACCTCGGCGTGGCTGCCCCTCTCAATCCCCAGCGGCCTCACGGTGCTCTAGGGATCCATGACCTCTTGGTCTTCATCCTGGAGGACCTCTCCAGCCACTCATTCGACGGATGTATCTTCGTTGGCCAGCTGAGTGATTCTGAGATGAGCACCTGTACCTCCTGTTCCGTGGCTAGACCCACCAGCAGATCCACAGCTCGCGCTGCGCTCGCGCTGGGCTTGCAGAAAGCAAGAAGGTCGTCCTGTGCTGTGGACATTTATCAATCATCGCCTGCCGACCAGGCATCACTCTCGGTTCCCTCGCGGAGCCGGCGTCCCAGCCAGCACAGCAGACGTAAGCACTCACAGCGTGTGTTCCGTTAGAGAAACAAGGTCTTTGGAGAAGCCAGCGAAGGAGAAGGCGTGTGGGGGCAGGGAGTCAGGACAGGTTTCAGGGCACCGGTGAAAAGGGGGGTTGTGCCAACGCCACCCTGAGCATCATCCGTCTCCACCTAGATCCGTGTCGGGAAGCCTCTAGATAAATGGCCTCGACGCCTTCAGGTCACAGAAGGCAGAGGGGCAGCGCTGGGGCTGGGGCCGAATCAGCTGCCTAAGGGCCTTGTCCTGTTTGTTGATGAGGACACTGGCTCATTCGATGACCTTCAGACTTGTCTTGATGAGAACGATGCACATGTACCACCTGGAACACTGCCCCCCCCCCAATAACACCCTCCCCGGAAACCTTCCAGATGAATTCTCCGTGTGTCATCTCTCGGTTTTGCAGTCCATGTGTTCCCCCTTCCCTTCCCCTTCGCAAAGTGGGAGACTTAAGGTGGCAATGGCACAGGCCAGGAGGCGCCCCTGGAGGGGCATGAGGTGGGGGGGGGACGCGTGTCTGTCAGGGGCTTGATGAAGACAACTGCTCCCCTGCCGGCTGGGTTAACGAGGCGGAACGCATCGGTGACAAGCGAAGGCTCCCAGACAGGAGGCCGCAGATTTCCTGTCTCTGAAAAGTCAAGACAAAATAAATTGACCTCTGCATTGAAACGTGTCCAGTTGGTACTCAGCCTGCATTTTCCACCAGGACAATTTCGTGTTTGTTTTTTTGTTTTGTTTTGTTTTGTTTAAGATGCCCGTCCTCGGAAGATAAGGGCTTCCTTGGAAATCCACGCACACCTGGCTGCTCATTACCACTGTCATGTCTTGTCATTGCAGAAGATCGAGGACCCCGCAGAAGGTGTCTGGGGGGAGGGGACACGGGTCCACCAGGCCACTGGCGGTGGGGACCAACCCCCCCCTCCCTGGTCATACTCACCCAGATGCGGTGGGGGGCGGGTCTCAGACCACGATGCCTTGACCCCACCGTGCTCGGGCAGGCAGCCCGAGTGAGGGCAGGTGCGTGCGCCAGGCTCGGAGGGCTCAGAGGGGAGGTGTCCCGACATCGTTTTGTTACCCCCTCCGAGACCCGGGGAGCACGTGGCTTCTGAGCAGACCTAACGCTCTAAATGCCAGCTTGTCAGCCTCATCAGGCCAGCCGCTGGAGTCGAAGACGCTTTTTTGAATGCTACCGCAGAGTCAATTAAAATACAGTAAGGCTGACATCTGCAGAATACAGGATGATCAAAGGGGGAAATGCCCATACAGATTCTGACATAAAAACACTGTGTTTGGCGGCCGACTGACACAGTGTAACAGGTCAGATAATTATGAGGAAATCTATGATATATCTGTTGCAATTGCTTATCTTGTTTCCATTATCACAGCCATCAAACACACCGGGCGGGCTCACTTTTGCCGGATCCGAAAGCCGGTGACATGCTGGCGATGCTGATACAGATGGCACATCCTGAGCGGCTGAATTAATTTGACAGTAAATAGGTGATCGCAGTTACCGGCTTGTTTAAATATATATATTTTTAATTGCAGCGGGACAGGGGTATTTTGGCACTTCTGGGAATAGCTAGGAAAGCATGGGGGGGGGTCTGATTAGCAATGCGCCCCTCCTCCCATTTCACGTACCCCTTGGTGCACGTCCGAGCGAGCGCACCCCTCCTCCCCCTCCGTGCGCGCCCCTCTTCCCCCTCCGTGCGCGCTCCCGCATAATTGCATGTGCCCACATGGCTGCTGTTGTTTTCTCGTTTGCACGGTAATTACTCGATGGCAGGCGTACATTTTTTTTCCCCCTCTCTCTTCCTCCAACCCCAGCACCCCAAGCTGAACACGTGCATTAGTGATGATGATTAAAGATTCGTCCCATCTTTGGCCTTGATGTGTTGATTAAATTAACGAAGGATGTGACAGATGAATCTGTGTGCTTAAGGTCCATCCGGGAGAAAGCCAAGGGTTCGTTCAAGCCGGCTGGGTATTTTCTTTTGCGCTCCCGTCGTAATTGGCTTAATGGATTCTCTGTGATGCGCCCCGGCTCTTCCCGACTCCCTCCCCCCCCCCACTCCTACCCCATCCCAGCCCTTGGAAGCAAACTCATTACAGCTTTTTACATTAAATCCTAATAGATTTCCATTTATCTCCTCTGAATTATCACAATAATTACAGTAATAAATTAGGCACGTGGAAGCCATAGATCAACACAATCGGGGTTTTTTTCGTCGTAGCAGTGCGTCAGCGTGCATGCTGACTACATGTGTGATAATGACGGGACCAGGGATGTGTCTGGTCAGGCTGTTCACTGTGTGTAGCTGTGTCTGAGTGTGTGTGTGTGTGTGTGTGTGTGTGCACGTGTGTGTAAGTGAATCTGTGACGCTTTCTGAAAACCTGCAACTCTGTCCCACCTAGAAGGACCTTCCCCTGAAAGGTGGAGATGTTTGGAAATAATGATTTTGTACCATCTCAAGTCTTTCTCTTTTTTTTTTGTTCCTGCCTCTTTCGAAAATCCCCTTCTGCACAGGGAAATGTATTGCCCACACAAATATGCATCACAAATGTCCTCTTTGCGGTGTGAAGTAACCATCGAATTCCATTTACATAACCAGCTTCTCTGTTCCATTTTAATGGCCTCCTATTATTCTGGCCGAGGAGGAAGAAGCTTGCCGTCAGCTCCCTTAATCAGGACTGCAGTCCACCAACCCCCTGGTCCCCAGGCCCTGCGGATATCAAGTCCCAGAGGTACTTCAATGGCCTGGACAGGCGTCCCCACTTTATTTGTCAGCCCGTGCAGAAGCGAAATGTCATGAGTGGGCCACCTATGAAGTTCCCAGCCGATTCTAATATAAATAGTAACAGGACAGATGGCCCCAGATGTTCAGAGGTTTAGACAGGTGAGATTTTGGTTCATTATTTGAAAGGTAACTAGACCAAACTTCCAGACTTGCTTTCTGAACTCTGGAGGTGATGGTTCATAGGCAGTCAGTGTTTAAAAACTTATCAGTGCAAAAAAAGAAAGGAAGAAAGAAAAAGAAAGTGGCAGAAAAGTGAAATACAATGCAATGCCTGAGTCTTGTTTTAATCTGACTTCTTTCCAAGTGCAAGAGTTTCTGTCTTCCCTAGCTCATTGGAATGGCTGCCCATCTCTCGAAATCATAGTTTTTTTAATTTTTTTCTCCTTTTACTTCTTTAGCAAAGCCATGACTTTATGAAGCTGCGTGTAGATATGGACGGCATGGCCATAACTGATCTGTTCTATAAAAAAATTCTACTCAAAATGCAAACAGTCCACATTTGCCCTCAGGATTGACAGCGGAGATACAGGGATTTTTCCTATGAGAGATAAGAGGGTAAATCATTTGGGATATCTGGGCCCTGCTGTCTCTGGAACAGCTATGAACTCTGATGTGTTAGCACAGAAGCCACCATACACAATATGGAAGACAATGAACAGGTGTTTCCGCTGTGCCACACTGGTGGTGTCTCTGCAGTGCCACGACAAAGGTTCCATCTTCCCCAGCCCAGCACCGTGGGTTAAAGGATCCTACTGCCACAGCTGGGATGTATCTAAGTCACAACTGACTCAGATCTCATCCCTGGCCAAAAGAAATAATAATAAAAAAGAATGAACACACACGTTTCAATAAAACTTTATTAACAAAAACCCAGCAGAAGGCTGGATCTGGTCCTTGGGCCCTAGTTGGCGCATTGTAATTGCTCAAATGTCTTAACCAGAGTAATTCATCTTTCCTAGGGATTGGGGAAGGGGGGAGGGAAATATGTGGCTGCTTCAAATTTCATCTCAAATTCATTTTTTTTATTTTTTTAATGGAGGTTTTTTTCTTTATTAAACTTAAGACTTGGGTACTACAAATAAAAACAATTTGAGGGGGGAAAAAAACAAAACCCTCAATAGAAAAAAAAATGAACACTGTCTGGGCCATATCAGAACCCAGAGAAGGTATTCTTTTAATTGAAAAATTCTAGGCACTTCAAAATTGACCTCTTGATACAAAATGACCTTTTGATACAAAATGACCTATTAAAGTTGCAATTTGTGGTTCTTGGTACTGAGCTCCATAAGACAAGCTAGGAAGCCTTCAAACCTTGAGCTGAACCCCATGAGGGTTTATTTGGCTTTTGAATCAGTTCCAAATTCATTTTTAGAGGCCCCCAGATAGCTGACACGGTCTGTAGGGCTCCTGTGGGTTATTCAGTCGTTGTCTGGTGATGTGTAAGCATTGCAATGACCTCAGAGGTGTGATCCAACCTGGGAATTCCTCCTCAGCGTCTTGTCCTCATAGCATACCCAGGAAGGTCCTATCCAGGGATTGGAATGAAATGCAAGACAACTTCTTGACCATCTTTGCGTATTTTGGGGGGTTGGGAGGGGTTGAGGGGGAGTCGTTGGCTGCACCTGCAGCATGTGGGAGTTCCCAGGCCAGGGTTGGAACCTGCACCACAATAGCAACCTCAGCTGCTGCAGTGGCAACACCAGGTCTTTAACCCACTCAGCCACCAAGGGAACTCCCTTGCTGTCTTGATTTAGACTGAACTTTGATGATTCCACTTCCACATTGGCCAATGCATATTTTTCCTTCCGGGAGGATATTATATGAGCCACGAATCACTCTTTGAACCATGTGTGCCGCCTCCGTGTCCCAAACACAGAGAACCTTTCGACCAGTCCTGTGCAGGTAGCCTGCAGTTCTGCCCAATTTGTATCCTTAGTCTTGGAAAATGTGAAGCAGCTGTGACTTCATGACCACACACACACACACACACACACACACACACACACACACACACACACATGTTTCATTCTCCTGGGAATTTTTACTGGCAATGCCTGCTTCTGACACCATAAATACAAAGGAAACCCTCCTACACAGTTGGCAGGAAAGTAAACCTGGTACAACCACCATGGAAAACAGTGCAGAGGTTCCTCAGAAAACTGAGTATAGAACTACCATATGACCCAGCAATCCCACTCCTGAGCATCTATCCAGACAAAACTTTCATTCAAAATGATCCATGCACCCCTATGTTCAGAAGCACTATTCACAATAACCAGGATATGGAAACAAATGTCCATCGGCAGGAGAACAGACTAAGAAGATGTGGTACATACACACAATGGAATACTATTCAGCCATAAAAAAGAACAAAATAATGCCATTTGTAGCAACATGGATGCAACTAGAGATTCTCATACTAAGTGAAGTAAGTCAGACAGAGAAAGGCACATACCATATGATATCACTGATATGTGGAATCTAAACTATGGCACAAATGAACCTGTCTACAGAACAGAAACAGACTCACAGACATGGGGAATAGACTTGTGGTTGCCGAGGGGGAGGGAGTGGGATGGATGGGGAGGTTGGGGTCAATAGATGCAAACTAGGACATTGAGAATGGATGAGCCATGAGGTGCTGCTGTCCTACACAGGGAACTCTGTCCAGTCTCTTAGGATAGAGCATGATGGAAGAGAATATAAGAAAGGGAATATATGTATATTAGGACTGGGTCACTTTGCTGGACAGCAGAAATTGACACAACATTGTAAGTCAACTATAATTTAAAAAAGGAAAAAAATAAACAAAGATTTGATAAATAGCCTCATGAATAAATAAAGGAGGGTCCCAGCATGGGGGGAAGATGGAGGTTTGCTGTTTCAAACCCTGCACTTTGATCATATGTATTACATATTATATTGGTATTATATAGCATGCATGATTGTAAATTTATGTGTCTATCCATATACATGCTAGGCTTGCAGCCAAGTGGACCTGGGTTCCGACTCTGCCCCCGCCGACCCCCCCACACCCTTTCCCTCCTCTGTTTTCCTGTCTACCACCTTGCTGGGGGTGGGGACGGCCTGGCAGGGAGAGAGAGGCACTGCCACCTAGGAGAGGAAGCCAGCCAGGCGGCCCCACGGAGCAGCGGACAGGGGAGCAGTGGGGGAGACCTCAGGGGGTGCCCAGGCCATGCTCCCTGTTGTGCCCGTGGCAGACAGAGGCTCACAGGCTCTGCTCCGGACAAATGCCACACCCTCCCGTGAGCCCACAGATGCCCAGCGGATGTGGGCTGACAGGTAATAGATTTGCTGGACTTTATCACAGGCTGGTCAAATGGACTCAAAAAAGCGCAGCTGAAGTAAAGTAGAAGACTAGAGGGAACCACTCAGACGGCTGCTGCTTTGTCTTTTCTTGGCCACACCTGCGGCATGGAAAACTTCCCAGGCCAGGGATCACACTAGCACCAGGCAGTGACAACGCAGGATCCTTAACCCAAGGGAACTCCCGGACCCGTGCTTCTTAAAGGAACATACGTGTGCCCCCGGGGGTCTTGATAAAATGCCGCTCCAGTGCTATGGGTCTGGGTGGAATGGGAGGCTGGGGATGCCAGGCCCCTGCTCCAGGACCACGGTGGAAAGGGGCTGACCGGCGGACCCAGTGGGAGCCAAGGAGCTTTCTAGAACCATGCTGGCTTCCTTGTTCTCTGCAAACCTGCTCGGGCTCAGCTGCCCGCTGGGTCATCTTTGCATTATTTTATCCTGTTATTTTATCCTTACATCACGTTCTGCCAGGACGCTGGCTTCATCCTCTTGTGGCCCAGGCACGACCTCCCATCTTAGCCACCATCACTGTCCTTGGACCAGTGAGGTTCCCAGCAAGAAGGATACGAGGTGTCAGGTCGCCCTGCAAGGAGACGGGTTTGCCATCTGCGTCTCTCGGACCCCACGCATGCCAAGACCACAGCCCCTCCGTGAACCCCCTGCGGTGTCCCGAGCTGGTCTTCCAGAAAATCTCCAGCAAAGGAAACAATGCCTGGTGAGGCTTCCTCTTGCCACCCACAGGTTTGGGAAGGGCGCTGGGCACCCAGCTGACGAGGGGACAAGAAACACAATTCAAGAGGGAGGAGCAACATGTGCCCTCCCCACACGGTCTTCACTGACAAGCACTGTGGAGCATTAATCACACACCCACTGATATTGCTTTCTGAGAAAAAAAAAAAAGAAAAGAAAAGAAAACATTGGAAATTGAAGACTGCTGGTTTTCTCTGCAGTATGGCCTTTTTTTTCTTTTAAATGTGGTCCTAATCAAATTTCGGCCATGTCTAGTCACGACAGCATCATATAAAGTACGATAAACGTCTAGATTGGACACCAGCCTCCTGCAGTCAGAAATTCCAAGTTTGATGCAGAGGATGCGTGGACCTCAAAAAGTCAGGGATGGTACCAGTGTGCTGGCCTGTAACTGAGAGGTAAATTGACCATACATTTGAGCAACAGATATAAAAACAAAGATTCCTGAAGTGACTTAAATACAAAAGTTCCAAGCATACTGAAAAACAAACAACAAACAAACCAAAAAACCTGTTTTGAGTAAAAGCAGGGGAGATACATTACTCTGAGCGTGAGAGCGTCCACTGCCAACTGCAGTTACAGATCGGTCATCTGTGATGCCCACCTGGGCCAGGTGTGGGTGGAGCAGGGCCCGGGATCAAGGAGCTCACCTGGGCCAGGTAAGCTCAGCGTTGATATGCACTAGGAGAACACAGCCTTTACATGAGCCCAGAGAATCCTTTCATACACACACTCCAGGAAAACAGCCTCAGATCAGAAATATGAACCAAATAAAACTTAATGTGCCCCTCCAATTAACTGCTTTAACCTGCTAATTGCACGGGCCAAAATGAGTCGACTGTAAAAAAATAACAATAGCCCATTTCGCCTTGTAGGAGCTAAATTACTTGTTTCTCCCCAGAAACGATAAACACGGATTAGACTCATTCGTTGTTTTTTTCTACTTTTATATACTCGGAGGCCTTAGAAATGAGGATTAAAAAAAACCTCCAGGGTTTAAGGCCAGGCTTAAAACTAAGTGAATTCTATTCATTATCACCAATTCTTCCTAAATTACAAGGATGTAATTGCATCTCGGCATTTAGCACTAACTTCCACCTTCCCGTGTGGGCTCATCCATGTCCACTGTAGACAAGCAGGCGTGGCTTGGAAGGCAGGAGAATGAGGTGGTGGCTCTCCCGGCTCTCATCTGTGGGAGCCTAGCCAGTGGGGAGGTCGCACTGGGCATAGGGACACACAGATTAGATGGAAATGGAGACAGAGATTACAGAGGTGATGTGGTGAAGATACATGTAGAAAACACAGTGCTGGGGTGTGTACACAGAGATAGATGCTCAGTGTATAGAGATGGAGACAGAGAGATACAGGTGTAGGGGTGATGGAGATACAGATTACAGAGGTGATGTGGCGTGGGTATCACTACAGGGACATACAGACAATACAGGGCTGGGGTGTGTAGATAGAGTTAGATGCGTGATGGATAAATACAGATGCATGATGTATAGAGATGGAGATAGAGATACAGGTGTGGGGTGATGGCGGTACAGACCTACAGAGGTGATGTGGTGTGGGTACCAGCACAGGTGCATATGAACTAAATCATGCTGGGTGTGCTGATAAATGCAGATGCATGATGTGTAGAGATGGAGGCACAGAGATACCGCTGTAGAGGTGATGGAGATACAGATACAGGCAGGATATTGATATGCAAACATAGATGCTCAAATGATAATAGACTTGACATACAAATACAGGGACGACATTCATGTGTACATGCTATAGAGGACACAGATGCAGACAGCGTAAACACACGTAATATACATATCAGCGGTCTATAGATTGAGAGATACAGAGTTGATACAGACATAGTAATAAAGAGATGGGCTACGCAGAGAGATAGAGAAGCGAGCTGTATAGACACACGACACGGGTGTAGACACACGACACGGGTATAGACATATGACCTGACACAGTCCGCCTCTATATCTGTGGCTCTTTACACCATTTCCTCTAAGCACCTTGAATGTCTGTGGATTTTGGTATCGGTGGGGGTCATGGGGTCAACCCCCTGCGGGAACAGAGGGAGAACTGTACATAGGTATCCACGCAGACACTGATGGAAACGCAGGTGTAGCGGTACATATAAATGTACCTACAGACGTATCGTTGATGCGGATATAAATCCATGGGTTATCGGTCTATAGATTTATAGACTGGGCATGGATGTCCTAGAAATAGGATATAGATCGATACACATAAATGCATAGATGGGATAAAGACAGATACTGGTACGTAGATACAGATGATGTAGGTATGTTATAGACATCTACATGGTATTGATGTAGATAAGATACAGGAATACAGACATAGATGTGGAAGCGGCATAAGTACATGGATATATTAGAGACATCGACATGGGTGTGGAAGAGACACAGGTCTCTAGATACACAGACGATCCACACACAGGTGTGTGTAGCATAGCGGCACCTAGCTATAGACGGGAGACGATTTGGGGTCAGATGTAGATCCACACAATATTCCCAGGGCGGGTATAGACGACAGGCTGTCAGGTGGACTAGATAAGGGATGCCCACGAAGCCATCCGAAAAGGCAGGCGAGCCCACATATGACGCACATCATGAGCAGCCCCTCCACGCAGGAGGAAGCGGGGTCCACCCAGGAGCTTGAGAAAACCTTCCCAGCATCCTTTGTCCTCAGGAAGAAGGCGGCGGAGACCCGGTTGATGCCAGAGCCCGCCTCTGCCTGGGCATTAGGGTCCAGACAGTGCTGAAGTCTGAGGCTGACACTCTACCCTTTCTGCTGTTTCTCTATGGGTCTCCTTAGCCTGGACAGGAGCCACCAGGCACGCCCTCCAACCGGCCATTGCTCTGGAAACCATCCGCCACTGGCCAGACCCTGGCGGGGGACCAGGAACCAGCCACCCACGAGCACAGGGTGACTGGGAAGGGCCAGGGCACCGTCAGGATGAGCTTTGGGACGGTGTGCGTTTGCTGGGACTGCCATAACCAATGATCAAAGGGCAGGGCTTGAACCAGCAAACCTCCATCCTCCCCCACGCTGGGAACCAGACATCTGAGGTCAAGCGGTCCCAGGGCCGCGATCCCTCCAGAGCCTCCAGGGGAGGGTCCTTCCTGCCTCTTCCAGCTTCTGCGGGCCCCCATTCAGTGCCACAGCATTCTCCCTGTATGTGTGTGGCTGTCCCAATGTCCCCGCTTTAGTGGACAGACAGCACACGGTGATATCGCGCGAGGACCCGCCCTCCTCCGGCATGACGTCACCGTAACTAATTACATCCGCCTTCATCCTGTTTCCAAATGGGAGCTTGCTCTGAGGTCCTGGCAGAAGCAGGGGTGGGGGAGCCGCGGGACTTCAACCTGTGCACTGGGGGGGTGGGTTCAGCCCATTTCAGACCCCTGGCCTGGAGCCCCAGGATGGAGCGTGGATAAGCATAAAGCGAGGTGGTCTCAGACGGGCTGGCGGGGGCAGCCAGGAGGCCCCGTGCCCTATCCATGGGGCACTAAAGAGGGCCCCCACCCGTAGTGAGACGCCCTGGGACACTCCCCTGGCCTGCAGCGCTGCGATTCCAGATTCCACCCCCCAGAGGACTGGTGACAGCGGGGTGGCCTGAGCGGAAGCTGTTTCCACTCTGCCGCTGCTGAGGGCGCATGTGCAGGAAAGGGAACTCAAGATTACCGTGGGTGGTCGTGACCTTGTGTGGACGCTGGAGGGTCACGGCCATTCGGGCTGCAGAGCTCAGGATGGATGGGTCGGGTTCAGAAAAATGCCGCCCTCCCCCGCCCCGACCCGGGGCAGCGTTCAGCCAGCCCATGCCTCCTGCCTGTTCCAGAAACAGGGAGAAAGTAGCACCCACGAAGGCCTCAGTAACGTGTGATCTGTTGAATCAACAGGGTTAAAGCTGTTGAATAAATGAATCAGCAGAAGCTCTCAAAACACTGTCTGAGGCCAACCCCTCAGCGTCGATGAGGATAGTGGGTAAGCCCTGAAAGACACAGCCATGGTCTGAAAATGCTGAACAGAGGAAAAGCCCAGAGCAGCCCCCCGCCCACGGCTGTTTTCAAATCACGCCCCCCACCCCATGCCCACCCCAGGAAGGCTCCAGAAAGCTTATGGTTTTATGCAGTCCACGAAGATGTGACTTTCCAAGGGACCTGGGTCCTCCATTGTGTGCCTGCCGCAGCGGGGGCTCCAAAACACCCCTGTTTATGTGCAGCAACCGCATGGATGAAAGACATTCTCTGAGCTCGTTTGCATTATTATCATTGTTTTGATGGCCCAGCAGTTTTTGAAAGGAGCAGCATCCCCCGGCTGATCTTCTGCCCTCTGGGTTCTGTTTGGGGCGTGTTTTCACTTTGAAAGTGACTGTGACACCATGGGTGGGGTGGCTCGGTGGTGCATCTGAGCTGGGGCGACCCCAGCACGATGTAAGGGAGGGAGGGGTTAGCAAGCTGATGGCAAAGATTCCTCCTCCGTTTAGAGGTGCTAGAATCCCTTTCAACCATGAGCCAAAGCTTCCTGGGACAGGGGCCATGGGCTAAGCGCAAGCCATGTTCCTGGCGGGGTTGAGGGCGTGGCCAGCATTTCCCCCTTTGAGCTTCCCTCTGACCTCATAAGGTAGGTGGTGCCACCTCCTTTTATAAAGAATTCCTCCTTGGTTTAGAGTCTCTGAAACGCCTTTCAACCTTGACTCACAGCCTCCCGGTACGGGGCATGGGCTGAGTGCTGGCCGTGTTCCAGGCGGGGCTAAGAGCATGGCTGCTATTATTTGCCCATTTAATCTCACGAGCTGGGTGATGCCGCCCCCTTTGTACAAACAAGGACACCCAGGGCTGTGGGTGCTGCATTGGAGTTTGTCAGGATTGGGTAGCTGGTGGCTGGCAGGATGGGAACCAGGTTTGGCTGATTCCGGGTATGGCTGGTAGCTGCTGGCTTTGAGAGAGTGGCTAGGAAAGTCCCCAGGGACCCCTGGGCTTCCGGGGAGCAGCTTCAGCTCCTGGTTATCCACACAATGTGGGGGAAAGAGGACCACCAACCTGCCCAAGGGTGGGAGTGGTGCCTGGGACATCACCCCCGACACCTCCCCACAACACACACCCAGGCAGAGAGGCCTCTGTCCATGGAGGCAGTTTCCCTTCTTTTTTTTTTTCTTTTTAGGGCTGCACCTGCAGCATAGGAAGTTCTTAGGCTTGGGGTCAATCGTAGCTGCAGCTGCTGGCCTATACCACAGCCGCAGCAATACCAGATCTGAGTCATTTCTGTGACCTACACCACAGCTCATGGTCACACCGGATCTTTAACTCACTGAGTGAGGCCAGGGATTGAACCCGCGTCCTCATGGATACTAGTTGGGTTCATTACTGCTGAGCCACAACGGGAAGTCCAGCAGTTGCCCCTTTTTAAACAGAGAAGCGTGAACGTCGCAGGTGCCCAGCCCCTGAATGCAGGCCCCCTGGGGGTGGGGGATGTGTGCATGCTGAGGGCTCTTTTTGAGAAAAGCACAAAATCTCAATTTCCTTTGGTGAGAAGCAAACCTGACTCTGGGTGCAAACGGCAGAGATGCCTATTTGATCGTTTCCAAAGGACTGTGTTCTCCCGCCTTGGCTGGAAGGCTGTCAGGATGTCCCCCGGGACAGCAGGGCAGGCGACAGCCTCGGGCAGCCCCAACTGGGTCCTGGCAGGTTGAACCTGCCCCCCCCGGGGGGGGGTGCTGACCAAGGAGGACCCTGGGAGAGTTGAGACCCTTCCGGGGCTCTAGGGAAAGAGGCACATTTGGGCGTGTTGGCGCGTGTGTGCGCAGGCGGGAGCGCGCTATTTTCTCCTCCAAAATGGAGAGCAGGGGGAGACTTTAGATTAGAAAACTTCAATTAAGCCTTTAAAAAGACCATCTGCCGAACGATGACTGGGGTTTCGTGTAAACAAAATGCCTGTGCTGGTTACAAACACATGATCTTATCTATTGTATTGTGTTACAAATTAAAATTAGATTAAGCCACCTACATGGTACCTTGGCTGCGCCTTCAATTTCTGGCGGAGGCTGAGCCTTTTGCTCCCCCGCATACGCAAACCGGCCTGGCGAGCCCTCATTATCTCTGCAGCAGCATTACTTACTGTGCAGCATAATCAAAGCCTGGGGGTACGTATTAATTATCCTTTTGAATAGTGATGAAATTTTAAAAAGATCTCCTTTAGGCTCACATCATCAGCAGATGAAACAAAGGCGGACACAGCTTGTGCGCAGGGATTCGCATGTGTTTTTACATCTGTTCGCGATATTTCAATTTGAAGCTCAACAAGCAGAGGCTGGAATTCAAGAAGAAGATGGGGAAAGAAAGAGAAAGAGAAAAATCAAGTCTAAAGTCTTGCAATAACAAATAGACACCCCTCCCTCCACCCCCCCACCCCACCCCCACGCCCCACCCCCACCCCCGCGCCGGCTCGTCAAACAAGAAAATGAGTTGCCTTTCTGGAAAAGGCACCGTTGCTTTTGGAAGTGGCCCTGAGATATGGGATTCAGAAGCCGGCGATCGGCATGCAGCTGGGGGGGAGGGGGCCCATAGGTCCACCTGTTACCTCCAGACGTGATGTCAACGCGTGAACCTGCAAATCCCGGCAGCCCCCCGCGATTTCCTTCGAGGGAGAGGGGTGCGGATGTGCAGGCTGCGGCAGCCGGCTTTGTAACATCCCACTGGAAGGCGGATGCTACAACGACAGGGGCGCAGAAAGAGGGGTCCCACGGGGGAGATGGTTTGGGTTAAGAGGGAGTGGTCTTTGGACGGTGAGAGAAGGTTTAGCGGGGTTCTCCGCACGGGGTGGGGGCGGGCGCCCCGCAGACAGAGCTTCCGGTTGAAATGTAGGATCTGGCGTCCAACCCTGGTTGCTGGCAGATACAGACATGTCTTTTCACCCCCTGTTTAAAGCACTTCAGAGGGTGTCATGAAACGCCCACGCCAGGAGGGTTGGGGAGAAAGATCGCACCAGAAATCGAAAGCCACGTGGACGGCTGAAAGGCTCTTTGAAGTGGCCTAGGCACCATGATGGTTTAACCCCAAAACACAGTTTAAAAAAAAAACTCTACCTGTTTTTCTGGAGGATCAGGAATGAAAGGCTTTCTCCACCAATAGGGTAACCATGAGTTAAAATAGGGTCAAACTAGGGTAAAGTGAAATTAATGCAAATCACGTTTCTTGGATGATGGACCCAAACCCTGCAGGTTTGACCAAAGCAGATGGTCCTCTAGGCATCGTGGCCGAGTTCAAAAAGGTGAGGCGAATTCTGAGACACATCTGTCAAGAGGCAGTTTTGCCCACTTTGGGTGGCATCCAACTGGCGTGGCCTGATGGAGGAATCTGGTAGAGACACCGCCCTGTGTCCATAGCCAAGCAACGAGGGGCCCCTAGAAGCTGGAAGAGGCATGAAGGACCCTCCCCTGGAGACTCTGAAGGGAGCCCAGCCCTGGGACCCCTTAACCTCAGAGGTCCGGTCTCCAGGATGCAGAGGGGAGGGTGGATTCCTTTGGTTTTAACATTAGACTATTGATTATCCAGATGGAAGAGAAGGGTCTGAGAGGAGGTCCTCCTGGATGAGGGGGCCCTCCATCCAAGGACAGTGTCCTCCTAAGAGACAGAAGAGGAGACACAGACACAGAGGAGAAGCCATGGGAAGGGTCTGAGAGGAGGTCCTCCTGGATGAGGGGTCTCTTCATCCAAGGACAGTGTCCTCCTAAGAGACACCAGAGGAGACACAGACACAGAGGAGAAGCCACGGAAAGATGGAGGCAGAGAAGGAGGGAGGCGGCCACCAGCCCAGGGCCTCCTGGAGCCTCCAGAAGCTGGAAGAGGCACGTAGGACCCTCCCCTAGAGCCTCAAGAGCAGGGGGCGCAGCCCTGGCACCCCGTGACCTCAGACGTCTGGTCTCCAGAAATGGGGAAAGACAAATTCCTGTTGTCCTAACACCGCCCGTTGTGCTCATGTGTTCTGGCTGCTGCAGGAAACTCGCAGTCTGCATTCAGAACACGGGAGGAGAGGAGCGGAGTGCAGCTCAACTCGAGGGGGGTGGAACCTGTGGAGACGTGCAGCCAGGGCATCATCACCCACCCAAGGGCATGTGTCTCCTGTCCCCCAGGCCCTGGATGGGCATCCACCTGACACACATCCAACTGCAGCCACAGGACCTCCTAAGGAGGCAAGGCTACCAAGGGGCACTCTGACCTGCCCTCCACCCAGAATCGCAGGAGCAAAGACGGTAACCTGGAAAATCCCTGGAATCTTCTCTGAACGTGCGGCTGGGGCACCACGTGTCAGAGTCCTTGTGGCTTCAAACTGGGGGCGTTCCCTGGCTGGATAGGGAGAAGCACTAATTGCGGCCAGAGCTGTCACCATGCACAAGAGAAAAGCAGGGACTGGGAGTGTGGGGTTTCCTTGAGGAAAACGGGGTCTGAGTGTAGCCTGGACGTCCTAAATACTGACCCAGGGTATAAGGCCCCTGGGTTCTAACCAGCTTGCTTCACTCTGCACAACTTGGTATTTTGCATTTAAAAAAGTAGATGGAATTCCTGTCATGGCTCAGTGGAAATGAATCCGATTAGCATCCGTGAGGATGCAGGTTTGATCCCTGGCCTCCCTCAGTGGGTTAAGGATCCGGCGTTGCCATGAGCTGTGGTGTAGGTCACAGATGCAGCTCAGATCCTGCATTGCTGTGGCTGTGGCGTAGGCCAGCAGCTACAGCTTCAATTTGACTCATACCTTGGGAACCTCCATATGACGCAGGCGCAGCCCTAAAAAGACCCCCCCCCAAAAAAAACAATAACATGACATGGGTATCTGATTCCTCTGGTGAAAACTCACACATTTGCTTATCGTTGGGTGTGTCCTTCATTTGGTATTTTTCTGTTTGCTGGTTCTCATACTATTAAGTGTGGTTTCATTGTCGTTTCAGGCATCAGTGTAGACTGGGTGGCATTTTTTTTTCCTTCCTCCTCCAATGATGAAGGCTCTGCCCCACTGGATGTTATGAATATTCTAAACCACCCTCTGTTTATTTGTCATGATTTCTGCCATCCCCATGCAGCTGTGGCCACGAATTTGCTTGCAGGTGCACCCCGAATCAAGCCCTCATTGAGGCTGGTGAAGACGAGGCTTTTTGCATTGGGAAAGCGGTGGATACAGGGTCCATCCATCTGCAGCAGCTGATTCACGTAAGATGCTCCAAGGCCTCCTGTGGGTGATGAGTCAGCTTTATTTGTGGTGAGGCCCCCGGGGAGGGTGGAGCTGGGCAGATACCCACAGACGTTGAGGAAGAAAAAGTATCAGGCTGTGGGTGATGGCTGTTCCCTCACCCGGGGGCTCCAAACAGCCCTGGACAGAATCGTCCAGAAGTAGCTATGAATTCCTCCATGATGAGAATCTCAAAGGCAGGGTGTTTCAGGATAAGGCGTCACCGAGTAAGTAGGAGACTCACGGTGTGCCCAGGTGAGCCCAGGATGGACTCCCATCAGGAGCGGGGGAAAGGACACAATCTCTCCAGGTGGTCCCACACCTGACCCCAACCACGTGGACACCACGGGCACATCTCGTCAGGGTGGTCCCACAGCAACCCCCCTCCCCACACACCATTACTTGAAAGCTTCAGGAGTAGGGAATCTTGTCAACGGCATGGCCTCAACCCAGGGTGCTCACCTGAGTCTGCAGGTGCTCAGAAACATCCGGGGTATCCTGACATTATAGGAGAATTCTTAGGTGTGTCTTCTTACCAGGAGATCCATCCTTTCATATGATTCTAGGTCTTTAATCTAGAAGCAGATCGGCTGCCGTCCCAGGTTAACAGACTTTAGAAGCCACCACCCCCTGTCACCACGGTGGAGAATTGAGAAGATATTGCTTCTAAACCCTCCTCTCAGCAGATGCGGAAAGACAGGAGCCTGGCCATATCAGTGCCTCAATGGCCATGTCCATGGGTTAAGGTCACACAGCGTGCTTACCCCATGACCCAGGACGCAACATTCCAGACGATGGTACCTTGCTCAGTTGTTCAAAATGACGGCTCCCGTGGGAACAGGTACCCTGTCCCCAGGTGGGGATCCTTCTCTCCTCCTCTCGGTTGAAATGCGTGGAAATTCACTCTGATGCTCTCTTGAAATCTCAGATTTATGTTTTCCTACCACCTTGATTTTTTTTTAATTGTGTCTTTTGCTTCCAGGCTGAAACTTGATGCCTCATTTCAGCCTACAGCAGATTTTAACAGCTGAGTTATAAGCCCCTAAAAATAGGGTTCTTCAGCCAAAGTGCTGACACCACTTTATCTCCTAAGGAATGAAGGTTGCACGGCTATAATTAAAAGGACAAGGAGTACTCTGTCTTTGACTAACCTAAATAGCTATCAGGTTAACTTAAAATAAAGTTTCTCGGCGTTACTGAAGGCTGCAGGACATAGAAAGCGTGTGCTTCTCTGCGACCGAAACGGATTACCCAATTCCGCTGATAGGTGAAGAAAAGTGAGGTTGTCTGTGGCTTTCGAAATGACACTCATAAAATACTCCTTGAAAAGGCACAGAGACTGGACAGCAGATGGGGAAAGAGGCTCAGCAGAACCCAAGCAGAAGTGATGCCCTCGGCTTCATCCAGGGGTGCTTCAGTCTTGAACGAGTTTCCACCCATGATGTCAGATGGTGACTGGAGCTGTTAATACTTAAATTGGATATTAAGGAATAAAAATAAATAGCTCCCCTCCTGTATCTCCTTTTCTTAAGCACTGTAGCGATTTCTTCTTTCTCTCTCCTGGATCCCATCTTGCATTGATTTCTTCAGCGTGTGAGAATGACAGCATCTGGCGTGGTTTTTCATGTTCACTTTTGCTTCATCATATTTTCTTTTTAGATTCCACTGGATGCCGTGATAAAAGCCCTCCTGCTTTATTACTTAGGTTTTACGACTTCCCTTCCCCATTGTTCCTGAGTTTGCTCTGAGTTTTTTCTCTGTTTTTTTTTCTCTTTTTCCCCTTCTTTCCTCCTTTCTTTCTTTCCTTCCTTCTTTCCTTCTTTCTTTGTTTCCTTTCCTTTTCTTTTTTTCTTCCTTTCTCTCTTTCTTTCTTTTTTCCCCTGCTTTGGGCTTCCTTCTGTCTTAGCCCCTGATTTCCAAGACAAAGTTAGAAAAAAGAGGTTTTCCTAAGGCGGTAAAATAAGGCCCGCATGACTTACTTTTTTTACTTCATGGGGATAAGTTGGTCCATGGGACATTCTTTATGGACATTTTTCTTCTGCATAGGAAGGATGGGTGAGCCCTAAGATGGGGTGTTGAAAGAAGATGTAAGGGAGAAAGATGGAAATTCCATCCTTAGTCCAGAGAAAAAAGAAGTAGCCGAAATAGTAAAATCAACAGGACTGCACTTGGAGATACCAAGGTTCCACCACCATCACCATCACCAGCCATCAACCTCACATCATTGCTATCACCAATGCCAGCATCACCACCTATCATCACCACCATCACCCCCAACACCATCATCATCACCACCTTCCCCGCCATCATCACCATCACCAACTTCATCACCAACTTCCTCACCATCACCAAGTTCATCACCATCACCATCACCAGCCATCAACCTCACATCATTGCTATCACCAATGCCAGCATCACCACCTTCATCTCCACCATCACCCCCAACACCATCGTCATCACCACCTTCCCCACCATCATCACCATCACCAACTTCATCACCAACTTCCTTACCGTCATCATCACCAAGTTCATCACCATCACCAAGTTCATCACCAACTCCCCCACCACCATCACCATCATCATCACCACCTTCATCACCAACTTCCTTACCGTCATCATCACCAAGTTCATCACCATCACCAAGTTCATCACCAATTTCCCCACCATCATCACCATCTCGAACTTCATCACCATCACCAAGTTCATCTCCAACTTCATCACCACCATCACCCCAACACCATTGTCATCACCACCTTTCCCACCATCATCATCACCATCACCAACTTCATCACCAACTTCCCCGCCATCATCACCATCATCACCACCAAGTTCATCACCATCACCAAGTTCATCACCATCACCAAGTTCATCACCAACTTCCCCACCATCATCACCATCATCATCACCAACCCCATCACCATCACCAAGTTCATCACCAACTTCACAACATCATGATGACAACAATGATATAACAACCATCTACATGAAGCTGGGGCAGATACTTCCATTCCCACGTGGCTTTCCAGGCTTCAAAGCTGAGTATTCTGAGACCACCCCCCACTTCCCAAAATCCCTGTTCTGGATACCGCACACCCAGACACTCTGACTCCCCTCCTCATCCCACTTTTCGGCACTGGTCATCCTTCAGAACGGCCCTCGGGTGCTACCTTCTGAGCCTGGGGGAGGGGTCCCGGCTCAGCATCTCATGCCTGCGTGATGATGGAAAGAAACGGAATGGGCTTTGGTGGGTTTGGACTTAACAAGCATTTTGGAAGTCTGGGAAGTTGGTGACCAGGCAGGTTGTGAAGATTGAGGGTGCAGATGTGCCTACCTTCTTCTGATTTCAATAGAGGGACCGCGGTTTCGTCCTTGAGCTCAGAGTCAGGCTCCCAGACCCTGGAATCCATTGCCAGCTCAGGCAGGGAAAACAGGATGTGTGTTCCCTGGGTGCCCTCTGCTGGCGAACCTGAAGCTTCTCTCTCTAGCTTTCGGAGCCCGACGTCCTAGGGGACCCTTGGAGGGGTCAGTTGCAAAGACCCAGTTGCATCCCTTACGAGAGTCTGGAGGAGTGGGAAACCCAGGCGTGTATGACCCTGAAATTCCACCCGTGGTCAGGACCTGCTGAGGATGCGAAGATAAAGTATGAGGACTGTTGGTGGCCGTCGTGGGAACGTAGGGACCATGGTGGGGGGTGGTGCAGGGAGAGACGGGGAGCTCATTGCTGGGCACTGAGCCCCTCACCCTGAAGGTTCAGCACCTGTGAACTGTGGAGGACATTACATTGCTCTCCTAGAGCTGCTGCAAGAAACACTCCAGACACAGCAGCTTCAACACCACACGTTTATTTCCTTGCAGCCCCAGGGGTAAGAAATCTCACAGGGCTAAAAACAAGGGGTGGACAGGGCTGGTCCCTTCTGGAGGCTGCCAGGTACCATCCCTTTCCATCCTCTTTTCAGCTTCGAGAGGTTTCCAGCATCCCCTGGCCCCTGACCCGTCCCTCCATCCTCAGGCAGCATCACTGCACCCCTCTTCCTGCCTTCACACCTCCTGACTCTCACCCTCCTGCCTCCCTCTTAGGAGGAGACTGGGGCTGACCCTTTCTGCGGCCACGCCACCTCCCACCTCAGGGCCTTGTTTAATCATATCTGCCAAGTCACTTTTCCCCATTCAAGGGAACACTCGCAAATACTAGGGACCAGGATGTGGACGTCTTTGGGGATGAGGATGAGGACACGGATGTCTCTGGGGGCAGCATGCTGCCCACCACATAACCTTGGAAGTGAGAGGTGACACCAGCAGGAAGGCACCAGCCTGGTGGCCAGGCTGACCCACAGAACCCTTCTGACACCCAGGATCCAACCTCAGGGGCTTGGACACACCAGAGAGCAGAGGTGGGCCCACAGTGGACCGGGCTGAAGCAAAGTGGGGAGTGTTCAAAGCCCTGGGGGCACAGGTCCAACAGACTGAGCAGGTGTGCAGACCCCTCTCCTCTGCCTCCAGACCCCCACCGTGGCCAGACCCTCCAGAAGCCTCTGAGCTCTCATTTCTCTTGGTCACCATTCCCCTGCCTCGGCCGGGCTCCTTCATATCACAACCGGCGCGTCCCCAGAGGCTGACGACGGGGGCGTGGGCATTCTGTGCATGTGCACGCGGCTACAGGTGCGTGTTGAACCAACACAGGAAAGTCCCTCTCGGGGGCCCTTGACACACCCCCAGCTTTCAAAAAGTCTGAGCAAGCACGTGAGGCTGTTTGGGGGGAGGGGATGAGGGCAACAGGGCTGTGGGCAGAAGCCGCCCCTCACTCCGCAGGTCACCCAAATTCTCTCTGTACAGGGGTGAGCTCCCTGGCGGGGGGCGGGGGGATGCATCAGGGAGGACGCCATGGAACAACCAGCGGGGCAGAAACCCCCTGCTCGGCCTGTGAGACGCCAAGACACGAGCCCCTGGAAAGAAAAGTCCTTGTTTCTGATTTGGATCATTTTTATGAGTTTCCATTGAGTGGAGGCTCTGGGCTGTGGGGGTGGGGTGAGCCTGCGCGGCTTATGGTTTCATTTCCTTTTCTTTGGGGCACGTGTAATTAAAAATCTGGAGTTAGCAAAAGGACAAAGGAAAGAAACCTTATCCTCGCAGTGACTCCGAGGGAGGGCATTTTTCCCCTTCTGGGACGGATGGAGCTGGAGTGATGAGCAGGCTTCACAAATAGTGCAGGGGACCCCATCTTCCCGGCAGCCGCAGGGGGGACTGTCCAGCCGCAGACGCACATGGCACGCATGTGCTGGGGACCATCTGACACAGAGCGGGTGCCTTCTGGGGCCCATTTCCCTCCATGCGACTGCATCTATCTGCTTAGAGTGTTTGACCACTGGAAAGAAAAGAAAAAAAACACCAGTCTTCTGATCTCCTGTTAGAGAGCACATGCTGGTCTTCTTGTTTGAAAAGGTGATGCAAAGCTCCTTGACATCCTACAAGCCAGCCACTCAACAGAGCCCGGCCCCACTCAATCGACAAGGCTGTGTTCTCCTGTAACGACTGCAAGCAGAAAAGCATACCTGTGGGGACCACACCTGTTCTCAGGTGGCAGAAGACACAGCGTCCTGTGTGGACAACAGAAGCCAGGGAGCTTTGGCCGAGCAGTTGGGAATCCGTTCCTGGTCGTGGTGGCCACGCACAGCGGATGTTGGCCCAAGTGACTTGGCACAGACTGTGGTTCTGTCGTCTGGGATTTATTTAAGCCTTTGGGAGTGGATGGATAGATGGACGGATGGATAGGCAGATGGGTAGATAGAAAGACTGACGGATGATAGATACATATGATGGATAGATAGACTGAGGGATGATAGATAGATGGATAGATGTGATGGATAGATGGGTAGATAGATGATAGATAGTCGGTAGATGATAGATAGACGATCGGTGGAGAGATAGAAAGACAGACAGATGGATGACAGATACACATGATGGATGGCTGGATGGCTGGATGGATAGATAGATAGATAGATAGATAGATATGATGAATGAATAGATAGACAGATAGACAGAAGATGACAGGTAGATAAGGCAGGGTTCTCCAGAGAAACAGAACCAATAGGATACACCATAACTGTATATAAAGTGATAAGTTCTCAAGAATGGACTCCCATGATTACTGATTCCCAGAAATCCCATCAGCCATCAGCCAGCTGGAAACGCAAGAGAGCTTATGCTGCACGTTCAAGTCCCACTGCAGGAGAGAGCCACTGTTCCAACTCACACGGTCAGGCAGAGAGCACAGACTCTCCTTTCCTCTGCCTTATTGCGCTGGTAAGGCCTTCACCTGATTCGACGTGGCCCACCCAACCTGGGCCATCTGCTTTCTTCAGCCCACTGATTCAAAGGTCAAAGGTTCATCTCCCCCAGAGATGTCCCAGTCACAGACACACCCAGATAAAGTGTTTTACAAGACATCTGGGCGTCCTGTGGCCTAGTCACATTGACACATTAAAATTAACCATCACGTATATCCACTATAATTTATAATGTGTGTATATACATATACATTGAACTCATGTGTGTGTATAGAAGTTAAACTTTAGGGGTGTTATGGGGGGGTTCGTTTTTATTTTTTTAGAGCCGCACCCGTGGCGTATGGAAGTTCCCCGACTAGGGGTCGAATCGGAGCTACAGCTGCCATCCTACACCACAGGCACAGCAACGCTGTCCCCACACCCTGTACCTGGGCCCCCAGGAGGGCTCTGTAGTGGAGGTGAGACGGAGGTCCCGCATCTGCGACGTGGTCACGCTGTCCCCATTTCTGTATTGAGCATCTCCCAGGGGTTGGTACCCAGGGACATGGATCAGTGCACAGCTCTGAATCTTGTTTCTCGTCACCTTGATATTAAATCATGCTACCCTTCCTTTTCATATGTTAAAAAAAAAAGAGGCATTTATGTCCCCTGCCTCTTCAAATTGTCAGGACTTGTAAATGAGAGTCAGTGGAAAGACGTGATTTGCTTCGGCGTCCCTTGTTTTAGTGTATTGTCATTTGTTGTACACCGGGGCAGGTTTTGGTCTATAGAAGCACATACGCGCACACACACACACACACACACACACACAGCATGTCTTGATCCTTGCAAATAGCATTTTGCCAGAAAGTAGACTTTTACCTGGAAGTACTCAACTGTGCCATGGACTCTTGGAATCTGGAATTCCCTTTGAAGGTAATGGCCCACAATTATCTGTGGTTCATAAATATGGAATTACCCCCTAATACTAGTGGTTATTAATGGGGGGGTATGGCTTTTACAAGGACGTGTGAGTCATTGAGACCCCTGGCTGAAGGAATGAAATCAGTTTCGAGGAGGTGGGAACACGGCTTTGATGTGGAGCAGGAACCACATGTGGTGAGGAGACCCTTCTGTTTGCAGTTGGAAAAGGTTTGGAACCATACGAGGCCCCCCGTGCTTCCTGCCGTCCCCAGGCTGCTCGCTCTGCGCAGTTTGCCTGGCAAAGGAAAGCTTTACTCATGAGGCCGGAAAAGAATCCATACCTAACAGCAACATCGGTAGTTTTTTCTTCCCCTTTAGAGGATGAGCAAATCTGGGGGACCCCATGATCCCAAGACAGAATAAGCTCCCCACAGATGTCCACGTCCTGATCTATGTGGGAGACAGAACAATGTCCCCCAAGACGCCGTCTGGGACGACCAAACCCCGACGCCAGGACCTGCAAAGGGGAGTCTGAACATTCAAGATCTCAAGCAGGACTTTTAGGGGATGGAATTAACGGGCTGAGTCACACACGTGACCAATAGATGCCGCCCCCACCACCTCTTTTCCCACGTAGACAGACAGTGCCTGACGCACCTGTCCACACCCTTGGGAGAGCACGTCTCCCCACAGGAGGGGGGAAAGATAAATCTGGAGTTTTAACTTTTTGCTTCAAATAGACGTTAGAGAAAAAAAGGGTTGTTCTTGGTTGGGTTTGTTATTTTTATTGGAGAATGACCAGTGTATTCATTGGCTCAGGTTGCAATAACAAAATGCTAGTGTTGGGGGGGATTAAACAGCAAAAGTAGATGTAAAGGGATAGAAATATGCACATGAAACAGATGCAGAAGTAGGGAGCCATACAGGGAGACAAACAAAGAGGTGTATTTGTAGATGTAGATAGATACATACAGGTACAGGTAGATAGACAGGTAGGCATAGATGGATACTCAGATAGATACAGATACACAGATAGATAGACAGATGTCGTAGATACATGATGAATGAATGGGTAGATAGAAAGATAGAGATGGAGATACACTAGATAGATAGAGAGGCAGACAGACAGATAGATATAGTAAATACATGGTAAATGAATGAATGGATAGAAAGATATTAGATAGGTAGATGGATGATATAGCAGATGATAAATGGATGGATAGAGCGAAAGATGGTGGACAGATAGACATAGATTAAATACACTATATAGACAGATCGATAAATACAGTAGATAGATCATAAATGGATGGATGGATGGATAGATAATAGATAGACAGAGAGAAACAGTAGGTAAATGAGAAGTAGACGATGGATAAAAAGATAGATATAAATCAGCAGTGATATTGAGGGAGATGGAGAGAGCTATAGATACTGCTAGACAGATGGAGCTAGAGATGGGGATGGATGCAGAGATGCAGACAGATGTAGACAGATTCAGACCAACTCCTATTTATTATTAAGGATTGGTGCACTGGATGGATTATAGATGCTGAGAAGTCCACCATCTGAATTCGACAAGCTGGAGAGCCGACGGTCTAAGCTCCAGTCCAAAGGCAGGAGATGATGGATGCCCCGGATCAAAGACCGTCCTGCAGAGAGAGAGTGAAGAACACTCCCTTCCTATGAGTTTTGGACTCTGTGGCCCTTCAACTGATTAGATGCGGCCCACCCACACAGGAAAGGACCATCTCGTTTTTTCATCTACTAATTCAAGGGCTCACTTCATCCAGAAATACCCAGGATCACGTCTGACCCTGTCTCTGGGTTGCCCCGGGGGGCGGGGGGTGACAGCACCCATAAGCCCTCAAACAGCCTCCCTGTCACTCTCTGTTCTTGACGGCATCCATCCAACCAGCAGACCAATGCTTCTACTCATGTGAAGCAAACCTTCCCATCTCATTCCCAACCGGCCACTCCCCTGTGTCTTGGCTCCTCCTTCCAGCAAAGGAAGCTCGCTGCCAGGAAGAAGTTCCCGCCCCACCCACTACAGCTCCCCGCTCCCGTTCTCTCTCACCCCCATCCTGGACACACAGCCCCTGATAACACCTTGGGTCTGTGGACAAGGGTGTCCGCTGCCACATCAAGAAACAAAGGATGCTACGTCCACAAGTCCGCAGCCACTGCAGCCGCCCTGACTGTGCCCCCTACGGGGACTCAGGATGGAGAAAGACAGGACGCTGGCCCCAGGTGGATGGTTTCAAGGAGCCCAGACTCTTGCATCTTCCCGCAGAAAGCCGTTCGAGTCACTAACTTGAGGTGTCTGCTTTTCTTAACAGTCATCTTTCGATGTTCCAACTACGTGGCTTTTGTTGCTGAAAACGCCTGAAGTTCCCGCTGTGGCTCAACCGGTTAAGAACACGACTAGTGTCCATGAGGATGCGGGTTCAATCCCTGGTCTGTTCAGTGGGTTAAGGATCAAACTGTGGTGTAGGTTGAAGATGCAGCTTGGATCCGGTGTGGCTGTGGCTGTGGTGCAGGCCGGCAGCTGCAGCTCCATTTAAACGCCTTGCCCAGGAACTTCCATAGGCCACAGGGGTGGCCTTAAAAAGAAAAGAAAAAGCAAGCAAACAAAAAACCTCCTATGTATTCGGGCTCAGGACCCCTCAACCTCTTCACAGCAGTTGCAAAGCGATGCGACAGGCTGCCTGCTGGGCAGCAAATCCTTAGCAAGTCCACTGAATAAAACATACCTCTCAACTTTTAGGCTCTGAAGTTTGTTTGTTTGTTTTTCCTTTTTTTCGGTCGAAAGGAGGGATCCTTCCTGGACCCATCAGCAAAGTGGGCACAGCCCTGACTCCCAGGTGCAGAGACCCGCAGCATCTCTCCGCCATCTTCCTGCTTCCTCTCTGCCCACACCTGCTCCCTCTTCCAGAAGCTTCTAACCCCCGGGAATTCCACCCCCCCCAAGTCACCCCTTTTCCCTGAGGCTCCCGCTATCTCGCAAGCAAACAGCTCCCACACACCACACCTGGCATCCTTCTGAGCCTCTTTTTCCAGGGCCTCTACAGCCTTTTGACCAAACCATAGAACTTCCCTGAGTTTGAGAGAGGCGCCCCCCTCCTGCCCCAAATGAGATCTGAGTCAGGAGAATGGGCTGGTTTGTTCCGATGAGGACCTGGCGCCCAGGACGGGGTTGAGCGAGTGGGGCTTTCAGCGCTGGCGTCGGCCTCTTTCAAGGTCGCGGCCCGTCCCCATCCGTCTGGGGGAGCGCGATGCGATCCGACAGCGCCCAGCCGCCCCGCTATCCACAGCCTCCCCCGCCCGCCTTTGTTTTCAGCCAAAGTGATATATTAGCCCCGTCCAGGCCTTTTGCCTCTTTCAACCTATGAAACCGCGTCTGTTTCTAATGGGAGACAGAGCGTCCCGCGCCGGGCCCTGTGCGCGCCTGTTCGCATCCGCTGGCACCAGGCGGCCTGATGAGCTGCTAATGGGGTACAGGGGACGTTTCTGTGCCCCGTCTGCGGAAGAGCCGGCCCTCTTCTGGGGGCCTTTCATGTGGCGCTCCGCGGGCAGGCACGCCCCCAGCCCCCGAGCCCAGTAAAGCCAGAAGCGGATTTCCTGAGCGTGCAGCTCGGGCGATGGCCCGCGCTCCCTGCCGCGGAGACCGGGCCTCTGGCCGGTCTGTTTGAAGTTCTTTCTCCTGTTGTCTCCCGCGCTCCGGACTGCCAGGCCCTCTCTCCCCAGTCTGGAAGTAAAGCGAAGTTACCCAACGTTTCTGGCCAGCGGGGGAAGGGGGTAGGAGGGCAGGGGCATGGGGGCGGGGGCGGGGGCGCTGGAGGGCCCCTGCGCCTCCACCCAGACTCCCCCTCGTGGGGAGGGGGGCAGAAAGCCATGCTCTCTGCAGGGCTGTGCACCCCACCCCTTTCCCGCCCCAGCCCAGCTTTCTGCGGGTTATCCCGGAGCAAGGCTTTGGTGCAGATCTGAATACTCAACTCGTATCGACCCACGTGGCTTTTGGTGTCAGCTCTTGAGGGACTTCCTCCGTGCCCCTGAGAAGTCAAAGGTCCCCGAGGCCCAGGGGCAGCGCGGTTGGGAACCCTGTGGAAAGTGGCCTGAACCCTCGGAGACCGCCAAACCCTGTGCATGAAATGTCAGGCCTCTCAGTGAAGGTATGCAGCCCAGCTCCACCTGCAATAGGTCCCTGCTAAAATAATAACATTGGGTTTTTTTCCCCCAATTGCACTATTTTTTGTAAACATCGTGGTAAACTATGGATGACATCCATGGTACTATCTGAACTAGTCTTTTTTCACCCCATCTTTTTAGGGCTGCCCCTGCAGCATATGGAAGTTCCCAGGCTAGGGGTCGAATCAGAGTTGCAGCTGTGACATACACCACAGCCACAGCAACACCAGATCCAAGCTGAATCTGTGACCTACACCACAGCTCACAGTAACACTGGATCCTTAACCCACTGAGCGAAGCCAGGGATCCAACCCCCATCCTCATGGATACTAGTCAGGTTCTTAACCTGCTGAGCCACCATGGGAGCCCCCCATCTGAACTATTTTTAAGTGTATAATTTAGTGGCATCAAGGACAGTCTCCCTGTTGGGCAGTCCTCGCAATTATCACCTCCAGAACTTGTCTATCTGCCCAAACTGAGCCTCTGTCCTCTTGAAACACTGGCTCCCCATCCCCCTCTCCCAGCCCCGGCACCCTCCCCCCACCAACTTTCCATCTTTAGGAGTCTGACTAGTCTGGGGACCTCTTCTAAGTGGCAGCATGCACTGTGTGTCCGTCTAGGTCTGACTTCTCTCTCTGAGCCTCGGGGGTTCAAGGTCCATCCACGTTGGAGCCTGTGTCAGAGCTTCACTCCTTTTCACGGCTGAGTCGTAGTCCACATGGACCCCATGCTGCTTATCCATCCATCCACCCATCCACTCATCTACCATCCACCCTTTCATCATCCATCATCCATCCATCATCCATGGACACTGGGTTGCAGCCATATTTTACCCATTGTGAGCAGTGCTCCTGGGAACACAGGTATACAGATCTCGGCTTCAAACTTTGTGCTTTCAATCCTTTTGGATAGAAACTTAAATGCAGAGCTGATGACCCATAGGGCTGGTCTGTTTCCTTCTTGTGGAGGAACCACCCTACTGTTTTCCACGGCACTTTCTTGACTTGCTGGATTTCCTTGGATTTCTTCCTTGGCGCCCTAAGAGCAAACACTTGGATGAACCAAAGGGAAGGTGGAGGAGGGGGGCAGGAAAACCAGGACCCACTCACACTTACAAAACTCAAAACCAAATGCGGGGACAGGATCTCAGCCACGTTGGCAAAGAGGGCAGTGGTCATTTCCTTAAAGATCAAAAGGGGAGAAAAAGGAAGCAAGGAGAGGGATTCGGTCAGAGAATAAAAGTGCACGTCCAGGAGTTCCCGCTGGCGCACAATGGGGTCGGAGATGTCTCTGCAGCACCAAGATGCAGGCTGCATTCCTGCCCCTGCACAGCGGGTGAAAGGAGCCAGTGTTGCCTCAGCTGTGGGTCAGAACTGCAGCTTGGATCTGATCCCTGGCCCGTGACCTCCATGTGCCACGGGGCAGCCAAAAAAGGAAAGAAAAAAAAATTGCATATCCCTCTGTCAGTGGCTATCTTTTGAGAAGAAAGGGGTACAAACATGGCCTTTTTCGATGGCTCCATCCCTTAGGAATAGACCAGGTTATAGGGAAGACTTCCTACCTGAATGAGAGTCTTTTCTTGGGAGCAATAGGGAATCTGAGAACTGGCCACTCAATGCTGGCCGTTCTCCCACCATCGTGCCAAGAACCGTCAGAACCTAAATGCTGGGCATCTGCCCAAAATGCTGACCAGGACCCTAAGGGGAAAGTAATTGTCTCTTATACACATCTACCTTCTCTGGACGTCAAGGAGAACCAGCGTTTGCAGAAAAGCTCTGCTCTTTCAGCCAGGGACACAGAGTCATTGATGCTGGTCGGCGGCTGGGTGACCTACACTGTTTTCAAGGCAGTCCTCGGCTAAATCCCTGCTGCATCTGAACGAGGAGCATCAGGCTACTAACAGCCCATAGCTGGAGCTCCCCGGGGGGTGGTGACCCATGACCACAAGCTGGGGGCTTAAAGCCAGGGGCATCCATCCTCCCCCATCCTGGAGACCAGACGTCCGAGGTCAAGGGGTCCCAGGGCCACGCTCCCTCCAGAGGCTCCAGGGGAGGGTCCTTCCTGCTCTTCCAGCTTTTGGGGGCTCCAGGCAGCCCTGGGCTAGTGGCCACCTCCCTCCAGTCACTGCCTCTGTCTTCCCATGGCTTCTCCTCTGTGTCTGTGTCTCCTCTGGTGTCTCTTAGGAGGACACGGTCCTTGGATGCAGGGCCCCCTCATCCAGGAGGACCCCCTCTCAGACCCTTCCCAGCACACTGTCCCTTCAAATGTTTAAGTCACTCCCTTTGCTTTGGTGATGCCCACGCTCTTGGCACTTGGAGAGCCATGTCCACTGGAGTGTCCCTTGAATGTCCACGAGAACGTTTTGCCAAATGTCCCATCAAGCGCCCTCCCACCTCCTGGAGGTGTGAGATGATACCCAGCGTCCCTCCCTGGGCCTTCCCTCACCTGTGCGCCTTCTCCTCATTTGTCTGTGTTTTTCTGGACGTCCCTCCATCTCTTTCACGTTCGGTTCACTCACATCAGCGCTCTGTGTTTTGCAGAAGACACAGCGCGGAAGCGGTGGGGTCTGGCTACTGTGAAGGCACATAGGCTATTTCACAGCAGGGTTTCAGAAGCTGGAACGGTGTTGTAAGTCAACTACACTTTAATTTTTTTAAATTTTTTAAACAGCAGGGTTTCTGTTTTATTTTTTCTTCCTGATGCCACAGGAAGGGCAACTTTCTTCCCAATGACGTCTCGGGAGGGGTGACGTCTTGGGGGAAGGAGACTCTGATCCTCATGCTCCTGGGAAAGGCTCCTTAACGACTGCGTGTATGGCCCATCTACACAGTGAAATACCCCCTTCACACATGACTGACTTAGGACTCAGACACCCTCAGGCAAATGGGCTGGACCAGGATATGTCTAGCTCTGCGCTACTGATATGGGGGATGCAGGATGCAGAAGGGGGTATCCTGTGCTCTGGGGGGGCGGGGGGAGGTTGAGCAGTGTCCCTGCGCTCCATCCCCCACAGGCCGCCCACCCGAGCATCCTTCCTCCAGCAGCCGTGACACCTGAACCTGTCTTGAGGCTTCACCTGCTGTCCCCAGGAGATGTCTCCCCATCCAAGAAGCCCTGTTGTCAAGGATGTTCCAGGTGGGGCATGGAAGGCACCCCGCCCCATCCCCGTGTCTCCCTGGAGTCGCAAAATACTTTCGCAGCGGGTCCCACTTTCCAGCCCTGATGCCTTGCAGCCCTTCCAGCCTCTGTGGAAGGGGAGGCTTGGTGCTGTCTCCACACCTCTGGGACCCAAATGAAGTTTTTGCACCAATAAAACAGGACACAGGGGTTGGCGTCTTAACCGCAGGGAGACTGAGTCCATCTCTGCCTCCCAGCATCTACCTGGGAAGTAAAATCCTCTCCCCGGCATGATCCACATGCCCAGGGCGAATTTCCCACTTAACACATCACCAGCCACCAGGGTTTGCAGAAAAGTCAAGTCTGACCAGAACCCCGGCAAAGAAAGCTTCCCTTTCTCGAAGAGCCTCCAGCCCTTGCATTTTTTTAAGGGGCTGGGAGGGGTGGGGGAGCAGAGCTAACCATAGAATACTTCCTTTATTTATTTTCTCCCCTAAACAATAAACTATTTAGCCAACGCCGTCCCTGGCTTCTCACCTTGGTGGTCAAGTCATTAATTATGAAGCCTGGCCGGCTGCTTTAGGCCTCTGCTGGCTGGTCCTGCTCGGGTGCAGAGAGCGGGCTGGTTGGAACAGTGCGGGGCTTGTCTGGCCTGGGGGAGGGCCTAAAAGGGCTACTGTGGCTGCGAGGCGGAGGGAGGCAGGGCAGGCAGGCGGCCTGGCATGACTGCGTGCTCTCTCTCTACGCCTGTGGAGGAGGGCGCTGGGGGGCTCCTGGACAGCGTGGATTTTGTGCAAGCTCATGCTGCTGGCCATCGGTGGTGCCCTGCCATGACTTTTCACCACGGCACTGGGGGCCCCTTGGGCTGGGGCGGGACGGCCCTGCCTTTTAGAGAACAACGCCATGCCTCCGAGCAGCCCTGTCAGCGCCCAAGGGAAAGCAGTCGATGGCAATGGCTGCCCCACCCCCAACCGTGCCCCCACCCGCCTCCCAGCTCCTTGTGGGCATTTGGGGGAGGCTCACCTGCCACCTGGACTCAGAGTCTCCTGTATCTCCAGTGTCAAAGTTTCCTTTCTGTCCCGTCTCTGTGCCATGGCCTCTGCTCCCGCCCCGGACTCGCCATCCTGTAGAAGAGGAATAAGCCCTGCACAAGCTCTACCCCTGGGAGCTGACCTCGGGGAGAACAGCACAGGCCCTCCACCCCCACCCTAGTCTGCAACACAGGACGCTGTGCATTTCCCTGGAGAAAAGGGGAGGGGGGGCCTGCCTTCCTGGGAGGGGCAGGGTCTGATCCCCCTCGGAGCCTCAAAATGCCTTGGATCCTATTTCAGAGAGGCACCTGAAATAGTGTCAGCATTTGGAGTTCCCTGGTGGCTAAGCCGTGAAGGACTTGGCATTGTCACTGCCGTGGCTCGGGTTCAGTCCCTCACATGGGAACTTCCACATGCCACGGGCACAGCCAGAAACCACTGCAGTCTTGGGCGACGTTTAGCCACCACCATAGGTACAGGACGAAACACGGCAGGCGGCTCTTCTTTAGCAGAGAGATGAGAGGCTGAGCATCCATCGTGGGCCAGTGCGTAGGCTGTGACCTCCTGTCTTCTCATCCCCCTCCCACACTTATGGGTCCGTCTTGACGTCCGTCCACGAGTGACAACTCAGGAGTCACGTGCCACCTTCAGCCACTCCCACACATGCCCGAGCATTTGCTGTTTTCATCTTGACATCACACGGGACAGATGCCCTGCCTGTGTCTAAAAGTCCCTTTTGCTGCTTCCTGGAAATGATCTGTCATGCCAGAGGGAATAACAAATGAGTGTTTGTGAACATATTCAGAAAGCTAATTTTCTTGACGTGAGTCTATTCTTCGCAGTGAAAGATTTAATGCACTGAGAACCCTAATATCACCCTGAGTGCCTCTTCTTCTTCTTTGTTTGTTTGTTTAGGGCTGCACATGCAGCATATGGAAGGTTCCAGGCTAGGGGTTGAATCAGAGCTGCAGCTGCAGGTCTACACCACAGCCACGGCAACTCAGGATCCATCTCAGGGGCCACACCTGCGACCTACACCACAGCTCACAGCCACACTGGATCCTTAAACCACAGAGCGAGGCCAGGGGTGGACCCCACATCCTCAGGGAGCCTGTGGTGTATTCTTAACCTACTGAGCCACAACAGGAACTCCAAAAATGTATTTGCTTTTTGTTTTTGGTTTGTTTTGTTTTTCATTTTTCTGTTTCCAGCCATACCAACAATTTATTTTTTAATTTTTTATTAGAGTGGATTTACCATGCTGTGTCCATTTCTGGTGCACAGCAACGTGATGCAGGCACACCCATAAAGACATGCTTTTCCTCATATCATCCTCCAGCGTGTTCCATCGCCAGTGATTAGCGCTGTACAGCAGGACCAAAATTTTGTGTATTTTGTTATTTTGTTTTCTTTTCTTTTCTTTTTTTTTTCCAGATGCCTCTTACTCATTCAGTCCTAAAGATCTTTCCTGTGGTCTTTCACGACCGTGCTGGATGTATTTTAAACTCCACCAGCCACTGAGATCCCACGGAAATTTTTTTCCTTCCCGGATACAGTTCATCATTTCAAAAAAAAAAAAAAAAAAAAAAAAAGAAGAAGAAGAAGATTAGCAAAATTGTTGAATGGAGACAGAATTTCAGTTTGGGGAGATGAAAAAATTCTGGAGAAGGATGCTGGGGATGGGTTGTAGAATAAAGTAGATGTATTAATGCCACAGACCTGGGCACTTAAAAGCGATTAAGACGGTAAATTTTAGGCTATATATATTTGACCACAACAAAAGGAGACTGTTCCATGCAAAAATTCATTCGATGCTTTTACTTTTTCATTGACTTTCATTGTATATCCCGGGCTATAAAATGAACAAACCCTTAAATACGTGTTGCCCTGAGGATGCCATAAAATCCTACTTAAGAATAATATAAACCATCCTTTTTCCTGTGAGAATTCGCCCTTGCGAGGCATTCGGGCTGCAGGCTTCAACGCAAGCATTGTTTAGATCGAAAACCCTGACTTTGGCGGCAGCCAAGCTTTAGGAATTCAGCTTGTTCTGTTTTGAGTTTTCACAAAGCCCTATTATCTGGAGGGGAAAAAAAAAAAAAAAGGTACCGATTTCAGCCTTGGGATCCCCCAACCCAAGCACCCACCCAGGTCCTGTCTTGGCCCCACACCTGCCCCCCACACCACCCTGCCGTGTCCCGGAGAGCTCCAGGGCTGGCTGGCTCCGAGGCTGTTTCTTCGCATGCTAAGAAAACAGGAAACTTTCCGAAACCAATGGGCTTAAAGGGAAACGTGGAGATGCTAAAAATGCAATCATATCATTTTCACCAGACCCATTGCCAGGGGAGCTTGAAAACACCAGGATAAAATCTGCAACATTTTAACTGGAGAGGGTTTGGGAGTTAAGAAATTACGCAGTCCTCAGTGCCACCTATGGCGTTTGCCCATTAATGAATTTCAGCTGTATTGGGTAAATCACCCCGGACCCTGCATCTCAGAACCCGGCCAATGAAATCTAACACCCCCCTTGACTGTCGGGTGAAACATGGTGCCGGGTGTTTTTTCAAACAAGGAGGCTTTGAATTATCGACGTTTGCGGAAAAGGTGACATTTCATTTTAAGTGGTTTTTAATAATATATTTTTATGAGGCTTAATCCAATTGCCAATGTTCTCCTTCTTGGAAAAGCCAGCACAGGGACCATGGGCTTGGATGCGCCAAACCCAAATGTGCAGACTCAGCGGAGGGACAGACCTGGCTGGGTGTCCCTTGGGCCCCGCCCCCACGGGGCTCCGGATCCCGCCTGTGAAGGATGGCCGACAATTCTGGGTTTGCTCCAGCCTGGAAGGAAGATCGCGGGGTGGCCCCTGCGGGTCACACGCCCCGGGGAAGGTTACAGACGCTTGGTGGTGCCTGCCTCTGAGCGGACCGTGGGCAGCATCCAAAGTGGGAGTCCTGCCAGCAGCACCCTGTACAGGCTCGTGTCTGCCTCGGGCACGTCGGACTCCCGCCCCGAGAAGTCCAAGGCCTCCCAATTTGCAGTGCCCACCGCCCATCAGCAATGGTGGGGGGTGGGGGGTCACTTTGCCTAGATGCTTTCCTGGTAGCTGGCATTGGAGGAGACCAGGGAACGGGCACCAGGACACAGGGCAGAACATGGAAGGATCCATCAGCCCAGATGCAGACAGCCTGACTGTGTGGAGAGGGGGACCCCACTCGCCCTAGAGCTGCCTTAGGACGGGGGACCCCACAGGCCCTAGGGCTGTCTGTACGATTGGGAACCCTCCATGTTCTGGGACTTAGAACTGGGGGTCCTCTGTGCTCTGGGCAGTCTGTAGGATTGGGGACCCTCCAAGCCCTGGGGCTGTCTGTAGGACTGAGGAGCCTCCCTGCTCTGGGACTATCTGTGGGATTACGGGCAGAATGCCATGCATCCACCTGTTCACACTTCATCCTTAAAATGAGATGAATGCAAGCCTGAACCCCGAGAGACGGCGCTGATCAGTCAGCCACCCAGCGCAAACGCGGGGGTGGGGGTGAACTGGAAACACTGCGGAGCCTCTGCGAGGGGAACCCGCCCCCTATCCCTCTTCCTGCAGCAGCTCCTCCTTCCCCCCAGGAGCCTTGCTCCACTGCTTGGCTCCCTGCTTCTCCCTAATTCCACTTTCAACCCGACGGCTGCCGAGTTCCAAGTCCCCCGGGACGTCCTTAGGGCAAATCGCCCAACTCCAGCTGCCTGGGATCCGCGGGGAGAACACCGCCTCGCCTTAGATGAGACTGAGCTGAACCCCCAGAACGCACGGTCGGTCGGCGGGGACATCTTTGTCCCAACCCGGAGCCCCGGGGCTGTCGGCGGGCCGCCCGCAGTCACGGCCTCACCCGGCTCGTCTTGAGGGGGAGATTGGGTTCGTTTGGGACGACCCGATGCTCGGTGGGGCCCCTCTTCCACGGCCCCCGGTGAGTTGGGGGGGCCCCACAGGCGTGCAGTGGGCTCTCTGCAGCCCTTTCACTTTTCTTAAGCTTTTGGTTTTCTTTTGGTTTGGGGTTTTTTTGTTTGTTTTAACCCGAATGAGGTGGTTTTGAAACCCGCGGGCCTCTGCTGCCCCCTAGTGGCACTTTGGGAGTATGGTCCAAGGAATCCACCTAAAAAAATTTCTTCCCGTGGAACCAACTCTGAAATTACGAAAAACGGGGGCCGGTTCCTAAAGGGGTGAAGGTGCGGATGCCAGACAAATAGAAAGTCTCGGGAGCTCCTGTTGTGGCTCGGTGGGTTAAGAACCTGACTAGTATCCATGAGGATGTGGCTTTGATCCCTGGCCTTGCTCAGTGGGTTCAGGATCTGGCGTTGCCGTGAGCTGCGGTGTAGGTCACAGACACGGCTAGGATTTGATATTGCCGTGGCTGTGGGGTAGGCCGGCAGCTGTAGCTCCGATTGGACTCCTAGCCTGGGAACCCCCATATGCCCGGGGTGCAGCCCTAAAAAGACAAAAAAACAAACAAAACAAAACAAAACAAACCTGTTGGAGTTCCCTGGTAGCTCAGCAGTATAAGGATCCAGGACTGTCACTGCTGTGGCTCGGATTCAATACCTGGCCTGGGAACTTCTCTATGTGATTGGTGTGGCCATAAAAAGAAAACAAACAAAAAACAAACAAACACCCCTACCTAATCCTATGCACTTACGGGGAAATGAAGAGTAGACAAAATCTCTGTATCTCATACACTGTTTTGGCTAAATAAATACCAGAGGAGTCGTCAGGAGAGGGAGACTTTTGTGTGAATGGCTGACAAATGATCGAAGTTGTTTTTTTGTTTTTGTTTTTGTTTTTGTATTTGGGGGGACCACAACCGAGGCACACGCAAGTTTCCTGCCAAGGGTCCAATCAGAGCTGCAGCTGCCAGCCTTCACCACAGCCACAGCAACATGGAATCAGAGCCGCATCTGCAACCTACACTGCAGCTTGTGGCAACACCGGATCCTTAACCTACTGAGCGAGGCCAGGGATTGAACCTGCATCCTCATGGATACTAGTCAGGTTCTTAACCCCTGAGCTACAGTGGGAATTCCTTAATGGCTTTCTGTCACTCATGGCTGCTTTCTACCTAGAGTTCTATTGCACTTGGGGTTTTCTTTCCCTCTGAAACCCTCCCCAACACCCCTTCCTTGGTGAGCCATCTTCACTGCAGAGAGAAGGGCAAGGTGCCATCACCCCACAGACCACCAGGCACCGTCCCCGGACCCCCTGACTGCGGCCGTGATGACTCAAATGACCTCTGGAAGGAGCAGAAGGCAGGCTCCTGCATCCTCATCAACAGCCCAGGTTTGCAGGTCAACCTCGAAGAGCCCTTGCTGTCCCCTCTCAAGGGAGGACCCCATTTGGAGGGGCTCCCCTGCCGGGGCTGCCTCTGCCCGGCAGAGCCATATAGCTGGTCTTTCTGCTTCACCCCAACTCTGTCTCTGAGCCTTCACGGGGCGTTGGACAGGGGCTGCATTTCCGCTACAGTATCGCTCTTCCTTTCAGGAAAGTAACTTATTTGCAGTATTTAAGGTATGTAAGGTACCCGAGAACACACAGCGGGGAACTTTGCTCCCTGCCAGGGAAAGAGTGTGTGAGAACACAGGGTGATGCAGAGACCACACGGAGGAGGGTAATGCACTGGAGACTGCATTTGCAGGTGCATCCCCGGGCCAGCTGCGGGGGCGGAGTGGGGAAACTGAGCAGAAAAGCAATGCTTGCACCTGTGTCGACCCGCCCCCTGGGCACAGGGCTAAGAAACCAGAGCTGTGCTCCCAGGTGCCTACAGGATCAGGGGCCAGTGGTGCCCAGCACCACATCTGGGACCAGGACGGAGCAGTGGCCCCTTGGAGGGGCCAGGCTGGGGGTGGGGAGCGCGTGAGGGGGTGAGGGGGGCTCCAGGTCCAGGAAGCAGGGAAACTACCTCTAGCCTAGGAACTGCCATATGCTGCCGGCAGGTGTGGCCACAGAAAGAAAGAAGAAAAAGAGAAAGAGAAGGGGAAGGGGAAGGGGAAAGAAAAAAGAAAAGAAAGAAACAAACGCAGGGAAGGAGGGAGGGTGGGACGGAAGGAAGATTAGACACGAGAAGAACTAGAAATCATGGTTGAAGCGTTAGGAAGAAATGAAATCATTATCAGCAGATAAACAGTTGTGAACCTAGAAAATCCAAAAATAATCTAACGGTGAAGGAATCTCTAAGACAGTATATCTGGCAAGAGCTAAATACGAAATCAATATAAAAAATCACTTGTTTCCACCCACTAGCCAAAAAGAAAGCCATTTAAACATTCGAGAGAAGTTGCAATTTCGGCGAGCATAAAATCCAGGACCTTAGAAAAAATTCCAACCAAAGATGCGAAAACCCACTTGGAAGGTGGCAGGACGCCCTGCCCAGGTCCTCCGCTTCTCCTCCTCTCTGAAGCAGCTGGGTAACAGTCCCAGCTTGGCATTTCCTGAGGAGTTTCACAGAGGCTGACACCCCCACAGGGGGGAAGATGTTAACGACCTGCCGACCTGCAGCTCAGAGTCCCCGGGCTTCCCGGAGCCAAAGGAGGGAGGATGTAACCCCTGTGGCCCCGCCCTGTGACCTCACCTTCCGCCAATCAGAGAACCACGCAAAGCTCCTGCCTTACCCGGCGCGCTGCCCCCAGCGCTGTCTTTAAACGTGCTTTACAATGTTGCTCCGGGAGCTCTGGGTTTTTTCAGGGCTGGAACCACCCATCCCCTTGCGTGGCCTGCGCTAAACCTTTCTCGGCTCCAAACAGCTGCGTTTCTGTGTGTTTGGCCTCGTGGTGCATCCGGCCCATGGACTTGCACTGAAACTCCAATACCAACAATTTCCAAACCTGACTGAAAATAGAATCCAGTGACGAAGCCCTGTACTTCCCGGTTAAGATGCTCTGTCTTTTAAACACCTGGATTCCCTGCCATTTAGCCGGAGCTCCCACCCAACTCCGATCAGAATTTCAACAAGTTTGGGGAGTTCCTGCTGTGGCTCAATGGGTTAAGAACCCAACTAGTATCCATGAGGATGTGGGTTCGATCCCTGGCCTCGCTCCGTGGGTTAAGGATCCAGCATTGCCATGAGCTGGGTCCTAGGTGGCAAATGAAGCTCGGATCTGGCCTTGCTGTGGCTGTGGTGCAGGCCGACAGCTGCAGCTCCAATTTGACCCCTAGCCCAGGAACTTCCATTTGCTGCGGCCGCGGCCCTAAGAAGCAAAAAAAAGGGGGGGGGGGGCTTCAACAAATTCTTCCCCCCAACCCACCCACATCACGATGGACTAGCTCTTTATAGAAGGTGTGTGGAAATTCGAGAGGACTCAAAACAGTCCAAACAGAGGCGATGGAGGAGGGAAAGGCAGACAGAGAGAAAAACGAGAAACGCAGCCTATAAAGCTCCAAAATGATAAAGTTTAGTATCAAGCTGCACAATGAAGTCATCGCGCCACTGCAGGGTCTGGAATAAAACACCCAGACGCCAGGAGAGAGACCAGGACGGGCTCATGGGTGATGGACGCTGTGTGTGACAGCAGGGGGCGCTGTAGACACGCCAGGACCAGCAGCCTGGGCTTAACTTGCATCCTTCCCGCTCCTGCCACGCACAGCGCATTTCAGGGACTGATGCTGAGAGCGCCCAGAAGCTCGGAATGGGGGGTGGGCGGTGCAGGCATCCCTGGAGGAAGGCGGATTCTTTGATAACACGAGAGGACAAAACATCAGGAAAAGACTGATCTGAGGCGTTCTGCCCGGCCCAGAGGGCTCCAGGCATCTTGGGGAGAGATGGTGAAGAGTCCTCATTTGCAGCCGGAACTTTCTCCAAGCGCCTTCGGACATAACGATGTCTTTCTAACGTATCTCCCGCTTCCACGCTGAATTGCAGTCTCTTAGAATTCTGTCTGTCTGTCTGTCTGTCTGTATCTGTGTCGATTTTTTTTTTTTTTTGCAACATCTTTTTTTTTTTTTTTTTTTTTTTTAATGCTACCCTAGCCCTTGTTACTGGCGGAATTATTGTTACTTGATCTGGGGGCTAGTAAGGCTCAGTTTTAGGACAGTTTGTACCCCCCGGCCTTGCACAGAAATATGCTGATTTAGCCGGCGATCCTAGCTCCCAGCTGCTACCTCCAGGCTGGTCTTTGATCCACCAGAAGCTGCCACCCCTCGCCGCTCCTCAGGGGCCACTGGCCCGTCCACCCCACCTTCTCGTGGAGGAGAGAACAGAGTCCCCAGAAAGCACTGTTTCTTTGCAAAAAGAACCCCCCGAAAACCTGCGGCCGAACGCTTTCCGCAGGGGGAAACTTGAACACACATTATGACCATCCTTGGCTGGAATTTCTTGCGTCTTTGGTCCGTCTCTTCAATGGGGTGACAGGAAGACTACTTTACACTGAAGACATTTCTGATTCAACAGATGCTGAGCTGGGAGGCCTCCTCAGAGCATCCTTTGACCCAAAGACACAACGGAGGGGGACAGAGGAAGGGACAGAGCAAGTAATTACATCCACCCTCCCACCAGGGGATTGTAGGTGAAAAATTAAAGGATGGGAGTTCCCGTCGTGGCTCAGCAGAAACGAATTTGACGGGCATCCATGAGGACACAGGCTCAACCCCTGGCCTGGCTCAGTGGGTCAAGGATCCGGCATTGCCCTGAGCGGGCAGCTGCAGCTCCAATTCGACCCCTAGCCTGGGAACATCCATATGCTCCTGGTGTGACCCTAAAATGACAAAATAAAGAAATAAAAATAAAAACAAAAATATCAGGAAAGGTGACATTCTCCTGGACCCTGAGATGATTCGCCGTATCTTCATATGATACCGCCTTTCCGGTCATCGCCACCGTGCATGACAGGACACGTCTGACCACAGAGGGACAGGAAAACAGGCCTGCTGGACGTGGAGGAGCTGCTGATGGAAGCTTGACGTCTGCTGAGAACGAGGGAGATGGGTCTTGGCCCCGTCCCACTTTTCCTGTGATTATAATCCTGTAGCCACAAGGTTTCTTGGGCTTCTTGGGTTTCTTGCTTGTACCTGTCACAAGCACCCTATCACCTCTTTCCTTACCGGTCACTCTGCCTCGAGCTGAATGCCTTCTGTGCCCAGATGGGAGAAGCTACACCTTGCCAAGCCCTGGGACGCATTCCGCCGGCTTCACAACTGCTAGTGCGACCGAAACACTAGCCTCTGTGCCGACTAGCAAGGCAAAGATGAGAGTTTGGGGGCAAGAAGACAAAAAACTAGCTTTCTGACTTTGCCAGACTAAGGGGGACACAGCAGCTTCATCCCCTAAAGACAGTGCCCCCGCTTTGGGAAAGAGGAGGAGGTTTTACAGTTTGCGAATGGAAACCAGTCATACCAAACATCACCACCAGCTTTACCTCTGTGCTTGGAAAACCCACTCATCTTTCCAAAAAGTCACTTGTTTTCCCCTCAGTGCCTTTCCACCCACGCCCCTTTCACCTGCTAAAAAGCTATAAAAGCCCCCAAATTCTCACCCTTCTTTCTGGTTCCTCAAGCCCCAGCCCCAAGTACGTCCCTCTGGCACGTGGATGCTTTGCAGCTAAAGGTCACGAGACCCAGTAGGCTCTGGATAAATTCCTTTTTTTTTTTTTTCCTTTTTACAGCATTATCTGAGGCACAGGGAGGTCCCTGAGCTCAGGGTCCAGCCACGTCTGCAACCGACACCACAGCTCACGGTAAGGTTGGATCCTTATCCCACTGAGCGAGGCTTGGGATTGAACCCGCATCCTTGTGGACACTAAGCTGGGTTCTTAACCTGCTGAGCCACAACGGGAGCTCCCAGATGAACTCCAAAGTATTCCTTCTGGGAAGGAATTTCCCAGGTATAAAGACGAGGCCCCTTTGTAGACAGGTATCTCTCCCACACCTGGAAGAGGAGGCTTTTAGGGACTTTTATCAACAGACAAGGCTTACCCTAAGTCTGCATAACAAACCTGAAAAAACACCCTCTCTCACCAGACTTTCCCACTCAGCTCCCCATAATTTGCCTTCTCCACCCCTAGGATCCCCAAATTTGGTTTCCTTTCTTTATCTTTATCTATCTATATATATTTTTTTTTTCTTTTGCTTTTTCCGTATGCTGTGGCATACGGAGGTTCCCAGGCTAGGGGTCGAATCGGAGCTACAGCTGCCGGCCTACCCCACAGCCACAGCAACGCCAGATCCGAGCCGCGTCTGCGACCTGCACCACAGCTCACGGCAACACCAAATCCTTAACCCACTGAGCACTGAGCGAGGCCAGGGATGGAACCTGCATCCTCATGGGTGCTAGTCAGGTTGGTAACCTGCTGAGCCACAAGGGGGGACCTCCCTGGAAAACATGTCAATGCCCAACAAATACAGGATAGGGATTGAGCATTCCCAAAATATGTCCTGGATCCATGTACTGAAATGATGGACAGATAAGTCAAGAGATAGATTTTAGAGATGATGGACTGATTGATTGATAGGTATATAGATGATAAATAGGGAGAGAGAGAGAAGGAGGGAGAGGGAGAGAGAGATAGGTAGGTGATTAGATAAACAGACCAATAAATAACTAGGTATGCACGTCAGATAAGACGTATCAGATGAATGAAGAACATAAACATAGATAGAGGCATAAAATAGGTAAGAGGTAGATGGATGGATATAGATGGATTAGATGAGAGATACACGTGATCAATACATACATATAGATCCACGGTGGATAGATAGACATAATAGAGAGATGACAGATGATAGATAATTTAAACTAGGTTTTGCGCCTTTTAACCATGAAATCTGACCACCACCTGCAGCCATTAAAACTATGTTCATGAAGAGGCCGTCTTCAAACATGGAGAAACGGACTCCCATTGTGGCTCAGCGGACATGGACCCGACTTGTATCCTTGAGGATGCGGGTTCAACCCCAGGCCTCGCTCGGCGGGTTAAGGATCTGCCGTTGCCATGAGCTGTGGTGCAGGTTGAATAAGCAGCTCGGATCCCATGTTGCTGTGGCTGTGGTGTAGACCTGCAGCTGTAGCTCTGATTCGACCCCTAGCCTGGGAACCTCCATGTGCTGCAGCTGTGGCCCTAAAAAGCAATTAATTAATTAAGGAGAAATATGTTTTCTAAAATGTATATTTTTAAAAAGGCTATCTTGAAAACCATGGCCGCAATGTTATCTAAACTACATTAAAAATAACCATAGCATTTTTTAGTCTGTAGGTAAGAGTTTACTTCTTCACATTCTTCAAAATTTAAAGGAGCATGTCGATTGGGAAAAAAAAAAAATGCACAGCTTGAGAGCTGTGAGGTCAGTTTGATTGGGGGCAAAATGACCACTAGACCCTGAGAGGCAGCATCTCAGGAGCTCTGAGAAACCACTCCAAAGAGGCAGGGGGAGGGCAGAGTGTCTGATCTCGGTGAAGGGGGAGTCCCTGCCACCAAGCTCACATTGTGGGGAAGGTCCCTGCTGGCCTCGTGAAGGTCACCGCTGGTCACGAGGAGCAGACGTCACCATGAAGGATGTTGGTGGTTTTCTAGGTACGAGGAGATGCAAGACTCGGGGGCTCCTGAAATCTTCTCCTGAAAACCTCTAACCCTCTGAAGTCCTGTCCTTCCAATTTCCCCAGAGCACAGAGGCCTCACTCCTGGTCCCCACCCTGAGCTCCCGTCAGGGGGTGGGGGTCAGCGGCGGCAGCAGCTCGGGACTCAGTCTGTGTAGAGGCAGGTGCCACGTGCCCATCTCCTGTCAGCAAGTGCTTGCCCCTCCTGCCATCGAAGGAAAAGAGGCTGGGATGGAAAGGCATCAACGGTCCATGCAGGGGGACAACACGCCTTTCCCCTGGGCTCATCAGGAGCTAAAGCGTCCACGTGGATTCTTGACCCTAAACGTGAAACCAGAGGGTTCACGCTGGGATGCCTACAGCCCTGGGTTCCAGAAGGAACCAAAACGGAGGTAGGGATTCACAGAGATTGCATCATTTCTGTGGGAGAGCTAAGCGCCGCGTCCGCCCTCATAAACAGAAATGTGCTTGCCTGCGCCAGGAAATGAGCCATACAACGTATGTTGCTGGTTTATCATAATGTGTTATTCAGCCTAGCTAAATGAAACAATCCCTAAGTCAGAATTTGCGGTAAACCAGCATGGATGGAATAAGCACAGACTCACAAGTAAGACATTCACATAAGCCGGGGGAGGCAGGGAGGTGCAGAGGAGGGAAGTTTCCTTGATGGCATCAGAATAGGGAACAATGGTTTAAATGAGATAGCAGACATTCCCCGGGGAAACCCAAAGTCCTTCACACACCCAGGTGGTGCGTCCATAAAAGTATGCTGTTGGCCGCCACCAAGCCGAGGGGCTTCCACATAGGTCAGCAGTTGTCAACACTGGGCTTTTATGTTTGAAGGAATCCAGAGGAGTCTGCACCCAGCCGGAAGTCCTAAGTCGTGCCCGAGCGATGGCCCGACCTTCCATGTACGAGAAACACCATCTTCCGGGAAGACGCTTCCACCCTTCTGCTCCCAGGGGTTTGCTGATGCAAACCCACATGGGCCCACGGTGCCCACGTGCAAGCGCCCTGCGGTTCTGGTGAAGCAACTTTCCAAATCCTGTGTTTCCAGCAGGATAACGTGGGTGATCGGGGCGGGGGTGGGGGGAGGTGAGAATTGGAAAATTCACTCTTTATCAAGGTTTCCGTCCCACAGCCCCGGGAAGACGGACCAAGAGCCTGAGGAGGCAGGACGCCCTGGAGGAAGTGGCTTGCCTGTCAGTTATAAAATGTAAGGATTTGCAGGACTGTCTACACTGTGATGTGGGGGCTTCAGAGTGGGAATGTGGGAGCCTGTGGGTGTGTGTGTGTGTGTGTGTGTGTGTGTGTCCTAACTTGATTTGGCATCTGTGAACCTGGTAAAATGTTATTCCAACTGAAGACAGGGAGCCTCTGAACGCACAGCTCAGCACCTCTTAAATTCCCGGCGTTTTCTGGCGGGCACACAGAGGAGCCTTCAAACACGCCTCGTAGGGTTTTTTTTTTTTTTTTTCTTTTTTCTAATTGAAGAAAATGTGCATGTGTCGTCAGCGGCGATGCTGAGAAAACAGACGTTTTTACGACGTATTTTTCCAAAGTAACCAGAAGCCCCTCGCTGCGCCTGGCCAATGTCTGGAAACTTTTTTTTGTCCCCTATTAAAAACCTAACTGGTCCCCCTCCCCTTGCCCCCCCAGGTGGAGGAAGAACCCCACACACGGCGTCTGAGACACCTCGCCTGGCGAGAGATGGGACAGAGACGAGCCTACGTCCGAAGGCGAAGGGGGTGTTTCATCCAAAGGAGGACACACAGTGCCCACTGGGGCACCATGGGATGGTGCCATCTCCAGGACGCAGGTTCGATTCCCGGCCCAGCACAGCGGGTTAAAGGATCCGGCGCTGCGGCAGCAATGGCTCAGGTGGCAACGACAGCTCAAATCTGGTTCCTGGCCCAGGAACTCCATGTGCCATGGCGCAACCAGAAAAGAAAAAACAAACAAGACAAAAAAAATCTAAGGCTATATTTGTCTTGAGGGATTTCTGAGCTTATGTTTTCACGGCTAAATTCTGACCACACATCCAGGCTAAACAGCAATAATTCAAGCCTGGGGCATACACTTTGGTTTCTTTTTTAGGGGGGAGTTGGTTTTGGTTTTGGTTTTTTGTGGGGGCTTTTTGTATTTTTTTTTTTCTTTTTAGGGCCACACCTGCAGCATACAGAAGTTACCAGGCTAGCAGAGGAATCAGAGCTGCATCTGTGACCCACACCACAGCTCATGGCAACCCCAGGTCCTTAACTCACTGAGCGAAGCCAGGGATCAAACCAGCACCCTCACGGATGCTTGTCCGACTCTTAACCTGCTAGGACACAACAGGAACTCCCTGGGGCGTATACTTTGGGAAAATGCTTTCTGTGGATTCCACTCCAGCGGCTCATGATTCAATCCGTGTAGGGGCAGGTGGCCAGAGCCCGACTCCAGTTCACAGCATCCATGGCCTCATCCACCGTTTCCTCCTGACAGTTTAAGATCTGTGTCCCTGGGGCCAGCAAGGACTACTGATGGGCCAGCATGGCGCAGCAGCAGCATCTAGGGGGGAGGCTGGGGGGAGGGACGTTTGCCTGGCTCCCTGGCTGTAACATCAGGCATCCCGCAGTCCGGAGTCTCTCCAGGCTTCCCTGGGGGGCAGCAGGCAGGAGTGTCTGTGGACGATGAGCTTCAAGCACCCCCCTTGGGCAGCCCAGGAGCACTGGGGGAAGTAGACACTCTCCCTTCATTCCCCAGGATGGCCCAGACCCCAGCTGAGGGACACGCAGTGCAGGGAGGAGTCTGCAGCTGCAGACAGGACCAGAGTGCAGCCACAGCCACAGGTGTCCCCGTGGGGGGCGGCCACGCCCAGAACCAGGTGCCACCTGGAACACTCCAAAGGATGCCAGCGTGGACAGCACAGAAGACCCAGGGTCGTCTCTGCGGCACCAGGAGCCCCCTCCCACCCGAAACCCCGGCCAGCAGGCCTTGTCCCCTGTCCTGTGTCCAAGAGCCAGAAGGAGCCCCTCCCAGCCCCTCCATGACGTCACCCACCGGAAGCTGCCGAAACCCACCGTTTAGGGGTTGATGAAGGTTCCACGAAACCCACCGTTTAGGGGTTGATGAAGGTTCCACGGATAGATTAAATCACTGGGCGTGTTGATTCATCCAAGCTCCAGCCCTTCCTCCCTCCCCGACTTCCTGAGGGGGTGGAACTGAAACTTCCAACCTTCTCGCCGCCAACTTGGTTCCCATGGCAACCGACCCTCATCCTGAAGGCATCTAGGGGCCCCTGTTGGGGTGAAAAGGACTTACTGTAAAGAACAAAAGCTGTGCCTCCCCTCACCCCGGGGGACCTGAGAGGGTTTTAGGAAAAACAAAAGTATAGTTGGGTTCGTTTCCCCTGAGCCACAATGCGAACTCCTGTATTTCTTATTTTACCTCAATATCCCAGGCCCTCCCAGGTTCTTTCCACCACCAGCCCCATGGCCCACATGTCCCACCTGAACTGTTCAAGCTGCAGCCTCCAGTGTGCACTGACCTCCTTCCATCCAAATTCAAGGTGGAGTTCCCATTGTGGCTCAGGGGGTTAAGAACCCGACGAGTATCCATGAGGCTCTGGGTTCCATCCCTGGCCTCGCTCAGTAGCTTAACGATCCCGCGTTGCCGTGAGCTGGGGTGTGGGTCGCAGACGTGGCTCGGATCCGGCGTTGCTGTGGCTGTGGTGTAGGCTGGCAGCTGTAGCTCCGATTGGACCCCTAGCCTGGGAACCTCCATATCATACGCCACAGGTGTGACCCTAAAAAGAAAAAAAAAAAAGCCAAAAGCACGAGGACTCAGGGGCTTGCACAGAGATTCAAGACCCCAGGGCACCTGGTGCCTCAGGACTTCTGGGCGGGTAGAGCCGAGCAGCCCGGGACCTCCAGCCCGCGAGACCCCCTCTGCCCACCCCAGCGAGGGAGCAGGGGAAAGGCACCGTGTGGTTCCCATGGACAGAAGTCTGTCTGGAGAAAAGTAACGTGGACCAGGACGTGGCGGATTCCATGACGGCTTTGATGGGCTTGGGGGGGAGCGGGGGTGTGTGTGTGGGGGGTTGCAGTTCCATGTTCTGAGAGGAGGCTCTATGAAAAATGCCTGCGTCCAAAAGAAAAGCCAGAGGTTGTGGTTTCTAATAAACAGAGGCAATGTCTGTTCCAGCTGGTGGGGGATTTTGTTTCCATTCCAGAGCATCTGTAAACTCACAGTTACAGCAGAAGCTTGCCACATTGTATCTGCACAAATTTCAGAGGACACAGAAAAATACCCAAGACCCAGCATAGCCAGTGTGGGCAGCAGTGCCTGCAGCTGCAGTCTGTGTTGTGTTCACTGGCTCCATGCAATGGATTGGGCTTTCTAAGGTCAACAGATTGCATTAATTTGTTAAATCCACACCCTCCTTGAGACACAGACAAATACTTCCTTTTATAAGCCTGAAATCTGTTCACCTGAAAATAGATTTTCTGCTGTAAGCGCTACAGCTAAATGACATCCCAGGAGTGATGCCTGCCCTTAGGGATTGGATAAAGCCTGTGCCAGGCTGTACAGGGGTCTAACTACCCCAAGTCAATAGGGCTTGGCCAGCTCCTGCTTCTGTCCACCCCTTTCTTTCTGAGAGCTGCCCTGGGAGAGGCGGTAGGTTTTCACAACTGACAGGAGACCAGGCTCAGAGAAGTCCCTATGCTGCCTGAGGTCACACAGCACAGCCCAGCCTGACAGGTTTCCCGCTGCTGTGTCAGTTTCTCCACAGCTCTAGGGCTGCTGTCCCCTCCAGTCCATGCAGTGGACCGGCACCCCTTCTTTTGCATGTTCCACCTGCCTCTTCAAACATCCCGGCACCACCAGGCACACGGGTTCTTAGCTGGGTTTTTTGGGGAGCTGCACCTCGGCCCGGGACAGTCATTTCCGACACTGATGGCCAGTGATAAGGGCACGGGGAACAGCTGGGGCGGGCCAGGGGGATGTGGGCCCAGAAAAGGGGAGATACCATCTGTGACTCACGGCTGTCCTGTGTGCCGCCCGCCACCTTTTTGCATGTTTTGAGGTGTGTGCGGAACTCAGTGCCGGGGACCCCCCAGAAATCAAATCATACGGAGAACCTCCGGGGCGGGGAGGTGGGGGGCGAGTCTCAGGATGTGGGGTGGGGCTGGGGAATTCCCCTAACCCGTGACTTTGGAATTGCCCATCAGGTGACTCCAGAGACTTGTCCACCCGGCGCTGGCCAGAGCCGAGGTTTATCCATCCCCTGCTCTCCAGCGGAAGGTCCGACGGCACAAGGGACAAGAACCACCCCATCTTGCCTCAGTGCAGGCTGGTCAGTGCTCCCCCCACGCCTCTGGCGTGGCTCTCATGCTCGGCGAGATCAGCGCCGGCCACCTGCTCACTGCCCTCCCAGAGACCCCCGCTGCAGAGGCCGTGTGCGCCGGACAAGGGTGTCTCTACCGGCCCGGAACCCTGAACCTCGGGGAACTTCCCACCACCGCACGCCTGATCCGCTGGAGGACGCGCACAGTGGCCCCGGCTTATGTGTCCTGCCGAGAAGGGCGTCCCCGCCCTCAAACCGGAGCCCAGGGAGGGGCAGAAACCAGGTCCCCTGGGGTGGACCGTGCCTGCAGCACACAGCCCAGACTAAAACAGCTTTCTGGAAGCATGACTGTGTAGCCCCCAGAGCAGGCCTTCCCTGTGGCCTGGCACAGCAAGAACGCTCGCACGAGCACACACGCAAGGTCATCTTTCTCCATCCAAGTCTGTGTCAGGATGGGGGCGTGGGGCGGCCATAAGAAACACCCGCATGGGTTTCAACAGCAGGTGGTGATTCCTTTGCAGATGGGAAGACTTTGGGGGGCGGTGTGGACACCATGGGCCAGCCCCTGAGTCCTCGTGTTGGGAGGGAAAAGACTTCGCCTTTCCCCTCCCAGGCCTCCCTTCCGTCTCAAAACGCTGACTCCAGAGTTCATGACAAGGAGACATGGTGACAGCTAAAAACGAGTGGCAAGAGTCTCCAGGACGTGCAGCCCGGCCTTGGCCACGACCTAAGTCGAACCGGCTTTGCACACCTGGTCTCGTCCTTGCTGAACTGCTTCTGTCCGTCGTGGCTCCTTTCTACGTAGAGGTCTGTGGCACGTGGGGTTTTTCTTCCTCTGAAACCCTCCCCCACACCCCTTCCTTGGTGAGCTGTCTTCACTGCACAGAGAAGCCCAAGGGGCCATCCCCCCACAGACCACCAGGCACCGTCCCCAGACCCCCCGACTGTGGCCGTGATGACTCTGAAGTGACCTCTGGAGGGAGCAGAAGGCAGGCTCCCGCATCCTCATCAACAGCCCTGGTTTGCAGCTCAACCTCGAAGAGCCCTGGCTGTCCCCTCTCAAGGGAGGACCCCGTTTGGAGGGGCTCCCCTGCCGGAGCCGCCTCTGCCTGGCAGAGCCATAGAGCTGGTCTTTCTGCTTCACCCCAACTCTGTCTCTGAGGCTTCACGGGGGCCGCTGGACAGAGGCTGGGTTTGGCTGCAGTGCCTCCAGGTGTCCTCTGGCATCTGGAGCTGCCTGTGTCACTGAAAAGCCACTGGTATTGGATAAATGGTTACAGCTCTGATGGGACATTGACAGAGACAGGGTTACCACCCAACAGGTTGTCTTCTGGACTGGGCAGTATCAGGCATCTGACTTTAGGGACTTCTGTGTCCGTCCCTGCATCACCTAGTTTGAGGGAGAAATCACGTCCGTGGATTTAACCCGAATCCCCACCCTCCATATCTGATTACCTGACATCTGATTGGGCTCCTCATCCTGAAGCCTATCAGGCTTGATCATCCGGCCACACTGTCAGCAGGAACCCTCCTGGGTCAGTGTGGCCAGAACCCTCCTCACCCCTGGTTTCCTAATGTTCCATCACCCCACCCCCGACCTGTTCTCTTGAAGTCCCACGTTATACCCAGAAGGGAGCCTGGTGGTGCATGATGCCCCCTGTGCCTGCCCCAAAGTCCCAAAGCACATCTGCCACTGGTTGTTGTTTGTTTTTTGTTTTTTGTTTTTTTCTTCTTTTTAGGGCTGCACCTGTGGCATATGGAAGGTCCCAGGCTAGGGCCCAATCGAAGCTACAGCTGCCGGCCTACCCCATGGTCACAGCAACGCCAGATCTGAGCCACTTCTGGGGCTTACACCACAGCTCATGGCAATACCGGATCCTCGACCCACTGATCGAGGCCAGGGATCAAACCTGCATCCTCGTGGATACCAGGCGGGTTCTTAACCCACTGAGCTGCCGCATGAACTTCCTGTCCTAGTGTGAATTCACAGAGACCATGGAATTCCATCCCCACTCCTCGGGGGAGCACACCTGGGGGGCATGAGAAGGGGGTGTCCACGGGATACAGCCTGGAGACAAACAGCCTCCCCCAAGGAAGCAGTTCCTTCTGTGATTCAACTGCAGTCCTTGGCTTCAAGCTCTGTCCTGCTGACTGAAATCTGGCTTTACCTTGTGCCTTAAGCTGAGGGAGTTCCCTTCATGCCGGCAGCTGTAGCTCCGATTAGACCCCTACCCTGGAAACCTCCATATGCCGCGGGTATGGCCCTAAGAAATAAAAGACACACACAGAAAAAATTACAATCCCCAACACACACACACACACACACACACACACACACACACACTCCAGGTATATCTGATCCAGCTTACTTACTGCACCCTGCAGAGAGAGATAAGATAAACCCAGCGTCAGCATGAAAAAAAAAAGATCTCAATAATCTAGAAATCTAGAAACATCCTGTACGTGAAGCCTGAGGCATCAAAGTGACACGTTCCACTATCTCCACGACCATCATCGCCGGCTCACATCTCACAGCAATTCTCATGCCAACACTTTCCTTTTCTCTCAATGTAAAAAAATAATAATGCTTCACCCTGGCCAGGGTCTGTGCAAGGTGCTTTTTTTCCATTAGCGTCTGGCTGATGTATGCGTTGTACCCATGTCTGCTGTCCAGCAAAGTGACCCCGTCATACACACACCTGTTCCCTTTCTCATATTCTCTTCCATCATGGTCTCTCCCAGGGGACTTGATAGAGTTCCCTGTGCTGGACGACATTTTTTTTATCTTACTCTTTTACAACCGCACCTTCGGCATATGCACATTCCCAGGCCAGGGTCCGAGCTGCAGCTGCAGCCCTGGGTCCTTTTAAAGCACTGCCCTGGAGTCAGAGATTGAACCCAAACCCCTGCCACGACCAGAGCCACTGCAGTTGGATTCTTAACCCATCGCACCGCAGCGGGAACTCCCATGTAGACTGCTTTTACATTCATATACCTCTTAGATGCAAAGCACCGTCCAGGTCCAGCATGTCAATGCAGGAATTAAAATAGAGTCTGCTTAACAAAATGCCTCAGCAGTTGCAATAGGGATTGTTTCCTCTTTGGAGCAAGAATGGGGTGGCTGGCTGGTGTGGGCCAAGCGGGATTCCTTGCCTCCTTGGGGGTGCCGCGCCTCCCCAGCTGGGTATGTGAGCTGAGAACCTAAGGATCCAGGAACCACTTTTGAGGGATGTGGCAAATGGCCCGGACTGGCTGGGCACGCAGGAAGGACGGTGGTTTCCACGTACCCTGGCCGTCTGTCCTTACAATTTACGTGAACCCGGAAGAGGTGCCAGCTGAGAGCAACAACCAGTGTAACCAAGAGTCTGCCACCTCTAGAGAGCTGATCCTCAAGCCCTTACGTATCAGCTTCAAAGGGATGCCGCAGCTGGGCAGTTAGTGTATTGGGGGACCCAGACGCCAGCATGACGGATTCTGCTGTTGAGCCCCTGTTATCATCACTTGGGTCCCACCTCCCATAGATTCTGATGCTGGCTGCTGAGTTTGCACCCCCTCATAACATCATATAAGAGTTGTCACTCATCACAAAAGTAAAACCCTGGAGAGAGGCCACCTGACGGCCCTGTGGGGGCTGGCGAGGGAGGCGGCAGGGGTCCCCGGCAGCCTCTTCCTCCCCCATCTGCAGGCCCATGGGGCTATTCGGCATTGTCTTGGGCCTCTCGGCCTCGGCCAGCTGGACCACCACGGCCTCCTCCAGGATGCACGCCTGCTCCCTCTCCTCCGTCTTGTTCAGGTGGGTCACGTTCTGGGTGTCCTTGATCCACTCCTACATGGATGAGACACTGGGACTCAGACTCTGGGGAGCAAAGCCCCCGCCCCGTGGCCAGTGTTCCCACACCGAGGCTCCTGGGAAGACCCCCCCTGGACCCCAGGCCACCTCCTCCTCCCCCAGAAGAAAACAGAGAAGCTCTCGTGTCCAGCATCTCAGCAGGACGCCCGCAGTTTCAGACCTGCCTGGTGTCATCAGCTTCAAAGCACTGGGCCTGTGGTCACACCTCACACAAGAGGGGTGTCTGAAGGGATTTTCAGGAACCCCCAAAACGGGAAACTCAGATTCCTCCCCCCCACCTCACCCCAGGTATGTTCTCAGAGAGGGGTGACTTTTTAGAGGGAGGGTTTCTCTCAGTGGGAAACATGGGGCTCCTGGACACAAGCCTCTCTGGGTCTCTCTCCCATGTCTTGTTTTTAGGGAATAAGATTCAGCCTCCAGGCCCTTGCCTGAGCCCCAAAGGGCAGGTGCCCACAGATGGTCATCAGAGAAGGGAAGGGATGCAGAGACCCCGAGGGGCCATCAGGAGACCACCGTGCCACCTAGGGGCCGGTCCTTGTTCCCCCTCAAGGGATACACACAGCAATATCTTTGAGCTCTTCTGCAGAACTGAACCCCCAACAGATGAGAGTCAGAGGGGAGGACCCTAAACACCAGCTCTGAAGAAGAATGCGAGCTTGCACCCATCCTGACCCTTACCAGCAGCCCTATTTTCTGTTTCCAAACTATAAAACCAGCTCCTCATCTCTCCCAAAGGCAGGCACCATCTTTAAGGCATGAGCCTGCTGTGACCCTCCTTTGCCTGGCAAGGCAATACAGCTGTTTTTTCCCAGAACTGCCTCCAAGTTTCTTTCCGCACCCACGGACAGAGGCCACGTTTCGACAAGTGGGCACAGGGAGCCCCCAGGGCGGCATTTGTAACAAGTGCCGTGGGACAGCCTGATGCTGGCTGGACCGTGTCTGCAGCAGGGGCAGGAAGGGGAGGGGGGCGGGCGGGGGAGGGGCTGCACAGGGCTCTTCTCCACACAGTGACTCCTACCTTTCCAGAAACACCCCATCCCCCCGTCCCCCGCAGGGTCTCCTCTCTCCTGCTTTTAGTCCCAAGCTTTGAAAAACTTCAGCTTTTCCTTTCTTCAAGTCTGCTATGATTCAGTGCCCCCTTCTTTGTCAGGGCCTGGGACAGCACCCCCAAATTCTCCGCTTTTGAGCTGAACGCAATAGAAAATCAAGAGTAGCAGGTGGGCATTCCCATGGTGGTTCAGCAGGTTAAGAACCCAACATAGCATCCATGAGGATGAGGGTTCGATCCCTGGCCTCGCTCAGTGGATTAAGGATCCAGGGGTGCTGTGAGCTGGGGTGTGCAGGTTGCAGATGCGACTCGAATCTGGCATTGCTGTGGCTGTGGTTCCAACTGACCCCTAGCCTGGGAACTTCCATATGCTGCAGGTGAGGCTGTGAAAAGAAAGAAATGAAAAAAAAAATTTTTTTTAATTAAAAAAAAAAGAGCTGACTTCTGCTTTCCCCTTATCAGCATAAAAGCCGGGCGTTAAGTGTCCCTTTCAGAAAGGAAATGCAACTCCTTTCAGCTTCAGAGCCAACCCTTATCACCTGAAAGAACTCAAGTCCTCATAGAACCCTATACACAACCCCTATTTGTGATGCATTTCCTTGTGGCTGACGCACATCTAAGCCCCCTCACAAGCCCCCAACCCTTTTTCCTCTACCTGCTCTCTTCCACAGTCTAAGACCCTTTGTTTAAAAGGCCCATCAGCCCCCAGGCCCAACCACCTCTTTCGAGGTTTCACTTCTCTTCTGTGAGCCCCTCCCCCCATGCACCCACAATAAACCTTCTCTCTTTTTAATTGCGTTTCTGCATTTCATTTGCAGGTCCCAGGGACAGCATATCAGAGGGGAGAAGAAGGTTTTACTGGTTTTGTGCCTCCTGACACCTACGTCCTCTGAACTTCCCTTTGCTCCCCTCGGAGGGTAAGGAGAGCAGGCTTCTTCCAGAATAAAGACCCAGGGCTCATCGCCTGAACTTGCGGCGTGACTCTGTTTGGACAAAGAGTCTTTGCAGGTGTGAGGAAGCGAAGGGTCTGAGAGGAGGTCCTCCCGGATGAGGGGGGCCCTCCATCCAAGGACAGTGTCCTCCTAAGAGACACAGGAGGAGACCCAGACACAGAGGAGAAGCCACGGGAAGACAGAGGCAGAGACGGGAGGGAGGCGACCACCAGCCCAGGGCTGCCTGGAGCCCCCAGACGCTGGAAGAGGCAGGAAGGACCCTCCCCTGGAGCCTCTGGAGGGAGCGCAGCCCTGGGACCCCTTGACCTCAGACGTCTGGTCTCTAGAGCTGGGGGAGGATACCTGTGGCATGTGTTGAACCCATCACATTTGGGGCAGCCCCAGGAAACGAGCATAGCTCTGGCCCACTGTCCTGTAAAATCCACACCTGACCACCTCCTGGGGACGGGGCTGGCCCCTGCCCTTGTGGTCTCCCAGCTCCTGCTCAGCCGTCCAGAAGCATTTATCCCAGGAGTGAAATAACCACCACAACATCGGAAAGCGGAAGTGGAGGGTTTGTTGCCGGCTCCTGAGGGAACCGATGAAGAACTCAACTTCCTGATGAGATTAGGCTGGAAAATCCCGAGGCAGGCACTGACCTCTGGGACGGATGGAAAGACAAGCCACCCTCTGAGCCCCTGCATCTGCTCCTTCTCACCCAAAGAGAAAACAAGTCCACTCCCAAGAGGCTCATGGGCAATTAAAGAGGCAGCTCTTTACACGTTGGTCTTTTTTTGGCGAGGGCGGAAGACACCTGCGGCATATTGAAGTTCCTGGGCTAGGGGTCCAATTGGAGCTGCAGCTGCAGGTCTCCACCACAGAGGCAACAATGCCAGATTCAAGCCATGTCTGTGACCTATGCTGCAGCTCACAGCAACGCTAGATCCGCAACGGACTGAGCGAGGCCAGGGATCGAACCCGCATCCTCAAGAACATTGTGCTGCATTCTTAACCCACTGAGCCACAAGGGAACTCCCAGAGCAGGCATTGTTGATGACACTCTGGCGTGAAACTAGTTGGACAAAGCAAGCCTGTTGAGCAATCCCCTGCCTGCAGTGGGGCCTTACCTGGAAGTTTCCTTGGTGAGACTCAAAGAGCCCCGAGAAGGTGGATTTGGGGTCTGGAACACTGGGCATAAGGACCTTCTTAATCCTGAAATGGACACAGAGAGTCTGATCAGACAGGCTGGGGCCCCCGAGCAGAGTTGGGGACGCCCACGGGGCTGGACCCCACAAGGGGCCTGGGAAGGCGGCAGACTTTGACCTGGGGGAGTCAGCATCTTGGCAGAACTGTGTCCCCAGGTTCAAAACGTGTGCCCCAGTGCTACCTCCACAGGCACCCTGCTCCCCGAAGCCACCCCGGGGGGGACGCTGCCACCAGGAAGGGGAGCTGAGGGGCAGGGGGCCCGTTCCTGCACCTTCGCCATGTCTCGTGACGGCGAAATCACTATTTCTATCTGTGTTAGGGAGTAAACTGTCTCCTCTCCAAATTCATCGGTTGAGCCCCTCACCGCCCCCCCCCCACCACCTGACCGTCTCAGGAGGTTGAGCCCTTCAGGAGGTAAATGAAGGTGCAATGAAGTCACGGGGGGAGGTGGGGGGCGCGGGTGACAGCCGTCAGGAAAGCCACCCCCATCATATGTCCCTTGGGAATGCTGATTCCTTGGAACTGAGGTCACAAGAGAAACAGCAGACATGACAGAAGTTCTTTGCCCGCCCCCCTTCATCTGCCTACACACAGAGCCTCAGTTTGCCTCTTTACATTAAAAAAAAACTTCCACCTGTAAACTTGACCGCCCACCCCCACCAGGAAATGGACGGTGGGTCACAGCACGGAGATGGCATTGATGTAATTCCTCCCTGGAAACGTTGTCTGCCTGCAGTTCCCCTACTCGCCTCTTAGTCACTTTTCTGCAACTCGCCCCTCCTAGAGGTCCAAACTCCCTTTTCCTTCATCCAGTGACTGCTCCACAAATGAGGGCCCTTCGTTAAAATGGGCCAGGCGCCCCCAGGATTAACCGCATGAGTTTGTATCCTTTCTGTGAATCCCTCATGCATGTAAAAATATGAAATCAGTAAAGAGACGCTTGCCTCTTCTGTTACTCTCTTGTGGCTCAGTTTAATTCACAGGCCCCCGGATGCTGAACCTAAGAGGTTCTCATCGAATAGGATGCTAATCTTATGTGACTAGGGGTCCTTACAAGAAGAGGAGATCAGGACACAGACATACTGGATGATGACCCTGTGAGGACACGGGGAGGAGACGGCCGTCGACACACCCCAGAGAGAGGCTCTGGGGAGTGCTGGGGGGACCAGCCCTGCCCACCCCTGGGTCTCAAACTCCAGCCTCCATGACCAGGAAAAATAAATGTCTCTTATTTTAACCGCCCAGACTCTGGTTCTTTGTTAGAACACCCCCAGGACAATAAACAATTGATTTCACCCCTCATTGCAAACAGGGGCTTCTTTGAAAACAGGACAAGTGTTGGTTTTTTTCCAAGAACTGCACCCCTGTTTCCCTCAGGGGTGATTTCAGTTTTGTGTGAAAAGTGCCGGATATATCCCTTATCAGCACCCTTATCTGATGGCTTCATCTACTCCCTGGCAGAGACCCATCTTGGTGGCATCTGTTTGAGCTGGTCAAAGAGAGATTAGACTGAAGAAATAATGGGTGATTTGCAAGAATTATGGGCAAACACCCCTATCCTGTTTCCAGCTATGATGGAATGTCCTTGAATTGGTCTGACTCAGCCTAGCTCGCCCAGCACACGTGGCTCAGAAGGGCGGTCCACCTTTCTCCATGCCTCACTCCAGCTGTTTCTATGGAAACTTCATCGTAAGAAACAAAGATGGCACCCACAGCCTTGGGCATCGGTTCCTTCAAATCTCATCAACAGGCACACACCAGGGTGCAAGGAAGTTTAAATAAAGATGGAAATAGCAGCGGTTACATCACGGTCTGGACAGCGAGTGCAGAGAAGTCTTTTAACATCATATTATTGAAAAGCTCTCTACACGCTCAAAGAATGTTGTTTTGATATATCTGTAACTGGATTTATAAACCAGACAAGCTTTTCTCATCCAATTCTTCTCACATCCCTTGCCACATTGTCTACTTTAACACATCTCAATAGAAATTAAAAGTTGTTGTCAGTATCTGTCATTCTAATGTGATAGGAGAAGTCAGCTTGATGGGGTGTGTATGTTTGAAGCAAGGTAAGACTCTCAGGAGTTCCTGTCACAGCTCAGAGGCAATGAACCCAACTAACATCCATGAGGATGAGGGCACAAGCCCCGGCCTCGCTCAGTGGGTTAAGGATCCGGCGTTGCCGTGAGCCTCACAGACGAGGCTTGGATCTGGTGTTGCTATGGCTGTCATGCAGACTGGCAGCTGTAGCTCCAATGTGACCCCTAGCCTGGGAACTTGCATATGCCGCAGGTGCAGCCCTCAAAAGACAAAAATAAAATAAAATTTAAAAAGGCAAGGCTCTCATAAGAATGAACGTTCATATATTCCACTGTCTCCACAAGAATTTTTCTCAATGAATTCTGCAGACACCTCTGCACATTGGGTGTTATTTTTCTTTCACTTTTCTTATCATATACCATAGGCAAAATGTGTGTTCCACGGAAAGTGATACTCAGCTAAATTAAACCACATCAGACACTTCTTCCCCCCGACTCCCAATCCATGGACATGTTGGGAATGAAGCCCACGTGCCTGAGGGTTCCGGCGGGGTGACCCTTACCTCTGTAGTTTCCATAAAGACAGAAAGAGAAGGGACACTGTCAGGAAGACGATCATACCAGTAATTAAAAGAAAATTTGGGGACAGCCTCTTGTCCTGGCACGAATCTAAAGGGAAACAGAACAAGTGCTCTAAGTTTTCAGCATGATATCAGATCATGCTCCAACCGCCCCCCACCCACCCACCTTTTTTCGCCTTATAAATGTCAGGGTCAGGAAATCCTGATTTGGGTGCAAAATATCCCAGAAAGAGAGATGGTGACACCAGACAGATACACATCAGGCTCGAGGGAGTACAGGCTCAACCCACTGCCCTAGGGTGTGTGCACTGCCCAGGCTGTTGGAGACCTGGGCTGCATTTGGCTCTCTATCCATCTGTCTTGTCTTCAGTCTATCTAGGTATCTATCACCTATCTATCTATCCTATCCTTTAGCTGTCATCTCAAGCTATCTGTCATCTGCCATCTGTCTATCTATCTTCTATGTATCTATCACCCATCACCCATCTATGTCTATCCATCTCTCTGTCATTTATCTATTTACTTATCTACATCTGTCATCTATCTGCCATTATCTATCATCCATCCATCTATCATCTGTTTATCTACAGATCTATCATCTTCCATCTATTTATCTATAGATCTATCTATCCATCTATCATCTATCATCTGTTTATCTATAGTCTATCATCTATCAGCTATTTATCTATAGATCTATCATCTATCACCTAGTTATCTATAGATCTATCTTTCCCTCTACCATCTAGTTATGTATAGATCTATCATCTGTCATCGAGTTATCTGTAGATCTATCATCTAGTTATCCATAGATTTATCTAGCCATCCATCTAGATATCTATAGATCTATCATCTATCATCTATTTATCTATAGATCTATCATCTAGTTATCTATAGATTTATCTATCCATCCATCATCAAGTTATATCTATAGATTTATCTATCCATCCATCATCGAGTTATATCTATAGATCTATCCATCCATCACCGAGTTGTCTATAGAGACATCTATCCATCCATCACCGAGTTGTCTATAGAGACATCTATCCACCCATCACCGAGTTATCTATAGAGACATCTATCATCGATTCCTATATCCACAGAACAACATTCATAAATGATACTATCCTTGCTGTGTTCCTAAAAATGAAAAACCAAGAGTGGCCCAAACACAAAGGAAACAAGAAGAGGCATTGCTTCCACACTGACCTCTGGAGAAGGACTTGGGGTCACCAGAGTTGTCTGATGCCCCATTCCAACCCCACCCCCAAGGTAGGGCGCTGGCCTGGGCTGTGCAGTGAAGCCGTGAAACAAGCATTACCTCTGAGCTTCCCCTGCTGCTGATGCATCACCTGCGACCAGTCGCTTGGGTATGTGTCAGGGCCGTAGCTGGACTCCAGTGTTTTCACTCTGGCCCGGAAGAAATAGCACTTCTCAGCATCCAGATCGCTGAGGGTGACATTGCAGGTTTTTGCCTCGTTGGACTGGAGGAAAAACAGAAAGAACAATCCATGACCGACCCAAACTTTTTTTTTTTTTTCTTTTTGGGGTTATACCCAAGGCATAGGGAGGTTCCCAGGCTAGGGGTTGAATCAGAGCTATAGCTGCTGGCCTACACCACAGCTACAGTAATGCCAGATCCAAGCTGCACCTGTGAACTTCACTACAACTCATGGCAACGTCGGATCCTTAACCCACTGAGAGAGGCCAGGGATTGAACCGCATTGTCATGGATACCAGCCGGGTTAGTTTCCGCTGCACCACGACAGAAACTCCCGACCCAGATTTTTTAATCTTCCATCCAGGGCTGTCACAAGACTCCTGGCCATGTTTCCCACTCTCACTTCCTCTCTCTGCCCAGGTCCTTATTCTCAAAACAACAGCAAAAACACACGTGGCAACACTTCAACTCTCTTCTACAAAAAGAAAAGAAAATCTTTATATCAGATACAATGACAAATGCTTTTGAAGCGTGATTATGATCTTCCTTAAAACAAATTTTAAAAAGTCAGGCGTTCCTGTTGTGGCTCAGTGGAAACGAATCTGACTAGCATCCATAAGGATGCAGGTTTGATCCCTGGCCTCACTCAGTGGGTTAAGGATCTGGCATTGCCGTGAGCTGTGGTGTAGGGCGCAGATGGGGCTTGGACCTGGCATTACTGTGGCTGTGGTGTACACCAGCAGCTACAGCTCCCCTTCGACCCCTAGTCTGGGAACCTCCATATGCCAAGGGTGAGGCCTTAAAAAGACAAAAAGAAAAAGAGTCATACTTTTTAAAATTGAAGTATAGTTGCCAAACATTATTATATAAGCACAGGTGTGCAATATAGAGATTCCCATTTTTTAAAGCTGATCCTTCATTTATAGTTATTGCAAAATCCTTGAGTGATGATTTTTAATGAGCATAAAAGTAATACATGCTTGCATTTACACCTTTAGAAAACTCACATACACACACACACAAAGCAAAATAAGGCGCTCAAAACCCTGTTTATTGTAGGTCCAAGATACAATTGCTGTCAATGAATTGATATCATTTCTCTCCTTCAGGGAGCATTCATGGACCACAATGTTTAATGTGTGCATTCCTTCTTGTCCTTAAGTATTCTTTAAAACCCCTTTTCATGGCTCTGAAGTATTTTGTTATGAACGTACCATAATTTATGTGACTCTTTCCCTGCTCTGTGGTATATACGTGGTCCCCAAGGCCATGTACCTATTTCAGAGAATGGTTCAATAGACGCCTTTGGGCATACAACCTCATCCACATTTTTAATTATTTCCTTTCTTTTTTGTTTTTTTGTTTTTTGTTTTTTGTTTGTGGCTGTGCCCTTAGCATACAGAAATTCTAGGGCTAGAGATCAAACCCTTCACACAGCATCCACCTGAGTGGCTGCAGCAACAATACCAGATCCTTAACCCACTGAGCCACCAGGGAACTCCTGAATCATTTCCTGAGGATTGACATCTACAAAGGGAGACGATGGGTCAGAACCAGGAGCATGAATATAGTCCCAAAATTTCCTGATGCTCAGCGTCATGAAGCAAGTATCCTATTTTATGACTGGCTATTGAGGCAAACTCCAGGAAATTCTTTTTCTTTTTTTTTCACCACACTCGTTGCATATGGACGTTCCCAGGCCAGGCATCACATCTGAGCCACAGCTGCAACCTGCACCCCAGCAGTGACCACACCAGATCCTTAATGAGCTGCACTGCAGCAGGAACCCCAGGATCTTTCTCTGTTCACTTGTATTTCTCTGAGAAGCAGCAATTCTGTGCTCCCGGGTCCAGCCCCAGGTCCATTCCCCCCCCCTTTTATCAAGGGTTCCCTCCTGGTTCTCTGACAGATAACTGCCTTTACCCTCAGAGGATCAAGTCCTTAAGATAAACCTTAGCAGCTCCATCTCCATGTGTGTCCTTCTGTCTCCACCGTTTGCCCCTGAGAGGTACTCACTCTGCCTGGCCTGCGACGACATCCCGGCCTCACCTGCCACTCGGCGTCAAAGGTGGTCTTGTGCTGGATTTCATAGAGGAGACCTCTGTACCGCAGGTCAGAGCACGTCACCGTCACGGCTCCCTGACGCCACTGGAAGGTCAGCCCCCGCGGGGACCTGGGTTTCACTGAGGAGAAACAGCACAATGACCAGCACCTCAACGAAGATAAACAGTCCATGTCTCCAAATTCACAACCCCTCCTCGAATGCCTTCTGAGATCTGGGGGGGTTCTGGGCTTTGTGACACTTCACAATACAAGTTTGAACCAAGGACCTCCTGGAAGAAGCTCCTTGAAACAGCTGGAGAAATTTTCTTTCTTTAGTCTCTCTTTTTTTTCTTTTCCTTTTTGGCTTTTTAGGGTTGTACCCACAAGTGAATGGAAGGTCCCAGGCCAGAGGTCAAATCAGAGCTGCAGCTGCTGGTCTACACACCACCTCTTGGCAACGAGGGATCCTTAACCCACTGAGCAGGACCAGGGATTGAACCATGGACATCCTGTCAGGTTCTTAACCTGCAAAGCCACAGCGGGAACTCCAGGAAACGTCTCTGTATCTGCTGTGGGAAGAAGTGGGTCCCCACCAGGAAAAGACATGTTGACATGCTGGCCCCGTGAACCTCAGAATATTGGGAATGAGGGTCCTTACTGACGGAATTCAGGTAAGAGGGGGTTTGCGGGAGGAGTGCGAGCTCGGATGCACTATGATGGGTGTCCCCGTACGTCGAGAGGCACAGGGACACATAGAGAAAAAGGCCACATGACGATGGAGGCAGACGTGGACGTCATGCGTGGACAAGCCCAGAAGGGCCAGCAGCCCCTGGGAACTGAGAGGAAGACGGACTTGCAAGGAATCCTCCCTCAGAACCTCAAAAAGGACCCAAGCCTGCCAACCCCTTCACTGTGGTCTTCTGCCTCCAGAACTGGGAGACCCTGAATGCTGTTGTTAGGCTACCCCGTTCCCCGTCGTTTTTAGAGTTCCCGTTGCGGCTCAGAGATTTAAGAAGCCATCGTAGCATCTGTGAGGATACCAGTTCTATCCCTGGCCTCACTAGGTGGGTGAAGGATCTGCGTGGCTGTGGCATAGGCTGGCAGCTGCGGCTTTGATTCCACCCTTAGCCTTGGAACTCCCATATGCCTCAGGTGCATCCCTAAAAAAAAAAATAAAAATGAAAAATAAAATAAATCTTTTTTTTTTTTTGTATGGCAGCCCAAGGAAACCTATACTAGCTCTATGGCTGATTTTTTTTTTTTTTTTTTTTTTTTTTGAGTAATGGGTCCATAGTTCCGACTGGATGCTGAGAGGGCCCTGGGATATCCTGTCCTTCCAAAAAAAAAAAGAGAGAGAAAAGGAAGGACCACCATCTTCCAGAAACCTAGCAAGGCAGGAGTGTTTGGAGAAAGGGTTTTGCTACAGTTGTATCACGTTTCCTGATTCAAGACCGCCCGCCCCCTCAAGCACCTACGGTAACTGCTGATCCACTGTGTCTTGTCGAGAAGAGAGTCTGTTCCGTGCCTGATGGAAAAATAGAGAAGTTCATCTTTTTCTACGGCCAGGATGCACCCGGTGGTGGAGCCTTGTCGAAGGGTGTAGTTGGAACACTCTCTGTAGTCCTCGTTGTCTCGTAATCTGTGGTTTAAAAAGAGAACGATTCAGCCATCCCTAAAAATGACAGCTTCAGGGCCATTCCTTTGATCCAGGTCGGTGCCGCAGACTCAGACTCCCTGCGATGATCCCATGACAACTCCAGCAAGACGGGTCGAAACCAAAAAGTGCCTCCGTTCCTCAAATGTCTACACCCCTTGAATGGATCCTATAGGGGGCTGAGGTGTGGTCATTCGAAGGGCGTGTCTACATCCTAAACCAGAATCTGGGAAGAGAAGCATATTGGGAAATTCGATTTTTACAGATGTAATTAAGAGAACGATCTTGACATAACACCATCCTGGAGAGGGTGGATTCTTCATTCAGCAGAGGTGGTTTTCCAAGAGGCACAGGAGGAGACACAGAAGAGAAGCCACGGGAAGGGTCTGAGAGGAGGTCCTCCTGGATGAGGGGGGCCCTCCCTCCAAGGACAGTGTCCTCCTAAGAGACAGAAGAGGAGACCCAGACACAGAGGAGAAGCCACGGGAAGATGGAGGCAGAGACGGGAGGGCGGCGGCCACCAGCTCAGGGCCACCTGGAGCCCCCCTAAAGCTGGAAGAGGCAGGAAGGACCCAGCCCTGGAGCCTCTGGAGGGATCACAGCCCTGCCCACAGCTTGACCTCAGATGTCTGGTCCCCATGAGTGAGGTAGGATGAATTTTCCTTGTTCTAAGCTGCCCAGGTTGGGGTACTTTGCTGTGGCTGCCCCAGGAAGTGAATTGATCTGCAGAGTAACCAAGCCTCTAATTTGAGGGGGCACTTTTAATACAGACGTGCCAAGGCTGGTGTTCTGCGTGGTGTTGAAAAGAAGCCGAGCACCCAGCCTGACACCACCTTTTGCTCCATCCTTGCAGACCTGAGATCCAAGAGGTGATGGGGTGAAGAACCCCCTCTTCATGGCTGAAGAAACGGGTGCTCAGAAATATCTTCTCTGTGACACCACCTGTTTCACATCTAGCCCCGTTCTTCTTCCTGTGCGTGTTACTTTCCAAATAATTTCACCTTAAAATTTCCCTTGTCTGGACACGTTCCCGTTTATCTCGACACTTTCCCGTTTATCTCATGTGCTATCAAAACGTAAAGACTCAGCCAAAGATCAAACACCTCTTCTGCAGAATTGAAACACCCTCCCTCCCTCGTTTACACCCATGTCATTGAGTGTATCTGGCAAAGCAGATTAACCCATACAAGGGGCCCACGTTTGGAAAGGGGGTCCCGTAACTTGGTATGAAAAGTCTAAGAATATTTAGCTCAGCTGGGGCTTCATACCAGTTATATTTCAGGGCAACAAAGCTCCAGTAAAAGATCGCTGCTGAGACATTGTAGACGGCCCTGGGGGAACAAAGTGCATGTCCTCTAAGAATTCTGGACATCTTTCCAGACACACCTTTCATTCAAAATGATCCAGGCGCCCCTGTGTTCACGGCAGCACTATTCACAGTAGCCAAGACATGGAAACAACCTCAATGTCCATCGACAGAGGAGTAGATTAAGAGTATGTGGTCTGTATACACCATGGAATACTACTCAGCCATAAAAAAGAACAAAATAATCCCATTTGGAGCAACATGGATGCAACTAGAGACTCTCCTACTGAGTGAGGTAAGTCAGACAAAGACAAATACCCTATGATATCACTTCTATTTGGCATAGATGAACTGACCTACAGAACAGAAACAGACTCACAGACACAGAGAACAGACTTGTGGTAGCTGGGGGGTGGGTGGGGAGCAGGAAGAACAGGGAGTTTGGGGTTAGTAAACGAAACTAACTGATCCCTGGGCTGGATCAGCAATGAGGTCCTGCTGTCCAGCCCAGGGAACTCTATCCAGTCTCCTGGGACAGACAATGATGGAAGATCATATGAGAAAAGGCACATATATCTATGTAGAACTGGGTCACTTTGCTGTAGTGCATAAATTGACACAACACTGTAAGCCAAGTATAGTAAAAAAGATTTCTTTGAAAAGAATCTAGGTGGTTTCACACAAGAGCCAGTCATTCCTCTGCTGGCTGGTTCGGGGGCTGTGGCTGTGGCTGTGGTTGTGGTGAAGCCTGGACACACACGTATGCACAGTTTCGCATTCTGATTTTTCACACCTTCACTTCCTGGCCCTCCCTGTTGCTGACACCGTCAAAGAGGAACTATTTTAACAAAAGTCACAGCTTTCCCTTCCCATGGGCGCTTACTTGTAGAAGAACGTCCAGTTGGCTCCTGAGTATTCCGTCGCGTTCCATGTCACCTGCACGGTTTCGAAATTAAAGTTGATGATCTGAAGCGGCAATGCCCCTGGGTAAAAAGAGGCCAAGAGGGTAGACTTTGAAGCAATGCCGGAAAGAGTTGGAAATTTGTAAAAGGCTGTCAGGATTCATGTTTTAAGAGTGATATAGTGCTTTTTGAGAAATTCTGATGATATATTTTCTTTAACCCAATAGATCCAGAAGGTTGCCATTTCAGCATGCAGTCTCTCTACCTGTCTATCATGATCAGTGAAATATGTTATATTCTTATTGTGAACCCAGTCTAGCGTGCGTTTCATTCTGTTCATCCATCCATCTATCCACCCATCCATCCATCATCCACCAGTCGTATTTCCATTGCATGGATGGACCACAGTCTGTTCATCCATCCATCCATCCATCCATCCATCCACCCATCCATCCATCATCCACCAGTCATATTTCCATTGCATGGATGGACCACAGTCTGTTCATCCATCCATCCATCCATCCACCCATCCATCCATCATCCACCAGTCATATTTCCATTGCATGGATGGACCACAGTCTGTTCATCCATCCATCCATCCATCCATCCATCCATCCATCCATCATCCACCAGTCATATTTCCATTGCATGGATGGACCACAGTCTGTTCATCCATCCATCCATCCATCCACCCATCCATCCATCATCCACCAGTCATATTTCCATTGCATGGATGGACCACAGTCTGTTTACCCACAGAGATGACCTTTAGAATTTTGCTCATTTATTCTCAGACCAGGTTGTCTGTAGGATCAGAAATCACATGTATACCTTCACGCACAGGTTTCCAAGTCTAGAGCCTGAACAGTTACGTCAAGAGATATCACAAGGGCTTTCCTGGCGCCACAGCAGGTTGAGGATCTGGCATTGTCACTGCTGTGGTGCAGGTTCAACCCCTGGCCCTGGAAACTTTTTATTTTATTTTATTTTATTTTATTTTGGCATGTGGATGTCCCCAGTGACCAGAGCTGCTGCAGTTGAATTCTTTTTTTTTTTTTTTTTTTTTGTCTTTTTGCTATTTCTTTGGGCTGCTCCCGCGGCATATAGAGGTTCCCAGGCTAGGGGTCCAACCAGAGCTGTAGCCACCGGCCTCCGCCAGAGCCACAGCAACGCGGGATCCGAGCCGAGTCTGCAACCTACACCACAGCTCACGGCAACGCCGGATGGTTAACCCACTGAGCAAGGGCAGGGACCAAACCCACAACCTCATGGTTCCTAGTCAGATTCGTTAACCACTGCGCCACGACGGGAAATCCTGAATTCTTAACCTACTGTGCCACAGAGAGAACTCCAACTATTCTTCGATTTCATTTTTTTATTTTTTATCCTTTTAGGGCTGCAGGTGCAGCAGCTTATGGAAGTTCCTGGGCTAGGGGTCGAATCGGAGCTGCAGCTGCTGGTCTACACCACCACCACAGCAATGCCAAATCCAAGCCACATCTATGACCTACTCTGCAGCTTGTGGCAATGCCAGATCCTTAACCCACTGAACGAGGCCAGTGATTGAACCTGAATCATCACGGATACCAGTCGAGTTTTAAGCCAGTGATTAAGATCCTGCTGTGACTTAATCCACTGAGTCACAACAGGAATTCTTTAACATCTTCTAATTAAAAAAAAAAAAATCCTGGAGTTCCTGTCGTGGCTCAGTGGTTAACGAATCTGACTAGGAACCATGAGGTTGTGGGTTCAATCTCTGGCCTTGCTCAGTGGGTTAAGGATCCAGTGTTGCTGTGGCTGTGGTGCAGGCCGGCGGCTACAGCTTCGACGGAACCCCTATCCTGGGAACCTCCATATGCCGTGAGAGCAGCCCAAGAAACGGCAAAAAGAAAAAAAAAATCCTTCTTTAGAAGGGTTTATCCATCATTGCGTCAGAGACACAGGCCCAGCAAGGATCCCACGGGGAGCTGCCTCACCATCAGCTTCTCTGTTTCCGGGGTCCAGATGGGTGCGAAACCCCTGGTACTTTTGTAAACCGCCTTTGGTTTTGTAAAGTCCTTTCAAAAGAATTTTCCCCAGAAAACCACAAAGGCTGCAGGCAACCTGGAGCTGAACAGTTGCACATACAGTGGGCATCCCCTGTGCAGAGGCATCCCTTAAGAGACCAAAGTTTCCCTTCATAATTCAGAACCCGCTGCCCAACTTTAAAAACTTTGCACCACGGGCCTTCGCTCTGTGTGAACGGAGGGACTTTACACCAAGAAACTGTTGGGTATTTCCAGGGGGTAGGAAGTGAGGTCGGGTCAAGACACGGGATGATGGGGAAAACCATGGATGCGAAAGTTAGACAATTTCATGTCAAGTCCGGGACCGCTTCCCTCTGCAGAGGATAAGGTCCCGAAGCAGCCTTGGCCGTGACAGAGACAACAGGGCTTCAATCAGAGAGGAACATCTTTGAGTCCCATCGTCTGTCCTCAATGCAAGCGCTGAGGGCTCGGGATCCAGTGATGTAAGAGCGACCACTGGGGCAGGTCCCTGATAAAATGAGACATGAGGACTTGGGTGGAGGGGTGAGGGTGCAGAAGAGGGGCTCCACCCACCTGCTGCCTCTGAGGTCTCGATGTGGTCCCTGCCCGGTGTCCCAGTCCTGGGGGCTCTGGGCTGGACAGACAATGACCCAGAACGCGCAGTCCCTGACCCTACCCACTGCAAAATCCCGTTCCCCTGGCTGAGTGAGAACAGGTGCCAGGGCTGTTCCTCCCTCCATCCATCTCTCTCTTTTCCCTTCCTTCCTTCCTTTCTTTCCTTTCTTTTCTTTTCTTTCTTTTTTCCTTCCTTCCTTCCTTCCCACTGGCCTTGCTCACTGGTTTAAGGATCCGGCATTGCCACAGCAGAGGACTAGGTTGCAGACGCAGCTCAGATCAGGCGTTGCTGCGGCTGTGGTGTAGGCTAGCAGCTGTAGCTCCAATGTGACCCTTAGCCCAGAAATGTGCACATGCTGCAGGTGTGACCATAAAAAGAAAACAAGCTTTTTTCCTTTTCTTTCTTGGATCAACGGATTCATTTTCCACTAACAGAGTCTTTCCCCTTTAGAACAATTTTTAGAGCCACCAGGCACTCTCAGGTCACTTTCTCCTACTGTCCCCTCCCAAGGGGGACCTGAATCCCTGCTGCATTTGGCATAAACATCTGGGCTCAGCTGCAAACATCTCAGAGTTATCATGGGTGTCAGGAAATGCATGGTGTTTCTTCAACTTTGTTCAAGTTCAAGCTCTCCCTTCCCTTCCCCTCTGTCTGTCCCCAGCCCCAACTGTCCTGGTTTCCCTGATGGTGCCCCAACCCTGCTCCATATGCGCCTGTCACCCCAGTCTCTGTGTCTCCCCCCACAAACACCGTAAACACCATTCCAGCCCCCACGGTCATGGGCCAATGATACCGTCTACAGACGGACTGAAGGTTGAGGGGGGTCTCATTTGTGTGGCTGGTGTGGCTGGCAGGCAGGCTTCCCCATCACTCCTGAGCCTTTCATGAGCCTCTGTCTGCTTGCTCACACACACACTCTCTCTCTTTCCTCACCCTGCCCTGTTCTTTCTACGCCAACTGGTGCATAGATGGACGCAACACCGGATCCAAGTGGTGTCTGCGATCTAACCACGGCTCACAGCAACGCTGGATCCTTAACCCACTGAACGGGGCCGGGGAATGAACCTGCGTCCTCATGGATATAAGTCAGGTTCATAACCTGCTGAGCCACAATGGGAACTCCCCATGGGCACATTTTTGTGTTGTGCATCAGCGTTATGCCCCATTGGAAACACAATGACCTCGGATGGAAATACAATCTGATAGCCCGATGGAGTCATTAAGTCAATTTATTGGCTGGAAATGGATGAACTGGGTAGCAACGACCCAGTGTCAGCAGAAAGAAGCAGGTTCCAAGGAACCACCTGGAATCCATGGCCACCGGGAGCTCCAAGCACAGTCAATTCCCCCGTCCCTTGGCCTCTGTCACTGGCAGACGCAGGGCCGGATTTGGCCAAGAGAAAACAGACCAACGGGCATTGCAAAAGCTTGGGAAATGTGCGGGGGGCCAGCCTGGGAGCCACACCACATTCAGGCTCCCCTACCCTCCTCTCTGTGTCCCCTAGAAATCCAGTTTGCAACCCTGAGGCTGCAGCAAAGGGCACCCTGGGGACGCTTCCCAACCAGGCAGGCAAGCAGCCAGCTCAGACACTGGAAGTCGAACATGGATGAGTCGTGGGGACAGTTCAGAAGCTAAATGTCATGAACGTGCCATCACCAACTTCCATCTGGGCCACCGTCAAGCTAGAAAGACAAATCACAGCTGTCTGGTGCAAGACAGCAACGCCGGCCCCACAACCCACCAGCCTCACCAGCTCCACCAGCCCCACCAGCCCCACCAGCTCCACCAGACCCACCAGCCCCACCAACTCCACCAGCCCCACCAGCCCCACCAGCCCCACCAACTCCACTAGCCCCACCAACCCCACCAGCCCCACCAGTTCCCAACAGCTCCACCAGCCCTGCTGGGACCTATTCCTTCCCACTTGCCCCCTCCTGTTGCTGCCTTTTGACAAAACTTGGCAACAATTTTCTGGAAAAGCCCCAGGAAGTTGGCTCTGAGGACAGAGAGCAAGGTAATTTTGATAGTCATCTTCGGAAGGCACGGCCAGCTGTGGGGGTTCAAGGATGACCCCTCAGACAGATGAACAGTCAGGGTAACCCTCATCTTTCTTGGGGCGCCATGGGGACACGATGTCACCCCAGGAAGGTCGCTATTAATTTAAACAAACGCCTCCACTTCTTTGGAGGCCAACAGAACAGTGAAGCAGCCCAGTTTCTCAATTTTCCAATCGAACCTAATCCTGAACTCAATCCAGAATGACTTCTCGCAGCAACATGGGTGCAACTACAGGTCGTCTTACAAAGGGAAGTAAGCCAGACAAAGACGAACACCCGATGGCATCACTTCTACGTGGAGTCTAAAACGTGGCGCGAATGAACTTATCTCCAGAACAGGAACAGACATACAGACGTGGAGACCAGACTTGTGGTTGCCCAGGGGCGGTGGGAGGGAGTGGGATGGATGGGGTGTGTGGGGTTGGTAGCTGCAAACTATGACATGGAGCATGGAGAAGCACATATGAGAAAGGGAATGTGTATCTATGTTATGAATGGGTCGCTGGGCTATACACAGATATTGGAGCAATATTGCAAATCAACTGCAATTAAAAAAAAAAAAGAATGAGTCCTTTGCAACAGGCAAACAGGTTTGTAGAGACTTAGACACCTGTGCACGCTCTGGTCACTTTCACAAAGAAAAGAGTGCAGTGGTAAACGCCACCAACAAAGAAACAGAGATGTGAAAAGAAAGGGCATTTCACACAGACACATCGCCGCATCTGCACGCATGACTTACCCGGCCCCGTTTCTCCCGAGGCGCTCAGATGTCCCAGCAGGAGGACCGCTGCCGTCACCCAGGGCAGAAAGACACACCTCATGCTCGCAGAGGGGAGGGAGAAGGTTGGAAGGGACTTCGAAGCATGACTGATGTACAGAGGTCACCCTGCTTTTAAAAGGCAGAAAGGAAACTCGGGAAATGACTACAGGAAACAGTCATGCTTTATGTTAAAAGATGACTCCGGTCAAAAAAAACGAAAAAGTGTGGGATCATTTTTTTTCAGCCCCGCCATTGGCTTTTGCAGCCCCACCAGACACACCTCACTGGAAACTTTATCAGATACGGCGCTTCCACACCCAGGGTTCTCCCCCCCGTGGTGGGTGGCGAGCCTCTTGTATTTGGAGAGCGCGTTATAAGTGGGCTCCTGCCGCCCTCGTCTCACTGAGGTTTCCTGAACCACCGGTGTGGGCTGGTCCTCCAGGGACGGGAGACGCGGTCCCCCTCGCGCTGGCCTCAAGCCCAGCAGCAGGGAGCATGGCATCCAAAAGGGACAATGCTTGGGGACTTGCCGAAGCCCAGTGGAGAACTGTCCCCCGGATGTTACCAGGATTTGCAGGCGGGCTTTGTCCCCCTGAAGAAAGCCAGGGTTGGCATCCATAGAGTGGCTGACCGTCAAATATTAGGACCCCAAGTCTGCCTCTGAACGTGCCCCCAGGAGTGACTCTTAGGGAGGACAAACAGGAATCACTGCCTTTTAGACCGAAAAGCCAGGTCCCCAGAAGCTGACAGTGGGCGGATGGACTTCAAATCACTTATTTCAGCGCAGGCTGAGACGCGGGTCTTCCTGGCCCCGGAACCAAGTGCTTCCACGGTGGGCGAACTTCTGGAGGTCAGAGACCCAGCACGGCTCTCCCAGGGCTAACCTCCAGGTGTGAGCAGGGCTGGTTCTTTCAGAGAATCTGCCTTCTTGCCTTTCCACCTTCTGGACCCTCACCTTCCTCAGCTCACGGGCCACATCACACCGAACCCTGCGTCTCTGCCTCTGACCCTGCTGTTTGTGTCTTATAAATAAGGACGGTTGTGCCCCCTCCCCGGACAAGTCACAACAATCTCCCCATCTCCAGATTCTTCATCGCATCTGCAAAAGCTCTCTTGTCACGTGTGGTTTCCAGAAACTGTGGCATGGATGTCTTTGGGGACATTTTTCTGTCTTCTCCACAGGGATTAAGACATGGACTCCCAAGTGTGATAGATAACAGGCTGATAGACAGATGTGCAGATATATACATCTATGCATTGAGGATGGAGAGAGGATAGGTAAATAAATCTAGATACATACAGATAGTGACGCAACTGCATAGACGGATAGAATGTTACATAGCTACAAAGCGACAGAGAAAGTTACATAGATAGAAATTTATACAGATAGAAAGTTACACAGATAGAAAATTACATAGATAGTTACATAGATGATAGCGAAGGAGAGAGAGATCATTTATTAATACAGAACAAATACATAGATAGGTGGATAGATAATACATAGGCACGCAGATAATTGATACATAGATGATAGAGTGTTTTATGCTAGACAGAGTTTCTCAGCTTCAGAACTGCTGACACGGGGGCTGGAGGACTCTGATGGGGGCATCCTGTGCTCTGTGGGGGGTTGAGCCGTGTCCCTGGTCTCCGCCTACCCCGTGCCAGGCACACCCTCCCCCCACCAGCCAGGCATCGCCAAGCATCCCCTTGGAGAGGGGACCGTTATCCATCCCTTCATCTCCCCAGACCTTCCCTCCTCCCCGTTCCCCGGGGAAACTGGAGCTTCTACCTGGTTCTCTTCCAGGGCTGCCCCGGCCCTGTGGGACCTGTCCATTTCAAAAACGTTACATCAAACGGGAGCCACCCTGGTGGAAGACACAGGGAGAAATGGCCGGGGAGGCCCGCGTGAGGTCAGGGAAGTTTGCCAAGCGTCACTGTGGCTTTTCTGCAGCAGGAACTGTGATCCGGTGAGATTAGCATTTTAAGGGACCAGAAACATGTGGTCCCCCGAAAGGGGTACCTGTAGCTCCTCCAGTCAATGAAATGAAATTTGTTTGCCCTTCAGGGGGACCCATGAAGCAGAAAGAGAAATTCAGAATCCACGCTGCTCTCCAGGACTTCCTGGTAAACTGTCATAGTCTCCCCCACGATTAATGGCCCTGGGACACTGCAACGCTCTGATAAGGGTGACGCAGGGGGTCGGCGGGCAGGGGAGCGGGGAGCCTGATGGCTGGGCTTGTACCATCTCGATCTCGGTGAACCACCTAGTAAGCTCTTTCATTCCCTGCCCTGCCCTGCCCTTCATGGGGGCATAAACTTGGGATGATTAAGGAGGAAAAGGGCAGGCAAACCCTCTGCTCCCCCCTGGATTCCAGACGGAACACAACACCACGTGAGTCCTGAGGGCCGTGGTCCTCTCTCGTGGGGATGACAAGTTTCCCCCTTCCCTCCACCCTCGCCGCTCGAAACCACAGAGCAGCCGGGCTCTGCGCATCCTTCACCACACCAGATGCACGATGAGTCAGCGAGCCAGAGCTACGCAAAGCACGGAGGTGGTGAGACGCGGGTTCGGGTGGACCTAAACATGCCAGGGCCTCTGTTACGTACTCTGTGCACCACTGGCCATGCCCACCCCCCACCCCCCCGTGCAGAGGTGTGATTTTGGTTGTTCCATGAATGCAGAACAAATCATCCCGAAACTTAGAGGCATCAATAAACAGTCACCTGGGAGTTCCCGTGGTGGCTCAGCAGGTTAAGAACCCAACATAGTATCCATGAGAGTGCAGGCTCAATCCCTGGCCTCACTCCGTGGGTTAAGGATCCAACATTTCTGTGAGCTGTGGTGTAGGTCGCAGGTGCAGCTCGGATCTGGTGTTGCTGTGGCTGTGGTGTCGGCAAGCAGCTACAGCTCTGATTAGACCCCTAGCCTGAAAACTTCCATATGCCCAAGGTTCGGCCCTAAAAAAGGAAAAAAGAAGAGACACCCAGCAGCCTCCCAATTCTGGCAGGTCACAGGGCTCCCATGCTCCCCTTGGCATTGTCTGGGGCTGTTGTCAACAGGAGGCTTGATAGCAGGGAAAGTTCTGGAAAGCCCGCTCCCACACCCCACCACAGGGCTGGCTGAAGAGGAGCTGATGGCTTGACCGAGACCATCAGTGGCTGGGAGACAGGCGTGGATGGAATGTTTTAGAAGGTCCTGTTGCCTCCGCCTCCCGAGACTGGCCACAATCAGCCACAGGCCAGCCAGACTCAAGCAGACACCAACCCCTCTGGCAGCACTAGATCCTTAACCCACGGAGCGAGGCCAGGAATGGAACCTGCGTCCTTGTGGATACCAGTGGGGCTCTTAAGCCACTGAGCCATGACAGGAGCTCTAGGAAATGGATGCTTTTATTCCAGTCAAATGAGGGATTGTCTCTGAGCTCTTTGGCTGTCAGAAGTCAAGGCACCATGACATAATTTTTTTTTTTTTGACACAGGCAGTGTGCACTCCGTCCCCAGGCAGAGCCAGCTCTGTTGCAGGAGGTGCTCGGGATTTCCAAGAGGCACTGCATTCTCACACCAGGTTAAGATAAGACCGGTCCATCGCCATGGCAACGCCTCCCGTGTGGCTCAGGATGCCCCCCCCCCCCGCTTGTCTGGGCGCCTCCTTGGGTCAGAATGTGCAGGCTGACACCCTGTCTTATCTCTCCCCGTCCCGGCCTGCTTCTCCACCCACCCAGCGCTGCTGGGTGCAATGGCAAAAAGGCCCGGGAGCCGAGCGGTTAGCTATCAGCCTCAAATCAGCCAAGCTCTCTCGGCAGCAGAACTCTTACATAACAGAAGAGCTGGTTCCTGCAGCATGGGCAGCTGTGAACACAGCACAGTGGCTTTTTCACAGCCCAGAAGGATAGGGGAAGGTCTCTGTTTTTTCTTTTGCGGCAGGGGTGGGGGAAGATTTGAAGATGAGCAGCAGTGCAGATCCAGAACCCTCCAAACGGGCTTCAGTCCATGTAACCAAGCAGGACCCTGCGAGGCCTTCCCAGAGGGGCCACCGACCTATGACCTCCACCTGCCTTTGGTCTGTACAAAAACTTTGGTCGAAGAATCAGTTGAGGAGTTCCCTGATCGTGGCTGATCGTGGCTCAGTGGGTTAAGACCCCGACTAGGAACCATGAGGTTGCAGGTTCGATTCCTGGCCTCACTCAGTAGGTGAAGGATCCAGCATTGCCATGAGGTGTGGTGTAGGTGACAGATGCGGCTTGGATCTGCTGTTGCTGTGGCCCTGGTGTAGGCCAGCACCTGCAGCTCCAATTCGTCCCCTAGCCTGGGAACTTCCACATACTCTCGGTGTGGCCCCAAAAAGCCGAAACCAAAAAGGAAAAAATCAACTGAATCCGAGAATTGAATAAAAGGCAACGAGTCAAGCAGGACAGGATAGGAAGGGTTCAGCCCTTCGACAAAGTCAAGGACTTCAGTTCTTCCTCCAGGACCGTAGATCATATTCTGGGCCGTGTCCTTGGAGCTGTTTTGCAGGTGCTGAAGCCCCCACGGAGGCGGGGGGAAGAAGTCCAGTGTGTGCTGCCCACCAGCACGGAGACCCCAGACCGGCTGGAACCAGAAGGTGGATGATGCTGACTCCCAGTGACCTCACCGCCCACCCATCAGGAAAATGACCCCAATGTGACCACGCCCTGCTCCTTGACACTGTGAGCCCTCACTGCCCCTCCAGGGGGGCACAGTCCTTGAGGCACTAGCCTGCTGTGCCCCCTCTTTGCCTGGCCACTCAAGCTGCTTTTTCTGCCAGCTCTGTCTCTGCATTTCCATTGGGCATCGGTGCACAGAGGCGGCCGAGATGCCGGCAGCACCCAGGCGTCCTGATGCGAGCCTCGCCCACATGTGGTTCCCTCGGTCCACCACTGTCTCTGAGCAGCGGCCGGCGGAGACCAGCGGCGAGACCTTGGATCAGTGCACAGCTGTGACATCACCAGCCAGAGGAAGCACACTCGTCTCGGCCGGAGGGTTACCACACGGAGCACGAGGCCCTGCCTCTGCTGAGTCATGTTCCGGTAGTAAACAACCTTCTCAAAAGGAGATTTGAGGAACAGCTTTTGTTCTTTGTCTGGGCTTCCTGCCTGCCCCTAGTCCACCCCTCCCACCCCCAAGCCCAGCCCATCTTCACAGAGAAGTACCAGGCGGAGGAGGGGGGGAGCTGGGCACATCGGGAGAACCACAGAGTTCCCTGGTGGCCTAGTAGTTAACGAGATGGTGCTATCCCTGCTGTGGCTCTGGTCACTGCCGCAGCGCGGATTCCATCTCCAGCTCAGGAATTTCCAATATGGCTCAGCAGGTTAAGAAACTGACAGGTATCCTTAAGAATTCAAGGTCCATCTCGGGCTTGCTCAGCGGGTTAAGGATCCAGTGTTGCATGAGCTGATGGGTAGGTTGCCCGTGTGTCTTGGATCCCGTGTCACTATTGCTGCGGTGTAGGCCGGTGGCGGTAGCTCTGATTTGACCCCTGGCGTGGGAAATTCTATATGTGGCAGGCATGGTCCTAAAAAGGAAAAGAGAGAGAGAGAGAGAGAGAGAGAGAGGGAGAGAGAGAGGGAGAGAGAGAGAGAGAGAGAGAGAGAGAGAGAGAGAGACAAACAGAGAGAGACAAACAGAGAGAGACAAAGTCAATTGCATTATATGATTGACTCTTACGGGGATGGAAAGATTCAATTGGAAGAAGAAAAAACTGTCGAGGGAGGGAAAAAAACCAAAGAACGTTTTCCTCCATCCTCTCAGGTGCTGTCCCAAGCACCTTGCAAATTAAACTGAGAGCTGAGGGTAATAGGGAAGAAGAAAGCAGTATTTCCATGTGCAGCATGTCTGAGTTGGGGAGACCCTCCGGGATGCGTAATTCAAAGGGGTGATTGCAGTGAGGCGTTAAGCATTTTCTCTACCTGACTTAGCAGCCATACGGAGGTGGGGGACATGCTTTTGGAATGATGAGTGGGTTTTCAGGAGAACCAACGCGCTCTAAGAAAGTACATGCATGTTTGTCTACACAGATGTGAGTGCTTTTCCACCTCCGCCCCAGCCAGAAAAATCCCCTGAAGATTGGGGCCGGTGGCGGAGGTAGGGTGGGGGGAGTTTTCCTGCCCTTTTACCTCCCTGGAGGAGCTCCCCCAGAAGAGGAATTTATGGCGCCTTATTTCTAAGAAGCCAGGCTTTTGGTCAGATTAGGGAAGCGGCCAGAAAACTTTTTTTTTTTTCCTCTGCATCTGTTGAATCTCAAATGTCTTCAGCTTAAAATAACTTTGCTGCCACGGTGGCATATTTGAGGGCGGGGGCGGGGGGGAAGGCAGTGAAACCACATGCCCTTTGCAGCCTTGAGCTGAGGAGACTCCAGGAAACACGGGACCCTCTTGCAGGAAGGAGGCGGACTGGCTCCTGGACCCCACGCCACCCCCATCCCGGGCTGTGGCCTGGACTGAGGTTGACAACCCAGCCCGGCTCAATCCCAGGTGAGGGGCTGAATTGCAGCTACCGCCACGGCAATGCCAGATGCTTAACCCCCTGAGCGGGGCCAGGGATTGAACCTGCGTCCTCACAGAGACTACACTGGATCCTTAACCCTCTGAGCCACAACAGAGGTCCAAATGGCTATTTTTTTAGGAGTCAGCTTTGGAATCTGAAAGAGAATGGCTCTGTGGACCCAGATCCCTGAATCACTTCGTTATACAGCAGGTAAGACCACGACCTTGCAAATCAATGCTACTTCGATGAAACGTTAAAAAACAAAAAAGTATAAAACTAAAAGTCCGAGTTTAAATGTCCCTGGAACCTAGCTGCGTCTCACTCACGCCCCCATCCAGCAAGACCCTTGGGTCCCCAGAGGAAAGGTGCTCGGCCAATCAGGACAATGACTACACGGGGCGCCGGGCACCCAGCTTGAGTCTGTGTTGAAACGAATACGCGCATAACAGCAAGACACCTCCCACCCCATCCAGTGTAGACATGGCTTTCTCTGCCCACCTTCCCCCCTGGGGCCTCGGCCTGAGGCCACCCAGAGCTGGTGCCGCTGGGGTTTGCAGCAGAGCCGCAGAGGCTGGGATTCTGGGCTCAAAAGCGGTCCCCTGGAAACCACTTTTGGGGTTTGTTTGATGCGCGGACCGCAGAACCGGCACAGATGCTGCAACTCGGCATCCTGAGTAGCCAGGAGGTGAGTTTCTAGCAAGACAGAGTCACCTGGAAGACTAGGGAAGAAGGAAATAGAGCAGTTCCCGCCGTGGTGCCCTGGGTTATGCATCTGACTGCAGCGGCTGGGTCACTGCAGAGGCGCGGGTTTGATCCCAGCCCAGTGCAGTGGGTTAAAATATACAGTGCTGCCAGGTTTGCAGCATAGATCACATCTTCAGCTCAGATTCAATCCCTGGCCGGGGAACTTCCATATGCCCCGGGTGAGGCCATAAAAAATCAAACAAAAGAATAACAACCAAAAAAAAAAAAAAATGAGGAAATTGACCCAGACGAACCCATACATAAGTCTTCTGGGCTCAGGCAGGGGTGGGAGGGAGGCTGCCGTGTCCTGTGCAGGTGGCCAGCGCTGGCCTCTGCCACTGACAAGAACATGGATGGGAGAACGGTGGATCCCTCTGGGGCTTCGCCTTCCCTCCCTGCAGCAGCCGGGGGCCTCTGGGGAAGGTTCTCAGATTCTTAGGAAGGTTCCTTTACCCGCCCCCAACCATCCCCTCCCCTCAAACATAACCAGTCCTTTACCCTGAAGTAAGAGCCTGACCCATTCCAGCCACCTTCTCTCCCCAATATAAAACGTTCAGAAACAGGTTTTCAGAGAGTTCCCATGGTGGCTCACCGTGTTACAGACCCGACTCGTATCCATAAGGATGGGGGTTCGATCCCTGGGCCCACTCGGTGGGTTAAGGATCCTGTGGTGTAAGTCACAGATGCGGCTCAGATCCTGCGTTGCTATGGCTATGGTGTAGACCTGCACCTGCAGCTCCCATCTGATGCCCGGCCTGGGGATTTCCATACCAGAAGCTGTGGCCCTAAAAAAAAGAAAGAAAGACAAAGAAAAAAGAAAGATGTTCCAAAAAGAATACATACATGTGTATGTGCCTGGGTTACTTTGTTGTACAGCAGAAAATTGACAGAACACTGTAAACCAGCTATAATGGAAAAAATAAAAATCATTTAAAAAAAAGAAAAAGAAGAAAGAAAGAGGAGTTCCCGTCGTGGCGCAGTGGTTAACGAATCCGACTAGGAACCATGAGGTTGCGGGTTTGGTCCCTGCCCTTGCTCAGTGGGTTAACGGTCCGGCGTTGCCGTGAGCTGTGGTGTAGGCTGCAGATGAGGCTCGGATCCTGCGTTGCTGTGGCTCTGGCGTAGGCTGGTGGCTACAGCTCCGATTCAACCCCTAGCCTGGGAACCTCCATATGCCGCGGGAGCGGCCCAAGAAATAGCAACAACAACAAAAGACAAAAAGACAAAAGACAAAAAAAAAGAAAAAGAAAAAGAAAGAAAGAGGCATTCAGCTGGGACCGAAAATTTTATTTGCCCCGAGGATGTTCCCACATGGGTGAGCAGGTGAAGTCAGACGGGGATTTTCAGCCTCAGGATACCGGGTGTCTGGGGCAGGACTACGGGGGCACCTCATGTGCACGCGGGTGGGGGGGGGGTAGGGTGGCCAGGGTCCAGGGTCTCCACTCTCCAGATGCCAGCAGCCCCTCCCCCACTTGTGACAACCAACGATATTCCCAGCCATGGCCAAGTGTCGTGCAGTCTGAGGGGCAGGCTCTGGACCACACGTACCCAGGATGGGATGGTGAGATGGTCTTGGGAGCTAGTGGCTACAGAAGCATCTGGATGGACATTGCAGTGGGCATCCAGGGCCAACCGAATTGAGCTAAAGCCCATCACAGTATAGCCTGCAGGTGGGCCTCATCTAATCAGGTGACGGCCTCGACGGCAAACACTGAGGTTTCCAGATTTAAAAAAAAGAAAGAAAGAAAGAAAGAAAGCCTTCTGTATCAAGATCAGAAGGAGTCTGTGGTGCAGCAGAGAAGTGGCCTCGTAGCCGAAAAGCAGCCTCTGTCCAGTGGCCTCCGTGAAGCCTCCGAGACAGAGTTGGGGTGAAGCAGAAAGACCAGCTCTATGGCTCTGCCGGGCACAGGAGGCCCCGGCAGGGGAGCCCCTCCAAACAGGGTCCTCCCTTGAGAGGGGACAGCAAGGGCTCTTCGAGGTTGAGCTGCAAACCAGGGCTGCTGATGAGGATGTGGGAACCTGCCTTCTGCTCCCTCCAGAGGTCACTTCAGAGTCATCACGGCCGCAGTCAGGGGGTCCGGGGACGGTGCCTGGTGGTCTGTGGGGGGATGGCCCCTTGGGCTTCTCTGTGCAGTGAAGACGGCTCACCAAGGAAGGGGTGTGGGGGAGGGTTTCAGAGGAAGAAAAACCCCACGTGCCACAGACCTCTACGTAGAAGGGAGCCACGACGGACAGAAGCAGTTCAGCAAGGACGAGACCTCGTGTGCAAAGCCGGTTCGACTTAGGTCGTGGCCAAGGCCGGGCTGCACGTCCTGGAGACTCTTGCCCCTCGTTTTTAGCTGTCACCATGTCTCCTTGTCATGAACTCTGGAGTCAGCGTTTTGAGACGGAAGGGAGGCCTGGGAGGGGAAAGGCGAAGTCTTTTCCTTCCCAACCCAAGGACTCAGGGGCTGGCCCATGGTGTCCACCTCACCCACCACACCTGGGGTAAAACTGTCCTTAGCTGGGGTCCAGCCGCATTTGGCCCCTGTCTGTCCGCCCCCGCTTTCCGTGGCTCTGGCTTCCCCTGTGGCAAATGTGCATGAGGATGAGCCATGGGGAGTGGGGCGGGAATGCATCTGTGGGTGTTTGTGGGAGGCATCACCTGCTTTGGAGTCACTGTCACTCTGACTCCCGGGGCCCTGCCACCCCACCAGGGCCTCTTGTACAGATATGACCGCCACCCACAGTCCTGACTCAGGGGCACATGAGCCCAAGGCTGGCATGGAAGGGTGCCTCAGAGCCTCACCCCACCTCCTGTGCATCTGGGCTTCCAGCTCCTCCTGGATGCTGGAATGTGCCTTGGGGGTGCACCCTTGCTCGCTTCCAAGGCTCCATATTCCCTTTGGCTTTTGTGTATCATGTCCCCAACTTTCCTTAAAGACACTCTCTCCCCAAAATGTCGACACGGAGCTTGGATCTGCCCTCGCAAGCGAAGGACTGGATTTTCTAATCGCGTTGCTGAAACTCAGCCTCTGTCCACGGGTGCCGAATAGAAACGCGGAGAGAGACTTTTGGGTGAAGGGGGGGGGAATAGTTTTATTGCTTTGCCAGGCAAAGGGGGAACACAGTGGGTTAAAGCCCTAAAGACGGCGCCCCCCCTTGGGGAAGCATACAGTAAAAAAGAAAAAGAGAATTCTGGATAAAAGCAGGGTGGGGGCAGTCATGCCTTCTTCTTTCTTTGGGAAAAGCTTAGTCATGGAAGCTGGTGTCAGGAGATCTCAGCCTGATTCTGGAGCGTGGGAGGGGGTGGGGGCGTCTTCTGGGTCATTGCCTAGACCATCAGGACTCGAGAAAACGGCATCTGGATGAGAGATTAGAACCAACCCAGAAAGTTCCTGAAAAAACACTGTCTGTTAATGCTCTTTACCCCACAGGCCGTTGTGCTAGGATGCCTACTTTTTAGCTTTTACGAGGGACTGGGTTTAGGGTGCAGTTAAGCCCGGGAGGAGCACAGGGAAGCACACTCAGCGTTCAGTTTTAAAGTATTCGTTTCTACAAGAAGCATAAGGCTGGAGCTCCCATTGTGTCTCAGTGGTACCAAACCTGACTCATATCCATGAGGATGCGGGTTCAATCCCTGGCCTCCCTCGGTGGTTAAGGATCCGGCGTGACCGTGAGCCATGGTGTAGGGCACAGATGCAGCTCGGATCTGGCGTTGCTGTGGCTGTGGTGTCGGTTGGCAGCTGCAGCTCCGATTCAGCCCCTAGCCTGGGAACCTCCATATGCCACAGATGCGACCCTAAAAAAGACAAAAAAAGAAAAATAAAAGAAACATAAGGACTATCACTTTTTTCTTAGGTATATCAGATGCCTATGTCATTAGGTGTATCCCTTGAGGGGGAACCAGGACCTGCCCGCAGGTGGCACTGTTGTCCCCCGATGGCCCCTCGGGGTCTCTGCATCCCCTCCCTTCCCTGATCAGCACCTGTGGGCACCTGCCCTTTGGGGCTCAGGGAGGGGCCTGGAGGCTGAAGCTTAGTCCCTAAAAACAGGACATGGGGGACACAGAGAGGCTTGTGTGCCCAGGAGCCCCCTGGGGCCCTTCTCAGTTCCGAGAGGGCTTTCCGCAATCCCAGGAAGCCCGCAGAACTTCTGCTCTCCTGGTTTAGAAAAGCTGGGTGGCTCTGCCCTCCCCCTCCTCCGCCCGGCTCTCCCCTGAGGGGTCCTGGGTCTGTTCCCAGGGCCAGAGCAGCTGTCAGGTTGGCTCAAAGGTCCTGCACCTCCCAGAACCCATGGCCCAGGTGCACGTCAGCAGGCTACTCACCAGACTTACGCACCTAAAAGTTTGCAGAAATGACCCGGGATCATGAGATGCCCTGATTCCCGAGCCCCAAGACCTACCACGTTTCTACACCCTGTGCAGCTCTGCTCTGAGTCAGGAGGAGACCACGGACTTCCAGAGCGTGCTTTTGGGGAGACTTGAAGGGGAAAGTGAGGGCGATCAGGCTGAACGTCTCTGTGGAGGGGTCTTTCAGACCCCTCACCCCAAACCCTGCAGCCCTGACACTTCCGCTGCTGTGGCTCCAGAAGCCTGGGCTGCCTGCTCCCTCTTCCGTCTCATTTATATGGAAAGACTCGGGGTGGCAGGGAGGAGACTTGAAATTAAGGTTTTGGATGCTGTTTAGCTGTGTTCATCTGCAGAGTCTGTGTGTGTGGGGAGGAGGGGTGGCAAGGAAGATGCAGGCTTTCCTGGCTTTGCCTCCTCGGCTGGTTTTTTAAATTTTTCTTAGTGGACATCCGAAGCAGTGCCAGACCTTCTCTGTCACTTTCAGTAGAAGGTCACAGCCCCAGGAAGGGGCTGCAAGTCTCACAGCACAGCCCGAAGGGACACAACCAAGGTTAATGATCTACCTACCACCAGAGACACAGCAGGGCCCTGTGGGCTCCTGGGCATAAGCCGTTTTGGGTCCCCCGTGTCTTGTTTTCAGGGAATAAGTTTGAGCCTCCAGGCCCTTCCCTGAGCCCCAAAGGGCAGGTGCCCACAGGTGCTGATCAGGGAAGGGAGGGGATGCAGAGACCAGGGAGGGGCCGGCAGGGGACCTCAGTGCCGCCTGGGGGCAGGTCCTGGCTCCCCCTCAAGGGCTACACGCAGAACAAAGCCTTTGAGCTCTTGTGCAGAACTAAACCCCCAACCAATGACAGCCAGAGAGGAGGACCCCCAGGACCTGTCCTGGGGCCACCAAACACCAGCTCTGGAGAAGAATGCAGGCTTGCATGGGAGGGGGAGGGAGTGGGCTGGACGGGGAGTTTGGGGTTCGTAGATGCAAACTATGACACTGAGAACGGATCGGCCAGCAAGGAGGTCCTGCTGTCCAGCCCAGGGAACCCTATCCAGTCTCCTGGGCGAGACCCAGACGGAAGATAACAATAAAAAAAAGAATGTGTGTCTACGTGTGTCTGGGTCACTGTGCTGGACAGCAACCATGGACGCAACACTGCACGTCGACTCTAGTTTCATAAAAAAAACTTTAAAAAATGAAACTATGAAGAACGCTAAAAAAACAAACAAAAAACCCTTGCACGCACCCTGATCCTTATCTGAGGCCCCGTTTTCCACTCCCAAACTATAAAACCACGTCTGTGCTCTCCCAAAGGACGACCCCATCTTCAAGGCAGGAGCCTGCCGCGGCCCCCTCTGCCTGGCAAAGCAGCAAAGCAACTTTTTTCTCCTTCACCTGACACTCTGTCTCCGCCTTTCTGTTCGGGACCGGTGGACAGAAGCCACACTTCGAAAGTGGGTCTCAGCCCCCGTGTCTGCGACCCAGGACTCTGCTCTACTTCAGTTGGATACAAATGGAAAGTGTGCAAAGAAATGGAGCAGGAAACAGAAGAAAGACAATTCGGGAGACGAGAAAGCGACGTTGGGACATGGATGGATGAAGCAGAGATTCTGAAACTGCGTCCTGTATCTGACTCCCCGGGGTTGGGGGTGGGGTGGGGGCAGGTCTGAGAGAAAGAGGGACCCTGGTGGGGCCTCTGCAGCTCTAGTGTGCCCCCAGGGGTGCTGCAGCCATGTCCCACCCCCTAGGAGAGGGTGGTGGTAAGGGTTGGGGTGGCAGAAATTGCAACTGGGGGCGCGTTAACCGCAGTCTCGAAATTCAGCTTTGACCTCAGCATCTTCTGGAAAGTGTGGTTTTATCTTCCCAGGCCCTGTGGGTCTAGGTGAACTCTGACGCCGAACGCCTGGGGAGAACTTTTCCAACAGAAAAACCCAGGTGTCTGAGACGTCACGGAAACCTAAGGGACACCTGTGATCTTCCGGGAAGCAACCCTGAGCTGCTGGGCCCATGGCCCCCCTCCCTTAAGGAGCCCCGTCTTCCACGTCTTGGAAGATGGAGGTCAGGTCCTGGGCTGTTAACCACAGGATTCTGAGGTCTCGGTGAGGGCTGGACATCTGGGGTGTCTCTGGGGGTGAGGGATGGACATTTGGGCTGAGTGGGGGTTCTTGGGGTGAGGGATGGAAATGTGGGGTGAGTAGGGGTCTCTGGGGTGAGGGAGGGTCTCTGGGGTGCAATGGGTATGATCAGAAACCCAGTCACTCTTGGAGTTCCCTGGTGGCACAGCAGGTTAAGGATCTGGCATCGTTGCTCAGGTTGCTGCGGCAGCAAGGGTTCAATCTGAGGCTGAGAACTTGCAAATGCCTTGAGGGCAGCCAAAAAAAAAAAAAAAAAAGTGAAAAGGCCTCCCTTCCACCCCCTCGTCTCTTGCAACTCACCTCCCCCTAGCAGTTACCATTTTTCCAGGAACAGAAGCTCCGCACAGGCAGAAGGGTTGAGGCTGGGAGGGGGTTTCCGAAGCTGCACAAACCTTGGAGATAAGCCCAGGAGATAAAGATGCTCATCTCCGATTTCAATTAAAACAAAAAACAAAAAAACAAAAACTCTTACTGAGCATGTTCTGCAAACACCAGGAAAAAAAAAAAAAGAAAGAAAGAAAGACGGTCTGTGTGTCCTCAGACACCTCCCCTGGGCCCGCGTGGCAGGGGACGGGGAGAAAAGCAAACTCCGAAGGAGGCCTCCCGGGTGGGGCCGAGCGGCCTCTCCTGGTCTCCCCGAGGAGGAGGAGGACGGAAACCCCAGACTGAAGGTCCCACAGTTAGTTTCCCTCCCGCGTTTGCGTCCCAGGAGAAGTGGCAAGTCGAGAAGCGCCGTGGTCCAGCACGACCCCCGTGTCCAGTGGTCGCTGTCCCAGAGGGTGCATGCGAGACTCTCTAAATCCTCTTTCCCCAGGAGGATTTGCCCCCAGGCGGGCTCCTGAGTCCTGCCATGGGGGGGTCCCTTTCTCTGCCAGCCTCTCCTCACAGCCCAGCCCTCCCGGACCCGGTTCTCAGGGAGCGCTGCTGACCCCTAGCGACCAAAACTTGCCAATCGGGGCAGGACCCCAGGACCGGAAGCGCCCCTCCAGCCCCCAGCGGGACCTGAGGGTGGAGGGCTTTCCTGCAGCTCCGGATCTGCTGAGTCTGGGGGACGGAACACCCCGTTGTGGGTACAATTGTGTCCGACGCAAAGATGCTGTGAAATGAGAATCCCTGACACCTGGAAACAGGATCTTATTTAGTTAGAAACGTGGTCCGTGCAGGTGTGAAGAAGGGAAGGGTCTGAGAGGAGGTCCTCCTGGCTGAGGGGGTCCCTCCATCCAAGGACAGTGTCCTCCTAAGAGACACAAGAGGAGACGCAGACACAGAGGAGAAGCCATGGGAAGACGGAGGCAGAGCTGGGAGGGAGGCAGCCACCAGCCCAGGGCCGCCTGGAGCCCCCAGACGCTGGAAGAGGCAGGAAGGACCCTCCCCTGGAGCCTCTGCAGGGAGTGTGACTCTGGGACTACTTGACCTCAGGCACCCCAGGAATGGGAAGATGGACGGATGTTTAAAGCCTCTTAGTTTGCAGTCATTTGGTACCGTCACCCCAGGACGTTCCTACAATCCTGCTGCAACGACGGTATCACGTGTCTGAAAACAAATGACCTGTTAAGAGCGAAAATCCCCAAATGACGTGCCTTTCTTTGCCTCCTCTCCTGCACACACAGGCCATGGCCAGCAGGTGGCGGTAGAGTTCCGGTGAAGAAGCCACTTGCCTGGTGGCGTTTTTGCCTTGAGATACAGCTGTTTGCGTAAAATAAGAAAATGAGTGAAGACCACCCTCTCTGACGCCCCTGTGACCCCCCCCCCCCGGAACCGTCAAGAAGCAATAGGTACAACCTTGGGGCAGGATCCTGGTTCCCTCTCAAGAGATACACATAATACAGGCATCTTATGCCCCTAAGAGAAAAGTTACATTCCTTATGTGTCTCGTAGACATGAGACCTTTACACCTGAACTCCTCGGAGCCCTTCTGCGTCCTTCTCTGTGGCTTCACTGCACCCTAAACGCAACACCCACAAGCTAAAGATTACACACCCATAAGCACAGCGGCCTGTGGGTTGAGGATGATGGGCAGGTGATGTTTCTCAGGAACTTTCCTGGTTAGTTCCAGTGTCTGATCAGCATCCCCTTTTCACGGGTACTGTTATTCTCGGCAATAACCCAGCAGACCGCCCCCAGCACCAGGCCGAGATCTGACTCCAGCTTCCACGACGAAGATTCCCCCACAGAAAGAAGCATGCACATCTGCCCAACCCTCATTCTTATCTGAAACCCTGTTTTTCTCCATTTGACTGTAAAACTCCCCACAATTCTTCCCCCAAGGAGGGTGCTGTCTTTAAGGCAAGAGCCTGCTGTGGCCTGCTTGGCCCAGCAAAGCCATAAAAGCTATTTGTCTCTCCTTCACCCCAAACTCTGTCTCTGAGGTTTACTTGGCACCCGTGGACAGAGGCCGAGTGTCGGCAACCGCCAGCGTTGACTCCCGGCCTCACCCTTCACCCCGAGCCCTCTGCTCACGGAGACCAGGGTTGGTCCTCGGCCGGTAGGATTTTCTCACAAACTGACCGCTTCCCAGGAAAAACCCAGTCATCAGCCTCCCCTGCAAGACTTCGGGGCTGAACAATTAAGGAGTGAGATGCAAGCCTTTCAAAACATGCGAACCTGGAGTTCCCATGATGGCTCAGAGGCTCCGTGAGGACTCGGGTTCGATCCCTGTCCTCGTTCCGTGGGTTAAGGATCCGGCGTTGTCGTGGGCTGTGGCGTAGGTGGCAGATGTGGCTCAGATCTGGCGTGGCGGCGGCGTAGGCTGGCCACTGTAGCTCTGGCTGGACCCCTAGTCTGGGAGCTTCCATATGCCGCAGGTGCAGCCCTAAAAAGAAAAAGAAAACAAGCAACCCCCTAAAAACCATATATTTTCACGCTTCCCCAAACTAGAGCCACCTTTCCCATCGAGGGAGAGCAGCAAAGAGAAAACGGGGTGAGGACGGTTGCGGGGGGAGCCTGCGCGCCTGGGCTGTCTGTCCTAGAGTGGTGGGGAGCAGAGGGAACCCCAGATCTGAAGCCAAGCCGCGTGCTGTCCCTGGCGTTCTGAAGACACAGTTGTGTCTGAATTTCACCCTTCTGATAAGGTCGCTGGTCACCTTGGATGAAGGACCCGCCCTCCTGAACACACACACACACACACACACACACACACACACACACACACACACTGAAGCTGGGGGCAGGGCCTGGGGGCGGGGCCTGGACGGAGGCGGGGTCTTGTCTCCGTCAGGCCTTGAACTGGAAGCTGTGGCCACGAGGGGACAGCAGTGCTCTCCGCAAACGCGGTCCAGGCGGCTGCGCTGCGACGTCAGTGAAACTTGACCTGGGGGCGTGGGGCGGGGAGAGGGGCGCCGAGAAATGGGGCGGGGGGTGGCCTCATGTCCCTGTGGGGCCCTGAAATGGAAGTTGTGGCCCCTAAGGGTCAGTAGTGCTCCGTGCTCCAAGGAGAAAGTGGATGGCCCCGGGGGCGTGGGGCGGGGAGGGGACTGAGTGGGGCGGCTGGTCGGGGGCGTCCTGCTTCTACAACCCCCAGGGTGAGGGGTAGGTTGGGAGCCCCTCTTCCCACGTTTTCAGAAGCAGGAGGAGATTAATCCTGGAGGCTGGAAAGCAGGCCAGGGGGACACCGGACAGAGAGGGCGGCTCAAAGTGAAACCCAGCAGGGCCCGCTGGGCTCCTGGGCACAGGCCTTTCTGCCTCCCCCATGTCTTGTTTTTAGGGAATAATCTTCAGCCTCCAGAACCGTCCCTGAGCCGCAAAGGGCAGGTGCCCACAGGCGCTGATCAGGGAGAGAAGGGGATGCAGAGACCAGGGAGGGGCTATAGGGAGAGGACAGGGTCCTGGTTCCCCTTCAAGGAACATGCGCAAGAGTCTCTTGGAGCCTTGCTGCAGATACAACCCCACCAGATGGAAGAAGTAGGAGAGGAACTGTCTTCACTCCAGGAAGGAGGCGGACCGGCAGAACCAGTCCTCCAGCCACTAAACGCCAGCTCTGAAAGACGCTGCAACTGCCTCTACCCTCATCCTTATCCAGGGCCCTATTTTCTGCTCCCCAACTACAAAACCACCTTCTCATGTCCCACGGGAGGCACTGTCTTTAAGGCAGGCGCTTGCTGTGCCCTCCTCTGCCTGGCAAGGCAATAAAGCTGTATTTCTCCTTCCCCACAAACTGTGTCTCCACGTGTCTGCTTCCGCGGCGGCGGCGGCGGCGGCAGCACCAGCGGACAGTTCCTTCCGGGACCAAGAAAACCCTCTGAAGGGACACTCTCCGGGGGGTGGGAGTCCAGGAACAGACCCTTGCCGTCAAAGGCAAGTTCACGGTGAGGCCCAACAGGCACAGGGAGCCTCGGAGTACCATCTACTGCAGGGCCGACCAGGGAAAACAGGGGGCTGTGCTCAAAACCCCTCAACTCCCTGATGGTTTGGGGGGAGCGGGTCTCCCAGCAAATTTGGGGTGATGGTGACGCCGGCACGATGGTACCGGCGTCCGGGTTCTTGTTCACAGCAGTCAGTGGAATGAACTCTGCAAACACACAGGTGGCAAGCAAGCAAGCGAGGTTTTTATTAAAGGAAAGCAGATGGCTCCCAGGGTTGCTGGGAGCGGGGAGCAGCGCCCCCCTTCCCTATTGGCCTATAGGGGTTTTTATTCCTTAAAGTTGGGGGTCGGGTACCGGCGTGGGGGCCAGAGAGACGCGGTTTTCCTCCATTGTCTGTATTCAGTTACCTCCATCAGTCTTCCTGCAATCGGGCTTTTGTGTGCGTGGTTTTTGTTTGTTTGTTTGTTTTTTTACCATTCCTCTCATTCCTCTTTTATCTGTGGAGGCCTGGGCTAGAGATTCGCATTTTCTAGAGGAAACAAAGGCTGTGGGGAATGCGCATTTCCTATAATAAAACAAAGCCTGTGGGTTAAGGATCCTGCGTTGCCCTGAGCTGTGGCGTAGGTCACAGGCCTGGCTCGGATCCTGCGTTGCTGTGGCCCTGGTGTAGGCTGGCAGCTGTAGCTCCGCTTGGATCCCTAGCCTGGGAAGCTCCATATGCTGCGGGTGCGGCCCTCAAAATGCAAACAGACAAAAAAAATAAAAAATAAGGCCTGTGGAGATGATACTCCCAGGAGCCCTTAAGCCACACATGTTATCAGCGGCCACATCAAAGAAGCGTGGAAGCCCAAGCTCCTACACGGACTCCGGACTTGGGATTCTGCCTCAGCGGCTGCCGGTGTGTGGCCGGTCTTCTGGTGGGTGTGGAGGTTGCAGGGCAGTTTTCCAGGAATCTAGTCTCAGTGGGTGGAAGAACTCAAATTCTGGTGTCTCTGCCTGGAGGGGACACCAGGACCTGCCCCCAGCCTCTGCCCCCAGGCTGCCTAGTTTCCTGACCCTGGTCCCGCCCTGGTCTCTGCACCCCACCCCCCATCCTGGCCCCTCCCTGCATCCCCTCCCTCCCGTGACTGGTGACTGTTTGAACCTGCCCTTTGGGGCCCAAGGAAGGTTCTGGAGGCTTAAGGAAGCTTATTTCCTATAAAAATGTGGGGGATGACATAGAAAGGCTTGTATGCCCCAGAGGGCCTCACAGGGTCCTGCTCAGTTTCATCCTGAGGACTTGGGGGGTTGGGGAGGGGGGTGAAACAGCTTGAAGCATCCTAGGAGCCCTGGCTGCCTGTGCTGGGCGGGACTGGATGCCTGAGGGTGAGAAAGGAGGCAGGGAAAGGCCACAATCTTTAAAAAGAATGAGAGGCCTTCTCGTTGTGGCTCAGGGAGTTAAGAACGTGATAAGTCTCCTTGAAGATGCAGGTTCGATCCCTGCCCTCGCCCAGGGGGTTAAGGATCCGGCCTTGATGTAGGGCACAGATGTGGCTTGGATCCCATGTGGCTGTGGCTGTGGGGTAGGCTGGCCGCTACAGCTGCAATGTGACCCCTAGCCTGGCACTTCCATATGTCGCAGGTGCAGCTGTAAAAAGAGAAAAAAGCCGGGGGGGTGTGGAGAAAGAAAGAAAGAAAGAAAAGACGTGTCCATTGTGCATATGAAACTGGTGGCGCTTAAGACTTGAACCCCGCCAGAACGCAGGTGGAGACTTGAGCCCATGTGTCAGGACTCAGCCCAGCCTCAACCCAGATTTGGACTTGAACCCATAGTTTTTAGTTGTTTTTGGCTCTTTAGGGCCGCCGCCCGTGGTGTATGGCAGTTCCCAGGCTAGGGGTCAACTCAGAGCTGTAGCTGCCAGCCTACACCCCCGCCACAGCAACGCCCGATCCTTAACCCACTGGGCGAGGCCGGGGATCGAACCTGCGTCCTCATGGATGCAAGTCAGATTGGCTTTTGCTGAGCCAAGGCGGGACCTCTGAACCCACAGTTTTAAATTGGAAGCCTTCACTGGGTGTCTGGACTTCATATTCTCTGCGCAGAAGGAATTGAGTGAGAGACAGAAGGGAGAGGCAAGAAATGGCTTTATGAAGGTAGGAGGTTTGGGAGAGGCCAGCGGGCAGGCATGGAAGCTCTGCCCGGAGGATCCAGGGGGCTAGAGTTGTACCATCTGAGAGGAGTGGGGAGGGGAAAGACGGCCTCTTCCTCTTTCTCTGGGTAGTAGCTCCCCCTTGATAGCCAGTAAGAGAGACTCGGACCCTCTAAAGTCCAGCTGGGACTCTCCTGCTGCTTGTTCCAATCAGCAGCAGGGTGGTCCCCAAACTCCAGCCCTTGGACTGAATCTGAATGCAGCCTCCTCCCACCCCCACCCCCCACCCGACGACCTGAGGCACTTCTCGCACCTCCACCAGCCTGGCAAGCCTGCCTCAGGTGATGGCTTTCTGGAGCAGTTATTAACTTACAGTGGTCTCCCAAAGTCCCCAGCTTTCCCTCTCTCTCCGCGGTTCCCCACTGGGTCCTCCACAGCTCCCCGGGCCGACGCCCTCCCTATGCACACACCGCAGACTGGTTCCAACCCACTGGGCCCAGGATGGCAGATGGTTTGACTTCCAGGGGACAGGCAGCCTCAGGACACCCTTGCTGCAATGTGTCTGCATCTAAGCCACACGCCCACAGCCGGCGAGACCGTTCCCCGGCCGACCACAAAAGGCCAAAAACTGGGCCCAGGCCCAATTTCTGGAAACCCCCAGCCTCCCTGGAATAGTTGCAATAATTCACTTGTTACCCTTTGAAATCACTCAGCACATAAATCTCCCCGCCTCCCACACACAGTGTTCTTGGCCACACCCACATCTCGTGGAAGTCCCCAGGCCAGGGATGGAACAGGAACAGATCCCTGACCGCTAGGCCACCAGGGAACTCCTCATCAGCCCACATTTTGGGGCCTCGGGTAACCGTGGGCTCCTGGGCACAAGCCGTTCTGGGTCCCCATGTCTTGTTTTTAGGGAATAAGATTCATCGTCCAGTTTCAAAGGGCAGGTGTCCACAGGTGCCCATCAGGGAAGGGAGGGGATGCGGAGACTGGGGGGGGCATCAGGGGACCTCCGTGCCACCTGGGGGCAGGTCCTGGTCCCCCCTCAAGGGCTACACACAACAAAGACTTTGAGCTCCTGTGCAGAACTAAACCCCCAACAGATGGCAGGTGTTAACTCCTTGATGATGCTTCTTCATTCCTGAAAGAGGGAGGACCCCCGGCACCAGTCCTGGGGCCCCTAAACACCAGCTCTGAAGAAGAATGCAAGCTTGCACCCACCCTGACCTTTCTCTGCGGTCCTGTTTTCCACGCCCCAAACGGTGAAAAAACCTCCCCATCTCTCCCAAGACAGGGCACAGTCTTTAGGGCAGGAGCCTGCTGTGACCCTCGTGTGCCTGGCAAAGCGACAAAGCTGTTTTTCCTCCTTCACCCAAAACTCTGTCTCCACTTTTCCAGTGTCAGGCAGAGGCGGCATTTGGGCAGCTCTAGTGCCTCCTGAGACGGCCCACAGTCTGTCTTTGCCAATAAATCGCCTTCTCTCCCACCGCTTTGCCTTTCACGGAAGTCTTTCGGGGCTGAGATGGAATCTGAACCTCGGTCGGGCCTGAGACCAGGTGCGTGGCTTTTAATTGAACGACGGCGGGTTCAGCAGTTCCCGCTGTGGTGCGACACTGTCTCTGGAGCGCTGGGACGCAGGTTCGATCCCCGGCCCGGCCCTGCACCATGGTTTCAGGATCCCGAGTTGCCCCCGTTGCAGAGAACGTTGCAACGGAGGGCTCCGATCTGATCCCTGGCCCGGGAGCTCCACGTGCTGTGGGGAGGCCAAAAACGGAAAAGAAACAGTAAGAAGTGTGTTCTGATGAGGCCCTGCGGTGCGGCACGGGGAACTCTGTCCAGTCTCTCGGGATCCATCGAGACCGAAGACAGCAGGAAAAAGGCAGCCTCGTCTGTGTGCGATGGGGCCACTGTGCAGGAGCAGAAGTTGGCACAACGCACTACATCAACTAGACTTTTTTTTTTTTTTTTTTTTTTTTTTTTTTTGGTCTTTTTAGGGCCACACCTACGGCATAGGGAAGTTTCCAGGCTAGGGGTCGAATCGGAGCTGCAGCTGCCAGCCTACGCCACAGACCCAGCAACCCAGCATCCGAGCCGCGTCTGTGACCTACCCTGCAGCTCACAAATCCTGAACCCACCGAGCGGGGCCGGGACTAGAACTCCCTCTTCTTATGAATATCAGTTGGCTTCCTTCCTGCTGAACCACAACAGAAACTCCCTAAACCAACTATCTTTGAATTAAAAAAAAAAAACAAAAAACCAGCAACCGTGGGTTCAAGTTCCAGTCTGGTTTTTCGGCCGGCGATGCATCCTGGCCTGTGGATTCGAGCCCCCATCTGAGCCATGCGGCTTCACCAGGGCTGGGGACCCCGAGCAGCCTGCGAGTGTGAGGGAGGAGGCGGCTGGGAAGCTCGGGAGTGGGGGCTTCAACTCAGGATCGTGGAAAGCCCACCCCCGGAGGGTCCTGCTTCTCAGGGTCGCCTCTCCCCTGAATTCCTGTCTCTGGCGCGTGGGACCTGAGGCTTGTTATCCTGCTGACCTCACCGGCAGGATACAGGCCTCATTTCTGCATTTCATGGCCCCAGGGGTGGGCGGAGGGCGTGTCTCCTGCTTTGTGTTCTGTTTTTTGTGTTTTGTTAATGGCTGCATTGTGAAGCAGGTCTGCTTTCCTTCTGATCGTGTTCCTGAGTCACCCTTCCAGGTACAGTGGACTTGGAAACCGGCCCAAAGTACCCCGTGCCTACTGTTTCCTAGTGGGATTTCTGAACCAGCCTGGGGAACCACCCTGCTCCATGCCTGTTGAAAGGCCACCCCCGTCTCGGGCTCCCGTGGGAAGGATCAGCCTGAGGGGATCCGTTCCTGAAGCCTCACCTCTAATTAGAAAAGATGCACATACCCCAATGTTCAAGGCAGCACTATTCACAACAGCCCAGACCTACAAGCCTCCTAAATGTGCATCAACAGATGCATGGACAAAGAAGATGTGGTCCATATATATATATATGCAATGGAATACTACTCAGCCATCAAAAAGAGTGACATCATGCCATGTGCAGCAACGTGGATGCAGCTAGAGGTTCTCATACTGAGGGAAGTATGAGAAAGACACCTCTCATGGGAGATCACCTGTGTGTGGAATCTAAAATGTGGCCCAAATGAACTTACCGACAAAACAGGAACAGACTCACAGACGTGGAGGACAGACTTGGTTGCCAAGGGGGAGGGGGAGGATAGATGAGGAGTTTGGGATTAGCAGATAGATGCGACCATGGATAAAAGAGATAAACAGCCAGGTATTCCTGTACAGCGCAGGGAACAATATTCAATATGTTGTAATAACCTATCCCGGAAAAGCATGTGAATTTATATCTTCACATATATATATAAAATATATATCCCTTTGTTGTACACCTGAAACCAAGAGAACACTGGAAATCAACTCCTCTTCAATGAACAAATAATAAAACAGGAAGTTCCTGTTTGTGGCTCAGTGGGTTAAGAACCCAACGTAGTGTCTGAGGGCATAAAGGTTTGATCCCAGGCCTCGCTCAGTGGGTCAAGGATCCTGACCTGCCACAAGCTGCAGGGCAGACGGCAGACTCGGCCCAGATCCGGCATCGCTGTGGCTGCGGTGTAGGCGGGCTGCTGCAGCTCTGATTCAAATCCTCCTCCAGGAACTTCCATGTGCTGCAGGTGTAGCCCTAAAAAGCAAAAAAAGAAAGAAAGAGAAAGAAGGAAAGAAGGAAGGAAAGAGAGAGAGAGAAAGGAAGGAAGGCAGGAAGGAAAGTCAGTCTATATCCATATATGATAGAATCACCTTATTGTACATCTGAAACACAACATTATGAATCAAGCCCAACTAAAAAGTAATACAATACATAAAAATACCATAACGACTAAAGAAAAAAGAAAAGAAACTCAGCCCAGCCTGCTCCTTCCCCGGAGACTCCCTTCCTGAGGCTGAGAGGAGGCAGGGCTGCTGATCGCATCCCCAGGAAGCCTGAGGTCAGGCATCCGGAAGTTGACACACTGTCTGAGGCTATTTGAAAATGTGTCACAAAGTCTCCACTGCCACGGTTTCTGAGAAAAGGTGTTACAACTCATTAGGGCTCCACCCTCCCCAGAACGGCCGCCCCGCCAAGGTCCTGCTTCTCCGTAGTGGCCGCCCCCACCTCTGCGATTCTCCGGGAGAGGGACGGATGGGCCCCTTTCTCTTCTCCGACCCGTTGGGGAGTTGGGGGAGGACGGAAGAGTGTGACCCTGGGGGTGGGAGCCGGTGTCCTGTCGGCAGAAAGGCAGAGGGGACGGCTGGGTGGGCTTCTCCGCTTCTGGCTGGGACACTGGAGCGGGAGGACCCTGCGGAGGGGGAGTCCAGAGCTCTGTGGGGGGCGGAGCAGCTCCGTCGTCGTCTCCCCCCACCGCAGACCAGGAGCCCCCTCCCCCATGGCCGTGACAACCAAACTGTCCCCAGACTTTGTAGTACGTCCCCTGGGGGAAAAATTCAGCTCTGGTTTTGAACCCCTGCCACAGACACACACACAGACAGAGCGATAGCTTGATTGATGAATGAGGGCTATAGGATGGACAGATGGTAGATTGATAGATCGATAGACAGGGGAGACAAATTAGACGGACTTGTGGCTGCCAAGGGGGTCGGGGAGGGATAATTGAAGAGTATTGCTAGATACACACTATTATACATAAAATACATAAGCAACAAGGACCTCCTGTCCGGCACAGGGCACTGTAGTCAATATCCTGTGATCAACCATCACGGAAAAGAATCTGAAAAAGAATCGATAAATGTACGTGCATAACTGACTCCCTTTGCTGTACATCTGAAGCTACCCTCCCTTATAAATTATAAATCAACTCTACTTCAATACAAAAAAAATGAACAGACCAATACGTCTTTTTTATTTTGGGGGGGGGTGGATTGAGGGTCACACCTGCAGCATGTGGAGATTCCCAGGCTAAGGGTGAGATTGGGGCGGCAGCCACAGCAACACAGCATCTGAGTCGCATCTGCAACCTACACCACGGCTCACGGCCATGCCGGATCCTTCACCCACGGAGCGAGGCAGGGGATGGAACGTGCGTCCTCACGGATACAAGGCGGGCTCGTTACAGCCACAACGGGAACTCCAAAGTGTCTCTTCTGATGACTCAGGCTCAACATTCTGCCGGAGGGTCTAGCCAGGCCACTTAGGCAAACATTTTTTTAAACACTCACATTTTTTAAAGCATGGGCATCTGAAAAGAGAAGTAAAGCTCTGTCTGTCAGCAGGTGACGACTGTGTATAGAAAATCTTAAGAAGTCTACTAAAAAGGCTCAGATCTCACAAGCAGATTCATTCGGTTGCAGATACAAGAGCAGCATGCCCAGCCACGCCGGTAACGGGCCATCCAAAAATAAAGAAAATAGGTCCATTGGCGTTTTCCCTGGTGGCACAGCGGGTTGAGTCAGCATCCACTGTTATCACTGCTGTACCTTGGGTTGCTCCTGGGGCACAGGTTCAATCCCTGGCCCCAGGCGTTCCATGGGTGCAGCCAGAAAAAGAAAAAAGAAAACAATGCCATGTACAGCGGCATCGAAAAGAGTAAGAGACATCGGTTCTTCCTGATAAATAAATAAAATAGCTTTACTGATATGCAAATAAATTAGTTTAACAAAAGAGGGCAAGGCTTGTACACTGAAAGGTGCAAATTCCTGCGGAACGAGAGGGAGGCAAAGCCCTAAAGAAACAGAAGGACGTCCTGTGTTGGATCAGAACCCTTCATCTTGTCAAGAGGTGAAGACTGCCCAGAATCTTCAGATTGGTCTTTGGATGGAATGCCATTCCTGAGAAAACCCCCGTTGCCTTTTTTTTTTTTTTTTTTTTCCTTTTTTCCTTGCAGAAATGGACAAGCTGACCTTCAAATGTATAGAGAAATGCAAGGGTTCTGGAGGAGCCCAAACAAGCTTGACAAAGGACCAGACAGCAGGACTTAGCATTTCCTTGGATGGAGTGATGGGGGCTGAGGCTCCTCCACCCAATGCCACAATGCCAGCCTTGGAGATCTGTCCCCAGGCCCTGGAGCACCTCCAGCCCAGGACAGAGGGCAGGGTGGGAGTGCCAGGGCACACGGTAATGTTTCCTTCCTTGCGAGTTCCTGGAAGGCCAGGGTGTGTCTGTCCACGTCCACAGTCTGTTCTCAGAATCTGCCCTCTCACAAAGGTTACCCTGAACCTTTCACAGGAATGAAAATATTCCACACCAGGAAACACCCAAGCCCCAGAGAGAGAAAGGAAATCTGAGAAAGCATTGAGCACCCTGTCCATGTTACAGAGTCCTGTTGCCAGCACCCTGGTAGGTTGGTGGTCACTTTGGGGAATGCTGGTATCATTCCCCTGCTCCCTCCTCCATGCTCTCCCCAGGGTGTCCCAGAAGGACCTTTACAAGCCACCCAAGACCGCTTGTCCATGCCCTGGTGGGAGCTCTGAGCAGATCTGAAGAAGCCAAGGCAAAAGCCAGCCCAGGCGATGAAAGAGAAGAGGTCCAAGAAGCATCCGCTTCCCTGTCCAGACCATGAGTTATTCAGCTTCTTCTGCATGGGTCGGGCTTGAGCAGACATCGCAGCCTCCGGGATGGTGAAGAAGGAGTGTGTCAGGGTCCCCAAGACCACCCTCGGGTTCCAAGAGTCCCGAGAAGGACTCGTGTAACTCAGCCCATCTATTACATTCACCATTCTCGTTTAATAGGGGAAATGGACCCGGAGCAAAGTCATCCAAGGCCACGGGATCCAACTCAGGAAGACGGCCTTCTCCCCGCGGATGCTGGCGCCCAACGGCCAGACGAGAGGACACACCTGGTACCTGGTGTGAGTGGATTTGGTGAACCATGTGCTTCCACTCTCAGGGACGATGGTCTTCTCTCTGGGGATGCTGAGACTGGGCGGTGAGATGAGAACCAGAGTGAACCTGGTCTGTGGGGACTGGGGGAGCCACCTGGTCCAAGCCTTGGGAAGATGACCTTCTCCGCACTGAGGCTAAAAGCGGGCAGGGAGACGAGAACCAGGTCGTGCCTGGTCCGTGTGGACTCGAGGAGCCACCTCGGGAAGCTGCCGTCCATGTCGATGGTGAAAGTGGGCAATGAGACAAGAGGACCCAAGAGGTCTGTGTGGACCTGAGGAGCATCTGGTTCAACTCTAGGGAGGATGTGCTGCTCTGCATTGATGCTGAAACTGGGCGGTGGGACAGGAAGAACCACCTGGTACCTGGTCTGTGTCGACGTGAGGCGTCATCCAGGCCAACTCTTGGGACCTTCTCCACACCGACGGTGGATGGGGAAGGTGGGCCATGAGATGAGAGGACCCACCTGGTACCTGGCTGAGCAGCCTCATGAACCACCTGGCTGACCTCTGGGAAGATGACCTGCTCGGGGTCACGGGGGGAGGGGGGCAGCTCAATGGCCAAGGCGCAGTCTGTCCAGCTGCCTTTCACTTCTGGATGCTCAGAGGTCACCTGCCATCTCTTGACCACCTCCCCCTGTGCTTTGCACAGACACCAACATCTTGTGTGTCCCCCTGGCTCTCCTGTGCCTGGCTTTTCTCAGCACCTTCTAGATGTGTCTCTGTGTGTGTGTGTGTGTGTGTGTGTGTGTGTGTGTGTGCGCGCGCACATGCGTGACATGGGAGCTATGCAGTGGGACGCTCCGGGGACAGACACAAATGACCTATAGGTTTCCCAATTCCTTCTAAGAGACATACCACAAGACAGGGGAGGAAATTCAGGAGAAAAAAAAAAAAAAGGAAGATACCGAGCTGAAATGTCCTTGTCATGCAATCCGTGCGGCAGCTCTCAGACGAGGAAGAGACCTGTCAGAGGGCTCAGATGTGGGGACAGCGGGACACAGCCCGGAGGAATGCAGGTTGGCAGAGGCGAGCCCAGCGCGGGGGTGGTGGGGGTGTAGGCCTGTCCCCTTGACCCCGGAGTCCTGCAAAGTGTCCGGTCACTTGGGGACCTTCTCCTGCTCGCGGGGCTGCTGTTGGCGGCTGGGGATCCAGGTTGGGCAGATTCTGAGGGTGGGGAGGAAACGTGTTGGATGAAGTCTGCCTGAGTGGGAGGGTGATCAGGGATCGGTAACCCCAGGTGTTCTTCGGCGTGGGGTGCAGCTTAAGGTCTGGGGGAGCCCCGGGGACCCCGCCCCGGTGCAGCGGGAGCTTGCGGAATTCCCCAGGCAAGCCTGTGACCGTGAAGGTGGGGACGTGGTTTGGGATGAGCCCAGAGGCTCCGGTGGGGTGTGTCTGCAAGTGGCCCGGCCGGGCAACAGGGACGGTGGCATCGCATTCTGCACAGCGAGGGAGTGCACCCCCCGGGACCACAGGGCATCCGAGGAGAGGACCGGCAGCCCCACCGCCAGCTCCCCGCCAGGCGTGACTTGAATGCATTGGATGTGGGTCCCGGGGGGGTCTGCGCCCCGTCCTTGCCGCCGCCACCATCTCTATAAAGCTGAACCCTTTAAAAGGGGAAAGAAAACCCAGTGTGACGAAAACGAAAAGAAGAAGGGAAAGTGGGCACCAAGGGCAAAACAGGGCATGACTCCGTTTTCAGGAAACTCCCGGGACGGGCAAATGCCTGGAGACGGAGGGCAGAGCGGGGGTGACCACCGGGGGCTGGGGGAGGGAGTGACGGGGCAGGACTGCTGACAAGGACAGGGTGGGGTGGGGGGCTCCTTCTCTAAGGCTGAGAATGTTCTGGACCCAGAGAGCCATGGTGGATACACAGCATTGGGAATGAACTCGTGCAGCTACGTCCTCTGCTTCCTCAGGGTGAATTTTATGCCGTGTGAATTTTGCCTCGGTTTTTTGTTTTTTTTTTTTTTTTTTAAATCCTGGCCAAATATATATAAAAGTACAAGAATGCGGCTTCCCTGGACTTGGGTCTTCTGGCCACTTCTGCGAGGTACCAGGTGCGGGCGTGTAGGATGAAAGAGATGGTTAAGCCCAGGGCCGGCCCAACCAGATAAATCAGAGCTCTGGGTGTTTCCTGCCCGGAGCCTCTGGGGATTGGCTCACAATCTTCGGGCACCAGGCGTGGATCGTCCGGAACGGTGTGGGTGTCTGTGTCCCTTCGCGGCATGTGAGAACTTCGTGCTTCTTTTCAGGCCAGCATGCAGAAGTTTCTGGTTTCGCTCCATCGCCGCTGCCGAGAAGCAGCCCTGGGAGGAAGCGGAATGGGGAAATCGTGGAGGGGTGGATGCATCTGGGAGGGAGGCGTTCATGGGTTCCGGCCACGTATCCACCCCTGGGGCGGGTCCAGCAGGAGGCTCTGAGGTGAGAAACGTGGCCCCGGGCAGCAGCTGGGATGGAGAGCAAGGTGAGGGAGGCAGGTGCTGCCACCAGCGAGGACTCAGATGGCTCCCAAAGTGCTCCGCTTGCCCACAGCCCACAGCCTGCCCCTCTTCCTGGTGAAGCGAAGCTCAGCTTGAACCGCAAGGAGGTTGCACAAATTGCAGATGCGAAAGTCAAGGCGGAGGCAAAGCCAGAGTCGCGAAGAGGGTGGAGCCCAAGGAGGAGCCTTCAAGGCACAGTGGGGAGCCCCCAGCCCCGCCCAGGGCAGGGGATCAGGGACCAGACCCAGGGGAAGGCTGGAGGTTGGCGGGATCCAGCTGGGGTGGAGGAAGCTGGCTGCTTCTCCATCCTGAGGGCCAGGTGGGAAAGTTGAAGCGTGTCTGATCCGTGCCTTTTATTTCCTCTTTGACAGCAAGGGAGCTTCTCCGGGGGGCGGGGGGGTGGTCTGGGGGGCGCTCAGGGAGCTTGGGAGCTTGGGTGTCTGTGCCCAGGTGCGCCCGTGGCCCAGGTGTGCACACCTGGAGTGCGGACACCTGGTCACAGCACCACAGCTCATGGCATCACTGGATCCTTAACCCAGTGAGCGAGGCCAAGGATAGAGCCCACGTCCTCACAGATACTAGTCGGGTTTTTTTTAACCACTGAGCCACGACGGGAAGTCCCAAATCAGTACGTCTTTCTTGGATCAACCCCACTGAGTGCAGGGTTCAGCTGAGCCTCAAAGCCACGGCTGATGGGTCGTGGTGATTGTGGGACACTTTGGGGGGAAATGACACCGACTTGGATTCATTTCGCATTTGCTCTGATGCTCTCTGACGCGTCAAAGTGGATCCGGGAGGGTTAGCACCAGAAATGAGGGCTCTGGTGTCCCTTATGATGAGAATGCGTTTTTTGAGATCCTTTAAAAAAATGGTTTGGAACTTGACTTTTGCAGCAGAGCAACGCAGGACCTAATTTTCCTGGGGGTGGGGCGGGAAAAGCTCTGGGGTCCCCACACTCCCTGCGGAGACCCCACACGTCCGGCCCGTACCCCACTCACTGGCCAAGACTGTCTGATTCCCCCTCTCCCTCTCTGCTCCTGTGTCCACACTGACCTCCTTGGGTGCAAATAAGGAGGAGATCGAAGCCTTAAGCAAGCTTGTCCGAGACAAGCCGCCTCCTGGCAAAAAGATAATATAAATATAAATAAGTGATACAATTTCCTTGTATTCGTGCAGTTATGCGCATTCCTACAGACACAAATGATTTCTATATAATTCACATTTTATACTTTTATATAAAGATCCATCTTATAAATGGGACTTTCCATTGTGGCTCAGTGTCTGTGAGGCTACGGGTTTGTTCCCTGGCCTTGCTCAGTGGGTGAAGGGACTGGCGTTGTTGTGAGCTGTGGTGTCGGTTGCAGATGTGGCTCGGATCCCAAGCTGCCACAGCCGTGGTATAGACCTGCAGCTGCAGATCCAATCGGACCTATAACCTGGGAACTTCCAAATCCCACAGGTGTGGCTGCCAAAAAAAAAAAAAGACTCCCCCATGAAATCGGATTTTCTCTCCTCCCAGTGCTTGCTCATCCCGCAGGCTGCCCCAGGCGTCTCCTAACCACGGCCCTTCTGCTCTCCCTGCTGCTGGACCCCGCGATTCTCCTGCTCCGGGAGCACCAGGGTGAGTGTGTGAATGTGGTTTGGCCTCTGCCGGCGAGTCCCACCCCATGACCCTGGCTTCTGCGGACACAGCCCGAGGCCTGCGTCTCATTTCATTGTTTCCTCATAGGAGAGATGCACCCCCCTCAACCCCAGGCATCACGCCTCCTATTGTGCACCTGCTTTGGGGACCATGAATTCCCCCCCCCCCCGCCCCCGCTTCTGCAGCCGCAGGGGCAGGTGTTCCACTCCCTCCCCGCAGCCAGCTCTGAACGCACCGCCTTTGTTCCTTCTCACTTTCTTGGTCTTTGTTTCTCTCCACAGCAGACACTTCCACGTGGAGAAAGGGTGGGAAGGAGAGATGGAAAGGGGGCCACGGAATGATGAGGACGTGACGGGCGGGGGGTGGGGGGTGTGATTCCCAACCCTCAGCTTTACTTCTAAGGCGTGGGGTTCACTGGCAAGGGGGACGTGCGGACGGGGAAAGAGTCCTTTCTGAAGCCAGCGGCCACCACGTCTCTTAGATCTTCCCGCCCTGGACCAGAACGCCAGTCTCCATGTGACGTTTGACCCAAAGACCATGACACTAAGGTGGGACTGCAGGGAAAACATCACCTCTGGGGAGTGCCTGATGACGATGCACAAGGAGAACTCACGGGTTAAGAAAGGGGTAAGAGGGAGTTCCCCTGCTGGCTCGGAGGGTTAAGAACCCAACGAGTATCCATGAGGATGCCTCACGCAGTGGGTTAAGGATCTGGTGTTGCCACGAGCTGTGGTGTAGTCTGACAGCTGCAGCTCCAATTTGACCCTAGCCCGAGAACTTCTATACGCCACGGGTGTGGCCCTAAAAAGAAAAAGAAAGGAAAAAGAAAAAAGTAAGATGGATCAGATGTGGCCAAAGGCTGTCCTTGCCACAGCCCTCATCCAGCAAGACCACAGGAAAAATTTTTAAAATGCCAGGGATACTGGGATGCACTTTGGAGTCCCTGGTGTAGGTGCACCAGGGGAGTCCTGGCAGGAGTTCAGTTTGGGTCCGGCAGGCTGATTCCCCTGGGGGAACCCCATTCTTGCCTCGGGCATCCCTGTTTCAATGAGCCTGGGGGCTCCTGGCTTCATGCAATGGGTGGTCCACATAGCAGGCTTCATCCCGGGAAAGCAACAGAATCAGCTCTGCCTCTCAAAGGACAGCACACTGAACAGATTCACGGCGATACAATGTATACATGACACCCAGGTCAGAGGGCGGGCATGAATGAGGCAGGACAAGAAAAATCAACCCCATCAAACACGACCTGAGGAGTTCCTGCCGTGGCACAGGAGGCTAAGAATTGGCCTGCAATGACTCAGGTCACTGCGGAGGCGAGGGTTTAATCCCCGGCCTGGCACAGTGAGTTAAAGGAGCCAGGCTTGCAGAAGCTGCAGCATAAGTCACAGCTGTGGCTCAGATTCAATCATGGGCCCAGGAATTTCCATACGCTGTGGGTTCAGACATATAATTAAAAAAGGCAGCAGCAGGATGGACAGGGAGTTTGGGGTCCGTCAATGCAAAGGGACATTTATTTTTATTTTGTCCTTTTTTTTTAGGGCCGCACCTGCGAGGCACATGGAAGTTCCCGGGCTAGGAGTGGAATCAGAGCTGTTGCTGTGGGCCTGTGCCAGAGCCACAGCCGTGCCCAATCTGAGCCGCGTCTTCGACCTACACCACATCTCATGGCAATGCCGGATCCTTAACCCACTGAGCGAGGCCAGGGATCGAACCAGAAACCTCATGGTTCCTAGTCGGATTCGTTTCCACTGCGCCACGACCGGGCCTCCCGCACACTTGACACTGAGAATAGACAGGCCATGAGGTCCTGCTGTGCGGCACAGGGACCTGTATCCAGTGTCTTGGGACGGACCATGATGGAAGGTAACATGAGAAAAAGAATGGGAGTTTCCATTGTGGTTCAGCGGAAACAAATCTGACTAGTAACCACAAACCTCCCTAGTAACAAGTGAGGCAGGTTCGATCCCTGGCCTCACTCAGTGGGTTAAGGATCCAGCTTTAGCAGTGGTGTAGGTCACAGATGCAGCTCAGATCCTACATGGCTGTGGCTGTGGTGTAGACCAGTAGCTGCAGCTTCAGTTCGACCCCTTGCCTGGGAAACTCCATATGCAGAGGATGCAGCCCTAAAAAAACAAACAAACAAAACAAACAAAAAAAAAAGAAAGAAAGAAAGAAAAAGTATGTATATAGATATATGTACAACTGGGTCACTCTGCTGTACAGCAAACATGGGCACAACATTGCCCATGTAAATCAACTCTTTTTAGTAAACAACAGCAGGGTACATGAAAAAAAATTTTTTACCAAACGCCAAAAAAATAAATAAATAAAAATAAAAAAAAGAAGAGAGTGTGGAGCTCCACAAAGTTGAAAGGGATGTGGGCTCTGGCTGCTGCGAGTGTGGCGCATTGGCATTCCTCGGAGCTTGTGGGAAAAGCAGAATCCCAGACCTCGCCTGGGGCTTGCAGAACCAGCCTCTGCATTCGCACAAGATCCCTGGGGGCGCCGGCCAGCAGGTTGCCAGGTGAGCTCCATTCGCCCCTTGTGAACGCAGCTGATGGGCGTCTTCCCCACGAAGGTACCTGGGGGATGTCGCCGAGGGAAGTGGGTGGATGCAGGACCACATGACGGCAGGGTGAAAAGCAAGAAGGCTGTTTCCTAACCCACCGGGTGGGTGCATCTTTTCAGATCAAAGGCAAGGAATGTCGGTGTACCTTCCAAGACCATTCTCTCCACGGGGGCGTTTCGTTCACGGTTAAAGTAAACATCGGCCAAAGATGGATTTCAGAAACGCTGGTCTACAGCAACCCAGGTAGGGAAGACGTGGCGTGATGCTTGTGCACCCCACTAGCATCAGAAAGACGAGCCCATTTATTTCAGCTTTAGGGAGAGAGAACCGACCCACAGGAATTGTGTGTGTTTAAGGGGTGCCTTTGGTGTTTTGATGTACATAGGCTTTGTCAGATGGTTACGACTGAGCTATGAATCTATCCGTCCTGTTATGGCGTTAGGGGTTTTGGGGAGTGAGAACCCTGGAGGTCTACTCTCTTAATGAAGACCAGATGAACCATGCACTACCGGTGCCACTGGTCACTACGTTGTGCATGACAACCCCAGAACGTACTCTTCTTATAACTGGAAGTTTGTACCTTTTGACTGACGCCTCCCCATTTCCCGCACCCCCTAGCCCCAGATCACCTTCATTCTGTGGGTGTCTCTGGATTTTCTTTAGAGCCCACATATACAGAACATCATTTTGTGTTTATCTTTCTTTGTCTGACTTATTTCATCCTCCAGCTCCATCCGTGTTGTTGCAAGTGGCAGAGTCTCCTTCCTTTTCAGATTGAATAATATTTGTGTGTGTGTGTGTGTGTGTGTGTGTGTGAGAGAGAGAGAGAGAGAGAGAGAGAGAGAGAGAGAGAGATCTTCTTTAGTCATTCATCCGTCCATAGACACGTAGTTTCTTTCTGTATCTTGGCTACTGCAAATAATGCTGCATAATCAACATGGGGATGCAAATACCTCTTGGAGATCCAGGTTCTATTTCCTTCAGATATACACTGAGAAAAAGGATTGTTGGGTCATACGGTAGATCTCTTCTCACTTGGGGGGTTATGCCGAATTGTTGTCCATAGAGGCGGCACCACTTTAAATCCCCACCAGCAGGGCACAAGGTTCCCCTTTTCTCCGAATACTGATCAACCCTGGTTATCTCTGGTCTTTGATGGTAGCCATTCTGACAGGTGTGAGGTGATGGCTCATTGTGGTCATAATTTGCATTTCCCTGATGATTCGGGATGCTGAGCATCTTTCCCCATGCCTGTGGGCCATCTGGATGTCTTCTTCGGAAAAATGTATATTCGGGTCCTTTGCCTGTTTTTTTTCACCAGAATATTTGTTTTTTAAAAAATGTGTGTTTTTCGTTGTTTGAATTCAATGCATATTTTGGATACTAACCCCTTACCAGATGTATATGGTTTGCCAATATTTTCTCCCGTTTCACAGGCTGGTTTTTCACTCTGTCGATTGTTCCCTTTGCTGTACAGAAGTTCTTAGCTTGATCCAGTTCTCTTTTTCTGTTTTTGTTTTTTGTCTGTGCTTCGGTGTTAGATCTAAGGTCAAGGGGCTTTTCTCCCATGTTTTCCTCTAGGAATTTTACAGTTTCAACTTTCTTTTTGTTTGTTTGTTTCTTTTTTTTTTTTTCTTCTTTTTTTTTTTTTTTCTTTCTGTAAAGACGTTCGCAGGCTCGGGGTCAAGTCAGGCTGCATTTGCTGGCCTGCACCACAGCCACAGCACCACCAGATCTGAGCTGCATCTGTGACCTATGTTGCAGTTTGTGGCAACACTAGATTCTTAACCCGTGGAGCAAAGCCAGGGATTGAACCCGCATTATCACACACACCGTCAGGTTCTTAGCCTGCTGAGCTGCAATGAGAACTCCAAGACTGTTTTCGTAACATCCTTTTCGGATCGGTCATTGCTACTGTATGGGAACACCGCTGATGTTTGTGTGTTGATTTTACACCCAGCACCTTTACGAAATGTATTCATTTTAGCATTTTTTGTGTGTTTGCTTGGGCTTTAGAGTTTTCTACCTATACAATCATATCATCTGCAGAGATCATCTTGTTTCTTTCTGATTTGAAAGACTTTATTTCTTTTTCTTCTCTAATTGCTCTGGCTACGACTTCAAGTACTTGGGGGAACAGGAGTGGTGCCCGTGGGCACCCTTGTCTCACACAGGATCTTAGGTGAAAAGCTTTCAGTTTTTCTTGATTCTGACCTTAGCTGTGGGCTTTTCTGGTTTGGCCTTCACTGGGCTGAGGTCAGTGCCTTGTAGACCTAACTTGTTGAGAGTTTTTATCCTGAAGGGATGTTGAATTTTGTCAAACACTTTTCCCACATCGACTGAGATGATTATGTGGTTTTTCTCTTTCACTGTGTTAACGCATCTCATCAATGTATTGGCGTAGGTTGACTCATTTTTACATCCCAGGGGTAAATTCCACTGGGTGATGGCATGTGATATTCTTAATGTGCTGTTGGAGACGGTTTGCTAGCATTTGCGGGGGGGGATTAAATCTATATTCATTAGGGATATGGTAATTTTCTTATGTCTTTGTCTGGTTTTGGTATCAGGGTGATACTGTCCTCATAATACAATTTTAGAAGGGTTCTCTCTTCTTCTCTTTTTGGGAAGAGTTTGCAAAGGATTGGTATCAATGCCTGTTTCAACTCTGGAGCCATCCAGTCCATCTCCCTTTAAATTTCATGTACAAATTACTTTGTTTCTGCCTCTCCCCAGGTGTGGAGGGCACCGCCGCCCAAAACTTCTCCTGTCTTATCTACAACGCGGATTTCATGAACTGCACCTGGGCAAAGGGCCAAGCAGCCCCAAATGACATCCAATATTTTTTGTATATACGAGACTCAAAGTAAGTGTTGACCCCATGTAGACAGACAGCCCTGAACCCCTCAGCGAAGAAAGAGAGATGCCCTGATGGTTCTCTGAACACTTTGGACTCTTGCAGGAAGAAAATCGAGAGAGAATGTCCTCGGTACTTATCAGACTCGGGAACCCACGTGGGATGTCACCTCCAAAACATCTCGGGATTAAGTTTTTACAGTTACTTCCTGGTTAACGGTACCAGCCAAAAGTCAGGAATCCAGTTCTTTGACTCGGTTTTGATGTTAAAGGAAATAGGTGAGAACAACCACCTGTGTTTTAACCGCTATCTCATAGGTCTGACAGAATTATTTGTGTTGAAATCTGCCTAAGTTCCCCAGGGATGCTATCATGAATGACCACACCGTGGGAGGCTTAAAACCATGGAAATGTGTCCTCTCACCATTCTGAAGGCTAGAACTCCAAAATCAAGGCATTGGCAAGGCTGGTTCTGGAGTGTCTAAAGGCCCACCTGCCCCCATGCCTGTCTCCTAGATTCTGGAGACAGTCAAGAATCCTTGACTTATACACGCATCACTCCAGTCTCTGTCTTCATACATCTGTCTTCCCTGTAGGTCCCAAATCTCCCCTCCTCCCCCTTGTAAGGGCACCAGTCATTGGATTTAGGACCTATTTCCATCCAGAATGAGCTCATCTCAAGATCATTAATGACGCAGCCCAATGAGTCCCCAAATTGGAGAGGAAGCCACCACAGAAGAGCAGACGCAGAAGCTCCACACCCTTGCCCCAAGCTCTGCCCTCTGCATCTTTTCCATCTGGACATTCCAAGTTATATCCTTGCATAACAACCAGTGAGCTCATAGAGAGAATGTTCCCCAAGTTCTGTGAACTTCTCTTGCAAATCGATGAAAGCCAAGGAGGGGGTCAGGGGGAAGCTTTGATTGATCACTGGACACTCAGAAGCCCAGGTGATGCATGTCCTGGATTTGGGCATGGTGCCTGAAGTTGAGGGTGGGGGTGCCGTCTTGTGTGTCAGAGCCCTTCACCTGTGGAATCAGACCCCACCTCCGGGTAGACATGTCGCAATGAGGTTGAGTGGTAGGGCACCCAGCTGGTGTTGGAGAATTGTTTGCTGGTGTGGGCGAGTCCCAAACATCAGACTTGGGTGCAGACTCCTAGGTCTAGACCACAGTGACGAGCCCGAGAGCTGGTCCCTCTTACTTTGCGGCCAGCGCGTCTCATCGTGAGGGTTAAAGGTGAGGAGATCTACTCGAGGTGGATGTCGAGAATGTGAGATTTACAGTCACAAGAGAAGCTGCATGCGACGGCCGAGATGTGCAAACCCACCCTCAAAGTTTCAAAGAACAGAATCGAGTCTCAGCTTTAAGAACAGAAGAGATGCCAGACAAGGTGGAAGCAGATACACTCCTGAGCCGTGGATTGCCAGCGCCCAGGGTCGAGGGGTCACCGTCTGGGTGCCCGTGCACCGCTGGAGGACGCAGAAGCTCTGCGACCTTTTCTGGCACAACTGGAAACCATGACCTTGCCCCACCTGCGTCTTTCCCTCCTTCCCTCACTTTGGATCACATGCTAGATGGTCAAGTATCCACTCGGTGGAACCCTCCCAGATGCCACCTTCTCTGTATCTCCTTAGAATGTGGAAACCCTGACTGTCCAAGCCTCTCCACCGATCCTGGACCACTGGGAATTCACTCTTTTTTTTTTTTTTTTAACCAATTTTTTTCTTCTTTTTAGCCCTCTGCTCCAGACGGGCCTCCCACGATAGTTCCATATGCCAAACAATGCCTTCTCTTGCAAAGCCAGCCCTCTCTTTCTACATGCAGCCTTGCTAATCCTATAGGATATGCCAGGCCTCTTAAGGCTAAAGACGTGTCAAACCAGCCTCTCTCCTGCCCTCCAAACCCACCACCGCCTCCCTCCCTGGGTCTTCAGGAACCCAAGCTTCTTTCCCGCTGCACATGTCAGCCTCAGGATCATCTTCCCCCAAGAGCAACACTCGGACCCACCTCTGCTTCCTGGTGACCTCGGGGAGCTACCGTCACTGTCAGGACTGGGTTTCCCTCTGTGGCCAAGGCAAAGACCTCTGGATCAGAGGTGTCTGCGGGGTTCTCGTTACAGAGAGATACAACCCTCCCAACAACATCACCGTGTACTGCAATGAATCCCACTGCTTCATCCAGTGGGAAAAGCCCAGGACCCGAAAAACACTGTCTGACAGGGAGTTCCAGTACCAGCTGGACATCCAGAGACAGGTGAGTGAACCCTGCTCTGAGCAGGACTTCCCCCCTCCAGAAGCAGGGCAGCCACTCTCAGGACCCACTGTGAGGACTTGGGGCACATGGGGTGGGTTTAGGTTGGGTGAACATCAGGGAAAATTCAGGGTCTGCTCCAAGTCCACCTGGACCCAGCGTAGACAAGCAGGAACCCTCTGCTCCAAGCCAAGCTGGACCCAGTGTAGACAAGGAGGGACCCTCTGCTCCAAGCCCACCTAGACCCAGTGTAGACAAGGAGGGACCCTCTGCTCCAAGCCCGTCTGGACCCAGTGTAGACAAGGAGGGACCCTCTGCTCCAAGCCCACCTGGACCCAGTGTAGACAAGGAGGAACCCTCTGCTCCAAGCCCACCTGGACCCAGTGTAGACAAGGAGGGACCCTCTGCTCCAAGCCCACCTAGACCCAGTGTAGACAAGGAGGGACCCTCTGCTCCAAGCCCACCTGGACCCAGTGTAGACAAGGAGGGACCCTCTGCTCCAAGCCCGTCTGGACCCAGTGTAGACAAGGAGGAACCCTCTGCTCCAAGCCCACCTGGACCCAGTGTAGACAAGGAGGGACCCTCTGCTCCAAGCCCACCTGGACCCAGTGTAGACAAGGAGGAACCCTCTGCTCCAAGCCCACCTGGACCCAGTGTAGACAAGGAGGGACCCTCTGCTCCAAGCCAACCTGGACACAGTGTAGACAAGCAGGAACCCTCTGCTCCAAGCCAAGCTGGACCCAGTGTAGACAAGGAGGAACCCTCTGCTCCAAGCCCACCTGGACCCAGTGTAGACAAGGAGGAACCCTCTGCTCCAAGCCCACCTGGACCCAGTGTAGACAAGGAGGGACCCTCTGCTCCAAGCCCACCTAGACCCAGTGTAGACAAGGAAGGACCCTCTGCTCCAAGCCAAGCTGGACCCAGTGTAGACAAGGAGGGACCCTCTGCTCCAAGCCCACCTAGACCCAGTGTAGACAAGCAGGAACCCTCTGCTCCAAGCCAAGCTGGACCCAGTGTAGACAAGGAGGGACCCTCTGCTCCAAGCCCACCTAGACCCAGTGTAGACAAGCAGGAACCCTCTGCTCCAAGCCAAGCTGGACCCAGTGTAGACAAGGAGGGACCCTCTGCTCCAAGCCCACCTGGACCCAGTGTAGACAAGCAGGAACCCTCTGCTCCAAGCCAAGCTGGACCCAGTGTAGACAAGGAGGGACCCTCTGCTCCAAGCCCACCTAGACCCAGTGTAGACAAGGAGGGACCCTCTGCTCCAAGCCCGTCTGGACCCAGTGTAGACAAGGAGGGACCCTCTGCTCCAAGCCCACCTGGACCCAGTGTAGACAAGGAGGAACCCTCTGCTCCAAGCCCACCTGGACCCAGTGTAGACAAGGAGGAACCCTCTGCTCCAAGCCAACCTGGACACAGTGTAGACAAGCAGGAACCCTCTGCTCCAAGCCAAGCTGGACCCAGTGTAGACAAGGAGGGACCCTCTGCTCCAAGCCCACCTGGACCCAGTGTAGACAAGGAGGGACCCTCTGCTCCAAGCCCACCTGGACCCAGTGTAGACAAGGAGGGACCCTCTGCTCCAAGCCCACCTGGACCCAGTGTAGACAAGGAGGGACCCTCTGCTCCAAGCCCGTCTGGACCCAGTGTAGACAAGGAGGAACCCTCTGCTCCAAGCCCACCTGGACCCAGTGTAGACAAGGAGGGACCCTCTGCTCCAAGCCAACCTGGACACAGTGTAGACAAGCAGGAACCCTCTGCTCCAAGCCCACCTAGACCCAGTGTAGACAAGGAAGGACCCTCTGCTCCAAGCCCACCTGGACCCAGTGTAGACAAGGAGGGACCCTCTGCTCCAAGCCCACCTAGACCCAGTGTAGACAAGGAGGGACCCTCTGCTCCAAGCCCACCTGGACCCAGTGTAGACAAGGAGGGACCCTCTGCTCCAAGCCCACCTGGACCCAGTGTAGACAAGCAGGAACCCTCTGCTCCAAGCCCGTCTGGACCCAGTGTAGACAAGGAGGAACCCTCTGCTCCAAGCCAACCTGGACACAGTGTAGACAAGGAGGAACCCTCTGCTCCAAGCCCACCTGGACCCAGTGTAGACAAGGAGGGACCCTCTGCTCCAAGCCCACCTGGACCCAGTGTAGACAAGCAGGAACCCTCTGCTCCAAGCCCGTCTGGACCCAGTGTAGACAAGGAGGAACCCTCTGCTCCAAGCCCACCTGGACCCAGTGTAGACAAGCAGGAACCCTCTGCTCCAAGCCCGTCTGGACCCAGTGTAGACAAGGAGGAACCCTCTGCTCCAAGCCCGTCTGGACCCAGTGTAGACAAGGAGGGACCCTCTGCTCCAAGCCCACCTGGACCCAGTGTAGACAAGCAGGAACCCTCTGCTCCAAGCCCGTCTGGACCCAGTGTAGACAAGGAGGAACCCTCTGCTCCAAGCCCACCTGGACCCAGTGTAGACAAGGAGGAACCCTCTGCTCCAAGCCAAGCTGGACCCAGTGTAGACAAGGAGGGACCCTCTGCTCCAAGCCCACCTGGACCCAGTGTAGACAAGGAGGAACCCTCTGCTCCAAGCCCACCTGGACCCAGTGTAGACAAGGAGGGACCCTCTGCTCCAAGCCCACCTAGACCCAGTGTAGACAAGGAGGGACCCTCTGCTCCAAGCCCACCTGGACCCAGTGTAGACAAGGAGGGACCCTCTGCTCCAAGCCCACCTGGACCCAGTGTAGACAAGCAGGAACCCTCTGCTCCAAGCCCGTCTGGACCCAGTGTAGACAAGGAGGAACCCTCTGCTCCAAGCCAACCTGGACACAGTGTAGACAAGGAGGAACCCTCTGCTCCAAGCCCACCTGGACCCAGTGTAGACAAGGAGGGACCCTCTGCTCCAAGCCCACCTGGACCCAGTGTAGACAAGCAGGAACCCTCTGCTCCAAGCCCGTCTGGACCCAGTGTAGACAAGGAGGAACCCTCTGCTCCAAGCCCACCTGGACCCAGTGTAGACAAGCAGGAACCCTCTGCTCCAAGCCCGTCTGGACCCAGTGTAGACAAGGAGGAACCCTCTGCTCCAAGCCCGTCTGGACCCAGTGTAGACAAGGAGGGACCCTCTGCTCCAAGCCCACCTGGACCCAGTGTAGACAAGCAGGAACCCTCTGCTCCAAGCCCGTCTGGACCCAGTGTAGACAAGGAGGAACCCTCTGCTCCAAGCCCACCTGGACCCAGTGTAGACAAGGAGGAACCCTCTGCTCCAAGCCCACCTGGACCCAGTGTAGACAAGGAGGGACCCTCTGCTCCAAGCCCACCTAGACCCAGTGTAGACAAGGAAGGACCCTCTGCTCCAAGCCCACCTAGACCCAGTGTAGACAAGGAGGGACCCTCTGCTCCAAGCCCACCTAGACCCAGTGTAGACAAGCAGGAACCCTCTGCTCCAAGCCAAGCTGGACCCAGTGTAGACAAGGAGGGACCCTCTGCTCCAAGCCCACCTAGACCCAGTGTAGACAAGGAGGGACCCTCTGCTCCAAGCCCACCTAGACCCAGTGTAGACAAGCAGGAACCCTCTGCTCCAAGCCAAGCTGGACCCAGTGTAGACAAGGAGGGACCCTCTGCTCCAAGCCCACCTGGACCCAGTGTAGACAAGCAGGAACCCTCTGCTCCAAGCCAAGCTGGACCCAGTGTAGACAAGGAGGGACCCTCTGCTCCAAGCCCACCTAGACCCAGTGTAGACAAGGAGGGACCCTCTGCTCCAAGCCCGTCTGGACCCAGTGTAGACAAGGAGGGACCCTCTGCTCCAAGCCCACCTGGACCCAGTGTAGACAAGGAGGAACCCTCTGCTCCAAGCCCACCTGGACCCAGTGTAGACAAGGAGGAACCCTCTGCTCCAAGCCAACCTGGACACAGTGTAGACAAGCAGGAACCCTCTGCTCCAAGCCAAGCTGGACCCAGTGTAGACAAGGAGGGACCCTCTGCTCCAAGCCCACCTAGACCCAGTGTAGACAAGGAGGGACCCTCTGCTCCAAGCCCACCTGGACCCAGTGTAGACAAGGAGGGACCCTCTGCTCCAAGCCCACCTGGACCCAGTGTAGACAAGGAGGGACCCTCTGCTCCAAGCCCGTCTGGACCCAGTGTAGACAAGGAGGAACCCTCTGCTCCAAGCCAAGCTGGACCCAGTGTAGACAAGGAGGGACCCTCTGCTCCAAGGCCACCTAGACCCAGTGTAGACAAGGAAGGACCCTCTGCTCCAAGCCCGTCTGGACCCAGTGTAGACAAGGAGGGACCCTCTGCTCCAAGCCCGTCTGGATTCTTAGTAGGATCCACCAGCAGCTGAGGTTCTAGAAGGAACCATGACCAGGGGGCGCCCTCCTTCCTCTGGACACATTCTGTCCTCTACGTGGGGTCCACACCTGGATAAGGTGAACAGAAAGACCTCAATCTTTCTGCTGGGCCCTCACTGTCTTGGTTTCTCCTGATGACGCTCAAAGCGGAGATCCCAAGAGACCTGTGAAAAACCTTCAAAATGGAGCCCCAAACACCTACCTTGCTTTTGTTTTCTCTAGAGCAATATCAGACGCAGTGAAAATCAACTGGTGAGTTCACCACTCTGACCCAACGTATCACCCTGGTAACTTGACCGTCCAGTGTTGGTCCGTGGACACGCGCCAGGTGCACACCTGGCCCAGCGGCGGCCAGGACGGGAGGCGGGCATAACTGGAAGATCCGAGTTCCCGGGAATGCCGTCCAGTCAGGGATGTGGGCTCCCTCCCGGTAGCCCCCCTGGGTGGGGTCAGCCTCTTCTACCCTCTTGTATCTTTTTTTTTTTATTACTCAATGAATGTATTACCTCTATAGTTGTACGATGGTCATCACAATCCAATTTTATAGGATTTGCATCCCACACCCCCAGCGCATCCCCCCAGCCCCAACCTGCCCGCTTCTGTCTTGACCCACGTCAGTCAAGGAACTGTTCCATGGCGTGTCAAGGACGTGATTGCTCCTTCACGACCCCTCCGCAGGAAGACCCTCCAAGTCCTCTTTGTGGGTCTTTTCTGCGTTTCACCACCACGCTGACCTCAGTGTCTTCCTCTACTGCATGAGGAAGAGAGCCCCTCAACATCCCTTACAGGAGGATTAGCCGTCTGTGGGTCTGTTCACATCCGGGGTCGCTGCTGAAGAGTTTCTGCATCTAGACGTACGATGCTGGCAGCCCCAGAGGTGGTTGCTCAGCCAACGGAGGCATCCTTCTTTGTCCCTATGTCGTTATCCTTCCTCCAAAGTCCGCGGTACGTCCAGCCCAACCGTCACGCCCAGACTGAGTACCTCTGGATGCAGAAATCATTCAGCAGGTGCAGTGGACACGAGCAGGCTCACAGGGGGGTAAAATCTTTGTAAGGGCTGCTAAGTTCAACCTCTTGATGAGACAGAGGACGATACTGGAGATCAGAGTGATGGAGAAACTGAGAAGTTTCCTTATAATTCCTCCAAAGTCCTCAGGACACCAAGGACAACGTTCAAAACCAGACGGGGTGTAAGTCTGGATGCAGAAATGATGCAGCAGCTCCGTGCATAAGGAACAGACCCACCGATGGATAAGATCCTTGTAAGGGAGGTGTTAGGAGGACCCATGGCTGCTCAGGCAGAAGACGCTACGGAGGGTCAGAGTGGTGGGGAAACCTGGGCATTTAGTTATTTCTCCAAAGCCCCCCGTACATGGAGCATGACGTTGGCGCCCAGAGGGGAGCGTGGCCTCGAATATTTCATCCATTTCTCTGGTGCAGCTGAAAAGACTCCCCCCTTTTTCTCAGCATAGGCAACGACTCTAACTTCTAACTCTGATTTCTCCAAAGATTGTGGTGTCTGGTGATTTGGGAAATAAGTACAACTTTCCGAGCCCGCACCCCAGGGCCACGCACACCCTGAAGATGAGAACAGCAGACGCCCGGCGCGCTGAATGGGGAACCTGGAGCCAGCCCGTCCAGTTCGGTACGTGGGCCCGGGATGGTGGCCAGAGGCGCTGTGGCAGCCTGACGCCGCCGAGGGGACGTCCTGGCCTCTGCGGCTTGGTTCCCTCGGCCTCAGCCAATGAGACCGTCCCCTTAAGGCTCTCTAAGGGGCCGTTCCCGGGGTGGCTCAGCGGGTTAAGAACCCGACTAGGACCTATGAGGATGCAGATTCGATCCCTGGCCTCGCTCCGTGGGTTAAGGATGCAGGGTTGCTGTGAGCTGGGGTGTAGGTCACAGATACAGCTTGGATTCTGAGTTGCTGTGGCTGTGGTGTAGACCGGCAGCTACAGCTCTGATCCGACCCCTAGCCTGGGAACTTCCATATGTCACAGGTACAGCCCTAAAAAAAAAAAAAAGGACATTGGGGGAAAAAAAGAAAAACCCACCAAAGAAGAGAAAATACCTTCAAATGATTTGATGAGGGCTAAGCCTCCAAAATATATAAACTATTCTGAGAAACCAAGAACACAGGCACTAGACAGCCAAGTTTAAAAAAGGGTTTAAAATGTGGGCCACAAAAAAAAAAAAAAAGAAGAATAGGCAAAAAGAATAGATGTTTCCCGGAATAAGTTCTGAACAGAGCTGGCGCATGTCCACGGGACTTTTTCGGTTTTGTCTGCCATCTGGAATCTGCCCGTTTTACAGCGAGCATGCTGGTTCCTGTGCCGGGGTGTGTGTTATCTGATCGTATTGAAACCTCTCGAAAGGGCGGAGTTTTTCCTCCATTGAATGATCTTGATAGAACTGGGGTTTCTTCCTGGATTTTTTTTTTTTTTTTGTCTTTTTAGGGCCACAAAAGCAGCATATGGAAATTCCCAGGCTAGGGGTCACACCACAGCTCACAGCAACTCTGGAACCAAGCAGCGTCTGTGACCTACAGCACAGCTCACAGCAACGCCGGATCCTTAACCCACTGAGTGAGGCTAGGGATGGAACCCGCATCCTCACGGGTGTTAGTCGGGCTCATTATTGCTGAGCCACAACAGGAACTCCTCTCGTAGAAGTTTTAAATACTCACGGATAAAATGCGCCCTGTTAGAAGAGTAATTTATTATAAAAAGTGCTTATTCCTGATGATACATAAATTAAAACTTAAGACTAGATGGGAGGCAGGGAGTTTCCTGGTGGCTCAGTGGGTTAAGGATCCAGTGTTGTCACTGCTGTGGCCTCGTTTCAACCTCTGGCCTGGGAACTTCCTCATTAGATGGAAGGTGATTTTGTTTAAAACTGTATGCCTGGGAGGTCCCATGGCGGCTCAGAGGAAATGAATCCATGAAGACGTGTGTTCGATCCCTGGCCCCGTTCCGTGGGTAGAGGATCTGGCATTGCCGCGAGCTGTGGTGTAGGTCGCAGAGGCAGCTCGGGTCCTGCGATGCTGTGGCTGTGGTTTAGGTTGGCAGCTGCAGCTCCAATTCAACCCCTAGCCTGGGAACTTCCATGTGCCATGGGTGCAGCTCTAATTGAAACAATTAAAAAAAAAAAAAGCATAGAAAAAGAAAAAAAACCCTGTATGCCTGGAACTGCATATTCACTTTAAAAAAAATTATTATAGTTGATATAGGATGATCTGTCAATTTCTGATATACAGCAAAGTGACCCGGTCATACATGGGTGTATATTCTTTTTCTCACATTATCCCTACGTATTCACTTCTTTGTCCAGTGTTTTGTTTTGTTTTTTTTTTTTCTTTTCGGCTGCACCCTCAGTATGGGGAATTTCCTGGTCCAGGGATCGAACACATGCCACAGCAGCGACCTGAGCCACTGCAATGATAACACCAGGTCCTTAAACTGCTGTACCACCAGGGAGCTCCCTTATCCACTTTCAGTTTTCCTCCATCTTTGGGTGGCTGTGTTGTAGGAGTTTCCAGTGTCTTGGCGAGACCCACCCCTGGGGGGGTCCCGTTGCCTCAGAAACGTGTTTTTGTGAAAGCTCCAGAACTGGGTAATTTCTCTAGATTCCTCTTGTGTCCTGGGCATGTTTCCCTATCCAGGAGCTAGTGAGCCAGGGAGCTGCCCCAGCGGTGACAGCTGGTCCCTGTCCCCCCCACCCCCCCCACCCCCAGGCTCCGAAGAACTAGAATCCAGCCTGGTGCATGTCTACGTGCTGGTGGTCCTGGGGACCCTTGTCTGCGGCCTGATGCTCGGCTGCCTTTTCAAAAGGTAACCCCCGAGAGTCCTGGGCGAAGCTCCCCCTGCTCTCCGGTCAGCGGAGGGGTGATGCTTGTTGCAAAGGCAGCCCCTCGCTCGCTCGCTCGCTTGCAAAGAAGAAGAGCAGGGAGGCTGCACAGAGCCCAGGCGGTCCTCACCGCGGGCGGGCACGGCAGGGGTGTGTGTGTCGGGGGGGGGGGGTCTAGGAAGGAGGTCCGAGAGATAGAGAGACAGAGACAGAGACAGAGAGAGACAGAGAGAGAGGGAGAAAGAGATAGAGAGAGATAGGGAGAAAGACAGAGACAGAAAGACAAAGAGACAGAGACACAGAGAGAGAGACAAAGATAAAGAGATAGAGAAACAGACAGAGAGACAGAGAGAGACAGAGAGATAGAGAGAGACAGGGAGAAAGACAGAGACAGAGACAGAAAGACAGAGACACAGAGAGAGAGACACAGAGAGAGAGACAGAGACAGAGAGACAGAGAGACAGAGACATACAGAGAGACAGAGAGAGAGGGAGAGACAGAGAGAGATAGAGGGGGAGAGAGAGAGGGAGAGACAGAAAGAGACAGAGAGACAGAGACAGAGAGAGACAGACAGAGACACACAGAGAGACAGAGACAAAGATAAAGAGATAGAGAAACAGACAGAGAGACAGAGAGAGACAGAGAGACAGACAGAGATAGGGAGAAAGACAGAGACAGAAAGACAGAGAAAGAGACAGAGACAGAGAGAGATGGGGGAGAGAACCAGAGACAGAGAGAGGGAGACAGAGGGACAGAGAGAGACAGAGAAGGGGTTGGGGGGGTGGAGAGAGACCCCAGGGAGGGGTCCCAGAGAGCAGACAGCCCACTGGCACTGAGGCTGGTGGGCAGGGGACCCTCGAGAGTCCCCCCCAGGAGGGCAGCCCCTCCTGTGCCGAGGTGCTGTCACTCCCGGGCTGCCCGCCCTCCTCTGCCCCCCCCACCCTCCCAGACCTGCCCTCAACCTCTGGCATCTTCTGGAATGCTGGGAACACTGGAATTCTGGGAGCACATCCCGCTCCTTCTGCCCCAGGCTCCCAGCCCCACCCCACCCCGGGTCAGCCTGTCCAGGGGCAGCAGCCTCTCCTTATGGGACCCCCGGCATCACGCGGGGTCTGCGGCCACATGGCCAAAGCTTCTGGGCGGAGCTGCATGGGCACAACGCTGACTGTGGGTTGCGTGCATTTGGCCCGGGAGGCTTTGCAGCGGGAGACCCCCTGCAGGGCATGCGGAAGCTCTGGGCATCCACCTGTGCCCACTGTCCCCATGTCCTCCTCCTGGCTGGGCATCCTGTGTCCATCCCCCCCACCCCCGGGACAAGGGGAAATGCTGGCCTGCCTGACGAATGCGGCTGCAAGGTGCCCCTGTCCCCAGGGATGCTGGACCTGGGGCAAAGAGGGGCTGGGAGTGCCTGACCACCGGCCGCGGTGACAGGAAGAGAGTGTAGGGCTTACACAGGAGAGTTATTACCTTAAAGAAACGCTGTGTGAGTTTCCCGTGGCTGCCGGAACCAGGGACCACAAACCACAGGCTTAAAACAACAGGAACCCACCCTCCCCCATCCTGGGGACCAGACGTCTGAGGTCAAGGGGTCCCAGGGCCGCACTCCCTCCAGAGCCTCCAGAGGAGGGTCCCTCCCGCCTCTTCCAGCTTCTGGGGGCTCCAGGCAGCCCTGGGCTGGTGGTTGCCTCCCTCCCGTCTCTGCCTCCGTCTTCCCGTGGCTTCTCCTCTGTGTCTGGGTCTCCTCTTCTGTCTCTTGGGAGGACACAGTCCTTGGAGGGAGGGCCCCCCTCTTCCAGGAGGACCTCCTCTCAGATCCTTCGCTTCCTGACATCTGCAAAGACCCTGTTTCCACACAAGCTTCCGTTCCCAGGTTTGGGGTGGGGTCAAGACTTGTGGGGAATCTTTGGGGCCACCTTTCAGCTCTGCACACCCCTTCTTGATGCTGTCACAGAACCAAAGGTGCTAACCCTTGAGAAAGAAAACAGACGCCCCTTTGAACACGCAGCGGGACTGTGGTGCTTGGTGTTGACTTAAAAAAAAATGCACAACCTAAAAGCTGAGGGTTCCGTTTGACTGGGGGCAAAATGAGGCAGCATCCCAGGAGCTCTGAGAAACCGCTCCCAAGAGGCAGGGGGAGGGCAGAGTGTCTGATCTCGGTGAAGGGGGAGTCCCTGCCACCAAGCTCACATTGTGGGGAAGGTCCCTGCTGGCCTCGTGAAGGTCACCGCTGGTCACGAGGAGCAGACGTCACCATGAAGGATGTTGGTGGTTTTCTAGGTACAAGGAGATGCAAGACTCGGGGGCTCCTGAAATCTTCTCCTGAAAACCTCTAACCCTCTGAAGCCCTGTCCTTCCAGTTTCCCCAGAGCACAGAGGCCTCACTCCTGGTCCCCACCCTGAGCTCCTGTCAGGGGGTGGGGGTCAGCGGCGGCAGCAGCTCAGGACTCAGTCTGTGTAGAGGCGGGTGGCACGTGCCCGTCTCCAGCTCACCCACAGCACGTGCAGGTTAAGGGATGAGCAGTGAAAATACCGCACATCCACAGAAAGCTGCCCAAATCTGCAGCCACATCCTTCACGGTTGGAGGGACAGCAGCCCCCCGGGCTTGTGACACCAAAGACCCCGGACTCCACCCAGCTGGGCGAAACTGGATGCGTCCCCCACTCCCGTCCCTGCACCCACAGGAGGGGTGAAGGGTCTAGAAAGCCCCAGGGTCATCCCTAACTAGAGCCACAGTGTCTGTCATTTTCTCCATGACCGAAGACTGAAGGCGGCCCTTCTGCGAGTCTTTTTTTTTTTTTTTCGGTGTGGCCTATGGAAGTTCCCAGGTTGAGGGGTCAAATCAGAGCTGCCGCTGCAGGTCTACACCACAGGCACAGCGATGCAGGATCCTTAACCCACCGAGTGAGGCCAGAGATCCAGCCCGCATGCTCATGGACCCTATGTCAGGTTCTTAACCCGCTGAGCCAGCGCGGGAACTCCCCTTCTGTGATGCCTAAACCACGTAGTTGTGAAGATGGGAGTTCCGGTGGCATGTTAAACACAGCGGGACAGTCTGTCCCGTTTGGGAGCCGGAAGGACGCTGGGCATGTAGGTCTCTTCGTCACAGGGGTCCTGTGTCCCCAGGTTCCTCGCAAGGCACAGCTTATTCCCGCCGATTCCACGGATCAAAGACAAACTGAACGAGAACCAACACGTAGACCACGAGGTAGGCCTGGCATGGGGGTATGTGAGCCAGGACGGCGGCGGTGAGGGCAGGAGGGGAGGGACCCCCGGTTTGGGGCTGTTGTCCCCCAAAGGGCCCACGGGGTGTGGGTGGAGTCCCGAGTCCGGCTCACGGACACTGTCCTGGGGGTTCAGGGTTTTCTCTGCAGGCTGAGTCTGGGGACATTGGGGCGGGGGGACAGGATGATGAGAATGCGGATGAGGAGAGAGGAAAGATGGACAGAAGAAAGATGGACAGAGGAGAGATGGAGAGAGAGCACAGAGAGATGGGCACGGGTCTGACCGCATCTGCAGAGGGCAGCGTCCAGAGAGGATGCAAAAACACAAGGGACTTAGAAAAGAGCCCCCCTGTGTGGGCGCCTCCTGGGTGCCCCTGTCACTCTGCTCCTCCCTGGCGCGGGGCCACGTCTGCCACGTCTGCCGTCCGGCGTCACATCCACCAGCTCCTGCTCCAGCTGGACCTCGATTCGCTCAGGGTCGCCAACCCACGGCCTGCCTGCTTCCTAGGGGACGTTTAGGGTCCCGCCCCCGGCGGGGCAGGGCCAGGGCGAGTCCCCGCCCCTTCCTCGGAGACCCGCGTGGCCCCGCACGTGCTCAGATGTCCCCGACCCCCTCCGAGCGCGCGCTCCCTCCCCATGTGCCGCCCACGTGCCGCCCACCCGCCGGCTTCCAGCTCGCAGATGACCGTCTAGGTTTCCAGAACCTCCACCCCCCCACTCCCCCCGCCCCCCGCGCCGTGGTCACTGCTCCCAGGCCCCCTGAGAACCGGAGACCCCACCCTCACCTCGTCCTTCTTCTCCTCAGAGCCTCTGGGAGAAGTTCACACACGACGCAGGGAAGGCTGACAGGGAGGACGTCTTAACGGTGGAAGAAGTGGCCCAAGGCCCCGCCAGCGGGTGAATTTCAGATGCCTCCACGCCCCGGAGTTTCCTGGAAATCAATTTTCCATTTTTCTTCAATGTTTCCATCGGTTGTTTTTTTTTTTTTAATGTTCTATTAAATGTTTAACTTTTTAAAAATTGTTTAGAGTCTCTCTCTCTTTTTTTTGTCTTTTGTCTTTTTAGGGCCACACCCGTGGCATATGGAGGTTCCCAGGCTAGGGGTCCCATCGGAGCTGTAGCCGCTGGCTACAGCCACAGCAACGCTGGCTGGATCCTTAACCCACTGAACGAGGCCAGGGATCGAACCTTCCAACTTCATGGTTGCTAGTCGGATTCGTTTCCTCTGCGCCGCGACAGGAGCTCCTGTTTTGACTCTCTTTGTAGCTGTTTCTTCATTCTTAAGAAACAGCGTGATGGTTTTTAAAAAACCATGCCTGCGGCATATGGAGGTTCCCAGGCCAGGGGTCAAACTGGAGCTACAGGTGCCGGCCTCCACCACAGCCACAGCAACATGGGACTGGAGCCGCATCTTCAACCCACCCTGCAGCTCAAAGGCAATTCTGGATCCTTAACCCACTGTGCGAGACCTGACTCTGCATCCTCATGGACCCTTGTCAGGTTCTTAACCTGCTGAGCCATGACGGGAACTCCTTACTACCCAATGTTTGTAAAAATGAGTTCTCCAAGTGGGTGTTCCTAGCAATCAGACCTAAGGCCCTGTATCCAGACGTGGCCTCTCAGTGACGGGTCCATCCTCTTCCAAGGAAGGGCCCCGCCCCCTACCCTGCGGGCGGAGAGGCTGGGGGGTGGGTGGCGCGCTGGGGTGACTGTGTGGGTTGCCCAGCAGCGCCCTGGTGCTCACTGGGGCTCAGTGCCTGCAGACGCAGCTTTTGGGAACTGGCGCCTGGCATTGCCCAACAGGATGTGCAACGCAGGCAGGGCCAGGGGAGGTGCTGGCCGTTCCGAGATACCAACCGCATCCCCAGGTCCCTTCCTCTGGACGTGAGCACGTGTTTCCCAGCAAATTTCTAGGGCTGACGCTGCAGCCCAGGCTCACACATAAGGGACGATTGATGCCTTTGGTGACCAGGCGGTCCCTGGACACGGGGTCATGCCCCCAGCTCCATCCAGGCTCTTACGGCCATGGGGGGGGGCGGGAGGGGGCGGCAGAGTCATCCTCCCGCCTCCGTAGGAGGAAGCCCACACATCAGAGGGGGGGTGAAGGAGGAAGTGGTCAGCCTGTGAGTGACACTGACTTAGCCCGAGGGGACGTGGGGGCGGTGGGGGCCACTTAGCAGGGGGGTGGCCCGCGGGGGGCGGGGTGTCCTGGAAAACATGGCATCCCTCTCAGTGAGGGGACAGACGCGAACCAGGAGCCACGCGCTGCAGGGGACTCTGAGGTCTTGCAGCCAAAACCGGCCTCTGTCCACAGGCCAGTTAAGAGACAGAGGTGGGGTGAAGCAGAAAGACCAGCTCTATGGCTCTGTCAGGCACAGGAGGCCCCGGCAGGGGAGCCCCTCCAAACGGGGTCCTCCCTTGAGAGGGGACAGCCAGGGCTCTTCGAGGTTGAGCTGCAAACCAGGGCTGCTGATGAGGATGTGGGAGCCTGCCTTCTGCTCCCTCCAGAGGTCACTTCAGAGTCATCACGGCCGCAGTCAGGGGGTCCGGGGACGATGCCTGGTGGTCTGTGGGGGGATGGCCCCTTGTCCTTCTCTCTGCAGTGAGGACAGCTCACCAAGGAAGGGGTGTGGGGGAGGGTTTCAGAGGAAGAAAAACCCCACGTGCCACAGACCTCCACGTAGAAGGGAGCCACGAGGGACAGAAGCAGTTCAGCAAGGACGAGACCTCGTGTGCAAAGCCGGTTCGACTTAGGTCGTGGCCAAGGCTGGGCTGTACGTCCTGGAGACTCTTGCCCCTCGTTTTTAGCTGTCACCATGTCTCCTTGTCATGAACTCTGGAGTCAGCGTTTTGAGACGGAAGGGAGGCCTGGGAGGGGAAAGGCGAAGTCTTTTCCTTCCCAACCCAAGGGCTCCGAGTTCCCGTTGTGGTTCAGTGTGTTGAGAACCAAATACCATCCATGAGGACACAGGTTCGATCCCTGGCCTCATTCCATGGGTGGAGGATCCAGCGTTGCCGTGAGCTGTGGTGTAGGTCGCAGACGTGGCTCAGATCCCGTGTTGCTGTGGCTGTGGTGTAGACGGTGGCTGCTGGGAGCCACAAAGTGGCTAAGAAGAATAATCCTGCGTGAGGCCTAACTGCAAGCAAAGCTACAGCAGAGGCTGAAGGAATGATGCCCTCTTCCGTTCTTGCGCTTATTTGCTGTCTGACGTTAATGTGTGTTGTAAGTCATTCTTGGCTCATCAAATGGGAACCTTCTCAAATTCCTGAGCCTCCACTCAAGTGTGGGCCATTACCTACTTATCGACCTAGCCCTTGCCAAATAGGTTGAAAACAGTGAGCATTGTGTAAAGAAGTCTCCTATCATGCAGAACTGCCACGTAAGCCAGGGGATTTTGTTGGAGTTTGGTCTGTTCCCATGGAGACAGATTAGGGGGTGGTTGGGGTGTTGCCCATGGCCCAACAATTGCGGCTACTATAAGGCCAGATATTTTTCCACAAAAAACGCTACCTGTTGGGACCCAGCAGGTGGAAATTATTATTTTTATAATTGGTAGGATTCTTTGATACATAGACTTGGTAATTAATAAAGGTATAAATAATCATAGACAAAGCTTATATAAGACAGTTTATGTTCCCGCGACCTGCTAATGGGCTGAGGTCAGCCTGACCTGGAAAGCAAGTCACATGTGAACACCCCACTGCCCATTAACGGCTGCTCAGGCCTGCTAGAGGAGCACAGAAGGTAGCTTGAGGCAAGAATGTCTATCACCTGGAGTTCCCATTGTGGCGCAGTGGTTAACGAATCCGACTAGGAACCATGAGGTTGCGGGTTCTATCCCTGGCCTTGCTCAGTGGGTTAACGATCCAGCGTTGCTGTGAGCTGTGGTGTGAGTTGCAGACGCGGCTTGGGTCCTGCGTTGCTGTGGCTCTGGCTTAGGCTGGCAGCTACAGCTCCGATTGAACCCCTAGCCTGGGAACCTCCACATGCCGCAGGAGCGGCCCAAGAAATGGCAAAAAAAAAAAAAAAAAAAAAGAATGTCTACCACCTTACGCCAAACCATGCTGATGCAAAAATTAGATACCTATTATTCTGCCTGCTAAAAATTTATCTTCTAAGAATAAAAGTACAGTTTGTGCGTATTTTCTATGTAATCTTCATTTAAAATCTAAAACTAAAAGAACAGTTTGGAATGATAAATTAGCACATGTTGTTTTGTGTTTGGAATAATAAGTTCGCACATATTGTTGTTTTGTATACTCGTGCACTAGAGCGAAATGCATAAAAGCTGAGGCTCTCCTTTCAATAGATGGGGCATCCGCAGCACTTGCGGAGGGAGTTGGCTCCAATTCTTTCCGCGCCGTTTGCAGCCCCTCCTCCTGTTCGTCGTCTCCTGGCTGCTGGGGCTGGACCCCGGCAGGTGGCTACAGCTCTGATTCTACCCCTAGCCTGGGACCCTCCATAGGCCACAGGTGTGGCCCTACACACACACACACACACACACACACACAAAAGAAAAAAGCAAAGAAAGAAAAAGAAAAAAGAAGACACACACACAAAAACCCATGACGCAGGGGCTTGTACACGGATTCAGTCTCAGCAGCGACCTCGCTTCAGCATGAACCCTCTCCTCGTCTCCACGGGGCTCTAAGAGAAGCAGGACTTTAGGACCCCGCCCGGGTCACCCCTAATTCCCTAACGCCCCCTGCAAATTCCCTGCTGTTCAGTCTGTCTTCCAGACATTTCGTGCAGCTCCGCTGTATCTTGTCACGACCGGTGCGTTCACACAGGGTCCAAAGGTCCCCATGTGACACGCGGCTGCTTCTGCTTCCTGCACCCCAAACCTTTTTATCTGCCCCAGCTCTGGATGTTTCATTCTTATCTTTTTTGATTTGCTTTCTTTTTAAGGCTGCACGTGTGGCACATGGAAGCTCCTGGGCTAGGGTTTGAATCGGAGCTATAGTTACCACGGCCACGGCCACGCCAGATCTGAGGGGCACCTGTGACCTACGCCACAGCTTGTGGCAACACTAGATCCTTCAACCCACTGAGCGAGGCCAGGGATCGAACCTGCATCCTCACGGAGACTGTGGTGGGCTCTTAAGCCCCTGAGCCACACTGGGAACTCAACACCATCAGTGCAAGGAGGCGAGCTGATCACTGGTCCAGGGTTGGGCTGACAGCTTGAGCTTGGGTTGCAGCTGTGGTGTTGATCCCGAGAAGCGGGATGCACGGAAGGGCTCGGCGTCCTGAGCGTTGGGTGGCTGGGGTGTTTCTAATCCACGGCCAGTGACGGTGACTCTCCACATTCCAGGAGCACTCGGGGGTCTGCTGTTCTGTAAGTGCGCTTATGTCCCGCTGTGGGGCAGCGTGTTACCTCCTACCTCTGTGGACGTGCTATGGATACGCAGAGCCCCGAGCAGCCCCCGGCCAGCAGAGGCTCATCCACCGCCTTGCTGGTGGGTCCGTTCCGCTCAAAGCGACTTTGAGACCATAGCAGGCAGGCTTCTCCGGAGAAACAAAACTGATGGGATGAAGGTTTATATTAGATTGGTAGGTAGACAGACAGACAGACAGACAGAAGGACGGATGCGAGACAGAAGATAGATAATAGATAAACAGATGATCGATGGATGGATAGGTAAATCCATAGAGGATAGACAGAGGGTACATACGTACAGAGATGATGGATGGAGGCAGGGACAGATGGGGAGATGGATGGATGAACCGACGGATGACTGGACAGCGGATAATAAACAGATGATCAATAGACGGATAAGTACACAGAATGCTGGGTGATGGGTACATACATACACGGATGAAGGGATGGCAAGGCTGCTCGATAAGTAGAAAGATAGATGAGAGGTACGACTTGTGGACAGGTAATAGGGAGATGGATGAACGGTAAATGGGGATGGTTGATGGATGATACATGGGATAGGGAGAGAGAGAGACGATTAGACAGACAGATAATGGGATATGGGCTGTAGATATAGACGTAAACGTAGACATAGTTATGGAGACATAGGTGCGCATTCAGACAAGAGACATAGATTCACATACACACATATATATACAGAGAGAGGGTCACTATATACACAGCTGGCCGTGTGTCTCCGCAGAGACAGAACACATGGAGGTGGACGGCCAGGTGGAGACAGATGTAGGGGTGCATGTGTGTGTGTGCATGTGTGTGTGTGCATGTGTGCGTGCGTGTGTGTGTGTGTGTGTGCATGTGCGCGCACGCGTGTGTGCATGTGTGCGTGCATGTGTGTGTGTGTGTGCATGTGTGCGTGTGTGCGTGTGTGTGTGCGCACAGAGAGACACGTATGCATGTGCGTATCTGTGGAGATGTCTCTTTGGAGGAAAATACGGAGGGCGACGGATGTATAGAGACAGGGAGAGAGACTTATTCCAAGGACTCGGCTCCTGCCATTGTGGGGTGGGGAATCTGCAGTGAGCGGGGCAGGGAGCCCCGCTGGGAGGTCCCCCCCCCCCGAGTGTCATAAATGGCCTTCACCTCGTGATGGAGACCCCCCCCGTCCCCACCAGCACCGAGTCACCGAGCCGTAAGGCCCTGCGGGACCCCGGGGTGTCTGACTTACCTGCCCAGGGACCCCAGGAGCCGTGCCTTCTGACTCGAGTGTGGAGTCAGACCATTCCCAGGTCTGGAGCCGGGCAGCAGGGCGGCACTGGCCTGTCACAGCCGGGGGACCTCAGGCACCGCACTCCTCCTTTGCAAACAGCGCATGCTCCAGTGGGCTGTGGGAATTCCAGGGAGCCCCCCATGTCCCTGAACAGACCCCAGGGTTGGGGGGGTGGATTGGAGCAGGAAGCTCTAAGGGTTTACCCTGAGTGCGTCTGTGCCCAGGACGGGTCTGGAGGGAGGGTCCGGGATCAACCCCGGAGCCTCCTGGCTTTGTGGGTGATCAGAGGACACGCTGTCCTGCCTCATCCTGCTCTGGGCTGGGCCGCGGTGCGGAGAGGCAGGGCTGCTGCAGGAGATCCCTCTGCAGCCCACCCGCTCCAGTCCTCGAGTCCCGCCCGGCCGCCCAGACAGAGGACCGACCCTTCATCCAGCCGCAGTCCTCGCCCTCAAGTCCCAAAACACCATGTAGAGCAGACGCAGACGGAGTGACCCTCCCCAGCCATACGCACCTCACAAAATACCACAAGGTGACAGAAGCCGTCCAGGAGCAACACAGCTGACCTTGTCAGCAAAGGGCCCCACTTTTTACTGAAACAGAAAAAAATAAACCCACCCTTCCTAGACGGTGGGGGTGGGGTGGGGGGAGGGAGGACCAGGAAAGTGGGGGTGGGGAGGGTGTCTGAGCAGATACCTCTCTGCCCACAGCAGCCACAGAGCTGCAGCATGGACAGCGCCTGCTCCTTAACCCATGGAGCCACCAGGAAACTCCCCTTCTCGATCCTATACACCAGGAAAAAAATTGAAAAGTGGGGTCTGGGGCTTAGAAGCCCTGGTTGGCACAGGGAACTGAGTGTGTAGGACAACAAGGAGCAGGACACGGGACGTGGTTAATAACAGTGTATCCATCTAAACCCATCATTTGTAGCAGGTGCACCGCCTAGGACAGGATGTGTCTAACATGGGAGTCTCGGGGGGGAATAAGAGAGAGAGTCAGACGTACTGGGGACTCTGTGTCTTCTGCTCTGCATGAGTGAAACCCTCACTCTGCTGACCAAATGCAGCCCCTGAATAGGAATAATAATAATGGCATTATAGCAATAATATAAAATTCACAGTAGCAATAATAATATGAAATGTTAGCCGTAATAACATTCAATAATAGTAGTTGTACTAATAAGTAGTATTCATATAACAATGATAAGTGATATTGGTAGCAGTTGTAGTATTAAATATTAGCCGTAGTCTAATAATATTAAGTAATATTAGCAGTAGTGATATTAAGTACCATTAGCACTAGCGATAATGCCAAGTAATATTAGCGATAATAAGTAGCACTAGTAGTAACAATATGAAGTACTATTCGTACTACTACTGCTATTTTTTTTAGGGCTGCAGCCATGGCACACGGAGGTTCCCAGGTTAGGAACCCTGGTCCTTAACCCACTGAGCGAGGCCGGGGCTGAACCCTCATCCTCGTGGATGTTAGTTGGGTTCCTTACCGCTGAGCCGCAATGGGAACTCCCATAGTAATAATACTAAGTAACATTAGTAGTGATAGTAGTATTTCATCATAACGTTACATAATGCTAGCAGTAGTAAGTACTATTGGCAGTAATAAAACCAAGTACTATGAGTCGCAGTGAAGAGTGAGCATCATAGGGAGTAACATTAGTGCGAAGAGTCGTGATAATATTCGATCATACTAATCGTGGTACCAGTAGCAATGAGAGCATTCAAGAGTATTAATACTGCTGCTGCTAGTAACGCTCTGGCCCCGGGAAGGAGGGGCCAGGCCAGCAGCAGAAAGGGTTGCTTACTTCCTGGCCAATACCCAGGACGTGCCCCTGTGGCTCAGTAGGTGAAGATATCCGACGAGGATCCATGTGGACGCGGGTTCGATTCCTGGTCTTGCTCGGTGGGCGGAGGAGCTGACGTGGCCGAGGCCGTGGTGCAGCTGCAGCTGCAGCGCCCGTTCGACCCCCGGCCCGGGAACGTCCCTGTGCCGCCAAGTGGGGCCCTAAAAAGACGAGGGAGAAAGACCACGAGGTGCGTCAGGGTCTTTGGAAGGACAGTGCTGTCTGGGCTGATGTCGTGTTTCAGGTTGCGCAACACGAGAGGTCACACAGAAAAGTGACAGTTCAGGGAATGTCCCTGGCGGAAGGACCGCAGGCCAAAGTGAGTCACCGCCAACTTGCGCTCTTTCCAGCTCTGGCTCGGGGCCTCTGCCGGTCAGTGTCCAGCCCTCCGGTAGGGGGGACAGGGATTGACTTGAAGGACCCAGCGGCCTGGGGAGCCCCTCCCTCCCCCAGGACCCAGGTCACAGCCCCCTATGGTGCGTGACGCCTGCTGGGTCCAGGGGCCACGCCGGGTCCCGCTGCTACTGTGGGCGGCTGTGTGGGTTTGGGGGGGTCAGGATGTGGCCGGGCTGACTCATGCCCCGAGCCTCCTCTTCCCCGAGTCAGGCCCCAAGGCGGGGGTGGGGGGGCCCCATCTCCCTCGCAGGCGCCCTGGACACATCCCGACCCTGAGCCAGAAGTGCAGCTCTGGGGACCCGGAGACCAGCAGCCCCTGGGAGCGGGGTCTCCCTTCGGAGCACCCTGTGGGGGCCCTGACAGGTCGGAGCCGAGAAGTGGAGCCCCCTCTGCTCAGGGTCCCCCAGGGCTCGGACCTCCTTCCCAAGTCCTGGCGTTGGGAGGGTGCTCATTCAAGGTGTCCTGGAATCAATGACCTCCTGAGGGGTTTGGGAAAACTCTGCAGATGGAGGGGTGACCCGGCACACATATGGGGTTCCTCCCTACAGTGCCCCGCCCCACCCCCAGCCAGGCACACCTGTCCTTGCAGGCGACACAGATGTGTCATCTCTGCAGTTTTGTAGAGATGAAACCCCATGGTATGGTAGCGACTCTGTTGCCTGTCCTTTTAATGTTTTTCATTTTTATTTGTATTTTTTATTTTTAGGGCTGCACCCGTGCATATGGAGGTTCCCAGGCTACGGGTCACATCAGCCCCACAGCTGCCGGCCTACACCACAGCCACAGCAGCGCCGGGATCTGAGCTGCATCTGTGCCGTACACCACAGCTCTCAGCAACAGCAGGATCCTTAACCCACGCAGTGAGGCCAGGGATCGAACCCATGTCCTCATGTATACTGGTCAGATGTGTTTCCACTGAGCCACGATGGGAACTCCCGGCCTTTTTATTTTTTGGCTTTGCTTTTTTCTTTTGCTCTTTGGTCATGCCCGAGGCATGTGGAAGTTCCCGAGCCAGGGATACAGCCACAGCACGGCAGGGACCTGAGCCTCAGCAGTGGCAATGACAGATCCTTAACCTGCCGAGCCACCACGGAACAGCCATGGCCTTAGTTCTTTTTTTTTTTTTTTTTTAGGGCCACACCTGCGGTATATAGAAGTTCCCAGACTGGGGGTCGAATCGCAGCTGCAAGTCTACACCACAGCTGCAGCCACACAAGACCTGAGCCACAAGTTCAACTTACACCACTGCTCACGGCAATGCCGAATCCTTGGCCCACTGAGTGGGGCCAGGGATCGAACCCGTATCCTCATGGATACTATACACTATGTTAGGTTCTTAACCCCCAGAAGCACAGTGGGAACTCTGATATTCCTAGTTCATGTCTGAAGGAACACAGAATTTGCAGATGGACCGTCTCCCAGAGCTTCTACTAATCGATAACGCACGTTTTAAATAATCAAGAATTACTACTATTCTTACAATAATTTTTTTTTTTTTTTTGTCTTTTGTCTTGTTGTTGTTGTTGTTGCTATTTCTTGGGCCGCTCCCGCGGCATATGGAGGTTCCCAGGCTAGGGGTTGAATTGGAGCTGTAGCCACCAGCGTACGCCAGAGCCACAGCAACACGGGATCCGAGCCGCGTCTGCAACCTACACCACAGCTCACGGCAACGCCGGATCGTTAACCCACTGAGCAAGGGCAGGGACCGAAGCCGCAACCTCATGGTTCCTAGTCAGCTTCGTTAACCACTGCACCACGACGGGAACTCCACAATAATTTTAAATCGCGATATACTTAAATAATCCTCGAGTCCACTTCTCTGCCCACGCTGTTGGAAGCCGACCAAAACGAAGTTGATTCGGTTATACATACATAGATTTTTTCAGATCATTTTCTATTAGAGGTTATTACCAGATATTGAGTGGACTGCCCTGTACTATACCGTAGGAGCTTGTTGTTTATTTTATATACAGATTTTTCTTTTCTTTTTTTTTAGGGACGCCCTCCCAGCATATGGAAGTTCCTGGGCCAGAGATTGAATCCGAGCCGCAGCTGCCACCCGAACCACTGCAGTCACTTTCTTGACCACTGTTTCTCGGCGGGAACTCCAAATTAAATTTAATTTTAAAAAAAGTTGAACCTTCCGGACCCCGCACGTGACCTGGTGGTGCGTGTGTACCGTCTGTTCTAAAAACTCTGCGGCTGCCATGCCCCCTGCCACGCCTTCCTCGCTCACAGTTAAAAATAAGGTGCAATGAACACATACAACCCAAACCCACCGGGTACCAAGGGCCTGCGGGTCACATTAAAAAGATCGGCCAGGAGTTCCCTGGTGGCTCAGCGGTTAAGGGCCTGGCGTTGTCACTGCTATATCTCAGGTCGAGGCTGTGGCACAGGTTCAGTCCCTGGTCTGGAAATGTCTTCGTGTCAGGGATGCGATCCCTCTGGCTCTCATCTGTTGGGGGTTCAGTTCTGCAGAAGAGCTCAAAGACATTGCTGTGTGTGTCCCTTGAGGGGGAACCAGGACCTGCCCCCAGGCGGCAGTGTGGTCCCCTGCCAGCCCCTCGGGGTCTCTGCATCCCTTCCCTTCCAGATCAGCTCCTGTGGGCACCTGCCCTTTGGGGCTCGGGGAAGGGCCTGGGGGCTGAAGCTTATTCCCTAAAAACAAGACATGGGGGGCTTGTGCCCAGGAGCCCACAGGGCCCTGCTGGGTTCCATCGTGCCAGGAAGCACCCCCCACCACCACCACCGTTTTTCTTCTTTTGAGGGCCGCACCTGCAGCATAGGGAAGTTCCCCGCTGGGGGATGAATCAGAGCTGCAGCTACCGGCCTCCACCACAGCCACAGCAACACCTGACCTGAGCACCTGAGACCTATACCACAGCTCACGGCAACACTGGATCCTTAAGCCACGGATGGAGCGAGGCCAGGGATCAAACCTGAATTCCCACGGACCCTGTGTCGGGTTCTTAACCTACTGAGCCACAGCGGGAACTCGCGGAAGCACCCTATATTTTTATTTTTATTTATTTATTTATTTATTTATTTAGTCTTTTTGCCATTTCTTGGGCCGCTCCCGCGGCATATGGAGGTTCCCAGGCTCAGGTCAAATCAGAGGTGTAGCCGCCGGCCTACGCCAGAGCCACAGCAACGCGGGATCCGAGCCGCATCTGCGACCCACACCACAGCTCACGGCAACGCCGGATACTTCACCCACTGAGCAAGGGCAGGGATCGAACCGGCAACCTCATGGTTCCTAGTCGGATTCATTAACCACTGCGCCATGACAGGAACTCCAGCACCCTTTATATCAAGGGGGCCTTTGCGGGTCTTTCCTTGGGTGCTGAGGCCCGAAGATCTTCCTCCCCAGCTCGGGCTTCCCGCCCAGCCCGCGGGCCGTCTTGGGAGCTGAGAGGGAATCACCTCCCCTTGGCGGGGAGGATGCGCTGGGGCAGGAAAGGTCACAGACGCAGGACACAGCGGCGGGGTGGGGGGGACCCTCATTCCCCTTGACCACCCCAGAGGGAGTCAGGGCGGGAGGGCCCGGAGAGATCCTGTTGCAAAAACAGGAACCTCGGGAGGTTGATTAAAAAAAAAAAAAACAACCGTCTGAACGCTTCCTGTCCCCCCAGAAGATAACGCTGCAGTGGCCACACATACGGGGGAGACTCAGCTGATAGAAGATAAAGGATTTCTCCAGACGCTGACCTACGGAAGACCAGTGACACAGAAAAGCCAAACGAGAGCATTTCGGTGCAGAGGGCACGTCTCAGCGAGCAGGCTCCTTCTTGTGGTCGCCCCGAAATCCCACCTCTCGGAAGGCGCCCCCTCCCCCGGGCCCCTCTGCTCTGTGCCTTCATCCCACAGAGCCTTCAGGCCCTGCCCAACCCCACTCACCAGCTGGACCAGGCTCTGCCCTCAAGAGCCCCCCGAAACGGTCCGAGGAAGATCCCCACATTTGGCCGACAGGTAGGTTGACCTTGCCCATCTTCAGGGCTGTCGCTTTGGCTGAATCCGGTGGCGGCACTGGTTTGGGATGGGACAGAAGGCGGCATCACTCGAGGGCAGGAGAAGGGACTCAGCCTCTGGGGAAGCTGGTTTCCGCATGGCTGTACACAGTCTTGGGCGGACGTGGCAGGGTGTCCGTGTTGAGGGGGACCCGGCCACTGTGTGCCCTGCATCTCTGTGCTGTGTCATGTCTACAAGTGACATGTTTCCTTTGGGGTGTTTCTAAGCAGTAACTTCATCAAGGGTTTGTATCAGACGCCCGCCTGCGCCAGACAGATGCCACCCCCCAAACCCCGGACTTGGGGACTCTGATCCATGGGTCTGACTCAGGGACCTTTTCCCCAGCTCTGGTGACACCCAGAAAAGCATGGCATCTCACCTGGGAAGGCCAGGAGTGATGGCACCGTCACTCCATCCTCATAAAACTAACACAATGGGCGACTCATGTTGTGTTCAGAATCTGGGAAATCTTTCGTGCCTTTGCTGGAAAGCCTCCGGGGGCCACCAGAAGGTAGCTGGTGGCTGGATATTGGAGAGGCGTCTTTGGGAGCCTAAGATGGAATACAAGCCTCAGTTATCTCCCTGCCTCCTTGAGCCACGGTTCCATGGCAACGGGGTTCCAAGGCACGTATACAACCTATGCCATGACTTGCAGCAACACCTGACCCTGAACCTACTGACGGAGGCCAGGGATCCAACCCGCATCTTCATGGATACTAGCTGGGTTCGTAACCCGCGGAGCTGCTCCCCTTGGCCAGCTCTTGATGCTGAGATCCAATGGTCTCCCTACACCATTTACTTCCCGAAAGACACGGACCATCCTCAGCCACCCGCTCCACCAAAACTGTGCCAAGGTCACTCCTGACCTGGCTCCTGGTTTCCCTGTAGGCTTCCAGCTCACCTGGCCTCACAGTGGCTTCATCCAGGTGCAGCCTCACCTCCCAAGGCTTCTTGCCCCTCAGTTTCTGCAACACAGGCAGCTCTCTGGCTCCCCTGGGCCACCCAGATCATTCCCAGGCAAGTCTCCTCACCCCAAGGCCACTGACAGAGGAGACCTTCCAAAGCCCCCCTCAGTTTCTGCAACACAGGCAGCTCTCTGGCTCCCCTGGGCCACCCAGGTCATTCCCAGGCCAGTCTCCTCACCCCAAGGCCACTGACAGAGGAGACCTTCCAAAGCCCTGGTTCTTCCCTTAGCGTGGTGCTGGGGGTGTCCCTACCTGAAAGGGCCTTTGTGAGTAGAAGAAAAAGGCAGAACCAATGCGTTTGGCTCAGGGCCAGACAGAGTTGCCTCATGCCCCAACGTGGCTGCTGTGGACCAGCATGCTCATCATACATCCCTTTTTCTTTTCACTGGAGGCCTCTCCTGCCCCTTAGGGGCCACTTAGGAGAATATCAGCTTAACATAATCCTGATACCAACTCAGGCATTCTCAGTGGATCTCCGCATGTAGGAATGTGCACAAAAGATGGCCCATGATAGTGGGCCAGGGGAAAAAATTTGGGGGGGGGTGTTGGCACCCAGAAAATGTTTCTTTAATCCAAGTTTGCTTCGAGTTGGCATCATGAATATATGTTAAACTTGCTAATGCCTTGGAGGGAGTTTCAAGCAGAATTTAAAAGGGGACTGATTTTACCTGATGCCTCAAGGGTGTAGGAGGATAGTAACCACACTAAGCTCTGATGGGATATTTGTAGACCAAATAGGACCTCATGAACCACCTAAGAACCCTGTAGAGGAGCAGGAGAGGTGAGGCTCCCAGGGAAAAAAGAAAGGGATGTGTGATGAGGATACCGGTTCACAGCAGCCTCTCTGGGCTGTGAGGTAACTGTCTGTCCCTGAGCCAAGTGCCTTGGGCCTAACCTTTTCCTCTACTCACAGAGGCTCCGACAGATAGATTCTGATTCCTGGGGACTCCCCCGGGGGTTGTGCTAAGAAGAAAGGGCGCCTTCCTTGGTTGAAATCAGACGTCCTGAGCTGCTGTCTCTTCTTTGGCTGTTTAGGTCCAGCTGTGGGGCTGCGGCATGGTGAGCCCGTTGAATTTTGTAAGCCTCCTGGTGCTCGTGAACTCAGCATGCTTTGTAGACTCACAATTGGGTAAGTGTCGGCCAGTCCTTGAATGCTGGCATCTGTGACGTGGTGGGGCTGCGGCACCCCTAAGGCTTGAAAGGGGCAAAGGTGGGGGAGGGGCACAATAGGGGAAGGGGACGAAAGGGTACCCACCATTAGGACTGAAATAAGCTACGAAGATATGCTGCCTAGCACAGGGAATATAGCTAATATTTTGTAGCTATAAATGGAATATAACCTTAAAAAATTAGGATTTGCTATAGGGTACATCTGCAACTTTTATAATACTCTACATCGACCATACTTCAATAAGACACTCAATTTAGGGAATTCCCACTGTGGCTCAGCAAGTTAAGAACATAGATAGTATCTATGAAGATTGGGGTTTGATCCCCGGCTTTGCTCAGTGGGTGAAGGATCTGGCCTTGCAGTGAGCTTTGGTGTAGGTTGCAGGCCCCTCTCATATACCACGTTGCTGTGGCCATGGCCTAGGCCAGCAGCTGCAGCTCCAATGCAACACCCAGCCTGGAAACTTCCATATGCCGTGGGTGTGACCCTAAAAAGAAAAAAAAAAATTTCCAATGTAATTAAATGGCTAATTAGGCCAAATTGGCCTTGATAAAGGAAGAAACAAAACAAAAAGCAAACAAACAAACACAGACCCAACCGTGATACCTGCAAAACATCTCCCCTCAGCTGTAATTATGATGTCGCCTGGGGGCAGGAGTGGGAGGGGGGAACTGACTCTCGTTAACTGTTCTTTTTCTTTTTTTTAAATTACAGCACAGAAGGAATCTCCTATTATAAATACGAAACTAGATAAAAGGAAAAAAATCTTAACCTGGAATTCCAGGAGAAACGTGACTCAGCAAGAATGTATAATTGACATCCCATTCGAGGATCCCATCAGACCAACCGTAGAGGTGGCTGCTCATGGGTCATGCCCTGTGGCTTTGCTTCTAGACAGCTTAAATTTTCCTGAAAAAATGTGTCTTGAGCCTCCCATTCCTAATGTTCTCGTGGGGGAGGAGAACACATTTTCCATCCTCTTAGGTTCAGTGACGGGGTCTGCAAATTAAGTGCACAAAGGGCAGATTAGCAGAAGAGGCATTCTGCTTTGTTCCTATGTGTAATTTTGACACCCATGAAGCTTTACAGAAAAGAGGGGAAAACCCAAAGAAGTGATCAGACCAGGGAGTTTCGGTGTCATTCTGACAAAGGGCAACACTTTTTGAAGACAGGAGGAAACAAAAGGAAAGATGTTTGCTCTGAGGGCTGGTAAATTACGGGAAAGGACTGCTACGTATGTGGGGAAACTAAGGGAAGATAAAGGTTCTTTGATAAGATCTTCCTGCGGGGGGGCTCTCCGTCTAAGTTACACAGGCCACTCTCCACAGGCCAGGGCGGTGTTTTTACCACCTTCCCAAAGGGCAGCCTATGCCTGCTTTCACGCAGAGAAGGGGCGTTAGCAAACTCGTCCTGCAGTTGTTGATTCTCACTGCCTCCTTCAGTTGAAAATAATCCGAAGGAGGGAGAAGCCAATTCTGCCTTTTTTTTTTTTTTTAAATGAGGAAGTAAAGGATTTTTTGCAGACTCGGAATTTTGGCTCAGATGTGGGTTTTCCGTGAGGCTGAATTTGAGATGAGCCCGAGACAGCAGGTCTCGGCTTCCAGGGGAGGGACAGGCCGTGCCTGGGTCTAGCAGCCACTCACGGGGTCCCTCAGAGTTATACATTTTTTTTTCTTTTTCTTTTTAGGGTCACACTGGCGACATACGGAGGGTCCCAAGGCTCGGGGTCAAATGGAAGCTGCACTTGCCTCTACCACAATCCGAGCCACATCTGCGACCTACACCACAGCTCACGACCATGCCAGATCCTTAACCCACTGAGCAAGGTCAGGGATTGAACCTGCATCCTCATGGATTCGAGTCGGGTTTGTTACCGCTGAACCACAATGGGAACTCCCACATTCTTTTTCATGTTTAAAAATATTGAATCACTATGTCATACACCTGAAACTTGCATCATAGAGTGAGTGCATCAGCTGTACCTCGATCAAAAGGAGGGGTTTTGGTCAGAGGCCCCCTGCCTCCTGCAATGGTCTCGGGATTGTGTGTCAGGCCAAGGAGCCTGAAGCTCAGGTGGCGTATTTACCCTTGGCTCCGCCTCTTCCAGGTCTCCGACGACAACTCCTACGCCTGCACCTTTGTCAACCACTTGCTGCACAGGGGGGCCAACCTGACCGTGAATGTCACCGCAGATGGGCAGGTGTACCAGGAGTTCCTGACCATTCCCAACCCAGGTGACCGCGCCCCCCCACGGCTTCCTCCTGTTCACAGCACCCATGGGGCCGGCGGGGCGCAGGTGCTGGCGGGGCCGCCGTGAGGGTCTGTGGCTGTCTTTCCAGGCAAAGAAGGTTCCGGAGGCACAAACCTGTCCTGCCTTATCTACAACATCCGCTTCATGAACTGCAGCTGGATGCCGGGCCCAGCCGCACCGGCCGACGTCAGCTACCACCTCTACATGTGGGCATCCCTGTAAGCCGTGCCCCGGGAGCGGGGGCCTCGCTGGGGGTGGGAGCGTTACCTGCCGAATGAGCCACAGCCCAGACACGCTTCCTCCGGGTCCAGGGGCATCTCTCTAAAGGCTCCCCCAAATCCCAGAGGAAAACGCCCGTGTCCCGGTCACCTTCAGCGGGCTCCCGGCGCCAAGCTGTCCACCCTCCCCCAGTCGGAAAGTGTCAGGAAATTAGCAATTTAATCTTTTTTTTTTTCTTCTTGCCCATGGCATGCAGAAGCTCCTTGGCCAGTGAACAAACCCGCCCCACAGCAGTGACAGTGCCAGATCCTTAATCTACGAGGCCACCACGGAACTCCTATTTTTAGTTCTTTGTTTTGCTTTTTCTTTTTTTTTCCTGTTAGGGCCACACCTGCAGCATATGGAGGTTCCCAGGCTAGGGGCTGAGTCAGAGCTGCAGCTGGCGGCCTATAGCACAGCCACAGCAACGCCAGATCCGAGCTGTATCTGCGACCTACATCGCAGCTCGTGACAACGCTGGACCCTTGACCCACCCAGTGAGCGAGGCCAGGGGTCAAACCTGCATCCTCATGGATGCTGTACTGGGCTGTTAACCCACTGGGCCCAGCACGGGAACTCCCTCCCTGATGCCCGTCTTGCAATCGCAGTCATGGCAACGTGTCAGAATGCAGCTGGTACATCCTTGATTCCACGGGGACGCGGGTGGGCTGCCACTTCGAGAACCTCGACGAGCCCCACAACACGGACAATTACTTCTTCCTGCTGAACGGCACCAGCAACGAGACCGCCATCCAATTTCTGGACTCGATTCCCTTTGTAGGCAAGGATATAGGTAAGACAGTGGCCTCCTCTGGCAGTATTCTGCCCCTTCTGCGAGTCGCCCGATGTGTGGACCACGTGCTGGGTCCCACACTGGCCTCGGCAAGATGCAGCATCTAGATTTAGGCTCTGGGAAAGACGCACACAGGGAGCTAGGCTGCTCCTAGCTGTCCCTTGGGGTGGGACGCCTGCATTTTTGGCACCCGTGAAACATGCAAGGTACAAGGGATTCATGTTTTTGGTGATCACAAGTTCTAGAAACACCTCGCCAACCCCGAATTAGTAACTACTGATTCCTGGCTGCTCGGGGAAACACAGGGTTAGCCTCCGGTCACAACATTTTCATCAGCTTATCCAATGCATGGATTCTTCCACCATAAGGCAGGTCGCAGCCTTCCTGTGCTTAGGACTGATAGGAAAAAAAAAAGTTTCCTCTACCCTCTTATGTGCAGTGAAAGGGGCATGCAAATTAAATTGGCAATGGATCAACAGAAGAAAAGCCTGCAAGTTTAATTTTAATTTCTACTTGCATGGGCGGGGGTCCACAGAAATGAAATAACAGTAACACCCCTCATGAGTGGTTAGACTCAGGGACATACATGCTATTTTAATAAAGAGTGATACATTGCGAAGACGGGATCAGACAAAGGGAAGGGAATTTGAGCTTCTGGAGGTGATAAAATGCATGTGTACACTCAGGGAAGATAAAGGTTATTTTCATAACGTTTATGCAGATTCATCTCAGTGCTGATTTTTCCATCGTTTTCACAGTCGCTAAGCTTCCCCGGGAGTTCTTCTGAGGCACAGTGGGTTAACGATCCGGCGTTGCCATTGCAATGGCTCGGGCGGCAGCTGCGGCTCAGGTCCCATCCCTGGCCTGGGCTCTTCCACATGCCACTGGTGTAGCCAAAGGGGAAAAAAAAAAAAAAACAAGCTTTCCCAGAGAGAGAACTCATGGAAGCCCTCATTGCTCAGGAGTTTCTGCTTTTAGTCAGATAAAGGCAGTTTGGGAATGAGTTCTTTCTGTACGTGTTGCTTCTCAGTTGCCTTCAGGCATAAATAACCCTCATGCCAAAGTGTCATTTTTTTTTTTTTCCTTTTTAGGGCCTCACCCACAACATATGGAGGTTCCCAGGCTAGGGGTCGACATGGAGCTGCAGGTGCCAGCCTACACCACAGCGACAGCAATGCGGGATCCTTAACCCACCGAGTCAGGCCAGGGATCAAACCCGCATCCCACGGATACTAGTTGGGTTCTTAACCCGCTGAGCCACAACAGGAACTCCCAAAATGTCCTATGTGGGGGGGACACTCTGGTGCCTTTCAGGAGCACCAGACAGAATTTGAGTGCTGTGCTTGGGGGGATGTTTATAACGGTGACACGGGCGACGCAAAGCACAGAAGCGTGGGAAACGCGGTACCCGACCAGCCATGGAAAGAGCACCTGTGTGCCGTCTGAGCTGCGGAACCTCCGCTGGGGACACCCCTGTTGGGCGACTCCCATTTCATGCCACCTTCTGGAAAATAACTGCTGAAGCTCCGCGGGTGCTGATCTGGGGGTTCCAGGCTGTGTTTGAGGCGCAGGCGAATTTTCAGATTTGGACTCTGCAAATAAACCAGACATGCTCGGTAGCAAAGGCGCCGTCTCCCGGCTGAGCCGCGTCCACCAGACTTGAGGCCTGGAAGGGCCCTGGGGTCTTTGAGATCTGAGCATGGGAACAGGGGCCACTGCCCCCTACTTGTCCGTGGACCTCCTGTCCTGAGCTTGGGTGACCCTCCCCGTGGCTTCTCATCTGCGTTTGGGTCTCCTCTTCCGTCTCTTAGAAGGACACTGCCATCTGCAGTCCCTGGCAGAGGAGGGGCTCTCAGAAGCCGACTTCTGGGAGTCTTTCCATCCTCAAAACGCCCAGGTCCAGCCCACCCGGAGTGCCAGTTGGCGTGTCTTCCTTAGGCTGGGCACGCAGGTGACTCCCCTGAGACCTCCACGTAAACGCCAGCCAACCTCCGTCCCGTGGGTCATAGGAAGTCCCGGAGGCCGACGTCTCTGCCCGGATCCCGGCCATTCCACGACCTGGAGGCAGAGGCTGGGGCTCGGCCAGGACAGGCGCTTGCAGCAGGGAGGGGACAGCCCGGGTCTCGGGCCTGGCGCGCCCGTCGCCTTCTCTTCCAGGATCGACGGGGATGCTTCTGCAGGGTCCCAGGTCATGGACGCCTCCGCCTCGTAGATGTCTCACCTGAGGCCTCTTTGCATTTCTTCTCAGAAAAGTATAACCCACCAGCCAATGTCTCGGTCACCTACAATGTGTCCTATTACATCATACGGTGGGACAACCCCAAGATCCGATTCCACCTTTCCCATCACATCCTGTGCTACGAAGTGGACGTGCAGAGAAAGGTTCAGGCCCCGAGCGTCCTGCCTTCTGCGCTCCCCCTTGGAGCGGAAGCCTCACGCATGAGAAGCTAACGCTTGGCTCCAAAAGTCTGTGCTGTGTTTGTACCTTTACTGTCTCTTTGTCCTGAAAATGCTGTTCCTTCTTTTTCTTTCTTTTTTTTTTTTTTTTTTTTAGAGCAGCACCTGCAGCCGATGGAAGTTCCCAGGCAAGGGGTTGCATTGGAGCTGTGCCCACAGCCATGTGGGATCCTTAACCCGCTGAGCGAGGCCAGGGATCAAACCTACATCCTCATGGATACCAGTCGGGTTTATTAACCACGGAGCCACGATGGGAACTCCCGCTCTTTTCTTTATTCTTGATTTTTTTAATTAAAAAAAAAATCCCCCTTACGCTTATAATAAGCTTCGTGCCACCCCTGGGTTGGGAGGGGCTCTGTTTGAAGATGGAGAAAGCCCCTCATCGTCTTCCCCTTCTCTTTTCAGGGCAGCGTCTCCAAGGGGGAACCCGTGAGTATCTCCCCCTCTGTGCATCCCACAGCTCTCGGTGGGCAGCACAGCTCCGCTCAGCCTGGGCCCCCCTCTGCCCCTTTAGCAGATGGTCCACAGGTTTGCCTCCCACGGAGAGGCCCCCTGTGGATGGAGAGGTATCCATTGTCCACAAGGACACCCCTGAGCTGTCCAGGGACCGCCGTGCTGTCCCCAGGGTGGGAGAAAAAGTGACAGCTGGGGTCCCCGGAGCAGCACGGCGTCCGTCGCATCCACGGGCGTCCGAGTCCAGTTGCTGCCTCCTCGTCCTCTGTGGAATCAGAACAATCCCGACCCACTTCCCACGGGCGTGAGGACCTGCCCACCACATGTCAGAGACTCATAGCTGTGACCCCAGGTGGGGACCGGCTCCACCTGCAGATGCCGAAGCCCCTTAAGGGACTCCCCCCCACCCCGGCCCGCCCCCAGCAGGAGACACGGAAAGGTCACCTTCCTGCCAAGGTCGCAGCCCTGCCTCCCCCCCTGCACACAGCCCAGCGTTTGTCACCACCGCCCGTGACCCTGGCTCTGTATGTCTTCGAAAGGTTTTCCAAAGAGGAGAAGACGAAAATAAGTACCTGCTGCCAGGCGCCACCGTGACGGGGGAGCACACCCTGCGCGTGCGCGTGAGGCACGCCTACGGGACCATGTGGAGTGACTGGAGCGCCACCTGCTCTTTCGGTGAGACTCCCGGAAATGCCTGTGGACCCTGACGGGCGGCCGGGACGGAGGGAGATTGAGCCTGTGAATTCTGCTGCCCGAGCCTCCTCCTCTGGCTCTTAGGAGGCCACTGTCCTTGGCTGGAGGGCCCCCCTCATCCAGGAGGACCTCCTCCAGACTCCTCACTCCATCACACCTGCAAAGACCCTGTTTCCCAATAAGGCCCCGTTTTCAGAGTTTAGAGGAGGGGCACATCTTTTGGGGGTCCGCTGAGCCAACTGCAGGGCCCCTCCCAGCCGAGGCCCCAGGGATGGCTTGGGCGGGCCGTCTGATCAAATACACCATCCACAGCGTGTCTGCTTTCCTGCACCCCCCACTCTGACCTTTCTGGGTTCACTATGGGAGGCCTTCCTTGATGCAACCACACGGACACAGGCCGCTCTGGGGTCATCTTGCTGCAACCCCACTGGGGTGTCTCTAAGGCCCCCCAGCCCAGGAAAGCCACCCTCCGGGAGCCAGCCAGGCTGTTCACACTTTTCTCCCCCCATGGGGGGCTCTGTCTGCCCTCCAGGGGGCCCTCCTCCTTCATGGGAGAGGCGGGGGCAATCACACAGGACGTATGACAGTTAGCATCGCTGGGCATGGCTGGCATGGCTCCTGGCAGGGAGGTGCCCAGAGCTGCCCCCGTGAGCTTTGTGGTCCAGACTCCCTGCATGCCTGCCCCGTAGGACCACAGGAGCCATGGCTGGACCCCCTGGAAGCCAACAGGGCATGAGCTCTAAGTATGCACCTGCTGAATGCCTAAAAGCCATAGGGCTGCCCCACTCTCACCGCAGAGAGGAGGCGCCAAATCCACGTGCGAGCTTCCTTCCTCGTGGGCAGTGGTTCACGCCTCGCAGAACTCTGGAGCCCACCTGTCAAGTCCGAGTTCCCAAGAGAAAGCCTCATTTGCAATTTTTTTTTTAAACACGTTTTATTGAAGTAGAGTTGCCTTACAAGATTGTGATCATTTGTGCTGCACAACAGAGTGATTCACTTCTACATGTGCCCACATCCATTCTTTTTCAGGCTCTTTTCCCACATAGGTGAGCACAGGATGTTGACTAGAATTCTCTGTGCTGCACAGCAAGTCCGTGTTGACCATCCCTTCCACACACAGTGGTGTGCTTGTCTCATTTGCAATTAAAACACAAACAACTCATACACACAACCACCTTCGTTCCAGCCTTGACATTTCACAATTAGACATTCATTCCTTTGGCTATGCAGTACAGTGTTGAGAGTAACTATGTATTAAGAAGGAAGGCATTGTGCGGTATCCACTTTGCCCTGGTGGAAATGTATTTGGTGGGTCCTCTCTCACGAGAGGGAGGGGGCACTGGATGGGGACAATGAGAAGAGGTCGGGTGAGATGGGCATGGGATCCTAGAACAGTGCCAACATTCCCACTTCCCTTGGGTCCCTGTGTCTGAAAGTTCTTTTCTCTTTTGCTCCAGCCCTGCTTCCCCTACCCCGCAGTCTGATAGTGGGGGTGGGGGCACGAAGATGACCCCCTGGTCACTTCTGACCCTCTGCTTGTCTGCCCCATCAGGCTTCCCTGAAAAGGATTTCGGCAGATTCCTTGTCATCCTGGTCGGGCTGCTGGTGGGGGCGGTGGCTTTGTTCAGCATGGGCCTGATGTTTCTCTGTAAAAGGTAACGCCCCACCCACCCACCCACCCCAGACACCATGGTCTGTGCAGGAGGCCGGCCACAAAAGGCCACACGGGGTGGGAGTGGGGGTGTCACCCCATGCACAAGGAACGGCCAGAAATCCAGGCTCAAAAGGCCGATTCGAGGTTGCTGAAGCCAGAGCCGGGGGAACAGCGGACGGCCGGGCTTCTGCCACCTGAGATCACGCCATAATGGGGCCACATATCCACTCCGGTTCTCCTCCCACGGCCGGCGGGTCCTGGGAGAATCTGACCCTCTGTAGGTGTGGGGTCTGCACGCTCCCTGCAAAACTCAGTCACGATTTTATGCCCAGAAGAACGAGCGTTAACATAAGAGCTTTCCAAAAAAAAAAAAAAAAAAAGCCTGGAGTTTTTGCAAGGAGCACACAGGTGACCGGATGACAGGTTGGGGACGTCACGTGGCGGAGTGGCCCTGAGCTCGGCACCGGTGAGGCTCTGTCCCCTGCGTCACCATTAGGAAACGGACGCTGGGTGTCCCCTGACTGCCTGACTGGGGACTGCGATGGAGGCCGACTATGGGTCACAGCCACCACACGGGGGCAGCAGCCGAGCACCACGGACCGACCGTTTCTCCAGCTCCAGTTTCCTGGTTTGAGGCACGGGTTGGGGGGGGGGTGGCCTCCGGCTCAGATGGGGCTGTGGCATCAACTCGCTGAAGATTTAGGCTCTGTGCCCTGTACCGGCTGCCTGATGATGCCTGTGCAGGATATGCCCACCTGGGGTGACCAGAACCAGGCTGCTGCTGGGCAAGCCTGGCGGGATGGGGGCCCATCCCATCTCCAGGGCAAAGCCCCAGGACTGTTTGACACACGGGGACCAAAGTCGGTGATGGAGAGTGTGGGGTGCTAGTGGCGCCTGGGGGTTCCCATCACGATTGCAGCCTCATGGGGACCCTTGTGATAACTCGGGGTATCCTGTGGTTACTTGGGGATTCGTAGCAGGTTCCGGGGCCTTGGGGGACAGTTGAGGGCCCTCGAAAGGGCCCTGGGGTCACACCAGCCTCACCACTGACTTTGAGCAGAGTGGCTGGTGGGATCCTGGGTTTCTCCAGGATGGGACAGGTGCCACGCCTTGGGGACCAGAAGGCCAAGCCAGCCTCTCTTGCCGTCCACATCTTTGGCCCTTTTCCTGCCAGGTTCTCTCTGAAGCAAAAGCTGTTCCCGCCCATCCCGCAGGTGAAGCAGGACCTGGCGAGCTCCTTCATGTCCAACCTGGAGGTGAGTGACACCGGGTGGCTTCTGGTTCTGGCCACCACCTTTGAGAAGCCGGGGTTCGCCTCTTTGGAGGTGGGGCCGGAAGGGTCTCTGCTCGCTGAGGGGGCCCCTGGCAAGGGTGGTGGCGGGAGGAGGTGGGGGGGTTTGGCCCTCCAGCCGCCTGCACCGCTGAAGCCCCTCCTTCCAAGCCTGCAGCCCAAAAGCCAAAACCCGCAGCAAAGTCGAGGAACCCCAACAATGTGACCTATTTCCGTAGGGCTCCTCTTTGAGTGTGGTTCTCTCTCTCTTTCTTTCCCTCTCCCCCCTCCCCCCCCTCCTCTCTCTCCTCCCCCCTCCCCTCCCCCCTCTCCCTCTCCCCCCCTCCTCGGAATGAAGAGCTGGTCCAACCCGTGTGCTGTCCTCTCTCGCAGACGGCCTGGGACGGGGGCCACCCCGCGCCGGGCTCGCAGGACCCCGAGGACATCCTCACAGTGGAAGAAACGCGGTGCTTTGCCCGCTGAGACCTGGAGGTGCTGGGTCGGGCCCCGCACCCCAGTCCTTACGAAAACGCCGCCGCAGTGGGCCCTCTGCTGCATCAGCGATAGGACTCGGCGCGGGCCCCTCGCCGGCCCCCGCCCCTTGCATGGACTCAGTCTGCAGCCGCCGCCCCGCAGGTTCCCGCGCCCCACCCGCGACCCCCGCCCCCCGCCCCCCCGGCGCCCGAGGGATGGACCTGGCCCCCCAGCTTGGACGCGCCCGGCAGGTGGAAGAGGATGAGTCCCACACACAGCGGTCCAGATTGTCCGCAGCGGCACAGACTTGGGGACAGACAACTCGGGAGTCACCTGTCCGCACTGCGCAGCCCGCCCACAAGGGGGCGAAATAAACACACACGCGATCGGGTGTTAGGGCATCGCAGGGGTTGCCTGTGGGCACAGCTTCGTGGTTCAAGTTCCTGGCGGATGCTGGTCCGCAGAGGAGGAGGGAGAGAGCCCTTGCCCCGCAGATGCGCTTGCCGGGTGTGCATGGCGTGGCCTCTGTGGGTTCCTTTGCTGCTCTGGTTCCTGCGTGTCTTCCCCTTCCAGCAAACTGTGCATTTTATCGAGAACCCTTTATGAACGAGGTTATTTAACTTAAGGTTACAATACAGTGGGTCGCCACGAGTTAAGGTGACGCTCCATGTACTGTAAGATGGGGGTGCCATTCCCTGGTGGCTCAGCGGATTGAGGAGCCGGTGTTGTCACTGCTGCGGCTCTGCTGACTGCTGTGGCTCAGGTTCGGTCCTGGCCCGGGAACTTCCGCATGCTGCGGGTGCAGCCAAAAATAAAACAAAAATAAAATAAAATATTGGTTATATGCCCTGGATTGTCCACATCGTAATTGCTATTGAGAGACTCTCCGCAAGGGGGGATTTGGGGGGATGGGAGGGGGGCGTCCCCATGGATGTGAAAATCCTCAGGCAGAAGTTGGGGTGAGGGGTTCCCTTTGATGGCTAAGAACCTGGGATAGTGTCCCTGAGGATGTGGGTTCGATCCCTGGCCTCGCTCCATGGGTTAAGGATCTGGCGATGCCGTGAGCTGTGGTGTAGGTCGCAGGAGTGGCTCGGATCCTGTGTTGCTGTGGCTGTGGTGTAGGCCGGCGGCCGCAGCTCCCATTCGACCCCTAGCCTGGGAACTTCCATGTGCTGCAGGTGTGCCCCTCAAAAGGGAAAAAAAAAAAAAAAAAGCTGTAAGGGGTAGGCAGACGCAGGGCAGATCAGGGATTCTCATCAAGCCATGGACCCCGCGCCCCCGGCCCCCGGCCCCCAGCCCCCAGCCCCCAGGCCTGGCGCTGCCCCTGCTCCAGGCTCCACTGGCCCCTCCAGGCTGCCGTTCACCCAGGAGCCAGGGCACTGGCAATTCTGCAAGGACACCTCCTTCTGTCTCAGAAACACTTCCTGGATACGCCGCAGCTCGGTGGAGAGGGGGCAGGGGTGCAGGGGACTCTGGAGGGACCAGAACGTGACACAGGTGCTTCGAAGGCATCGTGCCATCTGGGAGAGCTTCGCAATATTTTCCCCAAATCATTTTTTTTTAAGGAAAGAAGAGCCAAAAAAAGAAAGAAGAGCAGAACATTTTTCTATTGCCCTCCCTCTCTCTGTTTTTTTTTTTTTCTCTCTTTCTTCTTTGACTATTCCTCTCCCTCTCTCTCTGTCTCTCTCTGTCTCTCTTCAGTCTTGATGGTATTTAGCACATTTACAATATTGTACAACCACCACCTCTATCCACTTCTCATCCCCCCCAAGGAGACCCCATTCCCACGAGCTGTCACTCGCCCAGCCCCAGCCCCAGCCCCTGGCACCATGAACCCTCTTCCTTTCCCTGTGGACTTGTCTGTTCTGGACATTTCCTCTCCATGGAATCCCACAGGGTGTGTCCTTCTGCGTCTGGCTTCTCTCACCAGGCATCGTGGGTTCAAGGTCCATCCAGAGGCAGCCTGTGTCCAAGCTCCCCTCCTTTTCACGGCTGCATCGTTGTCCACTGTGTGGAGGGACCCCATTCTGTTTATCCATCCATCCATCATCCATCATCTGTTCATCATCCATCCACCACCCACTCGTCCACCCATCCATCCATCTACCCACCCAGCCACCCATCCATCCATCCATCATCCATTCACCCACCCAACCATCCATTCACCCACCCATCCATCCACCCATCTACCCACCCAACCACCCGTCCATCTACCCACCCAACCACCCGTCCATCCATCCATCATCCACTGATGGACGTTTGGGTTGTTTCTTTTCTCTCTCTCTCACTGCCCCCCCCCCACACACACACACAGCGTTAAAGCTGAGCACATTCATGGAGGAAAATAGTCACCAGTGCCCCCACGGTGGCTGACATCAGGCACCCCCATATCTCAATATGCAGGACGAAGACACCCGCCCTCCCTGCCCTTCCTCCGCCAGGGGCAGAAGGAGGTAAAGGCAGGGGAGGAGAATGGAAACACCTGCTGACAACCACAGCCCTCTGCTGCATCTCTCCACCGGCTCGGCACGTCGTAGCCATCTGGGCTGGGCCACCCCGGGAAGAGGCCGACCTCGCCGCCAGGCCAGGCTCACCGGGGCTGCCCGCCGGGGGTGTGCGGACGTGGGCAGAGACGCCCCTGCAGACGCAGAAAAGGTGCCCGCTTCCCGATTTCCTGGGATGCTGAACCCCATCCGAAGGCAAACCTTCGAAGAAATGGGCATTTCACAAGAGGCGGCAGCTGCTGATGTGATTTCAAAACTTCGAGGGTTGGGCTGGGGCCAAGCTCAGAGGAAAGCTCTTGCGAAAGCCTTGTGGGGCTTTGAGAAGATAGGAAAGGGGAGGCTGTCGATGGGAGGGAAACTCGTTATCACCGTGGACGCAGCGCCTGTGACCCCAAGATACCTCCCCCCAGTGAGCTGCGCCAGGGTGGCGCCGGAGATAACTCGCCGGGGGTTACAGGAGGTTCCCTAGCTCCGGCCGTGACAACCGGTCCCGGGAGAATGGGCTTCTCTTGGGGCCATCAGCTCCAGTGGGTGGTGGGCTTGGCCCCCCGGGAGCTTCTGATGCAGGAGGATGGATGCAAATTAAAAACCAGAAGAGCTCCTTGGTGGTTCAGAGGGTAAAGGACCCGGTGTTGTCAGAGGAGTGACTGGGGTTGCTGTGTGGTGTGGCTTCAATCCCTGGCCCAGGAACACCCACGTGCCAATGGGACATGAATTTGGAGTTGACATCCACCGAGTGCAGGTGTTGAAAGGGGCAGAAAGGCCCCACCCCCGTGCAGGCAGCGAGCTTGGGACTAGACATTGGCTGGTTTTCTGAAGCAGTGGCCGCCAGGCCTGGGGACGGCTCTGGGACAACAGGTCTGTTGGTTCCCGCAGGGAGCAGAGGGCACGCCTCACCCTGCCACGTCCAGGGCGCCAGGCCAGCAGGAATCTCAGAACACAGAGTGTCCTTGCCTGGGGGGCAGGGCAGCCCCTGCGGCAGGATGTGTTTCTGCTGGGAAACTTCATCCGGAAAGGCCCTCCTCTCCGGGGAAACCCACAGGCTACCCGCAGGGTCACGGACGCCTGGCTCGCCCGACCCCGAGGACGAACGAAGCCAGCCTTGTACCAGGATCTGGCCCCCGAGGGTCTGCCTGTTGGCAGCCCCGCTGTGCTGGAGCCCCAGCGCCATGGGTCTGCCCTGCAGGTTTGCAGAGCTGGGCGTGGGCCAGCGAGGGAGGGCAGTTGAGCTCCCAGCCTCGCTGCCTGGGCCTCCCAGGTGGTGAGGCTGCCCCGGGGGGAGTTGCGGTTTGGGGCAGGGGTGTCTGAGACCCGCCCCCAGCCCTGCTCAAGCCCAAGCTGTGTTTGCTCCCCACCCCCACCCCAAGAGGTGCCCCTTTGCAGCCCCAGCCCAGCTTCCCCAGGGCTGTGCTGGGACCGCCTGCTGACCAGCTGCAGAGAACACCGTGCGACGCCCATGGGGTGCGGGGGGCAGGGCAGCAGCTGAGACCCCCCCGCTTCAAGAAAGGAGACCCTCTCTGCAGTTCTGGAGGGGAGACGAGATAAGATTCTCCCCCACAAACAGAGGTTCCCAAGTGCTTCAGACCAGGCAGGGGTCGGGGCTGGAGAAGCTAGAGAACTGGGACTTGGGGCCACCCTGGGGAGGGGGGGGCGGCAGCCTGAGGAACTTCAAGGTCTGTCCTCAGGATGGACCAGCTGGACGCAGCTGTGTCCACACCACAGGCCGCAGGGTGACGGGCCAAGATGTCCTGTTACCCCGTCTGACGCTCTCCCGGCAGACGGGCGGTTTGCACACGTTCACACAAGAGACACAAGCTTTTCTCTTCAACGCACGCACACACATACACAGTGTGTCCCCATGGATGCTAATCAGGTTCTTTACCCACTGAGCCATTAGGGGAACTCCTGGGATATGGGTATAATCCCTGGGTACAGGTGTGCTCAGGTGTCACACCATGGTGCACCTGACAGACATCTAATCGGGTGTGACACGCGGTCCCTTGTGCTGCCGCGGGTTACGGGTCCGGCCTGCCTGTGGCTCTGGAGCAGGTCCCAACAGCAGTGCAGGTGCAGTCCCTGGCCTGGGAACTTCCTCCTGCCGCAGGTGAAGCCAAAACCAAACTGAAACAAAGACGCACATACCAAATAGTCCCTTGCTGGAGTCCAGGGGTGTAGTCATACCCCCATGTGCGTGCATAGACCTCCATGGGGCCTCACGTCAGACTTAATTAATGTACCCCACAGGGCCGGCACCTGAGCACACCTGTACCCTACGATGCTGAGAATAGCCTAGGAGTTCCCGCTGCGGCTCGGCCGGTGAAGACCCTGACTAAATCCGTGAGGATGTGGTTCGATCCCTGGCGTGGGTTGAGGATCTGGCGTTGCTGTGGCTGTGGTGTCGACCAGCCACTGCTTGACCCCTAGCCTGGGAACCTCCACCTGCCGTGGGTGTGGCCTTAAAAAAATAATCATACTACCCTCTGCATAGCTATGCTCTTCCAGAGGTGGTCCTGCAACCATTGCTTTGTACAGTAATCGTCCCAAGTTTATTCAGCCTGTTATTGCAGCGTCATGATGACACGCAGACAAAAGCATCATCCTAAGCCCCAGTAGATACTGCTGGGAGGACGTGACCGGATGCCTGGACGGTAAGGGGCTTAACCCACCCCTTTCCGTCCACTGGCCGATCCCGGCTCTCGGCCGTGACCACCGTTCCTGTGCGTGGCGGAGCTGAAGGCCGCCTGGGAGGGGTGCTCAGCAGCCGTGCTTGCGCGCAGTGACCCAGCTCCCCAGGGAACTGAGCCTCCGAGTCCCGTGGGGGCGTCCCCCGGCTCCACGGACCCCTCCCTATGTGCCTGGGAGCCCGCTTCCCAGAGAGAGCTGCCCGTTGGGGTCCTGATGGGCCCAGGGCCTCGTGCGGCCCCCCGCCGACTGACTGTGAGGGGGACTGAGAGTTTCCAGGGTGGGCGAAGCTCTGCCGGCCCCGCCCGCCTGGTTGCACCAGCTGGGTCTCCAGGGGCTTTGGCCGGGGCCGGGTGCTGGGTCGGGGGCTGCTTTTCTGGTCTCTCTGGGACCAGCTGGGCCGGGCCCGGGCCCCACCCTTCCCATTCCTATTTCTCTGTTTCTGTTCCTCCTTGTCCCTTTCCCGGCTCTCCTGGGGTGATGACCCGGGCTGTGTGATGGACTCAGCCTGAGGGAGGAGACAGGCGATGGGGAAACTTAGGACAGGCAGGTGGAGACGGAGCCGGCTCCCCAGGGTGATGGCAGAGCCTGCGGGATCCTGCAGACGGGGGGGCCCAGGTGACTCACCTGCCTGGGGGCCTCGCTCCCCTGTGCTGGGCGGTGCCCCCATCCTCAGCCCTGTCTGCTCCCCTCACTGTGTCCAGAGACCCCCAGACACGAAACCTCAAGTCCTGTCCCTGGTTAGAGGGACTCTGACGGGGCTGGGCGGCAGCCTTCCTAAAACAGACGGGTCACAGCTGGGTCCTTGCGGGTCCTCCCTGACCTGTGGCTACCCACCCAGGGCTCCCATGGGCAAGGGTCCTGGGGTTTGTGCTGCACTGCTGGGGTCCTTCTGGGCTGGGTCTCCCCACAGAGAGTTAGGGCACCACTTTCTCGGGTCTGCAGAGCCTGAAGGCTCTGTGATGCTCTCCCTTTGTCTCTTCACTGTTTTATGAGGATTTGGGGCATGTGGGGCAGGGAGAGAGGAAAGACAGAGCTGGAGGGAGGGAGGAGAGAAGGGAAAGAAGGAAGGAAGGAAGGAAGGAAGGAAGGAAGAAAGAAAGAAAGAAAGAAAGGAAGAAAGAAAGAAAGGAAGAAAGAAAGAAATAAAGGAAGAAAGAAAGAAAGAAAGAACGAACAGAAGGAAGGAAGGAAGAGAGATGGAAGGAAGGAAGAGAGAGATGGAAGGACGGATGAACCAGAAGCCCCTGCCATCTGATGCTGGGACCCTGTGCAGGCTGTCGTCTACACCGTGCGTGTCCATCCAACTCCCTTGTTCCAGCCACACCCCCCTTATCAGAGTCCTGAGCTGTGGGAGAGTGGGCGCGTGTTGTAACAGGGGGGCGACCTCTGAGGTCACTTCGGCCTCCTTATCTCTCAACAGCCCCACTTCTGCAGAAACTGCCTGCTTCCTCCGTCCCCTGTCCCCCACCGTCCCCTGTCCCCCCGCCCTGGTCCTTCACTGGCCGGCCTCTGCCCGGCCTGCCCTCCGCCTCCCAGCCTCTCACCTGCTGTCTGTGCCCCCGTGGGCTTCCCCTCCCCCGAAACTCAGGCATCAGAGGCCACCTGCAAACGGCTCCCCCACAGCATCGGGGGCGTGCTGCCCAGGAGAGGGGTCGGCTGGAGGTGACCCCATGGGCGAAGTCCACTCTGGACGGACCGTTAGTCCTCAGCTTTGTCACCTGTTTCCCCCCCATCTGCTTGGAAGCCCCCCCTGTCATCCTGCTTCCAACTCAGACCCAGAGGGACCAGGAGACAAGAGGCGTCCACCAACTGGTCATTGCCCATCATGCATTTCGGAATCACCCCAATTCTTAGCAAGATGCTCATCACTCCTGATGAGGGAAGGGGGGTCTGGTCCTTCCTTTGGGGGACACAGCTTTCGTCTCCCAGTGGGCGGGTCAGCCACCAAGACACATGCTCCGTGGCAGGTGGGTGATCCTAACAAAAGACCCCAAACTGGTGACTTAAAACCACGAGAGGTCACCCTGCCCCATCCTGGGGACCAGACGTCCCAGGGCCATGCTCCCTCCAGAGGCTCCAGGGGAGGGTCCTTCCTGCCTCCTCCAGCACCTGGGGGCTCCGGGCGTCGTGGGCTGGTGGCCGCCTCCCTCAAGTGTCTGTCTCCCTCCTCCCATGGCTTCACCTATTCCTGAGGACAGCAGTCCTGTGGGACCTGGGGACCAGCCTGTGCCAGCAGGACTCTGCCGTATCTGAATCCCTCACACCAGCGCCAACCCCGTTTCTAAAGAAACTCAGATTGTGCGATGCAGGGGAAGGTGCAGGGGACGCAGGCTGGGGGGGAGGACAGACCTGAAAGCTCGGAGGAGACGCCAGGGCCCCCCCACCACCACAAGGCGAGGCTGTGGGTCGGGCGGATGGGCGGTGGGGCTGGCATCTGGCAGAGGCAGGAAGGGAATGGCCTGCAGGACAGGGGTGGCGCTGTCAGGCAACAGCTGAGCAGGACACCTGCCAGCCTCTTGGTGGGTGTTGGGCTGGGGGATGGACGGGACGGAGTGAGCCCTGGGTGGGCAGTACCTCGGGGACACGGAGCGACCTCGCCTTCCCCAAGGGGGTCTTCTGGACGCATGCATGGAGGAGTCCCGGCCATTCGCGTCGCCGGCTCTAACCCAGGAGGCGGCTCCAGGAAACAGCCCCAGCCAGGCTGGAGGCCGATTAGGACTGTAACAAAGAGGAAGCCACACACAGAAGTGAGAACAGGACAAGGATACTTCGGGAGAAAGAGCGTTTCTTCTGCGGGAGCACGTGTGCGGCGGACACCAGATGCCGGTTCTGGGGGGTGGGGGCAGAGGGGGGTCCCTGACCAGGTCACAGGCCACATCCCCCATCCTCATTGGGCCTGAGTTTTAGGGGTGGGGCTGCCCTGGAGGCTATAAAAATCTTGCAGGGGGAAAAGCACGCCTCTTTCTCTTTCCAGAGGCTGCCTGCATTTCAGCCGTGAAAATAAGACCGTGAGGAGCCAAGGATACCCCTGCCCCTGGCCCCTCGTGAGAAGCCAGGGGTCCCCCCCAGCCCCTAAGGCCCCAGAACCCACGCCAAGAGGGGGCTGCCTCTCCCCCTGGACTTCGCCCTGCTTCCCAGGTAAGTACCAGGTGGGAGGGGGGTCGCTGGGGAAAGACACACAGCTTCCCGCGAACCCAAGGGCCCCCGGGGGCAGGGGGACACCCCGGATGTGCACACGCCTCGTGGCATCTGAGATGCGTCGTCCAGGGCAACACACAGCAGACTCAGAGGCTTGATGCACAAGGACGATGCTGCGTTTCTCGCTGACAGGACAGTGGTGTCACCTGTCCTGGGGGGACCTTCTCGGTGAGGGGCCGGCCCACACCTGCGTCACAAGCTGGGTCCAACGTGTTGGCCAGATGAGTGAGCTGGACAGTCTGGCTGCCCAGGGCGAGAGCCGGCCCCAAACTGCGGCTCTCGCATCCCGGGCTCTGGGCTGGAAGTGTCCAGAACGCATGGCCGCTATCCAGCCCTGGCCCCCTGAGCCCGGCCAGCTCGTCCGAAGGAGGAGAGACCCTTGTGTCTGGGCTTGGCGACGACGCCTCCCGGAGGCCTCCTCTGGTGGGTGATTGATGTCGGGTCTCGGCCCCCCTACCTAGCCGAGGAAGGAGCATCTCAGGTCAAGTGTGTGCACGAGCTGTCATCAGTGGGGGCCCTGCCAGCCCTGCAGAGCCGGGGTTGGGTCTCCTGATGGGGGGCTGGGAACGCCCTGAACAAGGTGGGACGGGGCAGGTTTGGGGCTGCCCTGCTGGGGCCTGGGACCCTGGGGAGGGGGCAACCCCAAGGCAGGCCAGGGTCCCAGGCTCTGCTGTGGGGTCTCTGCTTCTGTGGCTGCCCTGAGCTGGCACCCAGGTGTCAGGGGTGTTGGCAGGAGGTGGCTCAGGTGGGGGAGGAAGTGGGGGGCCAACCAGGGGCCACCGTCACGGGGGTGGGCTGGGGGGTGCAGGAGGTGGGCCCTCGGGGGAGGGTCCAGGAGACCCGACCTGCGAGCTGCGGAGGGGGCTGCATGAGGACCTCGGGCAAAACCCTGAGGGGGCGTCGAGACCGCACGGGGCTGAGTTACGGCAACTCGGTCCAAGCAACAGGCTCAGGCTGCACTGATTTACACTTTTAATGGAACTTCCTGCCACTGTTTTGTGATCCCGGGTTTCCTGTTACTCTGCGTGGCACACGCTTTCCGGGTTCCAGACGGGGCTGGAGCCAGGAGCGCCCTCAAACCCCAGGGCGGGGGCGCTTTAGAGAGAGGCTCACACACACACACACACACACACACACACACTCACGGAGGCCCGCAGTCTCACATGCACACAAACACATGTGTGCACACATGCAGTACACAAAAGCGCACACAGACAAGCACACACAACTAACATGCACACACATGTGTACACAGCACACACAGACATACACACTGTGATGTGTGCTCAGACGTGCACACATAGGCAGACACACAGATGCACACAGTCACACAGACACACAGACATGACCACACACAAGCTCACACGGGCAGGCACGCCCACTCCACCCATCATATGTCACACAGATACACACGCACACATAGGCATGCCCGGCGCACACGGGCACACACGCACATAGTGTGTGCTCACTCAGACACACATATGCAGACACGTGGAGACAGGTGGTGCATGAAGCTGCATGCACAACACACACGTGCGTGCAAGCACACACAGGCACACAGACCCGTACACACGTGTGCACACGCAGTCTTCCAGGGGGTCCCTTCCTCCTGGAAGCAGCACGACCTCCCCGGGGGCTTTGGCGCCCCCCCCCCGCAGCCACCCCCCCACAGTTGCTGTCTCTCTCCTCCAGCGCGGCCCTCGCTCCAGTGGGACCTGCGTGGCCATGGCTTTCCTCTGGCTGGCGGTGTTGCTGATGCCTGTCTCCTGCCTTCTGTCAGTGCACCAGGGTAGGACAAGCCCAAGGGAAAACGGTGTGTGCTCTGCGGGGCCCTCGGGCTGGGCTGGTTTTCCGTTGCGCCGCTGACGCCAAGGCCCGCGGAGCTTCGTAGCTCACACAGACACGTTTCATGGACTCGGGGCTCATCTTGCAAAACAGGGGCCTCGCCGCCGGGCGGTGACTCTGGACACGGTGCAGATGCTCCATCCAGAGATGGTCAGGTTTCTGGGATGCTGGGCGGCATCGCTCATCCGGGACTTAGGCTCGCCTCCTCCTGGGCGGGGAGGAGGCCACGGCAGGACCAGGGCGAGGGTTGCATGTGCCGCAGTCCTCACCCACGGGACCTGCACACAGCCCTTTCCTAAGCTGAGCTCCTGGGGTCCTTGTCCACGATGAGGTTCTTAGAAAGGGGGGATGGTGGACAGAGAGAGTTGGGGTGACGCAGCCCCCAAGGCAAGGAGCGCCCCCAGAAGCTGGAGAGGTCCTCCGACTGAGCCTCCACGCAGGACCCACCCTCAGCATCCTGGCCTCCAAGACGGCGAGGGAGAAGCACGGATGTAATCAGAGAGGCCGTGGCCACCACGCCTTTGAGAGGCAGACCAGCCGAGCAGGGTGTGTTTGGGGCAATTCCATCCTGCTTTCCTCATTTCCTAGTGAGGACTCTTTTAGGGGGGCAACTAGGGTCTCCTTGGTCTCTGGGAGGCTCCCCAATATTCAATCATGGTGGTGATGGATAAGAAATGAGTCAGGAAATGGCGATGTGAGTTCCCACTGTGGCTCGGCAGGTTAAGAACCCACCTAGTGTGCATGGACGTGCAGGTTCAATCCCTGGCCTGGCTCAGTGGGTTAAGGAGCTGTGAGCTGTCGTGTAGATCAAAGACACGGCTCGGATCCCATGGTGCTGTGGCTGTGGTGTAGACCTGCAGGTGCAGCTCTGATTCAGCCCCTAGCCCGGGAACCTCCATATGCTGCAGGTGTGGCCCTAAAGAGACAACAAATATACAAAACAAAAAAAACCCAAATGGTGCTAAAATTCAGTGGTAACTTTCCATGACAACAAGAACAGACACGGGTGCAAAGTCCCGAGCTGGCCGTGCCCACCTCTGACCATCGGTGTCCGGCGGCCCTTGGGTGACAGGTGCAGCTGGGAGAGATACTCTGGATGGGGGGCAGGAAGACAGCAGGGACCCCCAGGGGGAGCCCACATCCTCAGCTCCGGGAAAGAGACTGGATGTTGCTCGGGCGCCCGGCACCCTGGGGTGAGAGACCAGGCTTCTAATGAACGGGGTGAAAGGAGAAGGGGGCCCCGCAGAGGTGTGGGCTGCCTCCGGGCAGGTCTGCACACAAGCCCCCACCAACAGGGGTCCCTGGCTGACAGGTGGACCCTGGTCAGGGCCCAAGGGGGTCGTGTTCACCTCGGGCTCGGGTGCGGTCCCCAGAACTGGTTGACGTGGGCCAGGCTTCAGCCAGCAGGACCACAGCCAGTCCATCCCCCGACCAGAGAGGCTCGGAGATTGCAGCCGGCAGGGTGTTGTTGGCTGTGGTCACGGCCGAAACATTTCATAACCCTGAGAAGTTCATTCGTGCATTTCCTCAAATAGTACTGGAATTCAGATGGTGCCTCTGTGTGTGTGTGCCTGTGCGTGTGTGTGTGCTGCGGGGCCCACTAGCGGCTGCTGGCTGACTCAGCTCAGGCTGCTTAATTAACATACAATAGTCTGGGTGTCTCAAGAGGGGTCTCAAGTGACAGGTATTTATTTATCACAGTCCTGGAGACCAGTGTCTGAGGTCAAGGGGTCCTAGGGACTCCAGGGGAGGGTCCTTCCTGCCTCTTCCAGCTTCTGGGGACTCCAGGCGGCTCTGGGCTGGTGGCCGCCTCCCTCCTTCTCTGCCTCCGTCTTCCCGTGGCTTCTCCTCTGCGACTGGGTCTCCTCTTCTGTCTCTTAGGAGGACACTGTCCTTGGAGGGAGGGCCACCTGATACAGGAGGACATTGTCACTGACCTCTCCCTTCATCACACCTGCCAGGCCCCCCTTTGCAGATAAGGTCCCGCTCTGAGGTCCCGGGGTCAGCACTCCAGCATCCCCGGGTGGAGGACAGGGCGCAGTTTCTCACGAGTGGCTCTGCTCCAGCATAGACTGGAGGGACTGGGATCCTAGCATCATGGCTCCAGCATCCCCGTGGAGGCGCTGGGAGAAGCGTCCCAGGGGAGCGCTGAAGCATCGGAACAGAGAAGGACCACATGTGCTCTCTTCATTTTCTTGAGCAGAACTCAGCCACAGGGCTCTGCCCGGTGCCCGCGAGGGGCGGGGGACATCGGGGGTGTTGGGCGGGGAGGGGGCAGGCTCCAGGTCTCAGGCGCCCACCCCCGCATCCTGCCTTTGTCTGCCCGTCTTGTCCTGGGGCCAAGGGTTCTGCCTCCTCTGTGGTCAGTTCAGCCCCATGGGTGATTTAGGACCAGTGACCAGAGACAGGAAGTGAGGCTTTTTTCTTCTAGGAACCAGTCTGCTCTGACATTCTAGCAGCCCCTTGCAAGCCCCTAAAACAGTAACTTTGGTCAAATTGTGTAAGACGTGGGTATGGGACACGGTGAAACAGAAGCATTAAAACCAGACACTTGTAGTTCCCGTCATGGTGCAGCGGAAACGAATCTGACTGGGAACCATGAGGTTGCGGGTTCGATCCCTGGCCTCGCTCGCTCCGTGGGTTAAGGATCCGGCGTTGCCATGAGCTGTGGTGTAGGTCACAGATGCGGCTCGGATCCTGCATGGCTATGGCTGTGGTGTAGGCGGGTGGCTACAGCTCCAATTAGACCCCTAGCCCGGGAACTTTCATATGCCGCAGGTGTAGCCCTAAAAAGCAAAACAAAACAAATAACAAACAAAAAAAACCAGACACTTTGCCTTGTTCAAGTCAGACAAAGGAATGTTAGTCTCTCACCACTGAGTCTGAATTACTGCAAAGTGATTTTTCTCACTTTATCAGGGTAAAGACATTTTCTTCCATTCCTAGTTTGCTAAGGTTTTTTCATCCCAAAGGAGTGTTAAATGTTGTCAAAATATTTTCCTGCTTCTCTGGAGATGATGTGTTTTCTGTTAAAAAGGGTGAGTTATACCAAAGGTTAAAACAAACTTACGGGGAGTTCCCGTTGTGTCTCGGGGGGTTAAGAACCTGACATGGTGTCTGTGAGGAGGTGGGTTTGATCGCCGGCCTTGCTCAGTGCATTCAGGGTCCAGGGTGGCCTCGAGCTGTGGCGTAGGTCACCGAAGTAGTTCTGATCAGACGTTCCTGCACCCTGATATGTCTTGTGGTCACAGCCGGCACATGCCTGCCTCTCTGTGTCTAGTCATTTTTATCCGGGGCTGGACATTGTCCAGGAGGGGTGGGGGAGGGTCTGCCTCGGTTGTCTTCCCATTTTTTTTGGTCTTTCAGTGTTTTTAGGGCTGCACCCATGGCATATGGAGGTTCCCAGGCTAGGGGTCCAATTGGAGCTGTAGCCTCAAGCCTACGCCACAGCCACAGTAACGTGGGATCTGAACCGTGTCTGCGACCTACACCCCAGCTCACGGCAATGACAGATCCTTAACCCACTGAGCGAGGCCAGGGATCGAACCCGCTTCCTCGTGGATGCTAGTCGGGTTTGCTAACCGCTGAGTCCGACGGGAACTCCTCGATTGACTTCTTTAAAGATGGAGAGTTTTGTTCTGCATATCAGTCCTTCGTTGTTGGGTCAACTTGTGTGGAAGCTTGTTTCAGGGAGAGTCACCTTTATTTAGTGTTTTTTGTTGTTTTTTTTTTCCTCTCTGACAACAAAGGCATGACCCCTCTGGGGTGTTTCGTAGCTGCTCTGTGGGTTCAGCAAGAAATCTCTGCCTTGTCTCATTGGAACATGAATGTCTTTCACCCCAAATCAACTCTCGGCATCGTGCGTCTTGCGTCTCCCAAGTACTTTCTTCCCACTAGCTTTCAAGAGTCGTGCGCTGCCTCTTTTTGCGTGTTGAGAAATAGTTGATTTCGGAGTTCCCTGGTGGCTCAGCAGGTTGAGGATGTGAACGTTCCCGGGCTGGAGACTGAATCCATGTCCCGGGAGTGACCCGAGCCCCAGCAGTGACAATGCTGGATCCTTAACCTGCTGAGCTGCCAGGGAACACCTGTGTTTACACTGTATCTATTTATCTATATTGTCCTATAAAAATATATGGTTTGGTGCCACTTACACAGCATCCCCAAATCTCAGTCTGTGAAAGAGGCGTTGCTCAACTATCTCAGCCCGAATTTGTTCTCAGTGAAAACACAGACTGTGAACTACAAGGTCAGGAAAGGTAGCCCCACGTCCTCATCCACGGGGGTGGCAGGAATCCTGTGCTTTTCTGACGTCTTTCCCCCCATCGTCGGGAGGGTGGGTTGGCAGGGCCCTAAGGAGCTCGTGACGCTTGGCGTCTTCCAGCTTCTGGCAGCTCCCGAGACCTGGACTCCCTGTAACTCAGCAGGAGGAAGGGGGTCCCCCTGGGGATGCTGGCTGCATCGCCTGCATCCTATAAGCCTATAAACGTTGCAGATCCAGACGCACCGATTAGGAACTTAAGGATAGAGCCGGAAAGTGGACGGCTGAGCTGGGACCTCCACGGAAATGTCTCCGAAATTACGTGTTACATCAATTCGAAACGTGAAAAGCGAAAGGTGTGCCACGCTCCCTGTCCTTGGCCCCAGGAGTCGCCACCTCGCCCCGGGGCCCTGAGAGCCAGCCGGGCCCAAAGTCCGCTTTCCTCTCGGGTGTCACAGGAGGGACACAGGTTCTCCTGGGGGCTCAGCAGTGGGATGCGGGGTCACGGCTGGGCACCGAGGCTCAGGGTGCCTGGTCCCTGAGCATCTGGGGTGGTCCCCACTGGAGGGGTGGGTGTGGAGATGGGCTGAGATGCTGCAGGTGGAGATCTGAGCCCAGCTGAACATGAGAGGTCGGGAGCCACTGCACCCCCGCCCCGCCGACAGCACCCCCGGCCCCCCCACCACGTCCCCCAGCCCCACAGCTCCCTCCTGGGTCAGAGGGTTCAGGGAGCCTGAGGATCGAGGTGGGTCTCCTGGGCAGGTGTCGGTGAGAATGCCAACCCCTGGAAATGTCTCAGGAAGGAAAGAACATTTGTCAATTCCTCGAGAACACACCGGGTCCTCTCACCTCAATATTATTATTATTTTTATTATTATTATTATTATTATTATTATTAGAGTGGATGTACAGGGTTGTGCCAATGTCTGCTGAACAGCGCAGTGACCCGGTCAGACAGAGATACACATTCTTTTTCTCATATGCGCTTCCATCGCGGTCTGTCCCTAGAGGCCGGACAGAGTTCCCTGTGCTGCGCAGCAGGACCTCATGGCGTCTCCATTCTCAAGTCAGAGTTTGCATCTACGAACCCCACACGCCCCGTCCATCCCTCTCCCTCCCTCCCTCTCCTCCCTGGCACCCCCCAGTCTGTTCTCCTCATCTGTGAGTCTGTTTCTGGTGGGTTTTGTCAATTTAATTTTTTAATCAACGTGATAGCTGCACAGGGATTAAAGAGAGAAATGGTTGTACAAGGTTTGTGTTGACAAAATAGCAGCCCCCCCCCGCCCCCAGCCTCAGAAACGCCACTTCCCTTCCTCTTTAGCCCAATTCTGTTGTTCTCTTCCCCTCTGTCTCTATGACACAGAGTCCCGATGAACTCCGTTTGGCGAAAAATTGTGGGTTTTCCTCCTAAGCAGCAGGAGGCTTGACCTTTTCTTTCCTACTCCCAACTCACCGCCCCAGTATTTCTCACGCTCGGTTCTTTCTCTCTCTCTGTCTCTGGGTCTCTGTCTCTGTTTCTCTCAGTCTCTGTGTCTCTGTCTCTCTCAGGCTCTGGGTCTCTGTCTGTCTCTGTCTCTCTGTCTCTGTCCCCCTCAGGCTCTGGGTTTCTGTCACTGGGTCTCTGTCTCTGGGTCTCTGTCTCTCTCAGTCTCTGTGTCTCTGTCTGTCTCTGTCTCTCTGTCTCTGTCCCCCTCAGGCTCTGGGTCTCTGTCTCTGTTTCTCTCAGTCTCTGTGTCTCTGTCTCTCTCAGTCTCTGTGTCTCTGTCTGTCTCTGTCTCTCTGTCTCTGTCCCCCTCAGGCTCTGGGTCTCTGTCTCTGGGTCTCTGTCTCTCTCCTCCCTCCCTCTCCCCGCCCCCACCTCTACGGATGCGGCGACTTGGATGTGAGACTTTGAGAATGGGTCCTACACTGCGTTCTTTTTACCCTGGACACTCTCTCGTCTACATTTCTGGTTCTCCCCTCGTGGTGATGAAACAACCCTCTCTCTCAGGCACAGAACAACAGGTACTGCGCCGTTCAGCCCATCCCATGCTCAGTGACCAACTACACGGTCTCCGTGAACCAAGGGCCGCCGTTGTCCACGTTCTCCACGTGGATCCTGTATCCTGAGCCAGGTGACCGGGGAACGCTCTCGGGGGGCGTGGGGGGGGGGCGTTTGCACGTGATCCTTCCTTCGTGTTCTTGTTTTAAAGGGCTGCACCTGCGGCACATGGAGGTTCCCAGGCTAGGGGTCAAAACAGAGCTGTAGCTGCCCGCCTACACCGCAGCTCACACCTTAACCCACTGAGTGAGGCCAGGGATGGAACCTGTGTCCTCATGAATGCTAGTCAGACTCATGTCTGCTGAGCCACGATGGAAACTCCATGTTATTTCTTAAAAATATGATTCTGGGGAGTTCCTGTTGTTGCTCAGCAGATTGAGAACTCAGCCACGAGGCTGCAGCTCAGATTCAGCCCCTCGCCTGGGAACTTCTGCGTGCCGCAGGTTTGGCCCTACAAAAAAAAAAAAAAAACTTCTGTGTATATATGATTCTGATGGGAAGAGACCTCAGCTGCACAGAATCAAAACTACCTGTGAGAAAGGCAGTTCCAGAAAGACCACTGGGGGTTTCTTAGCCCAAACCACCTCTGGGGGAGGGGTGGGGGCAGGAGGGGGTGGAGGAGGGTATTAAGGCCAGGTCGGGGTCCTTTATCTTTTTTGGGGGAGCCGCACCCCTGGCATATGGAGGGTCCCAGGCTAGGGGTCGAATCGGAGCTGCAGCTGCCGGCCTACACCACAGCCACAGCCACACGGGATCCTTCGCCCGCTGAGCGGGACCAGGGATCAAACCTGCAGCCTCACGCAGACTAGTCGGAATCGTTTCCAGCGAGCCACTCTGAGGTCTGATATCTTGAGCAGCGTAGGTGTGTCCACACCGCGCTGAAGGTGCCCAGGGCTTACAGGGCGACGGTACCGCTGCTGGAGCCGGAGGCGACCCTCCGTCGTCTACGAGGGCCTCGGGATCAGAGCTTTCCTCTAGAACCGGACCCCCCTTCCCCCCTCTTCTTGACAAACCCAGAAGGGAACCCCAAGGCGGCGGCAAACCTGACCTGCTGGATTCACGATGTGCACTTCCTGACGTGCAGGTGGGCGCCGGGCCGTGCGGCGCCCCCGGACGTGCGCTACCGTCTCTACCTGGAGAATCCACTGTGGGTGCAGCCGCGGGCGCGCAGGGCTCCCCGGGGCGCTGGGCGCGGGGCGCGCAGGGCTGCGCGGGGCAGGGGGCGCAGGGGGCGCGGGGGCGCGCAGGGCTCCCCTTGGCGCGGGCGCTGGGCCGCGGTGACCGCTCCGCCCGCCACAGGTCCCATCAGATGTGGGAGTGTGTCCACGACGAAGCTGACCCTCGGGGGACACACTTCCAGTGTCGCTTCGACATCTCCGCCTTGTCTGACAAACTGGGCCGCTTAGCCCGTTTCCTGGTCAACGGCAGCACCAGCAGCGGCTCCAGAATCCCCTGCTCTGAACTTACGAGCCAACTGTCCCCGATGGGTAAGAATCGACGGCCGCGGCTTTAAAAGTCTCCTGTCCGGGTGGGCGCTGCTGTGAGGAATACTGGGGGTGCCGGGGGCGGGGCGGCAACTGGCTCCTTTCCCACAGTCCTGGAGGCCAGGAGGCTCAGAGTTCCCAGGGGCACTGTAGTCCCTGGCAGGGCTCCACTCCTGTTTTGTTTTATTTTGTTTTGTTTTGCCTTTTTAGGGCCACACCCGCAGCCCATGGATGTTCCCAGGCTAGGGGTCGAATCTGGGCTGCAGCTGCCGGCCCACCCCACAGCCACAGCAACGCGGGATCTGAGCGTTCTCTGCAACCTGCACCGCAGCTCAAGGCAACACCAGATCTGTACCCCACGGATGGAGGCCAGGGATCGTGGCCTCGAATGGGAGTATCCCAGTACTTATCCTGCTGAGCCACGACGGGAACCCCTGGCTTCCTCTTCTTAGAAGGACCCTAATCTCATCACCCCGTTTCCACCTTCACGGCCTCATTAACCCTGGGCACCTCCCAAAGGCCACCCCGTGATGAGCCCAGGCTTCCTGCCAGGGATCCAGGAGAGGCTCGGCAGACAGATGGGTTCCGGGCGGCGGAGGCGGACCCTGCAAGGGTAGATTCAGACATGGTCCCGCAAGGAGCTGATGGAGATGAAACAGCCCGGGGAGGGCATCGGGCCAGCCCACTGAGAGAGGGCCCAGGAGGAGCCAGGTCCCACAGGAGCGGGGGTCTGGAGCAGATGAGAACAAAGCAGGGGGTGTGTCCCCATCAGAGTCCCCCGCTGGGACACAGGCTGCCGGGTGACCCTTGAGGAGTGGCGTTGGCCGGCCAAAGTGCTGGGGGAGAGACTGGCCCTGGGCAGGGCAGGGGACCATCAGCCTGCCCTGGCGGGGGGGGGCAGGAGGAAGGGACCTTGCAGCAGGACCAGGCTTTGTCCCTCTGCCCGCAACCCTGGAGACCTGAAGTCAGAGGGGATAGAACGGGGCTGCCATGGGGTGTGTGCCTAGAAAGCTGCCAAGGGCAGGGTCTCGGGGTGGGCGAGGGTCTTCCCCAGCCTGCGTCTGACAGCTGGTCCTCAGGCGAGTGGGCACTAACCATCCCAACATGTGCTCGTCGCTTGTATCTGTCTTTTAAGTCTATATATTTGCTTTTTAGGGCTGCACCTGCGGCCTATGGAAGTTCCCAAAGGGGTCCAATCGGAGCTGCTGCTGCAGGTCTACACCACAGCCACAGCCATGCTGGATCCCATGACCCACTGAGCAAGGCCAGGGATGGAACATGTGTATTCATGGATACTAGTCGGGTTCATAACCCACTGAGCCGCCAGAGGAACTCTCATGTCTCTCGATATTTTTGCCCATTTTTAACCTTTAAACGACATTCTCCTCTCTCCCCCCACTGAGTCTGAAGGAGGTCTACTGTATTTTTTTTCTTTAAATTTATCTTTTTCTTTTTTGGCCGCCCCCTGGCATATGGCGCTCCCGGCCCAGGGATCAGATGCCAGCCACAGCTGCAACCTACAGGCTGCAATGGCAGCAAGGCCGGACCCTTTAACCTGCTGTGCCGGGCTAGGGGTCGAATCTAGGTCCTGGCACTGCAGGGACGGCCCGTCCTGCTGCGCCACAGTGGGAACTCCGAGGCCTATTGTAAAAGTATCTCCAGGAACAACAAAAAAATTTTTTTGGATGTGTTTCACTCCTAAATTTTTTTTTTTTTTTTTCTGCCCTAGAGATACTCACCGCCCCCAACATCACAAACAGTTGGTGTAACCAAAGCTATGCTATCATGCGGTGGACAGTGCAAAGTAACTTTAACTTTCATTTCAAGTATGAAGTTCAGATACAGAAGGTAACCCGCCCCCCCCACCCCCAGCCGTGGGCATTGCTGGCGTGTACATACCCCGGGGACGCTGGGATTTTCGGGTCCAAGAAAAGGGGAGTCGGACAACGAAGGAACTCTGGCCAAACAAAAGTGTCTGGTGGGGAGTTCCCCTCATGGCTCATAGGGTTAAGAGCCCAACTAGTATCCATGAGGACGCGGGTTCAATCCCTGGCCCCGCTCAGTGGGTGAAGGCTCCTACACGTCCGTGAGCTGGGGTGTAGGTCATAGACACGGCTCGGATCCCACATTGCTGTGGCTGTGGTGTAGACCTGCAGCTACAGCTCTGACTCGACTGCTAGACTGGGAACTTCCCTATGCTGCAGGTGCAACCCTAAAAAAATAAATAAATAAAAAATCTGGCAGATTGAAAGACGCCTCGGACATTGGCGAGGAGGTCAGAACATGGGGGGAGATGGCTGCATGTTTCCAGCATGGCTGGGGGCAGAGGGGGTGCTTCTGAATTAATACCCAAAAGACAATCAGCCCCATAGAAAAAGCCGAAGGGTTTCATGTTTTCACTTTACGGCATGTGGAAGTTTCTGGGCCAGGGATTGCGTCCAAGCCACAGCTGTGGCAATGCTGGATCCTTTAACCCACTGCACTGGTTGGGGGAACCCACACCTCCGCAGTGACCCCCTGCAGTCAGATTCTTTTAATTTGTTTTCCTTTTTACAACCCTCCCTGGGGCATGTGGAAGTTCCTGGTACAGGGGCCGAGTCAAAGTTGCATCTGTAACCTGCACCAAAGCTCACGGCAATGCTGGATCCTTAACCCACTGAGCGAGGCCAGGGATAGAGCCTGCGACCTCATGGATACTAGTCAAGTTCTTAATCTGCTGAGCCACAGCAGGCGCCCCGAAGGGCTGGCAGTTTTCTTCTCAGTTGTTCTGTACACTTGAAGCTGCTCTGACAAATAAGGGCCTTTCTTAGGGACCAGGCACCCACGTCTGCTCTTTCCTTCCAGGGCGAGGACCAGGCCTACAGTCAGGAGGTAGGCGCCCCCTGCCCTCCCAGGAATGGGCCCTTTTCTTTCTCTCACTGTCTGTGACTCTGCGAGGAAGCTCCCAGACCGCAGAGCAGACACCGCTGCCTGCCTGGTGCTGCCCACGGGTCCACCCCCACCGCCCCGAGCCCCTCCGGACTCAGTGGGCGCATCGCCACACTGTCACGCACCCCGAAGCTGCATCTAAGCAGCCAGGGTGGCGGCCTCCACACAGGTGGTCCCGCTTCATAGACACCCCGAAATCGCCAGCCACCGACCACCCCCGTCTTTGTCACTCCCCGCCGCTGCCTCCCTCTCCTCCAGCTTCCCGTGGCTTCTGCTCTGTGTCTGGGTCTCCTCTGGTGTCTCTTTGGAGGACACTGTCCTTGGAGGGAGGGCCCCCCTCATCCAGGAGGACCTCCTCTCAGGCCCTTTACGTCTATCTGGATAATCAGACTGGAGGGTTAAAACCACAGGCTTAAAACCCTCCCCCACCCTGGGGACCAGACCTCTGAGGTCAAGGGGTCCCAGGGCCGCGCTCCCTCCAGACACTCCAGAGGAGGGTCCCTCCTGCCTCTTCCAGCTTCTGGGGGCTCCAGGCGGCCCTGGGCGGGTGGCTGCAATTGTCCCGTATCCACACAGCATCTCTCTGTCTGTGTGTTTCTATCTTGTCTGTTTTTATAAGGACTTCAGTTATACCGACAGGTCCACGGTGCCCCCCACCCCGGCCCCCGTAAACAACTACATCTGCTTCGAGCCTATTTCCCAACAAAGTCACCGTCGGAGAGGCAGAGGGTTAGGACTCTGCACACGAATCTGGGGGGGACTCGCAGCGCACCCGTGGCCCCGTTCCCCCCTCGGGCCCAGAATGGACTCTCCCTTCCACTTCCTCCTGAACTGCAGGTGGAGAGAAACTCCTTGTGGCTGTACAATCCTGGAACCTACACGGTAAAAATAAGAGCCAAGGACGCCAGTTTCAATCTCCCCTGGGGCGACTGGAGCGCCCCCCAGCGCTTCGGTGAGTGCCACCCTTCCCGGGGCTTCTCTGTGGCTGGGTCTCCTCTGGTGTCTCTTAGGAGGACACCGTCCTTGGATGCAGGGCCCCCCTCATCCAGGAGGACCTCCTCTCAGAGCCTGTCCTTGAAACTGGATAATCAGACAAGGGGGTTAAAATCCTGGGGACCAGATGTCTGAGATCAAGGGGTCCCAGGGCCCCGCTCCCTCCAGAGGCTCCCGGGAGGGTCCTTTCTGCCTCTTCCAGCCTCTGGGGGCTCCAGGCGGCTCTGGGCTGGTGGCCGCCTCCCTCCTGCCTCCGCGGGACCCTGGGTGGCAGGAAGATGGCTGTTGCCAACGCTCTCAGTCACAAGATCAGCCTTTTCATGAAGCTTTTAATTTATTTTTTAAAATCAAAGTGCATGTGAAAAGTCCACAATGACCCCAGGTCAAATTCAAGGACTGGGGCAGCTGCGCAGCCAGGGCTTAGCCGGGGAGGGAGCCCGGCTGCGGTTCCAGGCAGAACAGACTGCTGATGGTCAACCTCTCCCGCCAGTGTGGCATCAGGCAGAGAGACCGGGTGGCTGGCTCTGCCGGTCAAGGATCCCCTGTGTCACTGCTGTCGCGTGGGTTGGCGCCCCGCCCAGTTACTTCTGCATGCGGAGAGCTGGCCCCAAACGAACAAAACCAGACCAAACCGGGAGTCCAACACACTGGCCAGAGCGCAGCGCTTGTCAGTGGGCCGCTCCCAGCCCTCGCCTCCCAGGCTCCATCGGTGGTGCTGCGGGTGGCGGCGGTTGGGATTCTAGACTTGTGGGAGGGGTTCCCGCGGGGCGCGGACCCGCGCGCTGGTGGGTGCTATTCCCAGGTGGACGGACCCGCCCCAGTGGCCCTGCACCTCCTCCCCGAGCCCCGGGGAGGGGCTGTCCCTGGAGCCCCCAGGACCGGCCCCGACGGGTCCCCTCCGCCCCTCTTCGCAGTGTGTGACGGAGAGAAGGGCACGGTCTTGCCGGCCTGGCTGACCTCTTTGCTGATCGCGCTGGGGATGCTGCTGGCTCTGGGGCTTGTGCTCCTGTTATGCAGAAGGTGAGCGCCCGCCCCCGGTTTGCTGAGTCGTTTTCTGGAGCGCGATTCGCAGGCCACGCTCCCCCCGCCCCCGACCCCGTGCGCCCGCGTCTTGGCTGTGGGGTGCGCGTGCGCTGGTCGCAGGTCGCGGGCCACCGCCTCCCGTCGCCCCGACGCTCTTTTCCCGACCCGACGCTGGTTTCTGCCACCTGGTCCTCGCCGACTGCAGAACCCAAGGAGCCGGGTCCCCGATGCAGCATCTTGGGGGCCCTCCCCGCACTCCCAGCACACGTGGGGAAGGGGGGCTTGAAGCCAGGCTGTCCTGTTGGTCCCTATTTGCTCCCGCCCCTGTGCCCCGACGCCCCCCTCTGCCTCCAACAACCTCAGGACGAGGCTCTGGGTTCCCTCTCCCACCCCGGGGGGCAGCAGTGCCCTCATGGGCTTTCCCACCTGCCTGGCAAGCCCTGTGGCTGGGGTCCCTCCCGAAGGCCGGCGCGCTCTGCCCAGTCGGTGGGCCCCGCCCAGCCCCCAGCCCCACCTCAAGTCTGTCCATCCCATCCCGCACCCCCGACCCGGCTCTGCGGCTCCTCTCTCCTGGCTTCACCCTCACCCCTCCCAGCCGCTCGGTTGAAGGGTGGATAGGCCGCTGCCCCGGAGGGGACCACCGGCTCGGTGTGGAAGCTGTGCGGAGGCCAAGGTTGCCACAGGGATGGGATGGCGGCCGCCTGCTTCTTTACGGGGTCTCGGGCGGTGGGGCAGCCGACCGAGGAGATGCAGTTCCGCCCGCCCCGGACTCGGACTTCTCCTTCCTCCACGTCTCCGGGGGAGGCGGGCAAGAGACCCCTCCCAGCGAGGTCGGGTCTGTCCCTCGTGGCCTCGCTGCCGCCCCCTAGCGGCCGGCGGGGGCGGGTTTCAGAGCAGGTGACTCTTCTCCCAGGTTCTCAGTGAGGCAGAAGCTGCTCCCGCCCATCCCTCACCTGAAAGACCCCATCAGTGACAACCTGCAGAACGAAAGGATGGTATGTGGCCGCCCCTCCCCGCCAGCGGGTGGGCCCGGGGCCACGTGCCCACAGCCCCGCCTGGGGTCCGGGTGACGAGTCGGGCAGGGGAGGGGCCGGTCACCCCGAGGTGCTCCCCGGGGCGGGACCCCCCCATTGGTTCAGCCCTGGCCACAGACCCTGTGGCTCTGTCACCCCGACCCCCTTACCCCACAGATGGCGTGGGACCCCGAGCAGGAGAGCCGGGAGGAGTGTCCCGTGGCCGAGGTGCAGGTTTTGGGGGAAACATGAAGTTGGTGCGCGGGACTCGCTCTCGGCTGGTCGCCCTTGGACGTGGACGTTGGAGGCGGGGGCAGGGGTGGGGAAGCGCGGTGCAGTGTAGGTGCTGCTGCTGCCTCGCGCAAGGGGACTCTGTGTTGCGCTCATTTCTCCAATAAAGGGCCTGAATTTTCACCCTGTCACTGGCCCTCGGAGGCGGGGACCCGCCGCCGGGACCCACTTTCCGCCTCCTGGACTTAGCGGCGTTCGGGACCCGGCTAGAAAGTCCACTGGGTTTGCTGGGTCCTGAGCCCTGCCTGCCTGGTTCCTCCGCTGGATCGTGCTTCCCTCTCTGTAAGGCTGCGTGAGAAGGAGCGGCTACACGTCCCCTTCCAGCTACAGGAGTAAAACCCGGCAGCCTCCTCGGGAGGCACAGGAAACCGGCACACTGACACTCCTGCAGAAAGCCCAGGGCTGGTGATGAAACAAGCGCTAGACGCCAAGAGCAGCCCAATTCTGAACCGGGCAGTTTGCTCAGAAAGCAGATCTGGGAAGACAGGTTCCAAGTGACCCCACCCCAGGAGCTGGGGAGCGTGAGAACTGACCGGTCGTGTCTTGTCCCTTATCACCCCTCAGGAGCTGGGCGACCCTGGGGACAGCCTGCTCAAACTTCCTCTAACCCGACCTCGCCCTGGTCTGGAGGTCTCAGATCTGCCTCCCAGCTGGGGCCGCGGTGCACGTGGCTTCCCCTGTAGCAGACCTCAGCCTGTCCTTCCCAGGGTCACTTGACTGTGGAGGCAGCGGGCAGTGCTGTTCTTGGGTGGCTGGGTGCCCGGTCCCCGGGTCCCAACGCTGGCAGTGGTGACCCCAAGGGCAGGTCCCCAAGATCACGCAGAAATTCATGCCAGGAGCAGGCTGACCTGCCTGGGGCTGGGTCTTGGGCACACCAGACAGCTCTGCTGTGGTTCGAGTCCAGCTCCAGTGGAGGCTGGAATGGTGGGCGGCAGCTCCAGTAGAGAAACCCAAGCAGCACCTGGCTAGGGAGGTGGGGGTAGGCTTAGAGGCCCCCGCACCCCTCCCCACCCAAGGGCGGCTCGGCTCCTGGCACAGGCCAGGCAGCCACGCAGGGGCCTTCCCACCTGAAAACCCACGGACGCCCGTGCCCCCGCCACACAGGGGCGCTCCGTTCAGAGGCAAGAGCAGGGTCTGTGTCCTGATTTTATTGTTTTGCAACAGAATGCCCGACATAGAACACAATCGCAAATATTCGGCTGTGCAAAAGAGAACAGTGCTTAAGTACAAAGGGAGACATGATTTTTAAATAAATACTTAAACACAGGTCGGTCCTACAAGCACCTGGGGTCTAGGTCTGCCTTCGTGGAGCTGCCTCCCCTGCGGACCCAGGACGCCATCATTCCCTCCCCCCGCAATCGATCGATGGGTAGCGGCCCCAGGGGGCCGCGCCCTCTGCCAGGCCTGGGCCGTCCGCAGGGACACTGGAATTTCTGAAGGTCAATGGTCCGTGACAGTGGAGAATGATTCTACGTAGGTCCCTGGGTCCCTTGGTCCGCGTGCCCGCCGGGCGGGGCGGGGCCTAGATGACCTTCTTCAGCTCGTCGTACAGGACCAGCACGAAGGCGCCGCCCATGCCTCGCAGCACGTTGGACCAGGCGCCCTTGAAGAAGGCCTTGCCGCCCTCGTCCTTGAAGATCTTCCGCCAGCAGTCCAGGGTGCCCTTGTACATGATGTCGGCTGGGGGAGAGGGCGGGGGTCACGGGGCGGGTCGGACCGGCCCGGAGCCCTCCGTGCCAGAGCCCCACTCCCACCCCCGGGCCCAGGGACGCAAGGGCGAAGGGAGGGCAGGCCAAGGGCGTGTGCAGGCACCCCGGGGGCCCTCGTGCAGCCAGGCTACCCCACCCCCGGCCCAGACGCGGAAACCACGTGGTGTCCAGGCCCAGCGCCGCCGGCAGAGGCCGCGCCCGGGGCCCCGCCCCCAGAGCCCGGGAAGCGGACGTACCTCCCTTGCGCCCGGACTGCATCATCATCCGCCGCCGCACGGTGTCGAAGGGGTAGGAGACCACGCCCGCCACGGCCGTCACGGTCTGCGCGATCATCCAGCTCACCACGATGTGCGTGTTCCTGGGGTCGGGGAGCATGCCTGCGGGGCCGCGGGCGGCGTTAGGCCCGGTGCTGCAGCTGCAGCCCCCCTCCGGCTCCACGGGGAGCCCCTGCAGCCCGCGACACCAGGAGTCAGGCCGCGGTCAAACGCAGCACCTGGGGACCGGGACGGCGCCTGCCACCTACAGCACGACAGCCCCCAGGGGCCGAGAGCCTCGGGGAGCGGACTCCTCCGCATCCGCTCCGCGGCAGAGCTGCCTGCTGGGCCCGGGCCCTGACCTTCACGGCTTACGTTCCAGGGTGAGCCATGCCTCGCTCACCTAGACAAGACACCGTACGCCGCAGCGTCTAACTGTTCTAGGAACTGAGACGTTTAAAGAAGTGGGGGAAGACCACGCAGCAGAAAGGAGCCCCTTCCGAGGAGAGGAAATGGAGAGACGCAGAGAAAGGCCCCTGTGAGCACAGGGCGCCCGCAGGCCCCGCCCGCACCCGGTCTCAGCGCCCCCGCCCACGCGTCCGCCCCGCGAGCGCACTCACCCTTGGCCGTGTCGTACACGCCGAAGTAGGCCGCCCGGTAGATGATGATTCCCTGCACCGACACGTTGAAGCCCTGGTACAGCCCCCGGATGCCGTCAGACTTGGTGATCTTCACCAGACAGTCGCCCAGGCCTTTGAACTCCCGCTCGGTGGCGGATTTCCCCACGTCGGCAGCCAGGCGGGTTCGGGCGAAATCCAGGGGGTAGACGAAGCAGAGGGAGGTGGCGCCGGCCGCGCCGCCGGAGGCCAGGTTGCCGGCGAAATACCTCCAGAACTGCGTGTGCTTGTCCACGCCGCCCAGGAAAATCTGCTTGTACTTATCCTTGAAGGCGAAGTTGAGGGCTTGCGTGGGGAAGTAGCGGATGACATTGGCCAGGTTGCCCCTCCAGAAGGACAGCACGCCCTGCTCCTTGGGGATGCGCACGATGCAGTCCACGATGCCCTTGTACTGCTTGTCGGCCGCGATCTGCTTGCTGGCGTGCTGCACCTGAGGGCCGAGGGCGGGGGGTTCACACCGGGGGCTCGGAAGGCACTGCCAACGGCCTCCCCGAAACGGTGGGTCCGCAACTAAGAGAGGTCGTGCAAGCGGCCTTAAAGTTTCGCGAATGGCCTCTAGGGAGGAAACCCCCCTTTCATCACTCACTGTCCATCATCCATCAGCTGATGCGAACTACGGCCTGGCCTTGTTTCTACCTGTGCTACAATTTTGACAGTTTCCTAACAGGTAAGGACAGTTTATTCCGACTTAGAGCCGAACAGAAGGTTTCAAAACGGAGATAGAACTCAAGTCCCGTGAAAAGTCAGAAACACGGCCGTGGAGACCCGCCCAAGGTCACCGCCCGCGCCGCGGTGGGGTCTGTTCACGCGGTGCCTCACGCGCATGCGTCCCCCGGGCCGGGCCCGCAGGACCCAGTGCGCAAGCGCGGATGCCGTGAGCCCAACTACTGGCAGCCAGAGCGCTGCCGCAGCCCCGCTACTGCGCATGCGGCGGCGCCCACATGACGCGCGCCCGGGCCGCCTCCGGAAGCCCGCGGCGCGCGGACAAAGCGGTGCGGCCTCCCGCTTCCGGTGCACGCGGCCCGCCCGGCCCGCTGTCCCCGCGCCCGGGCCCCTAGCCCTCACCCGCGCGCGCGCGCGTGCGTAGCCCGCCTTACCTGTAACAGCAGCTTGACCCGCTCAATGGGGGCCACGGCCGTCTTGGAGATGGCGGCGGCAATGCCTCCGGCCAGAAAGTCCTTGGCGAAGGAGATGGCCTGTTCCGTCATGGTGGCGGGGCGAGCAGCACAGCGGCCGGAGAGCGGAGCGGAGGCGCGGAGATCGCAAGGTAGGCGCCTCTGGTCAGCGCTGCCGCCGCCGGGACCGAAAAGACGGGGCTGCCAGAGCGCAGCCGCTAAGGCGCCAACGCTCCGCCCCGCGCCCCCGCGCGCAGCGCCCATTGGCTGCGCCGCCGCCCGGCCCCGCCCCTCCGCGCGCGCCGCGCCCCCGCGGGCTGCCGGGAGCCGCGCTGCGCCCCGCCCCTCGCCCCCCGAGGGCCGCGCCCATTGGCTACGCCGCGCCGCCGCCGCCCCGCCCCTTCCCGCGCGCGGCGCCCCGGGGTATGCAGGGAGCAGGGCCCCGCCCATGCGCCCTGCAGGGCCGGGGGCGCGGCGGCAGCCTTGACCTTGTCAAGGTCACGCCGGGCCAGGCGGACGCGACGGACCGCGGCGGCGGAGGGGAAAGGCCGGGGTTGTCGTGTCCCCCGCCTGGTCTTCCTCCGGTCTCGGCGGCGCGCACCCTTGGGCTGGCCCCATTGAGCCCCAAGGCCCGATCGCAAGCGCAGGACTCTACCCGATGATTCCCGAGTTCAGACCGCGACCCCAGGCTTCCTTCCCTCACGCTTGAGGCTTGGCCTTTCCTGCAGAACCCTGAGTCCCAGCTGCGACCCCTCGACTCGCCCTGATGACTCCTGGGCTCTGCGGGATAGAGTCTCGGCCGGGACACCCGGCGCGTCCCGTGGGAGGGGCGACAGATTCAGGGCCATAGCATGAGGAGGCACGGTACCCTCTCTAGGCTCGGTTTCTGGAGGGCTTGCCTGTTCCCTCTGAGAGAACCCAGCCTGTCCCAGGCCTGTCACTGGAGTGCCCCGGAGTACCCCGCCACTCTGTGGGGTTCCCCGGCCCTGACCCTGAGACTCCAGGTGCACTTAGCGAGCCGGGCACTGGGTGGGGGAGAGGAGAGCCGGACCTCCCAGGTCTTGGTGCCCTGTGTGGCTTACTGTGACGTGGGGCCTCCCAGACGGACAGGGACACGTGTGCCGCCATCAAATGCTTATTCTCTCGTGCACTCACGTGCAGTGTCTATACGCGTGTTCACATGCACAGCTCACAGACCTGCAGATGCACGCACTCAGACATGCAGGTCTTCACACACGGGTGCACATCCCCCCTCCCCAAATCGCCCGAGGCCACGATGTTTTGAAGCGTTGTGAACGCTTTATTGAATTATAAATAGCCCAAGTCATAAGTGTACCTATCACTGAATTTTCACAACCTGACTACACCTGTGTACCAGCACCCCCAGGTTGAGGAGAGAACCTTTGTAGCAACGCTGGTGCAATGACTCTTGTATTTTTATTTCCCTCCCTCCCTGCTTCTCGATTTCTGTTTTTCTCATTCCCTTACGCTTTTTTTCCTCTGTCCTTCCCCCCTTTTTTGGGCGGGGTTTTCCCCTGTCCCCCCTAGCAGGCGATGCTGTGTGCATGGATGCCAAGGAAGCCCTCCCCCCCCAGCCCTGGGCACCTGCCATTTTTCCGCCCCCGTGTCCTTACACAACCTTCATCTGTCCTCTATTGACCTCCCGGGAGAGGCAGGTAAGGGGCGGGGCCCGGAGGCTGGTCCAGCTGCCGGGGTGATAGCAGCTCCAGTCGCTCAGGTAAAGATGGCTGTGGGGGAGGGCCTTGAAGTTCCGGCACTTCCTGAGGCTTCTTGGGACTGGGGGACGGAAAACGGCCCTGCGGGGCCCGGCGCGCCCCCGCCCGCAGCGGCCTCGGGGCTCTGGAGGAGAGGGCGGCGGTGGGTTTTGGGCTGTGGCGGAGCGCTCCTAGCTGAAGCAATCATCTGTCTTCATTTGTACACAAGATGTGCCTGACTGGGCAGGGCCGACCCTGTGATGGTTATCGCTGTTGGCTGCGCTCACAGGGGCCAACCAGCCTCAGCTGGTTCTTCAGGCTCCAGCCGGGAGGCCCTGCAAGTGGGAGCTGGAGAGCCTGTGTTGGGGGGAGTAGGCTGGCAGGCTGCGGTTCCCCTCTGACTGACCCACTCCCCTCCCCGAGGCGCGAAGCCCCTCTCTGTGCCCTCCCTGCCTTCCCTGGTCAGTGCCACGCTGTCTATGGCCCCTGGCCACCATGGGTGCTTCACCAGCGCTTCTGGGAGCAGGGAAGGAGTGGGATCTCTTAAGTTCAGAACACGTTTTTCCCTAAAAAGCATTTCAGGTGGCACAGCGAGTTAAAGATCCAGCGTTGTCACTGCAGCGGCTTGGGTCCTGCTGTGGCACGGGTTCGATCCCTGGCCTGGGAACTTACACATGCCATGGGTGCGGCTAAGAAAATAAATAAAAATAAAAATAAGCGTTTCACGCAGGCCTCGAGCTCAGACCCATCTGTCCTCCGTGCTTAGGAGGGGGCAGGGGGAGGATGACTTGGTCCTTGCGCTGCACCTGGGCTGAAGGGGGGGGGGCGGCAGGACCACACGCACCAGGAACCTGGGCAGGGAGGGGCGAGGTGGACTGTGCAATTGGGATTACAAAGGGGACCGAGGATGCCCAGAGGTGGGGTCCATTTCCAAGACCCCTGGGGTGTGGGCGGGGAAGTGGGCGTGTCCCCATTCCTCACCGCTCTCCCAAGGTTGACTTAGGACGTGGACGGTGTGGGAGCATCTAGAAAGTGGGTGCCTTAACTAAAAGAACCGGAGGAGGTGTTCAAAGGTGATCAGGTTTCAGCTGATGGCTCCGAATGAGTCATGCAAGTGATGAGGGTGGCATCTGGGGAGGCTTGGGGGCGCGGGCACGTGCCAGAAGCCAGGCCATGAGTCAGTCCTGGGACTCCGGCCTGAGACTGGGTCAGGCCCTGCCTTTAACTGACCGGATCTGGTGAGCGGTGCGGGGACTTCGAGGGGAAGGCGCCTGGTGGAAACTCGGGAGGACCCTGCAAGGAACGTGGGGGAGGGGCGACACGCTGGGGACTCAGGTGTCCTCTTTAAGGTCTGTCTTCTACTCCCCCCCCCCCGCCCCCCCCACGGACAGGTGCAGAGGGCAGATGTTACCCAGGATGCCTCCAGAGGGCGTGACGCGGGCGGGCACTCAAATGTCGGAATGAATTAATGAATGAATGACTTGGACCTGGAGGGCGGGGTCCGGGGAGGCGCGGGGAATTGCAATCGAGCGGTGCCTGTGGATCCAAAGACTCAGGCCCCGCATGTGCGCACCCCTACGGATGCTGCTTTTGCATGCATCTAATAAATGGAGACACCAGTTGTAAATCAGTCATATTTTCCCATCTCACGTTTTTAAAAAAAAAAAACTTTAATGCAAGCAGTTCCAGCACGCAAAAGACAATGAGAGTTATCAGAAGCCCCAGGCACATTGTCGCTTCCACAAACGTTATCGACCCTTTACTCTCCACCTGGGCGGGTCTCCCTCCAGAGCGTCCTAGTTTTGGGGTTTTTTTTTTGGGGGGGCCACACCTGCAGCACACGGAAGTTCCCAGGGTAGGAGTGAAACTGGAGCTGCGGCTGCTGGTCTACACCACAGCCGCAGCAATACCGGATCTGAGCAGTATCTGCGACCTATACTGCAGCTTGCAGATCCGTGACCCACTGAGCGAGGCCAGGGATGGAACCGCGCCTCCCGGTGGGTTCTTAACCCTGATGAGTCACGACGGGAATTCCAGTGTCCTTGGTTTAAGGGCACCGTCGTGGGTGGGGGAACTCGGGGTCAGAGCCTGCAGCAGCCTCGCCGCCTCCAGCCCGCAGGGCTCTGGCGACCAGGACAAAGGCGGGCTGGGTGTCCCCGGGTCGGGCGCCCTGGCACCTCTGGTTGGATATGGGCTTTCTTCTAGCAAACCCCGTGTCCAGACATCCCCGGGCGCCCAAGCGGGCCTGAACGCAGGCCTTCCAAGAGCCCCGGACTCGTCACTTGTCATCCCAGGGGACCTGGCCAGGGTGAAACAAGGTGCCCTTGGCGAGACAAAGGTACCCGCCGTGACTCACCTCTCCTCCCGGGGAGGGGAAGGAGGCTGACGGAAGTGGCCCAAGGGGACGGGCACGGGTCACCCCAGCTCCGCCTCGCGGCGGAAGTGGCCCTGCCGGGAGCCCAGCCCGCGCCCAGGTGAGGGGCGGGGACCTGGGGTGGGCGGAGCCTCCGCTCTGCGCTCCTGGACGAGTGGCTGCTGCTTCACAGAAGCCGCAGGTCCATCCTTACGGGGTCCAGGGGGCCGAGGGGCCTCGAGCGCTCTCTTTTCTCCATCCCACGGGGAGAGCAGAGGGCACTCCCCCTCGACGGCCAGGCTCCCTCTAGAGTCAGGGTTTCACTTCCTTCCTCGATCCCTGCCTCCCGCGGAGACACGATTTTTTTTTTTCAATAATTGGCGCCTGTACAAAATGATATACTTGTGTGTATGTGTATATAATATCCTTTAAGTTACAAATATACATCTTTCCGTTTGCATGTAAAACTCACATGGTTCACGTTCTATTTCGATAAAGTCCCTTCTGACACACAGAAAACTGTCTGTGTCTCCCGTCTTGTACGTTATGTGTCTAACAGTCTGTGGTTGGCGCTGGAAAGCGCAGGTGATGTGTTGACACCCACAGGGGCCCTGTTAGAAAGGACCTCCCCTGGGACTCTTCAGACAAGAACGTGTAGTCTAACAGCCTCCACGTGACCGCCGCACAAAAGGTTTTGCACGGGCCTCCCCTTGAAGAAATAGCTACGCTGCTGAAGCGCAAAACAGACTCCCGTGGGTCCCTTACCAACAAACGAGCATCTGGCCACCATCCTGGGCACCGGTGTGCGCTGTGGGGTGGGGGCGGAGGTGGGTCCTGCGGCCACAGTGACCGGCCGAGGGTCAGCGATGGGAACCACTGAACAGGCCGCCCACATGGCAGCCGAAAGAGCGCGGGAGGAACTCGCTCCAAACGGGCAGGATTGGGAAACAGGCTCTGGACGCCCCTGGCGTCCTCCGGCGCTGAGAGGGAGCGCGGGGCCTACGCGTCCCCCGCGCACAGAGCCGCACAGACGCGGGCCGAGAGCGCCGTGCTTTCTGTGTCCTTTAACGCCCCCCCCCCCCGCCCCCTGCCTCGAAGAGACCTTCACTTCCGTCGGGACGACCCTCAGGGCGCGGCCCGGGTGCCCAGGACCACGCGCAGCAGCGCCCCCGCCCGCGCCACCTGCACCTCCCGGAAGCCGTGTCGCCGCAGCAGCTGCTGGTGGTCGCTGGGGCTCAGGGTCCGCAGCCGGGGGATCCGCGCCGGCGCCACCGCCTCCGCCGCCTCCTCGGCCAGGGCTGCTTCTGCCACCAGGATGCCGCCGCCTGTGGGGAGAGGCTGGATGGTGACCTTGATTCAGGAGGACCTCCTCTCAGCCCCCTCTCTCCATCACACCTGCAAAGACCCTATTTCCCAGGAAGGTGCCCGGTGGGTGTGGACTGCGGACACACCGTCTTCATCCAGCTACGCGGACCAACAAGAATGCCTGAACCACACGGCCTTTTGGGGGACTAAAATTGGCTCCTTTTAAACTTCCACACTTTCAACATGTTCCAGATGCTCCAGAGACGTCCTCACACAGCGACAGTTTCCAAACCCTCTACCCAAGAGATGACTGTGTAGCGGGGCCCCTCAGCATCTGGCCCGTGAGCCTCTCCCTCCTGCCCCCACCCAGGCTGTCACCCTGGGGTCCCCTCGGCCCCGTCCTGCAGAGGGGAGCCCTGGTTTTCACGTTTCTGTCTTTATTTTGCAGGAGCCACCGGAGAGAGGGGCTGCGGTGGAGGCACAGTGATTGAGTCCAGAAAAGCCTTTTTTTTTTTTCGGTTATTTTTTAGAGTCACACCTGCAGCATATAGAAGTTCCCAGGCTAGGGTTCAAATCGGAGCTGCAGCTGCCGGCCTCCACCACAGCCACAGCCACGCCAGATCCGAGCTGTGTCCGCAACCTACACCACAACTCATGGCAAAGCTGGACCCTTAACCTACTGAGCAAGACCAGGGATCAAATCCACATTCTCACGGAGACTTGGCAGGTCCTTAACCTGATGAGACACAACGGGAACTCTCCCTACAAGTCTCAGGGCACGTCGCTCCGTCCACTGTTGCGGCGAGTACCTTGGGCATCCATGGAAATCAGGTTCCCCTCGGAGGTCACAGCTGCCCCTGCGTCTTCAAGCCCCAGCTCTGCTTGGAGGAGCCCGAATGGTTCTGGTGCCCATGCCTGGGGGCTTTCACCTTTTTCTTGGTTTTCTACAGTCGCAGTGAGCAGTGGCTTGATGTGGGATCTCTGTCCCCAGGCCGGGGACTGGCCCCAGGCCGCCTAGGTAAAAGCACTGCATCCTAACCACTGGACCACCAGGGAGCTCCCTGCACCTTCTTGAAGCCCAGGCTCACCCTGGGTGCCTGGGTCCCCGGGACCCTGAGCCTCCTGCAGGCTGGGGTGGTCTCCAGATGCCCGGCTCCTGGGGTCTAGGGCCCCTGCAGGCAGGTTGTAGGGCTCAAGGATGGCTCCCCGCATCGCCTCTTCTGTCCCCTCCCCGTTGCCCTTCCTGGGTTCTGTTTCCAATCTGCCCGTGTCTCATTTCATTTCATTTCCATCATTTCATTTCCAAGGCCTTTCCCGCTGGTTCCCAGCATAAGCAGCGGGTCCTGGAGGCCAGCTTGCCCGTGAGAAGTGGAGTCCATGGCTGCTGGCGCCTCTCCAAGCCGGAGACCCCCGTGTCCACAAGGCGGGGGGGGGGGGGGGCTTTTCCCCGGAGGCTGGGGGCACACAGGACAGTGGCCTGAGGAGGCCCTGGGCTGTGACACAGGAAAGGGGGCGGCAGGAAGGCCAGTCAACCTTGGTCCTTGAAGACCTGCCTCCTGGTGCCCCCACCTGGCTTTGTGCCTGAGGTGGGGGCCTCGGATTCCTGGAGAGGCCAGAGGGGTCCTAGGAGGGGGTCGTTCCTGCCAGCGGGGCGGAGCCCAGCATGGCCGCCACACGGTCATTCCCTGCAGAGACCCCGTGAATGGACTTGGCTTTTGTCCAAGATCAGAGACCCAGAATGGGGGTCAATTTGCCGAGAGGTGGCTTTCATGGGGACGCCGAAGGCTGCACAGGACAGGCAGCGGAATTGCCCCGGGGACACAGACGTGGGTTGGTCACCTCCGCTCCACTGGCCTGATGACCCCTGTCGGCTGTGAGCATGTGGACACGGCCCGGGTGCCACAGAGCAGCCTGGAAGCCATCAGAGAAGGGACCACCTGAGCCCAGTGGGGCCCTGGCGGGGGGCGGGGGGAGACCCACATCTGGGGCTGTGCAGGAGCCTGGCACCCCGGATGTTGTCACCCAGGAGTTCAGCGATGCATCCCCAGCACCCACGCATCATGCATCAAATCCAAATCCGTCCGCGGGGAGACGGTCAGCTGAGCCTCGGAGGGCAGAGGGGGCGGCCGAATCTATAAAACATACTCTTTTTTTTAAAAGCAGAAAGTGTCTTTGCAGGTTACAGAGAAAAAGTCAGGTGAGTGGTGTGGTCTCACCTGGTTTGCAGCTGTTTGAGATCCTGCTCAGTAACTCGTTCACTTTGTCGCCTGGCAGGTCCTGCAGGATTCCTGACAGGACGTAGAGGTCTGCTTCCGGGAGGGCGTCCTGGAAAACGTGACCTGTTTACAGAGAATGGGATCGAAACGCTAGCGACACAAGACCTGGCCTCCGCTGGACGGCAAACGGGTGCACGACTCTCTACAGGGGAGGGGGGCGGGGGGCAGGGGGGGACCCTCTACAGGGGAGGAGGGAGGGGGGAGAGGGGAGGGGGCAGGGGGGACTCTCTACAGGGGAGAGGGGAGGGGGGCGGGGGGGGGAGCCCGCTGTGGGGAGATCCTGTCCCTGAAAAGACGCATTCAGGGGCTGACTTGGGCAAGGACGCTTGTTTGGAAAGATGGTCTTTGCAGAAGTGATGAAGTCGGGGATCTGAGAAGAGGCCTGTCTGTCTGCCCATCCGTCTGTCATCTCTCTCGCCATCAGCCTTCGTCTGTCTATCTATCCATCCATCCATCCATCCATCCATCCAACCGTCATCCATCCATCCACCCACCTAATCATCCATTTCTATCACGTCTGTCTATCTATATCTGTCTGTCTATCCATCGATCCATCCTTCCATCCATTGATCCATCTATTTATCTTTCACTTGATCAGTCTCTCTATCTATCATATCTCTCAATCTGTTTGTCTGTGTATCTATTTATACATCCATCCATCCATCCGTATCTATTCGTCCATCCATCCAAGAATCTATCAATGTATCCATCTATCATTTACCCATCCATCTACCCATCTATGTATCAATCAGTTAGTCTGTCAATCTGTGTCCCTCTCTCTCCGCTTCGAGGCCACAGGGAGAAGGCGGCCACCTACAAGCCAGGAAGCGGGAGAGACATGACCCACAGACAGATCCAGAGACACACAGACAGAAGGACGCCTTCTGGTCATCACTGCAGCACGGTGACCTCCTTAACCGTCATCACCTCGGGGGAGAGTCACACCGGGGCTTCAGCCACGACATACGACTCTGGGGACACCGTTCAGAGTGGAGCTGGGTGACCAGCTCGCTTTCACTAGAAAAGGAGCCGGCGGCCGGGGGCACAGGGTGATCCAGCACGCCTGCCCTCAGGTGGGGCCGCAGAGCAGGTGAGTCGTCAGAGCTGTGAGCTTCCTTTCAGACCATCCCACAGGGAAGCCCTCCTCACGTCTGCCCGAGGCCTTCCTGCTGCAGCCCCTGCGGCACCTCCCCCGAGGCCTTGGTTGTGGCGGCCCACACGCGCATCTCGGCCCGCCTCCCGCCTCCACCCCCGCCATCGCCTCCACGTCCCGTTGTCAGGATCTGGAGATGCGCTCGTGTGTGTGCAGCCACACACACACACACACAAAGACACGCACACTCAGACACATGCAGACATGCACACTGAGACACAGACACACACTGAGATACAGAGACACACACTGAGATACATACACAGACATGCACACTCAGGCACACGCAGACACTGTTATACATGCAGACATGCACTTAACACAGAGACATAGACACACAGATTCACCAATATATACACACACACAGACACAGAGAAAACATGGATACGTACACATACAGACCGCACAGAAACACACACAGATGGACAGACACACAGATACATGCACACTCAGACACAGACACACACAAACAGAAGCATATGCACTCATACAAACGCAGACACACACACACACACACACACACAGAGGCACACAGACACACGCACGCAGAAACAGACCAACACACATGGGCATGCGCTCTGTACAAGACAGAAATAAAGTCACGAACGCCGACACCAGCAGACACGAAGCCGCACTGACCTGGCAGGAAGCGGATCCGCCCCGTCTGGGGTCCCTCGGGCTGAAAGCGCCCGGCGAGCTCGATGACCTCCGGGCGGTCGAACACGGTCACCTGCAGACGTGGGTACTCCTGGGCCAGCTCGCGGGCCAGGGCGCCTGTGCAGCCTGCGGGAAGCAAAAGCGGATGCTGGCCTGCCGTATACGAGCCCCCTGTTGGGTGTCCAAGGGTCAGCTCTGGCAAATCCAAAACCATGCTCCCAGGACATGGCCTGAGGCCTGTGCCCTGAAATGAGGTCAGCTGAAGGGGGGATCACTGGTGTTGCAAAGTCAGGGCCTCGTGGGCTGGTGCTGGAGCAGGTGCCGGCCCAGAGAAGGTGAGCAGGGTGGGCGAAGACTCAGGGGGACTCCCAACTACAAAGCTCTAGGGAGCTCTACTCTTCCCTTCCCCTTTCAGCTGTGGGAATGTAGATGCGACGGCTGGCGCCACAGCAGCCACTCTGGGCCACCAGGAGGAAAGGTGTGCAGAGGATGAAGAAACACAAGCCGGCAGCTTGGGAGCCCTCTTGGGACCCCAGTCCCATGGCAACCCTTGGGCAGGTCTCTGTTCCTCCCGTGTCCGCTGTCCTGGGGTCAGAACTGCGTTGGGAGGGGGTGGAGGATGTGGGGCAGAATCAGACCTCAGGAGATGGGGGCAGACGGGCTCCAAAGTCCTCTCCCCGGCTCAGCAGCCCCCAGGAAGGGTCCCCTCACCTCCAGGGGGGTCCTGGGCCATCCCTAGAACCTGCTAGCACTTGGGTACATCCACCCAAGCCCACACCCACCCTGGATAAATCTCAGCACGAGACAGTTTGCGGAGATAAACCCATTAAGCAAATCTGACGGGGCGGCCGAGCTGCCCGGGACTGAATACACAGGGCCCTTGGCACTGACACCCGGCGGGGCGCTGGGGGGTGTACGCACCTCCCAGGTCGCAGGCGGAGCTGAAGCGGGACAGGTCAAAGGCCGTGGCCACGTGGCGTGCGGTCAGCGTGCCGAGGCCGTGCGCGGCCCTCATGAACCGCAGCGTCCCCTCTGCGCCCTCGTGAGGGGCGTCCTAGCACAGAACGGGGTCTGAGGACACCCACCCAGGGCTCAGGCAGTCCTGCCCCGGGATGAGGGGCCCCCTGGCCTTCCCGTCCAGGCACCGGGAAGGCGCCTCGCCAGACACTAAATCTGCTCCCCTCCCCCAGCCCCCCGGCCGGGATCTCCACGTGCACCACCAGAACCCCGAGAAAGCCACATCTGCTGTTCATCACCCCCAGTTTACGGCGGGTTTACAGCAGCCGAACGACTCAGAGTCTCCGTCTTTTTGGTTTCTTTTCTTTTTCCTTACTTTTTAAATTTTTGTTTCTGATCTTTTTTGTCTTTCAGGGCCACACCCACAGCATGTGGAAATTCCCAGGCTAGGGGTGGAATCAGAGCCGTAGCTGCCGGCCTACGCCACAGCCACGGCAACGCCGGGTCCTTAACCCACTGAGTGAGGCCGGGGATTGAACCCACATCCTCACGGATGCCCGTCAGGTTCGATAACCACTGAACCACGAGGGGAGCGCCTTCTTTTTTTGGGGGGGGGCACACCTGCAGCATATGGAGGTTCCCAGGCTAAGCAGCAGATCAGAGCTGCGGCTGCCGGCCTACACCACAGCCACAGCACCGCCAGCTCAGAACAGTGTCTGCAACCCACACCACAGCTCACGGCAATGCTGGACCCTTAACCCACTGAGCAAGGCCAGGGATCCAACCTGGGTCCTCACGGGTACGAGTCAGATTCGTTTCTGCCGAGCCGCAATGGGAACACCTGTCTTTTCTTTCATCTCTGTCTCTGTCTCTGTCCGTCTGTCTCTGTCCATCTCCCCCACACGGGATGTGAGCCGCAAGCTACGCCAGGCCCCTTCCCTGCCATCCGCAGCCCTGCCTCCCTGCCTCACGTGTGGTCTGCCCTTGGCCAAGGCTGCTGGGGACCGAGGTGGCCCAAAGCCCTGGATGGGTGCCTCTGGCCGAAGAGGGCCTGATGGACCCACAGCGCTTTGTTCGCTGGAGGCAGGGGAGCGGGATGAGGTGAGGCGGAAAGTACTTTGCAAGCCCTGCTCAGAAGCGAGAGTCTGTGCAATTCAACTGCACGCAGGAAAACGGCTGCATTGATGCAAAGCAGCCCCTGCTAGAAAAATGTTGGTGCTGGGACCAGCCAGCGGCCCGCCCACGCCGTCCTCGGCGCCTGCAGGCCGTCTGCAGCCCCCCGTCAGGCTTCCCGGCGTTGGCTGTTTCCCAGGCAGTTCCGACTGCCCCTACTCTGCGACATCCCCGTGCTCGCTGGTCCCTCAGCAGCAGAGGGACGTGGAAGGGACACTGGATTGTGCTACCTGACACAGGGGTTCCGCCTGCATCGCCCCCAGCGCCCTGTGGGTCGGGCCTGCTCCCTCCCGCACGGCCCGGTCCAGGTGTGTCAGGAGGTCCCACACGTGGTCGTCGTGGTACACGGCGAGGCCGTGGAGGGAGTGTTCGCCGTCCGACACCAGGTGGAGCGTGGCCGCCTCCGTGTTGCTGTAGCCTGAAAACATGGGGCCGAGTTCCCACTGAGGCTCAGCGGCTTAAGAACCAGGCTAGGATCCATGAGGACGTGGGTTCCATCCCTGGCCTCGCACAGTGGGTTAAGGATCTGGCGTTGTTGTGAGCCGTGGTGTTGGTCCCAGATGTGGCTTGGATCCCGCGTTGCTGTGGCTGTGGCTGCAGCTCTGATTCAACCCCAAGCCTGGGAACCTCCACAGGTGGCAGGTGTGGCCCGAAAAGACCAGAAGAAAAAGAACGAGAAGTCACGCACACCTGCTTCCTCCTTCCATCCCTCCCCTGCCCCCCACGCTCCAGGGAAGAGCAGTGTTCCCGGGACAGAGAGACAGACAGGCTGCCTTCCCTGTCTCCCCTCAGAGTCACCGTCCCGCCTGCAAAGCTGCTGGAAAGACCCCAGGCACCTCTGTCCGTCCTGTCCAGTAAGCCCAGGGCCACGCAGGCATCCAGCAGCCGCTCGGTCCCGCCCGTGGAGGCGTCTATTCTGCGGGCCACGTCCGCAGCCTTCAGGGGGCCTTGGTCTTGTAATACGTCAAACACCTGGAGCTTGCAAGCCGTGAACAGCGCCTGTCCGGGAAGAAGAGTTCCCGTCAGACGCAGGACGTGACCTGTCAGGTACTTTTTCCCCAGGACTCGCAAGGGGAGGCCGGGCTGTCAAGAACACGCGGGGAAGCGTCTCCGGATGCGAGTGGGTTTCGGCTGGAACCGGGTTTGCTCAAGGGCAGAGGACATCGACAGCGACCAGGCAGAGACGTCGTCCCGGGGGAGGACAGCAAAGGCCCCCTGTCGCGGGCTGCACGGGGTGCGCCCAGGTTCCCACGTGGAGGCGGGCTTGGATTGGCCACGCCGCTCAGGACACGTGTCGCAGGACACCCGGAACCTCCCAGGAGCCGTCGTCACGTGGAAACTTTCCAGGATAACGGAGGCACTTCTGGGAAGCGCCCGACGAGAGCTGCGTCTACAACTGCCACCGTCGAGCCTCTGGGGTGCTTTGTCCTGCCGGGCCCCCGACAGACGCCAGCCTGGAGGCACGCCCGGCCACTGGGACAGCCTGGTGGCAAGAGCGATGTCCTGGGGGGGGACAGAGGGCTAGGCGGGGGGCACGGGGAGATGGCAGAAGGATATAGACAGACGATCGACGGGTAAACGGTCGGCGAATGGGTAGACGGGCGGAAGAGGAGCACAGTGACGACAGAGAGAGACGAGTGATAGAGATGGGTGATACAGAACGGGTGACAGATGGGGGAGGATGCAGACGGGTGGACGATGTGGACAAAGACAACAGAAGAGGTGACAGAGGACAGGTGGAAAGGCTGAACAGCTAGACAACAGATCGGCGTCATACAGAGATGCAGGCGACATAGATACAGGCGACGGATAAAGGGATGGACAGGGAGAGGAGTAGGAATAGACAGGTAACAGGTGCGTGATAATGGACAACAGACCATGGAAATAACGAAGAGCAAGTAGGGAGTGATATCAACGGATACGTCATGGGTAAAAGGTAAAAAATCACAAACCGAAGCTAGACAGTTGCAACGATAAAGAAGCCACGATAGATAAACCTGATCGGTCCATGGAGATGACAGCTGCGTCGGTGGACGGATGGACAGACGATGGTCAGACTGACAGACAGTCGCAGAGGTACACCCGCGGCGATAGACGCAGAGATAAAGGACAGCGAGATGAACGGGTGGACGTGTAGAGCTTAGTGACAGGCACACACGGGGAGGGGACAGACACGGATGATACCCAGATGGAGAGACGGGCTGATAAACGACGCACAGGGAAGTGGACAGACGGATGACGAAGAGAAAGACCTCGACAGATGACGAGAATAACACCCGACACAGGAGACAACAGAGGTGAACACAGGGCGGAGAGGCCAGACAGACCCCGGATGGATGACGGATGAGCGGTGCGTAGACAGAACAAGAGACGGACAGACAGATGCCAGAAGCGCAGCGCGGCCCAGTCGAGTGATGGGGGGACGGCCAGATGAGAGCCTGGGGTGCAGCAAAGCAGAAGCAGCCTTCGTTCCGAGTCTGAGCTTCTCCCTCCTGATAGGAGGTAATGGGGAGGTGGCGGGGGGGGAGGGGGTGGGCCGGGGGGGCCGGGGAGGACCGGGGGGAGGGGGTGGGCCGGGGCGAGGGGGAGGACGGGCCCCAGTCCCTTCCCATGCCACTTCCCAGCTCTCAGGGCCACCTCCCTGCTCTAATGCCCCTGAGCAGGTGCCAAAGGAGCAGCCGGAGGAGGCATGGTGGGGAGGGGAGGGGCCCTGAGGGGGTGTCAGGGGGGCGGCTGCAGAAGAGTACAGCCACGTGAGCCACCGCTGGCAGAGACTCAGGGCCCCGGGCTGGGCCTCTGCTGGCCACTCCCCGTCTGGCCAGGGCCCAGGGCAGCTGCGGTACACATGCACACAGGGAGGCTGTGGCCGCAGGGACCTGCGGGTTCCAGGAAGCAGTGACCTGGACCCAGGCTGCTTCCTCCTCCGTCCAGGACACCCTCTGCTGGGATGTCCCCCAAGGCCCCGGGGGACAAGGGCACAGACCCTGACCCGGTCTGCCTTCCAGGCAGCTGCTGACTCGCTGCCAGAGCCCAGTGCTCCCGGCCAGCAGGCTGGGCACCCCCTCCGCACAGTCAGGGTTCCAGCCTCATCTCCCCCAGCTGGAGACATGGTGGGGTGCCCCCTCCAGGGTCCCCTGAGCACACCTCACCTTCGGACACCTGTACAGACCCCGCCCTGCCATGCAGACCTCGGGGACCCACAGACCCAAACAGGGGCCGCACACACCGGCTGTGTGGCCCAGGGAGTCGAACCGACACGTCCACCCTCTGGGGTCCCAGTGGCTATTTCTTCTCTCTTTTTCTTTTCTTCTGTTTAGGGCCACACCCACGGCATATGGAGGTTCCCAGTCAGAAAGGAGCTGCAGCTGCCGGCCTGCACCACAGTCACGGCAACGTGGGATCCGAGCAGCATCTGCGACCTGCACCACAGCTCACGGCAATGCCACTGAGCAAGGCCAGGGACTGAACCCAAGTCCTCGTGGATGCGAGATGGGTCCTTAGCCACCTGATCCACAACGGGAACTCCCCCAGAGGCCCTATTTCTGATAATCAACCGGGGACACTGTTCTGGCCTGAACGGAGACCCCCAAAAGGTATGCTGACATCTTCACCCCCAAAGCCTGGAAATGGGGTGTTACTAGGAAATAGAGTCTTTGCAGACGTGAGGAAGCGAAGGGTCTGAGAGGAGGTCCTCCTGGATGAGGGGGGCCCTCCCTCCAAGGACAGTGTCCTCCCAAGAGACAGAAGAGGAGACCCAGACACAGAGGAGAAGCCACGGGAAGACAGAGGCAGAGACGGGAGGGAGGCAACCACCAGCCCAGGGCCGCCTGGAACCCCCAGAAGCTGGAAGAGGCGGGAAGGACCCTCCCCTGGAGGCTCTGGAGGGAGTTCGGCCCTGGGACCCCTTGACCTCAGACCTCTGGTCCCCAGGATGGGGGGGGGGTTCCTGTGGTTTAAAAACCCCACCTTGGGGTCCTTGGATCTGGTGGTCTGGGGACCCTCAGACAGGCACCTTGGATGCTTTGAAGGCGTCCATCAGCTCCAGGAGGCCGGTGGGGAAAGGCGGCCGGTTCTCTGCCGCCCCGTTGAGATCGGCGTGTGGCGCCCCCAGAGCCTGTGGCCGTTCGCCCGCCTTCTCGCCACCACGGCCGCCCTCGTGGCTCCCAGCAGGGTCCGGGCCGCCACCCTCGGCGTCGCTCAGATCCTCGAAGGTGTCCACGGCGGGGATGGAGTCGTGCTTGAGCCGCTGCACGTCCTGGGCCCGGGGCGGGTAGTACAGCCGCGCCAGCTCCTTGCAGAAGCGGTTCAGCGGGAAGCCCACGACGTTGAGGAAGTCCCCGCAGACGTGCTCCACCAGCATGCCGCCCAGCGCCTGGATGCCGTAGCCGCCCGCCTTGTCCCTGCGGGGGGCGGGGATGAGGTGGCAAGGGACCTCCACCCTCCCCGCGCCCCCAGACCCGCGGTCGGGGCTCCGGCAGGGAACCGCTGCCCCCCAGCCCCGGTGGGGGAGGGGCAAGCTGTGGCCCCCGGGGGAGCTGCCCCTCCTCCAGGCCCGGTGCCAGGCCATCTCCGGGGGCGGGGGGGGGGGGTGCTGCCCCATCAAGGACCCAGGCCCCCGGCTGTGCCCACCTGCCCCGCTGCCTCAATGGGAGTCCTTGGCCAGGGCTCCCCGGTGGCGAGGGCGCCTCTGCTGAGACCCCTCCCCCTGTCGACCACCCAGCACCCCCCTCCCCCACCCCCAGTCGCCCCCAGACCCGCTCCAGGAAACCGCAGTGAGACCCCCGCCCCCTGCCCTGTCCTGGGGGGGCGGGAAAGAGGGCGCAGCCGGCACGCCCTCCGCCGTGACGGACGGCCTGGCCCTGCCCCTCCTCTTGGTTTGCCGTGGGGACCCGAGGCCCCAGGGCCTGGCAGCCCTACCCAGAGCCCCGCTGGCCCCTCACCATCACTGTCGCCCGGGTCCCTGCACTGCCCGCTCATTGTAAACGGAGCAAAATCCCCCGGTCAGACTGAACGCTTTTGGGCCCTCAGATGCCCACGTGGAGACCTAACCCAGGACGGGGAGGCTTAGGAGGTGATGAGCTTCTGAGGGATGCTAGGGTTCTTTTTCAAATTTTGACTCTTTTATCCTTTTATGGTCACACCCGCAGCATATGGAAGTTGCCAGGCCAGGGGTCGAATCAGAGCTGCAGCTGGCCGCCTATGTCACAGCCACAGCCATGCAGCCATGCAGCCATGCCAGATCCGAGCCGCATCTGCAACCTACACCACAGATCACGGCAATGCTGGATCCTTAACCCACAGAATGAGGCCAGGGATCTGACTCGAATCTTCACGGGCACTAGGCCAGGTCTTTAACCAGCTGAGCCACGACAAGAACTCCAGACACTAGTGTCCTTATCAGAGACCCCAGAGGAGTTCCCATCGTGGCTTAGCGGTAACAAACCCGACTAGTATCCCTGAGGACGTGGGTTTGATTCCGGGCCTCGATCCATGGATTAAGGATCCGGCGTTACCATGAGCTGTGGTGTAGGTCGCAGATGTGGCTTGGCTTCTGTCTTGCTGTGGCTGTGGTGTAGACCGGCAGCTGGAGATCTAATTTGACCCCTAGCCTGAGAACTTCCATATGCCGCAGGTACGGCCCTAAAAAGAGCCCCCCCCCAAAAAAAAGAGAGAGAGAGAGACTCCAGGGAGCCCCTTGCTCTTTGCAGAGCATCAGGACACAGTGAGAAGATGCCACCTCTGAACCAGGGAGCAGTTGCACCAGGCACAGAATCTGTCCCACCAGGATCTCAGAGTCCAGCCTCCAGGACAGGGAGAAACAGAAACAAATGTTTTGGTTCCAAGCTCCCTGCCTGCGGTGTTTTGTGAGGAACCCAGGCAGAGAGAGATGCTCCCGTGAGGATTCAGTAACACAGGAGAAGCTTAGCGCACGGCTGGGCCGTGGCACACACAGGTTGTCACCAGGCGCTGGGGGGGGCTTACACCTCCCACCAGGGGAGGGCTGCCGGGGGTGGGGTGCCACGTCTGCCTCCAGGCACCGACAAAGAGCTTCTCCCACCCCGTGGGAGGCTTGTCCCCTGACTTGACCCTGAAGGGGCCCAAGCAGGCTTTAACCAGCAGAATATGCGTGCTGAGCCTCGGCCACGGGGGCCCGGGGTGCCTGCGTTCACTCCCCACTGCTGTTGGCGCCCACGCCCTCGTGAGGACGCTGAGGGAGCCACTCCGTGAGGTCACACAGCAGGCCAGTCCCTGAGGCACCTTCGGAGCTGTGGGTGAGGCCACCAGCCACCAGGCAGCCCTGGTCGGGGAGGGGAGTGAACCCGTGACGATGGAGGTTGGCTGACCCCCAGTCATGACCTTGACCAGACCGCTGCCTGCACCTGGCACGCCTTGGGGACAGTCAGGGGACACTCGGGTCACGGGGCCCCTGCCTTCCAGGGCCCCACAAGCCCCAGACGCAGGCCGAGCCATGTGCCTGGCGGGGACTCGGCCCCAGGGCCCCCACACTCACATGGGCTCCCCGCTGTCAATGTACTCCCACAGCAGCTCCTCCGACAGCTCCGAGAACTTCACCCGGGTCTCCTCATGGAAGTCCGACACGTGCGTGTCCAGCTGGCCGTCTGCGAGGGGGGACCTGCGGGTGAGGGCCCTCGGCCGGCACATGTGTCCCCGGGTTAGAGCCGCTGCATCGGGGGGAGCTGGCCGGAGCTTTGCGTGCAAGGCACACACGGGTCGTTAAGCGGGGGGCAGGGGGGAGGACGGCTCATGTTATTTTATTTCTTTCATTTCTTTTTTCTTTCTATGCACCTGTAGTACGTGGAAATCCTGGGCTAGGGGTTGAAGTGGAGCTGCAGCTGCCGGTCTACACCACGGCCACAGCAACACAGGATCTGAGCCATACCGGTGACCTGTGCCGCAGCTCACTCACAGCAGTGCGGGATCCTAAACCCACTGAGTGAGGCCATGGGTTGAACCTGCATCCTTACGGACACGATGTCGGGTTCTGAACCTCCTGAGCCACAGTGGGAACTCCCGGGTTTCCGCGCATTTTTTACGTACTTTTATTTATTTATTTATTTTTAGGGCCACACATGCAGCATGTGGAGGTTCCCAGGCTAGGGGCAGAATCAGAGCGACAACTGCCAGCCTACACCACAGCTCACAGCAACGCCAGATCCTTAACCCACCGAGCGAGGCCAGGGATTGAACCTGTGTCCTCCTGGTTCCTAGTCGGTTGCTTAACCACTGAGCCATGATGGGGACTCCTGTGCATTTTTTTCAAAAGCCTTCTCATCACGGCGCAGCTTACCCATGCCTTCCAAACCTCCACCTTACCTCCGCCTTCCAAACGGAAGACCTCAAAGGAGGCATCTGGGGGGGTGGCATTGGAGGGGGTCGTCTGACTGTCCCCCACCCAGCACAGCCCCCATCAGGTGAACCCCAAGCTTCCACGTGGGACCCTGACTTTCCCAGGCAGGACGGGAGAGGGCACTCGTGTGCAGCACAGAGCCGCCCCCGTGCGACCCCGAGGATCCCCCCCCTCCCTGTGCTGCAGTCCCGACCCCAGGGCTGCGGAGGAGGGGGGCGCACTGGCCGCGGTACCGTGGCTGCAGCAGTGGACGATGGCCACTCCGGTGAAGACGCTGTGCTCCTTCCCGCTCAGCCTGCAACACACAACCGCGCGCTCGTGCCTCTGGCCACTGGCGGCTCCCGCTGCAGCATCTTCCAGACGACTGAGCCCGCGACCCCGTTCCCCGGCCGCAGCCCCACCCCAGCCACACGGTCTCCGAGGAAAGCCTCCTGTGCGACCGTGCAGGTCCAGTCGGCAGGGCTGGGTCAGAGGCATCCCCGGGGGCTCTGTCACAGGACGCGAGGTCCAGCTGGGACACCCGCCGTGAGCACAGAGACCCAGAAGTGGTAGCTGTCCTGGCGTGGCCGAGCCAGGAAGGGGCCCTGAGGATGGGGGATGATGGGGGTGTCCCACGCAGGCACAGAGAGGGACAGCCCCCTCCCCCCCAGGGCAGGAGCTCGGATGGCCGGGCTCCTAGGGGGAGTGCTCAGGTGGCGGCTGGCATGACAAGGACAAGGCGTGGCCAGGGGTGGAGGCTTGGGGACGTATGGATGCCCGGGCAGCCCCTCGGGGTGGAGGTACGTTCAAGGGCCCTGGCCACCGCCACCGATCTGGACCAGGAGGGGCCCCGGCTGGGACAGGGGAGGTAGGCGCAGCACCCACCCCCCACCCCACCCCGACCAGGGGGCTCGGTGCCTCTGCCCAGCCCAGGTTCCCTGTGATGCAGGCTGTTTCCCAGGACGGTGGACGGCCGACAGCCACCCACCTGGACAGCATGCGGTAGGCGTCCTGCTTGTCCACAGGCTTCTCTAGGATCAGCCCCTCCACTGCCTGCAGGAGAGACGGGAGGGGGACCGTCGCTTCCAGCCCCCCAGCTGGTCTGTGACAGCAGCACTGTTCACTTTTTTTTCTTTATTATTTTTTCTTTTATTTTTAGGGCCACACCCATGGCCTATGGAGGCTCCCAGGCTAGCGGTCCAATCAGAGCTACAGCTGCCGGCCAACACCACAGCCACAGCCACGTGGGATCCGAGCCAAGTCTGCGACCTACGCTAGCGCTCACGGCAACGCCAGATCCTTAACCCATGGAGCGAGGCCGGGGATTGAACCATGTCCTCATGGATATGAGTTAGGTTCATAACCCACCGAACCAACAGGAATTCCCGTCCACTTTTTAGATTTACACTTTTTTTAAAATTCAGGTGAGGAGTTCCTGTCATGGCGCAGTGGAAACGAATCCAGCTAGGAACCATGAGGTTTGGGGTTTGATCCCTGGCCTTGGTCAGTGGGTTAAGGATCCAGAGTTGCCGTGAGCTATGGTGTAGGTCACAGATGTAGCTCGGATCCTGCGTTGCTGTGGCTCTGGCGTAGGCCGGCGGCTGCGGCTCCAGTTCAACCCCTAGCCTGGGAACCTCCATAGGCCGCAGCTGCGGCCCTAAAAAGACAATAAAATAAAATAAATCAAAAAATCAAATCAAATCAAAATAAAATAAAACTAAAAATAAAATCCAGGTGAGATTCTCATAGCATGAAATTCACCATTTTAAAGTATTTGCAACGCTGGGGCAGGACCGCTGTCCTGTTCCCCAACCTCTCTGTCATGGAGACCACCCCCGTCCCCGTGAGCTGTCCCTGCAAACCCCTGCCCCAGCCCCTGGAGCCAGGAGGCCCCTTTCTGTCTCCGTGCGCTGGCCTGTGGCAGAGCTGCTGGGAGCCCATGCAGGGGGACCTCCCACCAAAAAGGAGGACACTCCGTGCCCCAAACCCCGTCCTGGAGAGAACCGTTCCCCCAAAAGACATCTCGGGGTCCTGCCCCCTGGCCCCCGTGAACGGGACAATATTTGGAAAGAGGGTGGGTGCAGATGGAATAAAATTTAAGGTGAGGTGACCGTGAAGTAGGTGGGTCGTAAGCCACTACGACTGGTGCTTATGGAAGAAGCAAACTGGGACAGAGGAGAGGCCACGGGAAGGGTGTGAGAGGAGGTCCTCCTGGAAGAGGGGGGCCCTCCCTCCAAGGACGGTGTCCTCCTCAGAGACACCAAAGGAGACCCAGCCACACAGGCGAAGCCACGGGAAGAGAGGAGGGCAGCAGCCCCCAGCCAGGGCCCCCCAGGACTGCGGGCAGCCCACCGGAACCGCGGGGAGACCTGGGACAGAAGCATCCTAGATGCTGCGGGAGGAGCCAGCCTTGTGGAGCCTTGACCTTGGTCTCCAAGGACAAGGTGGCCAACCTGCAGGCAGAAGAGGACTCACCACGATGGTGTCTGCGCCGATGACGATGTCGGGGGCTCGCAGGTCCTTCTGCAAGAGACCCGGACCCAGCTTCAGCCAGGAGGGCCCTGGGTGTGCGGCCAGCACACTCCTATCGCAACGCACATCGCGCCAGGCGTCCCCGGGTACCCAACAAACGCAGTCGGAAAGTGAAACCTGGGGGCCCTCTGCGTCCCCCGTGACGCCAGGACGCTCCTCGGACATGTGGGTACCAACTCCGACTCTGGCCGCACTTAACCACGCGTCTCTCCATGGCCCGAAATCAGCAACTAGGGTTCATTTACTCACATCACCTAATAATTCATAACTAGCTATTTATGCCAGCGAATAACTAATAACTGTGCCCTCTAATGGCTAACAACTCATCATGGTTATTCACACCAGCTACCACGCCTGTGCCGTCACGCGAATGGCAAGCAGGCATCATTATAAGGCACTGCAAGAGCTAAGCTACATTCATTCCATCCCAAAGACCCCATTACACGAATCACGAGTGTAAATTACACAGGGCCACCAAGTCACAGGTAAACGGCACTAATTCCGTCTCCTAAACGATACCGTTATCTCGATGGCAACTGTTTGTTAGATCGTAACACATAGGAAACCGGCTATTTCCGTATTGCGCTTGATGCTCTAATAGTACATACGGTCGCATGTTACACAGGAAGGCTAATAACACATGAACCACACGAATTCCATGTCATCAGTGACGCTGTTCTAGTGCAACAGCGTATCATATCGCAACTCAGAGTAATGGATACGGTGTGTCAATTATTTTCTCTCTCTTTTGTTTGGCTGCACCCGCAGCATGCACAAGTTCCTGGGCCAGGGATCGAACCCGCGCCACAGCGGCAACTTGAGGCCCGGCAGTGACAACGCTGGATCCTTAACCACGGGGACACCAGGGAACTCGGTTGAGGTATGTCCATGACACTCCTCCATGAATCCCGAGGCAATATCATGTACCGGCAAAATGACAGATGAGTCCTACTCCATACATGATGGGTAAGTGATAAACAGACCTTCTGCGAGCAACAGAGAAATATCACGTAATGTTCCAGACACCGGCTGCCAGGGAGGATCCCAACAGCTTACTACGCAGAAACACTCAGCCGTGGAAAAGCTACACTAACCGCATGCTGTAAATGGCACTTATTTACAGAGTGCGTATTTTGGGTGTGTGTGTGCTTTTTAGGGCTGCCCCTGTGGCACATGGAAGTTCCCAGGCGAGGGGGCGAGTAGGAGCGGCAGCTGCCAGCCTATGGCATAGCCACAGCAACGCCAGATCCTTAACCCACCGAGCGAGGCCAGGGATCGAACCCACGTCCTCGTGGATGTTACTTGGGTTCCTTGCCACAAGTGAGCCACTGCGCCATGGCGGGAACTCCACGTGCATATTTTAAATTTTAATTTATTTTCTGCTGCAGCATATAGCCGCTTGATGTGGGAGCTCAGCTCCCCGACCAGAGATGGAACCTGGGCAACGGTGGTGAAAGCAGCACGCTCTAACCACCAGACCACCAGGGAACTCGCATACAACACGCATATCGGATGCCCCACAGCAGGAGATCCTAAGAAGCAGAAGCCCTTGCCTGGTACATCCTGCTGGCCACCTCCAGGGCCTTCTGCTTGGCGGTCTCCACGGCGTACGCATGCGGGGTGGGGAACGAGGCCTTGGGCAGCTTCTCCTTGAACCTGGAAGGGACCACCTCGAACCGGAGGCCCTGGAGAAGGGTGAAGAGGGCGTGAGCGTTTATGGGAGGGACTCGAGGACACGGATGGGGTAGGACCGGACCTGCCGTCACTGGCCTCTCCCACGGGCAGCCCACTGTCCCCGACCATCTGATCCACACTCTGGACACTGGCCAGGTCGGGGCCGGGGGGGGGCTCCCTGGGGAAGGCCACGCGGAGGCCAGCAGGGAGGAATGAACTGGCCTGCAGCACCGAGGGGTCAAAGGGCTCCCGGAGAGTCCCAAAGACCAGGCTTCACCCCCACAGGGATCAAACTACTGAAATGACACCGCCTGAAAGAAATGCCACAAAAGAGCCACCAACATCAGCGGGACTCTGACGGCGTTAACTTGGTCCCTTAGTACTTGTGACGAGGCAGCCCTGTGGGATGCGGGTTGTGGACACAGTGACATCTGGAGCCAGGTGGGGACAGGTGAATTACCACAGAGGAGAAAACTCCCCACCACCCCCCAGGACCCCTGCAGAGCATCCCTCTGGCTCTCACCTTCCCTGCCCCCCAGCGCTCCCCCACCTCTCCCCTCCATCATGGCTCCAGCACCCCCGGTTTCCTGAGATCGCACCGTGAGACTGCCTTGTCTCTGTACCCCCCAGCCCTCTCCCTGGAGGTACAGACAGCACCCCTCGCTCTGTACCCACCCGTACCCAGCCCACTCCCCAAGGCCCCCAGGCAGAACGTGCCCACCATGAGCAAGTCCCCTCCGCTTTGACTCTGTCCGCGCCCTGCTCCGGGACAGACCCAGCTCAGGCACACAGACCTGGCCTTGGCCCGCCAGACCCACACAGCCCGGCCAGCAAGCCATCAGGTCACTGGCTCCCAGGTCATGCAGAGGCCCTCTTTCCTTCACCCCACGGACCTGGACCCCGGTCACTAGGGCCCTGCCCCACCCCCACGCTTTGAGGGCTGCACTTGCAGCATAGGGAGGTTCCCAGGCTAGGGGTCGAATCAGTTGCAGCCACAGCCACAGCAACCCAGGTCCGAGCCAGGGGTACAACCTACACCACAGCTCACGGCAACGCCGCATCCTTAACCCACAGGCCAGGGATCGAACCCGAGTCCTCATGGATCTTAGCTGTGTTCATAACCCACTGAGCCACAACGGGAACTCCAGGCCAGCCCGCCGGTCACCACAGGCCCCAGCCCTGGTCACGGGACCCCCAGTCACAAGGCCTCTGTCCTCAGACCCTGCAACCAGGCCCCACCACTAAGCCCTGGCCTAGACACCCTCACCCCCCTAGGCCTCTTCGGGGAGTAGGCCCCCCCAGTCACCAGACCTTGGCCTGCAGACACCCCCTGCCCCACCTCCGACGACACCGAGGTGAGGAGGCCTCCCATCACTAGGCTGAGGCCACCAGACCCCACCCCCTCTCCCCTATCATTAGACGCCTCCGGTCACTAGGCGCCAGCCCGGCAGACACCTCCCGCCGCCCCCGACCAAGCCCGGGTCACCAGGCCCTTGGTCACTAGGCCCCTGGTCACTAGACCCGCCGCCCTAGGCTCGCCCTAGATCCCCGCCCCGCAGACCCCAGCCCAGGCCCGGCCCAGGCCACTCACTGCGTTGCTGAGGATCTCCTGGCGGCGCGGGGAGGCGCTGGCCAGCACCACGTGCTTTTGCAGCAGCTTCCCGATCACCGGGCACAGCACCATGGCGCCGCCGCGACCCCGATCCCGACCCGCGCCGGAGTCCGCGGAGGGATTCAGGCGCGCGCCCAGAGCTGCGCAGCCAAAGAGGCGCGCCGGGCCCTGCGGCCCAGGCTCCGCCCCCAACGAGGCCCCGCCCCGGCGGCTGAGCCCCGCCCAGGCCTTACCCCAATGAAGCTCCGCCCCTGAAGCTAAGCCCCGCCCATACCTGCCCCCAGGAAGCCCGGTCCATCCCCTCCCCAAGCCCCGCCCCGTCTCCCAGAAAGGTCTCCCTTGGGCACCGCTTCCGGGCCAGCCCAGAACGAAGCACCGCCCATCCCATGAAGCCACGCCCCCGCAGCTCGCCCCGCCCCTGCGTGGCCGCTGATTCCGGAAGCGCGCTGGGCCCCAGCCTGCGGGCCTGGGGTGGGGGCCGGGGCTGGGGGCAGTCCCCTAACCTGACAACGGCGGGGCACCTTGGGCGCAGAGAGTGGGGACAGGGGAGATAGGCTGTCCTTGTGATTGGGTGGAGGGGTCCTCGAGGGGGGAGATGGGTGTCCCCAGGAGACAGTGGGGGGTGGAGATGGGGGTCCCCTGGGCGAGATGTGGCGTGTACGGAGAGAGGGGTTTCCGCCGGGCCTCGGTACAGTACGAGTGTAGCCCTTCTCAGTCTCAGGACTAATTAAGATCCCGTTTGGGGCAGGATCTTCCCTTTTTGTGGGGCCGCCCTGGGCGGTTGCAGGGTATTTAGCGGCGTCCCTGATTTCTGTCCACTAGATGGCAGTAGCCTCTGCAGGTCTGCAGAGATCCAGGGTCCGCCGGGGACCAGAATCGCCCCTTTGTGTGCCAGGGCGATAGACAGACAGATGGATAGATAGATAGATGATAGGTAAGGTATATAGCTGATTGATAGCTAAGATGAATGGTTAGATGGGTGGATACAGGTTCGGTAACAGACAATGGATACAGGAGACAGAAAGATTGTTTATTGATGTAAAACAAATAGATATGCTGGATGGATAGACAGACGATATATAGATAATGGAGAAAGAGAGCGTTTTATGCTCGACAGGGCTTAGCCTCAGCCCTGCTGACAATGGGACTGAAGGACTCGGAGGGGGGGGCAACCTGTGCACTGCGGGGCATTGGGCGGATTCCTGGTCTCCACCCGCCGCGTGCCAGGGCACCCCCTCTCCCAGGGCAGACAACTAAAGTGACCCCTGTGTAACACACACACACACACACACATAAACTAGTACCTATCTGTGTGTATTATATGCACATGTGTCTGTGCACATACGATGTATCACAGAGGAAGGTCCATAGCCACGTGACATCCTGTTTTGTGTCTCGATGGCATCATCATGTCCCCTTTTCCCTGTAGCTTTCTGTGTGGGGTGACCCCCCAAGGCATCAGGTGGTTCTGCCGACCAGGTCTGGAGGCCTGCGACAGTGGCGTGATGCGGGGACCCATCGCTCAGGCTGGGCCCCTGGCCACGGACCTCTAGCCCCAGAGCAGGTCGCCGAGGTCCCCTTGCCCCTCTGTCCCCCTCGCCCTCCCCAAGGAGGGGCTGGGAACCCGAAAGGCAGGTTTTGCACCCCCTCCTCTACTGCTCCCGTCCACCCCAGGCCCCCATGCCAGCCCCCTGTGGGTCAACCCACCCAAGGATGAACCCATCAGCGAGCTCCTCCCCCGTGGGCTGCACCTGCCCCAACCTGCTACCATTGGGGGACTCTCGTCTGATTGGTGAACTGGACATTTCAATAACTATTGTTATTACTGCTCTCAAATGATGAATAATTTAATAATAAGTAAATATTTTTGATCAATACAATAAATGGTTATTAGATATTATGCTATTGCTATAATAAAGAATAAATTGTTACTTATAATTATTATTATAAGTAATTATTAATAAATTGGTCGTCATGTTTATTAAATAAATGATAATATCTTATAATGTATATTTTATTTCTATTTTGTGATTTATATTTTATTATTTATATTTTATTTATAAATAAAATATAAATCAATAATACTATTAATATTATTAATTAAATAATGTCTTATAATGTATACTTATTTTATTTATGAGAAATCTTATATATTATTGATATTATCATATTATTATATTAAATATTATTATCATAAGAGTATCATGATAATATTATTAAATAACACTTTAAATAATTATTAATATTATATTAATTATGACTATTATTATATCTAACTCTAGGCATTTGAGGGGAACATAAAGTCCAACAGCCAGGAAGCATCTCTCTGACAGAACCATCTCCCAGGGGCGGTGACAAGGACCTGCCCAGGAAGTTGGCTGGAAAGGTCCAGGGGGCGGCCCCAGAGACAGTGTCACACTGCCCTCCCCTCGGCCGAGAGTTTGAGGTTCCCTTCCCGTTTCTGCTCTGCCCAGGCTGGCATCACTTGATTGTGTGCAGACCAAGACACGGCAGCAGGTGTCGCAAAGGCCACCGCGAAACACACTGAAGGAAGGATCCCTATGTTTGAGAGCCCATCTGTGTGTCCTGTGAGCGCAGACTCTCCTTTGATGGAGTCACCTCCCCCCACCCCCACCCCCGCCACCCCGGGTCCCCAGAGCCAGCCCCCAAGACTCCTGTTCCACCACCACCCAACAGCTCGATCAAAAAAAAAAAAAAAAGAAAGGTTTATTTTGCGATGGTTCTAGGTTTCCCCATCCCCCTGTCATCCCTCCTCCCATCCGAGATGTTACTGGTCCCTGGAGAGGGACACAGGATGGACCAGTGCTGGAATCTCGCCGGTTTTCCCAGCGGTCTGTGGGGTTCCAGTCCACCTGAGAGCCTCTCTCCTTCTCTTCCAGAGTCCCAGCTTCCTTCTTTCTCAGGACACTGCTGACGAGGTGGGGAAAACAGGCTGACAGGTGTATTGCTGGATTTCACGGACAGTCTGGGAAGGTCCTGATGACAGAAGGTGACAATGAAGGCAAGAACGAAATTGTGGTTGGGCCAAGATAAATGCCTTCAATTGGGGATGCAGCAGGGCCATTGGGCAGGAATTACCAGCTGATCTTGGGTCCCCACCAGTGCAGGAGAAGGCTCTGCGGCCAGTGGCAGGTTCAAATCTCTCTGTGCTTGGGGTTTATCTGAAAGTCCCAGAGGGGCACTCTTCATCCACGCCTGCTCCTTAGGGCTCCCCCACCCACCCCCGGCTTCTTCATCTCTGCCTGCCACAGGGCTATTGGAACAGCACTCAAAGCATCTCATGGGCCTTATAGAATCGCACAGGCTTCCAAAGACATTAGGGGGGAACAAAGCTGAGGTTAAAAGTTGAAGGTTTTTAACAGCCCATCGGAACCTGAGTGGTCTCTGCTTTGGCCCCGTGATTGCGACAGCCTTAAGAAGTCTCCGGTGACTTTTCCTGCCATTGCCTCCAGACACTGTGAAAGCCTGAGGGTCAAACTATGTCCATGGCACAGCGTGGCAGGAACAGAGTTTTTGGAGAGATGTGATTTCAGCCCACTGTTTGGGATGTTTGGGTTTGGTCCTGTTTGGAGGCTGAGCTCCAAAATCTGGCTGAAACAAGGTCTCTGGGATCCTGTCTACAGCTTCACACATAAAAACCACCCACACAGTGATGGGCAGCAGACCCACCTGCAAATGATGGTGCCCAGTGGTCACCCAGGCAACAGAACAAAGAGGAAAATGAGTACCACGGATGAACCCCCCAAAAAGTCGTGGGGAGAAAAAGCCAGCACATCCAGCACCTCGTGTAATGTCCTTTATGTCACGTGAACAGCGAGGACAAATCTACAGAAGCAGAAACCAGAGGCAGAAAGCAGAAAGCAGCCCAGGTGGACCAGGCTGGCCCATGGGTATCGGGCATCTTTTCAGATCCACGGCACTTTCTAAAGATGCTCCGCGGAGATTCGGGGAACCTCCTTGAACTCGCTGTACGTCGCTGCACCTGGAGGGGCTGAGGACGAGTGATGTAAACCCCGTCAGGAAATGGACACATCCAGCAGGAGTGCACTCTCAGGAGGTCCCTACAGGAGTCGGATTCACACAGACAGAAAGGAGACAGCGGCGGGGCCTGGGGAAGGGCAGGGCGAGGCAGAGATTCCTTTTCAGAGAACATGAGAACGTTCCGGGGACAGATGGTGGGGGGGGTGGCGTGACGCCACGCGTGTCTTTAATGCCGTCGAACCGCGTGCGTTTGAACAGGGTAAAGACGGTCCATATTATAAGCTTTCTACGACCTTTTTTTTTTTTTAACTGAGACGGCAAAACAAAAACAAAAAAATACACACACACATACACACACAAAACCAAAAAAACAAGGCTGGATCAGGAGCAGTGGCTTCTTTTATACTCAGCAATTCTGAAAGCGGACGGTTTCCAGCATGGGGCGATCACATGTGGCATCAATCCGTATCTTTGCCTGACGTGGGCCCACAAACCCTCCGGTTCAGGTGGGGATATTTGAAAAACAGGCTGATGTGTTTAAACAGCACGAAACCGAAGCCTCGCTAGGAGCGCTCTGCGTGCGGACGTCCTTCGCCTGCGCGCGGTCCCCGACCACGCACGCACAGACGCACACATGGGCGTGCACGGACGCGTAGACGCACACGGGTGCACGGGCGCACGGGGTGTGCCTCGACGGGCGTGTGAACGTGTGCGTCTGCGTTCGCGCTCCTCTGTTGAAGCAAGCCTGGACGATCACAGCGCTTCGCCCGGGCCTATGTTCAGATACCTTGGGCACGTGAGGGATTCTTTTTTAAAAAGGCCCCATGGAGCCTCCCCAAGCCTCCATGCCACCCACCCCACGCCCCATCCGTGTTCACCCCACGTGTTCGGAACTACATGATTCTGCTGAAATCGAGGCTCCAGGGGGCCTGGCGGGAGGATAACGGGGTAGGTCGCCTGCAAGAAGGGAGGGGCCTTTAGCTGGCAGGGGTCCCGGAAGCCCCACAGAGGCACCTGCTGGCCCTCTGCACTTAGAAAACCCACGGTCTTGCTTCTCTGCGTGTTTGGCTGCCCCACACCCTCCAAAGAGCCGTCTCTTGGTTTTTCTGATGTCTCCCTAGATACGGATGTGTTACCCCCCTTTCCAGGAGACTTCACAGGGCAACCCATTGAGCAAGGATGTGGGGTGGGGGACACCCCTGCACATGCGCACACACAACAGTAATAAAATGCTGAAACAGGGGCAAGCCCTGCTCCGGGGCCTCACACAGACCCCTGGGGCAGGCGGATGGTCACGTGAGCTTGCAACTCCTGGATGGAAATTTCCAAGAATTCCAGAGAGCATGTTGGACCCCGGGGGGGAAAGTCACAGGAGGTGGGTCGGCCTGGGTGGCAGAGGGGGGCTGCCCTTCCAAACAACAGCGCTGATGGTGATGCAATGTGGACCGCAGAGCTGCACCCGGCGACCTCCTGTCCCAGATGCTGTTACTAAGGAGACCAACTTCCCCTGAATTCAAGCAGCGTTGCTTATTCACGAAGCAGCAGGAAAACGTTCTATGAGGGTGATTTAAGGTTTTCACAGCTTTTTAAGCATCGGACATGGGAAGTCCCTGCCCAGAATGCGAGGCTGCCTCTCGCTGGCTCAGGGTTTCCGCCCCCCCAGCGGCGATCTGGCTTTCCAGGGTTCAGCTTTGGGACACTCGGGAAGAGCAGGGGGACAGCACACCCTCCATGGCCAAGCCAGGGCCCTCAGGACAGCCCTTTTCCTGTCTCCTCGGCCTGTAGCTTTGAGTCCTTTCTCTGGGATGTCACTGGCCATCTCTGCAAAGGCTCCCCAGGGGGCTCTCTGCTCCCAGGAAACCCAGGGGTGGGCTCAGACCCTGTCCTCCATGGGGACAGAAGGGGATGGAAGGGACCTCCAGGCTGCACCTCCAGGCCAAGGGGGTGGATCCCACAAAGCTGCCCCACTCCCACCCCCGAGTCAGCTCCAGGCACGAGCACCTCCTGCAATCACCCAACCAGGGGCCAGCATCACAGCCCCAGAATTTCAGAGTGTGTGTCCTGTGGTGGCTGGAACAGTTCCCACAAGCTGGGGGCTTCAACCACCAAACCTAATTCGTCTCAGCCCTGGGGACCAGACGTCAGAGGTCAAGGGGTCCCAGGGCTGTGCTCCCTCCAGAGGCTCCAGGGGAGGGTCCTTCCAGCCTCTCGCAGTTTCCGGGGGCTCCAGGTGGCCCTGGGCTGGTGGCCACCTCCCTCCCGTCTCTGCCTCCGTCTTCCCGTGGCTTCTGCTCTGTGTCTTCGTCTCCTCTTCTGTCTCTTAGGAGGACACTGTCCTTGGAGGGAGGGCCGCCCTGATCCTGTAAGTGACATTCTGAGATTCCAGGTGGACATGGAGTTGGGAGGGGCCTATTCACTTCAGCACATGTGTGTCTGCTTTTCTCCCAAAGCAGTGATGGCGGGGACCAGTCCGCAGGATGCCCCACAGTCACCCCACCCTGGAGGTCCCAGAGCCCCCACTGCTGGTCCCTCCCAGGTCTCACCTTACAGGCTAAGGGCTGTTTTCCTTTCCCAGGGGAGCCCTGAGCTCAGTCCTGTGTGTCTCCTTGGGATGCACACAACACACAAAGTGTCCCGCTTTGGGCAAATCTCAGCCTCCCAGGAACCTGCTGTCTTGGCATCCTGGGCACTGCAGGGACGGGGCCCTTCATCTTCCCAAAGTAGCACAGTTACTGAGCTGGCACAGGTGTGTCCAGGGGCTGACCGGGCGGCCGGCCCTCCTATGGGCTGCGTGGTCAGGACTTGCTGTGTACCTGGTCCTCAGAGGACCCCACGGTCAGGCCAGGTGCAACCCCAGATGCCATGGGAACGTGCCAAGGCCCGGGGCTCTGGGCTGGGAAGGGGAGGCAGAGAATGCCCCCCCCCCGGGGGGGGGAAGCTGCACCCCAAAGCATGTCAGCGAACCCCAACTTGTAGCTGCAGACACTCCGTGCCCCGGGCCACTTATCTCCCACCCAGCGACCCTCCACCAATGCCTCCTGGACAGACGTTTTTCCCTCCACGGTAGCCACTTGTGGACATTTAAGTAAAACCTGGCTCCCACTGCTCCAGAATAACCCTCTGCTCTGCAAGCCCCCGTGTGTGTTGGCTTGGCTCCTGGAGGGACCCAGTGATGTCGGGGGGACAACACGGGCTTGTGTGTGGCCGCCTGGCGGAATCCCAGTGCCCAGAGGGGATCGCAGGTGAACTGAACCTGAAGCCGGGGGCCCATGAGGCTGCAGGAGCAGAGCAACCCCCAGCATCCCCGTCCTGAGGGGTGGGGGCAGGCCATGAGTCAGGCGGCCCGCCCGGCGGGCTATCCGGGGCTGAGGGGAGCGCAGGTGCCTTCAGCGGTGAGCTGGCCCCTGCGATGCCAGGGGACCCTCTGCGCCTCGGGGAGGCAGGGGCGGCGGTGGGAGGGGGGAGGAAGGCGAGGAGAAGGGGAGGGAGGGAGGGAGGAGGTCCCCGCGTGTTTCCCCCGCGGCGCGCAGCAGGCGCTGGGCTCAGAAGACGCTCTCCTGGCGCTGGAGGCAGGGCCGGCCGGCTGGGTCCGCGCCTTCGGCTTGGGCGCTGAGCACCGAGCGCGCCGAGAGCGTGCGCGCCGAGAAGAGGCTGTCCCGGCGCACGTCCCCGCTGTCGGTGGGCAGCGGCCCGTAGCCCAGGTAGTCGCGGAGGCGCAGCTGGAACTCGCGGGAGGCGAAGTAGTAGACGAAGGGGTCCAGGCAGTTGTTGAGGCAGCTGAGGCAGAGCGTGAGCTTGTACACGTGGTAGTAGCTGTGGCCGAAGAAGAGCCGGCTGACCATGTGCAGCAGCAGCACGAAGTTGTTGGGCGCGAAGCACGTGACGAAGGCCAGCAGCACCACGGCCGCCAGGCCCACGGCGCGCCGCCTCTGGCCGCGGCCGTGCGGGTCGGCCGAGCGCAGCAGCGTCAGGATGGTGGCCGTGTAGCAGGCGACGGTGACCACGAAGGGGATGAGGAAGAGCAGGAGGAAGAGCGTGAAGAGGAAGATGGCCCACATGGCCACGCTGGGCAGCATGGTGGACTTGAGCACGTCGAAGCAGGTGACGATGCCCAGCTCCTCCACGGCGTACGTGAGATCCGTGCGCGCCAGCGGGGCCAGCGCGGCCAGCAGCAGCAGCCACAGGCCGGCGCAGGCGGCCACGGCGTAGCGGCGGCGGCGCCAGCGCGCAGAGGCCAGCGGGTACACGACGCCCAGGAAGCGGTCCACGCTGATGCAAGTCATGGTGAGGATGGACGAGTACATGTTGGCGTAGAAGGCCACGGTCACCACGTTGCAAAGCAGCACGCCGAAGACCCAGTGGTTGCCGTTGCAGTGGTAGTAGATCTGGAAGGGCAGCACGCTGGCCAGCATCAGGTCCGTGACGCTCAGGTTGATCATGAAGATGACCGAGGGCGTCTTGGGGCGGATGTGCCTGCACAGCACCCACAGCGAGAACAGGTTCCCCGGGATGCTGACCAGCGCCACCAGCGAGTACACCACCGGCAGCACCACGGCGATGGCCGGGTCCCGCAGCATCAGGATGGTGGCGTTGTCGGGGCGCGTCAGGTTCATGTCCATCCTGGGGCCGGGCGGCGGGGCCGGTCTGGAAGGCAAAGGGGGCGCAGGGGTGAGATGGGCAGGGGAGAGGGAGTCCCCACCCCCACCCCCCGCCCGCAGCGTACGTGGGAGGGGCGGCGGCTTCTGGCTCCTCCTGTGCTGGCCCTCCCTCCGGCCCCCTCCCTGGCGCAGACCGTGGCCAGAACGGGAGACGTGAAATCCTCCAAGTTTGTGCCCCTACCACAGGCTGCTCCTCCAGACCCGGGATGGGAACTCAGAGAGCTTACCCTGCTCCACCCTGGTTGGAGGGGAAGAGACCGCCAGAGGGGGATGTGGAAGGCCCGTGTCCAGTCCCCACAGGCAGCAGGCGTGTGATCTTTGCTGCTTGAGCTAGAGGACAAGGGACCCTTCCTGTCACTGCCAACCCCCCCACTGCCTCCTGTGTGCCAGACCCAGGGCGCTGCACACCTGCCCCTTCCTTGGCAACTTCCTTCCTGTGACTTGGAAGCATGGGGGCCTTGCTGTGAGGCCCGGTGCACAGGCTTCAACATTGGGGCTGTGAGGATGCCAGGGGAGTGCGGCCAAGGTACAAGTGACAAAGTTACCAAGAGACTGACCCTGTTTCTAAGCTGAAGAACAGCCTGGAGCCAGACCCCCATCTCCAGACCCCTGAGCTGGGCACCTATCCTTATGCCAGCCCCCAACACACCAGGTCTACCCTGTGAACAAGGACTTGAGTAAGGTGTGAGAAGATGCCATGGGCCAGGTCAGAAGAGGTCATCACTGGACCCTGACTTTCCTCCGGGAGTCACGACTGCCATGCAGGGAGCTGCCCTGTCCACCTCCTGTCCCCCTGCGGTCCCCGGGCGCTCCAAGGGGCAGGTGCTCACACAGGATCCACCAGGCAGGGGTCTTACCCAAGAAACTGCCCATGTGACAGCTACCAGGAGGCAGTGGGGGGGAGAGCACCCAACCTCAACGTGAGTGAAGGAGAGAGGTGGGGGGGCGCCCTGACTGCGGCGAGGGCCCCAGAAAGCTCTGTCAGGTGCATGGGGTCCTGTTCCCCAGGAACGAACACCTTCCATCCTGGGGGCACCGGGGGGGGGCCTCCATGCAGACAGGGGGAGGGAGGCGGAGGCCAGAGCTGGGGCTGCGTATATGTGTGTGTAGGTGCGTATGTGTGTATATGTGTGTGTGTGTGTGTGTATGTGTGTGTATATATGTATACGTGTGTGTATGTGTTATATGTGTGTGTATGTGTGTGTAGGTGTGTATGTGTGTATAGGTGTGTATATATGTGTGTGTATGTGTGTGTGTATATGTGTGTATATATAGACACACACACGTACATTCAGTTGCATGTGTGTGTATGTGTACACACACGCCATTGCCTAGGTATGTATGTGTCTGTGTACACATTCTGCGCTGTGTGTGCATATACGTGTGGCTTGTATATATGTGTGTGTGTACATGGCATGTAGAGAATAGACTACACAGTCTATGGCATATACATACACACATGGACCATACACACACACACACACACACACACACACACACGTCTACTCACACACGTCTGTATCCTAAGCACACATACCCCGCTGGCGTCATTTATCAACATTCTGATGAACGTTTTTATTTCCGTATCTACTTATTTACTGTTCCAGGGCCACGCCGGGGGCGTGTCATTTCCCAGGGTGCAGGTCGCAGCAGAGCTGCAGCTGCCGGCCGCCCCCACAGCCGCAGTGCTGGTGTATCCGTGTGTTTCTGTACGTATTTATTTATGTACGTGTTGGCCGCAGTGTGCAGCAAGCCGCCTGATGGGAGAGTTCAGGTCCCAGATCAAGGCTTGAACCCGGGCCACCGCAGTGAGAATACCGAGTCCTAACCACTAGACCACCAGGGAACTCCTGACCCTGTTGCATTTATATACATATTTCTGTGTGTGTGTAGATACATAAGTTGTACACATATCCGTGTGCAACTGAATATGCACGTGTATTTATACACACACAGGCATGTATATATCTGTGTGTTCCACACCCCCTCCACACGAACGTGCCAGGGGGGTGTATGTATGTATACACAGAAGCATATATGCAATGCGATATGTGTGTCTATATACACACATACCCATTCACACACACACACACAACTGTGTATAACAGGGTGTACACCTGCGCAGATATGTCTACAAACACACACATAGATTTGCACATATACACGTATGCCAATGTAAAATATAAAGATTTATTTCAGGGCAGGCTGCGGTGTAGATGGATGTGGCGTGGCTGTGGCTGGGGTGTAGACCTGCAGCTGCAGCTCCCATTCGACCCGAGCCTGGGAACCTTCGTATGTGGCAGGTGCAGCCCTAAAAAGAAAAAAAAAGCCAAAAGAACAGCATTTATTTCAGGGAATTGGCTCACACGTTTGTGGGGCCGGTGAGTGTCAAGTCTGCGGGGCCGGGGGGGCCAGGCTGGAGGAGATACCCAGGGAGGAGCTTCTGTAATGCACACCCACAGAGGCAGTGGGTTCTGAGCCCACTCCTCCTGCCGCTGCACCTTGAGGCTTGCACTCTTTTTTTTTTTTTTTTTTTTTTTTTAATGCTTTTTAGAGCCACCCCTGCAGCATAGGGCAGTTCTCAGGCTAGTAGTCAAATCAGAGCTGCAGCTGCAGGTCTACACCACAGCCACAGCAACACCGGATCCAAGCCACATCTGAGACACACCACAGCTTACAGCACTTAACATATCCTCATGGACACCATGTCCGGTTCTTAACCAGCCGAGCCACAGCGGGAACGCCGAGCCTTGCACTCTGGAAGGTTTATTTTTTCTGCTCTTCCTCCGTCCATGGAGAAGGCTGCCGAGCTGCCCACGCAGCCCACTCCTGACCACCGGCCCCTCGATCCACACGGGGACAGAGCGCAGAGACCAGGGCCAACAGGAAGAAGGGGTCCCAGACGCTTCTGGGCACAGTGGGTCCAAGTTTCACTTTGCGGTTTGTTCTGCAAAGGCAACCCCAAGGCAGCTCCCAGTTCACTCATGCTGGTTTTCAAACTCCGCGTGCTGGCTTCCCCACTTCTCTTTACCTGTGCTGCATCCACCTGGGCGATTCTGGGTTTCTCCTTCCTTGAATGCAGGGAAAAAGAGCTTTCACAGCGACGGCAGCCGGGTGGGGGGAACAGGAGAGAGAGAAGCACGGCGTGTGTGTTTTCTGGCTTTCAAAGAGGCCACCTGCCTTGGGCCCCTTGGCCTGGAGCCCATGGGGTGGGGACACAGGGTGGGGGGCGAGGGCACATCTTTAGGAGGCTGGAAGGAAAAGTGACGTGTGGAGTTGCGTTGAGTCTGTCCTGCATGCCACGTTCCTGTAAGGGGCTGTCTGCCAGCCAGCAAGAGAATCCCCACCAGAAGGCGACCCTGAAAACACCTCGAATCCAGACGCCCAGCCTCCAGGAGTGTGAGAAACAAATGCCTGCTGTTTAAGCCACCCCGTCTGGGACGTTTGAAGTGCCAGAGCTGACCAAGACAGCCGGTATACCGATGGCTCAGGCTGTGGCTGCAGGCACCTGTCACACTGCAGTGCCGCTCGCGGGAGGTCCTGGGATCATGCAGATCGTAGCAACCGCCTGAATCCCCTGCACCACAGGTCACGGACGCCCTAATCCATTCCGCGGACTCTGCTTTGGAGCTGGCAAGTGGCGAGGCAGGCGTCATGTTTTGCAGACAAAGGCAGTGGGGTTCCAAGAGGGGAGCGCATAGAGCTGGGGTTCAGAAGGACTCGACCGCCACCGCCGGGCTCCACCATCGTGTCCTTCTCATGCACGGCGAGCCTCCCCACTATTCTACTGATGGCCTCTGGCTGTGGCCGCAGGCACCCCGGCACCAGCACGGTATGAGCTGTTGTGGTGACCCAACCATGGTTGCAGGCATCCCTTCCCTGCACGGGGGGGGTCCCAGGACCCTGTGGCCGGCTCTTGGGTCTGACTGACGGCTTCTCCTGCGTCTTGATTCGCTCCAGTCGAATCCAGGGATGGCGTTTCCTTCCGGCTGTGTACACCTGGAGCAGCCTTTTCCCCGTGTGCTTGGGACTCGGAAGCCAGAGCTGCCAGCCTGGCTGAACAGCACGTCATGCAAAAGTCGGCAGGGTCTCGGCCAGCCTGGGGGGGTCTCTCCTCGGAGCCCACAGGTGGAAACTCTGGGACCGCTTAGGGTTTTAAGGTCTGACTTTTTCACCTTGCCTCCCCCCTCGCCGTGCAGCCGGGGGCGACCGCTCTGCTATTTTGCAGGTGTCCCAGGTGGTCGCTTCGCCACCTGACTGTGGTGTGTTCAAGGCTGGGGATCGTGAAATCCAGGTGAGGGGCTCGCCAGGCATCAGGTGTGCCCGTCATAGCTCAGGACTGTGCCCCAAAGACGCCCTCTGCACTTTGCTTGTCCCCACCGTCGCACGCCGAGGGGGTCTATGAGCAGCAAACGTGGCCCGGGGGCCACCCCGGAGGCCAGGTCACTGCCTCCCGAGCTTACCTGGACGGCAGATCCTGCTTCACAACCTCTGCCCTGGTGTTTCTTCCACCAGCAGCTCGCCATCTAGGCCAAGCATGTGCAGAAAGCGCTTCCCCAAACCCGTGTAAAAATGGCCCCGTTTTCGGTTTGAGTGGCAGCTTTCCGCTCCGCTAGCTCGCGGCCAGGTGCCAGTCTACCCCGGGCACCGGCCCCGCTCCCCTTGGGGACCAGGTCCATCCATTCTTGGCTTCAGGAGCACAGGGCCTTCTTGGGGGTCTCTGTGGGTGCCGCCGGCAGGGGGCTGCACGGCAGGGAGCGACCTCTGTCACTTCCCGGGGACAAAGCCGAACGGGGGAGGCTTCTGTGTGCCTGGGGGCGGGGGACAGGGTGTCTGAGAAGAGGGAAGGTGGACAGAATCGGAGACAGAAAAGCCACGGCCCTGGCATGGAGTGGGGGGTGCCCTGGAGGGCAGGGCAGGTGTTTTGGGGGGCATTCTTTCTGTTCCTGCTCGCCCAGGGCTGAGGCCCCCCACCTGCCATCTTCTCCTCCAGGTGGGTGCTTCAAAAGAAGCGGATTTGCATAACACGCGCAGGCTGCCGGGCTGCCGGGAGGGGAAGCAGCGTGGCAGGAAACCCAAGTGGGCGGAGGGAGGTCCTGGCCGCACTCTGCAGCCCAGAAGCCGCTGCCTCCCGGGTGGCCCCGTGCTTTCACCTGCGCGCCCCCCACCCCCAGACTCTGGAGCCCCAGCCTGCAGCCTGAGGGTGTTTGGACCCCAGAGCCCGGCCGCCTGGGTGATTAATAAAGAAATCACCTCTCGCAGATGCTGGCGCCTCTGAAACCCACAGCATTTGTGGTTGAGACCCGAAGGAGGCCTGGGGGGGTGGGTGGGTGGCAAGATGGAAATTTTGTGAAAAGAGTGCAAAACGGTCTCAGGGGCAGCAGACACCCTGCCAGGCGCCGGGCGCACAGAGGTGGCTCCTGCACGAGGCAGGCGGCCGGGCAGGGGGGCTGCCCCAGGCAGGTGGCTGGGAGGAGCGGCCGACGAGCCCTGCGGGAAAGTGCACGCAGACCCGCCGTGCTGCATCAGCTGCCCAGGGCTGCTGTGCGCCCCACCCTGTCTGGTCCTCTCTTCACAGCCTGACTGAGCTGACCTTGACCTGTCTTCAATATTTACACAGCTTCAAGGCTGCTGGCGAAAGAGGACACTTCAGGGGGTTCTCACGCATGGGCTGGCATGTCAGAGCACGTCCACCCCACAGCCCCCCAACACCACGGCCGCCACCCCCAGCCCTCCCGCCCCAGCCCTCCTGTACGCACATTTAAAAATTAAGTTCAAGTGCACGACTCGGACAGTCCACCCCGTAGACATGCACAGCTCAGTGGCATGGGCCACACTCACAAAGTTTGGCAACTATCACCTCTATCTGTTTGTAGACAGTTTTCATGGCCCCAAAAGGAGACCCTGTCCCCATGAGCGGTCACGCCCCAGCCCCTGGCAGCACGACCCCACTTCCTGTGTGTGGATTTATCTCTTCTGGACACTTCCTGTGAATGGAATCCCACAGTGTCTGTCCTTCTGGGTCTGGCTTCTCTCACTGAGCATCGTGGGTTCAAGGTCCATCCACATGGCAGCCTGTGTCAGAGCTTCACTCCTTTTCATGGCTGCATAATACTCCACCACGTGGATGGATCCTGTTCTGTGTATCTCTCCACCCACCCACCCATCCATCCATCCCCCATCCATCCATCCATCATCCATCCTGCATCCATCCATATGTCCATCCTTCCAACCATCCACCCACCCATCCATCCATCCCCCATCCATCCATCCATCCATATGTCCATCCATCCATCATCCATCCATCCATGGACATTTGGGTTGTTTCCATCTGTGAATTTGACTCCTCCAGCGCTGGCTAGTGTGAGCTGCCTCATGGGTTTTGGTCCCACCGAGGTTGTAGCACTTTGCTAGGAAAGCCCTTGGGGCCTCACCCCAAAGCTTCTGGGGGCCACCATTTGGGAGAGCTGGCGGGGTCAGTGCTTTGAGTTACGTGGAATCGTCATGTGCTGCATAGGGGCAGAGCAGACTGGCGCTTTGCTCCTCATCCAGGAGAGCTCCCGCCCAGCAGATCTTGTTCAACAGACTCGGGATGAGGGAACCAAGCTGAAGTCACAGCTGCCCAATGCAGGAAGTGCTGGGAAAACGCAGGGCATGGGCCCCCCCCACCCAGACTGTCACCAGCCTCTGAGGGTTGCCGTGGCACCAAGGGACCCAGTGAAGCATGTTGTCAACTGGGGTGTGTCCATAGATGGCAACTAGATCAGTAACCGGGAGGGGATCCTGGGAAGGCTGAGCCAGTGACCCCAAACTGGGGGCTTAAACAGCCTGCATCCACCCTCCCCCATTCTGGAGACAAGGAGACGTCTGAGGTCAAAGGGTCCCAGGGCCACACTCCCTCCAGAGTCTCCAGGCAGCCCCGCCTCCCTCCCGTCTCTGCCTCCATCTTCCCGTGGCTTCTCCTCTGTGTCTGGGTCTCCTCTTATGTCTCCTAGGAGGACACTGTCCTTGGATGGAGGGCCCCCCTCATCCAGGAGGACCTCCTCTCAGACCCTTCCCTTCATCACACCTGCAAAGACCCTGTTTCCAAGGAGGGTCTTTGCAGATGTAATAAGTTAGGTTAAGATGAGGTCCCCCTGGAGCAGGAGCACCTGAGACCTCTATGCTGGGGTCCTTATAGAAAGGGGACATTTCAACACAGACACACAAGAGAGGGAGAAGGCCACGTGGAGACGGAGGCAGAGATGGATGTGACGGGCTCATCAGCAAACACCAGCAGCTGGGCGAGAGCCTGGGACAACCTGGACCCTCCAGAAGGAACCAGCCCAGCAGACCCCTTGATTTCAGACTTCTGGTCTCCAGAACAGACAGATACTGGATCTTTGTTGTTCAAGGCCCCTAGTGGGGGGCGATTTGTTACAGGGGCCGTGGGGAAGGACCATGCAAAGGAAAAGAAGAAGAATTTAGCTGATTGACTTCAGAAAGCCAAAGCCACGATCCTGCAAAATAAAAGAAAGCTGACAGTCTCGGGGCAAGATGGAGGAGGAGGGCGATGGAAGCAAAGGTGTGAAAACGGCCCTGTGAGCAACATCGACATATGGTCCGTGACCCCTTTTCTTGGCCAACATATTCGGGGCGGCGGGGGGGAGGTCTATAAATGATGAGCAGCTTTGCGGAAGCCCAGAATGAATGCCAAGTCTGGCCACCAAGGCTGCACCCAAGGCCCAAAGCAGGACCTGACCTTCTCCTGCTCAGGTCTCCTGCCTAGAGTGGGTGAAAGGTCTCCCCAGTAGCACTTACACCAGAGACCCACAGTGCTGGGGGACATGCCCCATGACCCAGACCCAGTGCCCCTTCCAGCCTTGGGAGGGAGAGGGGGACAGGTGTATGCCTGGAGGCAGATCCACACTAGCCTTGAGAATTCAGCCTTGGGCCAACTTGCTGGGGTGGCCAGGATTTTACAACAGGGTCCCATGGTCACCATTCACATACGCAATCTTATTTCTGCAAAAGTCTTGATGGACAGGTCATCTAGACGCATGACGGGTACTAGAGGGGTGACAGGCAATGGATGGAGCCCAGGGCTTCTCACCCAGGCAACACTGTCATCCTTGCCAGGAGACACTCAGCAATGTCTGAAGACATTTCTGGTTGTCGCAACGGGGAGAAGGGGGAGCCACTGGCACGTGGTGGGTGAAGACCAGGGACCGTGTTCAACACCTGACAGTGCACAGGACACCCCACATCAGAGCCATCAAGCCCCAAATGTCAATAGTGCCGAGGCTGAGAAACCCTGACTTAGCATCAGAGATTCTCTCTCTCTCTCTCTCTCTCTCTCTCTCTCTCTATCTATCTATCTATCACCTATATCTTATCAACCTACCTACCTGCTTATCTATTTTTTATCTATCATCTCTCTATGAATCATCTACCTATTATCTATCTCTCTGACTTTCTATCTTTCGGGGGGAGGGATCCCAAGAACCAGAGTGACTGCAGAGAAATCACAGAAGGAGAGAGAAGCTTGAAAGGAAGGGCACGAGCTGGGGAAGCAGAGGGACAAGGAGGAGGTTGAGGATGTCAAGACCCCTTTGAGGAACATACCAGAAGCATCACACCCTGCACCTTCCCCCCCACAGGGCCCCTTTTGCTTTCATGAGTGTCCTTCCACGCTGGAGCCCAACACATCTCAACAAGACCAGGGTCAAAGCTGCCTCTCTATGCAGCTTCCTAGGTTCCTCCCACCCAAGAAGAAGTGAAGGCAGCCTCTTCTGGGATCCCAGGTGCCAATGAGTTTCAACGTTGCCTAAATGTTTAGACCTTCCAATTAGAGAGCATGTGCATATTTGCTCTGAGTCAAGAAATATAAAGAAACAGCAATATTTGTGCTTCTCCTCATGCTTTTTGCCTTTAGGACCATCGACTCCAAGGTGGCCCCTGGGAGATGCTGGCTCTGAAGCATCCTTCCAGACATGCCTCAGTGTACATCAAACACGCACGTGTGCACACTCACCCACACAGGTAGGAGTTTTACTTTGCATGCTGTACATATCAGCTCCCGCTCCCTTCCCGCTTTATACAAACTGACAATGTCCCCATCCCACACATAGAGTTCCCCTCTGCTGTTTTCCACACTTGAATGCCCTGTGGTGCATTTCACCCTGTTCCCCAACCTGTGGGCATTTGGCTGGATGGCCTGAACTTCGGACTGTGCACACACACACACCTCTGCAAGCATTTCTGGGCATGCATGTGACACTGACTTCTAGAAGACTTCCCCAGCAGTAGAACTGCCCATCCAAAAGGGGTACACATTTGAAATTGAATGCATATAGTAGAAAAGAAGAAAGATCTGAAACCAACCTTCTAAGCTCCCACCTTAGGAAACCAGAACAAGAAGAGCCATTTAAATCCCAAGTGAACAGAAGAAAAGAAATAATAAAAATGAGGGCATAAATTAATGAAATTAAAAACTGGAGCTCAAGGGGGGGGGAAGATATCAAAAGTTGGTTCCTTGAAGAGATTAATAAAAAATGATAAACCTGTAGTCAAGCTAACTAAGAAAAAGAGAAAGACAAAAATGAATAATATCAGAAATGAAAGAGGAGACATCACTACAGATCTCATGGACATTGTAAGGCTGATCACGGAAAACTGTGAACAATTCTATGCCCACACGTTGTATGACTTAGATGAAGTGGAGCACTGCCTTGACATAATCTGCCAAAATGCCCACAAGGAGAAAGAGACCCTTTGAACAGCTCCATCTCTATTAAAGAAATAGAAGCGATAATTAATAACCTTCCAAAAAAGAAAGCACCAGGTCCAGATGGATTCACTGGTGAATTCTACCCAGCATCGAAAGGAGGAATTACAGTAACTCTTTACCATCTCTTCCAAAAAACAGAAGCTGATGGATTAAATATCCTCACATGTACACTGTGCCCATTTGGGTTTGCAGCTAATAGAATAAGGTGGGGGTGGGGGGAAATCTCATTTTTTGCATTCTAACCAACAATGTGTCATCAACCTGTTTCATCTTTCCCACCAACGGGTGAGAAGTGCTGTCTCACTGAAGTTTCAATTTGCACCTTCATTTTGGTCATAGAGGTTGGCTGAGTGTCTTTTTCATGTTTGTTCTCACACTGGCATTTCCTGTTGGCAATGCCTTTGTCCTACTGAGCCTGACCCCCAGCCCCATTGGTCTCCTCACTGGCCACTCAATGCTCTTATTAAGGTCACAGTAGCGGCTATTTCTAGTGATGATCATTGATGACATCTGTGCAAATCTATTTCTGGGTTTGCTATTCTGCTCCCTTGTCTCTTTCACCCGAACCACACTGTCTTGATCACATCAGGTAGTGCCCTCTGACTGTGTCCTTCTCCTGCAATATTGTGCTGGCTGTTCTGAGTCACGTCCCTTTTTCTCTGGCGTGTATGCTGCCATCAGCTCTTGCCCTCTGCAGGTCATCTTTTAGTTTTGTGAGTGGCATTTCACATGACATTCAGTTTATATCTTTCTGTCACAGCTTCTTCTCCTTTACACGTTCTGTATTCTGCGTCCTGTTCAGGAATACCTTCTCTACCCCCCACTCTAAAAGATTCTCCTCTCTTCTTTTTTCTGAGTGCCTTCATGGTTTTATTTTCTGTTGCCCTGGCTGTATTGTAACTGTTCCTCCTGAGCCTACCCTTTGCAGAGGTTCAGTGTCTGCTGATCGAAGGCACAACAGAATCCAAGAAAACACAGCATAAAACCTCAAACTTTCAGAAAGCAAGGGTGTCTGAGACGTTGCTGAGTTCACTTACCCACCAGAACCTGACTGTCTTTTCAACAGGGATTCTGAGCCTCATTTAAGGTGTCTGTGTGGGGGCAAGGCAGAGACACTGCCATCCTGATGCCTCCTTGTAAGATGTGGATATAGACCAACTGGTTCTAGAGCCTGCGGGGAGAGGCAAAACCCCAGAAGAGCCACTACATGATTGGAAGACAAGAACGAAATTGGAGGATTGACAACTTCAAAGCTACAGTCATCAAGACAGTGCAGGGAGAGGCAAGATGAGGGAGGGGAGTAAGTGGCACAAACTACTATTATAAAGAAATAAGCTGCATGGATGGACTGCACGATGCAGGGAATGGAGCCAAAATTTTACAATAACTATAAATGGCATATAAACTATAAAGGGAATCTAACCTTTTAAAATTGTGAATCACAACATTACACGCTTGTAAGACATATTGGATAGCTACTATTTTTCACCTTAAAAAAAAGGAGAATCATCACCTTTTAGGAATATTCTAGGTAGTTTTTTTGTTTGTTTGTTTGTTTGTTTGTTTGTTTTTTGGCTGTGGTGTGCAGCAGCTTGATGTCAGAATATCAGTTCCCACACCAGGGATTGAACCCTGGGCTGCAGCAGTGACCTAACCACTAGACCACCAGAGAATTCCCTCTTAGGTAAATTTAAAAAAAAAGAGAGAGAGAGAGAACGAGAGCAAGACAGTGTAGCATTGATGAAAGAATAGAGAAATAGGTCAAGGGAGCAGAAGAGAAAGCACAGAGACACCATAAATACAGTCAACCCATCTTTGACATAAAAGCAAAGGCACGGCAACAGAGCAAAGAGGGTCCCATCAACTAGTGGCACTGGAACAACTCACAGCCACGGGCGAAAAATATGAACCTAGACACACACCTGATTCTCTTTATTGTAACTCAAAAGGGACCTCAAATCTAAAAGTAAAACACAAAACTATAAGCATCTACAAGATCATGTAGGAGAATGCTTAGCTGCTCTGGGGCACAGTGACGGTTTTTTAGACACAACACCCAAGTCACAATCCATGAAAGAAATCACAGAGACGTTGGACACTAAAAAACATCTGGAGAGTTCCCTGGTTGTCGGGGCTTTCACAGCTGCGGCCCAGGTTCAATCCCTGGCCTGGGAGCTGAGATCCCACATGAGGCTGCTGCATGCCACGACCCCCCAAAATAAAATAAAAAGTCTGTGCTGCAAACGACCCTGTCAAGAGCATACGAAGACGAGCCACAGAGTGGGAGAAAAGATTTGTGAAAGACACCTCTGGGGAAAAAAAAAGAACAGAATCCAAAATATATAAAGAGCTCTTAAACAACCAACAATAAGAAAACAGGAGTTCCTGTTGTGCCTCAGTGGAAACGAAGCCAATTAGTATCCACGAGGACGTGGGTTTGATCCCCAGCCTTGCACAGTGGGTTAAGGATCTGGCCTTGCCAGGAGCTGCGGCGTAGGTCACAGATGCAGCTCGGATCCCGAGTTGCCGTGGCTGTGGTGTAGACCTGCAGCTGCAGCTCCAATTCGACCCCTAGCCTGGGAACCTCCATATGCCACTGGTGTGGCCCTAAAAAGATGAAGACAAGACAAGGAAAAAAATAGGAAAACAAACCACCCAGTTTAAAAACCGTCCCAAGACTTCTCCAAGCAGGTTGCAAAGAAGCGAGGAAAAGACAGTCCCGTCCTGTCCCAGGGCGTCAGGGACTCCAAGACAAGAGAGCACCAGACCGGGATCAGAGTGACTCACATCTGAAAACACCGCCACCACTGCCACCCGTGTGGGTGGGTCCAGACCGAGACCTCTATCCCCGCTGGGCGCCCTGCGAGGGTCCCTGCGTCGGCGGTAGCCCCCTGGCCCCTCTGAGGCTGAGACCCCTATTTATGTGGGACGTGATGCCTTCAAGCCTCCACAGCCTGCAGGCTCCCTGTCTCCGGGCCACCCAGGGACCCCCATTACCTGTGTGTGGCCGGAGGGAGGGCTGCTCCGTTCTGTCCACTTCCAACTACGGACGCGGGGCGGCTGATGGGTGCCCGGGCCGCGCCACCTGCCCCGCGCGTGCTCCGCGGAACCTCAGCTCCCGGCTAAGCACAGACGCCCAGGCATAGTAGCCTCCTCTCCGTCGCTGCGTTAACGTTCCCCTCCACTGCACAACCGGCACGCAGCAGATCACAGGTGATTTGCATGCCGCCGGCCGTCTACACCCGCGCAATGTCCATCCGCCCCCGGCAGGACGCGGCCCCGATCCCCGCGTTCCCTGCCTTGGGCGTCTTTCTCTCCAAGCTCCTGGCACCACCTAACGAGCCAGACACCTCTTTCTGCCCCAAAGCCAGAAGGCTCGGCTTTTCTTTTGCAAGACTTTTTTTTTTTTTTTTTTTTTTTTTTTCCATTTTCAAGCTGCACCTTCAGAGGTCTCCTCAGAATGGCACCTGCAACTTCAGCCTCTGTCTGTGAAGCAGGAAGCCAGGCAAGGTGGATGCATTAATGAATGTGAAGCACCCTTCTGTGAAGAAGAAAAAAAAAAAAAGAAAAGAAAGAGTGGGCCCCCGGGGTTGGGGGCCTGCCAGGAAATAGGAGTTTACAAGCAGCAGCCCTGTCAGTTCAAAAGTGCTTGTCTCATGGGTGAACCCGGACACCAGCTGTGTGAACAGGCTGGTCAGAGCCGCTTGACAGATCAGCCGACTGTCAGCAACAGAGAGACGGACAGAGAGACAGAGAAAGGCGCGCAGCTTTCATCTCCTAACGCCTCTGCGCTGTTTCAAGAGAGGCCCTAAAACCAGCCAGGACCTACCGGACAGCACAGGGAACTCCCCTCAATATTTTGCCCTCATCTATCAAGGAATCAAATCCGAAAAAGAATTTATATGCATATATGACTGAATCCATACACTGTCCTCCTGAAACGAACACAAGATTGTAAATCAACTCTATTCCAATCAAAATTAATTAATGTACCAAATAAATAGGAGTTCCTGTCATGGCTCAGTAGGTTAAGAGCCTGATATAGGATCCATGAGGATGCGGGTTCCATCCCTGGCCCCACTCAGTGGGTTAAGGATCCAGTACTACCGTGAGCTGTGATGTGGGTGACAGAGGCGGCTTGGATCTGGTGTCGCCGGGGCTGTGGCGTAGACCGGCAGGTGCAGCTCTGATTCGACCCCTAGCCTGGGAACTTCCGTAGGCCGCAGGTGCAGCCATAAAAAAAAAAAAAAAAAGATAAAAATTTAAAATAAATAAAACAACAAATAGTCCCTCAAATGTCTTCATGACTAGTGAGACAATCCTTTAGCCATAAGCAGAAGGCCACACTCATGCAATTTCTGTCAAGTCCTACAAAGGGGCCCAGGAGACTGGCATCCAAATAAGATTTGAGAAGGAGCTGAGAGGCCTCGGGGGGCTTGATCCTGCCCCACCCCGACACTTGGCTCTCGCTTGGTGTCTTGATTCAGACCTTGTGACCAGAACCCAGAGCTGTCCTTCTTCTTGCTCTTGAGACGCCGTCAAAACCTCTCTGGGTGAAGCGCGAAATCTCCCCAAAATGCCACTGACACAGACACAGACGCAGGGCGTGCTGACATATCAGGACGTGCTTGGCACCCAGAAAAGGATATTTTATTGTTTGGGGTTTTTTTGGTTTTTTTCAGGGGCTATACCAATGTCAGGTGCACATTCCCAGGGCCAGGGATCCAGCCGGAGCCAGAGCAGGGACAACACCAGATCCTTAAACCCCTGCACCACCAGGGAACTCCAGAAAAGAATATTTTAAAGGAAGGGACCCTGAAAAGCCCTTTTGAGCATGGAACTGCAGCAGACATAACACTTCACAGACACACCTCCCTCTGAGTCCCCTCGATGCCCCCAGGCCCAAGTGAATAAGGTCAGATATAAGGGGCTTGTAGGCTGCGCAGACCCCATGCCAAAACCCACGAGGGTCCCCTGAGAATCCCAGATGCCCTGGAGCGAGGGTCTCTGAGAAAGGAGCCCACCCCCCCCGGAGAGGGGGGTGTGAGCAGAACATTTTATTTTCTGGGTTTTTTAGGGCTCCACCCACGGCATATGGAAGTTCCCAGGCCTAGGGGCTGAATCGGAGCTGCACCTGCCGACCTACGCCACAGCCCCAGCAACCTGGGATCCGAGCCACATCTGTGACCTACACCCCAGCTCACGGCAACACCAGATCCTGAACCCACTGAGCGAGGCCAGGGATGGAACCCGCGTCCTCACAGATACTATCTTGGGTTCCTTACCATTGAGCCACTACGGGAACTTCAGGGCTTGCAGATTAACTCTGTTTTGCATCTGGAACATAAGAAAGCCATGACCCTCTGCTAAGACCGAGTCCAAGGACTGAGCATTGCCAGGGTGTGTCTGGTGTGTAAGTGCAGTGAACACACAGGTTTTGGGGGATGCAAGGCCAAAGGCCGACCCCACCTGAGTACATGGAACACAGGTAGAACCTGGATGCTGTTTAACTGAGAAGAGGTGAGGTCGGGCGGAGGCTGTTCTCCTAGACACCAACCCCAGAAAGAGAGGCCTGGCCAGAGGGGGACAATTTAGGGTCAGGAAGTGGCAGAGCCCAGGGCTCGGTCAGGGAGCCTACCCATAAGCCTGGGTTTCCTTGCTGAGCCAGGAAGGAACAGTGGATAAACAAGGTGTGCTGAGGGCAGCTCTGGTTTAGGGTAGAAAGTGCCAGCTGGTGACTGGGGGGTTCCCCGGGCTCGCGGATAGAACAGAAACTTGTCAGTATGGGTCACTGTCCTGAGGCTGCCATCACTAAGCACCCCATCAGGGGCTTAAAACAACAACCCTCCACCCTCCCCTCCCCTGGGGACCTGGTGTCTGAGGTCAAGGGGTCTCAGGGCTGCCCTCCCTCCAGAGGCTCCAGGGGAGGGTCCTTCCTGCCTCTTCCAGCTTCTGGGGGCTCCAGGCGGCCCTGGGCTGGTGGCCACCTCCCTCCTGTCTCTGCCTCTGTCTTCCCGTGGCTTCTCCTCTGTGACTGCGTCTCCTCTTGTGTCTCTCAGGAGGACACTGTCCTTGGAGGGAGGGCCCCCCTCATCCAGGAGGACCTCCTCTCAGACCCTTCGCTTCATCACATCCGCACAGACTCTCTTCCCAAATAAGGTTCTACTGCAGGTGTCAGGAGTCAGGACAGGGACATGCCTTTTTGAGGAACTCAGTTCCACCCCCGTAACATGCAATTGTCATCCAGACCAGCATCCCTGCCACGGCAATCAGAGAAGAAAAAGAAATAAAAGGAATCCCAACCGGAAAGGAAGAAGTAAAACTATCCCTGTTTGCAGATGACATGATGCTACACCTAGAAAACCCTAAAGAGGCTGCCAGAAACTGTTAGCGCATCCATCAATTTGGTAAAGTCGCAGGATACAAAATTAACACACAGAAATTGACTGCATTTCTATACACTAACAATGAAGGATCAGAAAGAGAAATTAGGGAAACAATCCCATTTACCATCACGTCGAAAAGAGTAAAATACTTAGGAATAAACCTACCTAAAGAGACAAAAACCTGTACTCTGAAAACTACAAAATGCTGACGAAAGAAATCAAAGATGCGCAAAGACATGGAAAGACCTCCCATGCTCTTGGATGGAAGAATCCACATTATCCAAACGACCACACCACCCAAGGCAGTCTGCAGCTTCAGGGCAAGCCCAGTCAAATGACCAGGACGTTTTCCACGGAACTAGAACAAAATAGTTAAATATTCGTCTGGAAACACAAAAGACCCAGAAGAGCCAAAGCCATCCTGAGAAAGAAAAACGGAGCTGGAGGAAGCAGGCTCCCCGACTTCAGACTATACTACAAATCAACAATCATCAAAACCACATGGTACTGGCACAAAGACAGAGATATAGATCATGGGACAGGATAGACAGCCTGGAATTAAACCCACGTACCTACAGTCAATTCACCTCTGACAAAGGAGGCAAGAATACACAATGAAGAGAAGACAGTCCCTTTCATAAGCAGTGCTGGGAAAACTGGACAGCCGCATGCAAAAGAAAGAAATTAGAACATTCTCTAGTATTGTATACAAAAATAAACTCAAAATGGATGAAGGGACTAAATATAAGACTGGACATTATAAAACTCTTAGAGGAAAACATAGGCCAAACCCTCTCTGACATGAACCACAGCAATATCTTCTCAGATTCACCTCCTACAGTAATGACAATAAAAACAAAAATAAACAAATGGGACCTAATTAAACTTAAAAGTTTTTGCACAGCAAGGGAACCCCTAAAGAAGATGAAAAGACAACCCACAGAATGGGAGAAAATCTTTGCAAATGAAGTGACGGACAAGGGATTCGTCTCCAAAATATACAAACACCTCCAGCAGCTCAAAACCAAAAAACAAACAAACAAACAAACAAGCCCATCAAAAAATGAGCCAAAGACCTAAACAGACACTTCTCCAAAGAAGACATGCAGATGGCCAAAAAACACATGAAAAGATGTTCAACATCACTGATTATTAGAGAAACACAAATCAAAACCACTATGAGGTACCACCTTACACCAGCCAGAATGGCCATCATCCAAACATCTACAAACTATAAGTGCTGGAGAGGGTGTGGAGAAAAGGGAACCCTGTGACACTGTTGGTGGGAAGGTAAATTGGTGCAACCCCTGTGGAAAACAGTACGGAGATGCCTCAGAAAACTAAACATAGGACCACCATTTGATCCAGCAATCCCACTCCTGGGCATCTCTCCAGAGAAAACCATGCCTCAGAAATATACATGTACAGACTTTGAAAAACTTAGGGTTTCCAAATAAGACAGGTTGGGGGTCGGGGAATGCACTGGGCGTTTGGGATGGACATGCTATAAAATTGGGTTGTGATGATTGTTGTACAACTATAAATGTAACTGAGTTTAAAAAATGCTATAAAAGTAAAAAAAAAAAAAAAAGATACACATACTCCCATGTCCTTACGGTACTATGTAGAGTAGCCAAGCCATGGAAGCAACCTACATGTCCATCAACAGAGGAGTGGATAAAGATGGGGTCCATATACACAATGGAACACTACTCAGCACTGAAAAGGAAAGAAATAATGGCATTTGCAGAAACATGGCTGGACCTGGACATGATCAGGCTGCATGACGCTAGTCAGACAGTGAGATGCCCACATCCTGTGCTATCCCTTCCATGTGGCATCTGAAAAAAAGGACACAAGGAACTTCTTTGCAGACCAGATAGAGACTCACAGACTTTGGAAAACTGATGGTTTCCAAAGGAGAGAGGTTTCAGGGGAAGGGATGGGCTGGGGGTTTGGCATAGAAATGCTGTCAAATTGGGTTGTGATGATCACAGTAAAACTATAAATATAATAAAATTTATTGAGTAAAACATATGTTCTATATACCTTATATATCTGCGTATAAAACCTATGTATGTGTGTGTGTGTGTGTGTGTGTGTGTGTGTGTGTGTGTGTGTGTGTGTGTATAAAAGCCCGGCGTCTCTTATGAGGGGTGGTTTAAGTCCAGGCGTCCTGGGGAGAGGCCCTGAGAAGGACCCCCCCGCCCTGTCCTGTGCAGGCAGCACCTGCCACGAATGCACACCTGGATGTGACGATGCAGGAGCACTGGACACACCCAAAGGAGAAGGGGGGGAACTAAGAAAATGTGAACGTCACAAAAGAGGAAGAGAGGCTGGAGAAATGCCCCAGAAAGCCTGGGGAAACGGGACGACTCAAGCGACCTGGCCCCGAACTGAACTCTGCTGGACGGGGTCCGTGCTCTCTCTATGGATGTGATTGGAGCAGCCCCCACAAGGGGAAAACGGGAGTTTTGCAATAAAGGGACGTGGCCATGTGAAATGTACCAAGAGACTGTACCTAAGAGGATATCCTACTCTTAGGGAGATGGACGGACGGACGGATGGATGGATGGATAATAGATAGACAGGCAGACAGACAGACAGAAAGGCAGGTAGATAAGTAGATAGAAAGCCTAGTGAGATGGATGAAAATTTAAGTACGTTTGCCACAAATGTTTCCTCCTTGCTCACCTCATTTCAGCGCAGAATTTTCCATCCAACTTAAGACGCCCCTGTTAACTGAATCTAGTCTGCTCCCGGCCTTCCATCACCCATGAAAAATGATATGACATTAAATGTTTACTTGACGGTTTCATGAAAAAAGTGGTATCATCACATGAATGGAAGGAAACTGAGGGGGTGACTCGGGGGTGGGGGGAGCGGAAAATCCCCTACATGGACCCACGTACGTTAATTTTCCACGTGAAATCGATTGCCTGCCCACAGTGTGTCCACGGAGGCAGGATGGGCTGGTGGTGAGGGGCCCAGAGGGGGCGTGAGTGGTGGGGGGCGGTGAGCAAGACGTCGGTCGGGTCTCAGCTGTGTCAAGAGGGAGCTGGGGGCCTGGGGCAGCACCCTCCCTCTGGAAGCCCGGGTTCCTCCTCAGAAGACACGGATCCTATCAGCTTCCAGTGGGTACTTAAACTCGGCACAGTGAGTCAGGGGCCTGAGACAACAGGAACGTGTGTTCTCAGAGTCCTGGGGCCAGAAGCCCCATATCAAGGGGTGGACGGGGCTGGGTCCTTCTGGAGGAAGGTTCAATGAACACAGGAGAACTTCTGAAAGTAGGATGACAAATCGTGCTTTGAAATGAGACAGTGAAGGGGAAATAGTTGAGGCAAGTGTTTAACCCTTCCGTCTGGCTGTCTGGACTGTCCATCCATCATCTCTCCATCTGTATCTCCTACCATTTACCGTCATCCTATTATCATCATCTATCCTTTCATCTACCTACGTATCCATTGTCTTTATATCTATGACCTATCACCTACCCATCAATTTTCCACCCACCATCTATTAATCATTCTACATCTATCCCTCTGGGTTTATTATCTCCCTATAGATATCACTCATTTGTCCCCTATCTATCAATCTATATCTATTTTCTCCAAGTCTGTTTATCTATCTTAACCATCTGCCTAATCTGTCTATATAGACATTCCAGTCTTTGCCTCCATCTTCCCCTGGCTTCTCCTCGGTATCTGTGTCCCCTCTTTGGTCTCCTAGGAGGACACTGTCCTTGGAGGGAGGGCCCCCCTCATCCAGGAGGACCTCCTCTCAGGCCCTTCACTTCCTCACACCTGCAAAGACCCATTGTCTACATAAGGTCCTGTTCTGAGCTTGTGGACAGATGTGAATTTGGGGGGACATGATTCAACCCAAGAAAGCGGTGGTGATGATGCAAAGGACCATCCTGAGATGCACGGGGTCATCCACACCCATGGTTGGGACCACCCCTCCCAGGACAAAGTACTTAACACACCGGTTGTGATTGTCACTGTTTCAGTAAAAGTCGGGGGTCTGAGAGTTGGGTGGGACTGTAGGAGGTGCAAATAATATAGGCATGAAGGGTGGTCCCAGATGAGGTGGGAAGCCTGGAGGTGCTCCCTGAGCAAGGAGAAGATTCCTTTTGTCAGCTTCAACGCCTCACTCTTCACAAACTGCCTCGTGGAAACAGTCTGGTCTTCAAGATTTAAACATAGAGTGACCATGTGACACAGCATGTTCCTCTCCTAGATATAAGCTCAAGAGAAATAAAAACATATGTCCACACAGAAATATGTACACGCATGTTCATAGCCATGCTGTAGACAGCAAAGGGTGGAGACAACCCAAGTGTCTGTGGATGGATGAAGGCATGGACGGGTGGATGGGTGGATGGACGGATGATGGATGGATACGTGGATGGATGGATGGATGATGGGTGGATGGATGGATGGATGATGGGTGGATGGATGGATGGATGGATGGCTAGGTGGATGGGTGGATGGATGCGTGGATGATGGATGGATGGGTGGATGGGTGGATGGATGGAGGGATGGGTGGATGGATGGATGGATGGAGGGATGGATAGATGGGTGGATGATGGATGGATAGGTGGATGGATGGATGATGGGTGGATGAATGGATGATGGGTGGATGGATGGATGGCTGGGTGGATGGATGGATGGCTGGCTGGATGGATGGATGATGGGTGGATGGATGGGTGGATGGGTAGATGGATAGATGGATGGATAGATGGATGGGTGGCTGATGCATGGAGAGATGGCTGGATGGATAAACTTCATGGGGTCCATCCACACAGTGGACTATGACTCATCCATGAAAAGGAGGGAAGCTCATATACAGCCTGCCTTGTGGATGGACCTTGAACCCACGATGCTCAGGGAGAGAAGCCAGACCCAGAAGGACACAGCGTGTGGGACTCCATGGATAGGAAACGTCCAGGACAGAGACACCCACAGAGACAGGAAGCAGATTTTGGGTTGACAGGGGCTGCAGGGAGTGGGGAATGAGGACTGTTGACTTTAGGGGGACGGGGTGTCCTCTGAGGGCATGAGAACGTTCGGGAACCTGAGGGAGGTGGTGGTGGAACGACATGGTTAATGTGCTCCAACCCCGCAATGGTGCATCTCAAAGGGTGACTGGCGTGTTGCACACACGTCTACATTTCAACAGCAAGAAAGGCCTCCTGTGCCGCAGGCTTAACCCTGAGGACATTGCTGCTGCTCTGCGGGATCCTAGCTTGTCCTCTCCTCCCGGCTCCCAGCGCCACCGCACATCTGGAGACTTTCCCCGTTGATTCCAGCCTCCTCAGCCCTCAGGTCGGTGCTGGGGTGCTTGGAGCTGGCCACCCGCCTTTGGGTCTGTGGTTTCCCTGCGGATTGAACCCCACCCAGGCCTGGAGCAGAGGGAGGCTGGCCCAGGGCCATCGCCGATGGTGCAAGGCGTCATCCGGGAAGCCCCGGCCTGAGTCCCAGGGTCTCCCATTGTTCTTATTTCCTTCTTCCCCGAGGCCACGGCCAGCATCTTCCTGGCTCTGTGCCCTGGGACCATGAGGAAAGCTCTGGCCCACGTTCCCCGAGCCCTCGGACCGCGCCTCCCGTGGCGTCGTCGAGGTCAGCGCGGGCAGGCCCGGCTCCTCGGCCCTCACTCGAAAACAGCCCGCACGGTCCTCAGGCGGTCCTCAGGGACGGCGAGGTGCAGAGACGGGGAGGGACGTGCAGGGACACAGCCCCTCTGTCCCAAGCTTAGAGCCGGACACAAGCACGGTCCAGACAAAGGAAGGGCGAGTGAACGGTGACACACAGGACGCAGTGGGTGACTGATGGGGGTGATGAAGGAGGGAGGGGAACGGCGCAGGTTCTCTGCAGATGCAGAGACGCCTAGGTGGACCAGCAGAGGGAAGACGGCCGCAGAGACGGCGACCAAGCCCCGTGCGGAGACTTTGGCCAAGTTAACCAGCTCCCCCCTCAGGTCCCCCCCACGGCAGGGACCTGGTGTCCAGCCGCCCTCCCATCCCCCCGCTGCAGGGGACCTGGTGTCCAGCCCCCTTATGTCCCCCTGCTGCAGGGGACCTGGTGTCCCTTCTTCCCTTGGGACTTGTCCCTTTCTGAGACTCTGGTCCACAAAACTGCTAATCGTGCAAGAGTGAGAAGTGGCCGAAACCTGGCCAATCATGGATCCCCTCACTCTGTCCTTGGGTATGTGTCCAGGGGTGGTCATGTGGCCCCGCCAGGGCCAATCAGGACTCCCAAGAGGTGCCAGGAGAGAGAGAGGGAATCGCCTTTCCATCTGAGCTTTGCCGTCTAAAGATGGGGATTGGGTCGTCCAGGACCCCTTTTCCCTCCACAGAGCCATTGGCCCTTTTCCAGAGACACTACAGTTTGCAAGGGAGAGGCCAGCAGAGCTGAAATTAGGGATGGGGACAAGAGAGAAAACAGGACTGGACAACCATTTAAGCCCCTGGATCCAGCCATGCCTGAAGCTGCCCTGACATTCCTAATTATCCAGTTCCACCATTTCCACGTTAACCTCAGCTCTCAAGAGCCACATTTCTATTGTTTGCCACCAACCAAATAGTTATAACTCATCACCCACCAGGAACCGGCATGCTCCAGATTGGGTGCCCACAGAGCCCACACCTCCTGCCTCGGCCGCTCCTTGCCGGCCATGTGCTTGCAGTCGCTGCGCCCACCTCTGCCCCTCCCTCCGTGTGGATCTGGGGTGGGGGGTTCCTTGACTCAGAGCCTCTGTTTCCATATCAGCAGAAATGACCAGAGGAGCATCCTGGGAGGTGGCAGACGGAGGGCTTTCTATGGGAGACTCCGCCGTGGCCGGTGCTCGTCTTCCAGTCTCACGGTTCCTGTGCTTTCCTCGCAAACCCCACACATACTTTTAGGATTTTGGGGTGCCTGGGTCCAAAAGACACAACCCAAAGGGGAGCCAATTGGACATAAGCCCGTGGCCCCACAATTCCCTGGCATCTTTAAAGTGGAGACCCATGTCCGCCTGCATCTTGGTGCATCTCAGGGGGGCCCCTTCCCACCCGCCCCTCTCCGGGTCCCGGGACTTACGGTGGCCGGAAGGGTGGCGGCAGTCCTGGGCCAGCAGACCCCGTGGAGTGTGCCTGAGCGGGGCGCGGGGGACTGTCACCCCCACTGCCTCCTGGGTGGAGGAGGCTACCCTTTGCAGAAAGCTCCCCACCGGAGCGGGGGTCGAGGGACCGCCCCCCCACTCTCCTGGGGACTCTGCTGTCAGTGCCCCCAGCCGATCTGCAACGGACACCGTCCCCAAGGACCCAGCGGGCTCCTGTAACGGTCACCTGTCATCTCAAGATTTAATTAAATGCACAGAGGTTATGAAACTTGGAGCCTGCAGGCAGGGCGCCCAAGGATGGAGAAGCTTCCTCTTTTTCACGGTGAGGCCCCTGCGGGGCAGAGGAGGTCACAGGAGGGGATTTTACGTATTTGTGTAACACACACACACAAAAAAAAGAACAGGTTTTAAAAAATACGTCTCACCGAAATAACTTCAGGAATCACTTCCTACGAGTGATTAGTCTGTGATGACAAGCGGTCCTACACCTAAGAGTTGGTTCCTTTGAATATTTGTAATAACAGTTTGCTTTTCAAAAACTGTGAACATGAACTGTTTAAAAGCTTACTCCGTCCTGTGCGATGAGGGTTTCTTGGTCTTAGGACCTGGGATGTGTTCTCTGAGTTTTGTCCCTGTGATGGACTAAATTGTACCCCTCAGTTCATGTCACAGCCCCCTGACCGCCAGGACCGAAGGATGGGGCTGGGGAGACAGGTGTGTTTTTGCGTGTGTGTGTGTGTGTGTGTGTGTGTGTGTGTGTGTGTCTTTTGAGGGCTGTACCCACAACCTATGCAGGTTCCCAGGCTAGGGGTCGAATCTGAGCTGCAGCTGCCGGCCTACACCACAGCCACAGCAACCTGGGATCCGAGCCGCACCTGCGACCCACACCACAGCTCACGGCAACCCGAGATCCTTAACGCACGGAGCGAGGCCAGGGATCGAACCCGCATCCTCATGGATACTTGTCACCTCTAGTTACCTCTGAGCCACGACGGGAACTCCCGACACGAGTCTTTCAAGAGGGGATGGAGGCAAATGAGGTCACAAGGGTGGGTCCTGATCCCCCAGGACGGGGGTCCTTAGACGAAGACGAGGTCAGGACACAGACACCCACACAGGGACAGCCCCGCGGCGGAAGCCGGCAGCTGCAGCTCCGATTCAATCCCTAGCCTGGGAATTTCCACCTGCCCCAGAGGCGGCCCTAAAAAGCAAAAACCATAAAACATAAAAGTAAATAAAAATATGGCCCCGATCCAGGAGGACCTCCCCTCAGACAGGGCTCCAACCCACATGGGGGCAGGTGGGCTCTCCGGGGGACTTGGGGTGGGGGGATCCCTTTCTGTGCCTCCCTTTTCTGCAGCCGCCTCGTTGCTTGTCTGGTGGCCCTTCCTCCGCCTGCAAAGCCAGCTTCCTCCTCTTCGAATCTCTTGGTCCAGTCTCCCTCTTCCACACGGAAGCCCCCCCAGGTTTCACTGCCCACCCCCCCATACCCCAGGGCCTCTCCCCAGCTCCCAGTCAGCCCACCAGCAGACGTAACTCCATCTCCCACCTCCCTCCTCAGCGACAAGTAGCAAAACATATTCCCAGGCTCTGGGGATTCAGAGGGGGTGTGTTTTAGGGTGCATTAATTCATTAGAAATTAATTCAGCAGGACCATGAGACTGCCGTCTGCAGAGCAGGGACCCTGCGGAATGAATTTCTAAATGCTGCTCTAATCCTTGCACAGGGACCAATGCATTGAGCGGGGGGGGGGGGGGGGGGAGGCAGGAGGGAGGGAAGCAGTGATTATAAGGAGTGGGGGGGGGGTCCTGCCTGGGGGAGGGGCTGGCCTCAGGGATGCCCCCCACGGCCAGCAGCCGGCACTTCCCAGTGGCCTCGGCCGCTGAGATGGCCCAGTGAGGCCAGTGAGGAGAAAGCATCCGACGGGGCCAGGAGAGCAGCTGGGCGCAGCAGAGGTGGCCGGCTCCAGGCGGGGGACCTTGCGGGTGGGGAAGGACACGGGGTGCAGACAGAACAGAGTTTAGGGAAGTCACAGGCCAGTGTGGGTGCCTCTAGGAAGCCATAGGCATCCAGGGACCTTGCCCACGGCTGTGGATGGGGTCCAGCCTTCAGCTTCTCTAAAGCTTGGAGGGCCAGACACGGGTTTTACCACTGCGCATAGGAGCGCAGGGACAGTGGGGGTGAGCAGGACGTGTGGGTCAGCCGGGGCTGACTCAGAGGTTAAGGATTTCAACACCAGTTTATCCCAGAGGCTCCCTTGGGATGGTCCTACATGGCGGCTGTTGTGACTGAAGCCACTGTGACCACAGAGGTGCCAGCCACTCTCTGGGGTGCAGATGTCACTTATCTGGGGCTACAGACCCAAACCCAGGATGGCTGGATCATAGGGCAGCTCTATTTCTGTTGTGGGAAGAATAAATACAGAGGCCAATGGGCACGGTGGAATATTATATAGCCACGAAAAGGGAGGATGTTCTGACACCCGTTACAACAGCACGGAGCCCGAGGACGTCATGCTCAATGAAATTGAGTCCCCAGAACACAAATCCTGTGTGATTCCGGGTACAAGAGGCTCCTGAAGGCCCCAGATTCACAGACACGGAGAGGAGGAAGGTGGGGGCCGGGGCTGGAGAGGGGCTGGGAGTTCGAGTTTAATGGGGCCAGAGTTCCATTTTGGGAAGATGAATGAGTTTTAATGACCCGCTCTGCAATATTACTAACAATCCCGTGTTGTGGACATAAAATCTATTAGGAAGGCAGATCTCATGTTCACGGCTCATCGCAAAACCAAAATACGGTAAAATAAACATTGTTGAACTCAAATAAAATATGGGGGAGACAGAGGTCCCGTGGTGGCTCAGCGGTAACAAACCCAACCAGAATCCATGAAGATGTGGGCTCGATCCCCGGCCTCGCTCAGTGGGCTAAGGATCCCGCATTGCTGTGAGCTGTGGTGTGGGCTGGCAGCTGTCGCTCCGATTGGGCCCCTAGCCTGGGAACTTCCATATGCTACTGGTACAGCCCTAAAAAGCAAAAAAATAAAATAAATAAAATAAAATGGGGGAAGTTTCAATTAGGAGTTTGGATTTAGTATGTGCAGACTACTATAGGATGTGTGTTTCTGTATGACTGAGTCACTGCACTCTACAGCAGAAATTGACAGAACACTGTAAATCCACTCTAATAAAATGTTTTAAATGAAAAAAAAATTTTTTTTAAGCTACTCTAAATGAAAGAGATAAAAGCAAGGACCTACTGCCTGGCACTGGGAACCAGATTTAATTTCTTGTGATAACCTAGAATGGACAAGAGTCTGAAAAAAGAAAACAAAGGAAAATAAAAGAGAAAAGAAAAACTGAAAAGATAAAGCTATTTAGACTTGGTGAGGGGAAAAGAGGGGCGATTTCTGTGTTCACTCCAGCGCAAGCTTCCTGCCAGCTGTGCACAGGTTGGTAGCAGGTCGCGGATGCCAGTGTGGTGGGGTTTTCTGGTCAGGGGCTGCCCGGGAGCTGGGGGGTGATCCTGGGTTGCGCGAGGGCCCCCTGTCATCGCAGAGCGCGTCTGAGTGCCTGAGGGCGGTAAGAGGAGGCAGGAGGGAGCGGGGCTACTCGCTGCAGGTGCTGCCATGAGTGTAGGAGTTTGCACAGCAAACCCGGCTCAGAGGGCGCCTTTGCCGCGTGACGGCACCTGCAGGGGGCGCTGTGAGGCAGGGGCCGCTCCCACCTCTGCTGATCCTGAGAAGCTCAGCTCCTGTCCACATGCCTCCCCGAGGACCCCTGCGTGTGCGCCCCGCGGGGACGCCGCGTCTGTGTGCGTCGGGGGGCTCCGGCGAGCACCGCTGACCCGGAGGCACCTGCTCCAACCCCCGGGCACGTCGGGTCCGTGGGGGGCCGGTGTGGCTCTGAGCAGCGGCCACCCAGCCCGGAGAGGCCCCAGCAGCAGCGCGAGCTGACGGTCCCCTCTGGGAGACGGGGGATGGCGAGGGTGGGGTGGGGTGAGGTGGGGGGTGCGGGGTGTGTGTGCGGGGGGGGGGGATGTCACCGGGCCCGGCAGGGAAGCGTGGGCATCTGCAGCCCCTGCTGCGGTGCCACGTGTCCCAGTTCTGTCCTGTCCGGGTGGGGTTCTACCCTGACCTTTGCCCGCGACCTTGGGGCCACGCGACAGGGTGGGAGACCGTCCTCTGAGTGTCCGTGGCCGATCCGGCCTCATCTGTCTTGGAAAGTGACTCTGGGACCAGGGGACTCCCGCGGGAAGCGGTTTGCAGCGTCCTGTGCAGCGAGCTGTGCTCCTGCGCGCGTCGGCGCGTGTCTGCTTCACTTTGGCTTTGGCACTGGGAAGTCAAGCTGTTTCCAGGTGGGTGGTGGGCGCTGGCCCCGGGTGGGCAGGGCAGAGAGCGTCCTCCTTCTATCTGTTGATCCTCATTCTAAGCCCCCGTGCCTCCCCCACTGGAGCGGAGCAGAGTGTGTGTGGCTGACAACCTGGGGACCAGGCTGCTTCCTCTTTCCCTGCGGCGGGGGCGGGGCGCCACTTCCCCTGCACGTCACCTGCTGGGGCCTCTGTGCCTGTTGCCACCCCGCCCCCTCGGGCCCTCCGGTTCCTCCGGCTCCTGTTGCAGGACAGCCCTCTCCCCAACGGGCCCCACAGCACTGAGGCCGTGCTCAGCGCCTCCCCCAGCAAAGAGCTCCTGAGCAGGGACCTCTCCCCCCCCCAAAGGGTTCCTGTCTTCACCCCTGGACTCTCTCAAGGGGACCTTATTTGCAAATAGGGGCTTTTTTTAAGGGTCCTTATTTCTAAGAGCCTTAAAGTTTGTACGCCGATTTTAAAATAACACTGCAAATAATTTCACAAAAAAGATTACTCTCGAAATTACTTTTAAATGGGTTAGGAATATGAGGAAACAATTTGGACATGGGGTCTGTGCAGGTGTGATGAAGAGAGGGATCTGAGAGGAGGTCCTCCTGGATGAGGCGGGCCCTCCGTCCAAGGACAGGGTCCCCCTAAGAGACAGAAGAGGAGCCACAGACACAGAGGAGAAGCCACGGGAAGACGGAGGCAGAGACCGGAGGGAGGCGGCCACCAGCCCAGGGCCGCCTGGAGCCCCCAGAAGCTGGAAGAGGCAGGAAGGACCCTCCCCTGGAGCCTTTGGAGGGAGCGTGGCCCTGGGACCCCTTGACCTTGGTTGCCTGGTCCCCAGGGCCGGGGGAGGGTGGTTCCTGTTGTTTTAAGGGCTCATTTGTGGTCCTCTATTTCGGCCTCCAGGGAACCACCACAAATAACCTTCTCTGTGCAGGCTAAACCAACTTCAACGTTGACAGCTACTAATTTACCTTTTAAAGGATGCAGACAGTGTCCGACTCGCCGTGAACAATCCCGTCGCTGAAGACAAGGGCCCCCCGAGCGCTGGGCAGTCGCTCAGAGACCCTCACTCTGTCCGCACTCTGCCCACAGGGACGCTCCTTTTAAAGTGTGAAGAATTTCACACTATTCCTTTCATGGGGTTTTTTCAAAAAGTCACCCTACCCCCCCTTCCCTTCCTGAACTTGGCTTTCATTTTAACCACTTTAATGGTCTCTTCCTAGGGTCGCATCCACCTACGTTGGAAAGTCTTTTGTGTATCACCCCCCCACCCCGTTCAACTCAAAACAATAAAAGTGGGTGTGGCCCGGACACGTCCACGTGGGTGTCACTTCCTGTGCGATGGGGCCCTGTGGGCTGAAAGGTCTCTGCTAAGTGGTCCTCAGATGAAAACTGATCAGAGTCCCATCAAAATACTACAGCCCTTGAGCCAGGACAGTGAAAGATGAGAGCGAGGAGGGGATTCTCGTGCACTGCTGGTGGGCGTGGAACTTGGGGCAGCCCACCGTGGACGACACGATGGAGAGTCCTCGGAAAACCGAATGTAGAACTCCCACATGACTCAGCAACCCCACGAAAGTCAAATTCAAAAAGAAACGTGCACCCCCCATGGTCACAGCAGCACTAGGCACAACAGCCGAGACGTGGCCGCCCCCTAAATGGCCACCGACAGAGGAATGGATTAAGACGATGTGGCCTGTATACACCGTGGAATATTACTCAGCCGTAAAAAAGCACAAAAGCATGCCACTGGCAGCAACGTGGAGGCAACCAGACATTCTCATACGAAGGCAGGCAAGTCAGACGGAGCAAGACACATACCATAGGCAATCTCTTCTATGTGGAAGCTAAACCACGGCACAAAGGAACCTCTCTACAAAACAGAGACGGACTCACGGACATGGAGAACAGACTGGTGGTTGCCAAGCGGGAGGAGGAGGGAGTGGGCTGGATGGGGGGTTTGGGGTTGGTAGATGCGAACCAGGACATTGCGGATGGAGAGGCCACGAGGTCCTGCTGTGCGGCACAGGGACCTCTAGCCAGTCTCCTGGGATGGACCCGGGTGGAGGAGACTCTGAGAAAGGGGATGGATACATATTATGACGGGATCACTTGGCTGCACAGCAGAAATTGCCACACATTGGGCATCAACTCTACTTTGACATTTTTTTAAAAATAAAGTAAAAATGTGTACCGGACGTTACTTCCTGAATGCGATGAATCACGGCCATGGTTTTCCTATGCACGTCACAGAAAGGAACATCCAGACTAAAGATGGGCAGAGCCGGCCGCTCGTCTGTCCCGCGAGCTTTTTAACAACCTTTGAGTCTCCTGCACATTGTACAGGGTCGTTTAGGACCAGGACCCCGCGCTCTCGAGCCAGAACGCTGAGGTTTTTCACGTAACCCGTTGCTGAGTCACGGGGTACCACGCCGCAGCTTTGAACAAGATGGTGCCAAACTCCCACCCCCGAGATTCACCTGGCACGTGTTGCACATCCCAGGGAAACGATGCCATCGCATTGGAAAGAGTGCGTGTGGCCCACTGGCGGCTCTCTGTCCTTTGCCGTATTGCGGGTCCAGGAGGGGGCCCTGAGCACCTGCATCTGAATCAGCCCCCAACCCTCAGCACAGGTGCCTCCCGGAGTGGGGACGTGGGCCCCACTGGGTTAGGGATCCCCAGCTTGGATGTTACAAGGGTGGGCGTCTCCTTTGCTGGGCGTTGCTGGGGCCATGAGCCAAGTGGTAGGATCTGTCCTGGGCGGCGGGGAGGCGCTTGCTTTTCTCCTGTTCCCTCAGAATGCTAAAAGTTTCTCCGACTGGCATGTATTTCTTTTTTGTTGGTTTGCTTTTTAAATATTTTTGTCTTTTTTAGGGCCGCACCTGTGGCCTATGGAGGTTCCCAGGCTAGAAGTCGAATCGGAGCTGCAGCTGCTGGCTGACACCACAGCTCATGGCAACGCTGGATCTTTAACCCACGGAGCAAGGCCAGGGATCAAACCTGCAACCTCATGAATACGATGCCAGGTTCTTACCCCACCGAGCCAGAGCAGGAATTCCATATTTGTTTTTTTAATTTGTATTTCTTTACTTTTGACCATGCACGTGGCATGCAGAAGTTCCTGGGCCAGGGATTCAACCTGAACTGTTGAAGGGACCTGAGCCACAGCCATGACAATGCTGGATCCTTAGCTGCTGAGCCACACGGGAACTCCTTGGAGTTGCATTCAAACTGCAGAGAATTTTTTTAATTTTCTTTTGTTTAATATTTAAGGGAAAGTGTAAGAAGTTCTTGCGGTGGCTCAGCAGGTAAAGAAGCCAACCTGTGAGGATGCAGGTTCAATCCCTGGCCTCACTCAGGGGGTTAAGGATCCGGAGTGGCTGTGGCTGAGGCGTAGGCTGGAAGCTGTAGCTCTAATTCGACCCCCAGCCTGGGAACCTCCATATGCTTCGGGTGTCGCCCTAAAATGAAAAAGAAAAAAAAAGTTGACCGCAGGGAGACCTCCGCAGAGGTCCCACTTCCATCCTTTCCCGAAGGCAGCTGCTGAACATGGCCAGGGATACACGGAGATCCTCCGGGAAGCCACGCGTGGGGCAGCAACCCGCCAGGGCTCCCGCGGTGGAAGGGGGCCTAGCCGGGTGCCCGGCTCTTCCGTTGGGGTCCCCCCGAATGGATGGCCAGCGGCTTCCCTCGGGGCGCTCAGGTTTCTCCGTGCTGCAGGCTGAGATGTGCCGTCGCAGAACGTGAGGCCCCGGCCACACCCGCAATGAACCAGCAGGGCCTCTCGGTGCTGAAGGGCTGGGTTTCCTGGGTACGACGTGCAGGCCAGGGCACCGCGCCTTTCGCAATTGGGAAGGTCCCGCGAAGCAGATCTTTATCTTTCCAAGAAGGGCGGAGCGAGGGCCCCGCCACGTGCCTTCCCGCCTATCTTGGGGTGCTGATCACGAGCCCCCTTCGCTGGCCGGAGTTCCTGGCATTCACCGTGGCGGGCATCGAAAAATCGAGGCTCTCTGTCCTGACATCTCCGACGCATCTCTGAAGACTGAAGGGGACTTCCCTTTGCCTCTGGCCACAGCCTTCGGAGGCTTCTCAGATGCGGGGTCGGATTTGCCCCGGACGGGAGGTCCTTGTCCCTCCTCGTGGCCACGGTGTGAAACTCCTGGCGTATCGCGTTCTTGCGTGGCTTCCCGTTTCTAAATTGAGAAGAGAAATCTATGCTACGGAACAAAGCCCCTTCCTGGCCTTCTTGGAGCCACGCTCCCGGGTCCTCGTGCCACGTCATGGTGGCGTCCGCCGTGGCTTCCTGCAAGGGCTTGTAGGTCACTTGTGGCCCACAACAGGGAGAGACAAAGAAAGGAAGCACTAGATCCACACAAAGGCTTGGACAACACAACGGAACACGCGCTCCCTCACGCCCAGATGCCATCTGGGATGAGCTGCCCGCCGCGAACCCGCAGGACCCTTCTCTGTTGCTGCCACAGTGACCAGAAGCTCAGCCACGTCCCCGTGGCCCGGTGCCTCACGAGCGTTACACGGTGGAGTCCTCGGCGTTTCCATTTTCTGGGCACTCGCCGTTCTCTGGGGCAGGGGTAGGCCCTGCGAGTGTCCACAGCCACAGAAGAGCATCGAGGGGGCAGCTGAGTGGAGACCAGCAGGACCCATAAAGTTGCCCACAGAAACCCAGGATGGGCATTCGATCCGAGGCCCTCTGGAGGACACGGGGAGGGCTGGTCGGACCCCGGGGGCCAGACACGGCTCTGAGAGGCAGGGTCAGCCCTGAGCGTGGCCCCAGGGCCCAGGCGTTGTCCAGGTGAATTGCTACCAAACTGAGCCGGTGAGATTTATGGGTCCGTGAGGCTGGACCACAGTGTCCTCCACATATGGGATCAAACACCAGTCTAGATGTTGCTTCAAAGGTGTTGGTTTTTTTTTAAGATGGGCTTCACATTGAAATTCTTGAACTTTGAGTAAAACATGACCTTCCAGAATGTGGGTGGGCCTTGTCTAATCAGTTGAAGGCTTTTAGAGAAAAGAGACGGAGAGCCTCCAAAGAAGAGGGATTTCTGCCTCCAGACAGATCCCAGAGTCAGGGTGCAGCACTGCCTCACCCCCCGGGGCTCCAGACTCCTGGTCTACCCTGCAGAATGGGGACTTTCCATCTCTCACAACCACATGAGCCAATTCCTTCAATTTCTCTCTCTCTCATCTGTCTATCTCATCTCTATTATCTATGGATACAGATATAAACACCCATCATCTGTCCCCTGTCTTGTCTGTCCATCCATCCATCCTTCTATATCTACCATCTATACATCTGATATCTGTCTAATCTATAGATAAGTGTAGATATCTGATCTATCATCTATAAAGATATATACACCCATCATCTACCATCCAGCTTATCTATTGATCCATCCATCCATGTTATATCTTTATTTCCCTAATCTGTAGAAAAATACAGATATGTAAATCTATCATCTATCTTGCACCTCTATCCATCCATCGATGCACGATGTGGCTCTGTCTGCCATCTATCTGTTTAATCTATCTCTGTCTTTCTCTAGGATCTATCTTTCTATCATCCGTAGCTGAATATAGATCTATGCATCCATGCATCCATCCACCCACCCATCCATCCACGATGTATCTTTCAATATCTGTCATCTATCTCTACTATCTGTTCCTCTATCATCTACAGATAAATATACATGCATCCATCCATCCATCCATCCATCCATCCATCCATCCATCCATCCATCCTTTTGGTCCTTGTATTAGTCTTCTGCAGAGAAACACAGGGTGCAGGGCATGCATGATAAGGAACTGGCTCCCATGATTACAGAGGGCACGAGGTCCCAGGACGTGCTGTCTATACTGCAGACACCCAGGAGAGCCAACAGGGCCTCTGTCGGAGAAGACTGCTGTCCCGCTCCGAGATGGTCGGGCAGAGACGGCTCTTTCTTCCTTACTTGGACTTTGGTGCTACTCAGGTCGTCAGCAAATAGGGGGACGGACCGGGGCCCACCCAGCCCGGGAAGGGCCATCTGCTCCCTTCTGCCCACTGACTCGGATGTTCCACTCATCCAGAAACACCCTCCCAGACACACCCCGAGTCACCAAACGTCTGGGCACCTCCCGGCCCACAGAGCTGACACATGAAACGCAGCACCACAGCCTGCTTCTTGGGAGAAGCTGACTTACAGCTGAACCTTCGGAGAAGCAAGACCTTGGATGATGTTCTCATTCCCCCCAGCGTGGAGGGGAACACGTCTCTCTCCCTCTCTCTCTCATTTCTGGGACCCCTGCCTTCCGGAGACACCTCCCTGTCACAGCTGAACCCCCCCCCCATCCCGTTATCCTACCACTGGATCGCCCAGAACTTCAGCAAGACAGTCAGTCAACAGCAGAACCAGGTAACTTCAAAGCCCACAGGACGAATCAGGGCCACGGAAGGGACGGGGTATGGGGTGACGATTAGACATGATTTTTCTGGAGGCATCAGAGACGTGGGGGCGCCGGGAGTGGGGCAAGGCCAAGGAGAGAGACAGGTCTGTCCTGGGCGAGGTTCGAATCAGAGACGCTGTGGATCCAAGGAGCCCTGCGCCACCATCACAAGCATCAGAGACCCCCGTCTCATGCACAACCTCCTGCCGGGGGCCAGGAGGCTCTAGAACGTGGAGAGATGGGGCAGGTCTCCTAGACAGGGGCTGGGGGTATCCCACAGGCTTGGACCAGGTCACCTTGATGCAGCCAACAGGCTTGGACCAGGTCACCTTGATGCAGCCGCCCTCTGAGGCCCAGAGAAGATAAACTGCCACCACGAGTGGGCCAGCGTCGGGGCCTCACCAAGCCGCAGTACCAGAAGATCATCACTGAGCCACGAATCAGCGTTTCCAAATTTACCACGTGTCCCATGATGGAGGCACGTGCTCATGTGACCGTCAAGGCCCAGGTGCGGCCGTGGACCCATTGTGGGGATTGGTAAACCGAGGCTCGGAGGGATAGAGGCCCTCCACAGAGAGGAGGAGGCCTGTAGACAGATGTCTTCAGAGGCGTGTGTGTTGGTGCAGCCTTCTTGCCATGAGAAAGTGGTATTTTTCTTGTTTGATGGAAGAGGAAATTGAGGTTAGGTCATTAGGTCATGGGGTGGCCACGGTCAGACACACAGCGCATACACCTGGCGGCAGGCTCGGAGCCACGCCGGGCCCCCCGCACACCCCTGCTCCTGGCAAGGCCAGACCCGGCCCCGCCACTCAGGATCCTAGAGGCCCACGACGTGTCCTCACCGCCCACGACCACAGTGTCCCCCAGGACCAGAACGTGACCCCGCGGTGGAGCCCCAGACAGACACGCTGTGGGTTTGGGGCAGGACGAAGGCTGGGCTCCGTCACGGTGTGTCGGCTTCGATACAACGCGTGCTGACTTACTGGTCAAGACGAGAGGCCCCAGCATCCCTCAAAACTGTGGGCGGTCAGCCCACGAGATGCAGCCCACGGATGTAGCTGTTCAGCCAGGCCGAGTGTCTGTCAAGGGCTTTCAGCAGGGCCCGCTCGCCAAGGTCGGGAGTGGTTTCCAGGTGTCGCCCCTGGAGGGGAATGTTCCCATCCGGAGGGCGGAGACTAGAGACGCTGCTCAGCCCCTCAGCGTGCACAGGACGCCCCATCAGTCCTCCAGCCCCCGTGTCCCCGAGGGACCTTGACCTGGCCTGAGAGACTTTCTATCCACTATCCACTGATCATCTGTCGTCTGTCATTTATCTTTCATCTGTCACCCATCCGTCTGCGTCTCTATCATCTATGTGTCTATGTATCCGTTCTCTACCTCCCTCTCTACAATGTATCCATCTCTCTCTCCACTCATTGTCCATCCATCTGTTCATCTATCGTCTCTCTACCTTTTCTCCAGCACATATCATCTAAGTACCTACCGTCTATCTGTCCACCCTCTGTTTCTCTCTATAGAATCCATCCCTCCATCCTTCCCTCCTTCCCTCCATCCATCCCTCCACCCATCCACCCATCCATCATCCATCCATCCATCCCTCCATCCCTCCATCCATCCATCATCTATCCCTCCATCCCTCCATCCATCCATCATCCATCCATCCATCATCCATCCCTCCCTCCTTCCCTCCATCCATCCTTCCATCCATCCACCCATCCACCCATCCATCATCCCTCCATCCCTCCCTCCTTCCCTCCATCCATCCCTCCACCCATCCATCCATCATCCATCAGCCATCCCTCCATCCCTCCATCCATCCATCATCTATCCCTCCATCCCTCCATCCATCCATCATCCATCCATCCATCATCCATCCCTCCCTCCTTCCATCCATCCATCCCTCCATCCCTCCCTCCTTCCCTCCATCCATCCCTCCATCCATTCTTCCATCCATCATCCATCCATCCTTCCCTCCATCCATCCATCATCTATCCCTCCATCCCTCCATCCCTCCACCCCTCCCTCCATCCCTGCATCCATCCACCCTTCCATCCATCATCCATCCATCCATCATCCATCATCCATCCATCCATTCATCCATCCATCCATCCATCATCCATCCATCCATCCATCCATCATCCATCCATCCACCCCTCCATCCATCCCTCCATCCATCCACCCTTCCATCCATCCATCCATCCATCCATCCATCCATCCTTCCATCCATCCATCCATCCCTCCATCCATCCACCCTTCCATCCATCCATCCATCATCCATCCATCCATCCATCCATCATCCATCATCTATCCCTCCATCCCTCCCTCCATCCCTGCATCCATCCACCCTTCCATCCATCCCTCCATCCCTCCATCCGTCCATCCCTCCCTCCATCCGTCCATCCGTCCATCCCTCCCTCCATCCCTGCATCCATCCACCCTTCCATCCATCCACCCTTCCATCCATCCCTCCATCCCTCCATCCCTCCATCCATCCTTCCGTCCCTCCATCCACCCCTCCATCCATCCATCATCCATCCATCCTTCCCTCCATCCATCCATCCCTCCATCCATCCATCATCTATCCCTCCATCCCTCCATCCATCCACCCTTCCATCCATCCATCCATCCCTCCATCCATCCATCCATCCATCCATCCATCCCTCCCTCCATCCATCCCTCCATCCGTCCATCCCTCCCTCCATCCGTCCATCCCTCCATCCATCCCTCCATCCATCCATCCATCCCTCCATCCATCCATCATCCATCCATCATCCATCCTTCCTTCCATCCTTCCCTCCCTCCCTCCATCCCTCCCTCCCTCCCTCCGTCCATCCATCCCTCTCCATGCGTTCATCTATTCATCCGTGCAGCCATCATGTGTATCTTTTATCTATCAAACATCCATTTCAGTATCTATCTATCTGTCCATCTGTCTTTTCATCCACTTATCTATCTGTCCAACCCTCCATATCTATTTTTCTATGTATCTATCCCTCTGTTCGTCCACCCATGCCTCTACACTCATTTAGCCATCTACCTATCTATCTGTTTATCTGCCTGTCTGTCTATCTATCTGTTTATCTATCTACCTGTCTGTCTGTCTATCTCAACCTATCTACCTATCATCTATCTATCTACCTAATCACCTGCTATCAACCTACCACAGTGGCTCATAACAGGGTCATCAGATGGACACTAGGTGCTGTCTGGGGACACTTTCGGTTGCTCCCACTTGGGAGAGGGTCCTCCTGGCGTATGGACGGTGGAGACCAGGGACGTGACACAGCCTCCTACACAGCACAGGACGCCCCCCACCGGGCCACCCTCTGGCCCCAAATGCCCACAGTGCTGAGGACGAGAAAGCTGGCCGGGGCCCTAAACCACTGCAATCCACACAACGGACTCTGATTTTCCATGACAAGACTACTGAGCGTCTCCTGATCCTTTGGGAAGCCCCGGTGTCCTCAGTGTCCTGGACAGTCAGCCTATGCCGTTCGACCAGGTGCGCGTCCACCAGGTGTGCTGAGGTGGACCCCTCCGTGGGGTCTCCTGACTGTGCTGGGATGTCTGGAGAGGGAGGGCAGGAGTGGCTGGTGGTCTGATCCTTGTTACGGCCCCCGGATGGCGTGAGGTCCTCGCGGTCAGTCTGTGGTCAGTGTAGGACCAGGGCTGTGTCATCTCCATCCCCTCAGCCATTATCCGCATAGCCCACATTTGTGGGGCCACGGGTGTGGGGCTTCGTCAATGTGCCCATGGCCTCGAAGTTTCCCAGCCAGAAGCAGGAGGAGCTGAGCCTGGGGTGAAAGTCTGAGAAGGATGGAGGGGCCAGGCAACGGCAGCGATCCAGAGGCCACGGCACACAGCGGAGACCGAGGTGGGGAGATAGAAAGACTCTCCCAAGGCCCCTTGAGAATTTCAGGGCCGCTCTGCCCTCCTTCTTCCTCCCAGCCCCTAACCCAGGGACCATCACCGCTGACAAGTCAGTAGAATTGACAGGAGGCTCAATGGTCACAGGGCTTGTGGGTCCAGGGCACAGTCTAGAACATGAACGTCCAGGGGCTGCTGGAGCAAAGGACCCACACTAGCTCCCCCTGGAGGCTCCAGGGGAGGGTTCTTCTCGCCTCTGCCAGCTTCTGGGGGCTCCCGGCGGCCCTGGGCTGGTGGCCGCCTCCCTCCCGTCTCTGCCTCTGTCTTCCCGTGGCTTCTGCTCTGTGTCCGGGTCTCCTCTTGTGTCTCTCAGGAGGACACTGTCCCTGGATGGAGGGCCCCCCTCATCCAGGAGGACCTCCTCCCAGATCCCTCATTTCATCACCTCTGCACAGACCCTTTGTCCACATGAGCGCCCGTTCCTGGGGTCTGGGCATGAGGACAAGGCCGTAGTTTGGGGCTCCGTCATTCAGCCCCCACCCCAGGGTGATCAATTGTTTCCATTCCTCACAACGGTCCCCATTTAGCCCCCAGAGCTCCGCCCTCTGCCCAGAGCTTCCTGCTTCCCCGGCAAATCGAGATGACTGGTCAGCCCCCATCCAGCACATGGACTGTGCAGTGCTGGGATGGGGCCCCTGGGCAGGTGCCAGGTGAGGGGCGAGATGTGGGGAAACGGGCCCTGTGCACACCTGGTGGACAGGTGAGCATGGTGGTGGCGAGCGGGGGCTCCCTTGTGCTGGGGGGAGGTAAGGCTCAACACCCGGGCTGGCAGAGCCTCTGAGGACAAGCCGTGCGTGTGCCACGTGGATGGCAGCCCCCACGTGCAGGGGCCACCAGCCCCCACCCCATGTCCGGGCCCTACGGGAAGCCCCCGCACGTGGCTGGGGGCTGATGTCGGCCCACCCCCGCCGAGTCCCAGGACCCACTACGGAAGTTTTCTGAGGCTCTGAGCAAAATGGAAAGCACTTTCAGCAGAAAAAGAGGATCTGAGGCTAATTCATGCCCGGGGCTTGGACGCAGACCAAACCCTCCGAGGCCGTGTCACGCTGGACACGCGTGGCCTGTTCACGTTCTCGGGAAAGCGTGCTCAGCCGTGGCCAGGACCCGATGACGTGTCCCAGGGCTGGGGGGTGAGGCCAGAATGTTTGCCGTAACCTTTCTGGCTCCCCTCAAAAATCCCTGCTCTCGAGTATTCTTGGTTCTCAGGAACCTCTCCAGTGGCCCCATCATTTTTCTGGCTCCCCAGTTTCTCTCTGGTCCGCAATATTCTCTCTGATTCCCCAACGTTTTCTCTGCTCCTCAATCTCTTGCCGGTCCCCAAGCTTCTCTCCTGTCCTCAGGAGTTCCTGGTCCCCCCCACCGCCCCGCTCCCTGGTCCCCCTGCATCTCTCTCGTGGGGTCCGTCTCCATCCGCGGCAACCTGGATGAGTCCTGATGTCTTCACGGGGCGGCCAGCAGGGACCCGCCCCCGAGGCAGCTCAGGAACAGCAAAGCCACCAAAGCCACCGCCGCAGGAGGGAGGATGCTGCTCAAAGCCACGTCCCCACCCCCCACGTGCAGAAACCTGCTGTCCAACATTTGCATGATTGTTTAGAACAGGCAACGGGCGGGGCGGTCGGGTGCTGGTTTAGCAGCGAGCCAGCCCCGGGGGATCGGGAAGGAAACCAGCCAGCCGTGGCCACCGGCCGCGGGTGCTGGGCTCTCCAGGGCGCGCTCCGCGGGCTTCCTGTGAGTCAGAACCTGCAGGAACCGCGAGGCTCAAATGCGCCCGCACGGTGTTTATAGCCTGGGATGAGGAAGTAAGAGTGGGGGTGTCGGAGGGGACAGTTTGCTTTCCTTTCTGGGTTAACTGCAGTCACAGCTCCGCGGCTCAAAGGGCACAATGCAGTGGCCTGTGGTGCCCTCGCCCTCTGCTGCTCACGCCGCCCTCGCTTCATCATAGAATGTTGTCACCCCCACGTGGACGGCTGCTGGAGCTTTATGTATTTATCTTGACTTTGTCTTTTTAAGGCCGCGCCCACAGCATGTGCAGGTTCCCAGGCTAGGGGTCGAATCAGAGCTGCAGCTGCCGGTCTACACCACAGCTCACAGAAAGAAACACAGGATCCTTAAGCCACTGAGCGAGGCCAGGGATCCAACCCGCGGCCTCATGGGCACTCGTCAGGTTCGTTACCCCTGAGCGACGATGGGAACTCATATTTTAGGTTTAAACACTTACTTAAACACTATTTTAGCTTTAAATACTTACATTTTAAACACTATTTAAATACTATTTAAATTTTAAATACCATTTTAGCTTTAAATACTTATTTAGATACTATTTTAGCTTTAAATAATCAGAGAGAAAGCTCAACATCCCCATGCATAGAGCAATGATAATAATAGGAACAAGAGCTGTCATCATAGCAGGCAGTGTAGACTGCGGACGGGCTGGGTGCCTTTGAGAAGGTCCTGACGGACATGCTTTAGAATTCGATGGAGGTGGTGGCGGCACAACAATGAAGGTTCTAGATGCCTTTGGCCTGGATTCGCAGCAGGGAATTTTAGGGGATGTGACGTTCACCGCCATACCCGAAAACAACCAACACAGCGACACTTGCTTCCGTGACGGAGTTTCTGGGCATTTGAGCCCCTGTCTGGCTTTACCCTAATCCCAGCTCTGCTCAGCACCCTCCCCGGCACCACGGTGACGACGGAGAGTTGGGTCCCGCAGGGTGGCCAAGCAGCGGGGTCCCTGAGTCCACCCAGGCTCGCTGCAGGCAGCAGCTCTCTTCCCCCCATGCCTTCTGCAGAGCAGGGCACACAGGTGGCCTCGGGCAGGTGCTCAAGAAGAAGGTGGACCGCAGGGATGGGGGAGGCGTGGGTGCAGCTCCACCTCCTAGAACCTGTGGGGCACGGGTCCAGGACCTAGTGAGGGTGCGGGAGTGGGGACCACAGCCAGCCAGCCAGCCAATGCACTCCTCCTCCTCGGGTGACGGTGAGAACGCCGAGGCTCACGGAGAATTTCTTTGAGCCGTGTTGAAGCCCGGTACCCGGGGAGGTGGCCTTCCTTGGAAATAGGGTCTTTGAAGACGTAATGCAGGTGCCATTTAAGTCAGGACGTTGGTTAAGTCATGACGGTGGTCTAGTGCACACGGCGGGGGTCTTCATGAGAAGAGAAGGTACAGAGACACAGAAACAGCCACTGGGGGGCCCCTCACTAACCCGAGATGACTGGCGTCCTTCTAAGAGAAGACACAGAAACGCAGAGGGAAGACGGCTGCATAGAGATGGACACAAACATGGGAGGGAGGTGGCCCCGCCAAGGATGCCTGCAGCCCTCAGAGGTTGGAAGAGACAGGAAGGACCTTTCCCTGGTGCCTCTAGAAGGAGCCAGCCCTGCAGGAACCTTGGCGTTCCAGCCTCCAGAATGTGAGAGGACACAATTCTGGTGTTTTAAGACACTCCGATTGTGGAGGTTTGTTACAGCTGCCCCCAAACACGATTTCGGGGGAATTCACTGGGAACCAGCCTTCTCTCCTGTTTTATCTGTCCATTCCTTCACTATTCTTCCTTCCGCCTATCCATCTATTCATCTAGTCGTCCATCGATCTATTCATCCATCCGTTCTTTCAACCATCCACTCATTGATCCACTCACTCACCCATCCATCCATCCACCATCATCCATCCATCCATCCATCCACCCATCCATCCATCCATCCATCATCCATCCATCCATCCACCCATCATGCATCCATCCATCCATCATCCATCCATCATCCATCCATCCACCCATCCATCCATCCATGATGCATCCATCCACCCATGATGCATCCATCCATCCATCATCCATCCATCTATCCATTCATCATCCATCCATCCATCATCCATCATCCATCCATCCACCCATCATCCATCATTCATCCATCATCCATCCATCCATTCATCATCCAACTATCCATCATCCATCCATCTATCTATCTATTCATCCAGTCATCCATCAATCTATTCATCCATCCATTCTTTGAACCATCCACTCGTTTGTCCACTCACTCACCCATCCATCCATCATCCATCCATCCATCATCCATCCATCCACCCATCATCCATTCATCATAAATCCATCCATCCATTCATCATCCATCCATCCACCCATCATCCATCATTCATCCATCATTCATCCATCATCCATCCATCCATCCATCATCCATCCATCATCCATCCATCCATCATCCATTCATCCACCCATCATCCATTCATCATAAATCCATCCATCCATCCATTCATCCATCCATCTACCCATCTATCAATCTACTATCCATCCATCCATGCCTCTATTTATCCTTCTATCTGCCACTCATCCATCCATCCACCTACTACCCACCCATCATCCATCCATCCATCCTCCAACAAACTGAGCCCATGTCCCTTACCAACAAGGTCACAGCTCATGCAGGCAGCCTGCCCCTTTGTTCCCTGTCACTATGACTAAGGGGTTATCTCTGATCCTACCCCTCGCCTGCCTGCTGGTCTGCCTGGGACTCGAGGATAGGAGTGACCTCAGCCCGTCCCACCCTGGCACGCGTGCCTATTACGCAAACACCTGGAGACCAGGCCTCCCACCGCAGGTCCTCGGAGGAGACTGCCCATCCTGGCAGATGCGCCACACCCGTGGCAGCGAGTGACCAGGCGGCTGGGAGAGGAGGCATCTCCCAATCCACCCACTTCCTCTGTTCCCTTTATAGCATGGGATGTTACCACAGTCTTCCAGCTGTTCCCATTTCGTCAGTAAAAATGCCACTTGTTGGCGCCAATGTCTGGCTCTTGGGCAGATGAGGTGATCCCATGCTATGCGGGTGACACACACACACACATATGCCAGGGCCTTTCTGGGGATGGTGGGGGATGAAGCCTGGCCCGTTTCCCTCCAGACATGGGCTGCCTGAGGGGTATTCTGCTTATGCCATACACACCATCTCTGTGCCCTGTCCCGGGGTCTTTTTACCTGAAATTATTAGGTTATAGGGGCAGGAGTGCACAGCTCAGATCAAGAAATGGGAGAAAGCGGTCCCGCCCGCTTCTCCCCCCAGGACCCAGGGGCTGTGACAGGGCCCTGCTTCTCCGCCCAGCCCCCTGGGTCACCATCCCATGGCCCTTCTCATCCTTTCCCTGGGGGCCCTGAATTGGGGGCCGTTCTGCTCCACAGAGGACACTGGACAATGGCTGGGGACCGTTTGGGGTGTCATGGTTTGTGGGGGTGCTACTGATATCTGGTGGGTGGGAACAGAGTTGCTGTTGCTCAATACCCATAGGGCGCATGACACCCCCAAATTATCTCGTCTAAACTGCCAGTGGTTTGAGTTGAGAAACCCTTCCTTACCATGACAGCCTTCTATCTGTCCTTCTGTCTCTCCATCCATCATTCATCTACCTGTCCATCCATCCATAATCTATCTATCCACCCACCTGTGGATCCACCCATGATGCATCCGTCTATCCATCATCCATCTATCCATTATCAATCTACCCTCCCATCTGTCTATCCATCCATCACTCATCTCTCCGTCTATCTGTCTATCCATCCATCCATTAGCTGTCATCTGTCTATTGATCCATCCACCACCTATATATCATCTATATATCTGTATACCTATCATCTATCGAATATGGACCAATCAACCACCTACTTATCTATCCATCCGTCAGCCCCTCTACCATCTGTCTAGCAGTCATCTAAGTAGCCATCACCTGTCTGATTTATCTGTAACCTCTTTGTCTATCCACCTATCAGCTACTTTTCGGTCTCTCCATCTCTCAGGTCAGTGGATCTATCGCATCTATCTATGGACAATCTACCTACTTATGGATCATCGAATTTATCTATTTACCTGCCATTTATACCTTATCTATCTATCTATCTATCTATTTATCTATCATCTATCTGGGCTTGTGGCTGGGGCGATTTTGTCCCTCCGACCCCATGACATAGGACAACGCCTGGAGGGGGGTGTATTTCCGGTTGTCCCAACTTGGGGGAGAGGGAGATTTTGGCACCTGGTGGGTGGAGAGTGGAGAGGCCGCTCCACACCCCACAAGGCCTGGCAGGACCACCCAGCCTGGACATCACTCGTGTCACGGCAGAGCTGTGCCCCGACCCCGTGTCCCTGGCCCTCCATCCTGCCCCAACACCTGCTTTGTCCCTCTCTTCTGGCACCTCCTCGCTTGGTCGGGGATCCTGGGGTCCTGCTGTCCCGCATAAACAATGGCCAGCCGCCCACCACGGCTGTTAAAGTCCAGGGTTCCCTATTCTCAGCCCCCTGTCATTCACGGGCCTCCCTCGGGTGTCAGGCCAGCACCACCTGCTGTGAACACAGCCCCGCGGCTCCGCCCGGCCTGGCCCACAGCACCCTCCTGCCCCGCCTTCACCCTGCAGCTTTCCTCCGGGACCGCCCCAAGGCTCCCTCCACCCAGCGCACACACCCCATCCTCACCCCGGACTCTTCCCTGGGCCTGGTCCCTCCTCCTGGAGGGGCGGGGCCGCCAGGGTTCGGGGGACCGCGTCCAGGGGGCGCACCCCATCCCTCCATCCACACCGACCTTGGCAAGGCCCGAACAAACGAGATAAAGTCACCATCTCGGCAGCGGCAGCGCGGCAGCGTCTCAAAAGCACCCTTGGAGCTCACGTCCGGCCCCAGGCGCCGGACCCCTCGCTCGGCTTCTCACCCCGAGGCGACGGCGGCGAGGCCCCGCCCGGGCTCCGTGCGTCCCCTCCCCTCGCCCCGCCTGCTCCGGGGGGTGCCGGCCGCCTCTGACCACAAGGGCTGCGCAAACGCGACCACACGACCGAGGAGAGAAAAACCCCTCCTCAGTTTGGAAGCAGAACCACGCGCTCCGTCATTCCTCTTAGTCAGGCGTGACCCCGAGGCGCAGACGGCCCGGGTGGCGCTGGGCAGCCGCCAGGCGGCACGTGGGGCGGCCCTGCTCCGCAGACTGTCTGCCTCAGCTTCCAAAACGCCCCGAGAAGCTGGGCGTGTGAGCGAGCCGGAGGCGTCCGCTGCTCGGAGCGTCCCCCCGGACTCAGGCCCCGGGCGCCGCCGCCTTCGGGGCTCACCTGGGTGCAGGTGTGTTCCCGGAGGCTTTTGCACGAGAGGGAGCGGGCCAGCGCCTCCGCGCCCAGTGCCCGTGGCTGCGCGTGCCTTTCTGGACGATTTTCTAGCCCGTCTGCACCCGGGAGAGGAGAGGGCACGCAGCCTCGCTCCCAGCTCGCGTGAGACCCTCCCCGCGACCCTCCCTCGTTGCAGACGAGGCACGTCCATAAGGAAACGGCCATGAACTCACCTGCACCGGCCGCGGCTGCAGCGGCGGGGCGCGTCCGCGGTGTAGACGCCACCGGGTCGGAGGGCGGCAGCTGTGCTTCAGAGCCGGGGGTCAGGAAGCGGCGTCCTGTGGCCCCTGAGCGAGCCGGGGTCTGTGTGGGCGAACGGCCCCGGGGCCAGCGTCCCGAGCGGCCCCCAGGCTCGCGGCGCAGGATCCATGGCGAGCCGGCTGCACGCCCGCCGGACCAAGTCCCCAAGGCCACTTCCAGGCTCAGCGGCGCCTTGGACACTCGGGGTAGGTGGAGAGGAAACCCGTTTTGAAATTTCCTGTGCAACCGTCTGTGTACGCCTGCCGCCCTGGGCCGAGCCCCGGCCCCCTCCTATCAGCGCGCGCCCTGCTGGGGGCGGGGAGCCGGCGCCCAGAGTCCGGGCCCCGGGGCTCGGCCGCGACCCCAGGCGGCTGCGGGGAGACCTTCCCGCCCCTGGGAGGGGTTGCTGCCTGCAGAAGCGCTTCTGACGCGGCGGCGGGGGGGGGGGGGGGGGAAGGGCCCCTGGGTCTTGGAGGTGCACCCGGCGGGGACCCGCAATGTATTCTAGAGGGAACAGATGCCTCGGGCTTTTTCCTTAAGAAAAGAAAAAGTTAGAAGATAATATAAGTAAACTATTTTTTAAGTAAAAAAAACCTAGGTGTTTATTCCCTCTGGGAATAATGTATGTATTTGTATGACTGGGTCGCTTTGCTGCACAGCAGAAATTGGTACAACATTGCAAATCAACTATAATTAAAAAAAGTTTTTTTTTTCCCCTTTTTGGTCTCCCTGCCAAGGGATCAGATCCGAGCCGCGGTTGTGAGCACAGTTGCGACAACGCTGGATCTTTTAACCCACGGTGCGGGGCCAGGGATGGAACCTGTGCGCTGGTGCTGCACAGCGGGAACTCCAAATTTTTTTTTAACTGATACTAAGGGAAAACAATCTGTAAATATTATGAATGTTGAATATCGGTAATCATAAGGACAAATTGAAGAAGGACAAGAAATCGTTTTTTGAAAGTATGCTCGCCGCCTGCACTTCCCCTTGCACGCGAAAGCTGCGTGCTGGGTGACCTCTTGCAGCCGCACGGTGTGCGAGTGCGTTTCTGGTTGTGCAGATGGGATCTTGGCGTTGTGTTTTTCTACTCGCAATAGCGTGGCATCTTTTTAGAGCCTGCCCGCGTCGGAAGTGGGCAGCCGGTGGCGGGGGCGTCGTCACCCCGCGTCGTGGGGCGGGGGCGGGGCCGCGGGCGCGGGCGCGGAGGTGAAGGCACAGCCGGGGCGCTGGGCCGAGCGGCGGCGGCTGGAAAGGCGCTCGCGGAACCGAGGGCCGGCGCTGAAGCCGAGGCGCGTTCTGAGTCTCCGAGACAGTGTTGTGGGAAGTCTCAGGGCGATGAATTAGCAGAGAGGGCACCACTGTTCCGCTGAGAAAGCGGGGTCCTTTACTTACAGTGCATGGAGGATACACGGAACCCTATCATCTTTCCATCAATCATGTCTTTACCTTCTATAATCTATAGATTAGAGCCATCGTCTATCTCTGATTCTCTTTTATTTATTTATTTTATTTTATCTATTTGCTTTTCCGGGCTGCAGATGTGGCACATGGAAATTCCCAGGCTTGGGGTCTGATCGGAGCTCCAGCTGCCCGCCTGCACCACAGCCACAGCAACGCCTGATCCAAACCGCATCTGACACCTGCACCACAGCTCACGGCAACGCTGGATCCTTGACCCACTGAGTGAGGCCAGGGATCAAACCCGCATCCTCATGGATACTGGTCGGATTCATTTCTGCTGAGCCAGGACAGGCACTCCTGTCATCTCACTTTATTTTGGATCACCTAGTGATCCTCTATCTTCATACTTATATGTTTATTTTGTACTTATCCACTATCTACCCATACACCTTCTCCTTCTATCACCGGTTTATTATCTATCCGTCTAGCCATCACCCCGCCTGCCTGCAGGCACAGAGCCATTAAGCATCAATCTTCCTATTGCTACATTTATCTATTGTCCACTTATCGATTACCTGTCATCTATCTTCTGTCTCGTGTATCTATTTATCATCTGGCATCTATTTATCTTCTCTGTATCTATCAATTATTTGTCTCTCCTCCAGCTGTCCATTTTCTTTTTTCTTTTCTTTTTTTTTTTTTTTTTTTTTGGCTTTTTGTCTTTTTGTCTTTTGTTGTTGTTGTTGTTGCTATTTCTTGGGCCGCTCCCGCGGCATATGGAGGTTCCCAGGCTAGGGGTTGAATCGGAGCTGTAGCCACCGGCCTACGCCAGAGCCACAGCAACACGGGATCCGAGCCGCATCTGCAACCTACACCACAGCTCACGGCAACGCCGGATCGTTAACCCACTGAGCAAGGGCAGGGACCGAACCCGCGACCTCATGGTTCCTAGTCGGATTCGTTAACCACTGCGCCACGACGGGAACTCCCAGCTGTCCATTTTCTATGCTTTTATCTCGCCGCCGTCCATTATCCGGCTACCCGTCGTCGCTGTAACCATCACTATGCCCCCTCTCCACCCTTCCCTCCATCTCCACCATCAGCCCTTTTCACTGCAGTGTAACCCGTGGATAGGTGTGTTCACTTCCGCTGCACAGCCAAGTGCTTTGGGTACATTCTTTTCCGTAGGTTTTTGCCGCCCCTGCAATACACTCTCTCTCCTCGTCTGATGAGGATGGAGGCTGTGGAGGTTCGTGGAGAATTTCTTGGAGCTGGGTTGAAGCCCAGCACCTGTGAAGGTGGCCATCGTTGGAAACAGGGTCTGCGAAGAGGCCCGGTCCACTCGGGGTCTTTCCAGCAGGTGGAGGGTCTCCTCTCCATCCTGGCTTATGGGGGTCCTGGCTTATGGGGGTCCCGGTTCATGGGGGTCCGGGCTCCCATGTGGGGGTGGAGGGAGAAGAGGGGTGGGAAGTGTGTGACCTGCCACCAAGGGGGCAGAACCCCCAGGGTAGATGCTGAGGCGGTTTGAGATAAGCGTGTGCCTCAAGCGTGTGGGGGGCCATGGAGGTGCCCCTGTTTCCCCATCCCCCCCACAGAGACCAGGCCCAGCAGCCAGGCCACCGTCCCAAGCCTGTACTCGGTTCGTGTCCACCCTCCTTTCAGAGCAAAGCCATCCATGTCCCTGAGAGGCAGTGACGCCAGGCACCAGTTTGGCAGAAACTGAGACCAGCTCCTCAAGAGGGCGAGTCCCTGCCCCGTGGCTTCCTGGCCTCTCTGCACCCTGGGTGGACCTGCTGGTGCTGAGAGTCGGGTGAACAGGCGGGAAAAGGAAGGGGCACACCCTTTCCCCCCACACCACAGCAACCTATCGGGCCCTCTCCATCCGGGGCCGGGCCGTTTCCCTCCAGAGGCTGGCATCAACGAAACCTCAAGAGAAAAAAACAAGGTCATGGGTACAGGGGCCCAGGGAAACCATTTCACTTCCCTGCAGCCCTGGCTCAAGGCCAGCCTGTGAGGCCTCGGTGTATACGTCATGCTTGGGCATCTGGGGGCATCAGAAAAGGCACCCATCCCCATGAACTGAGGAGAGAGGCAATAATACAGAGAGGCAGCAGGATTCGCGGTGGTGCAAATGGGACTCAATTCAAGTGTCTACACATGGGTGGATGCATGATGGAAGGATGATGGTTGCATGGATGATGATGCATGGATGAATGGTGGATGGGTGGATGGTGGATGGATGGATGGATGGATGATGGATGGATGGATGGATGGATGGATGATGGATGGATGGATGATGGATGGATGGATGGATGGATGGATGATGGATGGATGGATGGATGATGGATGGATGGATGATGGATGGATGGATGGATGGATGATGGATGGATGGATGATGGATGGATGATGGATGGGTGGATGGTGGATGGATGGATGGATGGATGGATGATGGATGGATGATGGATGGATGGATGATGGATGGATGGATGGATGGATGGATGGATGGATGATGGATGATGGATGGATGGATGGATGGATGAATGATGGATGGATGGATGGGTGGATGGATGGATGGATGAATGATGGATGGATGGCGAATGGATGGATGATGGATGGACAGACGGATGGATGGGCAGAAGGACAGATGGATGAATGGATGGATAAACAGCATGGGGTCCATCCACACCATGGACCACGCCTCAGCCATGATAAGGAGTGAAGCTCGGACACAGGTTGCCGTGTGGATGGACCTGGAACCCACGACGCTCAGAGAGAGAAGCCAGACCCAGAAGGACGCAGCATGTGGGACTCCCTTTGTAGGAAACACGCAGAGCAGGCCAATACACAGGGACAGGAAGTGGGTTCATGGTGCCAGGGGCCGGGGAGGAAGGGGGGAGAGGCTGCTGAGGGGACCAGGTCTCCTTGACCCCATCAGTATCTAGAACCAGACAGAGTGGCAGTTACACAGCCTCGTGGGTGCAGTCGGTACCCCCGGAGGCGCATTTGAAAGGGGTCAATCATAGGCTTTGTGGATTTCATTGAAGTTAAAAGCAAAAGAAATGAAACAGACACCCCTGCCCCAGGGCCCCCCGAGCCTCCCCGTGGCCCCCGCCCCCTGCCCCGCAGCCAGAGAGCAGGTGGAGGTGACAGGGGCTCTGGGAATAGTTTCTCTGGAAACAAAAACGAAAAGTGAAACTGACAACAGATATGAAGTCAGTGGAGCACCTTGGATTTTTCTGAGGACGTGTGTGTGTCCCCTCCATTCCCGCCGCCACTGAGGCCCCGTCCCTGCTCTGAGCCTCCTGGGGAGGTTTGGGAAACGGCCACGTCGATCTCAAAACCGAAAGCAAACCCCGGGTCCGTGGGACGCCCGGGCCCGAGTGGACCTGGGGCATCTGTGTGGGCTGCGGCCAAGGTCACTGCAGAGCGCAAACCCTCACCCGCCAGGCCCAGCCCTGCCCCTGGGGGCTCCAGGCCCCCGAGTTCTCAACACCTCAAAGACGCCACAGCTTGCACACTTTAGGTAATACTAGTGTCTCTGGCACCTCCGGCAGCTGGTCCTCGGCAGCTGGCCACAAGCTAGACACCTTAAAACCACAGGGGCACCCCACCCGCCGATCCTGGAGACCAGATGTCTGAGGTCAAGGGGTCCCAGGGCCGCGCTCCTTCCAGAGGCTCCAGGGCAGGGTCCTTCCTGCCTCTTCCAGCTTCTGGGGGCTCCCTCCCATCTCTGCCTCCATCTTCCCATGGCTTCTGCTCTTTGTCTGGGTCTCCTCTCTGTCTCTTAGGAGGACCCTGTCCTTGGAGGGAGGGCCCCCCTCATCCAGGAGGACCTCCTCCCAGACCCTTCCCTTCCTCACACCTGCAAAGACCCTGTTTCCTAATAAGGTCCTGTCCCCAGGACAAGCATCGCAGGAGGGGACATGTTTCAACCCTGAGGAGGTGAGGCTTGCAGTTGCCCTGACGCCACCATGGTGACCCCGTGGGTCCCTGAGACAGCCCGCCCAGGGTGTGAGAGTGCCAGCCTGTGAAGTCTGGGGCCCCGATGTGTGAACCGCAGGACCCGGTTGGAGGCTGACCTGCTGATGTTTTCCAGAGCATTCTGAGGAAGTGGATTGAGGGGGGAGGGGCTTCTCAAGGCCAAGTTCACCTGCACAGCAGAGGCTGCCTCTCCCCGCGGGGGGCGTGTCCTCAGAAAGGTTGTCTGCCTCTCCCATCCTCCCCGCAGGGGACGTAAGGCAGCCGGGGGAACTACGATGAGGATTTGGCCACCAGAGGCAGTGACACAGCAAGCTCTGCAGGGGGACTCTTGGACAGGGAGGCAGGAGGCGATGTCCCCACAGCATGAGACCTTCCAGAAACTCAGGGCCAAGTTCAACCAAAGCTGGAGCCATTTTGAAGTTGCCATTGGGGCTCAGAGGGTTAAGGATCTGACTAGCCTTTGAGAGGACGCGGGTTCGATTCCTGGCCTCGCTCAGAGGGTTAGAGATCCGAGCTGCCACGAGCTGTGACGTGGGCGGCAGAGGGGGCTCGGATCCTGCGTTGCTGTGGCTGCGGTGTAGGCCGGCAGCTGCAGCTCCATGGACCGTCCACATGCTGCAGGTGCGGCCCTGAAAAGAAAAGCAAAAAAGAAGGAAGCCAGCAGAGAAGCATCCTGCAGAACCACTGCCCAGCAGCCCCCAAAGCTGACCAGGTCCCCAGAAACAAGAGCTGTCTGAGGAAGTGGCCCAGCACAGAGGTCCCCCCAAAGATGAGAGGCCCTGGATGGGGGGCCCTGGGGGGCCCTGGATGGGGTCTTGAGACAGAAGCAGGACGTTAGGGGGAAAATGAGAAGATGTGAATAAAATACAGCCCTCGGCCTGGGCAGCGTTTCGGTGCTGGTCTATTCACGGCAGTAAGCGCATCAGATTGAAGCGGGATGTCACTAGGAGAACTGGGTGCAGAGCCGGGAGCGGGGTGGGGAGGGTCCCTACTGACTGCATTTTCCCTGCTCACCCCCTCCCCCAGGGGCCCTCAGCCCAGGCCTCCTGGACAGGCAGCAGGGTCGCCTCTGGGCCCCCAGCCCCGTATCTCTGTATCAATCTGTCTCCCGCCCCAGCCTTCTCCATGTGGCTCCCCCAAAGCCTCGGCTCCCAGGCTCACCTGCCAGGGAGGGGGCTGTAGGGCTTCCCCTGAGCCCCGCCCTGGCTCCTGGTCGTGTGCGGTGATCAGGTTAATTCTGAGACACTCTGGGGGTTGTGGACCCACCCACAGAGAGCACCCACCACCGTGCGGTTTGGGGTTTTCCTCTGGGGCCGGTGCCTGGCCACCCCACCTCTGATCCCCGCTCATCAAGGCAGGGACAGAGCTGCTCAGGGCGCGGGGACCCATCCCTCCTTCCTGCTCTCCCTCCTCCTCAGACTCCTGGCTCTGGGCAGCTCAGAAACAACAAAAAACCACATCTGTCTGTCTGTCTGTCTGTCTATTACCTAACAAGCTATGTTATCTATCTGTGCATCTATCTATGTATATATCTATCTAGCTGTTTATCCGTGTGTGTGTGTGTGTGTGTGTATGCGCTGATCTTTGCACCTGTCTATGCATCTCTCTAGGCAGTTGTCTCTCCATCCATCTACTGTCTAGCATTTATCATCATTTCTTTTATTTTTTCATTACTTATTGAGTTTTATTACATTTATAGATGCTCACCAATCATCACAACCAAATTTTACAGCCTGTCCATCCCGAACCCTCAGGGCCTCCCCCCACCCCCCAGCCTGTCTCATTTGGAAACCATACGTTTTGCAGAGTGGGTGAGTCAGTATCTGTTCTGCAAAGAAGTTCATTGTATCCTTTTTTTAGATTCCACGTGTCAGTGAAAGCATTGGATGTTGGCGTCTCGTATGTTGGCTGACTTCCCTTAGCAGGATAATTTCTAGGTCCATCCATGTTGTCAAAAATGCCCTCATTTCTTTCCTTTTAATGGCTGAGTAATGTTCCATTGTGTCTATGGACCACCTCTTCTTGACCTGCTCCTCTGTCGATGGACACTGAGGTGGTTTCCATGTCTTGGCTGTTGCAAATAGTGCTGCAGTGACCACTGGAGCACATGCGTCTTTTTGAATCATGGTTTTCTCTGGAGAGATGCCCAGGAGTGGGATTGCTGGATCAGATGGGAGTTCTATGTTTAGTTTTTCTGAAGCATCTCCATCCTGCTTTCCACAGGGGCTGAACCAATTGGCATTCCCACCCACAGTGTCACAGGGTTCCTTTTTCTCCACACCCTCTCCAGCACTTCTTGTTTGTAGACGTTTTGACGATGGCCATTGTGGCCGGTCATTTACCTTCTATCTGCCTGCCCATCGATCGACTGATCCTTTATGCATCAATATATCCTCCATCTCCGTAGTCTACCAGTCCATTTACCACTGATGTCGATTGATCATCCGTCTGTCATCAATTTATCATCTCGAATCTATCATTGATCAACCAAGAACCAAGCGTCAATACCAGCTTATCATCTGTCTCTAATCTAATCACATCCATATCCACATATCATCCATCCGTCTAGCCACCTGTCTAGCCATCCATCCATCCATCTAGCTGTCCATCACCTAATTTAGCTGTGTACCATCTGAGTGTGTGCCTCATCTCTCTATATCTATATGGGTCCGTCATCTTTCTATCAATCGCAGTGGCTCATAGCCAAGGTCAGTTGTGCCCCCAGGGCACACATGGTCAAGTATGGGGACAATTTGCTTGTAATTACTGACGAGGGGGGCCTTGGCCTGTGGTGGGTGGGGACCAGGGACCCTGCCCAAAGCCCCACTGAGCACAGGACGCCCCCCTCAGAGTCCCCCAGCCCCCACATGGGCACATCTGAGGCTGAGAATTCTGCTCTCGGAGGGGGAGGGTCTGCCCACACGGTCCTTCTCGGTCTGTCCCTGTGTGAACCCCGGCAGAGCATTCTTTTGGCGACACTGTCACCATCACCGTGTTTTGAATTAGGGACCACACGAAGGGGGACGAGACGGCCAGTCAGGGAGTCTCCAGTCTCTGTTAAGTGGGCAGCTTTCTGTCCCCGGAGAGCCCGCACTGCCCCACCCACAGGCACACGCGCTGCTCGGAAACGGTTAAGGGGATGTGCCCAGCCCCACCCAGGTTCTCAGAATGTTTACTGAAAACAAGCCCAGTTTAAAACATCAGCAGAGGAGTCCTGCTGTGACTCAGCATGTTAAGTACCTGACATGGTATCTGCGAGGATGCGGGTTCGATCCCTGGCCTCGCTCAGTGGGTTAAGGATCCAGCGTTGCCGTGAGCTGTGGTGTGGTTTGCAGACACAGCTCAGATCCGCTGTTGCTGTGGCTGTGGTGTGGACCTGCAGCTGCAGCTCAGATCCGCTGTTGCAGTGGTGTTGGTGTAGACCAGCAGCTGCAGGTCTGATTCAACCACTAGCCCGGGGACTTCCATACGCCATGGGTGTGGCAATAAAAAAACCCCAAGCAAACAAATAAACAAAAAACCCCGCAGAATGTCATGTACCTGTCTTCAAAATAAAACTCACCGGCTTTCTTTCCTTGGGGTGTCTTCCTGTGGATTACGACTCCGCCAGGAAGAGGAGGGAAGCTCGGACACAGGCTGCCACGTGGAGGGACCTTGAACCACGATGCTCAGGGGGGACGCCAGACCCAGAAGGACACACGGTGTGGGATTCCGTGGATAGGACACATCCAGAACAGGCAAGTCCAGAGAGCCAGGAAGTGGGTTTGTGATGAGAGGAGCTGGGGGAGAGAGAGAGGGAGTGGCTGCTCATGGGCTTGGGATCTCCTTGGGGGCGTGAGAATCTTCTGGAACAGAGAGAAGTGGCGGCCACACAACATCGTCAATGTACTAAGTCCCACTTTATTTTTCGTTTTATTTTATTTTATTATTATTTTTTTGTGTTTTTAGGGCCGCACCTGCAGCATATAGAAGTTCCCAGGCTAGGGGTCAAACTGGATCTATAACTGCCAGCCTGCACCACAGCCACAGCCATGCAGGATCCTTAACCCACTGAGCAACGCCAGGCATCCAATCCAAATCCTCACGGATACTGGTTGGGTTTGTTACCGCTGAGCCATAACGGGAACTCCTATTTTACATTTTAAAATGGTTTTATGGTGGAGTTCCCTGGTGGTCTAGTTGTTAGGACTTGGCACTGTCACTGCTGGAGCCCGGGTTCCATCCCTGGTCTGGGAACCAAGATCCCCTATCAAGCTGCTATGTGCCACAGCCAAAGGAATAAAGAAACGATGCAGTTTTAAGTTATGGGAATCTCACCTCCATAAGGAATCATGCCGGATTTCTCACAGTGGTGCAGTGGGATCCGTGGCGTCTCTGCAGCGCCCGGAGGCAGGTTCGATCCTGGGCCTGGCACATTGGGTCAAGGGCCCGGTGTTGCAGCAGCTGTGGCATAGGTGGCGACTGCGGCTTGGATCTGATCCCTGATCCGGGAACTCCATATGCTGCAGGGCGGCCAGAAAAGAAAATCACCTCATTCTAAAGAAGTGAGCTCTCTGCTTAGAGAGCAGCAGGGGGGCGGGGAGGGCCCTCGTTGCAATCCTGATACCCCTTGGCAGTCAGACCGGGTTCCGCCAAACGAGGCCTGGGCCAATGACCCTGGCAGGACCGTGCAGGCACTCCGCCTGATGCAACTTCCAGGAACCAGGCGGCAAATATTTATAAACCTCCAGGGGCTCCTGTGAATGGCTTGTGTGGCATTTTGTGCCCTGGGCCAATGTTTTTCCTTTGTTTTATTTTTGTTTTTAATTTTTTTTCCTTTTTGGCCGCACCTGTGGCATACAGAACTTCCCGGGTCAGGGATGGAACTCAAGCCGCAGCAGCGACCCGAGCCACAGCAGTGACAAGGCCAGGTCCTGAGCCCCCAGGGAGCTCCTGCTCTTCCTTTCCAAGGCGCATCCCAAACATGGACCCAGAAGGGCTGGCCGCTTGGTCAGCCGCCACAGCCTGACAGCTTGGGGTCTGGTCAGGTTTGGCGGTCTGGGTGTCGGCTGGTGTGTGCAGACAGCAACAAGATGCCGCAGACGCGTGGTAACCGTCTGGGACAGGACCCAGGCTTGGTCCCTGGGGGAACCTCAATCCTGCAGCCAGGCCATCCTTTTGGAGGCAGATTTTCCAGCGCTGTGTGTCCAGGGACACAGTCACCCCTGGAAGCATAAGGAAAAGGGGGTGAGCTTGGCCAAAATGGGCTCTTGGCATGTGGCAGGTGGCTGAGCTCTTCCTGCCGCCTCCACGGAGACACAGACAGAGGCTGCGGTGCTCATCTGTTTCACACCCAGGCTGCGAGGGGTTCATCATGAGCCACGCCTGCTCCTCTGACCTCAAGGACTGTGCCGAATTTCCGTGGCCAAGCCTTCCAGCAAGAAGGTGGTGTGCATATTTGGACCGGGCGACGAGCAGATCCAGCCAATGCCATTGTCCCGTTGTGCAAGCTAATCTCAGCCTCGCAGCCTTCCACGTGCAAGGAACACAGCTCGCTTGTGTTTGTTTCTGCAGCAGCCCAGGACAGGAGGGAGAAGCAGTGGGTGCTAGGGAACTGGCTTGTTAACAGAGAGACCCAGGCATGGGGCTCCTGGCATGGCAGGGGCAGAGCCCCTCTGGGGAGGGGGCACGGGGAACATGGCAGCAGACACCTGTCCCAGCCCTAAACACCCCTGGAATTCTGAGTGTCAGACTCGTCACCGTGGCTGCATGAGGTGTGGTGAGAGGTGAGGTGAAAATGGAACAGGAAGAGGGCAGGAAACGAAAAGCCAGCCCCACCCGCCCTCTCTCTGTGGTGACCTGACAGTTTACAGAAGCCCCACCTCTGAGCCCCACCTCTGAGCAAGGTGGGGTGACCGAGGTGGGTTGTGGGGGAGAAAACCCTGGCAGGACGGGGGAGGGTTTCCCTGTGTTTGCCAAGTGCACCCCGATTCAGGCAACAAGGTCACAGTGATTCTGTCACGTGATCCTGGACCACAACAAAAAGGGACACGAACATCCACCGTGAACTAAACGTTACCATTTGCAACAAGGACGAGGCCAGTGAGGTGAAGTTCATTCATCACTATGAGAGGTTGATGGTCAGGGGAATTGTGTCAGATGTGGCAAAACTCTCAGCTGAAAATCAGATGGTGAAGGAGAGTTTGAGTGTTTTTTGATGAGTGTTCATTCATTAACGTTAGGACAGTAAAAATGTAGAGAGGATGGGTGGCTGGGTGGGTGGATGGATGGATGAGTGGTGGATGATGATGGATGGGTGGTGGATGATGATGGATGGATGAGTGGGTGGATGAGTGGGTGGATGGATGGATGGGTGGGTGGATGAGTGGGTGGGTGGGTGAGTGGATGGATGGATGGGTGGGTGGATTGTTAGATGGATGGATGAGTGGGTGGATGGATGGGTGGATGGATGGATGGGTGGTGGATGATGATGGATGGATGGGTGGGTGGATGAGTGGGTGGGTGGGTGAGTGGATGGATGGATGGGTGGGTGGATTGTTAGATGGATGGATGAGTGGGTGGATGGATGGGTGGATGGATGGATGGGTGGTGGATGATGATGGATGGATGGGTGGGTGGATGAGTGGGTGGGTGGGTGAGTGGATGGATGGATGGGTGGGTGGATTGTTAGATGGATGGATGAGTGGGTGGATGAGTGGGTGGATGGATGGATGGGTGGTGGATGATGATGGATGGATGGGTGGGTGGATGAGTGGGTGGGTGGGTGAGTGGATGGATGGATGGGTGGGTGGATTGTTAGATGGATGGATGAGTGGGTGGATGGATGGGTGGATGGATGGATGGGTGGTGGATGATGATGGATGGATGGGTGGGTGGATGAGTGGGTGGGTGGGTGAGTGGATGGATGGATGGGTGGGTGGATTGTTAGATGGATGGATGAGTGGGTGGATGGATGGGTGGATGGATGGATGGGTGGTGGATGATGATGGATGGATGGGTGGGTGGATGAGTGGGTGGGTGGGTGAGTGGATGGATGGATGGGTGGGTGGATTGTTAGATGGATGGATGAGTGGGTGGATGGATGGGTGGATGGATGGATGGGTGGTGGATGATGATGGATGGATGGGTGGGTGGATGAGTGGGTGGGTGGGTGAGTGGATGGATGGATGGGTGGGTGGATTGTTAGATGGATGGATGAGTGGGTGGATGGATGGGTGGATGGATGGATGGGTGGTGGATGATGATGGATGGATGGGTGGGTGGATGAGTGGGTGGGTGGGTGAGTGGATGGATGGATGGGTGGGTGGATTGTTAGATGGATGGATGAGTGGGTGGATGGATGGGTGGATGGATGGATGGGTGGTGGATGATGATGGATGGATGGGTGGGTGGATGAGTGGGTGGGTGGGTGAGTGGATGGATGGATGGGTGGGTGGATTGTTAGATGGATGGATGAGTGGGTGGATGGATGGGTGGATGGATGGATGGGTGGTGGATGATGATGGATGGATGGGTGGGTGGATGAGTGGGTGGGTGGGTGAGTGGATGGATGGATGGGTGGGTGGATTGTTAGATGGATGGATGAGTGGGTGGATGAGTGGGTGGATGGATGGATGGGTGGTGGATGATGATGGATGGATGGGTGGGTGGATGAGTGGGTGGGTGGGTGAGTGGATGGATGGATGGGTGGGTGGATTGTTAGATGGATGGATGAGTGGGTGGATGGATGGGTGGATGGATGGATGGGTGGTGGATGATGATGGATGGATGGGTGGGTGGATGGATGGGTGGATGGATGGATGGGTGGTGGATGATGATGGATGGATGGGTGGGTGGATGAGTGGGTGGGTGGGTGAGTGGATGGATGGATGGGTGGGTGGATTGTTAGATGGATGGATGAGTGGGTGGATGGATGGGTGGATGGATGGATGGGTGGTGGATGATGATGGATGGATGGGTGGGTGGATGAGTGGGTGGGTGGGTGAGTGGATGGATGGATGGGTGGGTGGATTGTTAGATGGATGGATGAGTGGGTGGATGGATGGGTGGATGGATGGATGGGTGGTGGATGATGATGGATGGATGGGTGGGTGGATGAGTGGGTGGGTGGGTGAGTGGATGGATGGATGGGTGGGTGGATTGTTAGATGGATGGATGAGTGGGTGGATGGATGGGTGGATGGATGGATGGGTGGTGGATGATGATGGATGGATGGGTGGGTGGATGAGTGGGTGGGTGGGTGAGTGGATGGATGGATGGGTGGGTGGATTGTTAGATGGATGGATGAGTGGGTGGATGGATGGGTGGATGGATGGATGGGTGGTGGATGATGATGGATGGATGGGTGGGTGGATGAGTGGGTGGGTGGGTGAGTGGATGGATGGATGGGTGGGTGGATTGTTAGATGGATGGATGAGTGGGTGGATGAGTGGGTGGATGGATGGATGGGTGGTGGATGATGATGGATGGATGGGTGGGTGGATGAGTGGGTGGGTGGGTGAGTGGATGGATGGATGGGTGGGTGGATTGTTAGATGGATGGATGAGTGGGTGGATGGATGGGTGGATGGATGGATGGGTGGTGGATGATGATGGATGGATGGGTGGGTGGATGAGTGGGTGGGTGGGTGAGTGGATGGATGGATGGGTGGGTGGATTGTTAGATGGATGGATGAGTGGGTGGATGGATGGGTGGATGGATGGATGGGTGGTGGATGATGATGGATGGATGGGTGGGTGGATGAGTGGGTGGGTGGGTGAGTGGATGGATGGATGGGTGGGTGGATTGTTAGATGGATGGATGAGTGGGTGGATGGATGGGTGGATGGATGGATGGGTGGTGGATGATGATGGATGGATGGGTGGGTGGATGAGTGGGTGGGTGGGTGAGTGGATGGATGGATGGGTGGGTGGATTGTTAGATGGATGGATGAGTGGGTGGATGGATGGGTGGATGGATGGATGGGTGGTGGATGATGATGGATGGATGGGTGGGTGGATGAGTGGGTGGGTGGGTGAGTGGATGGATGGATGGGTGGGTGGATTGTTAGATGGATGGATGAGTGGGTGGATGGGTGGGTGGGTGGATGGGTGGATGAGTGGGTGGGTGGATGAGTGGGTGGGTGGATTGTTGGATGGATGGATGGATGGGTGGGTGGGTGGATGGATGAGTGGGTGGGTGGATTGTTGGATGGATGGATGAGTGGGTGGATGGGTGGGTGGGTGGATGGGTGGATGAGTGGGTGGGTGGATGAGTGGGTGGGTGGATTGTTGGATGGATGGATGGATGGGTGGGTGGGTGGATGGATGAGTGGGTGGGTGGATTGTTGGATGGATGGATGAGTGGGTGGATGGGTGGGTGGGTGGATGGGTGGATGAGTGGGTGGGTGGATGAGTGGGTGGGTGGATTGTTGGATGGATGGATGAGTGGGTGGATGGGTGGGTGGGTGGATGGGTGGATGAGTGGGTGGGTGGATGAGTGGGTGGGTGGATTGTTGGATGGATGGATGGATGGGTGGGTGGGTGGATGGATGAGTGGGTGGGTGGATGGGTGGGTGGATGGGCAGATGGATGGTTGGATGGGCAGATGGATGGTTGGGTGGATGGATGGATGGATTGATGGATGCTTGGGTGGGTGGATGGATGGGTGGAGAGGACAAAGGTGGCAGTGCTCTGGCATTGGACCCTGGTTCAGCTAATGGGTCGCTAGGATTCTCAATCGTTGCAACCCTCTCTGCCCTAACATCAGGGTCCCGCTACCAGAGGGAGACCCAGTGCCTGAGGGTGAGTCCTTGTCTCACTGACCTCTCCGGACTGGGCTCTGGGTCTCCCTGGCAAGCCTCACTTGTTAGAAGCCCCTGATGGGGACCACTGTCCTGGGCCTGTCCCCACTGTCACCTGTCACTGGAACCTTCCAGCTGGCCCGTCCCCACAGAGTTTGCTCTGGAGGCTGAGCTTCTTCCTGGTTCTGCTGACCACGGCCAGGCACCTTACCCTCCGTTCCAAATCACACCCCAGTTACCCTACGGAGAAAAAGTGAGGCGTTGGTGAGAAACCGCTCCTTTCTATGAAGGGAGGGGTTCTTCTTACCTCAGCTCCGTGTCTTTACCTCCTGTTCTGAGACAACTGTCTAATCTGATCTTAACGACATCTGATTGCTGCTTCTCACATAGGAAGCAAGATCTTCCCCCACCCCCATGGCCTATCTCCTGAAAACATCTCTTGTGCGTTGACATCTAGTGAATTCCCGGAATTTGCATCACGGGAACCAGCATTCCTCTCATCGGGTTATGTTTTTCAATGAAAAATCCTTGCCCAGTTGCTTAGCAACCTCCCTGGTTGTCAGATAAACAATGGTGATACCCTAGATGCTTTCTTAGGAAGGTGGTCTGATTCTCAGGATCTCATCCTTAGCAGAGCTGGACACAGATCTTCTGTCCCTGTGACCTCACCTCCAGCCCACTGCCAGTGACTAGGTGGCTTCTTCCTCCTGTTGAGCACACACCCTGGGTTTCTGCGTCTCCGCACAGAAGCTCCAAGAGGATCATTGTCTAGTGAAAGGTGGGTGGGATGAAGGCCCCGAGGGAACCACACCCATAATACAGTTCCTTCCCAAGGGCTGGAGCGGGGATGCGGGTCCAATTCCTTACCAAAAAAAAAAAAAAAAAAAAAAAAAAAAACAGCACTAACGATGCAGATGTGGGGGCAAAGGCACATGAAGGTTGAAGGGTCGCTATTGAGAAACTGCGGAGAAGACACCAAAGACACTTGACTTGGGTCTACAGGTGGGGACAACCGGGCTGAAAGCGCAGTCCATCTCTGCACAGACGCAAGGGCCCTCCCTCACTTAATCGGCCTTCCACTCCAGGAAACATGCACGTCTCTACAATTGTGTGACAGGCCACGTAGGCAGGGGGAAGTGGCAGATGAAATCAATCTTTATGTGGTGGGGGTGGAGGGGTAACCACAGCCTCCACCTGGGTGGTGACGACGGCTGGTTGTCTGGTTCAGCCTGGCGCAGACCTGCCAGGACCGCGTTCTCCTGGGGAGCCCCCTTGAGGGCTGGGTGAGCTCCCCGTGGACAGTGCCAGAACCACACTTGGCCACTGCTGCCCGCGTTTGGTGTGGAGGACACCTCTCTGCTCCGGGAGGCCAGGTCCTCTCAACTTCCTCCAACAAGCCCCGTGGGCCCGCCCTCAAAGCTCTGCTCTGTTCTCCTCTGGGGACCCCACCCGGGCAGCTCCAGGCTTTCACGTCTTCCTTCCAAGCACCACCCTGCCTTGTAGCACTTCTGCACCTTGTTTTTGTCTAGTGAAGACTTAAGCTGACCTGAAGAGATGTTTTTCTTTGCCCTCTGCTCCTGAGAGGTGACTTCCAGGCCCTTGCAGTGTCCTGCTTTCATGGGGCAGGGGGGTGGTCTTTGCTCACTGGACCATTTAAAGATGTGATTTGTGCTATGCGGACTTTGGCCAGATCAGCTCCAAACTCCAAGAGCAGATGGAGACTATGTACATTATTATTCTGAACCTCTGGAAGGGGCTGGAGATGAAAGGGCAGACACATGTAGAGTAGGTGGTTGGGTACCAATACAATTGGGTGCCAGGGCTTGGGTGAGTTTCCCTGGTGGACAAGAGTCCACGCATATTGTCACATGTTGATGCTGACATCGATGGATGGATGGGTGGATGGATGGATGGATAATTGAACTGGTGGATGGATGGATGGGTGGATGGATGGATGGATGAAATAAGAGATGGCTGGCTGGATAATTGAATTGGTGGATGGATGGATCGATGGATAATTGAATTGGTGCATGGGTGGATGGATGGATGGATGGATAACTGAATTGGTGGATGGATGGATCGATGGATGAATTGGGGGATGGATAGGTGGATGGATGAGTGCATGGATAGATGGACGGATAATTGAACTGGGGGATGGATGGATGGATAATTGAATTGGGGGATGGATGGATAACTGAATTGGTGGATGGATGGATCGATGGATGAATTGGCGGATGGATAGGTGGATGGATGAGTGCATGGATAGATGGATGGATAATTGAATTGGGGGATGGATGGATGGATAATTGAATTGGGGGATGGATGGATAATTGAATTGGGGGATGGATGGATGGGTGGATGGATGGATGAATTAGGGAATGGATAGATGGATGGATGAGTAGATGAATGGATGGATGGGCAAGTAGTAGGTGGGTGGATAGTTGGGCAGATGGGTAAGTAGATGGATGGGTGGATTAATGGATGGGTTGATGGATGAATTGGTGGAAAGATGGATGGATGCATGGTGCCCAGTTTCTTCTCTTTCTGTCCTGGGGATGCACCGCCTGTATCATGGCTTTTCCTACTTCTAGACTCACCCTGGGCTCCTGACCTTAACAGGACAGCTCCATTAAGGCTGCAGGCACCTCCAAGCTAACTCAACCCTGCTGGACCACCTGCCTCCCTGCTACTGCAAACTCCACTTTCTCCTGCTGATTTTCCCTGGTCATGTCCTCCATCTCCCCTGGTGGCCAGAGCCAGGGAGCTTGCAGGCACTCTCCTCCCAGCATCCCTGACCCCTGCAATCCAACCAGACACCCTTGACCAAGCTCTGAGCCCTTTACCCCACCCTCATCCTCCTTCCTTCATCTTCGACATCGCGGCAGTGCCCCCGCCGCAAGCTGCTGATCCCGCCGTCTGAAGTCACTGTTGAAAACCATATCATCAGGGGTTCCCGCTGTGGCTCAGGGGTAACAAACCCAACTTGTATCCACGAGGATGCGGATTCGATCCCTGGCCCCGTTTCGTGGGTTGAGGATCTGGCGTTGCCGTGAGCTGTGGTGTAGGTCACAGAGGGGGCTTGGATCTGGCATGGCTGTGGCTGTGCTGCAGGCTGGCAGCTGTAGCTCCTATTTGACTGGGAACTTCCATATGCCACAGGTTCAGCCCTAAAAAAAAAAAAAAGCAAAAAAAAAAAGCAAAAGAAAACCCTGTCATCACACCAGTGCTGCACCGTGAGGTCTCCATGGAACACTGCATCCTGTTGCATGAGTACTGCTGGGTCTGACTCAGCACAGGGGTTACTGTAGTGGCTGACTCAGCACTCTATATGTGCGCATCAGGGCTATGTTCATAGGTCTCACAATGCAGCCAGAGGCATTAATCACACATAATCCTTTTATACCTACAGGGACGATATATATGCATGTTATATATACATGCTGTGTGTGTGTGTGTGTGTGTGTGTGTAATTTGCAATATAACTTGCACATACACTTTTTTATATATACCGGGAATAATCCTGTAGGATGAATTACCAACATTGAGACGGAAATCTCAGAAGGAATGTGGGCACATTAGAAATGACCATTGATAGATTTTGTTGAATTTCCTTTTTCTAAAAGCAGGTTAATTTATGGCCGCAACACAAGCAGAGGAGAGCATGCCTTTCCCGCACCACCTGCAACTTGCAAGGTGCCTTTTTATTTTTACCCTGCTGCTCATGGCGCAAGAAATGGCATTAAAATTCGGGAATAAATGAAGAATTGACCAAGAAGAGACTGAGTGGCACATGGCGGATTTCATTAATAAGGCACCATTCATGGAGAACCCCTGGGCTGATGCATTTGCTGAGGAGGCGGGACCCTCCAGACCTTGGCTTCAAGACCAGACCAGAGAATCAATATGGCAGAGCTCCCAAGAGAAGGGTCATCAAGGAGGTGGGTGCGCCACCTGGTGGAACAGAGTCGTTTTGCATAAAGTCTTGAGGTGTGGATGTGTGAGGCGGAGGGAGAGAGGGATGGCTATATTGGCAGAAGGGTCAAAGGGCAGATGGCAACGTGGGTGAGTGGGTGGATGGGTGGATGGGTGGGTGGATGGATGCATGGACAGATAGGCTGACAAGTGGATGGGAGGGTAGAACATTTGATGGGTGGGCGGGTGGATGGATGGATGGATGGATGGATGGATGGATGGAAGGAAAGACAGACAGATGAAAGGGTGGAGAGTGAATGGACACATCGATGGGTGGATGGGTGGATTGTTGGATGAGTGGATGAGAGCCAATGGGGAGATGGAGAGTGGGGTGGATGAATGGGTGGGTGCGTGATTGGAAGTACAGATGGAGGGAGGGATGCAAGGATGGATGGATGGATGGATGGTTGAATCGATGGATGAATGAATGGACGGTTGGATGAGTAGCAGGTGGATGGATCACTGTGAAGATGGATGAATTGGGAGGGAGGATGGATGGGTGATGGATGGAGGACGTGGATGGGTAGTTGGGCAGATGGATGAATTGGGAGGGAGGATGGATGGATGGATGATGGATGGAGGACGTGGATGGGTAGTTGGGCAGATGGATGAATTGGGAGGGAGGATGGATGGATGGGTGATGGATGGAGGACGTGGATGGGTAGTTGGGCAGATGGATGAATTGGGGAATGGGCGGATGGGTTGATGGGTGGGTGGATGGATGGGTGAGTGGGACGACAGAAGGATGAGTGGATTGTTGGATGGGTGGGTGGATGGGCCAATGGATAGATGAATAATGGGGTGGAGAAATGGATGGGTGGGCGAGTGGAAGGACAGATGGATGGATAAGAGGGTGGATAGACGGGTGCGTGCATTTGTAGGTAGAGGGATGGATAACCGGATAGACAGATGCATGCATACACATATCCGTACACTTATTGACCACAAGCTTGCACTAGGTATTTTTCTTGTAGGAATAGATTCATGGGGGTCTCTGGATATGGCTCAAAGTGAAAGGAATGCCAATGCAGAACAGGGAAGGTGTCTAACCTGGAGGGAATTCTCTGAATCACAGGGAAGCCAGAGTGGGATCAGCTCTGGGTTCAGAACCAGACGTTCAGTTTTGCTTATATCAATTCTTTGTTTGGTTTTGTTTTGTTCTGCTCTGTTTTCCTTGGGGGGGGGGCACACGAGGCATATGGAAGTTCCCAGGGCTAGGGGTTGAATGAGAGCTGCGGCTGTCAGCCTATGCCACAGCCACGGCAACACAGGATCCGAGCCGCATCTGTGACCTATGCCAGAGCTTCTGGAGCCTCAAGCCACTGACTGAAGCTAGGGATTGAACCCACGTCCTCATGGGTATTATGTTGTTCCTAACCCGCAGAGTCACAGCGGGAGCTCCCTGATCTCAATTCTTGGGGTTCCTCATAGAATGCCTCCATCCAGCCGGGACCTGGGTACCCAGGTCCGCCGTAATTAGTTACATTAGGATGAGGTCACCGTGGAGTAGGATGGGTCTAGTCTAATGGGAGCTGATGGGGTTCTCTGCTCCCTAGGAAAATAAGAGACACAGAGGCAGACGCCCACAGGAAGGGCGGTCCTGTGACGGTGAAGACAGCACAGGATACTGCCAGCCCAGGGACACCAGCAGTTGCCAGCAAACCGCCGGGACCTGTGGGAGAAGCCTGGGAAGACCCCTCTTTGGAGCCCGCAGGAGGAACCCAGCCAGCCCGCACCCTGATTTCAGACCTCTGCTCTCCAGAACTGGGAGGGGACACATTGCTGTTGTTTAAGCTTCTCTGTTGCGGGAAACATCTTACAGCAGCCTTAGGAAACGCACAGAGGGATGAAAAGAAAACAGCTGCTTAGCGAAGCGCAGAAAGGCCTTCATTTTCTGCACGGGGTGGAAAGGCAGGCTTTTCTGTGGTTAAGGCATGCGTTCCCGTGTGCTCATTCCAGGTGTATCTGCTACCCACCGAGGTGTAACAAAGGACTCCACAGGTAGAGGCCTCAAACCACACCCATTTACCACGTCGCAGGTTCTGAAAGGCAGGGATCCAGGCAGGAGCTGATGGGGTTCTCTGCTCAAGGGTCACCAGGCCGAAATCAGGGCTGGGGGGAGGCGTCTCTTCCACGCTCCGTGGCTGTTGGAAGAATTCAGTGTCTTGTGCTGGAGCACAGAGATTGTCATCTCCCAGAAGCCACCTTTGCACCCCTGCCAAGTACTCTTTTCCCGCCAGGTACTTTGCTTCCTCGAGGCCACCGGGTTGTGTCTCTGCTGCTTCCAAGCATGCTGAGCTCGACACCTGATGAGGCCAGGCCCACCTGGGAGGCTCTTCCATGTGGTTGGCTTGACTCCGTGGATAAAGGACTTCAGTGACACCTGCAAAATCTCTTTGCCTTTGCCATGCAATCCCGGCAGTGACCCCTCGTCCTCCTCCCAGTCCGTGTCCGATTTAGAGAGCCATGCGCTCTGGCCCCCCGGGACAAAGAATTAAGGCTGCCGGTCCAAGGGAACTTTGTTTTTTTCTGTTTCTGGGGAGCCTCCCAGGGAAGGAAAGTTTGCTCCAAAATGTAAAAGGACTTTGTCTGAGCATTTCCCACATGAGGACGATTGTCTGTCTTGCGGGTTCCATCAAAGTGACTGTCTCACAGTGTCGTTCGCGCTGCAAATTGCTGCATAGGATGCAGTGGGCAAGCAGGTTCCCCATTTAACAGCGGAAATCAGAGCTGCTATCCACCGGTGCGCAGCCTTTGAGAGAACGGCTTTCAAAAGAACAGCAAACACCGCTGCCTTCTCAGGAAGAGAAGGCAAAAGAAGAAAGCAAAGATGCATACCCCAAGGAGAAGCCTGGGTTCAGAGTGACCCCCCTCCCACAATGTGGGGGGCCCTGGAGAGCCTCTGTTTCCTCCTTGCTGGGAAGAGGGCATCATCGCATTTATTTCATGAACAGCATTTAGTGGGACGGTGTGACCTGCACGTACCAGACACCCAGCCAATACCCAGGAGCCTGTTTTTAGAAGCCCCCCTGACCTAGGGACCCCTCACCCACCCTCATGCCTTCGGAAGCCTTTGGCACTTCTTTACAGAAAAACAGAGGGTCTGCGCTCCTGTTCCCCCACCTTAGATGCTCGGTTTGGGACTTGGGACATATTTGAAGCATCAGAATCACATGCCTTGGTTGTACAGTGCCTGCCATCAAGTGGGAGCTTAATAAGTTGCTGTTCATTAATGTACAAGTATAAATTACATAAACAAATAGTATTATGCATAAACTGTATACAAAATGTAGTTTATATAAAAACTCAGTATCTACCAAACACGTTCCATATAACACATAAAATATACTGATAGGAGTTCCTGCTGTGGTGCAGTGGGTTAAGGATCCAGCATTGCTGCAGCTGTGGTGTGGATTCAAACTCTGGCCTGGGGAACTTCCTTTTGCCATGGGTGCCGCGGAAAAAAGATAAAAAAATATTATATGTTTACACGTAAATTTTCAACACCATTTAACATTTACTTTAAAATAATAAACATATAAAATGTATTACGGAATGTATAAAAATAACATAATACCTAGTCTTATTTCCAAATATTAAGATAAGCATTACGAAAAAGTAAATATTAAACTGTAAAAAATGTAAAATGCAAAACTACTATACATTCACGTGAATAGTATATACTGAATGCAATTACACGTGTAACGGTGTTATACAACTCAATACCTATAATAAGTAAATAAGTGCGTACCTAGCTTATAATTAAATTATACTGGCATATGATGTGGGATGCATAATTGTATTAACAATTGAGGCCCAAACACCCGGCCTCGGCCCTAAGCCGGACCGCTTCGCCTTCCGACCCCAAGGGAGACCTTCGCGGGACCAGAACTCAGGCAGCGAGGTGGGGGCAGGGCGGGCTTGCGCACGCGCAGTGCAAAGCCCGGGGTCGGCGAGGCCCGCTCACCGCGGCCCCGGAAGTCCCGCCTCTGTGGGCGGGGACAGGGCCGGGAGGAGAAACCCGAAGCCGCCGCGCGGCCGCATCCGCGGGCTCGGGCGCCGGAAGCGGAAATGCGTCACAGGGGCGGGCGGCGGCGGCAGCGGGTCGCGTCGGGGGCGCCTCCGGCGGACGGGGAAGGCGCCGCGCGGGGAGGCCGTGCCTGCCGGGGTCCTCGGGGACCCGCGGAGAGCTGGGGCCAGGGCGGCGGCGGCCTGGGACGCAGGCGGAGCCCCGCGCCGGTGAGCGCCGCCCGCAGCCGCCCCCTCCCGCGAGCCGGGCCGGGCGGGGGCGAGGGTCTCGGGGGCGGGGCCGGAGGCCGGTGTCTCGAGGGCCGGAGTCCGCTGGGGGTCTCGGGGAGGGCGCCCGGGGCCAGGGGACCCGGGGGTCGGGGGTGGGGAGCCTCATGAACGGCGACCCGGGGGCCGGAGTACCGAGGGCCGGAGTCTGCGGGCGACCCGGGGCTGGATTATTGAGGGCCCGGGTCTGAGGAGCCGGGGACGGGCTGCCGGGGGGACGGGGGACCGAGGGCCAAGGTCTGCGGGAGGCTCGCGGGCGAGGACACCGAGGCTGGGAGAGGAGCCAGAGGCGGCGGGGGGCGATGGGCGTTCTCGGGAAACCACGGGTACTCAGGGACTGGGGGCCGCGTCAGAGGGGGGGGCGACGTGCGGACGCTGGGGGCACCGAGGTTAATGGGGCTGTCGGGGGTGGGTGCCGTGGTGACAGGAGGCAGCGGGGGAGAGGGTCGCGGGGGCTGGGGGTGGAGGTAATGAGAACCGTACAGGGGGGCAGCGAGGGGCTGGGGGTCATGCTCAGGGCCCGGGGGCAGCCAGTGAGCAGCGTTCCCAGGAGGCAGCGGGGGTTGCCCCCTGTCCGGCCCTCCCTGTAGCCCTTGGGGTCTTGTGAGGCAGGGGACGCTCGTCTCAGGTTCCAGCCCTTCGCAGTGCCCCCGGCCCGGCCCCAGGTGGCTCTTCCTCCAGCTGCTCTTCCCCTCCCCTCCCCTCCCAGGGGGCCTCTGAGAGCTAACTGGTGGGCGGGCGGATGCCCAGGTGACCACCTGTGCTGTTTGGTTCCCGTGGGTCAGGCTCGCCACTGGTGCCTGGCTTTCTGGAAGGAGCCACTGGTCAGACCAGTTGGGCAGAGCCTGGGGAGGAAGGTGTGAGGGGGGGAGGGTGCAGGCGACTCCCACCCCCGGCCGGGCACAGCGAGGGCGCGTCTGCCCACAGTGGGGAGACTGAAGTCGATGGCTGTCGGCTGTTTTTCTCTAGTCTGAAACTTCCTTCCTGTTTCTTCTTCAGTGGAAACACAAGGCCACCCCCCGCCGCACAGCCTCCCAGATGCCTGTTCTGGGCCGTCCCTTCCCCAGCGGTGGAAGTGGTGGGTGGAGTTGGCCTGCCCCCCATACACCGAGGGCGGGGACCCCGCTGCGCAGCCCTTTGATTGAAAGCACCAACATCTCAGAGCCTGCGGCCTCACCGGCCAGCCTGGGGACCCTCGTCCCGGTGCCCAGCTCTGACCGCGCGCGCATGTGTGTGTGTGTGTGTGTGTTTCAGGCCCAAGGTCCCGGCTATGGCCGCGGCCACCATCGTCCACGACACGTCTGAGGCGGTGGAGCTGTGCCCAACCTACGGCCTGTACCTGAAGCCCATCACCAAGATGACCATCAGCGTGGCGCTGCCGCAGCTGAAGCAGCCGGGCAAGTCCATCTCCAACTGGGAGGTGATGGAGCGGCTGAAGGGCATGGTGCACAACCACCAGTTCTCCACGCTGCGCATCTCCAAGAGCACCATGGACTTCATCCGCTTCGAGGGCGAGGTGGAGAACAAGAGCCTGGTCAAGGCCTTCCTGGCCTGCCTGGACGGCAAGACCATCAAGCTCAGCGGCTTCTCCGACATCCTCAAGGTGCGCGCGGCCGAGTTCAAGATCGACTTCCCCACCCGCCACGACTGGGACTCCTTCTTCCGAGACGCCAAGGACATGAACGAGACGCTGCCCGGGGAGCGGCCCGACACCATCCACCTGGAGGGGCTGCCCTGCAAGTGGTTCGCGCTGAAGGAGTCGGGCTCCGAGAAGCCCAGCGAGGAGGTGCTGGTCAGGGTGTTCGAGCGCTTCGGGGAGATCCGCAACGTGGACATCCCCATGCTGGACCCCTACCGCGAGGAGATGACGGGCCGCAACTTCCACACCTTCAGCTTCGGGGGCCACCTGAACTTCGAGGCCTACGTGCAGTACCGCGAGTACGTGGGCTTCATCCAGGCCATGAGCGCCCTGCGCGGCATGAAGCTCATGTACAAGGGCGAGGACGGCAAGGCCGTGGCCTGCAACATCAAGGTGAGCCGCCCCGGGCCCGCGCGGCGGGGGGCGGGGGGGCGGTGTTGGAGCCCTGCGGCCGCCCGGGCCGTGGAGCCTCGGGCACCGACATTGAAAAGCGGCCCCCGGCTTTCTTTTATAAAACCCGTGCCTCGGAGTTCCCGTTGTGGCTCAGCGGGTTAAGGACCTGACTAGCACCGGGGGGCTTTGGGTTCGATCCCTGGCCACGCTCCGTGGGTTAAGGATCCGACATTGCCACGAGCTGCGGTGTGGGTCGCAGGTTCAGCTCAGATCCGGTGTCGCTGTGGTGTAGACCTGCAGTTGCGGCTCTGATGCCTCCCCTCGCTGGGAACTTCCACGTGCCGATGGTGTGGCCTGAAAAGAAAAGAAAACGATTCTGTGTTTCGAGAGAGTTGGGGAGCTGATTGTTCCACGGGGGCGAGGGGGTGACCGCTGCGCATGCTCGGAAAGGAGCCCCGGCCGGGCCGGCTGCACGGCCTGCCTCCCTCCCAGACGTCCCTTGAAACGAGACCCTGGCTTCTCTGACCATCAGCCAAGTGGGGACTGACTCGTGCTGGCTTTGCGACCACAGGGCAGCTGGCCTCGCAGGGGAGTGGGGGGTCTGGTGTGTGCGAGGCGGCAGGTGGCCGGGGGGCTGGTGGGCCCCCTCGCTTAGCTCTTTTCTCCTGCTGAAGGCCCTTGGCGTCCGAGTTCCCAGCCTGAGTCTGGGAGGAGCTCAGCTTGGGGCGTCAGGCCCACGCGCACCTTCACTCAGGTGTGTGCGGGGGGGCCCGGGAGCCCCCTCTCCGAAATGAGTCAGGGGGCATCCACCTCGTGTGCGGAAGGAGCCCTCCAGGTCATTCCACCCTGCGCCCTTCCCTACAGGTTTCTTTCGATTCCACCAAACACCTGAGCGATGCCTCCATCAAGAAGCGGCAGCTGGAGCGGCAGAAACTTCAGGAGCTGGAGCAGCAGCGGGAGGAGCAGAAGCGCCGGGAGAAGGAGGCGGAGGAGAGGCAGAGGGCCGAGGAGAGGTAGGCGCTGGCCGGGTGAGCCGGACCCCTCTGCGTGGGCGGCGGCCTCCGCCCGGTTGCCTGGCCCCGGCCTCCCTCCGAGCCGCCCAGGGCTGAGCAGGGCTCCTGCAGAGACTGGCAGAGCCTTGGCTGCTTTGCAGGGGTTGTGTTTGGGCCGAAGCTGCCGTCCCAAAGAGCAGTAGAGGCCCTGCGGCGCGGGCGGGCTCGAAGCAAGTGTCTTTCAGGGCCTTCGGGGGGACTGCGGTTCACAGGCAGCGTCAGGTCCCGTGTCTCCCTGGCCGGGCGGTGTATCTGGGTTGTAAACACGTCTGCCCAGCGAGACTCCCTGGGCTCCAGGAGATAAGGAACAGTCGTCCTTGTCCCGTCACGGCTGCTGTGCCCTGGGTGCTTCTTGGCGTGGGGGTGGGGGTGGGTGGGTGTCAAGGTGTCACGGGCAGGGCTTCTGTCTGGCCGATTTAGGACTTTTGTGGCCGATTCCTTCCCTATCAGCCTCTCCACTTACCTCTTGGCTGAGCCGACTTCACTCGCGGGGCTGTCAGCTTCCTGTTTGTTTTCCCTTCTCCCCGCCGGCAGGAACAGGTGCCGAGGTGTCCTTGCAGTTGGTGGGGAAACCCAGATCCAGGGTCAGGGTCCAGCCCGTGCTGCTGCTCCTGACGCAGCCGGTGGACGTCCCCAGGGGGTCGGCCTGCTGGCCGGGGAGGCTCCGGCCGGGGATCGGGAGCCCGCAGGGAGGCTGGCGTGGGGCCAGCCGAGGGTGTGCGTGCCGCGTGGCTGTCCTCCGGCGGTGGCGGCGGCGCTCACAGGGCTGTTTGCATCTCGACCTGGGCGAGGCTCAGGGACGTCCAGGCCCCCCAGCTCGGGTCCCCAACGGGCCTTGTCCTCGCGTCCCCAAGATGGCCCTTGATCGCAGGCCAGGAATCGCAGACGTTACCCCTCGGCGTTTCCGTCTCCTTCATCAGGGCGTCGTCGAGGTTCGGGTTGTGGCAGTTTGTGCTGTCGGCGTCGTGAGCCCGCCACACGCCCCACGGCGTTTCCAGAAGCAGCTCTGAGGTCCCGTTAAAGACACTTCCCTCGAGCTTGGTGGAGAAACGAGGGCAGGGAATTGGGCCGAGAGTGGTCTTTGAGGACAGAGGGTCAGATGGGTCCCCGAGGTGTGCTGAGGACACGGATTCACAGCTGGTGGCGTGGCCTCTGCTGCCGCCTGGGATGACACTGGCCGAGAGGTGGCAGGGCCGCGAGGCGGAGCCGGGCAGGCCTGGGGAGCCTCCGGGTCTGTCCTCTGTCACGGGTGAGGTGCTGGGTGTTCGGGCTCAGTCTGGATCCGCAGTCAGGCTCCTGGACTTGGCCTTTAGCCACAGTTTAGAGCCGTGGGCGCTCTGGGGCTCTTAGGGGACCCCTGGTGCCAGGGACCATCAGAGATGTGGCCTTCTGGCTGCTGTCACCCTCATTGCTTCCCACGTGAGCCTGGGCCGGCCTTTCCCTCTGTGTGGGGGCTTGGCTGGTTCCGGGGCTCCAGCACCCCTGGCAGCCGTGTGCCCCCATGGCCTCAGAGGGCTCCCCCAGGTGGCATCCTGCCCTGAGCAGCCGGGGGCTCTGCCCCTCCGCCCCCACCCCGCCCTGCAGGTTCCTGGAGAAGTCAAAAGCCCCAGCACTCGGGAGGCAGGCGTACAGTGTGACGCCCCTTGGTCTTCCACACCTTCCCTGGGGTCTCCAGCCATCCTGATGGCCTTCGATCCTCATCTGGGGGACCCCCCCCCCAGAAAGGATGGTAGGGTCCAAGCCGGTGTGTGTGGTGTGTAAGCGTGTGGCACAGTCATTGCCTGCAGGTAGTGCCCGTGGTGACCTCGCAGGGTGTCCCCAGGTGGTGTGAGCTGTCCTGCTGTCAGGACCGCTCCCCCTTCTTTAGGGACGGGCCCCAGCAAAGCGGGTCGGGTGTCTGTTACCGTGGTCTGCCTGTTCTACAGCATCCCGCGGCAGGGTCGTGCCATTGGCTCCGTGCTGGCAGAGCCTTCCTGTGGGCACGGTCCCCGGTGGGAACATCTGGGGCAGGGGCGCCCCCGCCCCTGAAACTCGTTTGTGTCCTCTGCAGCCACTCCACTGGGCGGCTGGGCTGTGTGGGGCAGGCAGCGTGTCCTGTGCAGGTGCGGCCCACCAGCGGGGGTGGGCCTTGTTCCAAGCTGCATTTTCCAATGTCTTGTACCCCCTCCCCATGGAGTCCGGGCTGGGCTCGCACTTAGCCAGACTCTGCCCCGCAAGGCGATGGCCCCCGCCCCGCCCCCATGCGCCTCTGCGCTCCTTAACGTCCTTGGACTTGGACGTGGGGGTGAGACGCTGCGACGTCGTCTTTCCCGCGGCGTCCCCGCCGGCTCCGCTGAGGCCCTGGTGCCTGCGTCCCGCACAGGAAGCAGAAGGAGCTGGAGGAGCAGGAGCGGGAGCGGAAGCGGGAGGAGAAGCTGCGCCGGCGTGAGCAGAAGCAGAGAGACCGCGAGCTGCGGCGCAGCCAGAAGAAGCTGGAGAAGCTGCAGGCCGAGGAGCAGCGGAAGCTGCAGGAGAAGATCCGGCTGGAGGAGCGCAAGCTGCTGCTGGCCCAGCGCAACCTGCAGTCCATCCGGCTCATCGCGGAGCTGCTGAGCCGCGCCAAGGTACCTCCTCGGCGCTCCTGCGGGGCTCCCACCCCCGCTGGCTGCTGCAGCACAGCCTGGAGGCGGGAGGGAGCGGCGCCGCGTCCGCGGACCTGAGACCCATGCAGCCTCCGCCCTCTCTTCCTGCATCTGCTGCGTCCTGCATGCTCTCAGTCTCTGCGAGCGGAAGGTCTCCTCCAGTCTCCGCTAGGAGGCTGGGAGGGGCGGGGCCCGCAGAGCGACGCCCTCCCCGGGGCTCCTCCCACTCCGGCTTCAGCTAGGGCTCCGCCAGGTACCCCCGCGGGAGAACAGGCTGAGCCTGGTCCAGGGGCCGCGGCCGCGCTAGCCCCGGGAGGCCAGGGCCTGGCCGCGCGCGCCTTTCCTCCACGGCCGCGAGCCGGGCAGGTCTCAGCGCTGCTGTGCGGACCACTCTCCTGGTTCCTCCCACCCGCTCCTCCCGAAGGCCCGAGCGGTAACTCCTGCGCGCCCGGCCGGGGGCGCGCGGACGGACCTGGCCCCGCACTCCTGGTGCTCAGGCCGGCCGCGTGCCCCGGGAGGTGGGCGCGGGACGACCCTAACCTGTTGTGTGATTCCAGTTGTGATCAGCCCCCGGGAAGGAGCGTGGCGGGCGCGCTGAGACATGCAGCAGCTCGTTCTTGTTTCATGGTGAATATTGAAGACCGGCCAGGCCGCGCCCCGCCGCCCCTGCAGGCCTGGGCCGCCTGCGTCCGCAGGGGATCTCAGCTCCCTTCCCGGCGACCTTGCCCCCGGCAGCAGGCCCCGTCTGCTGTCTGTGTGGCCTGCGGGGACTCGGCCCGTCTGAAAGGCCTGCCCCGTGGTGGCCGTTCGGCTCACTTTGCCAGGGGTTTCCTTGCGCTGAGGCTCGCGGGCCTCGGGTGTGGTCGCGGTGGGCGGCGGGCCTCCAGCCAGGCCGCCCCCAGGCCCTGTGGGTGCAGGGTGTGATCAGAGCCACAGTGACCTGCATTCCCCTTGCGGCGTGGGCGTCCCGGAGGGCTCAGAAGCCCCGCTCAGCGTCCCCTCTGTCTGTAGGCGCTGAAGCTGCAGCAGCAGGAGCAGAAGGCGGAGACGCAGCGGCTGCAGCAGCTGGAAGAACGGCGGCGGCTGCAGGAGGCAGAGCTGCGGCGCGTGGAGGAGGAGAAGGAGCGCGCCCTGGGGCTGCAGCGCAAGGAGCGGGAGCTGCGCCAGCGCCTGCTCAGCATCCTGCTGGGCAAGAAGGCCGACGACCCCCGCGGCCCCGACGAGCCGGGTGTCTCGCGCGCGGCCCTGCTGCAGCCCGTGCTGGCCATGCTGCACACGGTGTCGGCCGGCTGCGTGGGCGCAGGTGCCGCTGCACTGCAGCCCCCCGCCGGCCCAGCGCCCGGCGCCCCCAGGGAGACCCCGCCCCAGCCGGCGGCCGAAGGTGGCCCCCAGAACGTGAACGGGAGCGTCGTGGAGGAGGCCTTGGGCACGGAGAGCCAGCATCCTCGCCTGGCGGCCCCCGACGACGGCCCTCCCGAGAAGAGGTGCCCCGGCGTCCTGGCCTGCATCCCCGACAACAGCCAGCAGCCTCGGGCGGTGCCCGCCGCCTGCGACCAGAGCGCGCCCCGGAAGGACGTCCGCTCCGAGCAGGACAAGTGCAACCGCGAGCCCAGCGGCGGCCGGGGCCGGGCCAGCGCGGAGCGCAGCGGCGACGACCGGCAGGCGCGGGCCAGGAGCCGGACGCGGCGCGCCGCCAGCCGGGAGGACGGCCGGCCGCGGAAGGAGCGGCGGCCGCACAAGAAGCGCTCGCACCAGGACGGCAGCCCGCACCGGCGCAGCGCCAGCTCCGAGCGGGGCCGCTCGCGCAGGTCCCACAGCAGAGACCGGCACGGCCGGCGGGAGCGCAGCCGGGACCGCAGGGGCAGCTCCAGCCGAAAGCGCAGCCGCCACCGCCGCACCGAGAGGTCGCGCTCCGGGTCCCCCAGCCAGCACCGCAGCGCCTGGAACAGGTAATGCAGGGCGGGCCCAGGCCGCCGCCCTCCGGGAGGCCCGGGACCCAGGGAGCGGCGTCGAGCTGCTGCTGCTCTGCTCGTCCCCACCCAGCACACCCAGGGAGCCACCGGGCGACCGGCAGCGGCCAGGCTCCTTTCCTCCAGACCCGCCGCCGCCGCCGCGGTCAGAGGCGTCGACAGCCCCGAGCTTTAGTTTCCCTTAAAACTCCGATAGCTTTAACGTCGCCAGTCCTCGGAATCAGGAACGAGGCGCGGGCCGGCGCCGTGCGGACCGCAGACCCACCGGGCACGGCGGGCGGGCAGCGCAGAAAAGCCCGCGCCTCTGCGCTCGCCCCTGGTACCGACTTCCCGCGGCTGCGCTCACGGTCCCTCCATCACCGCGGCCGCGTGGGCCCGCGTGGGGGCCGCCTCCCCACACGGCACCCGAAGGAGGAAGCCCCGCCCAGGACGCCTGTTGGGGGTTGCCTTTCTCCCTTGTGTGTCACTTGAGCGGGCTGGGCACCAAGTTTGCTGGGAGCCGGAAGCGCTGTGGTGACCTCTGGGCCGGGAAGCCGCGAGTCCTGCAAGGCGGCAGCTCTGCCTCGCGGTCTGGTCAGGGGCGCGGGCGGGCGGGCGCGCGAGTGCTCCTTGCTGTCGGAGACGTTCACGTTTTCCACACCCGAGCGAGTCCGTGGAAAAGGAAGGTGGGGGCAGTTAGCTTTGGTTTCTAGTCCAGGTGAGCCTGTGTGGTTTTTTAAGAAGCTGTTTTGCTAAGTTATTTTTACTTGGAACGTTTCAAACAGATGTAAGGCTGCAAACTTGTTATCTTTTACAAGGTCTGCTTCTCCGGGTGAAGTTCACACTAGCTGTAAGGTCCACGTGGGGAGGACGCTGTTTATCCCAGCTTGCCTTTTTATGGTGAAATAAAGTCTTTTTTCCAATGAGCTGACGTTTCCCGTGCTTCTGTGGTTTCTGGGTGGTGTTTAAGTTCCCTGGGCTCTGTCATCAAGCTGGGCCTGATTTCCGGGTTGGAAATGGATGGAAATCTTTGCACACTGATTTCTAAAGCGACGTTTCTCATGCTGTGACTTTTGTAAAAACAGCCCCCTGGGAAGAGAGCCAGGGCCGTCGGCAACCACGGCCTGCGGTTTGTTTACAGAGAAAGAACATCTAACGGGTTCACAGAAGCCGTCTTTAAAGCTGGTGCCATTTCAAAAGAGTAGTCACGAGTTCCGGCTGTGGCACAAGCGGATCGGGGGCACCTGTAGTGCCAGGACACGGGTTCGACCCCCGGCCCGGCACAGTGGGTTAAGGATCTGGTGTTGGTACAGCTGCCGCGTAGGTCACAGCTCCCGCTGGGAAGTGATCCCGACCTGGGAACTCTATGCTGCGGGCAGCCATAGAAGGAAAAAAAAAAAAAGGGAATTGAAAAGGTTCCCTTCCCACCTTGAGCCGAGGCAGCAGGTCAGTGTGGGACCGGGGCTGTGGTGAGCCCACCTCCCGTCTGTGTTTGAGTCAAACCCGGGTCTGAGCACCTGCAGAGGGGGGGCACATCCGGTGGGCACAACGGACTCTGTTCCCCTTCTGTGCACTGGGGTTTGTCTCCTAGGTCACCCGCTGAGCTGTGGGTGCAGGGCGAGATCGGATGCCCCGTGGTTGGAGAGGTCCCGAGAGGCCTCCTTGGGGCCCCCTGCAGGGAGCCGCCGAACCTGTTTGGCTCCATCAGCAGCTCTGAGAACGTCCAGGGCTCGAGCGTCGCTCTGGGTGTCTGGGCTGTGGACGAGACGCCCCCCAAGCCTGGGGATCTCAAAGGAGCAAATGCAGGCCTGAGGACAAAGCCCGGGGGGGGGGGGGTGGAGGACAGGTCTGAAGTCGGGAGGTCAGCGTGTGCACGGGATTCAGGAAGCCGAATTGTAATCACGCCCCGCGTGGTCCTACGCAGTCCACCTCTCAGACCGCACAGCTAGGGGCAGAAGGCAAGAGGGGGCTGTCTGCCGAACCAGCGGGGGCTGCACCTACCGAGCTGTCCGTTTCTGAGAGGGGGTGGCATCGAGAGCTCCCGTGGTAGCGGCAGGTGCATCTCCTTGAGGTCCCTCCCTCCTGCCTGTGGTGGTTGCTGCTGTGCAAGGTGCCTGCAGGGGAAGGACGGTCATGGCTCCCGGGAGAAGGGACGCCTTCGGTCCTCAGCTGTGCCCTTCCTTTTCTTTTAAGTGTACCGTTGAGGTACAGGGTTGTGCCAACATCTGCCGTCCAGCGAAATGACCCAGGCACACGCATACATACCTTCCCTTTTTGATCTTCCACCCGGGTCTATCCCAGGAGGCTGCAGCGAGGTCCCTGTGCTGGACGGCAGGACCTCATGGCTTAGCCATCCTCAAGGTCAGAGTTTGACGACGCCTTTCGTGACCTGGACCATTTTTTCCTTGTCCTGAAGTCTGTTCGGGGTAAACGGGGAGGAAGGGACTGGATGGAAAGAGGCGTGGGTGATGTGTATGTGCCTCCTTAGACACACACACCCAGTGTCTGAGCGTGTCGGGGAGAGAGAGGGTTTTGGCACAGTTACGCCCTGTCGGCAGGCTAGGCTCTGCAGAGGAGAGGACAACAGTGCTTTCCTGTAACGGGACAGACTTTTAGAGGCCACGCCATTAACACTGAGGATTCAGGGGGTCCCCACTGTGGCTCAGAGGTAACAAGCCCAAGTCGTATATCCATGAGGATGTGGGTTCAAGCACTGGCTTCACTCAGTGGGTTAGGGATCTGGTATCTCCATGGCTGTGGTGTAGGCTGGCAGCTGCAGCTCCAAGTCGACCCCTGCCCCAGGGACTTCCATATGCTGCAGCTGTCGCCATAAAAAAAAAAAAAAATTAAAGATACGAAAGAATGAGGATTTGGGAACCTGGGTTTGAACTGTTTCTCCGAACCCCTCCATCCGTGAGGCCGAGGCACGGACTCGAGTGGCGTCTTTGGACACATTGTCTCAGGCTTAAGACACTTCTCTCTGTCACTGAGGGTTACGGCATCCGGGACCCACATGCCCTGGTTCGGCTTCCACCAACCGCAGCCCGAGTACCCTGTGTATTATCCATGCATGTGGAAACAGGAGCCGGGCTGCAGGACTTGAACATACGTGCTTTTTTTTTTGGCTCCATGCTTAGCATGAGGAAGTTCCCAGGCCAGCGATCAAACCCATGCCACTGCAGCCACCTGAGCCACAACAGCAACAACGCCAGGTCCTTAACCCACTGAGCCACCGGGGAACGCCAACAATGCTTTTTTTTTCTTTCTTTTTTGGCTTTTCAGGGCCGCAGCCGTGGCATATGCAGGGTCTCGGGCTAGGGCTTGCATTGGAGCTGTCGCTGCCGGCCTGCGCCACAGCCACAGCAACGCAGGATCCGAGCCACACCGGCGACCACCACAGCTCCCGGCAACGCCAGGTCCTTCACCCACTGTGTGAGGCCGGGGATGGAACCTGCCTCCTCATGGATACAACTCGGGTTCGTTAGGGGAACTCCTCCAGCAGGATCGTGAAACCAGATAAATGAGCCGCTGTGCCCCCGCAGGTGGAACCTCCTCCTAGGAGCCAGCTGGACGGAGGGTTCGCAGGCGCAAAGACGGCGGAGGTGAGGAGGGTGGTCCAGTCTCCCGGCTCCACGCCCACCCCGCCCTCCTGACGGCGGCTCACCTCCTGTCGTCTCCCAGGGTCCTGAGTGCAGGTGCCTGGGTGCCAGGGCCCACGACAGCCCCGGTCAAGTCCCAAGCCCCAGACTGGGCAAAGCTCCCCCGCCACCCCCAGGCCCTCAGGTCTGGAGACCGTCTCCAGCGGCCGGAACCGTGACCCAATGGGAGTGGTTTTCACGACGGGTGGGACCTGACACACTGGGGGCGTGCACGCGCAGATCTGCGCACCAGCAGCGGCTCCTGGAACCTCGGTGCCAAGGGGCGATGGTGCTTTCATTTTCTTCGATCCTCTTGTTTTCTCGAAGGGTCGTGGCAGGAAGTAGCAGGCAGGAGCGGAGTCGCAGATGTTAGGGATTAGCTGTGGGTCTTCGTTCTGATGAAACGGGCTTGTATTCAAGGGCCCGGGAGTGAGGGAAGCATTTTGTTTCTATTCTTTTTAGGGCCACACCTGCAGCACATGGAGGTTCCCAGGCTAGGGGATGAAATCGATCCCACAGCAACGTGGGGTCGGAGCCACGCCCGCGACCTACACCACAGCTCACAGCGACGCCGGATCCTTCACCCACTGAGCGAGGCCAGGGATGGGACCCACATCCTCATGGATGCCGGTCAGGTGCTTAACCCTCTGAGCCACCGTGGGAACTCGCAGTCACTCAATTCACATGTTCCTCTTTCCACGTGACGGGGATCATAATCTCACTTTCGGGAAATAAAAACTACCCCCGTTTTATCATGGTTCCCGCCGGAGGAGGCCTGGGGCAGCTGCTGTGGGACTCAGTGGAGCAGCTTCTCAAATATGAAACGTAGAACCAGCTTGGGGCCCAGACGGCCCCTCCTACTGGACACCAGCGGAAATGGATACGATTGGCCAAGAGAGGTGTGCACGGGAACATTCAAGAGTCTTGTCTACCGGGACCATGAAGGGCACCAGCCCAACTGTCCATGGATGGACGGGTGGTTGTTAGATGGACAGTGGATGGTGGGTGGGTGGGTGGGGGGATGGATGGAGGTTGGATGGATGGATGATGGGTGGACAGATGGGTGGGTGGGTGGGTAGATACACAGAATAGGATCCATCCACACGGCGGAGTATTATGCAGCCATGAAAAGGAGTGAAGCTCTGACATAGGCTGCCACATGGATGGACCTTGAACCCACGATGCTCAGGGAGAGAAGCCAGACCAGGAGGACACAGAGTGTGGGACTCCATAGATACGAAACATCCAGAACAGGCAAACCTCCAGACAGAAGGCAGCTGAGTGGCACCAGAGGCCGGGGGCAGGGGTGGGGGGCTGGGGCTGATGGTTCATGGGGACAGGGTCTTCTTTACGGGCTCAGAATGTTCGATAGACCTAACAGCTACACAAGACTGTAAATGCCCTAATAGCTTCGGAGTTGTTTGCCCGAAATGCTTAAAAGGGGCATTTTATCTCATGTGCATTTCGCCCAAAGGAAGACCTGAGATGTGTGTGATTTCTCCTTCCCTGGGAGCTTAGGGGGCACTTGGGTGTAGCCCCATTGTTGAACCAAACCCAGGTCAGCTCGCCCGCCCGCAGCGAAGCCTGTGGAGAATGAAAGGGCTTCATTGCAGGCGCCAACGAGTAAGGCGTCTAGGAAGCAGGTGTTTAAGAGACCAAACTCCCGGAGGGTTTCAGCAAAGCATCCTCGAAGGCAGATGAGGGAGGGGCGGCCTGGGTGCCAAAGGAGCTTGTGCACCGATCTCTGATTGGCTGGGGGTGGGCTCACGGGGCGGGGTCACAGGGGTTAATTCCATCCATCCTTAGGCTCCTGGAGTCCTGGGGGCTGCGGAGCTCAAGTCATTCAACCAGTAATTCATTTCTCCCACGTGGTGGTGCTTTGAGCGTTTGAAAAACAACTCGGGACCCGGGCATCAGGTTCTGTTATCCGCCTGTTTCAGGGAGGCGCTGCCGCCGACGCCGGGGTAGGGGTGGGACCGGAAGGCCCCTTGGGGTCTTGTAGGTTACCCGTCCCTGCAGCTGGGTCTCTGCAAAGCTTGCAAAGGCTGCTTTGGTTCCTGGGCGAGAGCGGGCGGCAGTTCCCCAGCGTCCCCTGGGCCGCGGGGAGGAGCAGAGGAAGGCGTGGCCCCCGCCCGCCCATCTGCCCTGCTTCGTCCAAGCCCAGGCTCACAGCCGGGGGCGGGGGGCTCCCCCCTGCTCCCCCCCTTCCCTACACCAGCTCAGGGTCTTCCGACCCTTAGAATTCCCACCCCCACGCCCCGCAGCGAGAAGCAGACTTACCTGCTGCAAGGAACAGGCGCCATCCACCACCAACCCCAACTCACCATAACTGGTAAGAAAGCTGTGTGGGTTTCCTGGGCAGCCCGAATAAATGACCCTAATCCCCCCCCCCCCATCCTGGGGACCAGACGTCTGAGGTCAAAGGGTCCCAGGGCCACGCTCCCTCCAGAGGCTCCAGGGCAGGGTCCTTCCTGCCTCTGCCAGCTTCTGGGGGCTCCAGATGGCCCTGGGCTGGTGGCCGCCTCCCTCCCGTCTCTGCCTCTGTCTTCCCGTGGCTTCTTCTCTGTGTCTGTGTGTCCTCTTGTGTCTCTCAGGAGGACACTGTCCCTGGATGGAGGCCCCCCTCATCCAGGAGGACCTCCTCTCAGATCCCTCACTTCCTCACACCTGCAAAGACCCTATTTCCTAATGACTTCTCATTCTGAAGTTCCAGGAAATTTAAGGTGACACTATTCAACCCAGTGCAACATCTCAGTTTCAGAGCTGTTAACTTTTTTTTTTAATGTTCATTTTGGAATTGATGCAGCCGTTTCTCACCTAACGTCTGAATTGTGTTGAATCAGTGATTTTCCACCTTCCTTCCATGTCACTCACCCCAGGAGTGGTTTTTTTTTGTTTGTTTGTCTTCTGGCCACAGCCTCGGCATATGGACTAGAGACTGAATCCAAGCCGCAACTGTAAGCTTGGCTGCAGCTGCAGCAACACTGGATTCTTTAACCCACTGTGCAGGGCTGGGGCTTGAACCCACACCTCCCCAGCGACCTGGGCTGCTACAGTCCGATTCTTAACCCACTGCACCTCAGCGGGAACTCCAGGGAGTGTTTAAAAAGCCTGAAGCCCGACTTCCTTCCTCGGGGGTGGGGTGGGGGGGTCTTCCAGAGGGCCCCTCCCCCAGCTGGCGCCCACGTTCAATCAATCAAGGTTGAGGATTTTGCCAAGGAGAGGATCTCATCCTTTCAGGAGTTTCCATCGTGGCTCAGCCGTTAATGAACCCGACTGGTATCCACGCGGACGAGGATCCCATCCCTGGCCTCGCTCGGCGGGTTGAGGATCCTGCGTGGCTGTGGCTGCGGTGTAGTCCGGCAGCTGCAGCTCTGATTTGACCCCTAGCTTGGGAACCTCCCTATGCCGCAGGTGTGGCCCTAAAGAAAAAGAAAAACAGAAGAAAAGGAGCTTGGCCTTCTCTTTTTCCTTCAATCCCAGCTCGGGTCCTGAGGTCAGCGGCGTGTGGCCCTTCCTTAACCCTTTGCACACGTGTCCTTGGGGTGATGCACAGGTGCACCTTGGGGTGTCCTAGTGCCTAGAGCAGGAACCGTGTGGACCTATTTGTATTTATGTGTTTCTTTTTATGGCCACACCTGTGGCATATGGAGGTTCCCAGGTCGAATCGGAGCTGCAGCTGCCAACCTACACCACAGCCCCAGCCACACCAGATCCAAGCCACATCTGCGACCTACACCACAGCTCATGGCAATGCCAGATCCTTAACCCACTGAGGAGGGCCAGGGATCGAACCTGCATCCTCACCGATACTAGTCAGGTTCTTAACCCAGTGAGCTGCAATGGGAACCCCTGGATTTTTTTTTTAATTTAAGAATTTTTTTTCTTTTTAGGGCCACACCTGTGGCATATGGAGGTACCCAGGCGAGGCAAGGGGTCGAATCGGAGCTACAGCTGCTGTCCTACCCCACAGTCACAGCAACATGGGATCTGAGCTGCATCTGCGACCTACACCACAGCTCAAGGCAACACCGGATCCTTAACCCACTGAGGGAGGCCAGGGGTTGAACCTGCATCCTCATGGATCCTAGTTGGGTTCATTAACCGCTGAGCCGCAAAGGGAACCCCAGCTTTCAGAAGTTTATTGGGGGCGAGTTGCCTTACGGTGCTGTGTTAGTTTCCAGGGGCAGCGAGGTGGCTCAGTTCTAGGCAGACTCGTATCCGTTGCTTTTCAGGTGCGTTCCGCCAATAGGTTCTCACACAGCATCGAGTGGCGTTCCCTGGGCTGTACGGTGGGTCCTTGTTACCCACCCCGTGTGCATAGAGTCGTGTGCACGTGTCGGTCCCCAGCTCCCAGGGCATCCTTCTCCTCCCCTTGGGAACCGTATGGTTGGTGTCAAAAATCTTTGCGTCTGTTTTGTGAACAAGCTCCCTGTGTCGGTTTTTCCTTGTTGTTTTTTGTGGGGGTTTTTATTAACTCTTTATTATAATTCATTTACTGCGCTGTGTCCACTTGTCCATACAGCCGTGGTCCAGTCATACATATATACGTGCATTCTTTTTCTCACGTTACCCTCCATCCTGAAAGGCTTCATCTTCGGAGACCTTACACGGTTGTGCTTACGTTGATGTTACAGATGTTTTTTTTTTTTTGGTCTGTTCTAGGGCTGCACCCGTGGCATGCGGAGGTTCCCAGGCTAGGGGTCGAGTCAGAGCTACAGCTGCCAGCCGACACCACAGCCACACAACGCCAGATCCCAGCTGTGTCTGCGACCTACACCACCGCTCATGGCAATGCCGGATCCTTCACCCGCTGAGCGAGGCCAGGGATCGATCCTACAACCTCATGGTTCCTCGTCGGATTCGTTAAGCATGGAGCCACGACAGGAACGCCTGATGTTAGAGATTTTTTTTAAACACGAAGGGTTGTTTGTAAGGAACACAGCCAACACTGTTTCCCAGCCCCTGGAACTTGGAGGCAGGGGGGAGCAGTTGGGGTCCCGCTGTCTCCCTGTATGTGTGGTGGGCGTGGGGGCTCCGGGAGGCAGAGGTGGGGGATGCCAGGGACAGCTGGCCGTGCGTCTGCGTCCAGCCTGGCGTGGCTCTGCCAAGCCTGCTTTCTTGCTTTGCTTCTCCCTGGGTTTCCATGCCTGGGCGGGAGCTGCCTTACTACGCGTCCCCAGCTGGCCCTTTGCCCATGGCATGTATTTCACAAAAATCCAAGGTTTCAGGTCCCCTGGCATCGGGCAAGTCTGTTGGCGGCGTTTCTCCAGCCGCGTTTGCTCCTGTCATGTCTCTGTGTCACATTTGGGTGATTCTCACTAGAGTTGAAGCTTTTGAATTGTTATTATATTGGTTATGGTCTGGGTGATTTTTGCTGTTCCTGCTACAATTTGTGGACGCCTCAGAGGATGGCGAGCATTGCTTTAGGGAGCAAGTGTTTGCTTTTCTCCCCCCTTTTAAAAGGGTGAAGTAGAGTTGATTTGCAATGTTCTGTTAATTTCTGCTGTCCGGTCAAGTGATTCAGGTTATGTATTCATGTATATAATGCATACATATGTAGATAGATATATGCACACAATGCATACATATGTAGATAGATATATGCACACAGTGCATACATGTGCAGATAGATATATGCACACAATGCATACATATGTAGGTAGATATATGCACACAATGCATACATGTGTAGATATATGCACACAATGCATACATGTGTAGATATATGCACACAATGTTTAAATATTTAGATATATGCATATAATATATACATATGTATATATCATATATGCCTACATATAATGTATACACATGTACACACACATAATGTATACATGTCTGTAGACACGTAATATAGACGTATCTCTATAGGTATAGGTATATATAAAATCTGAAATAGTATGTAGGCTCTATGTACATAGACTGTGAAGAAGAGTACATACGCTTTTTCAGATTCTTTTCTGGTAGGGTCTCTCCCAGGAGACTGCGTGGAGTCCCCTGTGCTGCACAGTAGGACCTGACCGTCTATCCAGCCTCTACCTATTAGTCTGCATCAGCGAACGCCAAGCTCCCATTCCCTCCCTCCCTCCCGCCGCCGCCTTGGCAACCCGCGGTCTGTTCTCCAGTGATAAAGTGTTTCCTGAAGCTCCGTGCACTGTTGCTTTGAGACATAGTGCTGCTGCACCCTTAATAGACTATAGTCTCGTATACACATAACTGGGAAAGCAGATAATTTGTGTCACTCCCTGCGTGGCACGTGAGGCTTTAAGGGGGAGGCCAGGAGCCAAACTCACAATCTCTACTCAAGTGCTTTTTTTCTTTAAAAACAGCCTTGGAGTTCCCGCTGTGGGTCGGGGGGTTAAGACCCTGACCTTGTGTCTGGGAAGATGTGGGTTCGATCCCTGGTCTCGCTCCGTGGGCTAAGTATCCAGCATTGCTGTCAGCTGTGGTGTAGGGTGAACATGTAGCTCAGGCCCGCGCTGCTGTGGCTGTGGTGTAGTCGGCAGCTGCAGCTCTGATTCGACCCCTAGCCTGGGAACTTCCATGTGCTGCAGGTGCAGCCCAACTAAGGAAACAACAGAATGGAATGGAAAGGACTGGACTAGACTAGACAGCGCAGCCTTCCTGGGGAGGCAGTGCATGTATGAGGCAGGGAACCTGTGATAGGTCTCTGTATTCTCCCTTTAAATTTTGCTGCGAGCCTAAGGCTATTCTTAACAAAGTCTTAAAGAGAAACAATCCCCATGCCGTGATTTCCACCCTCTGGACGAGCACACTGGGTGGTCTTTCTTATATGTGCAGAGTTGTGCCACTATCACTACCATCCAGTTTGAGAACACGTTTGCCCGAATAGAAGTCCCCAGGCCAGGGCTCGAACCCACAGCCCAGCAGTGGCAACACTGGATCCTTAACCCACTGAGCCACCAGGGAGCTCCCAGGCTTGGTTTTTAAAGAGGTCTCTTTGATGGACGTTCTTTTCTGGCCGAGAACGCCCTCCGGTCTGAATGCCACTTTCCTTCCCCTGGCGGGAAGTGGGACTGTCATGGCCAGGACACTGTCCCAGGGGACGGCTGTGCATGGCAGGTGGCTCCGGGCTGTCACGGCCCCAGTTCCTTTCTTCTTCGGCAGGAGTGAGCCCAGCACTCACCTGGGTTTCTCAGGTCCAGTCTCTGCAGGTGTCCTGGTCCTTCTGAACCCAGTCTCATGGCTGAGCTCATCGCCTTAATGAAGATCCCGCCTGCAGGTCCCAGAGCTGCCGCAGGAATCAGGCCAGGCTGGTAGCGGTTTAATCGGTTTAATCAAGTCCCCCTGCTCGATGGCCAGTCACTGTGTCCTTTGCTGGTCCCGCCCAAGGGTCCCCCATCACCTTGCCCTTCAGGCTCTGCCCGTCGTCCTCGCGGGCACCTCTCTGGGTGTCTCCCCCTCCCCTCACCTGCCCGACTGCAAAGCTGGGCAAGAAGCTTTCACTTGGATCTTCCCTGTCACCCCTGAGCAAGCAGGTGTCCCCAGAAATGGGGCACAGACAAGCCTGGCCAGCTGATGGGGACGTCCTGCCTGCCGGAGCCCAGGCCGGGGGAAGCTGAGAGGCCACCGCGGTGGGAAGCGGCAGCCCCACCTGGGCCCCGAGCATCTACAGCTGAGTGTCCATCAGGGCTAGAAATCGGCGCATCTTCTCTGCGGGTCTGGGCCACGGCAGGACCCCGGCTCGGGCACTTGTCCCTATCAGCAGGCTGCCCACGGTCCACGGGCGATCGAAATGAGAGCAGCAGAAATAAAAGATCACGCTGGTGTAGTGCGTTGAATACGGTACCCGCAAACCTGCCTGTGCGTGCATACCCAGACCCCAGGAATGGGAGCTCCTTTGGACAAAGGGTCTTTGCAGAGGTGATGAAGGGAAGGGTCTGAGAGGGGGTCCTCCTGGATGAGGGGGCCCTCCATCCAGGGACAGTGTCCTCCCAAGAGACAGAAGAGGAGACCCAGACATACAGGAGAAGCCACGGGAAGACAGAGGCAGAGAAGGAGGGAGGCGGCCACCAGCCCAGGGCAGAGGCAGGCAGGACCCTGCCCTGGAGCCTCTGGAGGGAGCGTAGCCCTGGGACCCCTTGACCTCAGATGTCGGGTCCCCAGGACGGGGATGGGGGTGGATGTGGGATAATTCGGGGTACTCTCCTGGCAGTGGTGCTCTCCTGCGGCCGCCCCGGTACAGGAACACGCCCCCTCCCTCCCCACCTGAAAAGCTCGGTGTCGGCTAATCCATCACGTGGGTCACCCTTGCTAGTGATGGGTGTGCATGTTGCTGGGGGATCAGCCCTACCGCTGATGGTGTCGGGGGCGGGGGCTACTTGAGGGCTGTGCACACAGGAAGGAGCAGAAACCCAGGTCCCCCCCCACCATAAACGTTCTCATCCCCTTAATCCGGCTGATGGGATTTTCCAGAGTGATTCATCTTGGCTCCCTCCTGGGTCTTCAGCAAAGAGCTTCTGGCCATCCCCCCAGTTCCCGCACACACGGTGATCCCCGAGGCCAGGACCGCTGGGGTCCCCCGAGCTGGGCCAGCCCACAGGGAAAATGGGTTCCCCGCATGATCAGGCCTACCGTCTCCTGAAGGAATATTCCAACGGCTTCATGGTCTCCCAGGTAGGGGGCTGAGGGGGGCAGGATGTTCACGGGTTTGGGTCCCATTGTGGGGACCTTGGAAGATGGATGAGGGGCAGGTGCTGAGTGGGGATAGGGTCTCCTCTGGGCAGGGGGCGGGGTGAGAGGTTCTGGACCCGTGGGCAGGTCTGCGGGCAGAAGCTTGGCTGCTGGGGGCCAGGGCCGTTCTGCAGATCTGTGGACACCCTGGACCCCGTTTTAGAAGGATGCTCATGAAAGTGCGGCCTCAGAGAGAGAAGGTTGTCGAGGAGACCACAGTCGTTGAAGTCCAGGTATGGACAGCGGGAAAGCACTGGGGCTAGAGGACTCCGGGGGTTCGATGCTACACCCTCAAAGCAAGGGGGTGCACCTACAATCAAGGGAGTCCCCGTTGTGGCTCAGCAGGTTAAGAACTCGACTGGTATCCTTGAGGTTGTGGGTTCGATCCCTGGCCTCACTCCGTGGGTTAAGGATCCGGCGTGGCCATGAGCTGTGGTGTAGGTTGCAGATGCAGCTCAGACCTGGTGTGGCTGTGGCCATGATGGAGACCGGCAGGTGTAGCTCTGACTCGATTCCTCACCTGAGAACCTCCATATGCCGGGGGTGCAGCTCTAAAAAGACAAACAGAGAAAACAAATGGAGGCAGGTTTGGAAGGTCTGTCAGAGGTGCATCAGTGGAGCAGATCCGTTCTTGTGCCTGAATAAGTATTAAGGCAGTGAGACCACACACAGAACAGGGCACAGTCTGTGCCCTTCCTTTCACAGGACGCGGCCAGAAGGAGCCCGTCCACAGATGGGAGGTGGGGGCGGAGGGGTCGTGGGGCTGCGGAGGGGAGGGGGCGTGACGGCTCATAGGGGCGGGGCCTCCTGTGGGGCGGGCGGGGGTGGGGGTGGGATGAGAATGTTCTGGAGCCAGAGAGAAGTGGTGGTTTTCTCACGCTGCGCCTCTTCCGAAAACCCCTGAATCATTGAGTCTCACGGGGTTAAGGTGACGGTTGTGAGGCTTGAGTTTTGCTTCGGTTCAGAAGCAGCCCTGAGTTAGAGCTGGATCTCGGCGAGCTGCGTCCACGCAGGGCGGGGGCCGGAGCCGGGTGAGGTCTGTGGCTGCTCGCGCACCTGCCGGGTGGGGACCCCGTCCGTCGTCTCACTGGGGTTCAGATGCTGGACCTCGCGGTGCGCACAGGTGTTCGGAGGCCGGTGGAGCAAGGCTTGCTCGCTGGAGGCTGAGGCTGGGCGGCTCTTAAAGGACTGGGTTCCTGAAGGCTGTGCCAGCTGAGCTGCCACGTGGAGAAGACCCGGCCTCCCCGCGTCTTGGGAGGAAAGTCCCTTTGGTACATGGGATTTCAGGCCATTTACTGTCACCAGGTACAGAAGGAGAGCAGATGCCAAGTTCCCAAAATAGAACTCAGTGCCACCTGAATAGGGCATCAGTTCATACTGTCTCCATCCAGCCAGAGTGATGCCAACTTCAGTATGATGAGTCAGGGAGCTCCCTGGCGGCACAGGGGGTTAAGGACCCAGCGTGGTCATGGCTGTGGCACGGGTTCGATCCCTGGCCCAGGAACGTCCGCCTGCCATGGGTGAGCCAGGAAAAAAAAAGTTAACACAACCTTGATACAAAAGCTATTGCTGTCTTGATAGGGTAAAACTTAATATAACCTTAACAGGAGGAGTTAACAGCTCCATAGAAAAAGAGTGATGATGGATTTGATGAAATAAGCGTGAGTACAACCTCCGTACAAAAGCGACGCTTCTGTTATTAGGCTAGAACTTAATGCAACCTTAATGGAAGAAGAGAGTGAATAAAAAACCTCATCAGAACAGCGGTTGCCGCAGAGCGTAAACGTTAATACAACCGAAAACGAATGGGAGTTGAGACTCTTCCTAGAAGAACGAGCAACGGCAACTGCCATGTCCTCGCCGCACGTGCTCCCTCAAAACACCAGAGCCAGCACCGGCTCAGAGGGTGCAACTTAACGCAAGCCTCACAGCGTGAGTCTTAACAACATCTTCATGCGGCAAAGAGGATGGCAAGCTTACTCTAATGAGAGTTAACACAACCTCAGCACGAAAGCAAACACGATCCTGGCAGAATAAAATGTGCCACAACCTCAGTCGAAGGAGAGCGGCGATAAAATGCCAATAGCACAGGATTGGATTCAACCTTCCGAGCGTAAAAGGCAACACAGCCTTAAAGGAACGCACGTTCCCGGGATCTTATGAGCATAGAGCGAAAAACAAGCGTCCCAGCGTGAGGGGTAACGTCTCCAAAGGGTAAGAGGAAGGATGAGGTTATGCTCTGAGAGTGCACACGCTCAAGACAAAAGCTGGCACCGTCTGAGCATAAAACTTAATGTGACCTGATCGGACAAGAGTTCACAAAATCCCCGTGGAACAGGAGTGAATCCAACGTTCAGAACATAAAACTTAATAGCACCTTATAGAATAAGGGTTTGTTAAAACCTTCACGCACCAAGAGTGAATGCAGCCTTCACTCAGGTCCTCAGCCCTCCTCCCAGCGCAAGGCATCCTGCAGATGTCACCAACCCGGGCTCAGCACACCGTTGGCAGAAGAACAACGAATCCTGTCCTAGGGAGTGCCCGTCGTGGTTCAGCGGTCACAAACCCGACTAGTATCCATGAGGATGTGGGTTTGATTCCTGGCCTTGATCAGTGGGTTAAGGATCTGGCGTTGCCAGGAACGGTGGTGTAGATTGCAGATGTGGCTCGGATCTGGCATGGTTGTGACTGTGGCGTAGGCTGGCAGGTGCAGCTTTGTTTTAACCCCTAGCCTGGGAACTTCCATATGCTGCAGGTGTGGCCCTAAAAAGAAAAAAAATTGAATACATCTTCATAGAAGACCACTGAATACAACTTTCTAGAACAAGAGTTAATGCAATCTTCATAATGTAAAAACCAATACAGCCTTAATGGAATGAGCGTTGATAACATCTTAATAGAACAGGAATGATGACAAGCTTAATAGAATCAGAGTTCATACGACCTCAATACGAAAGCTAATACCCCATCTCAATAGGATAAAACTGAACACAACTTTAATAGGAGAGAGTTAATAAAATCCCAGTGGAACAAGCGTTAATTCAATGTTCAGATAATAAAACTTAATGCAACCTTAAAAGAAGGTTAATGAACTCTTCCTAAGAATAAAACTAAATACAAGTTTCATAGCATGAGGGGTAACAGTGCCGTGGAATGAGAGTAATTACAGCTTTATAGAATAAGGGTTCATACAAGCTCCATGCAAAAGCTAACACCGTCTTAAGAGGATAAAACTTAATACAACCCTAAGAGGGCAGGCGTTAATCCAACACTCAGAGGATAAAACTTAACACGACCTTATAGAATGGGCTTCGGAAAACCTTCACACTCCTGCTCAACCTTCGTCACAGGGTAAGATTGCCTGCAACCATCACGACCTCATTCGCAGAATAAGACCTATTCTGGGAACCAGCGTGGGAACGTCCATATGCCACAGGTGCGGCCCTAAGAAGACAAGCTCCCTAGAACGAGAGTAATTGCAAGTTTATATAATAAGGGTTAATACAACCTCAGTACCCAGGCTCACTCTGTCTTAATAGGATAAAGCTTAATACAACCCGAATAGGACCAGAGTTAATGCAAGCGTGATCACATCTCCCCAGACCCAAAGTAAGGACATCTTTCATTCAACAGACGTGCCTGCCAGAGCTGACGCCGTCGTAATGGGATTCAGCTTAATGCGACCTGCATACATGACGACTTTGTGCAACCTGCACAGACTAACAACCGACAGGACCTCCCAAAGAGCTGGTGCAGTCTCGAATTTTTAGTTTTATGGAGGTAGAGTCGGTGTACAAGGCTGTGATCTTGTCTGCTGTACCGCAAAGGGATTCCGTGACCCGTGTCCACACAGCCTGTCTCATTCAGAATCTTTTCCTGCACAGCGAGCACAGAATACTGGGTAGAGTTCCCTGGGCTAGACAGCAGGTCCCTGATGGCCAGTCATTCCATGGATTTCAACGTGCATGTGCCCATCCCACACCCCCAGCCTATCCCCCCAGCAGCCTTAAAAGAAGGCTCATGAACTCTTCCTAGAATAAAACGAAATACAAGCTTCACAGCATGAGGGGTAAGAGCGCCGTGGAATGAGCATAGGGAACTGAGGGTTTTTCAGAGTGTGAGTCTGTTTCTGTTCTGCAGATAAGCTCATACGATGCTTAGAAGAAGAGTTTCTGCAACTGCAACAGAACAGGACGCACACCGTCTTAAGCAGGATTACTGGAGTTAATAGAACCTTTGTAGATCAGCGTGGCTGGAATTTTAATGTGGTTCAGGGGGTCTCAGGCAGGGACGGTACCCTCAGAGGACGCTTGGCAAAGTCTGAGGACAGGTTTGGTTGTCCCCACTGTGCAGGGGGTGGGGGGACCATGACGCTCCTGCCGTCTTCTGGGTGGAGACCAGACTCCCACGTGCACAGGACGCCCCACCCCGGAAAGTCATCCAGCCGGCGTGTCGGTAGGGTGCTGCCTTAAGAGGACAGGTCAGTAGAGCCTGAATGACAGAATGAAGCGTCCACACAGCGGGAACACCGCCCTCCTGACACATGCATTTTGTGGTCTTTCCCGTGCAGTCAATGGGGAAGGGCAGCACCCAGTTTCCTGGTCAACATCGAGGAAGGTCTCATTTTTATGCTGTTCAAACAACCCTAGGGAGTTCCTGGCGGCTCGGTGGTAACGAACCCAATGAAGATGCATGAGGACGGGGGTTTGATTCCTGGCCTCGCTGAGTGGGTTGGGGATCCAGTGTTGCTCTGAGCTGTGGTGTCGGCGGCAGATGCGGCTCAGATCTGGTGTTGCGTGGTTGTGGTGTAGACCTGCAGCTCCGATTTGACCCCTAGCCTGGGAACCTCCATATGCTACAGGTGCCGCCCTAAAAAAAAAAACAAACAAAACCCACCCATAAAAAAACCCCTAATCCTAAGCACACAACAGGTGCTTAGGGAAACACTTGGCCCCCAGAAGCCATCTCTCCCCCTGGGACTTTTGGGGGTCCTCCTCTAACAGCCGGGCATCCAAGACCCTGGGAGTGGGGGGGAAATGCACTGATGATTTATCTGTTTTGTGCACCCCTTGGGTATTATTTGGAGGCATCCCCTTCAGTTCGTTACACACACAGAGAGAAACAGGAAATAACCCACTGATGTCAAGACACACCACTGGGTAGGGAAAACCACTGATGCCTTAAGAAAAAAAAAAAAAGGAATGCATGTATTTCCTTGTGTGGAAGAGCAGAAGGAGGCAGACCCAGGGGTCAGAATGAAAATGCAGAAGGCGCTCCGTGCCCTGAGTGTCTGCCCTGCGGTCATCACGGTGCTCAGGGAAACTCAGAGGATGGGGAGACGTCACTGGCCTGGCTTCCCGGGTGGCCTGTGCCCCTCACGTGGCTTCCCCTTTGGGGACTTGCTGGTTCAGTGCCTGCAGGCCGCTTCGCAGCCCGTTGCTGCTGAGGCTGGTCCAGCGAACCAGCTGATGCCGAGGGCAGGCGGGAGCCACCGACACGGGACCTGCCCCGTCTCCCCAGCTTGGCTCCTCCCCGCTGGCCAGCCCGAGAAGGAGCCCTCTGGACCCTGCATCGATGGGGCCAGCGCCCACCAGGCCCTGGCCTACACCCCCCACCGTGGGACCAATCCATCCAGTCCAGGAGAAGCGGGAAAATGGGTCAGCCCTGAAAAATATCAGGGAGAAGCATCCAATTAAAACATTAAAAAATGTATTAAAAAATAATTGGGGAGGAAGTTCCGGTTGTGGCAGAGCAAAAACAAACACAACTAGTAGCCATGAGGACTCGGGTTCGATCCCGGGCCTCGCTCAGTGGGTTAAGGATACAGTGTTGCCAAGAGCTTGTGGTGTAGGTGGCAGACGTGGCTGTGGCTGTGGTGCAGGCTGGCACTGCAGCTGCCATTTGATCTCTAGCCTGGGAACCTCCATATGCCACAGGTAGGGCCGTAATAGTAATAAAAATAATAAAATAGAATTGACCATCTGAACCATTTGAAGCGCACAGCTCATCGGCATTAAGTCCGTTCCCAGGGTTGGGTGACCGTCCCCATGTCCATCTTAGACCTGCTCGTTATCCCAAAGGGAAACTGAGTCCTGTGAACCCCTGACGTCCCCTCTCCCAGCCCCCAGCCCCCACCCTCCTACCTCCTGTGAACCAGACTCTTCAAAGACCACCTGTCGTGTCCTTTCGGGTCTGGCTTCTCTGAGCATCAAGGTTCGTCCCCACTCGATCCGGGTCAGAACCCCCCCGCTTTCTGAGTCGGAATCCTGTAGGCAGCATTTGGTTCAGCCGTCAGCAGACACCCAGGCGGTGCCGCCTTTTCGGCCCTGGTGCATGGTACTTCCGTGAACACGTGGGGGCAGCTCTGTGTCCCCACTTTCAGTTCTTCTGGGTCCCCACCCCGCGTGGAATTTCTGCACCCTGGGGTGGTCATCTGATGCTGAGTTGTTGTTTTTTAAGGACCTGTCGTCCAGTTTCCTGCCCCGTTTCCAAAGGCCGCCCTCCTCCCCCCACCCCCCGTGGTGTGTGTTCCCGAGTCTGGTTCTTCAGAGAATAAAGCCGCCTTTGGTTTCTGCCGCTGCCCCCAGGTTCTCTTCGCCGCCTGTGAGCTGGGCGTGTTTGACCTTCTGGCCGAGGCCCCGGGGCCCCTAGGCTCGGCCGCAGTGGCCGCACATCTGGGCATCAGCTGCCGGGGGACGGAGCAACTGCTGGATGCCTGTGTGCTCCTGAAGCTGCTTCATGTGGAAATGAGGAGAGGAGAAGGTAAGTGTCCTTGGTATCTGCTTTGATTTTTGCTTTTGTTGTCTTTTTAGGGCTGCACCTGCGGCATATCGAGGTTCCCAGGCTAGGGGTCAAATCGGAGCTGCAGCTGACGGTCTACACCACAGCCACAGCAATGCTGGATCCTTAACCCACTGAGTGAGGCCAGGGATTGAACCCACATGCTCGCAGAGACAATGTCAGGTCTTTAACCTGCTGAGCCACAAGGGGAGCTCCTAGCATCCTTATTATTTTGAAGGCTGCCTTTTGAATGTGCACCCTCAGCACATTTTTTTCCTGGAAGGGTCCAGAGAGTATCTAAGCTGTGCAGGCAAGGCTTGTTGTCTCTATGTCTGCCACTCATTTCTGCCTTTGGAGCATGAGCACAAACAAATGGGTGGGGCTGAGTTCCAATAAAGCTTTATTGACAAAAATAGGTGGTGGGCCAGGGTTCCAATGAAGCTTTATTGACAAAAAACAGGTGGTGGGCCAGGGTTCCAATAAAGCTTTATTGACAAAAACAGGTGGTGGGCCAGGGTTCCAATAAAGCTTTATTGACAAGAATAGGTGGTGGGCCAGGGTTCCAATAAAGCTTTATTGACAAGAACAGGTGGTGGGCCAGGGTTCCAATAAAGCTTTATTGACAAGAACAGGTGGTGGGCCAGGGTTCCAATAAAGCTTTATTGACAAAAACAGGTGGTGGGCCTGGGTTCCAGTATAACTTTACTGGCAGGAGTTCCTGTTGTGTCTCAGCAGTAACGAGCCCGACTGGTATCCGTGAAGCCATGGTTTTGATCCCTGGACTCCTTCAGTGGGTTAGGGGTCCAGCATTGCTGAAAGCTGCAGTGTAGGCTGAAGATCTGGCTCAGATCTGGCATTGCTGTGGCTGTGGTATAGGCCTGCAGCTGCAGCTCTGATGTGACACTTAGCCTGGGAACTTCCATATGCCGTAGGTGTGGGTCTAAAAAAAAATAAAAATTATTGACAGAAACAGGTGGGGGCCAGCATTCCAATAAAACTTTATTGACAAAAACAGGCAGAGTGTCAAAGCCAGACAACAAATTCAGGCTGTCCTTTGCCGACTCCTGATTGATAGGTTTTCTCTGGCTGATGTGCACAGCCTGATGAAACAAATGAGGAACAAGACAAAAATGTGGGGGTGGGGGAAAAAAATCACAAGAAGGGGTTCCCACTGTGGCACAGGGGTTAAGGACCTGGCATTGCCACAGCTGTGGCATAGGTCACAGCTGCAGCTTGAAATTGGTACCTGCCCCAGGAGCTTCCATATGCCATGGGTGAAGCTGAAAAAGAAAAAAAAAATCACAAGGAAATAATTTTTTATCAAGTTGAATTGATTGGAGGGTTGCCGTTTATGCCTAGGTTGTATTCTTCACTGTGCTGTTGAAACTACTTTGCTCTTATGGAATACAGCGACAGTAGGTCTTATTTCTTCCTTTGAAAAAATTCAAAACTGTCAACCCTCTGTCAGTCATTCAGACTGTGTTTTAGAATTTTGTCCCTCCGTGAAATTGCAGAGTGGAAACTGGACAGGATGGGAGTGGGTGGCAGCAGGGGGAGGGTGGGGTTTTTGTGGCAAGGACTTGTGTGCCCACCCAGTGGATTTCTGGGGTGCAAAGAGTGGGCATGGGTTAATTTTCTTTTTTCATTTTTTCTCCTTTTAGGGCCACACGCGCGGCATATGGAGATTCCCAGGCTCGGGGCTGAATCGGAGCTACAGCTGCCGGTCTACACCACAGCCACAGCAATGCCAGATCCAAGCTGCATGTGTGACCTACACCGCAGCTCACAGCAATGCCGGATCCTTAACCCACTGAGCGAGGCCAGGGATCAAACCCGCATCCTCATGGACAGTCGTTGGGTTTTTCACCTGCTCAGCCGCAACAGGAGCTCCCCCACGTGTCTATTTTAAAAGCGGTTGTGCCTTAGACATCCTTGGACCATCCTCGTCCAGTGGGATTTGCCGAAGCTGAACCGGCAGGTGCACCGGCTGCCCCGCTCCTTCAGGACGTGGGTCCAGCTGCCGGGATTTCCAGGAACCCAGAGGAGATGGGCGGCGTGTCAGTCACGACATTGCTGTTGCTGTACGTGAAGGCTGACGTCCCTGTCCTCTCACTTACTGGACAATGTTCTGCTCGTTCGCAGCTGTGTACGCCAACACCGAGCTGGCCAGCGCCTACCTGGCCGGGACAAGCCCCACGTCCCAGCAGCACATGCTGCTCTACGTGGCCAGGACCACCTACCTGTGCTGGGCCCACCTGGCCGAGGCCGTGAGGTGGGTGGGGCGTGGAGGGCGGCCCTGAGGCCCGGGGCTTCGGCGGGGGGCGGGGGGCTGGTTTCGGGGTGTCCGGGACAGGGAAATGCCGATTCCCCCGTAAGGAACCCCAGAGCTCGTGTCTGCCATCAGCTGGTGGTGACCCGACGGGATTAACCTAGTGAGATCATGACGAAAATCCTGGCGCTTCAGGAGTCTCCAGGGGAGTGTGGGTTTCACCCCACAGAGCAGGGAAGGGGGGCCCGGGGGTGGGCAGCCCTGCTCTTAGGTGACTGCATCTCACCCCGCTCCTCAGCTCCACTCTGCTGACACGGGGCTGGGTCCCTGATGGGGTGGCCTGTGCACTGTGGGGCTCGAGCCTGCTTTCCACCCACCACCTGCCAGGGGTGTCCCCTCCCCTGTAACTGTGACAACCAGAAATGTCCCCAGACACTGCCACTGTCTCCTGGGGCCAAAATCACTTGGCCTTGGGAATCACTGTGTTTGAGAGCGATCAATAGATACATTGTAGATATTGATTGATGATTGATAGGTAGTATTGATAGTTTGATGATGATTGAGATAAATAGGTATTATTGATAGATATTGATAAAAGACCACCGGTATTGGCGTTCCTGTTGTGGCTCGGTGGAAATGAATCTGACTAGCATCCATGAGGATGCAGGTTCGATCCCTGCCTTGGCTCAGTGGGTTAAGGATCCTGCATTGCTGTGGCTGTGGTGTAGGCTGGGACCTGGAGCTCTAACTCGACCCCTAGCCTGGGAACTTCCAAATGCCGCAGAGGCGGCCCTAAAAAGACAAAAAAAAAAAAAACAACAACAAAAAAAAAAAACAAAAAAGACCATAGATATTGACAGGTATGAATGGAAAAATGGTAGACAGGTCTATACATGGAGGATATGGATGAATGCTGTTTGATAAATGTGGCTTAGTACGGAGGGGTGGCTAGAGGATGGGCAGATGCCACTGACGGTTTGATGGTGACGGGTAGACACGGACATTATAGGTAGGCATCGATAGAAGATGATAAGTGAAATTAAGAGGTGCAGATACGTGATA